>NC_133329.1:188877364-190349864 GCF_042186555.1 Aquarana catesbeiana | reverse complement strand
ATGGAGTCGGAGTTGCACTGATTTGGTCACTTCCATTGTGGACAATAGGGTGCGACTTCTCATGCAATTTGAAACTATCAAATCGCATGACAAGTTGCACGAATGTGACCAGGGGTTTAGGCACTTTTACAAGCTTCAGGCATTTTTTCTGCAAAAACGATTCTGGCTTCTAGGAGCATTAAAAAAAATGTCCATTGTGCATGGGGCCTTACACTTAAAAAAAAAAGGAAGGAAAATACTGCGCACCACCCCCAATAGATAAGTTTCTGACACTACAATTAGACAAATTGGGGGTCATTTACCATAACGCCAAAAAAATGATCCTGCAGTCCCTGAAAATAACACCCAGTTAAGGCCAATTAAGACTTCAACTCTCAGAAACTGGGTGCTAACGCAAATGGAAAGTAGCGATATTGCCGGCAAAAATGCCAGTTAGATAACATATGCGAGAATAGTGGAAATCAATGGGGCTTGAACCTGCAAATTCCAAAGTTCTCACTGAAGGCTTATATGCAAGTTCTCTGCCATAAAAAGTGTATGGGGACCTGGGCTCTGCCCCAGTGGACATGTATCACTTGGAAAAAATGTTTTTAAAATGGCTGTTTCAGGAGCAGTGATTTTAATAATGCTTAAACTGAAACAATAAAAATGAAAAATTCCTTTAAATATCATGCCTGGGGGTGTCCTTAGTATGCCTGTAAAGTAGCGCATCTTTCCCGTGTTTATTAGTGTACCGCAGCAAAATGATATTTCTAAAGGAAAAAATTTCATCTAAATTGCTCACGGCTGTAATGAATTGCCGGTTCCCGGAAATATAGAGTTAAAAATCAAACAAAAAAAACGTAGTTCCCCCCACCAGTCCATACCAGGTCCTTCGAGTCTGGTATGGATATTAAGGGGAACTCCACGCCAAATTAA
This sequence comes from Aquarana catesbeiana, assembly GCF_042186555.1. Classification (NCBI taxonomy): domain Eukaryota; kingdom Metazoa; phylum Chordata; class Amphibia; order Anura; family Ranidae; genus Aquarana; species Aquarana catesbeiana. The sequence goes on along the minus strand of NC_133329.1, from coordinate 190,348,946 downwards.
AAAAAAAAAAAAAGACTTAGGGCCCCCCCAAAATTCATACCAGACCCTTATCTGAGCACGCAACCTGGCAGGCCACAGGCAAAGAGGGGGGGACGAGAGAGTGCCCCCCCTCCTGAACCGTACCAGGCCACATGCCCTCAACATGGGGAGGGCGCTTTGGGGTCCCCCCCAAAACACCTTGTCCCCATGTTGATGGGGACAAGGGCCTCACCCCCAGAACCCTTGCCCGGTGGTTGTGGGGGTCTGTGGATGGGGTGCTTATCGGAATCTGGAAGCTCCCTTTAACAAGGAGGCCCCCAGATCCCACCCCCCCATTGGAGAGGGGAATCGAGTACATTGTACCCCTAAACATTCACCAAAAAAAGCAGTGAAATGTGACAAAAGACAATAGCCAGTTTTTAAAAATTCCTTTTTTAAAATTGTCTTTTTCTTTCCCCACTTCTTTCTCCATCTTCCTCCAGCTTCTTCTTCCCCTGCTTCTTCCTCCATCTTCTTTTTTCCAATAGATTTTTATTGGGTTTTACAAATTACAGGTTATATGGTCACAGTGAGGAACGAAAACATGCAAGTATAAGCATACAGATTGGTTATTGCAAGTGTGGTCTGATTAGAGAGTATATGAACAATGTTCCTAAAGAAGAAATAAATTGTTAACAAAGTATGTATAAAACATAAGTCAGAAGAGTTAACCTGGTATGGTAGGAGGAGGGGTAGGGTAGGGAGGGGAGGGAAGGGGTACAAGGAAAAAGGAGCAGGAAGGGATAAGGAGGGGGGAAAGAGAGCCTCAAGTGGATGTTTAGATGTGGAGCAGGACATTCAGTTCTTACATCATTTTAGTTTTGTACCAGAGAATCCATGGATTCCAACGGACCAGTGTCTTTGTGTGAGATTGTTTGCTGCGTGACAGGAGGGTTTCATACGTGAAATGAGTTTTGACTAAGTTGGTTACTTCAGTGAGGGTAGGGATGTAGTCTGATTTCCAGTTTCTAGTGATCAAGAGTTTGGTAGCCAGGAGAACATGTGTGATCATTGATCTCTGGTATGGTGGAAAATCGTCTATGTTTAGATTAAGAATGGCTAGCTGTGGGGTAATTGTTATCAAGCAATGGAGTATTTCATGGAGCATGGTTTCCACATTTTTCCATAGTTGTGTTACATGTGGGCATGACCAAAGAATGTGGAGGAGTGTGCCTGAGTGGCCACAGTTTCTCCAGCATTCCTGTGGGGTGTGTTTGTGGAATTTGGCCAGTCTGATCGGAGTTAGGTACCATCTCATTAAGGTTTTTTGTGTGAGTTCCCATAGGGAGGTGCAGTTTGTTGCTTTGTAAATAGATGTGATTGCTGTTTGCCATTGGGCGTCTGTGAAATGTGTTTGTAGGTCATTTTCCCAGTCAAGGAGGGGTTTGGATTTGATGAACATACTTTTTTCTTGTAGATGTGAGTATATAAGGGAGGTCCCCCTTGTGTTAGAGTGTTCTGTAAAGAAGTAGTTCCAAAGTTTTAGGGGCAGTGCTCCTTCTATAGATGCGTGTGCCGTTAAACATTTTTGTAGTTGGAAGTAAGTGAGGAAGTCTTTGGAGGGTGCCTTTAGGTCTTTGCTGATTTGCAAAAAGGATTTGCAGGTTGTGAGATCGCGAAGTTCTTGTGTGTGTTTTACCCGGTCTGTAATCCAAGATGGGATTGATAAGTCAGGTGTAAGAAGCCTCAGGGTATTTAAAGGAATGTGTAATGGTTTTGTCGTCAGTCGTGCCCATTTTGTAATGTGCAGTGCATGCCAGACTTTAACTGAGGCTTGGACTGTCAGTGAGTAATGGAAAAGGTGAGTATTGTGTGTAGAGGTACTAAATAGCCAATTGGCGAGGTTTGTGCCCGGCGTCATGTGATTTTCTATATCGCTCCAGAGAGTTGTGGGTGATGTATTCATCCATTCTTTTATTTGTGATAGAATGGTGGCATAGTAGTAGTCTTTGATGTCTATATATCCCATCCCACCTGTGGATTTGTTTTTAATAAGTTTAGTGTGACTAAATCTGGATTTTTTTCCCTTGCCACACAAATTGGCTTAGGACGGATTGGAGAGATTTCAGGTAGGACGATGAGAGTGGTATTGGAAGTGTGCGAAAGATGTAAAGCAACCGGGGCAACACCATCATTTTAAAGGCTGCTAGGCGGCCTGCCCATGAGAATTCATGTTTAGAGAGTCTTGTGGCTTCAGTAATCATCATTTGTTTGGCGCCCGTATAGTTGTGTGCGAAAAGCCCTCTAGTGGATTTAATAAGACTAATGCCTAGGTAGGGAATACCATCTTCCGCCCACGGATAGGGATATTGGATCTGAAGTAGATTACTAGTGGTTGCATCAATGCCTAGGTCTAGGATGTAGGATTTATGTTCATTAACCTTGTAGTAAGATAGAGTACTAAACCTTTTCAACAACAGTTGGACCAAAGCCAGGGAAGAGCGTGGGTGTGTGATCATCATTATCACGTCATCTGCAAATAAGTTTATTTTATGCTCTATGGTGCCAATGGTGAATCCTGATATTTACCTCTGAATCCTGATATGTTGGAGTGGGATCTGACATGTTCTGCTAAGGGTTCCATGATTAGGTTAAAGATGATCGGTGAGAGTGGACAACCTTGTCGGGTGCCATTAGTGATGGAAAATGGCTTGGATAGCATCTCCGAGGTATATACCTGCGCTGATGGGGTGGAGTATAGGGCCATTATGGCCGTCAGAATGGGTCCTTGGAAGCCAAATTTGCCTAGGGTTGCTTCAAGGTATTTCCAGTGAACTCTGTCAAACGCCTTCTCTGCATCCAAGGATAGGAGCAGAGAAGGCGTTCGAGACATCTCAGCATGGTGGATTATGTTGATAATTCTGCGACTAGCATCAGTTGTCTGTCTCCCTTTTGTGAAACCTGATTGGTCTTTGTGTATTAGAAGGGGCATTAGGTTAAGTAATCTGTGGGCTGTTAACTTGGCATAAATTTTTGTGTCCACATTGAGAAGAGATATGAGCCAAAAGTTTTGTGGAGAGGTAGGTTCTTTCCCTGGCTTCGGTAATGTAACGATTAGGGCATTCAGCATTTCTGGGGGGAGAGAGGAGGATGAAGCAGCGTCATTGCACACCTTGGTCAGATAGGGTGCTAGTATAGTTCCGAATTGTTTGTAGTACTCTCCTGTAAGACCATCTGGTCCTGGAGATTTGTTAGTGGGTAGTGAGGAAATTATATTTCTGATTCCTAAATCTGTAAATGGGGTGTTCAGGGAGTCTAGTTGTTCTGCAGTTAGTTTGGGGAGGTTAATCTCGCTAAGGAATGCTTCTATGTCAGGTAATGACGGCTGGGTGACAGATGCGTCATCTTTTAGATTGTAAAGTGTATTGTAGTAGTAACTAAATGCGTCAGCAATAGCTTGTGGCTCTATCAATTTCTGCTTAGTAGCTGGGTGGAATAGATGGGTAATTTTAGTTTTGGAATAGTGACCTTTGATTCTGTTGGCCATTGCCTTTCTGGCTTTGTTGCCTGTGGAGTAGTGTTGTGCTCTAAAATGTTTGTGTGCTTTCTCAAAGGATTCTAAAAGGAGAGATTTTAATTCTTGTCTAAGGCAGTCTAGTTTAGTCTTAGTTAAGGGATCAGGATTAGTTTGATTTTGGTGGTCTAATGTTTTGATATCTGAAGTGAGTGTGTTTAGACACTGTGATTTCATCCTCCTCTCTCTAGCATTAAGTTGTATAAGGATCCCCCTTATGAATGCCTTATGGGCATTCCAAAGAACAGTGTCATTGCTAACAGTCCCTGTATTAGTATCAAAGTACTCTGTTAAATGGTCCTTAATATAAGCAGAGTGGGCCGGTGAGTGGAAAATAGCAGCTTTCAACCAGTGTTGGCTGGTGCTCAAAATTTTGGGGGGGGCGCAAACAAACTGAAAGATTCTGAAAAAAACATCAATCGCAGCCACTGTCATCAAAACGCAGCCACTGTGTTATCAATCGCAGCCACTGTCATCAAAACGCAGCCGCTGGTCATCAAAAACGCAGCCACTGGTCATCAAAAACGCAGCCACTGTCATCAAAAACGCAGCCACTGTCATCAAAAACGCATTCACTGTGTCATCAAAACGCATCTACTGTGTCATCAAAACGCATCTACTGTGTCATCAAAACGCATCTACTGTGTCATCAAAACGCATCTACTGTGTCATCAAAACGCATCCACTGTGTCATCAAAACGCATCCACTGTGTCATCAAAAACGCATCCACTGTGTCATCAAAAACGCATCCACTGTGTCATCAAAACGCATCCACTGTGTCCACTGATCCCAGAAACCACGATTGTCTCCTTAATAGCAGCCAGCATCTCTTTGAACAAGGGGGAAGGGGGGCAAGTTATCAAAGAAGGATACTCACAGTGATTTGGGGGACTGGGAGAGGATGCTGTATGTACTAGGGGCCACTTTGGGAGCAGAGAGGATTTGTGTTGGGGGGGTCTAATTTTATATTCAACCCCCCTTCTAGCACAAATCCTCTCTGCTCCCAAAGTGTCCCCTAGCACATACAGCATCCACTCCCAGCCCCCCAAATCACTGTGATTATCTTTCTTTGATCACGTGCCCCCCTTCCCCTGCAAGTGTCATATTCAGACCTCAGATCAGCACGTCCTGTGTATGTGTCCATTCTCCTCCCCCTCCCCCTCTGTCTGTGTATAGGAAGAGTCTGTGTGTTAGTGAGACAGGAGAGGGGGGGGAATGGGGAAGAGAGGGACAGATACAGATGCAGCTGTGCTGTGCTGGAGCTCACCCTCCTTGCCAGACTGAAACCCGTCCCTCATACTGCTCTTACCTTCCTCCTGCAGCTCCGCTCGGCCTAAAGCCGGAAGTGACCTCAAGATTTGAAAAGCAATGCTCCCGCCCATAGAATCACACTGATTCTACGGGCGGAAGCTAATCGGCATTTTCATTTGCGCCACAAGACGGGTTAAAAGCCCGCAAATGAAGTGCCACGTCTGCAATCTCATGATTGCATTGACGTGGCGCTTCCCATAGTGCACTGCGTCTGGGGCCACAGTGCACTTTGTTAAAGGACTTTTTTTTTTTTTTTGTTTTGTTCTTAAAGGGGCCGTTTAAAAAAAAATTTTTTTTTTTTGACTACAGGAGGGAGGAGGGGGGGGGGGGGGCGGTGCCCAGGCGCCCCCTATGGACGGGCTGTCACTGCATTCAACCTCCAAATCCATGTTCGAGAAGTCTTCGGTGAATCTTCTATGATCATTGTGACCGGGGCGTGATGCGACCATATAATGGTCGATATCTCCGTAGAAGAGATTTTGGGCAGAGTCCATTTATCCACTAGGAAGTAGTCAATCCGAGTATAAGAGTTGTGTCTAGGGGAGAAATAGGAATAATCCCTTTCGGTGGTGTGATGGCATCTCCACACGTCAGAAAGATCGTGAGATCGGATAAACGGTCCCATGGGAGATGTGAATCTGCTAGAGTGGGAGGAAGAGTCGATGGAGTTGTCAGGTACTATATTAAAATCGCCACAGATGACAAGATGACCCTGTTTAAAGCGATTGATTTTCTTCATCAATTTGGATAGAAAGTGGATCTGTTTCTTGTTGGGGGCGTATACTGATACAATGGTATTTTGAACGTTATTTAATGAGCATTTCAATGCCAGATATCTTCCCGCAACATCTTGAAGACTGTCATGTAGGGTGAATGAACATGTATTTCTGACGGCTATCATGACTCCGTTTTTTTTGTCAGGGCCTGAGGCTCTAAAGATATTAGAGAAATTTTTGTTGGAGCATTGAGGTTCAGCATTTGTCTGAAAGTGTGTTTCCTGGATGCACATGACATCACAGTGGGAATCTTGGACTGTTCCCCACATTGATGATCGTTTGGCATGATGATTCAGGCTTTATATGTTCAGTGACAGAAATTTAGGCATTTTGAGGGTGGCGTGTAAATAAAGTGGAGTAATGTGTTACTTACAGTTCCACAGGTGGGTGAATTGCACGAGGAGGTTGAGGTCAGCTATAAGTCCTGGATCCGATGTACTGGAGCTCCCGTGGATGAGGAAGGAAGGGAGAGAAACAATAGGGTGGTTAGTGGTAGACAAGAGGGTAGAGGAAAAGAGGTGTCAGCAGTGTGTTAGGGATTGCTGAATGAAGACTGTAAAGTTTGTAAACTAACTGCAATGAGCAGGCACTGAACCGGAGTGCTTTCTGATATTATATTCACAGCATCACTGATTTGGAAGTCATTTGTGGTGGTGAGGCGAATGACCGGAGTGGAAAGATTGCGAGTGTGAATTGTGGGTCACTGGGGTTGGAGTGTCACCATCAGGTATAATATCCCAATTTTTGAGCAATTGTATGCCTTCTTCTGCGGAGTGGATGTTGTGACGCACTCCATTTCTGGTAACCATCAGCTTGGTGGGGAAGCCCCATTGGTATGGGATCTTGTGATTGTTGAGGGGTTTTGTGATCGTTTGCAGTTGACGTCTCTGTTGCCGGGTGTATTGGGAGATGTTAGCAAAAAGTTGCAGCTTTGCGTATGAATGTGGGAGCTGTCCCAGGCGTCTGGATTGTGTAAGGAGCATGTCCTTGGTGTGGTAGAAGTGGATGCGCATCAGAGTGTCGCGTGGTACATCTGCGGGTAGATGAGGAGGTTTAGGTAGACAGTGGATGCGATTGATGATCGTCTCGATCGGTGCGAGATCTGGGAGGAGTGTTGAGATCAATTTTCTAGCATAGGAATTTAGATCTGCAGGCAGGATAGTCTCAGGGATTCCTCTGATTTTAACATTTTGACGCCGTGAGCGATCCTCGACATCCGTAATTTTGGCTCTTCTCTGGTATGATCATGTGCGTCTACTAGGTCATTAACTGTTTCTGTCATGACGGTCATTTGTTTTTCCATAATCCCCATTTTCTGCCCTGTGTGCAGCATTTCTGTTTTAATGCTGTAAACATTGAGGAAATGTCAGATTGGAGGGAGCTATGACATCAGCATCTCTTTCATCGTAGTGTCTATGACAGGCTGATTAGTAGTGGGGAAGGCTGCTATGGGGGAAGATGCAGGTGGATGTGTGAGGAGGTTTTCTAAAGCAGGCCTTACCTCCTGTAGCTGATCAGTTATATCCAGTCGCATCCTTGCTTTAGCAGGGCTGTTGGAGGTGGATGGGGGTCCGGAGGATAGCTGGGAGCCCGAGGAGTTATGCTGAGGTGAAATGGAGGGTTCTTCAGCATCAGGCAGGTCAGTGTAGGAATCCTCTGTGTGCAGCACAGTGCCATCTTGGATTTTATCTCCCTGAGGGAAGATGAGGAAATCTGTGATTTTCGTGGGAATCCTGTATTCTTTTCTTTTCCTAGAGGTTCCAGTCTGGTTCCCCAGGCTGTGGGGGTCTGAGGGCTGCATTTTTGAGGGTCAGATGCTGTGATTTGGGGTCCGTTTCTCCGTTCAGTGCAGGAGCTGTGAGATCAGGTTTCCATTCAGCTCGGCTGTTAGCCACACCCCCCCTTCTTCCTCCATCTTCCTCCACTTCTTCCTCCGCTCTTCTCCATCTTCCTCCGGCTTCTTCATCCCTCGCTTCTTCCTCCATCTTCCTCCGCTTCTTTCTCAGGTCTTCTCCATCTTCCTCTGACTTCTTCCCCTGGTTCGTCCTCCAGTCTTTCTCCACCACCGACCTGCTTGAACATGAAAACAACAAACCTCCTCCGACACTCCGGCCAGCGATCTGTCCGCTTCCATGGAGGAAGAAGGAGAAAACCGAAGGAAGGAGTGGGGAAAGAAGAAGACATTTTAAATAAAGGAATTGTCTTTTGTCACATTTCACAGCTTTTTTTGGTGAATGTGTAGGGGTACAATGTACCCAATACCCATTCACATGGGAGGGGATCTGGGAGCCCTCTTGTTAAAGGGGGCTTCCAGATTCAGATAAACCCCCTGCCCGCAGACCCCCATCAACATGGGGACAAGGTGCTTTGGGGGGCTACTCCAAAGCACCCTCTCCATATTGAGGGCATTTGGCCTGGTACGGTTCAGGAGGGGGGGAGCTCTCTCATCTCCTCTCTTTTCCTGTTGCGTGCTCAGATAAGGGTCTGGTATGGATTTTGGGGGACACCCCTACGCCGTTTTTTTCCTTGATTTTTGAATAGCTGTTTTTTTTTATTTCCACACCATAATATTTTTGAATAATTACATACATTGCATGCATTTAAAGAGTTAAAATGATTAAATAAACCAAACTGATGTGCATTTGCCAATTATGCTGCTGAGTACAATGTATGTTTTCAGGAGGTTGGAATTCAAACCCATGGCTTGAACCTTTGAAGGTAGCAGGGCATACCACTACGCTATGGAGAGGAGCACAATCATACATAGAAAATACTATTACTAATGTTTGATTCTTTTCATTGTATACAATAATGTTTTGCATTTGAGGCATTAGGGTCGGGATGAGCCGAACACCCCCGGTTCGGTTCGCACCAGAACTGGTGAAAAGGCCAGAAATTTGTGCGAGCATCATTAAAGTCTATGGGACATGAACATGAAAAATCAAAAGTGCTCATTTTAAAGGCTTATATGCAAGTTATTGCCATAAAAAGTATATGAGGACCCGGGTCCTGCCCCAGGGGACATGTATCAATGCAAACTTTTTTTTGAAAACTGCAGTTTTTTCAGGAGCAGTGATTGTAATAATGCTTAATGCTTTATTGTGAAACAATAAAAATGAAATATTCCTTTAAATATCGTGCCTGGGGGTGTCCTTAGTATGCCTGTAAAGTAGCACATCTTTCCCATGTTTAGAACAGTACCACAGCAAAATGACATTTCTGAAGGAAAAAATGTCATTTAAAACTGCTCGCGGCTGTAATGTATTGTCGGATCCTGGAAATATAGATAAAAATCATTGAAAAAAAACGGCGTGAGTTCCCCCAGTCCATTACCAGGCCCTTTGGGTCTGGTATGAATTTTAAGGGGAACCCCGCATCAAAATTAAAAAAAAATTGCATGGGGGTCCCCCCAAAATCCATATCAGGCCCTTCAGGGCTGGTATGGATATTAAGGGGAACCCTGCATCAAAACTTGAAAAAAAATTGCGTGGGGGCCCCCCAAATCCATACCGGACCCTTATCCAAGCACACAACCTGGCAGGCCACAGGAAAAGAGGGGGGAATGAGAGAGTGCCTCCCACCTCCTGAACCGTACCAGGCCACATGCTCTCAACATGGAGAGGGTGCTTTGAGGTCCCTACCAAAACACCTTGTCCCCATGTTGATGGGGACAAGGGCCTCATCCCCACAACCCTTGCCTGGTGGTTGTGGGGGTCTGCGGACGGGGGGCTCATCGGAATCTGGAAGCCCCCTTTAATAAGGGGGGCCCCCAGATCCCGGGCCCCCCCATATGAATGGGTATCAGGTACACTGTACCCCTACACATTCACAAAAAAAGCAGTGAAATGTGACAAAAAACAATATCCAGTTTTGACTATTCCTTTATTGTAAAATAGCTCTGAGTGGTCTTCTCCCCTGAGCTGTAACTCTAGCCGTCATCTTCTGCTGGTGCTGTCTCTCTTGCCGCCATCTTCTGTCGCCATCTTCTCTCACCATCTCTCCCGCCACCGCCTACTTCTCCCACTGACGTGTTCTTTCTGGAAAAAATGGTGCAGGCTTTCCGTGTGACATCAATGGATGGTCACACCCCATGGCTGTGTAAGAGACGCCAGACAGTGGGGACAACACAACGGAGGAAGACAGCGGAAGGGGGAGAACATGGTGGAGAGGAAGAACGCGGCAGTGGGAGAAGTAGGCGGTGGCAGGAGAGACGGCGACAGAAGATGGTTGCAAGAGAGACAGCACCAGGAAACGATGATGGCGAGAGACACGGCTCGGGGATAAGACCACTCAAAGCTATTATACAATAAAGGAATTGTGAAAAACCGGCTATTTTTTTTGTCACATTTCACTGCTTTTTTTGTGGTGAATGAGTAGGAGTACTATGTATGTATGTATTCACATGGGGGGGGTCGGGATCTGGGGGCCCCCTTATTAAAGGGGGCTTCCAGATTCCGATAAGCCCCCTGCCCACAGACCCCACAACCACTGGGCAAAGGTTGTGGGGATGAGGCCCTTGTCCCCAAAAGCAACCTCCCCATGTTGAGGGCATGTGGCCTGGTATGGTTCAGGAGGAGGGTGGGTGCTTTCTCGCCTCCCCCCTCTTTTCCTGCGGTCTGCCAGGTTGCATGCTCGGATAAGGGTCTGGTATGGATTTGGGGGGGCCCCCACACCAATTTTTTTTCACATTTTGGCGCGGGGTTCCCTTTAATATTCATACCAGACCCAAAGAGCCTGGTAAAGGACGGGGGGAACCCCACACCATTTTTGTTAAATTTTGGTGTGGGGGGGTTCCCTCCGAATCCATACTAGACCCAAAGGGCCTGGTATAGACCTGGGCGGGACCCCATCCATGCAGTTTTTTGGGGATTTTTTTTGGCTGGCATTTTTTTTTTACTTTCAGTGGGGAAGCCGCTGACAGCTGAAGATTCATTGGTTGTTAAGCACGCGCCAGCTGGCTTCCTGGCCCCCCGGTTAGCAACCAGCTATATACAGTGTTAAAATAACCGCAAAACACATAAAAAAAATCACATCACAAACGCAACAGTTGCGTTTCTGGTGCGGTTCCATTGAAATCTGTTACCCACAAATCGCATGAAAAAAGTCCCTGACCATTTCTAAAAACGCACTGGCCGCAAAACGCATAGATGTGAACTAGTACCATAGGAAACCATGTTAAATGGACTGTAGAGTGTTTCTGAAAAATACAAAACGCACTAAAAAATGCATAGGTGTGAACCTAAGGTCAGGGCCACACTGGAGCGAAGCGGGAACACTGCAAATCCAGAGCGGGTTCCCGCATCGCATACAACTCGCAGGCAGTTCACACTGCTATATGCAAACTGTTGGGAGTGTCAGTAGAAAGCTAATGACACCCCCAAATCAGTTCACATATCGCAGAGCAAACTGCAAATTCAGACAACACCCATGCGATCTGATTCTGCTGCGGATCAAAAAAAGGGTCCTGTGCGAGTTTGGTCCAAATGCGATGCAAGAGAAGAAAAAGGAACCAATGCCTCAATAGGGTCCTAGGAATATGGTCAGCAAACAGCACGGATCACCCGGGTCACAGGTTCAAACAGAGTGCTCAGATTGTTCAGATGACCCCTGCTGTATTTCTTCCAAAGCTTCATCACTTTCTTTTTCCTGAAGATGTTTCTCTTTTGACATCATACGTGATTTGCAGTGTGGGGCAAATCACATCCGATGTTGGACAGCACAGCAGCATGAACCAGCCCTAAGGCCCCTTTCACACTTGTGCGACTTGTCCTGCGACTCCTGTCTCCATAGACCTCAAGATTACACTGGCATTGCTTCAAATCACATCAAATTTGTGGCAAAAAGCGCTGCAAAATCGCAGGACTTTCAGGTTGCACAAGTGGGAAAGGGTCCTTATGGACCTCAAGTTGTATGAAAAGTCGGCCAAGTGTGAAAGGAACCTTTGAGTTAGACCCCATTTGCACTTGTGTGACCAATAGCTGTGTAATTTTGCTGTATACAGACCTCAAGTCGCATCAAAGTCAAACCAAAGTAGTGCAGGGACGAATCTGACCCACTTGCAGGATGCACATGTGAGAATAGTGCCTAATTCAAAGGTATTATCCATGAATCTCATTCACACTGCTGCAACCTAAAAGTCACACTATTTTGCTGCCACTTTGCTGCTGCAATTTGGCCCCAACTTCTGGGAATGCCTGTGTAATATTGCGCCCTATGTAACTCTAGTCATGTTATGCCCCTCACTACATGTGACTGAGGTGTATTTGGGCACACTGTTAACTCCTCTCATACCAATGCATTCCAGTAGGCGCAGAATCCTTTTGAACTTTTATTGATACAAGATAGAGTAAAACTGTAACAGATACAGACAAAATGCAATTAATAAAGATCATACAATTAGTGTCTCCCTATATATCTAATTAGAGACACAATTAACAAACATACCAAAGATGAATCCGGATGGCTAACATAGAGCTTAGCAGCAGATGTACTTGCTTCATAGGAAGGGAAGAGGAAATGGCTGGAGGAAGCTGATGCAAGGCCTGATGGGATTGAAAGTACGGAGGCTTGCATGTACCAAATCTAACCAGCTATTCTAAATGACTACATTGAAATAGATATAGCGCAGTTATACAAAATGGCCACTAGATGGCAGCATAGAGCAATCTAATTAAATCAAAGAGTCAATAGGAAAATGTCAAGCCTTATTAAAGAAGGCATGACACTCCCCGCCTGGTTTCCCACGGATACCACACATCATGGCACTCCGGAGGAGAGTAACAAAATGAGTTCAGAAACAGGTCTGAGGAAAAGTTTAGGCTGGCCTTGCCTAATGACTTTGAGCTCAACTTTCCTGACGTTTCCATCTTCACTGAGAAACACTTAGGTTATCAGACCTAAAGGCCACTCGTTTCTCCTGGATTGAGAGTCTTTCATGAGAACGATGGCACCAGGTTTTAAGTTGGGTTTGCTGTCTTGCCACTTGTTCCTGGTCTGTAGATTAGACAAGTATTGTTTTTTTCACTTGTTCCAAAAGGTGTCAGCTAACACTTGTACTCTTTTCCACTGACATCTGTATAAGTCCTTTGTGTCTAGATTGACTGGAGGAACTGTGATCACCTCAACTTTCTGAGTGAGCAAAGTGGAAGGTGTAAGCAAGAAAGGATCTTCAGGATCATTAGGTATAGATGTCAAAGGTCTGACATTCATTACAGCTGATACTTAAGCCATGAAGGTTGTCAGAGTCTCATGTGTGAGTTTTGAAGTTCCCAAATGTAGAAACATTGAATCAAGCATTCTTCGAGCAATACCAATCATACGCTCCCAGGCACCTCCCATGTGAGAAGAGTGTGGGGGGTTAAATGTCCATGTACAACCCTGTTCTGAAAGGTATCTCTCTACATGTTCTGTGTCAAGGTTTGAAGTGATATTCAATTCTTTGCAAGCTCCAACAAAGTTGGTTCCTCTATCAGAGCGTATGTGCTTGACAGGGCCTCTAATAGCGATGAAACGTCTCAGAGCATTGATAAAGCTGGATGTGTCTAAGGACTCAGTTACTTCTATGTGTACAGCTCTGATGCACATACGAGTAAACATGACATCCCAACGTTTGCTGTTGGCACTGCCTCCTCTGGTTTGTCGTGTGATGACAGCCCAAGGCCCAAACACATCAAGGCCGACGTTTGTGAAAGGGGGTTCTGTACTGAGTCGGTCTGCAGGAAGGTTGGCCATTTTCTGGGTTTGAAACATACCATGAAGCTTACGACAGGTGATACATTTGAAAATAGTTTTACTCACAAGTCTCTTGGCTCCCACTATCCAGAGTCCAGCTGCACGCAAGGCTCCTTCGGTGAACAAACATCCTTGGTGTTTTATCTGTGTGTGGTAGAATTTCACAAGTAAAGACACAACATGGTTATTTGGTATTATGATAGGATTGCTTTCACCACTATCAAGTTCTGCATTTGGAATACGTCCTCCAACTCTTAACAGTCCTTCATTGTCTATAAGGGGGTTGAGTTTCCTTAGAGGACAGTTCTTTGGAATGTTCTTGCGACTTTGAAGACATTCTAGTGTTACTGCATAAGTCTCTTGTTGGACACAGCGGATGATTACATTTTTTGCTTCTGTGAGTTCATCTACTGTATATGATTTGTGGCAGTAATGCCAACCTTTGCAACAACTTGGTCTTGTAGGGGTACCCCTAAAGGATCTGGCTATGTGATCCAAGCAAGTAGTAGCTCTTTTTAAGGACTTCCAAGTGGAGAATTTGTGGAAGCGCTTAGATCCCAACAGTTGGTTAGAAATTGTTGTATGTAGTGTGGAAACCTGAGGACGGATATCTGAGTCTGATTCAGGTTCTAGCAGTACATATGTCTCCCTTACTGGAGTGGTAGGCACTGGCTTGTACAAGAAGGGTGGTCCTGTGAGCCATGTAGTATCTTTGAGACGGGATGCTGGTACAGACCTTGTAGCATGACCTGCTGGGTTATGATCAGTTGAGACATAATGCCACTAGGTGGGCTGTGTCGACTTCCTGATTCTTAGGACTCTGTTGTGTACATAGACATAGAATCTCCTACTTTTGTTGTAAATGTAGCCCAACACTACCTTGCTGTCTGTGTAAAACTCTGTGTCCTCGAGTTCTAGATCCATCTCAGATGTAATAAGTTCTGCTAGTTCTACTGCTAGTACAGCAGCACACAGTTCCAATCTTGGAATGGTGGTTTCAGGACATGGTGCTAGCTTGGCTTTGCCCATAACACAATATGAACTTGGCTCTCGATGTCTACTGACTTGAGGTAGGTTACTGCTCCTATTGCTTTAACTGAAGCAGAATACACATAACTTTGTAGACTGAACCCTTGTGGGAGGAAAGTGGGTGTATGGTCTATGTACGTGTAGGTTGGCTAAAGTCTTTAAAGAGTCTCTCCATGTTACCCATAATGTCTCTTTCTCAGGAGGTAGTGGAGAATCCCAATCACATGTGTCTGCAGTAAGCTCTCTAAGCAGAATCTTACCTTGGATGGTAACTGGTGCTGCAAACCCGAGTGGATCATACAGGCTGTTGATGGTGGATAAGACACCTCGACGTGTGAAGGGCTTTGGCTCTTGGTCAACCTGAAAGGCAAGGGTGTCAGACTTGAGGTCCCAGTTGAGTCCTAGGCTGCGTTGCATAGGAAGGGAGTCTGTAGCTAAGTCCAGATCTTTGAAGTCACTGGCATAATCTTGGGAAGGGAAGGCCTCCATGACGACCTTGCTGTTAGATGCTATCTTATGCAGTCTGAGATTTGAAGAGGCAAGTGTGCTTTGAGTCCTCTTGAGTAGACTTATTGCAGCTTCGGGTGAAGAAAGTGATTTCAGACCATCATCTACATAAAAGTCTCTTTCAATAAACTGCATAACGTCTTTCTCATCTTCTTGGGCAGATAGCTTAAGTCCATAGATAGCAACAGCAGGAGATGGATTGTTAACAAAAACGTGCACTTTCATGCGGTATTCCATAATGTTTTTAGTAGGGTCATTGTCTTTGAACCATAGGAATCTCAAGAAGTTCCTGTGTTCTTCCTTGACTTGGAAGCTGTGGAACATTTGCTAAATGTTTGCAACTATGGCAACTGCTTCTTTGCTGAATCTGATGAGAACACCAAGAAGTGTGTTGTTGCGATCTGGTCCCTTTAGGAGGACATCATTTAATGAGACCCCTTGATGCCGTGAGCTGGAGTCAAACACTACCCGGATTTTACCTGGCTTCTTGGGGTGGTAGACACCGAAGATTGGAAGGTACCAGCACTCTTCATTGTCTTTTAGAGGTGGGGCTATCTCAGCATGGTCATCCTCAAACATCTCACTCATGAATGAGAAGAAATGCCCTTTAATTTCTGTTTTTCTTTGAAAATTGGATCTGAGGGAAGAAAAGCGTTTCAAAGCTTGTTCTCTGTTGTTAGCAAGACAGGGTCTCTGCGCTTTGAAAGGCAGGGGTGCCACCCAGCTGTTTTCATTGGTTTTGTAGAATCCCTGTCTCATTATCTCCAAGAAGATATGATCTACAATAGATGGGCTAATTTTGTGATCTTCTTTAGTCCTTTGAAAAACTGAGCACCCTAAATGATCTCTGTCTTCATGACAAACAAGATTAGCGGTGTAAGGGTTGGAATGAATTACACTGGCAGGCTTCTCTCTTACGCCTTCTAGTGTCTTTGTAAAGAGAGAGTTCACGTTGGTTGGTTTGTGAACACTCCCTAGGCATACGTTGCCTATGATGACCCATCCTAGATCTAGCTTCTGGGCATAGGGGGAGTTGTGGGGACCATTGATTTGTTTTCTCACCTTGTGAACTCTGATGATGTCCCTCCCAAGGATGTCCGTGATGAAGTGCCACCTCTGGTGTAGGGATCTCCTCTCTGTCCGTTGGGAACCGATTGCACCTGATTAGAGTTGGCAGAGGCAAGGTTGTCTGACCATCAAAGGATTTGATTTGGTAACCAATGGCTCTTCTCCCAGTTTCTTCACCTACCCCTGTACAAGTCTTGAGTAAGTATGAAGAGCCGGCTTCCTTGATTTTGAAAGTGTCAAAGAAGGCTGAGCTGGTGAGTGATCTGTTGCTTTGATCGTCCAGGATCACGTATAGCTTCACTGCTTTTTCTCTGCAACCCATGGGGTAAACTGTGACAAGACAAATCTTAGAGCAGGATTTGTTAGACAGACCTTCTCCACAGACTTGGGTGCACCGGGGTGTAACTACAGGAGGTACTGTGTCTTGTTGCTCCCCCGCCGTGCTCTTCCACTTGGGGTGAGGGGGTAAGAGTCCATGGCGCTGGCCCTGGATGTAGAGCTGTGTTGTGCTCTGAGCTGTTGCACTCAGAGCAGTTGATGCTTACCTTACCAGTCTTTCCCAAGGTGAGAAGTTGATGCGCAGCACCTGTAACAAATTCTGTTTTCCTTGAGGAAGGTATTGCGATCTTGGAGAGTCTTTTCTCTAAAACCTCTGCACTTTAACAATGAATGAGGCTTCTTGTGAAGAGGACACTCTCTGCTTGGATTCTGAGTTGGAGATACACTTGTTTTGCGTACTGCAACAGGTGCATCTTTGAAGTTGCGGGTTAGAGCAGGCTTACTTGACCTAGGGAGAGCAGAGTCAGATGATGAGATATTAAAACTAGGATAATTTTTAACCTTTGCTTGATAGCGAATAAAGTCCACAAAATAAGAGAATGGTGGGAAGGGGACGTTGTGCTTTTGCTTGTATTCGGAGCCTCGTGAAATCCAGGTTTCTTGAAGGCTGTAAGGTAGCTTTTGCACTATAAAGTTAATGCCATGGGCTGTGTCCAGAAAGGCAAGGCATGACAAGTCTCCTTCTGCTTTGGCTATTTGGAGTTCTGTCACTAGGTCACTCAATTCTCTCAGCTTCAGGTAGCCTTTGTTAGGAATCCTGGGAAAGTCCTCTATTCTTTTAAAAAGAGAGTTTGCTATAACTTCTGGGGAACCGTAACATTCATCAATCCTCTCCCATATCATGCTCAGCCCTCTGGTTGGGTAATTAATGTTAATATCTCTGATTCTCCTTGCATGCTCTGACGACTCATTCCCCAGCCAAATGACTAAGAGATCGGCTTCTTCACTTGCTTTTAAATCAAGGTCTCTAGTTGCATTTCTGAAGGACGAACGCCATGCTCTATAACTTTCAGGGCGATCGTTAAACTTTGCAAGTCCCTTTGCTAACAGTTCACGTCGTGCTAAGAACTTGAAGAAATCTGACATACCTTGATCGTTGTGTGAGTAGCCAGAGTTGTGCCAGGAACTTGGTGTGTATTTGCGGTCATCAGAGATACCGTCGCTGTGTCTTGTAACCCGTCGTTCTTCATTTTCGATTTGGTCAACTGTTACGTAGTGTTTTGATAGCCTGGATGCAGAATGTGCAGAAAACTGACTGAGTGCGGGGTTACTTTCTTGCTTGATGAAAGGCGTGTGAATGGCAGGGGTTGATTCTGCTGATTCGGCACTGTAAGCGGGCAGTTGTCTGGTTTGGCGTGTCCCCGCACATATTCTGAGGTACGCTCTGTACCGTCGCCAGGAACTGATTTTTTTCCAAGTACGTTCCTGAGCCGCTCACTGGTGGGCTTTGCAAGTTCTTCTAAGATGTCTGCCTCAGCAGCCGCTGGCTCCTTCTCTGCAGCTAGTTCTCCTAATGCAGTCTCCATACGTAAATTTTCTAATTTAAGTTGCATCTCTTTTTCAGCGAATGCAGCTTTTATTTTGGCCTCCTTTGCCACAAAGTCAGCTTTTACTTTTGCAGACCTTTGCGCGGGCAATGGCAATTGTTTCGCTTTTCACTGACCTCCTTGTGCTCGTGGAGTAAACTTCCGACCTTGTTGTGAAGTGCTCTGACTTTGTCTGTGACATGGTGTCCGGCTATATGGAAGCTGATAACACTGCTGTATTACTGGCGTTCTGTATGATAACCGTGCTTAGAAGCCTTTGTTTTACTGCTCTGCGCCTCACTACACGTGACTGAGGTGTATTTGGGCACACTGTTAACTCCTCTCATACCAATGCATTCCAGTAGGCGCAGAATCCCTTTGAACTTTTATTGATACAAGATAGAGTAAAACTGTAACAGATACAGACAAAATCAATTAATAAAGATCATACAATTAGTGTCTCCCTATCTATCTATCTATCTATCTATCTATCTATCTGTCTGTCTGTCTGTCTGTCTGTCTGTCTGTCTATCTATCTATCTATCTATCTATCGAAACAATTAACAAACATACCGAAGATGAATCTGGATGGCTAACGTAGAGCTTAGCAGCAGATGTACTTGCTTCATAGGAAGGGAAGAGAAAATGGCTGGAGGAAGCTGATGCAAGGCCTGATGGGATTGAAAGTATGGAGGCTTGCATGTACCAAATCTAACCAGCTATTTTAAATGACTACATTGAAATATATATAAATACATTGATATAGCGCGTAAATATATGTGTCAATAAGAGCGCTCTTCTAATATTGTCTCCTGCCTGACGTGTGGGCATAAAACTCGTTTGGTCGTGGTGTATAGGTTTACCAATTACGGAATTTAGTCCATTTGCTAGGATTTTGGCTAATAGTTTAATGTCCAGGTTTAATAAAGATATAGGACGGTAGTTAGACCAAGCTGTGGTATCTGATTTAGGTTTAGGAAGCATAGATATAATGGAGATTAATGATTCATTACTAAATGAGTGTCCAGCTAGTATAGAACTGAAGGCTCTAGTCAATATAGGTGTTAAAATAGACGTAAATTGTTTAAAAAATGATGCCGAAAACCCATCGGGCCTGGTCTTTTATGAGGCTTTAATGCTTTAATAGCGATTTGGACATCTAATGGAGTAATGGGATTCTCAAGAAAATGAAGTTGTTCGTGTTCTAGAGTGGGTAGTTTAATATCAGAGAACAGGGTATCTGCTTTAATCTTATCGAAATTCTGAGCAGGGGAATAGAGTTTAGCTAAATTTGAGCAAAAAATTTCTAATATTTTCATAGGGTTGCTAGTGTATGCATCTCGTGATGTTTTAAGTCTAATAGATGTGTGTGGGTGGTAAATTGCCTTTAGGCTACATGCCATAGGAGTGTCTGGTTTGTTGGCTTTAAGATATTGAATATGTTGTCGTTTACGTAAAAGTTTGTCTGCGGAGTTGGTTAAGAAAAGGTCAAGATCAAGACGAGCCCTATCCAATTTAGTAGTGTTGTTGGCATTCGGGGCAGATTTAAAGGCCACATGGCATGTATTAAAGTTAGCCTCCAGCTTTGCAAATGTGAGTTTACAAGGTGAACAAATATCTGCGCTAACTAAAAAGAACAATAAGAGTAGCCAACATAGTTTGTTGATTTCATCAAACACAAGTATATAAAGTCAAAATGCAGTGCTTAAGTGAAACAAATCTACAAATAAATGTGATAGTCCATAAAAATCAATAAGGAGTAAAGCTGACGTGAAGCCTCCACCAAACTTCAGTGTGCAAAGGAAAAGCACACCACACCCACGTGCTATCAATCTGCTTACCAGAAAGATATGAAAACAGGCGATGTAATCATATGATGCAAAGGGTTAACAGTAGATCCGAATGGCACACTCCATCATGGATAGGCAGATCATGGAAATGGTCAGGTCATCACATATCAAAAGAACTTCAGGACTCACATAACAAGATGGATGATTGGTGCAATCACCAGCAGGATAAAACCCAGTAAGAAGAAAGAAACAATAGTGAAGCCCGTAAAGGTAAAACACACGTAATTTATTGTAGTCTACTTACAGGTAAAAAGTGAAAATCATCACATAAAAAGAATACTCCGCGGCTCACAGCGTACTTGCATCGACCAGCCTGAAATGTTTCATCCTATGTGGATATTATCAGAGGCGTGGCCAATGATGCAAGTACGCCCAAATAAATAATAAACATCTCAAGCCATGCTGACCTCTGATAGGGCAGCATGACATATACATCAGCTGTTTTCATTTACAAGCTCCGGCCGCGCATGCGCACTGCGGCCATGCTGTCAATAAAGCAGGAAAATAAAAAAACAGCTATATTCGGCCACACATGCGCAGTGCGGCCGTGCATTCCAAGAGGACAGGAAGACAGAACCAGCCTAATCATCAGATCATTGTAATGGGCGGAACAACATAGTGACATCGTCATTGCTGATTGGTGTAACCAATTCGACCGCACATGCGCAATACGGCCGTAATATCCAGGAAGCGCGTAATGAATAATAACCTTAATCGGCCGCACATGCGCAGTGAGGCTGTGCAGTTCAAGGACAGGAAACCTAAACCAGCACAATTAATTCTCACCTGCGATGGGCGGAACAAAGTCAACGCCGACCGGAAATGATAACAACACATTAGAAAGCTGCACATATGATACATCAACACCCGGAAGGTGAGAATCAAACCACCCAGACTGGAAGTGATGTAACTCAGGCACACTCCAACAATGTTAGTATTTCACATTTAAAAAATAAACATTAAAAGAAATAATATAAAACTGGTTAAAAACCAAAATCCTACATAGACCTACATGTTAAAAAATTGAGATAAAAGTAGCAATTTCCTGCTTTGAAGAGAGGAATAAGGAGGCTCTCAAAAATGCAGCAATTAAAAGATATTAATCGCCCAAAAATATGTACACATTCCCAAAAGTTAATGTGGTAAACATATATTGATAAAAAATATGGAAAATATTAAAAAATAAATGAAGAATCATACGTGAGTAAAAATAAAATATATATGTAAACACTGCCCCCTAGTGTTAAAACATATAAAAATTAATTTAGCTATTATTAATAAAACAATTTACATCCCAATCGACATTCATGCCGAAAGGGATGTAGCACTTTAAGTCATATATCCAACGGGTCTCAAGTCTGGAAATTTCCAGTTTGGACGAACTTCCACGCCAGTGTGGGTTAAATCTGTCAATGGCCACAAAGGTCATTCCCTTAGGATTTTTATTATGACACTCCAAGTAGTGTCGAGAAACAGTGTGCTTCGAGAATCCCTTCTTTATATTTGTTATATGCTCATTTACCCTAACATGCATAGCACGTGTCGTGCGGCCCACATATTGTATGCCGCAAGGGAAAATCAATAAGTATACCACATTTAATGAGGTACAGGTGATAAAGGTGTTAATGTCATGCGCATGCGTGGCCAGAGCTTGCAAATGAAAACAGCTGATGTATATGTCATGCTGCCCTATCAGAGGTCAGCATGGCTTGAGATGTTTATTATTTATTTGGGCGTACTTGCATCATTGGCCACGCCTCTGATGATATCCACATAAGATGATACATGTCAGGCTGGCCGATGCAAGTACGCTGTGAGCCGCGGAGTATTCTTTTTATGTGATGATTTTCACTTTTTACCTGTAAGTAGACTACAATAAATTACGTGTGTTTTACCTTTACAGGCTTCACTATTGTTGCTTTCTTATTACTGGGTTTTATCCTGCTGGTGATTGCACCAATCATCCATCTTCTTATGTGAGTCCTGAAGTTCTTTTGATATGTGATGACCTGACCATTTCCATGATCTGCCTATCCATTATGGAGTGTGCCATTCGGATCTACTGTTAACCCTTTACATCACATGATTACATCGCCTGTTTTCATATCTTTCTGGTAAGCAGATTGATAGCACGTGGGTGTGGTGTGCTTTTCCTTTGCACACTGAAGTTTGGTGGAGGCTTCATGCCAGCTTTACTCCTTATTGATTTTTATGGACTATCACATTTATTTGTATATTTCTTTCACTTAAGCGCTGCATTTTGACTGTATATACTTGTGTTTGATGAAATCAACAAACTATGTTGGCTGCTCTTATTGTTCTTTTTAGTTAGCACAGATATTTGTTCACCTTGTTTTTCTATTTTATTTTTGATTTGTTTAATATCAGCTGCTTACTTTTTTATTCATTTATTTATCTATATTTTTATTTTTCCATTGATATGGATGTGTTTGATTTTCATAATTCACGGTCTTTGAACCTTAAAGATGTTTTCAATAATGTGGAGGTTCAGCAAAACTTAGACATAGGAGGTCTTTTCGTTCGATTAAAAAACCTAATGGTCTCTGAGGTCCATGGCCATTGGGATATTGCTCTGTTAGAGTAGTATCTAGATCAGTGGTTCTCAACTCCGGTCCTCAGGGCCCACTAACAGGCCAGGTTTGTAAGATAACTGAAATACGTCACAGGTGATATAATTTGCTGCTCAGTGATTGCAGTATTTTAGGCTGCATTGTCCCCAAGGTAATACTTAAAATCTGGCCTGTTAGTGGGTCCTGAGGACAGGAGTTGAGAACCACTGATCTAGATGATAACATGGTACCTAGGAGCTTGAGGTTTGAGATCACTCCTCAGGAGGACGAAATCGATCTCCCAGGATGGTATAAATACTTCAATGATGTGGGTCTGGATCTGTTGCGATTTCTGATTGCCAGAAAAAGACGCAAATTGAATAAACTTGACAAGGAAATATCGGAAGTTAAAGACAAACTGTCAGTGTATAGAGAGTCAGAGGAATATAAAAACAAATCTGACAACCTTAATCACCTCAATACAGGGCACTTAAACCTCCTTCCTGCCCAGACCAATTTTCAGCTTTCGGTGCTCTCACACTTTGAATGACCATTACTCAGTCATGCAACTCTGTACCCAAATGAAATTTGTGTCCTTTTTTTCACACAAATAGAGCTTTCTTTTGGTGGTATTTAATCACTAATGGGTTTTTTATTTTTTGTGCTATAAATAAAAAAAATACTTTTTCTTTGTTTTTGTCATAAAATTTAGCAAATTAGTAATTTTTCTTCATAAATTTTGGCCAAAATTTATACTGCTATATATCTTTGGTAAAGATAACCCAAATTAGTGTATATTATTTGGTCTTTGTGAAAGTTATAAAGTCTACAAACTATGGTGCCAATCACTGAAAATTGAAAACATCTGATCAGGCCTTCAGTACATCAGGTGAATCTCATTTCTTGAGGTACTAACAAGTCAGAAAAGTACAAATACCCTCCAAATAACCCCTTTTTAGAAAGTAGACATTCCAAGGTATTAAGTAAGTAGCATGGTGAGTTTTTATAAGTTGTAATTTTTTCCCACAATTCTTTGCAAAAGGAAGATTTGTTTGTTTTTTTTTTGTTTTTTTTTTCAAAATTGTCATATTAACTGGTTATTTCTCTCACAGAGCATATGCATACAACAAATTACACCCCAAAATACATTCTGCTACTCTTACCGAGTATGGGGATACCACATGTGTGGGACTTTTACACAGCCTGGCCACATACAAAGGCCCAACATTGAAGTAGCACCATCAGGCGATCTACGAGCATAAATTGCACATCTCATGTCTCAACCACCTATTACACTTTTGAAGGCCCTGGAGCACCAGGATAAAGGAATTGCCCACAAAATGACCCCATTTTGGAAAGAAAACACCCCAATGTATAATCTATGAGGCATAATGAGTCTTTTGAACGGTTATTTTTTTTCCAGAAGTTTTTGGAAAATGTGGAAAAAAAATGAAAACGCATTTTTTTGACACAAAGTTGGTATTTATAAGATATTTCCAACACATAGCAAATACATAGCAAAAATGACACCCCAAAATACATTCTGCTACTCCTCCTGAGTATGGCAATACCACATGTGTGGGACTTTTACACAGCCTGGCCACATACAAAGGCCCAACATTGAAGTAGCACCATCAGGCGATCTACGAGCATAAATTGCACATCTCATTTCTCAACCACCTATTATGCCGCGTACACACGAGCGGACTTTACGGCAGACTTGGTCCGGCAGACCACAGTCCGCCGAACAATCCGACCGTGTGTAGGCTCAGGCGGACTTTACCGGCGGACTTTTTCCCAAAAGCCCGCCGGACCTAGATTTGAAACAAATTTTAAATCTTTACGTCGGACTCAGTTTCTGGCGGAAAGTCCGCTCGTCTGTGTGCTGGTCCGACGGAAAGCCCGCTCGTGTGTATGCTGGTCCAACGGACCAGATACGACGCGAGGGCAGGGTATTGCATTTCGCGCTCGCTGCAATAGGAAAAACAAATTTTCCTATTGCGGCGAGCACGGGGCATACCAGGCCCTTAAGTCTGGTATGGATTATAAAGGGAAGCCCCTACGCCGTGTGGGGTCCCCCCTAAAATCCAGACCCCGATCCGAGCACGCAGCCCGGCCGGTCAGGAAAGGGGGTGGGGAGGAGTGATCGCCCCCCCTCCTGAACCGTACCAGGCCGCATGCCCTCAACATGGGGGGGTGCCTTGGGGAGGCTCTCTGAGGGCTCCGTTGTGACTTATATAGGCGGAGACCCCGCCCCCTTATGATGTCACAGTCCCTGGGCATGCTGGGACTGTGACGTTTTAGGGGGCGTGGTCACCGGGTGGTGTTGACCACGCCCCCTAAAACGTCACAGTCCCAGCATGCCCAGGGACTGTGACATCATAATGGGCGGGGTCTCCGCCTATATAAGTCACAACGGAGCCCTCAGAGAGCAGTCCAGCCGGAGAGAGCGTCGTGTCAACATCTGGAGAAGAGAAGAGGGAAGAAGACAAGAAGCCAAGAAGCCCAGAAGTCCGGACCTCCGCTGGCAAGAGAGCGGCCTGAAGACAGTGGAGGAGTGGGCCAAAGAACTGGAACACCGGGAGAAGAGGAACCGGAGGGACCCCCGAAGCCGGAAGAAGACCCCCAAAGCCGGAGGAAGACCCCCCCGGAGCTGTTTAATAAATTATTTTAAAAATCTGTGTAGTGTGTTTTATTGACACTTTTTCCCTAGGTGAATGGGTAGGGGTACCATGTACCCCATACTCATTCACATAGGGTGGGGGGCCAGGATCCGGGGGCCCTCTTATTATAGGGGGCTCCCGGATTCCAATAAGCCCCCGCCCGCAGACCCCGACAACCAACGGCCAGGGTTGTCGGGAAGAGGCCCTTGTCCTCATCAACATAGGGACAAGGTGCTTTGGGGTGGGGGGGCCCCGCAGGGCTCCCCCTCCCCAAGGCACCCCCCCATGTTGAGGGCATGCGGCCTGGTACGGTTCAGGAGGGGGGGGCGCTCGCTCGTCCCCACCCCCTTTCCTGACCGGCCGGGCTGCTTGCTCGGATTGGGGTCTGGTATGGATCTTAGGGGGGACCCCACGCCGTTTTTCGGTGTAGGGGGGCTTCCCTTTAAAATCCATACTAGACCTAAGGCCCTGGTATGACCCGCGGCGGGGCTCGGAAGGTGTCAATCTCGCCGATAAAAGCGGCAAGATTGACTTCCTTTTCTAGTCCCGTCGCACCTGAGTCACGTTCAAAATGAACGGACTTGTCCATGTGTTGGCAAGTCCGTTCATTCTGAAAGTCAGCCGCAACTCTGGCGAAAGTCAGTCGGAAAGAAGGGTGGACTTAGCCCGCCGGAAAGTCCGGTCGTGTGTGGGCAAGTCCGTCCGTTTTAAAGTCCGGCGCACCTGGCGGACAAAGTCCGGCGAAAAGTTCGCCGAGCAAAGTCGGCCGTAAAGTCCGCTCGTGTGTACACGGCATTACACGAAAAGTTCGCCGAGCAAAGTCGGCCGTAAAGTCCGCTCGTGTGTACACGGCATTACACTTTTGAAGGCCCTGGAGCACCAGGACAATGGAATTGCCCACAAAATGACCCCATTTTGGAAAGCAAACACCACAACGTATAATCTATGATGCATAATGAGTCTTTTGAACGGTTAGTTTTTTTCCAGATGTTTTTGGAAAATGTGGAAAAAAAAATTAATACGCATTTTTTTTTACACAAAGTTGTCCATTTATAAGATATTTCCAACACATAGCAAATACATAGCAAAAATGACACCCCAAAATACATTCTGCTACTCCTCCTGAGTATGGCGATACCACATGTGTGGGACTTTTACACAGCCTGGCCACATACAAAGGCCCAACATTGAAGTAGCACCATCAGGCGATCTACGAGCATAAATTGCACATCTCATTTCTCAACCACCTATTACATTTTTGAAGACCCTGGAGCACCAGGACAATGGAATTGCCCACAAAATGACCCCATTTTGGAAAGCAAACACCCCAACGTATAATCTATGAGGCATAATGAGTCTTTTGAACGGTTATTTTTTTTCCAGAAGTTTTTGGAAAATGTGGAAAAAAATAAAAACCCATTTTTTTTTACACAAAGTTGTCCATTTATAAGATATTTCCAACACATAGCAAAAATGACACCCCAAAATACATTCTGCTACTCCACCTGAGTATGGGGATACCACATGTGTGAGATTTTTACACAGCTTGGCCACATACAGAGGCCCAACATCCAAGTAGCACCATCAGACGTTCTAAGAGCATACATTACATAGATAATTTCCTGGCAACCTATCATTTTTGAAGGCCCTTCATATTTCTAACACATAGCATGTACATACCAAGAATTACAATCCAAAATAAATTCTATTGCGGAAAGGATAAAAAAAAAGTATTACCTGTGCTTTTAGTAGTGTCCACAGAAGAGAACACTGGTCCAGGCAGCAGTCAGGGATGTGCTTAGCGACAGCAATAGTAATTATCCAGGCAGCAGGCAGGAATATTATCTATAGTCAGCACAAGGATATTGTCAGCACAGCCAAAGCATTTGTCCATAGAAATTGTCCAGGCAGAGACAGCCAGCACAGCCATAATATTGGTCCTGGTACACTGTTACCTGCAGACACTCATTATTGTACCGCTCTCCAGCCCTTCATAAACATACTGCCTCTTGCTACAGCGAATTATTTGCATAGTCCAGGCAGCAGGCAGAGGTGTGGTCCATTCATGCGGCAGGCAAAGGCATGATGGCAGTAAGTCAGCAGAAGGCTGAGGGCCGCAATCGGGTAAGACCTGTGCACAGGGGCACAGGGGTAGAGGCTTCGACCCACCCAATCTCTATAAAGCCTCCGGACTCCAAACCCTAATCCGGAAATTACAAAACCCGGAGAAAACAAAAAAAATTGTTATCTCCATCCGGAAAAACTATTCTGGAGCCCCTCACATATGTGAGACCCCTGGGTACTATAGTAGCAGGGCAACAGATCAGTCCAAGCGGTAGGCAAAAGCATAGTCCATAAAACAGGCCAGGGTCAGTTAACGTGCAAGCAGTCCAAGCGGTAGGCAGAAGCATAGTCACAAAACAGGCCAGGGTCAGTTCACGAGCAAGCAGTCCAAACGGTGGGCAGAGGCATAGTCAAAACAGGCCAGGGTCAGTTCATGTGGAAGCAGTCCAAACGGTAGGCAGAGGCATAGTCAAAAAGCAGGCCAGGGTCAGTTCACGTTGAAGACAGTGGCATGGTAATTTGGGGAAGCATGGAAAATGATCAGCGAAAATGGGGAAAATATGGGCTAATAATTTAGGGATGTATGATACAGTTCGAAGCATTCACCAATGCAAAGGCCAGGTTGGGAGGTACACTGGGGACAATGGAAGCTGGTATCTTTTCGAAAACCTCTTCTGCTGCACACGCAACATCTTTTTTGCCGTCTTCGGCCTGCTTCCGATGGTGGAATGTTGTACGGGAAGTGGCGTTCATGAAGTTGGCTAACAGCATCAGAACGAAGTCCTTCTGGGGGGGGTCTTTGTTGATAGATGAGGGACGTGACTACTACTTCTATGAATTTTAGGAAGGGGGCGGGGCTTTCTGTGGATTTTGTGTAGACTATGTAGGAATTGTAAATGGCCAAATGGATTAGATAAATTGTTACCTTCTTGTACCGGAATCGGGACCTCCTTATTGACAAATAGGGCTGAATCATTTGGTCATTGAAATCCACCCCCCCATGTAGAGATTATAGTCTTGGACACATGTTGGTTTTTCAATGGGACCTCGTCTTCGCTGAACTACAACTGTAGTGTCATCATGAATGGTGGACATCATGTGCATGTTCCTGTTATCCTTCCACCTCAGGGCCAGCACTTCATTGCATCTCAGTGTTGCTCTTTCCCCCCTTTGCAGCTTTTTGTTCACTATGGATTGTGGGAAGCCCTTCCTATTTTTTCTTGAGGTTCCGCAGGCCAGGGTTTTTTTCGATATATAGGTGTCTGAAAAGGGGCAGGCTGGTATAAAAGTTGTCCAGGTATATATGATAGCCTTTTTTCAGAAGTGGGTAAGCCAGGCCCCATACGATTTTTTCCAGTTGTGCCCATGTAAGCCGGGCACTCAGGGGGCTGGAGCTGGGAATCGCTTCCGTCATATATGCGAAACGCATATAGATATCCCGTGGCTCTCTCACACAGCTTGTAAAATTTGACTCCGTATTTGGCCTTTTTGCTAGGAATATATTGTTTTATTCCTAGCCGGCCTGAAAATGGTACCAGGGACTCATCCACACATATATTCTTCTCGGGGACATAGAGTTTGGCAAATCGTTGGGAAAATAAATTTATCAGTGGGCGAATCTTGTATAGCTTATCGGAATTTGGATGATTGCGGGGAGGGCACTGGGTGTTGTCATTAAAATGAAAGAATCTCATAATCATCTCATATCGGGACCTGGACATTGCGGCAGAATACATGGGCATATGGTGGATGGGGTTGGTGGACCAATAGGTATGTCCTTCATTTTTTTTTGTAAGCCCCATATTTAGGGTGAGGCCCAAAAACAATTTGAACTCCTCCAAATTCAAATCTCTCCACTCAAACGGATGGGCATAAGATGATTGGGAGTTGATGGCAATATACTGCTGGGCATACAAATTTGTCTGGTCCACAATGAACTGCAGCAAAGTGTCGGGCAAAAACAGGTGAAAAAAATTGATCTCTGTGAAATTTTGGGTGTTGGCCTGCACACCTGGCTGTGCTGTGAAAGGGGGAATAATTGGTGATCCCGAGTTGGAAGGCAGCCATGTTGGGTTGGCAAGACCATCTGGCATGTATGTAGCGGCCCTGGCTCTTGGGGGACGTGACACTCCAGTAGTTGGGGGAGTTGAATTTCCTGTGCTGGTACTCAGGTGTGATGTGGCAGCACTGGTACTGGGCATTTGTACGTGGGGCCTATCTCTGGTGGCAGCACTGGTACTGGGCCTTTGTTCCTGGGGCCTATTGCTGGCGGCAGCACTGGTACTGGGCCTTTCTTCCTGGGGCCTATTTCTGGTAGCAGAGCTGGTACTGGGCCTGGGAATATAATCCTGGTTGCTGGCGGCTTCCTGGTCTCCAGAGTGTCGTGCCCTTTTAGTAGGGACCCTTTCTTCATCCAAATCATTGCTACTCTCAATCGGTTCAAATACCGAATTTGATTCGGAATCAGAATTGGACTCTGATGAGAACTCCCCGCTGCTCTCATCAGTCATAGAGAGGATCTGGAATGCCTCCTCACTAGTATATCCTCTTTTGGACATGGCTGTGTGGCGGGTAGCTGTGCGATGGGGGACAGATGGGTGGCAGGTGACGGTCACTGATGGGCTGTGCGATGGGTGGCAGGTTACGTTCACTGAGAGGTGATGATGTGATAGGCGATGGTCACTGATGGGTGACAGGCAATGGTCACTGATGGGTGACAGGCTACGGACGGTGATGGGTAATGGTCACAGATAGTTGACAGGCGACGGTCACTGATGGGTGATAGGTGCACCGCTGATGGTCACTGATGGGTGACAGGGCACAGTCACTGATGGGTGATGGGTGACAGGGCATGGTCATTGATGGGTAACAGGCCACGGACGGTGACAGGTGATAGTCACAGATTGTTGACAGGCGACGGTCACTGACAGGCAACGGTCACTGATGGGTGACGGGTGCACCGCTGATGGTCACTGATAGGTGACAGGGCACGGTCACTGGTGGGTGACAGGTGACAGGGCACGGTAACTGGTGGGTGACGGGTGACAGGGCAGTTCACTGATGGGTGACAGGGCAGGTCACTGGTGGGTGACGGGTGACAGGGCAGGTCACTGATGGGTGACGGTTGCACCGCTGATGGTAGTCTCTTATGTGACAGGTGCACTTTTATGGGGTGACTGTTGGGTGACAGATGACAATTAGGGGGCGATGGGACAGGTGTGGTGTTGGTGCAGACACTACAATACATAGATCTGTAACTCACTGCTCCTGGCTCTTCTCTCCTCACACTGGAAACGGTGTGTGAGGAGAGAAGGGCTAGTAACAGCTAGTGACAGCTCTTTGTTTACAGTTAGTGATCGGCTGTGAATGGATCACAGCTGATCACATGGTACACAGCCCTTGCCAAGGGCTGTGTACTATCGTCGGTGACGAGCAGTGTTCCCGGGAACACGCCGCCACTGACGTGCACACGCAGCACGCTCACGATCGCGCGCATGCGCCGTGCAATGCGGGGATGTACCATTAGTGATCGGCTGTGACTTCATCACGGCCGATCATGTGGTAAACAGCCATGCCCAGTGGCTGTTCACCCCTGTCGGTGACGAGCGGTGTCTCGGTGACACGCCGCCACCGACAGTACAGGGCTGCGTGCTCACGATCGCGCGCATGCCCTGTTTAAACGGGCTCACGTCATATGACGTCCGCCCAGAACAAGAGGCTTACCATCCCCCCGTCATATGACGGTGGGCGGTAGGCTAGTGGTTAAAAAAGTTCTTGAGAAAGAGGACCTTGACCAGAAAGTTAAAAAGAAGAAGAAATATGCGAGAGACTTGGAGGACTATAAATCAAATCAGGTTTTTAAATGGCAGGTCAGGAGGGCGACTCTCGTTGAAGGAGGAACGGGGCCTCCCCCCCGGGCCAGCCATAAATTTAAAACTCTCTGTCTTTCCTGCAGTCCAGGCCAATAATAGAGAAACCAAAAACACCCATACACTCAAAGGGAGTTGGAGGAGGGTTGTAAAAAATAAAAAGCCCCTTCCTTATAGGAATTCTCAAAATAAGGGAGCATATCCAAAGAAACAGGGAAACAATGATCATGTCCAATATGATCATTCATCATATGAATACTCGGAGGACATCCCAGTATATAATCACTATGGACCCTTAGGAGAACACCATGATGACTATAATGAATATAATGATCGTGGTTATGATGACAGATATATTGTCCAACACCCGTCTGTTTCCACTCTGGGTAACGCACATCCGGAGTATAGACGATAGGGTTGGGACAGTCCTGGCTATTATCCCCGAGAAGACCCCAACATTATAATCAAGGTCCCCCGCACCACTCTGGCCCATCCACCTCCGCTTCCTCTTTTTTTCCCAAGGCCCCGCAAAAAAACAAGAGAGAACCAAGAGAGGGACCAGAGGGGGGAGGAGGAACCGATTGAAAAGGGCGAAGAGTGTAAGAGATGCTGGGATTTTTAACCTCAGCAAAAGTACTTACAGAGAATGAGAAATTTGTACTTGACCATGGACTCAAGTTTGCTCCGGATAAACCCCTGAGCAAATTTGGAGCCTTTATAGATGTACAAAAGTACATTAGAAAGGTCAGTATAAAAAGATATTTTTTATCTCAAACCACTACCACCTCTCTTAAAGAGATGGATGGGGTAAGACATTCTGGCCTTTCTAATGCCTCTCTTTTCAACCCTCCAGGGTTTATGCCACCATCTATATCTGTGTTTAAGGAACTAGTCCTAAAAGACTTAGACAAGTTAAGAATAAGGAAGAACCATAAAGATTTGAGATTTTATGAGGGATTAGAGTCTTTGAAACAGAGGAATGACATCATCATCCGGCCTGCTGATAAGGGGGGTGGGATAGTGGTGATGGACAAGAGCTCATACGTTTCAGAAATGAATAGAATCTTGTCTGATACTGACACCTATATACCATTAAGTCATGATCCCATTTTTAAATATAAAAAGGAACTCACTGGGCTTATTGATGCTGGTTTTCATAAAACAAATTGCTTAATAAGAAGGAATGGGACTTTTTAATCCCGTTGTCACCCAGAAAGCCAATTATATATTTTTTACCGAAGGTACACAAGAGTCTGGTTAACACCCCGGGAAGACCTATTATAAGTGGGCTGGACTCTAATACCTCCAGAATTGGTAAATATATTGATGGTTTTCTACATCCCCTGTGTCAGGTCACCTTGAGGCTAGGTGACAGATGCACTCTGTAGGAGTCAGAAGTGCACCGCTAGGTAGTGAACCCTAGGACTGACTGCTGCGGATTGAACCCTGGGAGGTTCAGGAAGCAGGTCTACTGGATCGCTGGCACAGATCCCACTGGGAGCTAGAGCATAGATTCCCCAGGGCGCGGAGTCTAAGAGCCAGCAGGTGTTCACCAGAGCCTTTAGTGGTAAGGATGAACTGCGCTGCAGTCTGGCTCCAGGTCGTGGCCCCCAGGGTCTCACAGCTCACGCTCACAGCAGACTACAGGAGAAGAGGAAGGAGGCAGCAGGCTGGAACAACAAGGAAAGTAAGGGACAAGCCAAGGTCGGGGCCACAAGCAGACAAGGACAACAGAGTTCACGCCAAGGGTCAGGGTCACGAGCAGACAGGAATAGTTAAGAACAGGCCAAAGTCGGTAACTGGAATCAGACGTAGGAAACACAGCAAGTACACACGAAATCTAACACACAATGGTTGATCAGCACTGCTGGCTTGCAGTGCACAGGTTAATATAGGGTTCCCTGATAGGGCCTGGGGTGGGGCCATGCTTAGAGGAGAGGTTATAAAACCAGTCAGGTGAGAGGCAGCTGGTCTTTAGAGATGAACACATGGAGACAGGTAAGCTGACAAAGAAACTCTATTGCATAACCATGACAGTACACCCCTTCTTATGAGGCCTCCCCCTCCCCTGCCTGGGCCCTAGCTTAAAGGGAAACTTCAGATGAAACCTTCTCAACAGACGAGGCGCAAAGATCTCAGATGCAGTGATCCAAGACCTCTCCTCAGGACCAAACCCTTCCCAATGTACGAGGTACTGAAGAATGCCTCTACGGCCCGGGAATCGAGAACTTGACTAACCTCGTACTTAAGATTATCCTCAGAGACCGAAACCGAGGTAGGGAGAGGACGAGAGGACTTATTGAGGGCTAAAGGCTTCTTAGGAATAGGTAAAGGCATAAGAAGACCATCAGGAGTCTGAGCAGGGTCCCCCAGACCCTTAAAGATGAGCTGGACATCCAACACAGGATCATCAGACTGGGCAGAAGTCAGTGGATCCCTGAGGCCAGGTTGGTTAGAAAGTGATGTGTCACAGAGGTCAAGCTGGATAGCTTCACTGGGCATAGGTGGAACTGGTGCAGAGGCCGACTGAACAGCATTGCCAGGTGCAGCGACCACCAGAATCGCATTACAGGGCGTAGCGACTGTGGAACTAGTAGACGAGTCATCTTGGGTGTGCGTCCAAGGGGGTCCAGGAACAGGCAAAGGTAAATGACCATGCAAACTGGAGTGAATGATCGGCTCAAGTTTACAGGTGGGCTCCTCATCCAGAGTGCCACATGACCCAAAGAGTGCCTCAGCCCGACTATTGCAGGAGACATTCCAGAAATCGCTATACGCAGCGGGAAGAGCAGAAGATACAGGGATGGTGGCAACAGGAAGTTTCTCTTTTGGGGTAACCTTGAGTAGGCAGGAGGAGGAACAGGAGGAACCCCAAGCCAGGATCCGTCCAGCAGTCCAGTCAATGTGTGGAGAATGGAACCGTAACCAAGGAAGACCTAATATGATAGGAGATGAAGCTTTAGGCAAGACAAGGAAGGATATCCACTCCTGGTGGAGTGTCCCTACCGACATCTTAACAGGAAGGGTCTGGAAGCAGATAGGACCCCCTGGGAGAACAGTGCCATCAATCGCCAAGACCACCAATGGCGTTGAAAGGGGCAAAAGGGCCTACAGCGGATCCGAAGCCTGTGAGGCCTACATGACTACCGGACCTTGGGGCCGCAATCGGAGGCACAGGAGACTCCCAGCACACCATCCTGTACGGTGGACACCCCTCCACTGCCCCAGAGACTAAGGTACAGGCCCTTCTTTTTAATTTTTTAAACTATATTGTTTGGGAACATTCAGCCCCGGCCGCCATCTTGTGGCCTAACAGTGAAGCCGGGCCCACACTGTACGGTGACGAGTCGCACCTGGACTGTGCTCTCCTCCCAGTGCATTTGAGCACACAGCACTTAGAATCACCATCCGCACTGGCAGGGGGACATTACTGCTTTCTCGGGCCTGCCCTTCCCCCCCCAGAGCCTCCTTATTTTTGTGGAGGAGGGGGCTTCGATAGAGGGCAATCGACCATGGATGGCTGAAGCCGCACACCCCTGAGACCCGTGCCATCCCGACAGCCGCAGGCTATCCCCGCAATACGGCACACCTGCATTTTACATGGCGGCAGCTAGCTCACACTCCTCGGAACCTGCTGACCCTCAACAAGGCACCATACAAAGGTATCTACTTAGAACAGCGCCGACTGATCCCCGAACACCTAAAGACAAGATGGCGCCTGGCCGCAACCCAGGGAAGACCATGCCACCCACCGCCACTCCCGCAACAGCTTGCATGACTCTAGAGGCAAATGAGAAACTCCAAGAATCCAGAGGAGAGACATCAGCCTCCTCTACAAAGGCAGTCACATCGCAAGACACAGACACCGGGGAACTACAGACAACCCCCCACCCCCTGACGGGAGTGCCTATTAGAACGGAAACTACAGCCCTATTGTCTGCTTTCAGAACTGATTTCGAATCATGGGCAAGTAAGATGGAGGATTCCCTACAAGTAGAGCTGAACACGCTGAGACAAAAAGTTACAGCTAATGAGGAAGCGGTATCAGTCTTAAATACTGCTCAGGATGACCATGAGGCACGTATAACAGCCCTTGAATCTGCATCCGCGACACATCTCCGTCGCCTACGCCACCAACAGCTTCGCATAGAAGACAGCGAAAATCGCAGTCGCAGAAACAATATTAGACTGCAAGGTCTACCTGAGGCAACATCAGGAGCAGAACTGAAACCCACTGTCATATCCATCCTCAATAAAGTGCTGGGAAGAGAGGCAACATCCCCAATTGAATTGGACCGTGTACACAGGGTGGGAGGGCCGGGGAGAGCCCGAGAAGGTTGCCCCCGTGATGTCCTCTGTAGGGTCCACTATTATACCTTGAAAGAGGAGATCATGCGAAAAGCATGGAACGTGGGCCCAGTGGACTTCTTTGGAGCCTCTATCCAATTATACCCAGACTTGTCTCACAATACGCTATACATGCGTCGAGTGGTACGCCCTCTACTAGATCTTATACGACAAGCCGGTGCCTCCTATACATGGAGCCACCCCTTCAGCATCAAGGTGACGCGGGGAGATAGCAGGTTCACGCTCTCCGACCCAGATCAGCTGCCTGACTTTTTCATCTTTCTTGAGCAAGAGCCGGTAGACGTCTTGAACTGGCTAGACCCTCCAGTCGACGGATCAAGACAGTTGGGCCTTGGCCCACTCCCACAGCGTCACAGACGACCTAGGTCTAGGTCAGTCTCTTCTGGCCCAGGGATGAGACAACCTACCTCTCCAGAAGATTAATTCAGAAGTTACATGAGCTCCCTGGAACACTTGGTAAATGATGAAGTGACATCGGGGATTGGACCTTTTAGCTCTTTCCCTGCTCTTTGCCAATTTATTATATGGCTGGGGTTCGGGAGAGAACATAGCCTAAGGTCACCTAAGGACTCTCACTATGAAGGGAGTCAGGTACTGCTACAACACAACAAAGGTTTTATATAAAATGTTTTGCTATATGTCAGATTGTTCCCTCTCAGCCCCTTCCTCTGTGGCGTGCGGTGGGGGGTGGGTGGCGGGGCCTCTCCGGAGGGAGGTTTGGCCATCGGCCTTAATCAACCCCCATTTCGGGAGAATGTAAGGTTGAAAAGCGCCACGCATGATGCGATTGGATGCCTCCTCGGGTGGGTCCCCCGCTCCCCCCATGTACCCCTATGCGCATACAGTTGTGACTAACTGATTTATTTACAAGAGGGAACCAATGTAATTGCAATTTATTTGTTATATGATCCCAGGTTAACTACTTATACCCATTGTTGATATTTAGTTGATTGTTCTCACCTGTTTTCGTTCAGCTGCCTTATGCTTCACATATGTTTTACATGATTAATGTGCCACATATACTATATACATGCCTGATTCACTGTCGGGATCATGGCTCAGGTTCACCCATTTCGACCTTCCCCCCACAGTATGACAGGCACTGTTTGTGCCTAAAGCGTGATATATCACGCAGTGTTTTGCGCCAGCAAACACATTAGTTTTCTAGACACATTTTTTAGGTGTCCTTTCATTTACACCTTATTTTTTCTATTATCCTCATACTCTTCTTTCTCCTTTCTTTCCTCTCCTTTTCCTTTCTCTTCTTTTTCTCCCACTTTCATATGCAACCTCTTCTCCTCACCCTACTCCGAACTGTTCTACGTACTTATCTTATATATCTTATTGTTCTCCCCCCTACACGGCCTCTAGCACCCCGACATGGCTCACACGGTAACCTCACGCCCCCAATTGAAATTTTGTTCATACAACGTCAACGGGCTGAACATTGCTTTGAAACGTGGGCAAATACTATATCAGATGCACAAAAGACGAGTCAACGTGCTTTTGTTGCAAGAGACCCACTTCCATTCTGAATCCACCCCTTCCTGCTCCAGTAGATATTTTAATAGATGGATCCACAGTACCAATCCAACACAATAATCTAAGGGAGTATCTATTGCGTTTCATAAAACACTCCCTATTGAATTGCTTGATCATATGGCAGACCCCCAGGGCAGGTACGTTTTTGTGAAAATCTCTCTATGGGGGACCAAATTTACAATAGCTAATTTATACTTACCTAACACGCACCAAGTGCCATCAGCCTTACAGTATTTTAAGATCTTATCGGGTTTCGCAGAGGGTAAGCTCATACTCGGGGGGGACTTTAATACTCCCCTGGACTCACTTTTAGATTCATCGACATCCCGTTCCTCTATATCCTTCCCTAAAATACGGGCCCTAAAACGTGCCATTTACAATATGCATCTTGTAGACATATGGCGGATATTGTACCCAGAATCACGAAACTACACACATTTTTCCAACGTGCACCGATCGTACAGCCGTTTAGACTATTTTTTGGTCGACCACGGCTGTTTAGATTGGTCCCCAAATTGTGAAATAGACCCTATGGTTTGGTCCGACCATTCCCCTGTATTCCTGACACTCACAGTCCCCTCTACTCCAATAAAAGAATGGACATGGCGGTTGAATGATTCACTTCTGGCTGAGCCAGGGTTCGATATTCGGATAGCGGAGACTATTTCAAACTTTTTTACAGACCACGCCTCTGATGACACCGCACCACCCATTAAATGGGAGGCATTAAAGGCGGTCTTACGGGGTAGTTTTATCCAAATGGGTGCCCGCAGGAAGAAAGAATGCTCGGCTGTGATAGCCACGGCTGTAAACAAACTCAGGACACTAGAGACTACCCACAAACACTCCCCGACTGTGGAGGGGCTTACGGAGGTTTCTTCCGCTCATTCCCAACTTAGGGAATTATATGAGGCTTCAGCCCATACATTTGCGAACAAATTAGCCTTTCACCAATACAAATTCCGGGATAAATGTGGTAGATCACTAGCTCGCACCCTACATACCAAACAACCTAACACCTTTATACCCCACATACGGGACAGCTCTGGGAAAACTGTCTCGTCACCCTCTGAGATGGGACAGGCTTTCCGGGACTTTTACCAATCCCTCTATAACATACCTGTAACAAGCCCCACTGAACCCCCCTATACTAGAGTGGACGCGCAAGCCTCATATATCGCACCAAATGCATTACCTACTCTAGATGATGAAACGATAGAGGACCTGGAAGCTCCGATATCGGAAGATGAGGTTGCCCGCGCTATTGCATCTACCCCATCTGGTAAAAGTCCGGGCCCTGATGGCTTCACCCCAAAATTTTATAAACAATTTGCTCCCCTTCTCACTCCCTTCTTAACAAAAGTATTTAACTCAATCTCTGAGCGATCGGTATTCCCACCGCAAACTCTAGAGGCACATATCACTCTCATCCCAAAACCAGACAAAGACCTGACTATATGTGCTAATTACCGACCCATTTCGCTGATAGGGGTTGATCTGAAAGTGTATGCAAAGGTGCTGGCTAATAGACTACAACCGTTACTACCCCGATTAATACACCTAGATCAAGTGGGCTTCGTGAGTGGACGAGAGGCACGAGATAACACCCTGAAAACACTTCTCATTGCAGATTATGCTCGAGCCCACAATGTCCCATTGTGCCTTCTCACGGTGGACGCGGAAAAGGCCTTCGACTGTGTCGATTGGCAATTTTTGCGTCTATCACTACAACAGCTGGGTCTGGGCCAAAACATGCTTTCAAGAATAATGTCCCTCTATACTTCCCCCTCCGCCAGGATTAGGCTAAATGATCTCTAGCTCCAAAATTTACTATTCGCAATGGAACCCGACAGGGGTGCCCTTTGTCCCCCATTCTCTATGTTCTTGTTATGGAACACCTAGCCATCGCCCCCAGAAACAACCCGGATGTTCACGGTGTTAATATAGGCCCCATACATACTAAACTTGCCCTATTTGCAGATGACTTGCTCATTTTTGTGACGCAACCGCAAGTCTCATTACCCTCCATTATGCAGGAGTTCCAGAGATATGGAGATGTTAGTAACTTCAAAGTTAATCATAGTAAGTCAGAAATACTCAACATTTCACTCCCAGAAGTAACTCTTCAACAACTCGCGTCTTCCTTCCCTTTTAAGACAAACTCCACATCTATTCGTTATTTAGGAATTCATATCCCAACAGATGCTTCCCAATTATTCACCAGCAACTTCACCCCTCTACTTCTTAGAACACAAGCGGATCTGACCACATACGCATCTAAACAGCTCTCTTGGTTTGGTAGAGTGAATGTTTTAAAGATGGATGTCCTCCCTCGATTCCTTTACCTTTTCCAAACTTTACCTATTCACATCCCCACCCCCTTTTTCAAAAAGCTCTGCCAGATTTTTTCTAAATTTATATGGCAAGGAAACCACCCTAGGATAAAATATGACACAATGACTCTTCCGAAGGCCCGTGGGGGGGGGGGGGGCGGGGGTCCCAGATGCCTCTTTCTACCACAAGGCAGCGGTACTCACACGTGTTGTGGATTGGTTTCACCACCCCTCCTCCAAGCTCTGGGATCAATTGGAAAAACATCTCAATGAGGTTGATCTTTGCACCCTGCCGTGGACACCTATGGCTCGGCGTAGAGATGGTACCCTCTCTACTGCCCTTACCCGTCAGACTCTTCAGATATGGGACTGACTGCTATTAACGAGTAAATTATCCAAACCCCGGGGCCCGATGACTCCTCTTTTTGGGACTCCGGCTTTCTCCCCGGCGGAGGTTGAAGAGAGATTTGGACCCTGGAATAGGGATAGTCATAGACGTTTGGCACAGGTACTACACGCTGACCCATCTTTGAGACCAGACATACCTACCCAGATGAGTGCGGGGCCTCCAACCATGTGGTTACAAAGGAGTCAATTAATATCATACATACGTTCTTTCTCCCCCATCTCAGAAATCCTAGATGACCCGACAGACTTTGATGAGTTGCTCTTACAGCCAGATCCCCCAACACATGTAGTATCACTGTTATACTCCCTTCTGTTAAAAGTATCTACCCCTGACCTTCCAGTATACACGCAGAAATGGAAAACAGATCTACAGCACTCCATCTCCCCAGCTGACTGGCAAAAAAGCTTTATTTTAACACATAGGATCTCCTTGGCAACTAAGAATCAAGAAAAGGGGTTTAAGCTATTAACGAGATGGTACAGATGCCCGGTGACTATCCAACGATTTAATCCCTCTATCTCAG
Organism: Aquarana catesbeiana; assembly: GCF_042186555.1. Classification (NCBI taxonomy): domain Eukaryota; kingdom Metazoa; phylum Chordata; class Amphibia; order Anura; family Ranidae; genus Aquarana; species Aquarana catesbeiana. The sequence goes on along the minus strand of NC_133329.1, from coordinate 190,308,935 downwards.
GTACTTGTTGGAGATGCCTGTCCTCTAGCGGGACAATGCTCCACATATGGTGGGCATGCCCTCCAATTCGGAAATACTGGCAGAAGGTTTTTGATCTATACAACAGGCTGATGGCAACCTCAATTAAGCCCACACCAGAGATAGCCCTACTATCTATGCTCCCGGGCCCACTCAAGCTGATTAAAAAAGACATACTGTGCCACTTTTTGGCCGCGGTTAGGACAGTGATCCCCAGACATTGGAGAACAGTAGATGTGCCTTCCTTGGGGGATTGGGCTGTCGAGATGGATCGGATAAGAGATCTGGAGCGCCTGCTGGCGCAGGAAGCAGGGAAAGAGGAACAGTTCTCCATTACTTGGACCTCATGGTCGATGTTTCGATACTCTGATGACTTCCTCATATGGATCAGAGATGCCCCATCTTTGCCCACCGATTAGCCATGTTGGGGTGCTTCCCACTTTTGTTGTCATCCCCTATCTTTCCATGTGCTCTCTCTCATACTTTTTTCTCTGTTTTTTTTCTTTATGTACTGAACCAGTCACTCAAATATATATTAAAAAAAATTATACTTCCAGAATTGCCCAACAACTTGAATATCTATAATAAACGATTGAATGATCTCTACAGCATTCCAGCTAGAAAAGGTGGAATTTCCTGTTAACGTCAACACGCAAAATTATAAAGATGGTTATAGGTTGATTCCCCCACACATGTTATTTTACTAGTACATTACAAGCCTATATATCTAATGCGATAATACAGTATGTTACTGGAAGCTGTATACCAAGACATATAACTCCATGCATATATAATAAAAGATACCTTTATTGTTTTGTATATAATGTATACAATATTATACTTTACAGTACCTTATTTTTCTGTTATATCTTTATATTGAAATAAACTAAGATTGAAAAGAAAAGGGCAAAAGGGTAAGTCTCATGGAAGATGCAGTTTCCCAATCCATGAAATTGCCAGCGGCTCCGGAATCCAGATGTGCCGAGACCGAACGAGAGGAAGCGCCGACATGAAGGAACACAGAAAGAAGAAGACGAGAGGGTGAAGCTGATACTTCAGGGTCCAATACTCCACCTTCTAGATGTATTAACCCCGATAGTTTTTCCGGACGAAGAGAACAAGTGTCACGAAAATGACCTTTGGCCCCACAATAGAGGCACAGGCCCAGAGTACTGCGCCTAGCATATTCTTCAGGAGACAACTTGGTCCAGCCCAGCTGCATAGGTTCCTCAGCGGGCAGGGGGTGCTCCTCGGATCGAAGAGAAGGGACTGGGAGCTCAAGCTGCCTAAGGAACGGGGAGTGCTGGCGTCTTTTTTCCAGGGCCCTCTCCTGAAAGCGAATATCGATCTGGTTACACAAGGTGATGACACCGTCCAGACCAGCAGGAAGGGATCTTCCTGCTAATTCATCCTTCACTCTATCAGAGAGGCCATGTAAAAAGGTTGCAACTAGGGCCTCATTATTCCATCTCAATTCAGCTGTGAGGATACAGAACTGAAGAGCATACTGTTCCACAGAAGCGGACTCTTGATGGAGACGTAAAAGAGTGCTAGCCACTGAGGAGACATGACCCGGTTCCTCGAAGATATTCCAAAAAAGTTTCAAGAAATCAGAAAGGCTAGAAACCACTGGATCATTCAGTTCCCACAGAGGGGCAGCCCAAGCTAGCGCCTCGCCAGACAGAAGGGATATAATATAGGCTACTTTCGCCCGATCGGACAGGAAGTTTTGGGGCTGAAGTGACAGATGCACTCTGTAGGAGTCAGAAGTGCACCGCTAGGTAGTGAACCCTAGGACTGATTGCTGCGGATTGAACCCTGGGAGGTTCAGGAAGCAGGTCTACTGGATCACTGACACAGATCCCACTGGGAGCTAGAGCATAGATTCCCCAGGGCGTGGAGTCTAAGAGCCAGCAGGTGTTCACCAGAGCCTTTAGTGTTAAGGATGGACTGCGCTGCAGTCTGGCTCCAGGGTCTCACAGCTCACGCTCACGGTAGACTACAGGAAAAGAGGAAGGAGGCAGCAGGCTGGAACAACAAGGAAAGTAAGGGACAAGCCAAGGTCAGGGCCACAAGCAGACAAGGACAACAGAGTTCACGCCACGGTTCAGGGTCACAGGCAAACAGGGATGGTTGGGGACACGCCAAAGGTCAGGGTCACGAGCAGACAGGAATAGTTAAGAACAGGCCAAAGTCGGTAACTGGAATCAGACATAGGAAACACAGCAAGTACACACGAAAGCTAACACACAATGGTTGATCAGCACTGCTGGCTTGCAGTTCACAGGTTAATATAGGGTTCCCTGATAGGGCCTGAGGTGGGGCCATGCTTAGAGGAGAGGTTATAAAACCAGTCAGGTGAGAGGCAGCTGGTCTTTAGAGATGAACACATGGAGACAGGTAAGCTGACAAAGAAACTCTATTGCATAACTATAACACCCTGGTATCTGGTACCCCTTCTTATATTAAATATTCTGCGCAAGTGATTCACAGTTTTGAAAATTTAGAGTGGAAAGAGGGATATATCATGGCCACTGCCGATGTGGCATCCCTTTACACTATTATTTCCCATTCAGACGGGTTAGAAGCAGTGGATCTGTTTTTGAGCAGAGATGCTGAGCTGATTCCTGCCCAACGGGATTTCATTTTAGATCTATTAAGGTATGCTGTGACCCATAATTACTTCTGGTTTGGGGGGATCCATTACCTCCAGAACAGAGGGGTTGTTATGGGTGCAGAATTTGCACCCAGTATGGCCAATTTATTTATGGCCAAATGGGAGGAGGATGTCGTCTATTCCAACAGGCGATCGGAATTGATCTTCTGGGGTAGATATATAGACGACATCCTCCTTACCACCTTCATGCATCAACTCAATGATAATCCATTGGGTATTGTATTACAGTTCGAGAGTAGCACCAGTAAAATTAATTTTTTGGATCTAACTATACAGGTTTAAAGATGGCGCATTTAATATGTCCACTTTCTTTAAGAGTACTGATAGGAATGGGTATATTGGGCAGGGAAGCTGCCACCACCCTTCGTGGCTTAAATCAGTACCCAGGAGCCAATTTCTGAGCTTACGGCGGAACTGTACTCTTAAAGAAGATTTCTTTATACAGGCTGCTACTCTGAAAGAAAGATTTATTGAAAAAGGTTATTCACCTAATGATCTGAATACAGTCATTAATGAAGTGGGGAGTATAGATCGAGCCTCTATTCTACAGAATAAGAAAAAATCCTCATCGAGTGAGATTGATTATAATTTCTCAATGGTCACCACTTATTCCCAGCAATTTTTGACATTAAAAAGATTTTAACTAAACATTGGGCAGTTCTTAAAAATGACAAATTCTTGGGTCCAGTGCTTCCTGATCGGCCACAGGTTATATTTAAAGGAGTTTCCCCCCTTAAACTCCAAGTAGCACCCAATATTTTGGATGCGCCTAATAGAGTGTCATTTTTTCAAAAATCCAAAGGCTATCACCCTTGCCGTTGTTGTAATGTTTGTGCTATCAATAAGGACAAGAGTAGGAAAATATGCCAGTTTAAATCTCATGCCATGGGTAGAGTTTTTGACATTAACACCTTTATCACCTGTACCTCATTAAATGTGGTATACTTATTGATTTGCCCTTGCGGCATACAATATGTGGGCCGCACGACACGTGCAATGCACGTTAGGGTAAATGAGCATATAACAAATATAAAGAAGGGATTCCCGAAACACACTGTTTCTCAACACTACTTGGAGTGTCATAATAAAAATCCTAAGGGAACGACCTTTGTGGCCATTGACAGGTTTAAACCACACTGGCGTGGAAGTTCGTCCAAACGGGAAATTTCCAGACTTGAGACCCGTTGGATATATGACTTAAAGTGCTACACCCCTTTCGGCATGAATGTCGATTGGGATGTAAATTGTTTTATTAATACCAGCTAAATTAATTTTTATATGTTTTAACACTAGGGGGCAGTGTTTACATATATATTTTTTATTTTTACTCACGTATGATTCTGCATTTATTTTTTAATATTTTCCATATCTTTTTTTTCCATATCTTTTATCGGCAATGGGCTGGCAGCAACGGTACAAGGGAGAAGGCAGAAACAAGGTCAGACAAGCCGGGGTCGGGTTCAGGCAGCAATCAAGGGAGGTCCAAAGGCAAGCCGGGTCACAACGGGTAAACACTACGGAGATACAGGAACACAAGATGATCACGGAACAAGACATGGAGCTGTTTGATCAGGCAGCACCGAACAGGGACAGAGGCAGACTTAAATAAGCTGATTGGCGCCAAAACGCCGCGCACGTGCGTAGGCCGATTCGCCAAAGCGCCGCGCGCCCCCGCACACGCCCGAGCGTGTCCCAGATGCCGGCGTGCACGCCAACGCCACCGGGCACGCCTGCGGTAACGCCCATAGGCGAACACGCGCTAGCGCGGACGCACATCCGCCCGGACGCCACCCTGCACGCCACGGCCGGTCAGACCAGACACGCCAGCGCCCCCCGGAACACGTGCCCCAGCACGCACAGAGACACGGGCACCAACGCGCCCCGGCGCGCACCGGCGCCCAACCAGGTAACCTCTCTGACAGTGCCCCCTCCTCAAGGGCAGACTCCGGATGCCCAGCTGGGCCATCTTTGCGGCATGAGAAGTTTTAAAGGACTGAAGAAGTTCTCTGGCATGCAGGTTACTTTCTGGCTCCCATGAATTGTCTTCGGGTCCATAGCCCCTCCATTTTACCAGATATTGAATCTGATTGCGTCTTCTTCTGCAATCTAAAATTGCCTCCACCTCGAACTCCTCCTCGCCGTTAACCAAGATAGGTTTGGGTGGCCAGAAAAAGAGTTGGGGGTAACCGGCTTCAAGAGGGACACGTGGAAGACTGGGTGTATCCTCAGGGAGTTAGGAAGGTCAAGTTCGTATGCCACATTGTTGATTTTCCTTTTGATCAAGAACGGACCCAGGTATTTGGGGCCCAGTTTTCTGGACGGGCAGGCCAACTTGAGGTTAGCGGTAGACAACCAGACAGAATTGCCGGGTTCCAGGACAAGTTCTCCCCGTCTTTTCCTGTCAAAGATTTTCTTGTAGTCTTCCTGAACCTTGGTCATGGTTTCCTGCAGCAATTTGTTGTTGTTTGAAAAAAAATCCAAAGTTTCGGATACCGCAGGAACAGGGCACTCAGGAAATGGTCCAGGCAAGAAGGATGGGTGGAAACCATAATTGGCATAAAACGGAGACTGATTAGTAGCTGAGTGTAGTGAGTTATTGTAGGCGAACTCTGCGATGGGAAGCAGGGAAGCCCAGTCATCCTGGGAGAATGCAGAAAAACAGCGGATGTATTGCTCCAGGGTTTGATTCGTCCTCTCGGTTTGTCCATTTGACTGAGGGTGGTAGGCCGAGGAAAAGGACAATTCGATTTCAAGGGTGCCACAAAGGGCCTTCCAGAATCTGGAGGTAAATTGGACGCCCCTGTCTGAGACTATATTGGTCGGAACCCCATGCAGTCTGACGATCTCCTTAATAAAGATGGAAGCGGTCTCCATGGCCGAAGGGGTGCCCTTCATGGGGAGAAAATGGGCCATTTTCGACAGTCTGTCCACCACAACAAAAATGGATGAAAAGCCTTCTGATGGGGGGAGTTCAACGATAAAGTCCATTGAAATCATGGCCCATGGTCTCTCTGGGACTGGTAATGGTCTCAACAGACCCCATGCTCTTGTCCGGCTAGTCTTTTTTCTGGCACACGTGTTACAAGACTCCACATATTCCTTGCAGTCCTTAGTAAGGTGAGGCCACCAAAAGGTGCGTTGGACAAGGTCAGTTGTCTTCCGTGTGCCAAAGTGACCAGCAAGTTTGTGATCATGGCACAGGTTTAACACCCGTACTCTTAGCTCCTCAGGGACCACAATTTTATTCTTGAACCAGAACAGCCCATCTTTGGCACAAGCTTCAGCAGGTGGAGACATTCCCATAGAGGCTCGTCTGATTTGGGAGATTAGATCTTCCTGTAGGATTAGGAGATTTCCAGAGGGCAAGATGGTGTCTGGAGACAGGGTCTTCTCAGAATCGGGAAACATTCGGGAAGGGGCGTCGGATTTGACATTCTTGGATCCGGGTCTATAGGTGATATGGAAAATAAATCGGGGAAAAAAAAAGTGCCCATCTGGCCTGCCGTGGTTTCAATCTCTTGGCCGTTCTTAGATATTCTAAGTTTTTGTGGTCTGTGTAGACCAAAATGGGGTGCGCTGCACCTTCCAGGAGATAACGCCATTCCTCCAGAGCTGCTTTAATGGCTAGAAGTTCCCGATCTCCCACGTCGTAATTTTTCTCAGAAGAGGAGAGTTTACGTGAGAAGAATCCCACAGGGTACAGGAGTGCCTTGGCGCCTTGTCTCTGTGAGAGCACAGCTCCAACTGCAACTTCGGAAGCATCCACTTCCAGAACGAAGGGCAAGGCAGGGTTGGGATGCTTGAGAATAGTGGCTGACGTGAACAGCGCTTTGAGTTTTTCAAAGGCCTCTTGTGCCTTAGGGGTCCAGCAGAACCGGCTTCCTTGTTTAATAAGTTCTGTAATGGGAGTTATGATCGAAGAGAATCCCTTAATAAATTTCCTATAGAAATTGGCAAAGCCAATAAAACGCTGTACCCCCTTCTTGTCTATAGGTGCAGGCCAGTCCAGGATAGCGGATACTTTTTGTGGATCCATTTTAATGCCTTTAGGGGAAATGATCAGGCCTAGGAACTGGATAGATTGGAGCTCAAACTCGCATTTTTCAAGTTTGGCGTAAAGCCCATGTTGTCTAAGCCGAGTGAGTACGTTTCGTACGTGTTGGCGGTGTTCCATCAGAGAAGCAGAGAAAACCAGGATATCGTCCAGGTAAACGATGACGTATAAGTCCAGGAGGTCATGAAAGATATCGTTGACAAAATGCTGGAATGTAGCCGGTGCGTTGCACAGACCAAAGGGCATGACGAGGTACTCGTAATGTCCGAATCGAGTACGAAAGCCCGTCTTCCATTCGTCCCCCTCTCTTATGCGTATCAAATTATAGGCTCCACGGAGGTCTAGCTTAGTGAAGATGGTAGCAGATCCTAATCTCTGAAATAATTCGGGAACCAAAGGTAGTGGATATCTGTTCTTTAAAGTGATCTTATTAAGCTCCCGGTAATCAATACAGGGACGTAAAGAGTGATCCTTTTTTTCCACGAAAAAGATGCCTGCCCCAGCTGGTGATGTGGAAGGACGGATGAACCCTTTCTTCAGGTTTTCATCTATATAGTTTTTCAAGGTGCCCAGCTCCTGCTCAGTTAGAGGGAAAATCCTCCCGAAAGGGACTTCAGTACCCGGTAAAAGTTCTATTGGGCAATCATAGGGTCTATGTACTGGAAGGGTTTCTGCCCCCTTTTTACTGAACACATCCAGGAAATCCCGGTAAGGTTCGGGAAGATCTTGGTTGGACTTAGTTTCTGAGTCCATGCACAGGCATTGGGAGGAAGTTAAAGGAGTCCCTCGTAAGCAATGTTGTTTGCAATATTCAGAAGAGAACTGGATCTTGCCCGTAGACCAGTTGATACTAGGATTGTGGGCCTGTAGCCAAGGTATTCCTAGGATAATTGGGAAGAGGGGAGAGGAGATGACATCTAGGCGTAAAAGTTCCTGATGTTCCGGGCCAATGGTGGCCAATAGGGGAACCGTTTCTTGGGTAACAGGTCCGGAGCGGAGGGTGGAGCCGTCCGCTAAGAAAACTGCCAGTCCTTGGGCTTTAGTTTGAGTAGGGATGTGATGGTCCGGTCAATGAATCCACTACATGCTCCCGAATCAATGATGACCGGTACTGAGATGCTCCTTCCAGGTAACTGTAATACAATGGAAAATGTTAGGTGGTTACTGACACTGGGTAAGACAGGTGCACACAACGAGGAGGACGGCAGGCACTTACGTCTTTTATTGGGGCATGCTTTTGCAAAGTGTTTAGGCTCCCCACAGTACAGGCACAGATTGAGTGTGCATCTGCGTGTCTTTTCCTCTGGGGTCAGAGAGGGACGGAGCAGTCCCAACTGCATGGGCTCAGGGGCTTCCTGGGCTGGAGTAGACAAGACGAGCGGAGCTTGGTTCGGGGCACTAGGGACCCTGGGCAACATCCAGGTGAGGCGTGGGTGGCCAGCAGATCTCTCAGAGCGTCTCTCCCTGAGGCGGCGGTCAATCTGGATTGACAAGGTGATTAATTCTTCAAGTGTCTGAGGTACCCCCACCCGTGCTAATTCATCCTTTAGGGGATCCGACAGCCCCAGCCGATATTGGTGACGCAAGGCTGCGTCATTCCACTCCGTATCGGAGCTCCAACGCCTAAATTCCACAGCGTAATCTTTGGCCGCTCTGCGGCCTTGTTGAAGGGAATGCAAGGCGGTTTCTGCCGTGGCTGTTAGCTGAGGGTCCTCATACAGCTGAGACATGGCTAAGAAAAAGTCACTCAGAGAATCTAGAGATTGGGCCTTTTGCTCCAGCAGATGGTGGGCCCAGGTCTGAGGCTCGCCGGTTAACAAGGATATGACGAACCCCACTTTGGTAGCCTCCAAGGAGAATGTACGGGGTTGTAATGCAAAGTATAGTTCACATGCGTTACGGAACGCCCGGAACTTGCTACGATCTCCGGAAAACTTTTCGGGTGTAGGCACCCGGGGCTCTGGTGGAAGAATAACTACAGAAGGTGCTGAGGCAGGATTAGCAGATACTGTTCCCGGAGGAGGGGCCGAGAGGGCCTGGACCTGTCCTTCCATTCTGGTATAGCCCTCCTGTAGGCTTTTGACAGCTTGGGTAAGACCCGCTAGATGTCTGCACAGTTCATCCATGGGGGAGGCCCCCTGCCCGGACTCAGTCATGGCTGCCTGATACTGTCAGGTCCCACACTTACCAGACAGATGAGTCCGCTTGGGCAGAGGGTAGGCTCCCTTACATATCCGATTCGGGGCCCCTGGTAGAGTAGACAGGAGGCCCACGAGTGCGGAATGGTATGAGGGCCTGAAGCTAGGGTCCTGGAGCAAGATGGTCTGGCAAGCAACCGGTAGAGCTTCAGGGCTGGATGGAGCAGATGCTGAGCAGGAGCTAATCAGGCTGGTCACACACAGGCAGAGGTCGGCAACGGGCTGGCAGCAACGGTACAAGGGAGAAGGCAGAAACAAGGTCAGACAAGCCGGGGTCGGGTTCAGGCAGCAATCAAGGGAGGTCCAAAGGCAAGCCGGGTCACAACGGGTAAACACTACGGAGATACAGGAACACAAAATGATCACGGAACAAGACACGGAGCTGTTTGATCAGGCAGCACCGAACAGGGACAGAGGCAGACTTAAATAAGCTGATTGGCGCCAAAACGCCGCGCACGTGCGTACGCCGATTCGCCAAAGCGCCGCGCGCCCCTGCACACGCCCGAGCGCGTCCCCGATGCCGGTGTGCACGTCAACACCACCGGGCACGCCTGCGGTAACGCCCATAGGCGAACGCGTGCTAGCGCGGACGCGTGTTAGCGCGAACGCGCGTACGCACATCCGCCCGGACGCCCTGCACGCCACGGCCGGTCAGACCAGACACGCCAGCACCCCCCGGAACACGCGCCCCAGCACGCACGGAGACACGGGCACCAACGCGCCCCGGAGCTTGCAAATGAAAACAGCTGATGTATATGTCATGCTGCCCTATCAGAGGTCAGCATGGCTTGAGATGTTTATTATTTATTTGGGCGTACTTGCATCATTGGCGGCGCCTCTGATGATATCCACATAGGATGAAACATGTCAGGCTGGCCGATGCAAGTATGCTGTGAGCCGCGGAGTATTCTTTTTATGTGATGATTTTCACTTTTTACCTGTAAGTAGACTACAATAAATTACGTGTGTTTTACCTTTACGGGCTTCACTATTGTTGCTTTCTTCTTACTGGGTTTTATCCTGCTGGTGATTGCACCAATCATCCATCTTGTTATGTGAGTCCTGAAGTTCTTTTGATATGTGATGACCTGACCATTTCCATGATCTGCCTATCCATGATGGAGTGTGCCATTCGGATCTACTGTTAACCCTTTGCATCATATGATTACATCGCCTGTTTTCATATCTTTCTGGTAAGCAGATTGATAGCACGTGGGTGTGGTGTGCTTTCCTTTGCACACTGAAATTTGGTGGAGGCTTCACGTCAGCTTTACTCCTTATTGATTTTTATGGACTATCACATTTATTTGTAGATTTGTTTCACTGCATTTTGACTTTATAAACGTGAGTTTACGTTCTCTCTTAAGAGCTGTCGCTTGTTGTATCAACTTGCCTCGAATGACAGCTTTATGGGTTTCCCATAATGTAAGGGCAGAAATGTCTTCTGTATCATTAAATGAGAGGTATTCAGTAAGAGCTGTTTCAATTTCTAGGCAATGTGAGGGATGAGTCAACGTAGTATCATTAATACACCAAGTCACATCGTGTGACCTAGGAATCGTGGAGGCCAGAGTAGTAAAAACTGCACAATGGTCAGTCCATGTGTATGGAATGATATTAGAGGAGATAATCTCAGGTAACATGCTTGATGGAGTAAGAATGTGGTCTATACGTGAAAAAGACTTGTGTGGATAAGAATAATGTGTAAAATTTTTACTAGTCGGGTTAATTTTCTGCCATGTATCTACCAGACCATGTGTGGTAAGCAGATGTTGAAAAGTTTGTTTATGGATATTTGAGATAGGGGTTGGTGGGGATTTGTCTAGAAAAGGAAAAACGGTAGTATTAGAATCTCCACATAACATAACGGTTCCAATCTTATGGACTTCCACCACCTGAAAAAGGTGTGATAGAAAGGCTTCCGGGTGTCTATTTGGAGCATAGTAAGATACCAATGTAATTGCGGTATCAGCAATAAGGCCTGTAAGTAGAATAAATCTACCCTCAGGGTCACATACTTGTGAGGTAAGGGAATATGGCGTAGAGCGATGAAAACCAATGTGGGTCCCACGTTGTTTAGTTGTGGCTGAAGCTGTGTAGAATTGAGGGTAAGAGGCAGAAAGAAATTTAGGACAAGCTTTTCAATGAAGTGGGTCTCCTGAAGACAAATAATATGTACCTTTTTAGTTGCAAAAGAACGCATTGCTTTGGTGCGCTTTTGCGGGATGTTGAAGCCTTGTACATTCAAGGATAAAATGTTTATGGGGGCCATAATAAATCCAGGATAAACATCATGGTAAAAGGAGCATAGTCCAAAGCCAGAGCCAGAACCACCACCAGGAGAGAGAGAAAGGAAGAGGAGAAAAAAGAGAAGAAAAAGGAGAGAGTATAAAAGAATCGAAAAACCCTATAAGATATACAAAATATCCATAAATGACAGTATGCAATTAGGGTGTAGGAACGTCTCAGGGGGGTATCAAGGAATCCCCGAGATGTTCCAGAGTCACTCTCAGGAGCCTGCATAACAGTAGCAGGGGTCAGAGGGTGATAAGGTTGCAGCAAGAAGTTCCTGTGGAATAGACGTCACCGGAGAACATATAAAAAAATTATAACCAAGCGTTAGATAGCTATAACTATAAATGTAGTAATAGAATAATAATTACTTCAAAATCGTTCAATATAGGAAACCATCTCGCCAAGTATATGTTAAAGATAAATAAAGAACTGAGGAATAAGACAACGTCAAAAAACAATATAGCCTGGGTTTGGTAAAACAATGAAAACCAAAGGCTAATTAAACTGGAACCAATGATGGATGAACCATAAAATATTGTTATTGTAAGTAGTGTGGTAATCTACCTACGAGTACCAGAAGATATTCCGGTAAAAAAAAAAAATTATATATATATAAAAAATACTCCTAAGGCGTAATGAAAAATGAGTGTGTCTCCAAAAAAAAAATTGAATACATAGTGTAGAGTATGTAGTGACTTCAAAGAGAGGGAAAGAAAAGAAAAAAACACTTAACCTAGCATAATTTGCTAGGTAACAGCAGTATGAAACAAACCGATCAGAAGGTTAGATTCAGTCCATAGAGTCTTCACTGGATGGTGATAGATTTTCAAAGCGTCCCCGTTTATGATGATTTTGCAGTGTAGAAGTTGGGGGTCTTGAGCCTGAGGTGTTTTGTTGTGGGGGAGAACTAGAAGTCGAGCGTCTGCGAGAAAGATCTTTGGTTGCACCTGTATCTAAGAGTCCCATGTTGATCAGAGTCGATCGTAATTCTTCTGAGGAGCGACAGATATATTTGGTTGCAAGGTGTGTAAATTGGAGTGAAAATGGGAACCTCCAATGGTATACAATTTGGTGTTGTTGAAGAACTTGCAATAGTGGCTTAAGTGCATGTCCATGGCTACTGTAAGTGGGGAGAGGTCTGTAAAAAGCTGATATTCATTACCTTGAAAAACAAGTGTATTTTTTCCTCTGGCTGTTGCGAGTAGCTGCTCTTTTGTCTTATAATAATGAAACCTAACTTTTATGTCCCTAGGAGGACCGTTAGATTTGCGTGGGGCCAAGGTTCTGTGTACTCTGTCCATTTCTAGTCTTTCGACCAAGATGTCAGGCTGTAATTCCTGAAAGAGTGCAAGCATTGTGGTTTGCAAATCAAGAATATTCTCAGGAACTCCTCTAATTCTTATGTTAGAACGACGGTCTCTATTTTCTTGATTTTCTAAACGAGATTGCAAGATAAGCCATTTCAGATGTCAGCCTGGACGGCGTCTCTTCAAGATTACCGGCTTTATATTTTAATTTAGGGCTTCTCAGGACCATGGTACCGTACCGGAGAGTTCCAGAAGGTAAGCGGCAGTAGCTGGAGTCGTTGGCGACGATGTATAAGCTGTTTATTCTCCGGTGCGTCTATGCGTGGAGCGGAGCTCTAAGAAAGTGCGACTGCTCTCTCAGGCATCCGCGCATGCACCTACTGTGAAACAATTCATATATACTTTTTTGCATAGTCCTTGCTGTAGGGTTGCCACCTTTTCTTCAAGCCAAACCCGAACACTTTACAACCCGAACACATGGCGACTCTGAGGGGGGCTTTAAGGGGGGGGGGGGGCACTGATATAAGGAGACAAAACTAATAGGGGGGGTCTCTAAGGAGGGGGTGCTGACAGAGACCTCCCCATTAGCTCAGTGACCTTTTACATCAGTGCCCCCCTTAAAGACCTCCACTAGAGAGACCCCCACTTATTTTATTTATTTTTCACTAGTACTGAATATTGGAATACCTATTAAAAACAGTACATTTTCTACAGAATTATACTATAAGGGCCCGTTCACACTAGAATACAGTCCAATCGCACAGCCCTTGTGATCTGCTGAGGGGGTCCATGCAAAGTTGACAACACCACAATTGCAGGTTGCAAACACAGTACGTTTGCCAGCACCTGATTGCATGGTACAGAAGTACCATGCGATGCAGTTGCTGTGCATTAAAAAAAGTAGTGCATGCACTACTTTTGGTGCAGTGCGGTGTGATTTCAGCCCTTTCAAAATGAATAGGGCTGAAATTGCACTGCACAGAACTGCATGTGAATCGCACAGGAACTTGACAGCGTTCCTGTGTGATTTACATGCGGTTCCTAGTGTGAATGGGCCCTAAGAAGTAAGTTGTATACAATATAATTAAAAACAGATTTTGGACCAAATATCTACAATAATAATCTGTACAAACATTTTACATTTTTGGCACAAATTTAAAAATAAAATGATATGCAGTAAATCTACATAAAGCAAAGTATATGGTGTATGCTGCATTATATTTCCCCATTTAGGAACATACTCCATTACCACAGTTGAATTATGGAAAAAAATGAAAAAACACAAACAATCAAATAGAGCGTTGAAGCTTTACAGGGCATCTAGAAAATATTTCTAATATGAATATTTACATTTTATACCAAGAGGGTAATCATAATGCTTTTACACAATCTTTTAGTATTCCAATAGGACAGGGAATGTATATATACACATCGATCATAAATACAGTTTTATCAGCCACTGTTGTGCCATTGAGAGTCCCCTACTTAGATCAGTGCCCCCAACCTCTAAAGACCCCCATCGAACTGCCTTACCGGCGGGAGCCACTGAGAGCCAGGAAGCACGGGAGCCGGTTCAGGGGCGGAGCTGGGAGATGGAGCTACTCAGCACTGGCTAGTTTCCTCCCACTGTGCGGGGGAGGCGGGGAGAAGGCAGAAAAAGCACAGGCAGGCACTGCGGTGCTGTGTCTGCTCACAGGAATCCTCGCTGGTGCACTGAGAGGAGAGCACCCATAACAGCACTGGCTCCAATCCCGGGACATATTTAGATTTACTTGAATGTGTCCTAGGATGGTTGGACTGCAGTGGAGGAGGTATGTGTGTCCGGGTAGCAGGTGAACTGTTACCCGGACACAACTATCAAATCCCGAACTGTCCGGGTCAAACCCGGACAGGTGACAACCCTACCTTGCTGATTTACATCAGCAGAACAAATACAAGTGATGTGTGCTCATGGGCCAGAAGCAAATGTGTGGTGACGCCAAACAAATCAATGCACCCCACCACACCAAATCTAACTACCACATCCACATTGAGTAAGCACAAGTATATATCCTACACTTACTTACTTGCAAATCAGCAGCACCTCCTCTTTGCTAAAAAGGGACCTCGCCATGTCCACCTAGATGGAGATCCTGACCAGCACAGGAATTTCCAGGTGATTTTAGAATGACTCATTTCCGGGTCAGAAAGTGAAACCACGCTCTTTTGATCGCAGCTGCGAATATTTGAGCGCAACCAGGATTCAAATTTTTTTATTTATTTGCAGATATGCAAATCTGTATTTCTACATATAATGATATTTGAAGGTAAACTTAAGGGTAGAATTTTTGTGTGATACTGCGTAACAGAATATACAAACCAGGAGATAAGTAAAGGATGTATGAGAAGAAAGAGAATTGCTGCCCCTACAAAATACTTCCACCTAGGTGGAGTAAAGATATGTTAATTAACCACTTACCCACTGGGCACTTAAACCCCCTTCCTAACCAGACCAATTTTCAGCTTTCAGTGCTCTCAAAATTTGAATGACAATTACTCAGTCATGCAGCACTGTACCCATATGAAATTTTCGTCCTTTTTTTCACACAAATAGAGCTTTCTTTTGGTGGTATTTGATCACCTCTGGGTTTTTTATTTTCTGTGCTATAATTGAAAAAAGACCGAAAATTTTGTAAAAAAAATTCATTTTTTCTTCATTTCTATTATAAAATTTTGCAAATAAGTAATTTTTCTTCATAAATTTGGGCCAAAATTTATACTGCTACATATCTTTGGTAAAAATAATCCAAATTAGTGGATATTTTTTAGTCTGTGTGAAAGTTATAGAGTCTACAAGCTATGGTGCCAATCACTGAAAATTTATCACATCTGATCACACCTGATGTACTGAGGCCTATCTCATTTCTTGAGACCCTAACAAGCCAGGAAAGTAAAAATACCCCCCAAATGACCCCTTTTTGGAAAGTAGACATTCCAAGGTATTTAGTAAGAGGCATGGTTAGTTTTTTGAAGTTGTCATTTTTTCCCACAATTCTTTGCAAAATGAAGTTTTTTTTTTAATTTATTTTTTTCACACCAAATTGTCATTATAAAGGTTATTTCTCTCACCTGGCATGTACATTCTACAAATGACACCCCAAACTATATTCTGCTACTCCTCCTGAGTATGTCGATACCACATGTGTGAGACTTTTACACAGCCTGGCCACATACAGAGGCCCAACATTGAAGTAGCACATTCAGGCATTCTAGGAGCATAAATTACACATCTAATCTCTCAACCACCTATTGCACTTTTGAAGGCCCTGGAGCACCAGGACAATGATGACGCCCACAAAGTGACCCCATTTTGGAAAGCAAACACCCCAGCGTATAATCTATGAGGCATAATGAGTCTTTTGAATGGTTCATTTTTTTTCAGAAGTTTTTGGAAAATGTGGGAAAAAATGAAAACGCATTTTTTTTTACACAAAGTTGTCCATTTCTAAGATATTTCCAACACATAGCATGTACATAGCATAATGACACCCCAAAATATATTTTGCTACTCCTCCTGAGTATAGCGATACCACATGTGTGAGCCCAACATTGAAGTAGCACATTCAGGCGTTCTAGGAGCATAAATTACACATCTAATTTCCTTACAATCTATCACATTTTTGAAGGCCCTTCATATTTCTAACACATAGCATGAACATACCAAGAATTACACCCTAAAATATATTGTGCTAAGCAAAGGGTAAACAAAAGATTACCTGTGGTTTTTGTAGTGCAGTTGTCCACAGGAGGAGAGCCCCGATCCAGGCAGCAGGCAGGGACGTGGTCAGCGACAGTGGATGGAATTGTCCAGGCAGCAGGCAGGAATATTGTCCATAGTCAGTAAAGGCAGGGATACTGTCCATACACAGTCCTGGGTCAGTGCAAGTAGAGACATTGCCAGCAGTGTCAAAATATTGGTCCTGGTAGTAAGCAGGAACATGGTCCAAATAGCAGGCCATGAAAGAATGGGGACAGGGGTAGAGGCTTCTCCCACCCAAATCTCTTTGAAGCCTCTGAGTCTTCAGACCCTAATCTGGGAATGAGAAAACTAAAAAATTAGTTTTTCTGGAGCCCCTCACATATGTGAGACCCCTGTGTTCCCATTAGCATAGCAGGGTAAATGATCAGTCCAAGAGGCAGGCAAAAAACGTGGTCAAGCAGTCCAGGGTCAATTCCAGAGCAGGCAGAGGTAGGTACGCGTTAGGCAGAAGCGTGGTTGTATAACAGGCCAGGGTCAGTTCCGGAGAAGGCAGAGGCATGTTTAGCGTTAGGCAGAAGCTTGGTCGTATAACAGGCCAGGGTCAGTTCCGGAGAAGACAAAGGTATGTACAGTTCAGTGCAGTGGCATAAGGGGTATGGAGGAAAATGACAGGAAATGAGAATTACGTGTACCATACTTCCCTAATAGTGTAGAGAAGTATGGTAACGGCGGAAACATTCACCTATACAGAGGCCTGGTTGGGAAGGACATTGGGGACAATAATACGTGGTGTCTCTTCTAACTCCTCCTCTGGAGCACACCCAGCATTTCTTCAGACGTCTGTGGCCTGTTTCACGGGGGGGGGGATTTTCTCAGGAAAGTGGCGTTCGTAGAGTCTGCTCACGAAATCAGAGCAAATATTTTCTGGTGGGCTTTCAGGGTACAAAAGGGCAGAGATTACTTGTTCCTGGTAGTGCAGATAGGATACGGGGGGCTCAGTAGATTTTTGGTAAATAACATAAGAGTTATACATGGCCAAACTGAAAAAATAAATGGACACTTTTTTATACCATTGACAGGATTTTCTTGTGGGAAGGTAGGGTTCAATCATTTGATCACTGAGTCCACTCCCCCCATAAACAAATTATAGTAATAGATAGATAGATACAAGCTGGTTTCTGGATTGGGCCGTTTCGTATGGAGACTTCCACGTAGGTGTCATTATGGATTGTTGTGAGCATGTGGACGTTTTGTCTGTCCCCCCACTTGACAGCCAATAGCTCCTGGTTCCGCAAAGACGCCGTCTCCCCTCCTCGTAGCCTTTCATTGATGAGTTTTTGCAGGAAGCCCTTTCTATTGGCTCTTACTGCACCACATGCTGGGGTGTCTCTCCGGTGAAGATTGCGGAAGAGGGGCAAGCTTGTATAAAAATTATCCACATAAAGATGGTATCCCTTTCCAAGGCGTGGATAGACAAGCTCCCAGACAACTTTGCAGCTGGCTCCAATATACTCTGGACATTCAGGGAGATGCAGTTGGGAGTCCTTCCCTTAATACACCAGGAAGGCGAAAATGTACCCGTGGCTCGGTCACAAAGTTTGTACATTTTTACCCCATATCGGGCCCTTTTGCTGGGCATGAACTGTTTGATGCCCAGCCTGCCTGAGAATTTTACAAGGGACTCATCCACGGATATATTCTGGTCAGGGGTATATAACTGGGGGAATTTTTCAGAGAAATAATTTAGGAGTGGCCGAATTTTAAGTAATTTGACAAAAGCTGGGTCATTTCAGGGAGGGCACTGGGTGTTGTCATTATAGTGGAGGAACCGCATGATCATAAGGTATCTTGATCTTGGCATAATGGATGAGAAGAGTGGCATGTGGTGGATGGGGTTGGTCGACCAATAGGAGTACAATTAGTTTTTTTTGGTGAGTCCCACAGTAAAAGTTGAGCCTAACAAAAATTTTAATTTCCTCTACGGTAAGCTCTCCACTCAAAAGGACGGGCATAACTAGAGCCAGGGTTGCTTACTATGTACATGTACTGCTGTGCATAGAGGTTGCACTGGGACACAATGGACGATAGTAAGTCTTCGGTGAAAATCAAATGAAAAAAATCAAGCATGGCAAAATCATCGGTGTTCACCTGGACACCTGGCTGGGCGGTGAAAGGGGGGATTTTTGCTGCTCCGGAATTAGGGGGAAGCCACAGGGGGTTTTGAAGGTCATAGGGAAGGCTGGCATGGCCCCTATCCCTTTGGGGCTGAGATGACACCCTACTGGTGCTTGGCCTTTGTTGCAGTGGCACTGCGCTTGAGGTGGATGGCCCTGCGCTGCTGGTAGTAGGCTGCTGCTCCATGCCAGAATGCCTTCTTTTTATGGGCACACGTTCCTCTTCCTCTGTAGAAGACCCACTGCTTGGGTTCATAGGCCGAATCAGAATCTGAGACTCAGAGAGCTTCCTGCTGCTCTCGTCACTTAGGCTGAGAATCTGGTAGGCCTCCTCACTGGTAAAAAAAATTTTTGCCATACTGGTGACTGTGTTGCAATTCTAGACAGGTGTGGCTGCACTGCTGGGTGCTGGTGAAGGTGCACTGCTGGGTGCTGGTGAGGGTGCACTGCAGAGTACTGATGTGCACTATTGAGCACTATAGTGGCACTAATGAGTTGCACAGATGGGCACGGTAGTGGCACAGATGGGCACAGGTGTTACCGATTGGCACTGTAGTGGCACTGATTGTACTGTATTGGCACTGATGGTACAGATGAGCACTGTGGTGGCACTGATGGGCACAGGTGGCACCGATGTGGCACAGATGAGCACTGTAGTGGCACTGGTGTGGCTCTGGTGGCACTGGTGTGGCACAGAGGTCTAGAAATTTGTGGAAAGAGGTCAGCACCAAAGCAGAAACATAATATACAAACGTACCAACATCCCTAAAGTTAGTAAGCAAGAAATTTATTGAGAATGGGATTTTAAGGGTACTTCATATTCAAGGCAAGACAACTGATTAGTATAAAAATATATAAATCATTTATTCAAAATACACACAAAAATGATAAAAATATGACTACAGTCAGTTACATTCATGGTTCTGGGTATGCACTCCTATCTCAACCTTGACCTAATGAGAGAACTGAAGTTACATATATATAGTCCCTACGTCCTGAAGTTTCGACATGTTTTTCTGGAACGGCTTCATCAGGAGAAGGATGGAGGCATTCATTTAATTAATCTTAAAAACAGCAAATTGTGCATGACCTTAGGTGTATAAAGGAAAAACAAACAAAAATTAATTAATGCATCATGATACAAAAAGGAAGTTTTTTAACACAGTATAACATTGCACATGCATGGTTCATATTAGTGTACCAAGAGAGAGAATACCCCCAGCCCACCAAAAAACAAAAAAAACCCCAAAACCCAGAGCCCAACCCCTATACCTTGATAATAGGTCCTGGAGTGAGCACAACTGGGGGGGGGTCGATCAGGGCAACCCTGCTGCCTAGACGCCAAACTTGTCCTTAAAGTGTCAGACTTCCCGTAGGGAGGGATGTAATTTTCAATTTGATCAAGCAGATAAAGGTGCAGCAGTGTCTGTAATAAATTATACATCAAAGTAAAAATGAATCATTTTAGGGGTCAAGGTTCATTAACAATTATAAATGGACCGTACTCACCACACTCCCATAGCTCTGTAAATATAATGATGTACATGCTCGGAGCTCATACGGAGAGGGCAGCCACTAGAGGCGTCAGTGTGTTCACTCCATATGACTAGCTTAACGCCATCTATAAAATCTAACAAGACATATAATCGTCTATCAGACACTATACTGCAAGAGAGTCTCCAAGCCCCACCTCACAGTTTCAAAGTACATAAAGCAAAAACCTTCTCACCTCAAAATGACTGATTCTTGAACTATTCCAGTCTTTCTCAGACACATAAACTAGAAAGATGCATGAGGAGGGGGCATGGCCGGGATGGTGGACTGAACAGATGTGTTCTCTGAGCTCTCCTGGAGTGAGATCCGTTAAATTATCCGCACCTAATATCTGAGTGGATCGAGAAGATCCTAGTATCCCTGGATGCCTTCTAAAACCTTTGGGAGTCAGAAGAGGGGTAAGCGGCTGAAATTTCCCCTGAGTGTCCCGGCAGAAACCACTCCGGTCTCCTGTGCCCTGAGACCTCCAGCGCGCCTTTCCAACATGGCGTCGCAAACAGACCATGAGGAGGGATCTGTCCCAGTGCCTCCAGGCATACCGGAGGTTATGGCAGCCATCACCTCATGTCAAACTGCCTTAACATCCAAGATAGAAGAGGTCCAGATGGACGTGGGCTTGATTCGCTAGGACCTGGATAAGATCCGTTCTCGGGTGGCTGAAACTGAACGGCGTGTGGGAGAGGTGGAGGACACGGTGACTGATCATGCGGCATCCATCCGAGCCCTGCAAACGAGGGTTAAGGCACTAGAATATAGAGCAGAGGACGCCGAGAATAGGAGCCGCCGTAACAATCTTAGGATTGTGGGACTCCCGGAGGGGGTTGAGGGAAGATCCCCAGCTCTGTTCACTGAAGATCTCCTGCGTTCCCTGCTGCCAGCGGCCAAGCTCTCCCCGTTCTTCACCGTAGAGCGGGCTCATCGTGTCCCCTCCAAGCCTGGACCTGAGGGAGCTCCACCCAGAACCTTCATTCTCTGGCTGCTCAATTACCGTGACTGAGATGAGCTACTACGGGCTGCCCGAGAGGCTGGGGAACTTCCTTACCGCAATGTAAAGCTCCTGATGTTTCCGGATTATACCATGGAGACCCAGAGACAGCGCCGATCCTTCGACACCGTCAAAGCCGCCCTAAGATCCAAAGGATTCAAGTACAGCATCCTATTTCCAGCAAAACTGAGGGTGGTAGATGGAGAGACTGTGCGCTTCTTTGTTAATCCTCAGGAGGCCTCTGCATGGTTGGAAGCGCTGCCCCCGTAGCTCTACTGGTCCCAGCAATCTGTTATGGGACATATGGAAGTTTTATGTTCGAACATCCTGTGTTGCTGCGGCTGGTGAGCATATCTTTCCCCCTTGTTGAGCTGTGCCCATGCTCCCCCCCATCTCCTGTATATATTAAGTAGTTTTTTTTTTATGCTGATGGGATGGGGGGACGCGGGAGATTAGGTTTTTACCTTCCACGAAAATGTGATCTTTCCGGTTCTTTTGAACATGTACTATCTTGTTCTGCACAAATGACTGCAAGTTCTATTACCCCCTAGTTTTCTCTTTATTTGGTTTAAAGAGTGTTCTTTGTAACGGACTCTGAAGTGTGTACCCCTACTGAGTCAGGTGAAAATAACCCTCCATTACCATTATTACACTCCAATGGCTCTGAGACGGACCCCTCTAGAGATTTTTCTTTTTGTTTTTTGTATGCTCTGCTAGATGTGTTGGATCCCTATCTGGTTACACGTTCCCAACCTGAGGGATTAGTTCTAGAACTATGGGTGTTGTGGGTCTTAAATGCATCTCTTTGTTCCGATGTGCATGGGGTGGGGGGAGGGGGGTTCGGCGGTTGCCATTCATGGTTGCTGTTCCTTAATGTATTTTAAGTTTTCATGGTTGTGTTGGTCTATTAATGTTCCCACATGCCCTAAGGGGCAGCTGCTTTGGTATGATGTCACACTTCAGGATGCCGCCCTGCTGCACTCCATGGCGCCTGAGGGGGAGAAAGGGCCCCCTCCGGTTCACTGGACCCGCATGGTGCTAGTGGAGCACCTCCTTCGCTGTTTGGATACGTTCATCTCATGGCTAAGTGCTTAATAGTGTCCTGGAATGTGCGAGGGCTTAATTCAGCCATCAAGCGTTCCTTGGTACTAAATTATCTGCGAAAACTCAACCCGCAAGTGTGTATTCTGCAGGAGACACATTTGACCGGCTCCAGAGTCATGAGTCTGAGGAGGGCTTGGGTTGATGCTCACTATCATGCACCCTACTCTAATTACGCCAGAGGAGTTAGCATTCTGGTGCATAGATCCTTGCCCTTCCAGCTTGTCGAATTTAAGCTTGACCCCGGTGGCAGATATATTATTTTACATGCACTGATCTCGGAAATCCCTTATGTAATAGTGGGTATATATTTGCCCCCACCTGTTAATGTTGAAGTGCTCCATGTGTTGATGCAGCAGGTTACAATGTTTAATGTGGATAATGTATGATTTATAGGGGATTTTAATATGGTGCCTTCTAGAGATCTAGACAGAATGTCTACCTCGGTTCCTCAGCAGCATGCCCTGTCCCATTGGGCATCCACCTTCCACATGACAGACGTTTGGCTTCATTTCCATCCCTCGGACAGGGAGTATACTTGCCTCTCTGCCACATACCGAACTATGTCACGTATTGACTTGGCGTTTGCCTCTTTGGCTATGTTGCAGAGAGTGGTATCGACTGAGATTCTCTTGAGGGGCATATCTGATCACGCCCCCCTGTCCGTCACCATTCGGACCTCTCACGTGGAGGGCGGGAAGATGTGGCGACTATCCAAATATTGGATCATGGACCCTGAAATTCAGGAGGAGATGCCAGAAGTCTTGTACAATTTTTGGGTAAACAATGCAAAGTCAGCGGGACCCATGGTTCTATGGGATACCTTTAAGGCCTGGCTCAGAGGGGAATATATTAAACATATAGCTCACGGAAGAGGAAATCTGTGCAGTCTCTGAGACAAATGGAGGAGCAGGCAAGACTTAAAGAGGCCAAATATGTACGATCTCCAGTGCAAGCTATATAACATGGCAAGACACCCTGAGGGACCTATCCCTAGTAAGAATAGACCTCACCAAGAAATCTATGCTAGATGGAGCCCAAAGGGTGTTTGAATTCAGAGATAAAAATGGTAGGTTACTGGCCTGGCTGGCCAGGGGGCAGCACACAGTGACCCACATTGGTAGGTGAGGGATCTGGGTGGCCGTTTACTGATGTCACCCACTGAAATTAGTGCAAGGTTCCTAGAGTTTTACCAAACCCTGTACTCCTCCAGGGTCTCCTATGATAACTGTGAGCTGCTTCGGTATCTGGATCGAGTTTCGCTCCCTACCTTAGAACCAGCAAAAAGAGAGACACTGGATGAGGACATTTCCTTGGAAGAGGTTCAGGAGGCAATGGGGATTATGCAGTCGGGGAAAGCCCTGGGGCCAGATGGGATCCCCATTGATTTTTACTCCACTTATCAGGAATTGCTAGCTCCCAGGCTTACTACCTTGCTGAAACAATTTTCAAAACTAGGTTCTCTCCCCGAGTCGATGTCTGATGCGATAGTGGTCTTGGTCCCCAAACCCGGCAAGAACCCTGAAGAGTGTGCCTCTTATAGGCCGATTTCATTAATTAATGCAGATGCCAAGTTGCTGGCAAAAATACTTAGTAAGGTTATGGACGATCTGGTTCACATTGATCAGACGGGGTTCATGGCGGGAAAAGGCACTGACATCAACATCAGTCGACTATTCCTTAATCTGGCTGCCTCCCATGACAACAAGGGTACAAGAGTCATAGCCTCCCTAGACGCAGAGAAGGCTTTTGACTCCGTGGAGTGGGGGTACCTATGGGAAGTCCTCCGTAGATTTGGGTTCAGTCCCAAATTCCTCCACTGGCTAAGCCTACCGTATCAAGCCCCTAGGGCGAGAGTTCGTGTGAATGATACCCTCTTGGACTGTTTTCCCTCCAGAGGGGAACTCGCCAGGGGTGCCTACTATCACCCAGCTTATTTGCTCTAGCCCCTAGCAGTAGCGGTCAGAGAGTCTAGCCGTATTGTGGAACTCCGGGTTGGCCCTCTGGAGGAGAAGATTTCCCTATATGCAGATGACACTCTGCTATATCTGCATGATGCTGAGTCCTCGCTGAGTGCAGCACTTGAGACCTTTGATGAATTTGGGAAGTACTCGGGGATCCGTATTAACTGGTCTAAATCTGCTCTGTTCCCCGTGGATGACCGGGCCAGAATGTTGGGATGCAGACTTCCCTTGCCATGGGTGGAGGAGTTTGTCTATTTGGGGATTAGGGTGGCAAAGGACTTGCGGGCCTTTCAGCGCTTCAACCTCCAACCGATAGTGGCACAATTTAGAGGTCACTGCTCCCGTTGGGCCAATCTGCCCCTTAATCTTCTGGGGCACATTAATATGCTAAAGATGATCTATTTACCAAATATTAACTACATCGTCAGAAATTGCCCGGTGTGGATACCCCCATCCTTTTTCAAGGACATAGACATGCTGCATTGGCACTTTTCTGTGGTGAGGGGCCTCCCCCCGGTTGGCCAGACAGACCCTTTGGCTTCCTGTGAGTTGTGGAGGCCTTGCCTTGCCTAACCTATTGGTGTATTACTGGGCGGCTATGCTTGTCACGGTAGGATGGTGGCTCGAGCAGTCAAGGGCCAATGCAGCGACCTGCCTAGAGGCGACCATAGTGGGCTCTCTTACTGAACTTAGTAATTTGGTGAACAGGGGCCCCTCGGCATACCCCTCCCTCCCGACCTTGACTGGGGCAACCTTGCAGGTGTGGGGCATAGCTAGACGTAGATTTCTGCGTCCTAATAGGTGGTCTCCCTGTTGTCCTCTGTGCGGTAACCCTTCTCTTCCCCACTTCAGGACAATCCCAGACCCACAGCTTTGGGCCTGCTATGGTATCAAAGTGTTGCGTGATATAATACAAGCCGGCTCCCTACTTCCATTTAGTGCCCTAGTTGACAAATTTGGACTTCCGGCATGGATGGCGTTCAGATACCACCAATTGCGCCATGCAGCCAGAGCACAGTTCCCAGCACCTCCCAGCCTTGGGCGGACCCTATTGAGGAGTTGCTGGCACAGGAATCCTTCAGCAAGCCCATTTCTGTTCTATACCTGGCTCTCCTTCAGACAGACTCGCCTAAAATGGATGCTCTATGGGATAAATGGAAGGCGGATCTGCCTGACTTGGATAGAGAGACCTGGGAGGAGTGTTTTGAAAATAGCTCTAAAGTAGTAATATCCTCTAGGGATAAATTAATACAAACCACATTTTTACACAGGGTGTACTATACGCCTCAGAGGCTGCACAGAATCTATCCATTACGTTCCCCAAATTGCCCGCGTTGTCACTCTTCTGAAGGCACTTATTTCCATATGTTCGGGACCTGTCCCAGGTTGTTGCGGTTCTGGGCTGCGGTGGGAGAGTATCTTAATGTTCGCCTTCAGATGGAGTCTCCCTTAATGGCCGAGCTTGCACTGCTGGGTGTACAAGACGATGAGCAAAGGCCTAGGTATACTAAGATACTGATCTCGCTTCTACTTTTCTATGCCAAAAAGGAGATCCTGTTAAAATGGACTTCTCGGTTGCCACCCACGGTAGGGGCATGGGAAAATTCAGTCAATGCGGTCATTGTATAAGTTGACATATATGAGCAGAGGATGCCCCATGAAATACGAAAAGATTTGGAAGCCATGGACTGATCCCATTTAGTCTGCTGTTCTTAGGAGCTGGCTACCTGCAGACATGGTAAACCTGTTGTATTTTCCTCTCTTCTTGTGGGGCCCGCCCTCCTTCCCCCTTTCCCCCACGTCCTTCTCTCCCCCCCTCCCTTCAAGGTCCCCCTGCTTATTACTAATTGTTTTTACTAAAGAAGCGAGACACCTGCCAATGTATAGCCATGGATCTATTTCTTAGGATTTTCCACTGTACTTGATGTAACTGTTATACCTTTCAACGTGAAGTGTCTGTATCATGCCATGTTTTCTTTTACAATAAAGACCAACCTTGTTTTTAAAAAAAAAAAAAAAAGAAAGATGCATGGGGATAGCAGAGAATCACAAAGCCAAATTTACAAATGGAAAAGATGGCTATAGTCGGTCTCTGCAACATAGAAAATGTATGTTTATCAATGCAAAGTCCCTTAGACTCCAAAACGAAAATGCAGTCAATTTTAGTGCCAAAGTGAAGTAATTACCTTAAAATCCCAGCCGTATAATCTCATGAGCTCCCAGGAAGTGTCAAAAAGCGTCTGCACTGTCTGGGGTTTAAATATCTCCCCTTGGCACCAAAAGACGGCGTGTGACGTCACGCCGCAGTGGCGCCCCGCAGACGCAAAGAAGGAGGTGCAAGCATCACGGACTAACACCCGGAAACTGGAATCGATGACCACATCCAGTTTTCAGTCTAGCAGGGCGAAAATACAAGCCCTGCAGACAGTGCAGGACACCAAAACTGTCCTGCAGTATTCGAAGTTGTAAATGTAGCCGGAACGCCGTAGAGGACAGAGCACCTCAGGGCGGGCATGCAGCGGGGCAGCACCACCGATTAGGGTACATTTCTGGTCCTAGTGCACAACCTTGGGCGTCCGTACGGGAGTCAAAAGACAGGGACAAGATAGGAACCAGGTGGAGCAGATGTATGTCCTGGAAAAAAAAAAAAACCCAAACCCCTCTCCGAGACTCTGAATAATAAACATCAAATAAGACCATGCATGTACATCACACTTATCAATGCTCAGTCAGTATAGGCAAGAAATCATCATATATACATGATTTCATCTAGTGTGGCATTTGATTTACATTTCACTCACTGCTTGGTGGTCAGACAGCCGGCAACACCACCTCAAAGGCAGCGGCCAGGCTCATGCCAAGGTGCACACACATGGGACCACGAAGGGACTTGAAAGAATATGTGAAGTGGCATGGAAAGATGACATAAATGACAGATTCAAAGGCTGTGGTCAGCAAGGCCTATGATACAATGGTTGTTCCCGAAAAAAGGACATACCCATCCCAACAGGGTACCATTCGCAGAAAGGGCTTAAAGCTAATCACCTCATTCAGGTCGGGGTACCAAGTGGCCTGCAACGTGTAGATCTATCTAGTCTCCAACTGGAGAAGCTTGTTATCAATATCCCCCCGTTCATGTTGGGGTAGATGTTCAAGGCTGAAAAAACCAATAGACTTGAGATTGTAATTATGATACAGTCCCACGTGATGGCTTATAGGTGTCTCCATCTTATGTTTAGAAATCAGAGATACATGATCTCTGATTCTACAGAACAGTGGTCGCTTCGATTTTCCCACGTAAAACGCTCCACAACAGCATTTCATTAAATATACAGAGCCAACTGATTGACAATTGGTTCTGTACTTAGGGGTCCAGATGTTGTTGTTGGGAAGCTCAATACTCCTTCCTGTGATAATAAACCGAAAAAATTGCATTTGCCACATGGGTAGGTACCCGGGGACTTACTCTTGACCATGTTTGTACTACTGTAGTGGCTGGTAACTCTGAGTGAGCGAGATCTCCTATAAGTAATCTCTGGATGAGGTTTGATGAATTTACAAACTCTTTGATCAGCGGCCAGTAAATATCAATATTTGTTGTAGATGTTACGTATTTTAGCATTTTGTCGGCTGTATTTGGTGATAATACGTGTCGCGGTAGAAGATTTATCTTGCCTAGCTTTATATGGCTATGTCTATTAAGGTTTTTCACTTGGTTAAACGCTTTTCTTAGGCATATACTACTGTAGCCTCTAGCTAAAAGATGATCACGTAGCAAATTAGCTTCTCTCTGAAAATCCGCATCCTGTGTGCAGTTGCGTTTAAGTCTTAAGAATTGGCTATACGGTATACTCTTGATCAATTTTTTGGGATGTGAGCTGCTAGCATGTAGCAAGCTATTTCCCGCAGATGGTTTCCTGAATAAGGTGGAACAAATCATCCCTGTATCGTTTATAAAGATTTCTACATCCAGAAAGGCGATCCTTGATTGGTCAAACGTATATGTAAATTTTAGGTTGTATGTATTCACTTGTAGATTTTCCAAAAATTTTAAATATTCTCTTTTGATCCTGCCCACACCATGAAAACATCATCTATATAACGATGCCATGATATAATCTGACCAATGTCCATTGACCTTGACTGATCAGAAAAAAGATCTCGTTCCCACCCCCCAGGTACAGGTGTCATGGTTATGCAATAGAGTTTGTTTGTCAGCTTACCTGTCTCCATGTGTTCATCTCCAAAGACCAGCTGTCTCTCACCTGACTGCTTTTATTAACTCTCCTCTAGCATGGCTCCACCCCAGCTCCTATCAGAGAACTCTATATTAACCTCTGCACTGCAGGTCAGCCCTGCTGATCAACATTTGTGTGTTTGGCTTCCTGTTCCTGCTTGTCGTGTGCTCTACATTTATTTCTGTTACCGACCTTGGTGTATTCTATACTATTCCTGTCTGCTCGTGACCCTGACCTTTGGTGTGTCCCCGACTATCCCTGTTTGCCTGTGACCCTGAACCTTGGCGTGTACTCTGTTGTCCTTGTCTGCTTGTGGCCCTGACCTTGGCTTATTCCTTTACTATCCCTATTCTTCTGTTGCCTACTGTGGGTGTGAGCTGGGGGACCCTGGGGGTCACGACCTGGAGCCAGTTGCAGGCCAGTCCATCCTCACCACTAGAGGCTCTGGTGAACACCTGCTGGCTCTTAGACTCCGTGCCCCAGGGAATCCTACGCTCTAACCCCGGTGGGATCCCTGTAGGTGTTCCAGCAGCCCTGCCTTCCCTATACCTAGACTCCCATTAGCAGCAGTCAGCCGTAGGGTCCACTGCCTTGCGGTTCACTCCTGATCCCAATGGTGTGCATCTGTCACCTAGCCTCAAGGTGATCTGACAGTTTGATCAGCCATGGACCCAGCTGACGTGCCGCTTCCTTCAGCCGATCCATTGCAGGGCATAGTTCGCAGACTCGAGACCCAGGAATCTAATCAGACTCTGGTGATGCTATTCCTTAAGGATCTGGCTTCCCGCTTCGAGCAGCTCCAGGCCTCCTTTGGAAACCCCAACCTGCAGCCTCAAGTACAATTAGCAGCTGCACTTATCGCACCAGTTGCAGCCACACATTCATATTTACTGCCAGCTCCGCCCCGTTTCTCTGGGGACTCCAAGGCCTGCATTGGCTTCCTCAGCCAATGCACCATTCATTTTGAGCTCCAGCCTCAAAACTTTCTGTCTGATCGGGCTAAGGTAGCCTATATCATTTCCCTCCTCTCTGGTGAAGCTTTAGCTTGGGCTGCCCCCCTGTGAAAGAAGAATGACCCTGTGGTTTCCAGCCAGTTCCACTTCTTGAAGCTTTTTCGTAATATCTTCGAGGAGCCAGCTCAGGTTTCTTCAGCGGCTAGTGCCCTTTTATGCCTTCGCCAAGAATCTTGTTCAGTGGGACAATATGCGCTTCAGTTCCATATCCTCACAGCTGAATTGAGCTGAAACAATGAGGCCCTGGTCGCAACCTTTTTACATGGCCTCTCTGACCGAGTGAAGGACGAATTGGCAGGAAGAGCCATCCCCGCCGGTCTGGACGATGTAATTTCCTTGTGCAATCAGATTGACATTAGTTTCCAGGAGAGGTCCCTAGGTAAAAAGACGCCAGCACCCTCTAGGTCCTAGTCAGCCAGAACTCTTCCCCCGTCGCTCTGTGGAGCATCCTCTGCCTGCTGAGGAAACTATGCAGCTGGGCCGGACTAGACTAACCCCCGAAGAATGTGCTAGATGCAGAACTCTAGGCTTGTGTCTTTATTGTGGGGGCAAGGGTCATTTTCGTGACTCCTGCTCGCTTTGTCCGGGAAACGCTCGGGTCTAATACATTTGGAAGGTGGAGAAACATCACCTTCTCGTCTTCTTCTTCCAGTGTTCCTCCATGTAGGCCCTTCTCCCCAATCGGTCCTAGCATATCTGGACTCCGGGGCTGCCGGCAATTTTATGGACTGGAGAACTGCTTCTTCTATGAAGCTTACCCTTTCTCCCTTCGCTACACCACTGGTAGTCTCGGCAATTGATGGCACTGTGCTCCCAGTGGGTCCTATACGTTTCCAGACGCTACCTATTAGGATGTCAGTAGGGATACTCCACCAGGAGTGGATTTCCTTCCTCATTCTATCCAAGGCCTCTACCCCCATTGTATTGGGCCTTCCTTGGCTACAGCTCCACTCTCCACATGTGGACTGGGTCTCTGGGCAGATCCTGGCTTGGGGTCCTTCGTGTTTCTCGTCTTGTCTTCTCAAGGTGGTCCCCAAGGAGAGACTTCCCATTGCTACCACATCCGTATCTTCTGATCTTCCTGCGGCATACAGCGATTACTGGGATGTGTTCTGTAAGAAGTCTACTGAGGTGCTTCCTCCCCACAGATCTTTTGACTGTGCCATTGACCTTGTCCCTGGAGCAACTCTGCCCAGGGGTCGTACCTACCCTCTGTCCATTCCAGAGACCCAGGCCATGTCTGAGTATGTCGCCGAGAATCTGGAGAGAGGTTTCATCCAGAAATCCTTGTCGCCTGCAGGAGCAGGGTTCTTTTTTCGTTGCTAAAAAGTATGGTACCCTCAGACCCTGCATCGACTATCGAGGGTTAAACGCAGTGACCATCAAAAACCAATACCCCTTACCTCTAATATCTGAGCTATTAGATAGGTTGAAGGGGGCTTCCATTTTCATGAAGTTGGATCTCAGAGGTGCATACAATCTCATTAGAATACAGGAAGGTGAAGAATGGAACACTGCGTTTAACACTAGGGACGGGCATTACAAATACCTGGTTATGCCTTTTGTAATGTTTTGTAATGCTCCAGCTGTGTTCCAGAACTTTGTCAATGAAATCTTCAGGGATCTACTGTACCAGTTTGTTGTCATCTATCTGGATGACATTCTAATCTTTTCAGAAAATCTGCTTGCTCACAGAAACCATGTCCGCACCATTCTTCAGCGCCTTAGAGAGAATAATCCCTATGCCAAGCTGGAGAAATGTTCCTTTGAATGTCCTGAGGTCCTGTTTCTGGGATGTTTTGTTTCTAGTTTGGGTCTTCATTTGGATCCCGGAAAGGTCTCGGCCATTACCAACTGGCCCCTTCCTGCTAGCCTCAAGGCCACACAGCGCTTTCTTGGCTTCACAAATTATTATAGGCAGTTTATAAGGAATTACTCTTCCATTGCCGCACCTATTATTGCTTTAACCAAGAAGGGGGCGAATGCCAAAGACTGGTCTCCCGAGGCTGTCTCTGCGTTTCACGATCTGAAACAGGCCTTTGTTTCTGGACCTCTCTTGAGCAGACCAAATCCTGGGGACCCATTTTTTATTGAAGTAGACACTTCTTTGATGAGGGTGGGAGATGTGCTTCTTCAGTTCTTTGAGAAGAGACGTCAACCATGTGCGTTCTTCTCCAAAAAATTTTCTCAGGCAGAGAGAAATTATGCCATTGGTGATCGGGAACTTCTTGCAATTAAATTGGCGTTGGAAGAGTGGCGTCATCTCTTGGAGAGTTCCCCTCACTCCATTACGATCTTTACTGATCACAAGAATCTACAATACCTACAGAATGCTAAACGTCTGAACCCCAGACAGGCCAGGTGGAGTCTCTTCTTTTCTCGTTTTAAATTCAAGATTACGTACAAACCTGGTTCCTGCAACGGTCGGGCTGATGCGCTCTCTAGGTCATTTGACACTTTGGACGAGGAGTCCACCCTTGATCCTGAGCCGATCATTCCGATCTCATGCATTGTTGCCCATTCTACCACCCTGGAATCAAAAATTCCTCCTGGCAAGACCTTTGTTCCCACGGAGCTAAGAGCTAAGATCCTTCGTTGGGGACATGATTCCAAGGTGGCATGCTGGGTTCCTCCGATCCTTCCTGCTCATCAGTCGTCTCTACTGGTGGCCTAACCTCCGCTTGGATGTTAAAGAGTACATTAAGGCTTGTCATATCTGTGCTCAGTCTAAATCTTCCACACTAGCCCCTGCTGGTCTTCTCATGCCCTTGCCCATTCCTAAGGAGCCCTGGTCTCACATCACCATGGATTTTATCACCGATCTTCCACTGTCGGAGAATAATACAGCCATTTGGGTGGTAATCGATCGGTTCTCCAAGATGGCTCATTTTGTTTCTCTTCCTGGTCTCCCTTCTGCCTCTGCCTTGGTTCCCATTTTTGTACGAGAGATTTTCCGCCTTCATGGTGTTCCTTCCCATGTCGTTTCGGACAGGGGTGTTCAGTTTACGTCCCGTTTTTGGAGAGCCTTTTGCAAATCCCTCAACATTACCTTGGATTTTACCTCTTCTTGCCATCCCCAATCCAATGGCCAGACTGAGAGGGTTAATCAGGAGTTGGAGGTCTTTCTCCGTACCTTGGTCTCGGCTCATCACGATGATTGGGCATCACTACTTCCGTGGGCAGAGTTCTCCCACAATAATCATGTCAACGTCAGTTCTCAGAAAACACCCTTTATCACTGTTTATGGAAGACATCCTCAACTCCCTCTTCCTATGACCTGTTCTTCCGACATTCCAGCCTTGGCTACTGGTCAGGAATCATTAAATTCCATGTGGGCTGACGTTCATGATTCCCTCCAGAAAGCTGCCAACAAATTCAAGAGTTTTGCCAGGAGACAAAGTCTGGCTCTCCACCAGGAACATCAAACTCCGTGTTCCTTCTCTAAAATTTGCCCCAAGATTCATTGGTCCGTACACCATAACTTGAACTTGAACTGAATCCGGTTTGTTTCAAGCTCCAGATTCCCAAAAGCCTCAAAATCTCTAACTCCTTCCATGTTGCCCTTCTGAAGCCTTTAGTCCTCAATAAGTTCTCTCGTCCTCTCTCTACCGCAGTGCCGGTCTCTGAGGATAATCAGGGGTATGAGGTTAGCCAAATTTTGGATTCCTGACTCTGTAGAGGCATTCTCCAGTACCTCGTGCATTGGAAGGGGTTTGGTCCTGAGGAGAGGTCGTGGATCTAGGCTTCTGAGGTCTTTGCACCTCGTCTGTTGAGGAAGTTTCATTTGAAGTTCCCCTCTAAACCTGGTCCCAGGTGGGGAAGGGGGAGGCCTCGTAAGGGGGGGTACTGTCATGGTTATGCAAAAGAGTTTGTTTGTCAGCTTACCTGTCTCCATGTGTTCATCTCCAAAGACCAGCTGTCTCTCACCTGACTGCTTTTATTAACTCTCCTCTAGCATGGCTCCACCCCAGCTCCTATCAGAGAACTCTATATTAACCTCTTCACTGCAGGTCAGCCCTGCTGATCAACCTTTGTGTGTTTGGCTTCCTGTTCCTGCCTGCCATGTGCTCTACGTTTATTTCTGTTACCGACCTTGGCGTGTTCTATACTATTCCTGTCTGCTCGTAACCCTGACCTTTGGCGTGTCCCCGACTATTCCTGTTTGCCTGTGACCCTGAACCTTGGCGTGTACTCTGTTGTCCTTGTCTGCTTGTGGTCCTGACCTTGGCTTATTCCTTTACTATCCCTATCCTTCTGTTGCCTACTGTGGGTGTGAGCTGGGGGACCCTGGGGGTCGTGACCTGGAGCCAGTTGCAGCTCAGTCCATCCTCACCACTAGAGGCTCTGGTGAACACCTGCTGGCTCTTAGACTCTGCACCCCATCTAACCCCGGTGGGATCCGTGTTGGTGTTCCAGCGGCCCTGCCTTCCTTTATACCTGGACTCCCATCCGCAGCAGTCAGCCGTAGGGTACACTGTCTTGCGGTGCACTCCTGATCCCAATGGTGTGCATCTGTCACCTAGCCTCCAGGTGACCTGACAACAGGTTTGCATAAGAGGGGGCACATTTGGCCCCCATAGCAACACCCTGCACTTGGAGGTAGTGGGAACCTTTGAATACAAAAACGTTATGTGTTAGTATAAATTCCAACATCTCAATAACAAACTTGTTATATTTCCATGAGTCAAGGTCACGTTCATTTAGAAAGTCCCGCACAACTCCGACTCCCCTGGTATGTGGTAGGTTGTACAGGGCCTCTATGTTGATTGCGACCAACCAAGATCCCTGGGGTAGGTGTACCCCATCCAGAGTTTTTAATAGTTCGATGGTATTCTTAACGTAGGAAAATAGCCCCTTCACATGTGGGTATAAATACTCATCAACCAACTGCTTTTATCATTTTTGTGTGTTTTTTGAATAAATGATTTATATATTTTTGTACTAATCAATTGTCTTGCCTTGAATATGAAGTACCCTTCAAAATCCCATTCTCAATAAATTTCTTGCTTACTGGTGTGGCACAGAGGTGGCACAGATCGCTTAGATGTGGCACAGTGGGAGCACTGTATAGAACTGCTGGGCACTATTATAATGATCACAACTTACGATATGGCACTTGATCGCTCTCCACTCACGCTGTATCGGTGTGAGGAGAGAGTTGAACTTCCACTGACCCTGCAGTGTTTACATTTGTGATCACTCCGTCATTGGACGGAGCAATCACGTGGTAAAGGGCCGCTGCCATTGGCCCTTTATTGCCCTCCCAGAGTTATCGAGCTGCACTGTAGCCGTCATTCAGCTATAGTACGGTCGGTAACAGCTTAAAAGGGATGTAGGTGTGGTGCTATTCCTCTTTAGAGAGACCTACTACAGACACTCAAACTGCTAAGATTATAATCATATAACGAAGATGAAATTCTATAATGGATTGTACATTATCTGCCGAATGTGATGTTTGAAATGTATAAAAGAAAAATTATTTTGATAAAAGTGCCTGTGTGTTGCACCCTTTGCACCATGCAGAGTTGCAATGGGGGATGTGCTAAATGTATGATTGTGTTACTTATTTCAAAGTGCAGCTTTAAGTCCTATTAAAATAGAGAAAAGAAAAAAGAGAAAAGAATGGGGAAAGGAAAAAAAGAAGAAAATATCCATTTGAAGTGATTAACGCTTGGGTGTTGCACCCTCTGCAAAGACCAGGGTGCCGTAATAAACTAATCCTGATATAAAGAGAGCAGTGCAGTGCTGGACAAGTGTCACAAGTAAAAAAATTGTGTGAAAAAATGTGTTTAAAAATATAAATAAAAATTAAACAACAATGATGAATAACAGCTAATGATGGTGACTGATGAAAAAATCATTCAATCCAAAGTCCGTCCATAGGTGATAAAGAAAGGGCTCCTCTCCTCATTCTTCAGTTTATGTCAGACACAAGAGTCTGTCTCCTCAGGAAGCGTCCTTGGGACTACATCTTCCGAATTGGCGCCCTGCTGTTGCTGAGTAGTCGCCAAAGAAGGAGGTTGGCAAGATTCCCTACAGAGCCTCTTATGGGACATCCCTTGAAGTTCACCTCATATCTCTCTCTACTAAGCCTGTTTTGACCCCCCTGAATAATGGCGGTCGCAGGCTTTCTGGTAAGCCTTCATTATTTTATCACCAGGTGGTGGGCAGCACTGGCGGTGGATTATTGATCCAGAATTCCACATTGAATAACCTTTGGACTTTACTCACACCATATTTTATGAACTTTTTTTCACTATATTTGCACTCATTGTATTTGCTTTCTTTATCAGCTATGGACTTTGGATTGAATGATTTTTTGATCAGTCACCATCATTAGCTGTTATTCATCACTGTTGTGTAATTTTTAGTTATATTTTTAAACACATTTTTTCACACAATTTTTTTACTTGTGACACTTGTCCAGTGCTGCACTGCTCTCTTTATGTCTATTTCTTGTGCCCTCGTATTGGGGTTATAGTGTTCAGCAGCAGGACACCCTTCACGGTTACTTTATTATAAATTATTTTTTCATACTTATATTTTTTTGAGCACCTAGTGCAATTCTTTTTCTTTAAAACTAATCCTGATGCCTATAACATTTATGAGGTTGTTAACCCCCTAATATTATACACTAGTTTGTTATACTTCATATAAGCGAAAAATCCAATGTGTTTGACCCTCTGTTTGCAGCATCCAGGTAGATGTACATACAGTAGTAAACAAATAACAAAATAAAACAGTGCAAAGAATACAAATAAATATAATACAAAAATACAAACAATCCCACTGTAAAAAATGTGTGCAAAAAACACAGTAAATATTAGTCAGTTAGTACAATAAACAAAGTGACTTGTGCTCTTTAAATGGTGTCCAGTGTTTTACTCTTTATAATCCTTTTTGGTGACAGTTGTGCCAGTGAACTTATCTGTGATCGTAGTGTGATTACACTCACCGGATACTTTTACCCCCCCTAGGGGTGCTGCACGGTCACAGTGTATGCCACTGTGTAGCACTCTAGAACCAGTTGATCGGTCTAAGGATATTAATGGTGTTCCGCCAGGTTCTCACATAGAAAAAAAGAGGGGAATGCCCATAGTGTGATACTGCTTTTAAAATATGTTTATTATGATAAAGTTTGAAAATATACTCACATATTACTTAAAAATCACAGACAATGGGTAAAAAATGATGCAGGCGCCGGATGACAAACGGCCACGGCCCTAACCGCTGGTGACGCAAAGACGTACTGTAACTCTGCGTACTGTAACTTAAGGGAGTTCGATAAGAAATGGTGTCTCAGGAATAGCAGCAGGTGAATTACAAAGACAAAGGCCCAGTTTGAGCCCTGGCAGCGGGAGGAAATCGTGCGAGGTCAGCTGAACTCACACAATTTCATTACCGCATGTCAGTCCTGACTGCGGGGGGGGGGGGGGGGGATTTCAGAGACATCTGTGCAGGTTTCTGCACTGTCAATAAAAATCGCACCCCTAGGTCGCCAAAAAGTAGTGCAGAAACTACTTTTGGAAATTGCGGCGCCGCACCAATTAGAACGCTGCAATTGCCACCGATTTGACATGTCAAATCGCACCAATGTGAACCTGGGCTGACACATACAACACTGCCTATCCACCAGCTGAATTCATTACCTGTAATTCTCCACAGCTGTTATATATATAAATATTCCACCTTTATCATTTACTTGCAGGTGTGCTGAAGATAATTTTTTTTGGTGCACAAATACATATAGAAATTATAAGATATAAAAGATTTTGCACTTCCTCAAAACCACCACCCCCAAAACTAATTAAAAAGAAGAAAGGAAAGAAAAAAAAAAAAAACGCTCAATAATGTACTTTTATTTTGCCAGCAGAAACAAAATTATGTACATTCATTTACTAGCTTCAAAAAAATTTCTACAGGATATAAGGTGCTACATTTAGGAAAACAGTTAGCAATTGGGTTTTAAGGGCCCTGCTCATAGGAGCTTACAATCTAAAATTTGTCTAAACCTTAGAGTGGACACAGCTTTACTTTCAGTGTATAATGGGCAACACATCACATTTTTATCTGCAAGGTTAGAGAAACATACTTAACAGTCATTATTCTTACAAAGCATTCCAATATAATATTAAAAAGGCACATATTCAATATATAACACCCACCTCCAGCCCACAATCCACACACATACATACATTGGTGACCATGTTCTGCTGGAACCTGCATTTCTGTGTACATGATTAATCAATGAGATCAAAGAGTAGAAGGTCAGCACATGTTCCCAAACCATGCTTGCATGGTCAGACAGGAACAATACACACACAACATTGACAGCATATTAAACAAACAAAGGATTCCGTGCTTAGGTAAAAATATATAGCTGCAGCCTCCCCAAACAAAGTCAACACAAAGTAGTGCCCAAAAAGCAGATAATCACAAAAGGGGAAATTGCTAGAAAATTGTGGAAGTATGCATAAGTGTCGCCAAATCAAGACAAATGGTAAAATGATATGTAACAATGAGATAACTATATGGGACAGTGGGAAATATATGTGTAGCTACGTCCCTGTATAATGTGATGAACAGGGCCGGCCCAAGAATGAAATGCTGCCCTCCCCCCCAAAAAAAAAAATCACGCCCACCAAAAAGCCCCCACATTCATTATTTTATATCAAGATAATTAAAACTAAAATTAAATTTATCAGAAAATCTTATTACTTGCAACAGCATCTTTTCCATCTGGAAAATTATATCACAAACCATTACGTTCAAATCCAAACCTTTTTTTGTTCATAGCACAAAAAATAAAACCGCAGAGGTGATCCAATACCACCAAAAGAAAGCTCTATTTGTAGGAAAAAAAAGGACGTAAATTTTGTTTGGGTACAGCGTCCGCGCAATTGTCAGAAACTTCCAACTAAAAAGTTGTTGCACTTGAAGTTAATTTGTGTTGCAATTATTTGTAGATGAGTTTCCAGCATCCCTGCTAAGTTTCATTTCTTATGTCTTGTTCTCAGTTTGAACTAGATGTGAAGTTGTGTATCACAGAGACCGGTATTGTGGTGATATTGATGTTTATTGAGATTTCCATACATTAGAGGGTTTCACCATTATTGTTAAGTTATTGATTAGTAAGTTAGGGCTGCACTTTTTTGTTTGTGGTGTTAGAACATGTAAGTGCTTAGCGGAAAGCCTTTTACTGACACTTTTTTATTTTAACTCCAGTAGTTTATTGTAAATAGTAGTGGGATGATTACCTATTATACTAAAGATTGGCATGTGGAATTAATAAATATCAATGGATTTTAGTTGTGCCCCACCAGGCTGCTGATTGGTACTGATTGGCAGAACTGATAGGTAGCACTGACTGGCATTAATAGGCAGCACTGATAGGCAGCAATTATTTGCAGCACTGATGGGCACTGATTGGCAGCACTGATGGGCACTGATTGGCATTGATAGGCAGCACTGATGGACACTGATAGGTGGCACTGATTGGCATTGATAGGCATTGATAGGCAGCATGGATAGGTGGCACTGATTGGCACTGATGGGCAGCACTGATAGGTGGCACTGATTGGCATTGATAGGCGGCACTGATAGGTGGCACTGATTGGCATTGATAGGCAGCACTGATTGGCATTGATAGGCAGCACTGATAGGTGGCACTGATGGGCAGCACTGATAGGTGGCACTGATTGGCATTGATAGGCAGCACTGATGGGCACTGATAGGTGGCACTGATTGACATTGATAGGCAGCACTGATGGGCACTGATAGGTGGCACTGATTGGCATTGATAAGCAGCACTGATGGGCACTGTTTGGAATTGATAGACAGCACTGATTGGCACTGATGGGCAGCACTGATAGATGGCACTGACAGGTGGCACTGATTGGCACCGACAGGGGAGAGGGGGAGAGGGGGAGTTTCACATTGAGAAGATCATAAGGCTTGTCGGAGACCCTCAGTGTGTGACACTGTCATCTAATGTAACTGCATTGAGGGAGAGAGATCAGCTGTCACAACTCAGCGGCCGCAGAACTGAGCAGCTATCAAACACCAGCCAATCATCAGGCTGTTTAAGAAAGGGGCGGAGCCACATAAATGTAGCTGCCAGCCCAGACCCCATCCCATTGGCTGGTGTTTGATAGCTGTTCAGCCCCGCCCACTCCCGACATCACCCCTGAGTTGTGACAGCTGATCTCTCTCCCTCAATGCAGTTACATTATCTGACAGTGTCACACACTCAGCGGCTCTTACAAGCCCCACGATCTGCTCAGCGTGGGCGACACACTCCTTGGATGCCTTTCACAGCATCTCAATGGGCAGATATCGGAAGACAGCCCGGTGATTAGGATATGCGGCGGCGGTGGGTACTCCTGATGACTTTCTACTGCATGCTCCGGCCGGCTGCCGCCCCTCTTAAAGTGCCGCCTGGGACAATGGTCCCACTGGGTCCCATGGTTGGGCTGACCCTGGTGATGAATCATATGCAAAAGCTAATGCAAAGCAAAAGGAAATAAAAACCTTATTCACACCTGAAAAGTGTAAGTGACCACCATAAAATTGATGACTGATAATATGTCTTAATTGCTATATACTGTAAAAAATGTATATACATAGCAGAGTGACCCACTGATACCAAATAAATCAAAAAAGAAGGTGTGCGTATAAAACAGATGAATTATAAGAGTGAAAATTCAATTTTTAAATGAAAAGAACTGTGTAGCAAAAAACTTAATTGCAAACGCAACCAATAAAAAACACAAATATATGTGTAAAAATAAATAAATAGCTGAAAAAAACACTCAGTCCATCAGTGAGTAATATAAAATAAAGTCTCTTAATATTAAAAATCTGTATTCCCAGTAAAGTGATTATATTCAAGTGATGCTACTTTATTGTTTGTTGCACAAAAGTTGAGATAAAGTCGCATCACTTGAAAATCAGCACAAGTCACTTTATTTTTTGTTGCACAGAAGTCCAGATAAAGTGACTAAAGTGCTGATTTTCAAGTGATGCGGCTTTATCTCGACTTCTGTGTAACAAAGAAGGTGACTTCTCGTGCTCTCCCTTAGGTATATGCACTCACCAGAAGCCCTCACCCCTGCAGGGGTAAAAGGCACGTAGTATATGCGATCTCCAGACCTGGTGTCCCTGGAACCGATACGTTCTCCTGCTCCGGAACAAGGTGCATATAGTGCGGTATCCACATAAAAATCAGAAACGGGCATCTATAGTGTAAATCCAAAAAAACTCCTCTGGTGCCACTTCCAACAATGTCTCCTCTCTACTTCCTCTCGACTCACGATGTGAGTCCCCAAATTAAATTTTTATTATATTTTTTCCCCACAAATAGAGCTTTCTTTTGGGGGTATTTGATCACCTCTGCGGTTTTTAGTTTTTGCGCTATAAACAAAAGAAGAGCGACAAGTTTGAAAAAAAAACACAATATTTTTTACTTTTTTGCTATAATAAATATCCCAATTTAAAAAAAAAAAAACACAATTTTTTCCTCAGTTTAGGCCGATATGTATTCTTCTACATATTTTTGGTAAAAGAAAAAATCGTAATAAGCGTATATTGATTTTTTTTTACTAGTAATGGGGGCAATCCGCGATTTTTATCGTGACTGTGACATTGTGGCGGACATATCGGACACTTTTGACACTATTTTAGGACCACTGACAGTTATACAGCGATCAGTGCTATAAATATGCACTGATTACTGGCAGGGAAGCAGTTAACACTAGGGAGCGATCAAGGGGTTAAATTTGTTACCTAGGGAGTGATTCTAACTGTAGGGGGAGGGGACTGACTAAGGGAGGGGACCGATCAGTGTTCATACTTAGTATGAACACACGATTGGTCTCCTCTCCCCTGACAGGATGTGAACCCCTGTGTTTACAGGCCTGCTCTGTAACGAGCGATCGCAAGTGCCCGGCGCACATCGCAGCCGCCGGGAACACACATCGGCTCCTCTGTGATGCTGTGATGTCCATTAAACTGTGTCAAGAGATGCTTAAATGAGTCCAAAGTGAAAAAAAGTAATTTTTCAAACGGTGCAAAATGGGTGGATATTCAGACTTCCAGTCAAGGACGACCAACAGAGGTGTGTGTTCAATTCAGTAAGGAAACAATATTCACCATCAAATGTGCTACCACCACCAGTGAAGGTAAAAGGGTACTTTTACCAAATGGTGTGGGCTACCTGCCAGCAGCAGAGAGCCAAACAAGCAGAACTGATTTAACATCACAGGAACCAGCATGTGGATTGTACAGCAGTGCAGATTCGACAATCAAGCTTTCAGGGACCAACATCAAGAAAGCATAATGATCCAAGCTCAGCATATAGAGACTCATCGGCTCCACCAGTCAACAGGAAGGAGTCATACAGGAAAAAAGGATTGCCACATAGCATAAAATCCTTGGCTAAAAATGTATTTATACTCCTCCTGTGGGTTGGTGACTATGATTCACTTAACAGTTTCATGATATTTGTAAACATCAACAATAGGGGCATCGTGCTGACATATGAGGCCAGTAAAACTAACATCCATTTCCTTGACATGGAAATTAATGTTGTTCATCAACAGTTTATGATCAAAACACATTTTAAATCAACTGATAGGAATCCTAGTAAACAGTTGCCGCCATAACTCTTGGTTGAAGTCTGTCCCCCGTAGTCAACTCCTGCGGTAACTGTACAAATCTATCTGATTTTATGGACCAGTCTCCGATTCTGAAGTGATAGTTCACAGATAAGGGATACCTACCTCACGATTTTGAGATTGAAAAACAGAGAGTGTCAGTTCTGGACAGAAGAGTACTGTTGGCTGATCATGCCCATTCGAGGGGTGACCAAAAGTTCAAATTG
Organism: Aquarana catesbeiana; assembly: GCF_042186555.1. Classification (NCBI taxonomy): domain Eukaryota; kingdom Metazoa; phylum Chordata; class Amphibia; order Anura; family Ranidae; genus Aquarana; species Aquarana catesbeiana. The sequence goes on along the minus strand of NC_133329.1, from coordinate 190,266,738 downwards.
TCCTTCTTCACAGTCTTTTCAGTCCAGCACAGACAGATGAAGGATATTATGAACAAACATTGGAAGGTCCTGAAAAACGACTGATACTTAGGTCCGGTACTTCCTGACCGTGCTACAGTCACGTATAGGGGGGCTACATCCATACAGGGAAGTGCGACACCGAATGTTGTAGACCCTCCCAAGCGAACCTCCTTCTTTTACCAGTTGAAGGGTTTCTATCCTTGCCGCAAGTGCAATGTATGCCATCACATAACCTGTGGCAGGAGGAATACTGAGGTTTTCATGTCCACTACAACTGGCTGAACACATCCAGTGCAACACTTTACTACCTGTGTCACGCACCATATAGTATATTTACTAACCTGTCCATGCAAGAAGCAGTATGTGGGTCTACCGTACGCCCATTTTCTGTTAGGGCCAATGAGCATATCACTAATATCAAGAATGAGAAAACCAATCACAGTGTCCCTAAACACTATCTTCGTCACCACAACAAGGACCCTTCAGGCACACAAATTTTAATCATAGACAAATTTATTTCACACTGGAGGGATGAATCCAGTATTAGGGGTGTATCGCGTCTCTAAACTTTCTGGATATATAAATTGAAAACTTACTGGCCCCACGGTATCAATGTAGATTGAGATATAAGTGCGTTTATCAACAAATCCTAATGTATCCCTACCACTCATGCGTTGGGGCCACTTTTAATTCTATAATGTTTTTGGGTGTGTATTGTTCGCTAATGGGTGTGTAGATCGCATTTGATGCAACACTAATTTGCTATGTGCTATTTCCAGTTAGCTATATGCATATGTCTGCTTAATTCTTTAACTGCTTGCTGACCATCCGCCGCAATTATACTGCGGCAGAATGGCACAGGCAGGTGAATCGCTGTCATTGTAAAGCGAGCGTGCGGCCGGCCGCGACGATCGGAATCGATCAGGAACCGATCAATCCCCAGGCCCAGGCCAATGAAATCTGGCCTGGACCTAGTGATCGCTCCTGACAAATGATATCCTTCCCCTGTCTGTGTAACTGTAAACACTGACAGGGAAGTGATGTCATCTCTCCTCGTGTCAGTCTTTTCGTTCCAGACCAAGAGGAGAGAAGACATGCAAATAAGTGCACCAACACTACACTGACACCAGGTCACGTAGGCACACAATTCACCCCCCCCAATTAACCCCTTCAGCACCTGTCACCCAGTACAGCAATCAGATTTTTTTTTATCTCTGTACTAGTGTCATTAGTGACACTAATCTGTGTTAGGGTAATTAGCATTAGGCTCAGATAAGTTTAGGGACCCCCCTAACTCCCCAATAAAGGTTTAACCCCTTGATTACCCCCTGTCACCTGTGATCACAGTACAAGTGCCACGGATGACGCAGTTTAGCTAATTTTTTTTTTTATAGCGTCAGGGCACCCGCCGTATTTTACCCAATAAAGGTTTAACCCCCTGATCACCCGGCGGGTGATCAAAGTTAGGTTTTAGCATCAGATAGGGTCTGCGTCACCCCAGGCAGCGTCAGATCAGTGCCAGTACTGCTAACACCCACGCACGCACCATACGCCTCCCTTAGTAGTATAGTGTCTGAAGGGATCGCTATCTGATCAGATCTATACTAGTGTCCCCAGCAGTTTAGGGTTCCCAAAAACGCAGTGTTAGTGGGATCAGCCCAGATACCTGCTAGCACCTGCGTTTAGCCCAGCCCATCCAAGTGCAGTATCAATCGATCACTGTCACTTACAAAACACAACACACATAACTGCAGCGTTCGCAGAGTCAGGCCTGATCCCTGCGTACGCTAACAGTTTTTTCGTTAGCGTTTGAATCAGTCGCTAACAGTCAGGAGCTTTTTTACCTGTGAGTCTCACTACTGTACCAGTAAATTTAGAGACCAAAATGGCAAATCGAAGGTACAGTAGTGAAGAGGTCTACACGTTTCTGAGCATGACAGACAGTGAAGAGGAAGTCACTCATCTGTCAGATTCAGGCTCAGAATACGATCCTGTAGACGACAGCAGCACCCTGACAGATAGCTCTGACGATGGAGTTGTGGTCCCTGCCAAGGTCAGGTGTACCAGACCCCGATCTTCTTCTGCTGTCGTTGAGGTGCAAGAACCGCAGGTCCCTCCTATGGAACAGAGAGCCAGTACTAGCGCCGCTATTCCTTCTGGTGAACTGGCAAAGCACCAGCGGCCTAGTACATCCTGGTCGTACATCCAGCACTGCAGTAACACTTGGTGACGTGCCGATTTCCATAAGTGCAGTTCAAGCTAGCAAGGTGGCAAGCACGAGTAGTGTCCCGCTGCCACCAAGAAGTCAAAAACAGGCCCATCGAGCCCATAGTGCCCTTCCTGCTGCATTCGCCAATTCTAATTGGGAACCCACCACTTCTCCAGCACCCGTACTTCCCCCCATTCACTGGCCAACCAGGAATCCAGGTGGAAACAGTTGACTTTATGTCACTTGATTTTTATTCGCTGTTTTTCACCGAAGATCTCTATAGATCTATTGTGGACCAAAGCAATTTATATGCTGGTCAATTCATTGCCGCTAATCCCCAGCTGACCCTTGCGAGGGATTGGAGACCAATTACGGTCTCCGAATTTAAGACCTTCCTGGGCCTATCCCTCCTCATGGGCATAACTAAAAAGAGTGAGTTGCGGTCATATTGGTCCACTGACCCAATTCACCATATGCCTGTGTTCTCTGCCTCCATGATCAGGACACGATACGAGCAGATCTTGTGGTTCATGCATTTCAACAACAATGAACTCTGTCGTCCTCAGGGTGACCCTGAATTTGATCGGCTCTACAAAATTTGGCCCCTCGTAAACCACTTCAACCAACATTTTGCAGCCTTTTTTACTCCTCATCAAGTTGTCTGCATTGATGAACCCCTGAATAAGTTTTCTGGCCGCTTGTCATTCAAACAGTATCTTCCCAGCAAGCGTGCCAGATATGGGGTCAAGCTGTATAAGCTCTGTGACAGGGCCACAGGCTATACATGTCGTTTTATGGTTTACGAGGGAAGAAATAGTTCTGTAGAGCCGGAGAACTGCCCTGACTACATTGGGAGCGCTGGTAAGATTGTGTGGGACTTGGTGTCACCCTTATTCGGAAAGGGGTACCACTTGTATGTGGACAATTATTACACAAGCATGCCACTTTTTAGTCACTTAGATCATCAAATTGGCGCATGTGGCACCGTGCGATCTAATCGCCAGGGCTTACCCCAGCGGCTTGTAGATTCCCGTCTTAGGCTGGGGGAGAGAGCCTGCTTGAGATGTAATAATTTTCTCGCTGTGAAGTGGAGGGATAACAAGAATGTTTTCGTTCTTTCCTCCCTTCACGCAGACACGACTGTCCAAATTACTACGGTGACTGGTGTTGTGGAGAAACCCCTCTATGTCCACGAATATAACCTCAATATGGGAGGGGTGGACCTCAACGACCAGTTGTTGGTGTAATGGAAATTTGTAAGTTCTGTATATAATTGTATTGTATTTTGTATGTATTGCACACTGCCCTCACTGTGCACACGGCACTAATAATGTTTTCAGTAAATGTTTACATTCTTTTGAGTCCTGATTAGAATAAGCCTGCCTATGTAACGCCCCTTGTTACCATAAACGTACAATTGTAATATTAATGTGATACCTACGTAATCATGTGCATAAAAACCTTCAATTGCGTCATAATAAAGCAGAACAGTAATTTGGAAAGATGCTGAGCGTATCTTTTGTGTCTGTTCCCTACTGCAGTAGTTATTATTAATTTGGAACCACTAATCAATATGAGGATAGGAGTTGCCTATCATCAATTCAACCGAGTCAGCATGGCGAGCTTTGCCTTAGGAGGGGATTCCAGGTGACCCTGAGTATCCGAAACGAGGAGCTTGAGACGATCCGGGAATTTCTGATAATCAGCCGGCTGAGGTAAGCCTTTTGCTTACATTTGAGTTATCAGACTTCCTTGATCGGTAAGGCATTTTCGGGACAAAGGGTACCTATTTTACTCCCCTTAATCGAACTGTATTGATTGGTGGTTATATGTTATGTTGTCCCTGTCTATTGTCCATCGGAGTGTTATAGATAAGAAAGGGAAGAATAGTGCTGTTCACAGGTATATGTAGTACATCTGCTAGATAAAGTAGTTTAGAGGCAAGAGGGTATAGGCGCAAGTAGAGAAGAGAGAAGACTGGCCAGTCATTATGGGCATTGAATTAAGTAAGGGAATGAAGGGTAAGAGACCCTCAAAAATGCCCAGCGCAAGAGGAGCGCTATATATGAACCAAAGGTGCGGTTCCACCTGTACTGAGCCCCTAGATTAATGGTTAGAGTGGACATGGATCCACATTGGGTAACTGGGTTACCAAGGTCCACAAGGACTAAGAATCATGCAGAGTAAACAGCTAGAGAAACAGCTATCTATGTGAGCAGGATGGATCAAGGGTGACAAATAACACTAGACAGAAAGGGACATTTTCATGTTAAGTTGTGGGATGAATTTGGGGTCAGGCACTACAACTATTAGAGTCAGAAACAGAGAAATGAGAATTAAAACAGAATACTTTATATGTTGTCAGAGAGGGAAGATGGGATGAGCACTGTGGCTCCCCATCTGATCATAGAAGCTAGATATAAAAGTTATTTAAACAAAATAAGGAAAGCAGAATTTAGGCAGGGAAATATTAAAGAGTTAAAAGAAAGTGAGAGAATGATATGCATGTGTTGTGTACAAATGGGAAAAATGTAAGCGATTTTAGAGAGATATTGGAGTATGCGTGTGCGAATGCTGGGACCTTTAGTTCTATTGCTTGTGTGTGTCATGTACGCAGATGTGACCCCCTCCTTTGTGCTCTCATGAAAGAAATGTGGCTGGGATGAGAGGTCAGTGATAAGCTGGAAGGACATCACGCCAATTCCAGTTTTTTTTAGACAAAACATTTATAACAAAATGTGCCGGGTTAACGAATCTAATGGTAAACAATGTGATCACAATTATTTTGAATCTGTTTTCCAAACATGGTAAAATGAAGGTTACATTTAACCGTGTATTACACAAATTGAATATCCTTTGATAGTGGAAACAGTGCATTTAAAAAAGGGAAATTAAGTAAAATTAAGTAGTAATGAGTATTAATTTCTAATATGAGTTTAACAATTTTATTAATAATATAGATATATTGAAACTGGTTTAGACAACCTTTGGTTGGAAATGAAATCCAGGTTAATGGGGAAATTTGTAATGAATGAGATTAGTTTAGATTAAGATAACAATTTTGTAATTTTACATTTATACAATAAGCTCTTATTGAGAGAAAAAAAAGATTAAGATGAGGTTGTTATTTTGAATAAAGCTGCCATAATATTTAACAAAGCCAAGATGGATGGAATACATAAGAAGTTCTTCTATAAAAATGAAATTTTAAGGTTTTTGATAATAACTTGATGTGCGGTCCATGATGTAAGAGTAATATTAAATAAAATTTAAATATAACAGACCCATCACATCAAGTCCACACACCCTGTTAGGATAGATGCCACCTGCAGCCAGTTGTTTTATAGTTTTTGATGCTTTCTGGTCCATCATACAGATTCTTGGTCCTTTTGTTTTTATTTATTTTTATTTTTGAAATCCAAAGCAGAATGTGTGGATTGTGAAATGATGTGCCCCTTTTTCTTGTAAGTACAGTGGTATAAGCAGAAGAATATTTTGGATTTATGGGCATCTCTCCATGACCGCAGGGTATTGTTATCATTTATTATAATATTGCCAGGAAAAAGTTGTCTTTTGAAACATGAAACTGGAGTTCTTACACAAATAGTGTGATAGAAAACAAGTCATTGTAATATATTTATGCAAGCTGGACCCAGTAATGAAGGGTTCATCCCGATATATCAGAGCTGTAGCTTTTATGCAAAGGTGCTATTAGACAAAGTTAGATATTGTTTTGGTCAAACATTTAATTTTTAATGGTCCGACATTCTGTGCAGCAAATATACAGCTAACTAAATGTTTGTTTAATGAAAGGTTTAAAATATGAGTTTGTTTATGTACAAATCTAACAATGAAAAATGCGTACATTTATTCAAAAGAAAGGAAAAGACACATGTGTTAAATTGATGGTGTAGGAATCAGCTGCTGTGAGCCCAGTGCGGGACACACTCCCTGAAGACCCAGATATTACATTTTTTGTAGATTTGAGTATGCAGTTTATCACCCAGAAGGATACTCTGTATTCAAAGTCATTGGATCCTTTTTCCCCAGCTCAAGAAGCAGAGCTCCATGTTTTAGCAAAGCCTGTGAGCTATAAAAAGAGTGTATATTTATATAGATAGTCGAGATATAGAGAGCTTTTGGTTCCATTTAAAGGGCCAGAAGTTTGTTTTTACTTCGGCAGGTAAACCAACCAAGCATGCCAAGTTAATTTGATCGGCTGTTTTCAGCCTTCCAGGTTCTTGCTGAGGTAGCCATATTAACTTTCACACATGGAAGCAGACCAGGTGACTAAGGATGCTGCATTTACAGCCCCGGACACTTGATGGGTCTGTGCAACGCACAGATTCCACCCTAGTTCTGGCCCAGTATAGCTGGGATTAATAATTCAACTTTAAGGACCCCAGAACGAGAAGAACAAGTGGTCCACAGGGGGCAACTTCTTATGAAACAGGACTTTGGAAAAGGTGATTATTTATGTCTGCCAGCCACTCTTTTCCCTTCAGCTTGACACATGGACCGTGTCATCAGTCACAAGCAGTTATGGCTGCTTTAGTAAATGAGCGTGGGATAGAGCCAGGGTTCACCACAGTTGTTTTACTAACATACCACTTCTTGTTTTACCTGTTACCAAAGGTGTTACCAAAAGCTGAACATCCCTCTCAGAGATTACATAAAAGATATATCCAGATGCCCAAGTCAGGATCTTACGAGTATGCATTTTGTCTGTATGGACATGTTTTTTGGATGTCCAGTGGCAAATGCTACTGCAAAGGCCACAGTAAAAAGTGTTATCAGAAGTAGTTTGTAAGTACAGAGTGCCAGAAAGTACAGAGAGTAACAGAGGAAATCATTTTTTATAGGAGAGTCCTTAATAGAAGTTTTGTGGTTTTATTTTTACACCCCTTACTGTCTACAATGTAGCGGACAAAGTAGAGTAAGAAACTAGAAAACTTGTGCCTGAATGTTTTCTTATATTTTATCAAGCCCCTAAGGGGATGTTGGACTCTCTCCCTATGAGATTTTGTTTGGGAGTGTGTTACTCACTTGCTTATATTTTGTCTCAGCAGCTGAAGTCCTCCATTCGGATCTCATGGAGAATGCTGCTGATCTTTTAAGGTTTTTTGACAAACTCATTTATGTGTTTTCTCCCCAATTCCAGATCCTAAAAGTTTGGAAGGATCTAAAACTAAAGCCAGGTGACTTGTGGATTGTTAAGAGACATTTATATATAAGGAAATGTTTGGAGACTCAATACAGCATCTATTTCATGTACAGTTTTTGCAAAACTTGAAGGAAAAGTCACCTGGATCCACACCAGACACTGCAAAAATGACTAAATTAAAGAAATCTCTGAGTTTGATTTGTTTCACTCTTGTCATCACAGTCTAGGGTACTTTTTGATTCAGTTACTTTAATTGTAAGGGATATATATATTTGAAAAATAGTTTAGCCATGTTGAAGTCATATTTGTCTTTTGTACGTCTTCCATTTTATGTAGAATTGTCTGTGTTTACATATGCTGATAAGTCAGCATGCCAACAATTAAGCTAGAAGGCCATTCTGGCCACAGGAGTGTACAGCCAGTACTCTGTAAATATGTCTTATCAATCATTTGTTTTTCACAATGAAAAGTCATTTTGTAATGAAAAAGTTGCTCAGCTATTATTTTCTCCACAATGGAGTTTTTTGCCTCTTTGGCCAGGACTACCTCCACCTAAGCGTGTGGAGCTTCCAGGTTAAAGGTGATAGCAGATATGGTTAGTGATCAAAATATTGATCAAAAGAGGGGAGACTGTAATGGAAATTTGTAAGTTCTGTATATAATTGTATTGTATTTTGTATGTATTGCACACTGCCCTCACTGTGCACACGGCACTAATAATGTTTTCAGTAAATGTTTACATTCTTTTGAGTCCTGATTAGAATAAGCCTGCCTATGTAACGCCCCTTGTTACCATAAACATACAATTGTAATATTAATGTGATACCTACGTAATCATGTGCATAAAAACCTTCAATTGCGTCATAATAAAGCAGAACGGTAATTTGGAAAGATGCTGAGCGTATCTTTTGTGTCTGTTCCCTACTGCAGTAGTTATTATTAATTTGGAACCACTAATCAATATGAGGATAGGAGTTGCCTATCATCAATTCAACCGAGTCATTGGCGCCGTACCTAATTGCCCGTAAGGCCAGACGCTAGTATAAAAAAGTGTCTGTATACTTATTTATATTGGCTTTACTGAACGCTCATGTGCTATACAGAGCTTCAGGACGAACTGGATCCTTCCTTAAATTCCAGGAAGAAATCATCAGAGCCCTTCTGCTCTGGCCCAACTTCCCAACGCAAATGCAGTAAGCAGGCTGCATGAGAGGCATTTTCTGCCTGTCCTCTCTAGTACCCCTACCCAAAGAACACCCCAAAGATGTCGTGTCTGTAGAAAGCGCGGATTTAGGCGTGACACCCGCTTTTATTGTCCCTCCTGTCCTGACCAACCTGGTCTTTGCATTGGTAACTGTTTCGAACGCTATCACACAATAGTTGAGTATTAGCGTAGGGTACAGCACCACACAGTCATAGGCACACATACACAGGGTCTCGGGGTCTCAAAAGATGTGATGGGCATTATATTTTGAGAGACCCTAATCTGCAACGTTCAGTTTATAGTTTTTTTTACAGTTTTTATAAAAGTAAAAAAAGTGAAAAAAAAACACACAAAAACACAAAAAAATTAAAATAAAAAAGCCCAAAATAGCTGTGGTTGTATTTTTCTTCTCTCTCTCTATTGTTCTCCCTCTTATGTTCGCTCTCTACTTTCCACTCTACTGTTCGCTCACTATTGTTCTATATCTATCCTTATTTCTTGGTTTTATTTTTACTATGTTTTATTGTATTTGCTTTGCAGGTATGGTATGTTATACTGTAATGTTTGTTTTATTGTTAACCATCATTTGCTTAGCAGGTACGCCATTCAGTTGCAGCGCGGATTTATTTATCTTGACAGCAACAGCGTTTGCTCCCACGATATATAAAGCCATGACTCCAGCGATTTCACCACCACAGTTAAAAACAAAATGGTGCATGTATGCCCATCATTAGAAGTGGATGGAAGAAGGGAGGTATTCTAATGGTGGGCATACCCACCGATCAATCTTTTTTTTTCGTGCATAACCACGCAAAGTCCACTGGACTTTGCGTGGTTATACCAGAATGATTTCTGCGGGTTTAGGTATCATCTTGGTATCATTCTTTTCAGCCAGCGGTCAGCTTTCATGTAAAAGCAATCCTAGCAGCTAATTAGCCTCTAGACTGCTTTTACAAGCAGTGGGAGGGAATGTCCCCCCTCCCACCGTCTTCCATGGTTTTCTCTGGCTTTCCTGTCCCAACAGGGAACCTGAGAATGCAGCCGGTGGTTTCGCCAGCTGACCATAGAGCTGATCAGAGACCAGAATAGCTCCAATCATCTCTATGGCTTAAGAAACCGGAAGCTACGAGCATTTCATGACTTAGATTTCGCCAGATGTAAACAGCACCATTGGGAAATTGGGAAAGCATTTTATCACACCGATCTTGGTGTGGTCAGATGCTTTGAGGGCAGAGGAGAGATCTAGGGTCTAATAGACCCCAATTTTTTTTTTTTTTTAAAGAGTACCTGTCACTACCTATTGCTCTTATAGGGGATATTTACATTCCCCAACAATAAAAATGATAAAAAAAAAAAAATGAAAGGAACAGTTTAAAAAAAAGGTAAAAAAGCAAAAAAAAAAAAAAAAAGCACCCCTGTCCCCCCCTGCTCTCGCGCAAAGGCATCAAATGTAAACAGCAATTGCACCATGCATGTGAGGTATCACCGACAAGGTCAGATCGAGGGCAGTAATTTTAGCAGTAGACCTCCTCTGTAAATCCAAAGTGGTAACCTGTAAAGGCTTTTAAAAATGTATGCAGTTTGTCGCTGCTGCACGTTTTTGCACAATTTTAAAGCATGTCGTGTTTGGTATCCATGTACTCGGCCTAAGATCATCTTTTTTATTTCATCAAACATTTGGGCAATATAGTGTGTTTTAGTACATTCAAATTAAAAAAGTGTGTTTTTGCGAAAAAAATGCGTTTGAAAAATCTCTGCTCAAATACTGTGTGAAATAAAAAATGAAACACCCACCATTTTAATCTGTAGGGCCTTTGATTTAAAAAAATATATAATGTTTGGGGGTTCAAAGTAATATTCTTGCAAAAAAAAAAGTGTCAGAAAGGGCTTTGTCTTCAAGTGGTTAGAAAAGTGGGTGATGTGTGACATAAGCTTCTAAATGTTGGACAGTTCAAACCCCCCCCCTCAAATGACCCCATTTTGGAAAGTAGACACCCCAAGATATTTGCTCAGAGGCATGTCGAGTCCATGGAATATTTTATATTTTGACACAAGTTGAGGGAAAAAAGCCAATTTTTTTTTTTTTGCACTAAATGATATATTGCTCAAACATGCCATGGGCATATGTGAAATTACACCCCAAAATATATTCTGTTGCTTCTCCTGAGTATGGGGATACCACATGTGAGACTTTTTGGGAGCCTAGCCGCGTACGGGACCCCGAAAACCAAGCACCGCCTTCAGGCTTTCTAAGGGTGTAAATTTTTGATTTCACGCCTCACTGCCTATCACAGTTTCAAAGGCCAATGAATGCTCAGATAGCACAAAACCCCCCCAAATGACCCCATTTTGGAAAGTAGACACCCCAAGCTATTTGCTGAGAGGTATGGTGAGTATTTTACAGACCTTGCTTTTTGTTACAAAGTTTTGAAAATTGAAAAAAGAAAAAAAAAATACATTTTTCTTTTCTTTCTTCATTTTCAAAAACAAATGAGAGCTGCAAAATACTCACCATGCTTGGGGGGCTACTTTCCAAAATGGGGTCATTGGGGGGGGGGGGTTTGTGCTATCTTGGCATTTTATGGCCTTCGAAACTGTAATAGGCAGTGAGGAGTGAAATCAAAAATTGACACCCTTAGAAATCCTGAAGGCGGTGCTTGGTTTTCGGGGCCCCGTACGTGGCTAGACTTCCAAAAAGTCCCATACTCAGGAAAAACAGCAGAATTCATTTTGGAGTGTAATTCCACATATTCCCATGGCATGTGTGAGCATTATATCATTTAGTGACAACTTTGTGCAAAAAAAAAAGTTTGACATTTCCCGCAACTTGTGGCAAAATATAAAATATTCCATGGACTCAACATGTCTATCAGCAAATAGCTTGGGGTGTCTACTTTCCAAAATGGGGTCATTTGGCTGGGTTTTGTGCCATCTTGGCATTTTATGGACTTCAAAACTGTGATAGGTAGTGAGGAGTGAAATAAAAAATGTATGCCCTTAGAAATCCTGAAGGCGGTGCTTGGTTTTCGGGGCCTCGTACGCGGCTAGGCTCCCAAAAAGTCCCACACATGTGGTATCCCCCGTACTCAGGAGAAGCAGCAAAATGTATTTTGGGGTGCAATTCCACATATAACCATGGCATGTGTGACCAATATATCATTTAGAGACAACTTTTTGTAAAAAAAAACTTTTTTTTTGTCATTATTCAATCACTTGGGACAAACAAATAAAATATTCAATGGGCTCAACATGCTTCTTAGCAATTTCCTTAGGGTGTCTACTTTCCAAAATGGGGTAATTTGGGGGGCTTTTGTACTGCCCTGCCATTCTAGCACCTCAAGAAATGAGATAGGCAGTATAAACTAAAAGCTGCGTAAATTCCAGAAAATGTATCCTAGTTTGTAGAAGCTACAACTTTTGCGCAAACCAAATATAAATATACGCTGACATTTTGTTTTACCAAAGACATGTGGCTGAATACATTTTGGTCTAAATGTATGACTAAACTTGAGTTTATTGGATTTTTCTAATAACAAAAACTAGAAAATATCATTTTTTTTCAAAATTTTTGGTCTTTTTCCGTTTATATCGCAAAAAATAAAAATCGCAGAGGCAATCAAATACCATCAAAAGAAAGCTCTACTTGTGGGAAAAAAAGGACGCAAATTTCTTTTGGGTACAAGATTAGACAGAAGATAAGACAGAATTAGGACCTAATAGGAGGTTAGCAGGTCACATGGCAGCAGAATTAAAGTGAGGCTTGGCTGGCAGATCACATGTCAGCTAAACCAAAGTGAGGCTTGGTTCTCATTACGGGTGTTCCGTCAGATATGGGGACCCGTCAGAATCAGTAACGGTAGTGACGTTTCATCGCCGCCATATTGCTACACACTGCACTCCTCCACAGTAATGATACACCGAGAAGGGGGCAAGCGGACATCTTGTTACACCCACTGGAGTTTTGCATTTCAATGTTACTTTTAACAGGAAAGGGAGCATATAAGGTGGAAAACAGTATTTGAAAATCCATCGGACTGTTTACATGTTGAATTATAAAAGGAGAGGTGTTCTGTCACATTAGCAAACATGTCGGATCATCAGGTTTGCCACTGCTTTTAAAATTCAAAATCTAAACAGTCCGTCGGATTTCTATATACCCTATTTCACCTTATAAGCTGCATTTCCTGTTAAAAATAACTGTGATATGCAAAACTCAGGTGGGTGTAACAAGATGTCCGCTTACCCCCTTCTCGATGTATCATTACTGTGGAGGAGTGTGGGGTGTAGCAAGATGGTGGCAACCGAACGTCACTTCCATTACCAATTCTGACAAGTTGCCATGAAGGTTGCCACATCATCCCTTTAATCCAGGACACATATTAATTACACAGGTTCTGAGGCTGATTTAATGCAGATAAGGCACCAAGCAAGTTTAATTACCACCTTAATCAGTCACAGAGCCTGTGTAATTAATGTGTGTCCTGGATTACAGGGATAATGTGGCAACCCTAGTCACCATATCTGACGGAACACTGGCGCAATTTTGCCCTGATTCTATTTGAAGAAGGCTGATCACGTGCTCACTGACCAGAATGAAGCTTGGACCGCTCTTTTGGTGCCATTTTATTTGCACATTAAAGTGAGTCTTGGTTCTCACTATGGGCGCCATTTTGCCCTGACTCCATTTGAAGGTTGATCACGTGCTGACTGACCAGAACGAGGCTTGGTCTGCACCATTGAGCGCCATTTTATTTGCACATTAGGATTTTATACTTTTCAGAGAGAGGCATGAGTGCACGCTAGACGCTATGTTGGTAACATTTCCTGTGGGGGAGATAAACCACACCCACATGATTGAACAATTGTTTATGAATGCTACAATATATAAACGCAGTTTGTGGGGGGCCAGCCCATACCCCAGATGTTTCCTTGGTAGACGAAACATTGGGAAGTACCGTACTGGCGCCACAACACTTCAGTTACATAGTTAGTAAGGTTGAATAAAGCACCATTTCATCCAGCTCAACCTGAGTGAGTGTGGGTGCGTGTCTACAATTAACCCTATTTATTTAAGGTACCCATATAGTGCGGTCAATTTATGCAGTGCTCCACACATACATCGCACATCCACATCGGTTCCTACCCTCAAGGAGCCCACAAACCAAGGTCCCCAACTCACATTCATATACTAGGGCCAATTTTTTTGGTCAGAAGCCAATTAACCTACCAGCATGTCTTTGGAGCACTTCAGTCTTCTCCTTGTGATCACATTATATAAAGACCTGTTTTTATCTACATTGATGTAGTGCAATACTTTATTTAATAAATTTTTTCCTGTATGTCTCCCCGTTGACTGGTGGAGCCAATGAGTCTCTATATGCTGAGCTTGGATCGCTATGCTTTCTTGATGTTGGTCACTGAAAGCTTGATTGTCGAATCTGCACTGCTGTACAATCCACATGCTGGTTCCTGTGATGTTACAGACCCCATCAGTTCTGCTTGTTTGGCTCTCTGCTGCTGGTAGGTAGCCCACACCATTTGCTAGAAGTACCTTATTACCTTCACTGGTGGTGGTAGCATATTTGATGGTGAATATTGTTTCCTTGCTGAATTGAGCACACACCTCTGTCGGTTGTCCTTGACTTGATGTCCGAATATACACCCATTTTTGCACTGTTTGAAAAATTACTCTTTTTCACTTTGGACTCATCTAAGTGTCTCTTGACGCAGTTTATTGGACATTTAAGTTCTCAATATGTTTAAGTATATGTTGTTTCACCATTTTGCATACTAGTCTTGCTTTGCAGGCAATGTCATTAATGTACAGTATGTTTAATTGTGCACTGTTACTTATATGTTTGCATTATTACATATATCACTTGCTACTTAGCATTGCACTTAAATCCTTACCACTTCACTTTGAATACCCAGTCATGTGCTAGAAACCTTTTTTAAGATGTGGAAAGGAGCATTTTCGCTTGCGATTTTGAAAGTGTAATTTACATGTGTTTCTGCTTGTCATGCATACAGTAGCCCATTCCCTTTAATGGGCTGCCCTATGCACGTTTGTCGCCTGAAAAAAGCTCCTGCTCCTTTTTCAACAAGCTTAGATTATTTTTAACAGCGAACAGTTTCTATTCCTTTAATAATTTAACTCCAGTGTCTGCATAGTTTTGGTGCTGACTTCATCTGTTACATAGTTGTGACCAGTCCACTTTATATGCTGCTAGGTTACATGTTATATACCATCTTCTGCACACAATAAGTTTTGTTGTTTGTTTCATATGCCTGATCCATGCACTTTATATGGTATTGGGGTCTCTTTATAATGGAGCGATGCTATTGCTACCTACTCTCTGTTACACTTTGAAGTGACACTACAGCCATGACCAAAAGTTTAACGAATGACACAAATATAAAATTTTCACAAAGTCTGCTGCCTTAGTTTTTATGATGACTATTTGTATATACTACTGAAGAGTAATCAGATGTATTGCAATTCATTGCAAAGTCCCTCTTTGCCATGAAAATTAACTTAACCATTTGCGAACTGCCTTCCGTCATACGGCGGTACTTTGACATGGAATATTGTTGTTATGGCAGCAGCTAGCTGCCATAACCCCAGT
Source organism: Aquarana catesbeiana (assembly GCF_042186555.1). Classification (NCBI taxonomy): domain Eukaryota; kingdom Metazoa; phylum Chordata; class Amphibia; order Anura; family Ranidae; genus Aquarana; species Aquarana catesbeiana. The sequence continues at coordinate 190,251,514 of NC_133329.1, read as the reverse complement.
ATCCACTTCTTCTATTCAGATAGAAGTGATCTTGAGGCAGATTTGCTTTTATCGGTGGCGGGAGAGGGGCCCCGTCCGCCACTTACCGGAGCCACCAGCAGCGGCGGAGGTAATTGCGTCCTCTTCCGTATTAGGTATGGAGCTGACTGAGGGGAAGATGGCCCCTGCTCGACTCAGACTCCAAACAATTGCAGGGCGGAAGCAACATTGAACTCTTAAAGAGATTATTTTTGCATGTTAGTGTAAATATGAGATCTGAGGTCTTTTTGACCCCAGATCTCATATTTAAAAGGTCCTGTCATGCTTGTTTTCTATTACAAGGGATGTTTACATTCCTTGTAATAGGAATTAAAGTGACAATTTTTTTTTTAAAGAACAATTTAAAAATAAAAAGTAAAATAAGAAAAAAAAACATCTTTAACGCACCCCGTCCCACCGGGCTCGCCGCGCAGAAGCGGATGCATGTGTGAGTAGTGCCCGCAAATGAAACCGGTGTAATTAAACTTCAGTATACCATAGTAACATAAAGCAGCAGACTTTGTTAAAATGTATATTTGTGTCATTCTCAAAACTTTTGGCCACGGCTGTACATATGCCCTGTTTTGCATGGGCTTCAGCTTGTATAGAGCAGAGGTGGCTCTTTAATTAGGCAAATTAGGCGTTCACCTGGGGCCTCGCGGCCACCTAGTTTGCCTAATTAAAGAGTCGCCTCTGCTAGCAGCAGAGATCCATCAGCACAGTGCCGAGTCCACTCCCTGCCTGCTACAGGGAGAAAACAGGCTGCGAGTAGGACCAGTTTACCGGGTGATCAGAGCTCACCGACAGCTCCGGATCACAGCCAGTGAGAACCGTTAAGCAGAGCCAGCGCTGACAGTTCTCCCCCCCTCCCACCCACATAGCCAGACAGGAGAGAGATGCTTCTGCTCCTCCTCCTGGCCTCTCCTCCTGTGTCTACCCTGCCCACACTCCCTGACAGTGTTCACACTGGGGCCACGGTCACGGTAAAGAGCAGCTTGTTTTTGCGCCAATTTTTGTCCGCTAGCGGGGCACTTTTAACCCCAAAAAGGGGGTTTAAAACTCCCGTTTTGTGGCGCTTTGAAAGTGCTGCCCATTCATTCCAATGGGCAGGGATGTTTTGGTAGTGTTGTATACAGCGCTTCCAACCCGCCCCAGATATGCTGCTTGGAGGTCTTTTTAACCTGTACCGCAAGCGCACCGCCCCAGTGTGAAAAGGCACACTGGAATGAATTAGAGGTGGTTTTCAGGCGCTTAGCAGAGGTTATTTCTAGCACTAAAGCACCTGAAAACCGCCCCAGTGTAAAAGGGGTCTAAGAGAAGGGGATGCGTGGGTGGGAGGTTTCAGGCCCAGCAACCAGAAAAGAAAGATGGAGCCTGATCCATCCATTCATCCAGTCTCTCCTGCCTCACAGTGAGTACACTCAGATGCGGCTCTAGGCTTTGTATAGCCTTAGGCAAAGCTTAGACATGAGACCCCACTCACACCCATAATGGGAAGAATAATTCAAGCGATAAACATTAACTATATTAGGAAGGTATAGTATAAGGGGACAGTAAGTGGGCAGGAGAATACAGTACAGGGGGAGGGTAAGTGGACACAGTACAGGAGGCAGGAGGGTAAAGTACAGGGGAAGCAGGAAGGAACAGCACAGGAGTAGGGTAAGTGGACACAGTACAGGGGGCAGGAGGGTACAGTACAGGGGGTAGCACGAGGGCACAGTACTGGGGGAGGGTAAGTGGACACAGTACAGGGGGCAGGAGGGTACAGTACAGGGTGAAGCAGGAGGGCACAGTACAGGGAGAGGGTAAGTGGACACAGTACAGGGGGCAGGAGGGTACAGTACAGGAGGAAGCAGGAGGGCACAGTACAGGGAGAGGGTAAGTGGACACGGTACAGGGGACAGGAGGGCAGGCCCATCTCGACAGGACAGGCAAAACAAGCAATTGCTTGGGGCCCCGAGCTGGCCTGGGGCTACAGCCGTCGCTTCCTGTAAGCTGCAGCCTGTAGCGTGGTCGAGCTCCTCATCCTTCCTCCTGCAGTCTGCGCGGTACAAGAGATTCAGTTTCCTGTTCCCGGCCGGACTGACAGGAAGTGCACACAATGAGTGCTCACTTCCTTTCAGCCCGGTCGGCCGGGAACAGAAAACTGAATCTCCTGCCGCGTGGTACGCGGGGTTAAAAAGAACACATGGGGGGGGGGAGTAGTAAGGGGGGGAGGCAGTCATCAAGACCCCATTTAGTAATAAAAATATGGTAGCTTGCTGACCATAATAAAAACAAATTACCATAGCTTTCTTTCCATTTTCTTCTTTCTTTACCATCCCATTTCCATCTTATTGCTTCTTTTTTGAATCAATGGTACAGTGGTGTTTTTTTGCAAATGTTCAATTGTTGAAAATGTTCAAATTTTATGCACATTATATGCAACAGCAGTATTTGCACTGTAAACCTTTTTTATTTATATAAAGTGTTGGTGAACTTAAACTGTATTGCTATGCTGTGATTCCTGTAGGCTTTGCGTGCGGGGAGTGTTAGGGGGGCCTCCATGTCCATTTTGCTTGGGGACCCCAAATTCCTTCAAACGGCCCTGCAGGAGGGAACAGTACAGGGCATAGGTAAGTGGATACAATACAGAGGGCAGGAGAGGCACAGTACAGGGGGCAGGTAAGTGGACAACAGTACAGGGTGCAGGAGAGTACAGTATAAGTAATGAGAATGTAGATATGGTCTCCTCAAGCAGAGCTGCGCAGGGAAGCCGCTCTCGCAGATCCTACCTATTCTGGCAGGCTGTCACTGGGCTAAATCTACATTGTAATGACAACTCCCCCTCTACCTTCCCCTCCAGAGTTTCTGGCTCTCTTCCGGCACTTTGCAGGGGTTAAAGAAGGACCCTGAGGTGGAGAATCTTATTACTGCTACTGCTTGTGTGGGTGGGATGTGTACTGCGCTAATCAAATGGGATGAATAGGAGAGGGTCAGCAGCGATTGGCGTAGTACACATCCCGCCCACACAAGTAGCAGCAATAGTAAGATGCTCCACCTCTGGGCTCTTTCTTAGCCCCTGAAAAAATGGGAGTGGGGGATGGGGCTGGGAACCATGGGGTAGGGGAGAAAAAGGAGGGTGGAAAAGGGGGGCATGGATAGGAGATGGGAAATGGGTAGAGGAGAACTGGAGTGGTCAGGGGAGAAAGAGTGAGGGAGAAATGAAAAAAAAAAAAGAGAGAAAGAGATAGAGGGAGAAGAGAAAGAAAGAGACAGAGATAAAGAAAGCAAGATAGAAAGAAAGAGATGGAGGGAGAAAGAAAGACAGAAAGAAAGAGATGGAGATAAAAAGAAAGAGAGGAAAAGAGATGGAGGGAGGGAGAAAGAAAAAAAAAAGAGAATGAAAGAAAGGGGGAAAGAGATGGAGGAAGAAAGAGAGAAAGAGATGGAGGGAAGGAAAAAGAAAGAAACAAAGGGAGAAAGAAAGCAATCGATGGAGATAAAGAAAGTGAACGAGAGAAAGAGATGGAGAAAAAGAGATAAAATAAATAAAATTATAAAGAAAGATTAAAAAAGAGAAAGAAAGCGAGACAGGAAGAAAGTAAGAAATGGTGAAGGAAAGGGAGAAAGAGATGGAGAGAGAAAGAAAGAGAAAGATGGAGGGAGAAAGAGATGGCGGGAGGAAGAAAGAAAGGAGAAAGAAAGGAGAAAGAAAGGAAGAAAGAAAGGGAGAAAGAAATGCAAGGAGGGAGGGAGAGAGGGAGAGAGAGAGAAAGGGAGAAAGAAAGATAAAGAGAGAAAAATGGAGGGAGAAAAAAAAGAGAGAAGGAAAGGGAGAAAGAGAGGGAGAGAGAAAGGGATCGAGGGAGAAAGAAAGGGATGGAGGGAGAAAAAAAAAAGAGAGAAAGCGATAAAGGGAGAAAAAGATAAAGTAAGCGATAAAGAGATGAAGAAAGAAAGAAATGGAGGAAGAAAGGGAGAAAGATGGAGGGAGGAAGAAAGAAAGATAAAAAAAGAGAAAGTTAGAAAGAGACAGGGAGAAAGATCTACGAAGAAAGAGAGGGCTGGAGGGAGCAAGGTCTGGAAAGAGAGAAATAAAGGGAGAAAGAAAGAGAGGTCAAGGAAGAAAGAGAGAAAAAGATGGAGGAAGAAAAAAAGAGATAGATAAAGAAATAGAGGAAGAAAGAGATGGAGGAAGAAAGAAAGAAAGAAAGAGATGGAGGAAGAAAGAAAGAGATGGAGGAAGAAAGAAAGAGATGGAGGAAGAAAGAAAGAGATGGAGGAAGAAAGAAAGAGATGGAGGAGAAAGAAAGAGAGAAAGAAAGAGAGAAAGAGAGAAAGAAAGAGAGAAAGAAAGAAAGAAAGAAAGAAAGAAAGAAAGAAAGAAAGAAAGAAAGAAAGAAAGAAAGAAAGAAAGAAAGAAAGAAAGAAAGAAAGAAAGAAAGAAAGAAAGAAAGAAAGAAAGAAAGAAAGAAAGAAAGAAAGAAAGAAAGAGATAAAAGGGAGAAAGAAGGATAAAGGGAGAGAGAAAGAAAGAGAGAAAGAGAAGGTGATGTAAGGAGCACCCTTCATTTCCTCCTTCTCCATCAGAGTACAGTGTACTCACTGGGAGGCAGGAGGAACTGCATGAATGGATGGATCAGGCTCCATCTTTCCTTTCTGGTAACTGGGCTTGAAACTTCCCGCCCACACATCCCCTTCTCTTTGGCAAAGCACTGTCGGTGAGTGTGGGTGGGGCAGACACAGGAAAAGGCGGGAGGAGGAGCAGAAGCAGCTCTCTCTCCTCTCCTGTCTGGCTGTGCGGGCAGCAGGGGGAGGGGGGTAGAACTGTCGGCGCTGGCTCCGCTGAGTTGAGCGTCTCTCTCTGGCTGTGATCCAGAGCTGTCAGTTTGCTGCGATCAACTGGTAAACTGTTCCCACTCGCAGCCTGTTCTATCCCTGTAGCAGGCAGGGAGTGGACTCAGCACACTGATGATGGCAAGAGATCTCTGCTGCTAGCAGAGGCGGCTCCTTAATTAGGCAAACTAATTTGTCCGCCTAATTTGTCTATTTAAAGAGCCGCCTCTGGCACTGGGTCTGCTGAGCTGAGCGGCTCTCTCTGGCTGTGATCTGGAGCTGTCGGGGAGCTCAGATCACTTGGTAAACTGGTCCCACTTGCAGCCTGTTTTCTATCCCTGTAGCAGGCAGGGTGTGGACTTGGCACTGTGCTGATGGTAGGGGAACTCTGCTGCTAGTAGAGGTGGCTCCTTAATTAGGCAAACTAGAGACCGGAAGGCAGTAGGCGACTGCCTAACTTGTCTATTTAAGAAAACGCCGCTGGCTCTGCTGAGCTGAGTGGCTCTCTCTGGCTGTGATCCGGATTTGTTGGGGAGCTCTGATCACCCGGTAAACTGGTCCCACTTGCAGCCTGTTTTCTCTCCCTGTAGCAGGCAGGGAGTGGACTCGGCACTGTGCTGATGGCGGGGAATCTCTGCTGCTAGCAAAGGGGGCTCTTTAATTAGGCAAACTAGGCAGCTGTGAGGCCCGCCTAATTTAAGAGGAAGTAAAGTCTTCCTTTTTAATTGTACCTACAGGTAAGCCTATAATAAGGCTTACCTGTAGGTACTGTAAAAATCTCCTAAACTTGCACCGTTTAAGATATATTTACTATATACTTTGACACCGAAGTCATCAGCACATGCGCACTGAGGGAATGGCCTGCTCGTGACATATCCTCAGTGCCCATGCCGTAAGTGGCTCCCACGTGCATGCACAGCAGTGACATAATCGCAATAAGCGTATATTGATTGGTTTGCGCAAAAGTTAGCGTCTACAAAATAGGGGATATATTTATGGCATTTTAATATAGATATCAATTGCGAGCCAGTCGTAGCATAGTTATTGTCTACAAGTTGTTTAACTTGTTTGGGGAGTCAATCTTTTCATTATTGAGGGCCTCGCGGCCGCCTAGTTTGCCTAATTAACCACTTCAGCCCCGGAAGGATTTGCCCCCTTCCTGACAGGCCATTTTTTGCGTCGCTTTAACTGACAATTGCACGGTCATGCGACGTTGTACCCAAACAAAATTTATGTCCTTTTTCCCCCCACAAATCAAGCTTTTTTTTGGTGGTATGTGATAACCTCTGCAGTTTTTATTTTTTGCGCTATAAACAAAAGAGCAACAATTTTGAAAAAAAAAACCACGATATTTTGTACGTTTTGCTATAATAAATATCCCCAAAAAAATGTCTTCATCAGTTTAGGCCGAAATATATTCTTCTACATATTTTTGGTAAAATCGCAAAAAGGGTATATTGATTAGTTTGCAGAAAAGTTATAGCGTCTACAAAAAAGGGGATAGATTTATGTCATTTTTATTATTATCATTTTTCTGGTAATGGTGACGATCTGTGATTTTTATCAGAACTGCGACATTGTGGCGGACACTTTTGACACTATTTTGGGACCATTGACGTTTATGCAGCGCTCAGTGCTAAAAATAGCCACTGATTACTGTTTAAATGTCATTGGCAGGGAAGGGGTTAACACTAGGAGGCGATCAAGGGGTTAACTGTGTTCCTTAGGTGTGTTCTAACTGTAGGGGGATGGGACTGACTAGGGGAGGAAACCGGTCAGTGTTCCTACTTAGTATGAACGCACGATCTGTCTCCTCTCCCCTGAGAGAACCGGGATTTGACACACACACATCCCCATTCTCGTTCTGTCATGAGCGATAGCGGGTGCCGGCGGACATAGCGCATCGGCTCCGGCGACACGTGGCAGGCGCGCGCCTCATATGACGTCCTAAAGGAGCGACGTATAGCTACGCCGATTTGCGCAGCCGTGCCAATCTGCCGCATTATAACTGCGGTGCCTGGTCAGCTAGCAGTTAAAGAGCTGCCTCTGCTAGAGGCAGAGATCCCCCACCATCAGCACAGTGCTGAGTCCACTCCCTGCCTGCTACAGGGAGAGAAAACAGGCTGTGAGTGGAACCAGTTTACGGGGTGATCGGAGCTCACTGATAGCTCCGGATCATAACCAGAGAGAGACGCTCAGCTCAGCAGAGCTAGCGCTGACAGTTCTCCCCTCCCCCTGCTGACCACACAACCAAACAGGAGAGGAGAGAGAACTGCTTCTGCTCCTCCTCCTGCCCTCTCCTCCTGTGTCTGCTCTGCCCACACTCCCGACAGTGTTCTGCCTAAGAGAAGGGGATGTGTGGGTGGGAAGTTTCAAGCCCAGCGACCAGAAAAGATGAAGTCTGATCCATCCATTCATCCAGTCCATCCTGCCCACCAGTGAGTACACTGTGCTCTGATGTAAGGAGCACCCTTCCTTCCCTCCTTCCTCCATCTCCTTTCTTTCTTTTTTCTTTCTCCCTCCATCTTTCTTTCTCCCTCAATCTTTCTCCCTTTCTTTTTTCCCCCTCCATCTTTTTCCCTCTCTCATTTTTTTTCCTCTTTCTTTATTTCTTTCTCCCTTTCTTTCTTTCTCCCGTTTCTCCTGTTTCTCTCTTCATTAATCAGACTGAGACAGACATGCAGTAAAAATCACACTATTAAATAAAATGGTAAAAACAGAGCAAACATAGTCAAAAGATAGCTAGAGTTCGGTATGCAGGACAGGTAGTCAGAACAACCTGATGAAGACATGTGATCCCTGTGTCGAACACGCGTAGGGGAGGGGCCAGGACGGAGTTAGCAGCACGGAACCTGATCGTGAGAGCGCATACCATACCACACGCCGACCGGCGGTCTTTTTGAAGCTTATATAGAGCAGTGCACTCACGCACCGGTGAAATGTGAGTACCCCTTTGCGGGGAGTGGGCTTATTTATCAATAAATATATTTTTTATGGTATCACACTATTTAGTCTTTTTTTTGTTTATGGTACGGAGCTGCATTGATCCAGGCTGGAAATCGGTACCTGACTATCAGTATTGAGCCTGGGGGTGGCTCCATAGCATGTTTTGACACAGCTAGTCACTGTGTCACACGCTCTGAGGTGAGTGCAACCACTTTGGGGGGGTTACCGAAGCACACTGGAGCATGTTTTTGCAGCACCTGACATTGAATGAGCATGCTGGATGACACCAAACTTGGACATTATTATATTATTATATGCACTTTTTGGCAATTTTCCTTCTCACTTTATAAAAAACAACTGGGGAAAGAGGGGGGATTTAGGGACTTTTAGGAAGCCATGATCTGGTAAGATCATGTATTTCCATCCCTAGGGACTTTATATGATATCATGACCTGGTAAGGACATAGATATCCATCCCATTTATATTTGAAGAAAAGGGTATATAACCATATACCAGGGGTGTGGGACTTTGTGTGAAGCATATGACAGCCCAGAGAATAATAGGGTGAGTATGAAGGAATTTTATTACAGATTGCATTATACATACATATTCAAAGTAGCAAAGGTAATTTAGCATACATAGGTAATAGGACTATTGAGCACAGTTCATAGTACATATGCTGGTAACAACAAAAGTATGCATGAATCACAATAGTGACTCTAAATTGATAGTAAAATGATCATATCATATGGTAAAAATATTTGGTAGAAATATTTAAAATTCCCAGGTTCACCACAGAATAAAGGTGTATGCCATTAATTGAAAAGGATATAGCCTGCAGGACCTATGGCCTCACTGGCCTGTAAGGGTACAAAACACATAATGACTTGAAGTTCTTATGATGCTAGTGGAAACACGGCAATCAAGAGCTCTACGCGTTTCGTGGCTTATGCCACTCGTCAGGAGCAGGCACGTGTAGTTTCTATAAAATTGAAAAAATGAAAAAACAATAAAAATACAAGAACAAGGTTAGGGGTAAAGTATGGGACCACCCTAACCAAGGCTTACTTACTCAGGTTGGGCATGTTGAAGGTGCAATGGCAAGGCCCCACAGACAGTCCGGGAAACAACCCCACACCGGGAGCTGAGGTGGGCAGCCCCGCGGGTTTGGGAGGGGCGGCACTCACGGCAGGCACGGCAACCGAGGACATTCTGGGAGTGAAGGGACAATGGTGAGCAAGGAGATGTGAAGGACACTGGGGAGGGAGGGAAAAGGAAAGGGAAGGGGGGGGAGAGGGGGAAAGGGGGAATTAAAACAAAAGGGGGGGAAAAAGGGGGGGCAGAAAGAGGGACAGGAAGGAGAAGAGGGGAGGAAAACAGGGGGGAAAAAAGAAGGGAATGATGAAGGAAACAAGGGAAGGGGGGGCAGGAGGGGGAGGAGGGCAAAAGAAGGGGGGAGAAAAGAAGAACTCCAGAGAGAGGAGAGGGGGGGAAAAAAGGGGGGAACATTGCAAGAAGGGGGGGGGAGGGAGGGGGGAAGGAAAGAGGGAATGGAGAGGGAAAAAGGGTGGGAGGGGAGGGGGGGAATGGGATGAGGATGTGGGGACAGGGAAGGAGGTGAATGGACAGAAGGGGGTGATGTTGAGTGGGTGAATGGGAACAAGTGAAACCAGAAAAAAGTAGTGGTAATGAAACAATGGGAAGTGCCAATTTACCTTGTGTATAAGAGGAACCCAGTGAAGGGGACCAGGATGGCCAGTGAAAAAACAATCCGTGTGATGGATGGTGTGTGGAGAGCCTCGAGTGCCGTGACCATCCGAGGAGCTCCCCTAAATACACCCGCCGCGGGGATGCCCACCAATGTCACGCTGTGGGGCGGGGGGAGGGGCACCAGGCCAACGGCACGCAGCAAGCTCCCCCATAGCCCACGAGTGTGGGGAACACAACCTGTGCATGATGGCGTCAGAGCGGCGCCCCGCGCACAGCATAGGAAGCGTGACACCGACACGCATTGACAGCACATCCGCCCCCTCCAGGCCGTGAAGGACGGTGGGGGAGGGGGGACGTCCGCAAGGCGTGTCGCAGCCCCCGGAATGAGAGAGAAACCAGACCGCAGGACGGCCTGGCACACCCCCCATCAACAGTGCCAAAACTAAGCTGGTTGAACAGTAGGAGCAGTAAAATTAATTAGGGATCTCAAAAAAATATAGAAATTGTCATAACAATTTAAATGGTTACAAGATTAAACAGATAAATCAGGGGAGACTAAACATAGGTCATTGATGGCAGAAGGATTAGTATATCTAAACTGGTAGAGCTACATCAATTGCTTCCATCCCTATTTGTATAGAAAACAATTGGGGAAAGAGGGGGGATTTAGGGGCACTCCTCGGATGGTCACGGCACTCGAGGCTCTCCACACACCATCCATGGCACGGATTGTTTTTTCACTGGCCACCCTGGTCCCCTTCACTGGGTTCCTCTTATACACAAGGTAAATTGGCACTTCCCATTGTTTCAATACCACTACTTTTTCTGGTTTCACTTGTTCCCATTCACCCACTCAACATCACCCCCTTCTGTCCATTCACCTCCTTCCCTGTCCCCACATCCTCACCCCATTCCCCCCTCTTTTTCCCTCTCCCTTCCCTCTTTCCTTCCCCCCTCCCTCCCCCCTTCTTGCCATTTTCCCCCCTTCCCCCCCTCTCCTCTCTCTGGAGTTCTTCTTTTCTCCCCCCTTCTTTTGCCCTCCTCCCCCTCCTTCCCCCCTTCCCTTGTTTCCTTCATCATTCTCTTCTTTTTCCCCCCTGTTTTCCTCCCCTCTTCTCCTTCCTGTCCCTCTTCCTGCCCCCCCCTTTTGTTTTAATTCCCCCTTTCCCCCCTCTCTCCCCCCCTTCCCTTTCATTTTCCCTCCCTCCCCAGTGTCCTTCACATTTCCTTGCTCACCATTGTCCCTTCACTCCCAGAATGTCCTCGGTTGCCGTGCCTGCCTTGAGTGCCGCCCCTCCCAGACCCGCGGAGCTGCCTACCTCAGCTCCCGGTGTGGGGTTGTTTCCTGGACTGTCTGTGGGGCCTTGCCATTGCACCTTCAACATGCCCAACCTGAGTAAGTAAGCCTTGGTTAGGGTGGTCCCATACTTTACCCCTAACCTTGTTCTTGTATTTTTACTGGTTTTTCATTTTTTCAATTTTATAGAAACTACACGTGCCTGCTCCTGATGAGTGGCATAAGCCATGAAACGCGTAGAGCTCTTGATTGCCTTGTTTCCACTAGCGTCATAAGAACTTCATCATTATGTGTTTTGTACCCTTACAGACCAGTGAGGCCATAGGTCCTGCAAGCTATATCCTTTTCAATTAATGGCATACACCTTTATTCTGTGGTGAACCTGGGAATTTTAAATATTTCTACTAAATATTTTTACCATATGATATGATCATTTTACTATCAATTTAGAGTCACTATCGTGATTCATGCATACTTTTGTTGTTACCAGCATATGTACTATGAACTGTGCTCAATAGTCCTATTACCTATGCATGTTATATTACCTTTGCTACTTTGAATATGTATGTATAATGCAATGTGTAATAAAATTCCTTCATACTCACCCTATTATTCTCTGGGCTGTCATATGCTTCACACAAAGTCCCACACCCCTGGTATATGGTTATATACCTTTTTCTCACTTTATAAGAAATCTACATGACTATTTAATATCTATGCTGAACACTGGGCACTTTTTATCTAGATCATGCACTTTGTGATTTGTTGAACTGTACATGCATATCGCACTTTATGTGGGTTTAAATGAATTTGTCACGTTATTTTCATGAATTTGTCACATATATTTTTTTATATATTTTTTTATGCACATTGCACTTTCATGTGATTTTTATGAATGTATCACATATTGGTTTATGAATTTGTTTTATCATTTTTTGATACAATTTTGATTTATACTTATACTCATGTTTAGGTGGTTTATATATTAATTTGATCTACTTCAGCGCAACGCATTTAATTCTCTATACGTATTTGCACGGGTATGAAATGTGGTCTGCGTCTGCTGCTGGGTATTAATATCTATATTTATTTTTTGGCACTGGATTATTGTGGCTCGTAAGATTTTCTCTCCAATAGTCAAAACATAGCCAGATTTCGGTATCCAGGACAGGAGGTCAGAACAAGTCAGAGAAACAGGAGTCCAGAGATCAGCGAAGTCGGATGCAGCAAACAGGATCAGGAACCAGAAGGGAAGTCAGCCAAGCAAAAGTCTTTCACAGAAAAACACAGCAGAGAGTCCGGATAGGTTGACCAAGGCAAAGGCACTGAAGATCTGATCCAAGGAGTTTATATAACCAGCAGCTCTAGCTGATGAGCAGGAAATGAAGACCAAGTGAGCCACTGTGGAAGGAAGAGACTTTGGCAATCAACCGACAGCTGAGCACAGAGCTCTGAGAAGGAAGGGCTGAGCCCAGCCCTGCGAGTACCCCCTCCTCAACGACCCCCTCCCCCTCGGAGGACCACCAGGTTTGAAGGGAAAAATTCTATGGAAGGCACAGAGGAGGACAGGAGCATGTACGTCCGAGGATAAGACCCAAGAGTGTTCCTCCAGACCGTACCCCTTGCAATGATCCAGGTACTGTATGTGCCCATGGAAGCTACGGGAATCAATGATGGATTGTATTTCATATCCCTCGGTGTCTGCAGGAGGAGAAAGAGTTAACATGACTGAAACTTGAATATAGCCATGTGATGAACTCTGTCCTCCCTCCCTCCTTCTCTGTAAGTTGTGCAATATTCTTTGTTCATCATTTGTATAAAGATGCAAGTCTTACCATTAAAGCCAAGCATTCATTCAATGACTCTCTCTTGTCCTGTGCATTGAATGCTTCTGGAGCTCCAAAACAATTCTACTGATTGTCCCAGGTCTAAGCAGAACTAACCCTTACACCGTGGTTGCAGCGGTGGGATACAATGTTCATCTAAAGGTATGTAGACTGTGTCTGTTGTTGACACTGTTCTCCTTGACTTGGCTCTGACAATATCGTATCCTTGTATAGTGCAAAACTGCAAACTACCGTGCTTTAGGCAAGCACATTAAAAGGCAGAAAGTCCTTGGTAGACGAATAGTGCAGAATTGTAGAGAGGTTAATTGTAAACTGATGTGCTTTTGGGAAGCACATGTGCTTTTGGTAGGCACATTAATGTTAGTCTTTGGGAGGCTAAAATAGAGGCTCTTAAGGAAGGAGCCGAACAATCAATGGAAATTCTACCAACCTTTCGCTTCTTCTTTCTATCGCTGAATATTATATTGTACTGTATATTGCATAAGAATATTGTATTATACTTTATAAGAATATTGTACTGTATAAGAATATTGTTTAGAGCTTATATTATTGTTGTACATTGCAAGAGGGTCTTGTAAGGTAAGACAACGACCCTTTGGTAAGTTTGTATAAGTTGTTCGTAACCAAATTAAGAATGGGTAAGGGAGAAAGTAAAGAATACCCCCACCTAATCCCAGGGAGAGACATGTAAAGACATGTGGTCAGAGTATGCGAAATGGATTATTTTTTGATAAATCCTTTCATATACGATCTGGCCGAATAAACTGAAAGTATGTGCAGTAGCTCACCCTTCCCACACACAAGCGCAAATGACCAATTCCCTATGGATATGGTCAGGGGACCCCGAGCGGGATATAAAGTACATGAAGGAAACAGGGACCCCCCACCACTCAAATAGGCCAAGGAGAAGCTACCTCTTCAGCAGATACGATCCTTGATAGTGATTGACTGTCACTGAAACTGTCCTCTTACATCATTCATTCAGGATAATACCTTCATGCCCGGTAAATGTTTTGGAAAGAGATTTAACCTGTTGCCGCCCGCCCACATCATGACGGTGGATTGGCGCTGCTCTTGTTCTGGGCTGCCGTCATACGACGGCGGCTGATTTACGCGGGGCATGCGCGCGATCGCGGGCGCGCAGCCCTGCTCTGTCGGTGTCACCGTGTCCCGCACAGCGCGTCACCGACAGGGGTGAACAGCCATTGGGCATGGCTGTTCACCATGTGATTGGCCGTGATTACGTCACTGCCGATCACAAAGGGGTATTCCCTGCTTTAGACCGCACATGCGTGCAATCTGGAGCGCGCAGCGCGGTCACGTCGGTGGTGGCATGTTCCCAGGAACACTGCTCGTCATATGACGGCAGCCCAGGGTAAACAGCCAGTGGCTGGCGGCTGTTTACCTCGTGATCGGCTGTGATCCATTCACAGCGATCACTAAATGTAAACAGACCGGTTACTAGCTGTTACCGGCTCTTCTCTCCTCACATACTGTTACCAGTGTGAGGAGAGAAGAGCCAGGAGCAGTGAGTGACCGATCTGTGTTTGTACTGTACTGCACCAACACAACACATAAAAGAGAACCTGACACATCGCCCCCCCCCCCCCCCCCCATTACAGCTGTCACCCAACAGTCACCACATCAGTGCCCACAAAGTGCACCTGTCACCCATCAGTGCCCACAAAGTGCACCTGTCACCGTCAGACTGCCATCAGCGGTGCACCTGTCACCCATCAGTGACCATCATCAGGGACCGTCATCAGTGACCCATCTGTGACCCTCATCTGTTAGCTATCAGTCACATAAAGTGCACCAGTCACCATCAGAGACTGCCATCAGTGACTGTCACCCGTAACCTGTCACCTTTCACCCACCAGTGACCGTCGCACATCACCTGCTACCCACCAGTGACCGTCACACGTCACCTGTCACCCATCAGTGACCATCACCTGTCGCCCATCAGTAACCGTAATTTGTCACCTGTCGCACAGCCCATCAGAAAAAATGTCCAAAAGATTCTATACAAGTGAGGAGGCGTTTCAGATCCTCTCCATGACTGATGAGAGCAGCGGGGAGTTCTCATCAGATTCAAATGCCAATTCCAATCGTGAATCAAATTCAGCATTTGAACCGATCAATAGTAGTGGATCAGCAAACGAATCAGAGGAAGAATGGATCCCTCCTAAAAGAGCACGGCGCTCTGGAAACCAGGCAGCCACCAGCAATATACCCCAGGATCAAATTCCCAGACCCAGTTCCAGCGCTGCTGCCAGCGATAGACCCCAAAACCAAAGGCCCAGTACCAGAGCAGCCGCCAGCGAAAGGCCACAAGAAATGCCCAGTACCAGCACTTCCGCAGCATCACGCCCAAATTCCAGCACAGGAACTCCAACTACCAGCACTGGAGTGCCACGTCCCCCAAGAGCCAGGGCCGCTACATATCTCCCAGATGGTCTTGCCAATCCAACATGGCTGCCTTCCGACTCAGGATCAGCAAGAATTCCCCCTTTCACCGCACAGCCAGGTGTGCAGGCCAATACCCAAAATTTTTCTGAAATTGATTGTTTTAATTTATTTTTGCCCAACACTTTGCTGCAACTCAACGTGGACCAGACCAATTTATATGCCCAGCAGCATATTGCCAACAACCCCCAATCTTCATACGCCCGTCCATTCGAGTGGAAGGATTTGACTCTGGAGGGGTTCAAAATGTTTATGGGCCTCACCATAAACATGGGGCTTACAAAAAAAAATGAAGGACATACCTATTGGTCCACTCACCCCATTCACCACATGTCCATTTATTCTTCTGTAATGTCCAGGTCCCGATACGAGATGATAATGCGCTTTCTTCATTTCAGTGACAACACCCAGTGCCCTCCCCGCAATCATCCAAATTACGATATATTATATAAAATTCGCCCACTCATTAATTTCTTTTCCCAACGATTTGCAGAACTATATGTCCCCGATAAGCATATATGTGTAGATGAGTCCCTGGTACCCTTTTCAGGCTGGCTAAGAATAAAACAATACATTCCTAGCAAAAGGGCCAAATACAGAGTGAAATTTTATAAGATTTGTGAGAGTCACGGGATATCTGTATGCGTTCCACATATGCGAAGGAAGAGATTCCCAGCTCCAGCCCCCCGAGTGCCCAGCCTACATGGGCACAACTGGTAAAATTGTATGGGACCTGGCCTCCCCCCCCCTTTTCAAACACCTATACCTCGCACAAACCCTGGCCTGTGGAACCTCCAGAAAGAATAGGAAGGGCTTCCCACAAGCCATAGTAAATAAGAAATTGCAAAGGGGAGAAAGAGCAACTTTGAGATGCAACGAAGTGCTGGCCTTGAGGTGGAAGGATACCAGGAATGTGTACATGATGTCCACCATCCATGAAGACACTACAGTTGAAGTTCAGAGACGAGGTCCCATTGTAAAGCCAAAATGTGTACAAGATTACAATCTGTACATGGGGGGGTGGATTTCAATGACCAAATGCTTCAGCCCTATTTAGCAATAAGGAGGTCCTGTTTCTGGTACAAGAAAGTAGCACTCTCTTTAAATAATTTGGCCATTTATGATGCCTACATAATTTACACCAAATCCACCGAAAGCCCTGCCTAAAATTAATTGAAGAAATTGTCACGTCCCTCATCTACCATCAAAGACCCCCCCCCCAGAAAACCTTCGCTCTAATGCTGTTAGCCGACTTCATGAACTCCACTTCCCGGACCACATTCCACCATCTGAAGCAGGCTGAAGACGCCAAAAAAGATGTTGAGTATGCAGCATTAAAGGATTTCGAACAGATACCAGCTACCATTGTACCAGTGTCACCTTGAACCCGGCCTTTGCATTGGTGAATGCTTCAGACTATATCACACATCCCTAAAATATTAGCCCATATTCTTAACTATTTCCCCATTTTCATCATCTGTGCTGACCATTTCCCATGCTTCCTCAAATAACCATGCCACTGCCTTCTACGTGAACTGACCCTGGCCTGTTTTTTGACTATGCCTCTGCCAACCGTTTGGACTGCTTACATGTGAACTGACCCTGGCCTGTTTTACCAACTACGCTTCTGCCTATTGTTTGGACTGCTTACATGTGAGCTGACCATGGCCTGTTTTACCAACTACGCTTCTGCCTACCACTTGGACTGCTTGCACGTCATCTGACCCTGGCCTGTTTTATGGACTATGCTTTTGCCTACCTGCTACTGTAGGAAGCAGGGGTCTGACATGTGAAGGGGCTCCAGAAATGTTTTTCCGGATGGAGAAAAACTATTTTATTTGTTGTATCCAGGTTTCGTAATTTCCCGATTAGGGTCTGGAGTCCAGAGGCTTCATAGAGATTTGGGTGGGTCGAAGCCTCTACCCCTGTGCCCCTGTGCACAGGTCTTACCTGATTGTGGCCCCCAGCCTGCTGCTGACTTACTGCCGCCATCCCCCTGCCTGCAGCATAAACTGACCATACCTCTGCATGCTACCTGGACTATGGAAATAATTAGCTGTAGCAAGAGGCAGTATGTTTATGAAGGGCTAGAGAGCGGTACAATACTGAGTGCAGGGAGGTAACGGTGTACCAGGACCAATATTATGGCTGTGCTGGCTGTCTCTGCCTGGACAATTTCTATGGACAAATGCTTTGGCTGTGCGGACGATATCCTTGTGCTGACTATAGACAATATTCCTGCCTGCTGCCTGGATAATTACTATTGTTGCTAAGCACATCCCTGCCTGCTGCCTGCATCAATTCTCTCCTCTGGGGACACTACTAAAACCACAGGTAATAATTTTTTTTACCCTTTCCTCAATAGAATTTATTTTGGAGTATAATTTTTGGTATGTAAATGCTATGTGTTAGAAATATAAGGGCCTTCAAAAATAATAGGTTGTCAGGAAATTAGATGAGTAATTTATGCTTGTAGGACGCCTGAAGGTGCTACTTCAATGGTGGGCCTCTGCATGTGGTCAGGCTGTGTAAAAGTCTGACACATGTGGTATTGCCATACTCAGGAGGAGTAGCAGAATGTATTTTGGGTAGTCATTTTTGTTATGTACATGCTATGTGTTGAAAATATCTTAAAAATGGACAACTTTGTGGAAAAAAAATGCGTTTTCATTTTTTTCCCCACATTTTCCAAAAACTTCTGGAAAAAATGAACAGTTCAAAAGACTCATTATGCCTCATAGATTATACGTTGGGGTGTCTGCTTTCCAAAATGGGGTCATTTTGTGGGCGTTTCCATTGTCCTGGGGCTCCAGGGCCTTCAAATCTGTAATAGGTGGTTGAGAAATGAGATGTGTAATTTATGCTTGTAGAACACCTGAAGGTGCTACTTCCCTGGCAGGCCTCTGTATGTGGCCAGGCTGTGTAAAAGTCTCACACATGTGGTATTGCCATACTCAGGAGGAGTAGCAGAATGTATTTTGGGGTGTCATTTTTGCTATGTACATGCTATGTGTTGGAAACATCTTGGAAAAATTGACAACTTTGTGGAAAAAAAAATGCGTTTTCATGTATTTCCACATTTTACAAAAACTTCTGGAAAAAAATGAACAGTTCAAAAGACTCATTATGCCTCAGATTATACGTTGGGGTGTCTGCTTTCCAAAATGGGGTCATTTTGTGGGTATTTGTACTTTCCTGGCTTGTTAGTGTCTCAAGAAATGAGATAGGTCTTCAGTACATCAGGTGTGATCAGGTGTGATCAATTTTCAATGATTTGCACCATAGCTTGTAGACTCTATAACTTTCACAAAAACCAAATAATATACACTAATTAGGGTTATTTTTACCAAAGATATGTAGCCGTATGAAGAAATATTACTAATTTGCAAAATTTTATGACAGAAACAAAGAAAGGCATTTTTTCACCAATTTTTCAGTCATTTTTATTTATAGCACAAAAAATAAAAAACCCACTAGTGATTAAATACCACCAAAAGAACGCTCTATTTGTGTGAAAAAAAGGATGCAAATTTCATTTGGGTACAGTGATGCATGACTGAGTAATTGTCATTCAAAGTGTGAGAGCGCTGAAAGCTGAAAATTGGTCTGGGCAGGAAGGTGGTGAAAGTGCCCTGTAGGCAAGTGGTTAATAGGAGTCTTAGAAATTGAAATTTTCTTGACTCGAAGAGGGGGAGTAGCCATAGAATTACCACTGTTCTTTCAAACTGAAGTCCCTCCCCCATTTCTACAGGACCACACCCCCTGGGCTAAAGACAGTCTTGATGTAGGATACATTTCATGTACCCCTTACAAAGCCAGACTAAAACAAGGCATATCCCCAGTTTACCACAAGAGGTACCATCTTTCCAAAGAGGAGGAAGGCATCAGACCCATTATTGAGCAATTCCTGAAACAAGGATTTTTAAGATGCATCATATCGCCTTAAAACACTCCTATAAACATGGTCAAAAAGAGTGATGGATCATATAGGTTTGTGCAGGATCTCTGGGCCATAAATAACCTTGTGATTTCAATTGCCCTATTGTACCTGTTGTGCCATCTCTCATTACCTCCATACCTGCCTCGGCAGTGTGATTTTCAGTTATTGATTTAAGTAATGTTTTTTCCTCCGTCCCTGTTGATGAAGAGACAGAACTACTACTAGTTTTATTCCTATAGAGGGCGCCAGAAAACCTGGAATCGCTTGCCATGGCTATATAGACTCAATGGCAATCTACTCAATAGCTCTCCAGGCAACCTAACCTTACAATCTTAGGCACTTAGCCATGGTTCCGTCCCTCCCAGAAAGCCTGTCAGAAAGACTCTGTTTTACTGTTAGAACATTTAGCATAGACAGGTCACAAAGTGTCTAATGAAAAGTTGCAATGGTGTCAGGAAACTGTTGAGTGTCTTGATTTTACTCTGTACCATGGTGAAAGGAGAATCAGTCACAAGTGAGCTGCAGCTCCATGGGCCTGCCCCGCCCACATACCAAGAAGGAAGTGTTAACCTTCTTAGGTATGCTTGGTTACTGCTGCCAATGGATATCTGATTGCTCCTACTATGATAACTTGCTGAGACAAGCTGCTCTACCTAACAGTCCTGATCTTGTGAAATGAAATGGTTAATGCTTTTGTTTATCTTAAAACTGCTATGGTAATGGCTCCTGGTCAGGGATTACCTGAATATTTTAAAATATTTCATCTATTTGCAAAGGACAACTGTAAAACCATGGCTGGGGTCCTTGCACAAGAGCATGGAGGAAAGATGAGACTTGTAGCCTTTTTTTTCTAGAGTAGTCCCAGTTCCGGTACAAGGCATGCCGGCATGTCTGAGGGCTTTGGCCTCTTGTGCCATGGCTGTAGAAATGGCTACATCATTTACATTAGGTCACCCTACTGAAGCACACACACACAGTACTGATGAGATCTCAGGAGGGAAGTGCACTAGCTGATGCCGCTGCTAGATGGGCTGTTTTGACGGTCCCAGCTTTTATCCAAATGCCCCCCCTTACACCCCCAACTTTGCCCTGGGAACAGGTTTTGCAGCACCTATAGGCTATGGCTTCACCAGAAGATATGGCCTATTGGCATACACAGGGTTTGACAATGTGTCCTGAGACTGGACTCATTGCCAAAGAGGGGAAACCAGGCATATCAAAAGCAAGTGCACCTTTATTCATCTCACAGTACCATGGCATAGGACATAGATAAAATAAGGGAAGCTACGGGTGGCACATTTGCCAAATGGAAAACTTTGCTGCCTGCGTTTTTAGCAGAAATAAGAATGACTCCTTCCAAGACCAATCACTTGTACCCTTATAAGATCCTGATGAGCCGACCTTTTGCCACGCCCTGGATTAAGAAACCCTTGGAAATAGAGCAGGGAGATCTGAGTTAGGTCCAATGAAAATATTTCAGGAATAAAGATAGGTGATAGAATACATAAAATTGGGCTATTTGCCGATGACATCATTCCATCTTTAACTAGTCCCAACAAATCCCTGCACATGCTACAATCAATACTCAACTCCTTTAGTAAAGTATGTTATTACAAAATTAACAATAGGAAAAGCTTTGCCCTACCTATGAATATATCTAACGATACCTCTACCATCCTCAAAGAAAAATATAATTATAATTGGGGTGCATCTTTGTTTACCTATCTAGGTATCAACCTTACATTTCCCTCAAAAAAACTATATGCAGCTAATTTTCCTAAGTTATTAGACTTGATTTCTAAAGAATTTCAAAATATAAAACAAACGCACCTATCTAGATAGACAAAATTGCAGCATTTAAAATGCAAACCCTACCCAAGACACTCTACCTTTTTAGAGCCATACCTATTCCAAAACCTTCAAGCTTTTTCAAGATTCTAAATGCTGAATTGAGAAACCTGGTCTGGAATAACAAAAAACCAAGGGTAGCTTTCTCTATTAACATCTTCTAAAAACAAAAGGGGGTATGAACTTACCTGATATGCATAAATACTACTACGCAACACTTTTGGATCAAATGAAATACTGGTTCTTCCCAAATGACGATAAGCTGTGGTTATCCATTGAAAGAGAAATCACCAAGGGAAATTATTTATTTGCCCTGTCGGTGGCTTACATGATATTCCCTAAGGTTATAGTTCCAAAATTGCTTTCCATTAAAGCTTCCCTGTTAGCATGGACATTTCTTGTCTTAAACTTCCATACTCTAGGGCATTTACAAAAGATACCTATACCACTCAGAGCCCTTGACTACTGTAGAGGCCGACTCTCGAACAAATGGATTGCTGGAGGGCTTTAACTTTTACGTACACCTTCCCTCAGGATACAAAGCCACAATTGATGGTAAGTTAAATAAGCTTAACCATCTACAAAGCTTTAATCCACATCAAGATTTTGAAATTCCATCTTTAATTTGGTCACACCTCACCATTAACAAACCTGTAAAACATAAAAGTATAGCTTTCTTCTATAAAGTTTTTTTCTCAGTATCCTAAATATTAGAAAAACCCTAATATGTATAAATGGGAAAAAGATTTAGGACAGGACAATCCTTTTCGGACGAATGTTGGTACAATGCTATGAGAATAAACCAAACTGCAACATCCTGCTTACAGCATTGGGACAACTCCCAGAAAATATTGAATAGATGGTACCTAACTCCTTACGAATTAGCTAAAATATATCCATCTACATCACCACTATGCTGGCGTTGTACGTATCAAGTTGGTTCCTTATTCCACATTTTATGGAGTTGTAAAAATCTGACCAGTTTCTGGAACTCTATATCCACCTTTATTGCCTCTCTCAAAGGCAACTTGTTAAAACTATCACCTGCTATGGCCCTTTTAGGTATCAACCTTGACACTTTTCTATTTCAGTACAGAATATTAGTGGCGAATATTCTTATAGCGGCTAGACTTACCATAACGAAAATGTGGAAATCAATTGAGGCCCCTAACCTGTGTGATGTCATTCTTAGAGTCAACACCCAGGCATACTATGAATTATTGTTAGCACTTATAACGTAATTCACTTTAAGAAGCACTGGCATGTATGGATCATACATCCTAAAGCATTTACAGTACTAAAAGACTTGTACGCTCAGCCTTAACTACCACTAGGTAGCCTGATATCACTTATTCCTTGTAGAGACTTATGCTGCTTTCATTTCCTGATTGATTTACTAGACGACATCCTGTTCTCTTTTGTTTATTCATGTTAGAATAGACCTGTTCACAGTTTGCTCCCCTAGGGGTGAATAGGTTTATTCTTGGAGGTTTACTAGCTAGAAACTGAATTTAAAGATATGAATTTGAAGGCTTATTCACGATTATTACACTGACTTAATGTATTTATCAAAAATGCATTCGCTATACTATGTAACTGTAATGGTGTGAATCCGGTTATACTTTTCTTAATGTCTTTATTTGTTATATTATGTTCTGATAACTAAATAAAAAATTGAATGTTAAAAGAAACCCTTGGTAATAGAGCAGGGAGATCGGAGTTTGATACAGGAAGAATATTGTAGAAAGTTGATTATGAAGTTGAATGGCATCTATGGTTAAGTATTCTTTTTCTATTACCCTCACAGGAACCAACACACGAGTTCCAACCCGGAGATGTGGTCGTAATTTGTCAACTGAACCAGACCATGAAGCAAGATTACCCTTTTGGCCCGCCCACTTGCGAAGTCACAGTGACCAGAACCACTGTCCTCACGGAACAATCCGGAGCCTGGATCCATGACAAGAGGATAAAGAAAGTACCACAAAGAACCCAGAAGCAAGACACAGATAAAGGAGGTCAAATAGGTGATGCAAATCCTTGAAGAGCGAGTGAAACAGGTGATAAGACTCTGAAAAAGATGACCTCACTTCTCTCACAACAGACTTTTGGAAAAGCCTTGTGCCTACTCTTTATGCTGACACTGATGTGTAGTGATCGAATATATTGTATTGAATATTGGGTGTATAGATAATTAATATTTAGGTATTATTATAATGATGATGATGTAAGTACTCTTCCGCAGCAACCCAATTCTTCCAGAGAGATGCACTTTATTGACTTCCAACACAGAACAAATTCCAAAGTCCACAGATGACAAAGAAATCCGACAGAGGAAATATAATTCAGAGACCCATATTATTCAGTCTTCCCATATAATCTTCAGTCTTCCCAGCCATGCACAGACAAGCCTCCCTCATACACAGACAAGCCTCACTTCCCCCACACCTATAGACTGAATGCTGTGTTATATTCACTAAATATTGAATGGCTGAGCAATTTGATTGGCCGTTCCAATTTAGGACTTGAACAGCCGTGAACCACCCCAATTTGCACTCCCGCTTATCAACATCAACAAGTCCCCTTTAGATATATTAATTAGATAAACAGAACACCCTTTTGAGCCCTTGGAATACCTACATTCCCGCATATCAACATCAACAAGTCCCCTTTAGATATATTAATTAGATAAACAGAACACCCTTTTGAGCCCTTGGAATACCTACATTCCCGCATATCAACAAGCCCCCCTGATATATTAGCCCCACAGGAGGGAGCCTCCGCTAGGCCAACCCAAAACACTCCCTGATCCCATTGTTACCCCCTCAAGTCTAATTACCATCAATAAATATTTCTTCTATGGTCCTTAGCACATACTAGCACATCAAAGGATCTTCAACTGTTATCTTAAAATTGAGTTGGCTTGGACAATTTCTGCTCAACCCATACTCCAATACAATATTATACATTGGCCAATATTATACATTATAAATTGGCCAACATATTACAACATATACTCCCACTTGGATCGGTTCGAATCAGAATCGATTCACAACCAAACTGCTCAGACATCCCTGGCTCTTAAGATTGAAGCCATCTCTATGCTTTCCTTCTTCCTCTGGATTGTTCTTAGTTGTCTTCTACCACAACAATATAAACCAAACAAAAAACATATTAATATAAATTGAATAAACACAAAAATTATGGACAGAGTTCTCAATAGCGGGTGAGTAAAAGTGTTATTGGGTATGCTCCACCAAGGCTCCTGAAATTCTTTAGCAATTTTATTAGAACTAATGAGGTTTTCCTTTACCAGTTCTTGTAATTCTATAATTTTCCTACTATCCCTCTTAAATAATGTATCCAATTCAACTGTAAGTGGTGGTATTTTCTTAAATAAAGGAGAAATCATAGAGTCCCAATTGCCAAGATCAGTTTGCTCAATGTCCATAGATACTTGATTCATCTGGATATTGGCTCGAATGTCTTCCTCTTCAATTGTTAGCAGTCCATCGGTGAGATTCACACACCATCCTGTGATAGGGGTCCGGCACTGAACTTGTTTCTGCCAAGTGAATGAGGGAACCCCCAATGCACAGACCCTTGGGCCTTCTCCATGAATTATTCTCTTCCAGGCTGGTTCAAATTTCTGCAATCGAACCAGGCAGTTTCCAGAGTGTGCAGCAGCACAGCCCTCTATGTGCTCCAATCGCTCAAAAGAACAGGAACAAAGCCAAGTCTGGGCACGCCTGGTACAGCAGTTGGGGTCCATGGTTTTCCACACTTGGTTGTCCTTGACGACGAGTTTGCTTTCTGGTAGCAGTTGTTTCAGTATATTAGTGCCATTTCTCACCTCCACCTCACCAAGAACGATCATCTTGTAAACGGGTAAGGGTATTGTTGACCATGTAGGGATGTCGACAGTCAGAGGTATTTCCTGCTTTCCGATGCGATCTCTATTATAAAGAGTATCCAGGCTCCTTACATTAGCAAGGGCAAAGTTCCTACAAGTAACACCACTGTCTTTGATAAGATTGAATAATAAAGTTGAGTTCATTATCCTTGGCCATTCTCCTTGTTTGATTTCCTGAAGCCCTAGGCTCAGGTGTTCACTCAGCAAGTTTCCTATAATACCACAGACTATAGACTTGGATACATTATTGGTTTGAAGAGTTTTATTCAGTGCACTCACCGACATTTGAATGTTCTGCAAATCTGCAGCAATGGTGTGAATGTTCTGAATATCTATTTTCATTTCAGCTAGAGTGTTTAAATCCACTCTTCCCCCTTTAAGCAGTATCTGCTGTAATCCACCCACAAAATTCTGTTCTCTTATATTTAAACTCTCTATATCAACCCTATTCCAAATAATGTATAATATTGGCCAATGTATAATATTGTATTGGAGTATGGGTTGAGCAGAAATTGTCCAAGCCAACTCAATTTTAAGATAACAGTTGAAGATCCTTTGATGTGCTAGTATGTGCTAAGGACCATAGAAGAAATATTTATTGATGGTAATTAGACTTGAGGGGGTAACAATGGGATCATGGAGTGTTTTGGGTTGGCCTAGCAGAGGCTCCCTCCTGTGGGGCTAATATATCAGGGGGGCTTGTTGATATGCGGGAATGTAGGTATTCCAAGGGCTCAAAAGGGTGTTCTGTTTATCTAATTAATATATCTAAAGGGGACTTGTTGATGTTGATATGCGGGAATGTAGGTATTCCAAGGGCTCAAAAGGGTGTTCTGTTTATCTAATTAATATATCTAAAGGGGACTTGTTGATGTTGATATGCGGGAATGTAGGTATTCCAAGGGCTCAAAAGGGTGTTCTGTTTATCTAATTAATATATCTAAAGGGGACTTGTTGATGTTGATAAGCGGGAGTGCAAATTGGGGTGGTTCACGGCTGTTCAAGTCCTAAATTGGAACGGCCAATCAAATTGCTCAGCCATTCAATATTTAGTGAATATAACATGGCATTCAGTCTATAGGTGTGGGGGAAGTGAGGCTTGTCTGTGTATGAGGGAGGCTTGTCTGTGCATGGCTGGGAAGACTGAATTATATGGGAAGACTGAATAATATGGGTCTCTGAATTATATTTCCTCTGTCGGATTTCTTTGTCATCTGTGGACTTTGGAATTTGTTCTGTGTTGGAAGTCAATAAAGTGCATCTCTCTGGAAGAATTGGGTTGCTGCGGAAGAGTACTTACATCATCATCATTATAATAATACCTAAATATTAATTATCTATACACCCAATATTCAATACAATATATTCGATCACTACATGATGGTGTTTCTGCCCACATGGATCATCACTAACTGTATCTATCATCCTGAGGACTTGTGCACCCTAAAGACCATATGCAGCCCCCCTTCTAATGGAACAGTAACTAGACAAAGGAGGGAATCCAACGTGGAGGGCCCAAAAGACTCATACCCCCCTACTGATAAAATGATGTTACTTCAGTATAAGTATTCTTTTTCTCAGAGGTCAGGTTATGAGAAATGTTGGGTATGTAGTAAATTGTATCCAAGCACACTCCAAATTCCTCTCTTAGCTTCCCCTGTAATTATAACCCAGAACTTAATACAAATTTAAGAACCGTTTTGAATCAGGGAACTGGTATCAACAACCCTATGAGTTTCGTTTTGAGTCAGTTAACCATGGCCACCGCTCTGAAAGTTTTCAGGATACTATAAGCCAACAATCATTTTCCCTAGGGGATCCTGTATATGTATGTTGCGGCAAAGAATGCTATCCATGGATACCGGTTGGTACCCGTGGGTGGTGTTATTTGGCCTCATTGATTCCAGTTATGGGAATCATAGAGGATGAAAAAGGAAAGCACCAACATCTTTTGAAAGCTAGCGCATACCCCAGGTACCCCCTTAAACACAGAGAAAAGACAGTTGTTTTCTGATAAAGACCAAGCCTGGGCATGGTTTCCCTCATGGACAGGATGGGGAATAGAAGTAATGAAAAGATTGAATAACTACTCCAAAATTAGTTGAATTAGATGAAATTATGGAAAAGAATTCTGTAGACATCAAACTGTTAAGTATTGAACAAAGGGCTATTCGTAAACAACTAGATATGCACGAAGTAGCTATCGAATCCAGTGCTGCTCTGACTGGACTCTGAAGTTACGGAGGACTATGAGTGTTATGCCCCTCACTACACGTGACTGAGGTGTATTTGGGCACACTGTTAACTCCTCTCATACCAATGCATTCCAATAGGCGCAGAATCCTTTTGAACTTTTATTGATACAAGTAAAACTGTAACAGATACAAACAAAATGCAATTAATAAAATATCATACAAATAGTGCCTCCCTATCTATCTAGCTAGCTGAAGACACAATTAGTAAACATACCGAAGATGGATTCGGATGGCTAGCGTAGAGCATGGCAGCAGATGTACTTGGTTCCATAGGAAGGAAAGAGGAAAAGACTGGAGGAAGCTGATGCAAGGCCTGATGGGATTGAAAGTACGGAGGCTTGCATGTACCAATTCTAACCAACTATTCTAAATGACTACATTTAAATAGATGTAGCGCAGTTATACAAAATGGCCACTAGATGGCAGCATAGAGTAATCCAATTAAACCAAAGAGTCAATAGGAAAATTACAAGCCTTATTAAAGAAGGCATGACACTCCCCGCCTGGTTTCCCACGGATACCACACATCATAGCACTCCGGAGGAGAGTAACAAAATAAGTTCAGAAACAGGTCAGAGGAAAAGTTTAGGCTGGCCTTGCCTAATGACTTTGAGCTCAACTTTCCTGATGTTTCCATCTTCGCTGGGAAACACTTGGGTTATCAGACCCAAAGGCCACTCGTTTCTCCTTAATTGAGAGTTTTTCATGAGAACGATGGCACCAAGTTCTAAGTTGGGTTTGCTGTCTTGCCACTTGTTCCTGGTCTGTAGATTAGACAAGTATTGTTTCTTCCACTTGTTCCAAAAGGTATCAGCTAACACTTGTACTCTTTTCCATTGACATATGTATTGGTCTAGATTGACTGGAGAAGCTGTGATCACCTCAACTTTCTGAGTAAGCAAAGTGGAAGGTGTAAGCAAGAAAGGATCTTCAGGATCATTAGTTATAGATATCAAAGGTCTGGCATTCATTACAGCTGATACTTCAGCCATGAAGGTTGTCAGAGTCTCATGTCTGAGTTTTGAAGTTCCCAAATGTAGAAACATTGAATCTAGGATTCTTCAAGTAATACCAATCATACGCTCCCAGGCACCTCCCATGTGAGAAGAGTGTGGGGGATTAAATATCCAAGTACAACCCTGTTCTGAAAGGTATCTTTCTACACGTTCTGTGACAAGGTTCGAAATGATATTCAATTCTTTGTAAGCTCCAACAAAGTTGGTTCCTCTATCAGAGCGTATGTGCTTGACAGGGCCTCTAATAGAGATGAAACGTCTCAGGGCATTGATAAAGCTGGATGTGTCTAAGGACTCAGTTACTTCTATGTGTACAGCTCTGATGCACATACAAGTAAACATGACAGCCCAATGTTTGCTGTTGGCACTGCCTCCTCTGGTTTATCGTGTGATGACAGCCCAAGGCCCAAACATATCAAGGCCGACATTTGTGAAAGGGTGTTCTGTACTG
The DNA here is from genome assembly GCF_042186555.1 of Aquarana catesbeiana. Taxonomy (NCBI): domain Eukaryota; kingdom Metazoa; phylum Chordata; class Amphibia; order Anura; family Ranidae; genus Aquarana; species Aquarana catesbeiana. The sequence goes on along the minus strand of NC_133329.1, from coordinate 190,222,988 downwards.
AGTCGGTCTGCAGGAAGGTTGGCCATTTTCTGGGTTTGAAACATACCACGAAGCTTACGACAGGTGATACATTTGAAAATGGTTTTACTCACAAGTCTCTTGGCTCCCACTATCCAGAATCCAGCTGCACGCAAGGCTTCTTTGGTGAACAAACGTCCTTGGTGTTTTGTCTGTGTGTGATAGAGTTCCACAAGTAAAGACGCAACATGGTTATTTGGTATTATGATAGGATTGCTTTCACCACTATCAAGTCCTGCATTTGAAATACGTCCTCCAACTCTTAACAGTCCTTTATTGTCTATAAAGGGGTTGAGTTTCCTTAGAGAACAGTTCTTTGGAATGTTCTTTTGATTTTGAAGACATTCTAGTGTTACTGCATAAGTCTCTTGTTGGACACAGCGGATGATTACATTTTTTGCTTCTGTGAGTTCATCTACTGTATATGGCTTGTGGCAGTAATGCCAACCTTTGCAACAACTTGGTCTTGTAGGGGTACCTCTAAAGGATCTTGCTATGTGAACTGAGCAAGCAGTAGCTCTTTGTAAGGACTTCCAAGTGGAGAATTTGTGGAAGCGCTTGGATCCCAACAGTTGGTTAGAAATTGTTGTATGTAGTGTGGAAACCTGAGGACGGATATCTGAGTCAGATTCAGGTTCTAGCAGTACATAAGTCACCCTTACTGGAGTAGTAGGCACTGGCTTGTACAGGAAGGGTGGTCCTGTGAGCCATGTAGTGTCTTTGAGACGGAATACTGGCACAGACCTTGTAGCATGATCTGCTGGGTTATGCTCAGTTGAGACATAATGCCACTGGGTGGGCTGTGTCGACTTCCTGATTCTTAGGACTCTGTTGTGTACATAGACATAGAATCTCCTACTTTCGTTGTAAATGTAGCCCAACACTACCTTGCTGTCTGTGTAAAACTCTGTGTCCTTGAGTTCTAGATCCATCTCAGATGTAATAAGTTCTGCTAGTTCTACTGCTAGTACAGCAGCACACAGTTCCAATCTTGGAATGGTGGTTTCAGGACATGGTGCTAACTTGGCTTTGCCCATAACAAACCCAATATGAACTTGGCCCTCGATGTCTACTGACTTGAGGTAGGTTACTGCTCCTATTGCTTTAACTGAAGCATCGCAGAATACACATAACTTTGTAGACTGAACCCTTGTGGGAGGAAAGTGGGTGTATGGTCTATGTACGTGTAGGTTGGATAAAGTCTGTAAAGAGTCTCTCCATGTTACCCATAATATCTCTTTCTCAGGAGGTAGTGGAGAATCCCAATCACATGTGTCTGCAGTAAGCTCTCTAAGCAGAATCTTACCTTGGATGGTAACTGGTGCTGCAAACCCGAGTGGATCATACAGGCTGGTGATGGTGGATAAGACACCTCGCCGTGTGAAGGGCTTTGGCTCTTGGTCAACCTGAAAGGTAAGGGTGTCAGACTTGAGGTCCCAGTTGAGTCCTAGGCTGCGTTGCATAGGAAGAAAGTCTGTAGCTAAGTCCAGATCTTTGAAGTCACTGGCATAATCTTGGGAAGGGAAGGCCTCCATGACGACCTTGCTGTTTGATGCAATCTTATGCAGTCTGAGATTTGAAGAGGCAAGTGTGCTTTGAGTCCTCTTGAGTAGACTTATTGCAGCTTCGGGTGAAGAAAGTGATTTCAGACCATCATCTACATAAAAGTCTCTTTCAATAAACTGCGTAAAGTCTTTCTCACCTTCTTGGGCAGATAGCTTAAGTGCATAGATGGCAACAGCAGGAGATCGACTGTTACCAAAAACGTGCACTTTCATGCGGTATTCCGTAATGTTTTTAGTAGGGTCATTGTCTTTGAACCATAGGAATCTCAAGAAGTTCCTGTGTTCTTCCTTGACTTGGAAGCTGTGGAACATTTGCTGAATGTCTGCAACTATGGCAACTGCTTCTTTGCGGAATCTGATGAGAACACCAAGAAGTGTGTTGTTGAGATCTGGTCCCTTTAGGAGGACATCATTTAATGAGACCCCTTGATGCCGTGAGCTGGAGTCAAACACTACCCGGATTTTACCTGGCTTCTTGGGGTGGTAGACACCGAAGATTGGTAGGTACCAGCACTCTTCATTGTCTTTTAGAGGTGGGGCTATCTCAGCATGGTCATTCTCAAACATCTTACATGAGAAGAAATGCCCTTTCATTTCAGTTTTTTTTTTAAAATTGGATCTGAGGGAAGAAAAGTGTTTCAAAGCTTGTTCTCTGTTAGCAAGACGGGGTCTCTGCGCTTTGAAAGGCAGGGGTGCCACCCAGCTGTTTTCATTGGTTTTGTAGAATCCCTGTCTCATTATCTCCAAGAAGATATGATCTTCATTAGATGGGCCAATTTTGTGATCTCTTTAGTCCTTTGGAAAACTGAGCGCCCTAAATGATCTCTGTCTTCATGACAAAGAAGATTAGCGGTGTAAGGGTTAGAATGAATTGCACTGGCAGGCTTCTCTCTTACAAGGAATCTGTTGGTGCAAGGCTGAAATAGGGATGGACGCCAGCCTTCTAGTGTCCTTGTAAAGAAAGAGTTCACGCTGGTTGGTTTGTGAACACTCCCTAGGCATACATTGCCTATGATGACCCATCCTAGATCTAGCTTCTGGGCATAGGGGGAGTTGTGAGGACCATTGATTTGTTTTCTCACCTTGTGAACTCTGATGATGTCCCTCCCAAGGAGAAGCGCTATCTCAGCCTGGGGATCCAGTTCAGGGATGAGATGTGCTATGCCCTTCAGATGTCAGTGATGAAGTGCCACCTTGGGTGTAGGGATCTCCTCTCTGTCCTTTGGGAACTGATTGCACTCGATTAGAGTTTGCAGAGGCAGGGTTGTCTGACCAAAGGATTCGATTTGGTAACCAATGGCTCTTCTCCCAGTTTCTTCACTTACCCCTGTACAAGTCTTGAGTAAATATGAAGAGCCGACTTCCTTGATTTTGAAAGTGTCAAAGAAGGCTAAACTGGCGAGTGATCTGTTGCTTTGATCGTCCAGGATCACGTATAGCTTCACTGCTTTTTCTCTGCGACCCGTGGGGTAAACTGTAGCAAGACAAATCTTAGAGCAGGATTTGTTGTTAGACAGACCTTCTCCACAGACTTGGGTGCACCGGGGTGTAACTACAGGAGGTACTGTGTCTTGTTGCTCCCCGCTGTGCTCTTCCACTTGGGGTGAGGGGGTAAGAGTCCATGGCGCTGGCCCTGGATGTAGAGCTGTGTTGTGCTCTGAGCTATTGCACTCAGAGCAGTCTTTCCCAAGGTGAGAAGTTGATGCGCAGCACCTGTAACAAATTCTGTTTTCCTTGAGGAAGGTTCTGCGATCTTGGAGAGTCTTTTCTCTAAAACCTCTGCACCTTAACAAATGAGGCTTCTTGTGAAGAGGACACTCTCTGCTTGGATTCTGAATTGGAGATACACTTGTTTTGCATACTGCAACAGGTGCGGCTTTGAAGTTGCGGGTTAGAGCAGGCTTACTTGACCTAGGGAGAGCAGAGTCAGATGATGAGATGTCAGAACTAGGATCATTTTTAACCTTTGCTTGATAGCGAATAAAGTCCATGAAATAAGAGAATGGTGGGAAGGGGACATTGTGCTTGTGCTTGTATTTGGAGCCTCGTGAAATCCAGGTTTCTTGAAGGCTGTAAGGTAGCTTTTGCACTATAGAGTTAACGCCACGGGCTGTGTCCAGAAAGGCAAGGCCTTTCCATATTCTCCGCAGGATCAACCCAGTGGCGTATTTCAAATGTATTTCATGTCTCCTTATTAAATTTTTATACAAGTCTCCTTCTGCTTTGGTTATTTGGATTTCTGTCACTAGGTCACTCAATTCTCTCAGCTTCTGGTAGCCTTTGTTAGGAATCCTGGGAAAGTCCTCTATTCTTTTAAAAAGAGAGTTTTCTATATCTTCTGGGGAACCGTAGCATTCATCAACCCTCTCCCATATCATACTCAGCCCTCTGGTTGGGTAATTAATGTTAATGTCTCTGATTCTCCTTGCATGCTCTGACGACTCATTCCCCAGCCAATTGACTAAGATATCGGCTTCTTCACTTGCCTTTAAATCAAGATCCCTAGTTGCATTTCTGAAGGACGAACGCCATGCTCTATAACATTCAGGGCGATCGTTAAACTTTGCAAGTCCCTTTGCTAACAGTTCACGTCGTGCTAAGAACTTGAAGAAGTCTGACATACCTTGATCTTTGTGTGAGTAGCCAGGGGGCGCTCTGTTGTGCCAGGAACTTGGTGTGTATTTGCGGTCATCAGAGATACCGTCGCTGTGTCTTTTAACCCGTCGCTCTTCATTTTCGATTTGGTCAACTGTGACATAGTGTTTTGATAGCCTGGATGCAGAATGTGCTGAAAACTGAGTGTGGGTTTACTTTCTTGCTTGATGTAAGGCGTGTGAATGTCGGGGGTTGATTCCACTCTCGGCGCTATAAGTGGGCAGTTGTCTGGTTCGGCGTGTCGCCACACATATTCTGAGGTACACTCTATATTGTCGTCAGGAACTGATTATTTTTAAGTACGTTGCTGAGCCGCTCACTGGTGGGCTTTGCAAGTTCTTCTAAGATGTCTGCCTCAGCTGCAGCAGCCGCTGACTCCTTCTCTGCAGCTAGTTCTTCTAATGCAGTTTCCATGCGTAACTTTCCAATTTAAGTTGCATTTGCATCTCTTTTTCGGCGAACGCAGCTTTTATTTTGGCCTCCTTTGCCGCAAAGTCAGCTTTTAATTTTGCAGATTCCGCCTTTGCGTGGGCAATGGCGATTGTTTCGCTTTTCACTGACCTTCTTGTGCTCGTGGAGTAAACTTCTGACCTTGTTGTGAAGTGCTCTGACTTTGTCTGTGACATGATGTCCGGCTATATGGAAGCTGATAACACTGTTGTATTACTGGCGTTCTGTATGATAGCCGTGCTTAGAAGCCTTTGTTTTACTGCTGTTCTGTATGCCAGCCATGCTTAGAAGCCTTTGTTTTACTGTTATGCCCCTCACTACACGTGACTGAGGTGTATTTGGGCACACTGTTAACTCCTCTCATACCAATGCATTCCAGTAGGCGCAGAATCCTTTTGAACTTTTATTGATACAAGATAGAGTAAAACTGTAACAGATACAAACAAAATGCAATTAATAAAATATCATACGAATAGTGCCTTCCTATCTATCTATCTAGCTGAAGAAACAATTAGTAAACATACTGAAGATATATCCGGATGGCTAGCGTAGAGCACGGCAGCAGATGTACTTGGTTCCATAGGAAGGAAAGAGGAAAAGACTGGAGGAAGCTGATGCAAGGCCTGATGGGATTGAAAGTACGGAGGCTTGCATATACCAAATCTAACCAACTATTCTAAATCACTACATTGAAATAGATATAGCGCAGTTATACAAAATGGCCACTAGATGGCAGCATAGAGTAATCTAATTAAACCAAAGAGTCAATAGGAAAATTACAAGCCTTATTAAAGAAGGCTTGACAATGAGTGCTGCACATGGATTCATAATACCAGTATTGAAATACCTGATTATTATGATATAATTGATAAACACCACAAGGAGGTGTCAAACCTCCAAGCCGAAGCCAGAGATTGCCAAAGATGGGTATAACCCCTTTAAGGGACTAGAAAGATTTTTTTGGTTCCATCTTCTCTTGGTTCTGACAGGCAGGCATGTTAATTTTAATGTTCCTGTTTTTTTCCTTGTTATATATTGTTCAAGCTTATTTAATGTATCTGTAATTATACAATGCAATGAAATGACCCCATACAGAGAACATTAAGTGATCATGGTGAAATCATGTTTGATGATTTAAGAGGGGATTGAAGGAGGAGAAAGAGTTAACATGACTGAAACTTGAATATAGCTGACAGAGGGATAATCTCTTATTTTAGGGTCTTGTTTTTCATGATGACCACAGTATAGATAAGGTGTAGTAAGAACTGGTTTTGAAGTTATGTCTTTAGACAAAGTCAGAACATCAGCATTACATAGTTAAATTATGTTTTTAGATAATATCAACCGTCAGCTAAAGTACTAGTTTAAGACTATGTCTGAGAGGCTAGATGTTTGTATAAGGATTATGTGTCATGTGATGAACTCTGTCCTCCCTCCCTCCTTTTCTCTGTAAGTTGTGCAATATTCTTTGTTCATAATTTGTATAAAGATGCAAGTCTTACCATTAAAGCCAAGCATTCATTCAATGACTCTCTTGTCTTGTGCATTGAATGCTTCCAGAGCTCTAAAAGAATTTTACTGATTGTCCCAGGTCTAAGCAGAATTAACCCTTACAGCATCAAAGTGGTGAAACGGTTGTATACCAAAGGTTTTAATAAGGAGACATGAAATACATTTGAAATACGCCACTGGGTTGATCCTGCGGAGAATATGGAAAGGCCCAATATACCATGGTGCCAGTTTTAATATGCTGTGATGCTCGCACGCTGAACTTGCATGTTCGACACGTATCAACAGCCATTTAAAGCCCAGGGGCGATGCATGGTGACAGGACCGCTCCCATTTTGTGCCTCTGAAGCAGCCAGCAGAGTCCGGTAAAACCGGTCAGGCCATCTTTCTGGCCACCTCCTATGTCGTACCTGTCTTGCTACCCACAGCTGGACACCAGATTAGTGGTGAATCCCCTAAAGGATATCTCTCAAGGACATTAACTAACTACAGGATCCAATAAGTATATTGTTCCTCTGGATATAGATTTGCCTATATATATCACTTATTTTGGATTACAATGAAACCTTGTGGGAGTACAGTTGGTGATCTTTTGTTATAACAACGTTCACACTGTAGTGTGAGCGAGGTAGCTTAGGACATGTATTGTTTCATTAATGACTGTGTGGAACCCTAAAATTCATGCTATTTGTTCCTGAATACCTTCTCTGGACCCTGTCATAAACTCAAATACTTTCAACTACACACCATATTCCGTGTTGGTTTTCCATCCTGTACGGGTTGCACTGACTTCCTGGAAATCCTATAATCCATAATTTTATCAGTTTACAAATAGGATCCTTTTAGCTTTGCCCCTTCCTTTTGTAGAAATTATTATAAATCTTGATGCCATAAACCAATATATGGCCCACACCCTTTCCCTTTATATGACCAGGGTGGATGTGGGGATTTACTTTATCTACAATTTTTTAATGATGCGGTTTTAGCTGCATGACCCGAGAGGTAGCCACGATTTATTAGTATGCTGTCATGGTTAAGCAATAGAGTTTGTCAGCTTACCTCTCACCATGTGTTCATCTCTAGAGACCAGCCACTCTCACCTAACTGCTTTTATAATCTCTCCTCTAAGCATGGCTCCACCCCAGCTCCTATTGGAGAACTCTATATTAACCTGTGCACTGCAGGCCAGCCCTGCTGATCAACATTGTGCGTTTGGCTTCCTGTTTCCTGCTTGCCGTGTGCTCTACGTTTGTCTCTGTTACTGATCTTGGCGTGTTCTTGAATATTCCTGTCTGCTCGTGACCCTGACCTTTTGGCGTGTCCCCGACTATCCCTGTTTGCCTGTGACCCTGAACCTTTGGCGTGTACTCTGTTGTCCTTGTCTGCTAGTCACCCCAACCTTGGCTTATTCCCTTACTATCCCTAGCCTCCTGTTGCCTACTGTGGGCGTGAGCTAGGGGACCCTGGGGGTCGCGACCTGGAGCCAGTTGCAGCCCAGTCCATCCTCACCACTAGAGGTTCTGGTGAACACCTGCTGGCTCTTAGACTTCGCGCCCTAGGGAATCTTACGCTCTAACCCCAGTGGGACCGTGTTGGTGTTCCAGCGGCCCTGCCTTCCTTTACCACCCCGACTCCCATCCGCAGCAGTCAGCCGTAGGGTCCACTACCTTGCAGTGCACTCCTGATCCGATCTGATCTGAACGGTGTGCATCTGTCACCTGGCCTCAGGTGGCCTGAAATATGCATGATTGTATGATGATTTTAATGTGTCAATTTCCTTTACCTTTTTTTCTATGAAATATTTTGATAAGTTGATATACAGCAGGCTGTGGCAATTTTTCAGTTCATTAATGAAGGTTTTTTATCTTTTTTTTTTTTAAATCAGAAAATTCGTTTATTGAGCCACAAAAGACACAGTACATATCATGCATCAAATTGATAATAATGACACAGTATAAAAATTGTAATATCAGAAAACATAAATGTTATCATGGCCAAGTGTGCATTGTGCAAATAGAAATCATTACAACAGTGGCATCAAAAAAGATTTTTGTACAAATATAGAAAAGAATAACCATGTTGTGCAAGAGAAACAAGACTCTCCAACCCAACACCGCAAACAGATGACCAACTGGCCATCGAACCAACAACTTTGCTCCTGGTTTACTCAAGCAAATAGGTACAGTTTCACTGGGACCAAATATGAATACACCCTCTATCCTGTCACATCAAGATATATAGAAAATAGAAAGAGAAGATTTCCACCTCACACCTGTAGAACAATACATTCTATACCTCTAGCAATCTATGCATAATCAGTTGTGGAGGTGCCAGTCCAGGGGTGTCCAGCCAGGGTTGCCATATGGAACTAAATTTCCGAGATGCATTTCTATGCTGATATGTTGAATGTTCCCTGATAAGGATATAATTGACCTGTTCCACCCATTGTTTTTTAGTTGGAACATTTAAAGATAACCAGAATCTGGTCACCATCTTACGAGCCAGGTACAGCAATCTGGTCACTGCTATATTAATAGTGGGGGGTATATTTCTTCATCTACCACTCCCAAGATGCATATCAGGGGATCCAAGGGGACCCTAATTTGAAAAACTGAGGAAATTGCCTCGGTTACATCACTCCAGTAACAGTGCAACATGGGGCATCGCCACATCAGGTGAATCAGTGAACCCTCCTCTCCACAACGTTTGGGACACAGGGAAGAGTCTCTTCTACTCCCACAATATAGTTGTATTGGCGTGTGGTAAGCCCTATGCAGCAAAAATAGATGAGATAGTCTATGTGATTGTGAAACAGAGGTTACCGGCCCTGCCTGAAGGCATATGTCCCATGTGTTGTCATTTACTTCCCCTAGGTCCGCTATCCAGCCTTGCCTACTCGGTAGAGCTGTGGTGTCTTGTATGGCCATTAACAAGTAGGAGTAAATATGAGAAATTAGGCCCTTTTTTTTCCTGCCCAAAGAAAATGTCATTTATCAGGGGGTGGGTAACCAGTGAGAGTACAGATGTCTGGCCCTGGGTCTGGAGAGCATGTCGTATCTGAAGGTATCGGTAAAATTGATGCCTGGGAAGTTTAAATTCTGTTTGTAATTCTATAAAGGTTTTTAATACATTCTGATTAAATAATTGAGATATATTATGAATTCCGGCCAGCTTCCAGAGTTGGAAACCATCTAACCTGTATACTTCTGTTAAATTTGGATTGTCCCATAGTGGAGTAACTGCCAAAAAACCCAGAATTTTCAGACTAGATTTGACTGTGATCCATAGTTTTTTCAAAAGAATGACAGTGGGCGCTGCTTGTGGCAAATGTGGTAACCCCGCCTCCAAACTCGCTAGCACAGATGTAGTGAGCTTTCCAATCTGCAGCATACTTTCGACTGAGTCAGAATGGTCCAACAACCCAAAACCACTTAAATGTTGCAGTTGAGAAGCATAGAAATATAATTTAGGGTTAGGGACTGCGGCTCCTCCCCGGTCTTTACCATACCCCATTCTCCATATCAAGGATCTAAACAATGTATCTATACATTTAAACCATCTGCGGGGTATCCATTGCGGAGCGTTGTGCATGATGTACAATAGTTGGGGTCCCCAGACCATCTTGATTAAATTTATTCTGCCAATTACTGACAACAGGAGTTTACACCAAGTATTGCACGTCCTTTGGAGTTTTTTAAAAAGGGGTACTAAGTTATCCTGTAAGTATTTCTTTGGGTCAGCCGACACCTGCACTCTCAAATATTTAAATGAGGAGACTACTTTAAGGGGTTCAGCACTAGCTGGTAAGGTGATTGATGGGTCATCCACCGGAAGAATGACCGATTTACTCCAATTAATAGAGAATCCTGATAAGGATCCAAACTGCTGTATTATTTGCATCACATTCGTGAGGGAGGCATCTACGTCCCCCAGGTAGAGCAGAGTGTCATCCACGTAAAGGGAGATCTTATCGGAAAATGGTCCTCTGACAAAACCCACAATGGACTGTGAGGATCTAACCGTAGCCGCCAGTGGTTCAAGGGCTAGCGCAAATAACAGGGGTGAAAGTGGACACCCCTGCCTCGTACCTCTGAAAAGGGGGAATTAATCTGAAAGATCACCATTTACGCAGATCCTAGCCGTGGGGGCAGCATACAGCAGCTTTACCCATTGAATGAAGCTGTATCCTAGGCCAAAGCGCTTCAGAACTTCCCATAGATAATGCCATTCTACACTATCAAAGGCCTTAGCGGCATCTAGTGATAAAATAGCTCTCCTGCCTGGATTATCGACAGGTATCTGAAGGTTAAGAAAAAGTTGTCTGATGTTAAGGGCTGTAGATCGCGATGAGATAAACCCTGATTGGTCCCTATGGACCACCTTATGAATAACTTTGGCTAATCTAGTGGCCAACACCCTTGCAAGAAGTTTTACATCAGTTGTTAATAGCGATATGGGTCTATAAGAATCTGGGGAATGGGCCTCTTTACCAGGTTTAAGGAGAAGGACAATAATTGCTTCATTCATGGATTGGGGTAGGCTTCCTGATTTTTTAGCATCTTCAAACACCTCCCTCAAGTGCAGCAACAACGTTTCAGAGTATTGCTTATATACCTCCTCCGGCAAGCCATCCGAACTCAGAGACTTGCCAGGAGAGGAAAGCGCCAACTCCTCCAGCAGCTCTTCAGCCACAAGGGGAGCATTCAGTTGCCCTACGTCTTGGGCCGGAAGCCGTGGTAATTGGCATTGTTCCAAGAAAGAATTCATTTCTGCCACAGAGGGCGTGACCTAAGAGGAGCACACATGAGCATAGAAATCTCTAAACGTGGATAGTATGTCTGTATGAGAGGAGACCAATATCCCCGCAGAGTTAGTAATAGCTCCTATATGGGACGAACCCTTTTGTGATCGCACCATCATAGCAAGCATATGGCCTGTGGTTTCCCCTTCCTCAAAGTATTTCTGTTGAAGGAAGAACCTTTTATTTTCTGCTTTTGTCAATACCAAATGCTTGGCCATGTGTTGAGCCTCAAGAAAAGTTTTCTCAGTGAGATCCGAGGGGGAGTAAACAAAAGCCGACTCAGCCCTCTGCACCTCGCCCAGAACAGATCGCTCCCAAGCCTTGGTCCCGGTCTTAATGGCACTAATAGATTTAATAAATTGACCTCTTAGGAATGCTTTTATGGTATCCCAAAAGACACCAGGGCTAGCCGTAGGTTTGTTAAACCGAATAAATGTGTTCAGGTTGTCCTGGATAGGATCAGGGTTAGGAAATAGTGACAACCAAAATGGATTAAGTTTCCAGCAAACCTTCTTGGATATGCCAGATGTACATATCTCTATGCACAGGGGAGAGTGATCAGATAAAGTTCTCGCCTCGTATTTTGAGGAAGTTATTAGTGGTAGCATCATATCATTGCCAAGAGCGAGATCAATTCTGGAGAGACCTTTATGTGTGGCAGAATAACAAGAGTAACGTTTAACTTGTGGATGGCTCGTCCTCCAAACAACCCTCAATCCCAACTCCAAAACCAGATGAGCAAAGGCCGTCTGCCCACCATTTATCCTACTCTGAGGGGCTTTTGTTGAGAGCTTGTCAAGATCTGTATCTAAGTAGTTGTTAAAATCACCCACAATAAGTGCTGGAATCCCCGGGTGTTGTGACAGAAAGGTAGCCAAGGTCTTAACAACTTCCACCGAGAAGGGGGGCAGTATATATATATTCCCAATAATACAGTGTAAACCATCCATTGAGCATACCAAAAATAAGTAACGCCCGTGAGGGTCAATAAGTGATACTGTATGTGTAAAGGGGACATCCTTTCCTATCAATACACTGACTCCCCTTGCATAGTACGAGAAGACAGAGTGAAACTGGGCACCAAATAATTTGACTGAGAATGGAGACTCTTGCCCAGGTGCGATATGCGTCTCCTGAAGACACACCACAGATGAACCCATGCGTTTAAGCATATGAAAGGTTTTTTATCTTTAAATAACACAGAGTATCCATAACAGAGAATTGAGAACCATACACCTAGAGCAGTGGTAGTTGTGTGTCATCCCCTTTCTAGAGTAATAGCTTTCAATCTTTGTGAGGACCCAAAAAATTCTTTTAAAAGTCTTGCATGAGCCAACATCAAAAAAACAAATGGAGAAAAACCATAAAGTATTGTAATGCAACATTTTTTTACCATGTATTAAAAAGGAAGTGACCGGGGGCCCTTGTGAGCAGCGATCCAAGATGGCCGCTTTGTGACTACGCTCCTCACTCACCAGACACATCGGCGATTTCTGCTGCTCCCAGCGGGGCTTTCCCCAGTTCCCTTGCTGACTAGACATGTGCAATTAGTTTCGTTCCGAATTTGTTTAACGAATTTTAACAAATTCGTTAATTCGGAAATATCCGCATTAACGAAAACCCGTTTAACAAATGTTTCCGAATATTCATAAATTAGAATATTCGAAAACTCATAAATTCATAAATTGGGAAATGTGAAAATCTGAAAATAAGAACTAATAAGGTAAAAACGAAAATTCAAAAATAAAAACGAAAATCCCAAAATTTGAAAACCAGAAAATCTGAAATAACTGATAATAACTTAACTATTACTATTAAATTATAGGTATTGGAATTTCCTTTCAAATTTGGCTGTTAGTGAATGTAACGAATGTGAATTTATCAGAAGTTACCAATTATCTGAAATAATGAATGTCGTATCTAAACGAATAGAACGTAATGAATTAATAATAATAAACTTTTTATTATTATTATTATTATTATTAATTTGTTCCGTTCCATTTGTTCAGATGCGGCATTCGTTATTTCCAATAATTTGTAACTTTGGATAAATCCATATTCGTTACGCTCACTAACAGACAAATTTGAAAGGAAATTCCAATACCTATAATTTAACAGTTAGTTATTATTGGTTAGTTATTACTTTGAATTTTCCTGTTTTCATATTTTCATTCTTGTGAATTTTCGAATTTATGAATTTCGATCATAACAAATGACCTGAAAAACAAAAAAACTAAACAAAAAACAAATGAAACGAAAATGAAAACCAACAGATTTTTTGGCACTGCACAAATCTATTGCTGACCCTCTGCCTCCTCCACCTTTGCTGCACGGATGGGAACAACATGCTCCACTCGCTTCTCCAGCGCCAAGCAGGAGTCCACGGCCTACCCGCTGGCTGACTCTCCTGAAGCCCCGGCCTCAAGTTTGGAGCCCCTGCCACCGCTGTTCACAGGTGACACCGAGCTGCCATCCGACGTAGAGAGCATTGCAGAGGCTCCACCGGCGCAGACTTAACACTATTACTTGGATATGTTCTGGCACAAAGATCTTATTATCCTTCCAAAGTAGCCCATCTTTGGGTAACAGGGTAATTCCAGGAGAACCGGGCATACTTGCTGAAGCTTGCTTCAAGCCAGACATTAGGTTTGTCTGTAAGAGTAGGAAGTTACTCTCTGATAGGATGGTATCTGGAGCTGACACTACTCTTGGATCATAAAACATACAAGAAAGGGCATCTGGTTTGATGTTCTTCGAGCACGGCCAGTAGGTAATGTGAAACGAGAATCTGGAAAAAAACAATGTCCACTGTGCCTGGCATGGTCTCAGACACTTAGCAGCAATCAGGTACTCCAGATTCTTATGGTCTGTATAAATGAGTATGGGATGTGCCGCTCCTTCCAACAGATACCTCCATTCCTCAAGTGCAGCCTTGATGGCCAGGATCTCTCGGTCCCCCACATCATAATTCTTCTTGGCCAGAGAGAGCTTACGAGAGAAGAAGGTTATTGGGTGCATTAAGTCTTTGAGACCCTGGAATCGGGAGATAACTGCCCCTACCGCTGTCTCTGAGGCATCTACCTTGAGTAAGTAGGTAGGACAAAGCAGGATCAGGATGACTTAGGATAGTAGCTGACGTAAAAAGTCCTTTTTAAAGTTGCAAAGGCAGCCTGTGCCTCGGGAGTCCAGTGAAACTGAATATTCTGTCTTATTAGCTATTTTGGGAAATAATGGTGGAGAACCCCTTGATGAATCTCTGATTAGATGCTGATTAGCTACCAACCTATGCACATCGCTCCCACAGCCTGGTGCTTTTCTACTCTTGAGGTGTGTACCTCTTTTGAGCCGCTGGTCTGTTTTTCTCCTCATGACTACCTTAACGGACCATTTATCATATTAACATTGGTTACCAACCAGTGTTTTTACCCTTCCAGTGCTGTGCTGCTGTGTGATCTGTGGTCTCTGGATAGACCCAGGAAGCTGTGCTTGCTAGCCATTTCTGACATACTGTGCCCTGCGCCTGACTATTGCATGAATTTCTTATGCTCCTGAAGAACGTAGTCCTACGCACAACGTCGAGCAATTAAAAGATCATGTATACCCGGATTCACATCTTGACCCACAAGCCTGCATATCCACACCATCAACAGGAATATTATAACGGGAATTTTCATTCCCATTTTGTTGGTTACATCACTATTTCTATGTAACGCATGAAGTGGCGTTAAAGGTTATGTGCGAGGTATACAATATTATGCAATTTTTGATATGTCTTTATCTGTACTCATTGTTTATACTATATGAATTTTGAATTTTGTATCCAATAAACCAACTGTACCATTTTTAGGCAGATTACTTGTGTGCCTCCAAAGTCCTCTTTCTAGTTCTCCAATATTCATATGCCCATTATAGGGACGTTGGCACACTGTTACTCGTGTACCCACAGTGTCACCCTGTGGTAGTACACATTTATTTCGAAATTGTTTTCAATTATTAGCTGTGTAATCAGGGAGATAATAGCGGAGAACCCCTTGATGAATCTCTAGTAGAAGTTTGCAAAGCTGACAAAGCACTGCACCCCCTTCTTATCTGAGGGTGCAGGCCAGTCCAGAATGGCTGCAACTTTTTGTGGATCCATCTTGAATCCCACTGTAGATATTACTAGGCCGAGGAACTGAATACTCTGCCACTCAAATTCACATTTCTCTGGCTTGGCATATAGCCCATGCTGACGAAGCCAACAGAGTACGTTCTTGACATATTCCCGGTGCTGCTCAAGAGATGTGGAAAAAATCAAAATGTCATCTAGATAGACAATTACGTAGATATCCAAACAGTCTCTGAAAATGTAATTGACTATATGTTGGAAGGTGGCAGGGGCCTTGCATAGGCCTGTCAGGGCTGGGCTCAGCCCTTCCTTCTCTGAGCTGGCCGCTCAGCTGTTGGCTAATTGCCAGCTCCTATCTCTCCACAGCTACTCACCTGTTAATATCCTGCTCGTCAGACCTGCCTACTTAAGCTGTCCAGCCCAGAGGATCTCTGCCTTCGCCTTGGTCAACATCAGAGACTATCTCCTGCATTCATGTTTAAACACTTGCTTGGCTGACATCCCTTCTGGCTCCAGATCCTGTTTACTGTTCCACTACACTGAACCCTGACTCTCTGGCTTGGCTGAGTATCTGTTCCGGTTACCAAACTTTGGCTATGTTTTGACTACGTTTGTTCTATTTACTTTTTTTTTATTAAACAAGTGTGATTTAACTGTACTTCTGTCTCGGTCTGATTTCATGGTTTCTAAAAAGCCCAAAGGGCATTACCAGATATTCGTAATGGAATACGAATATACATACCAAACCTGGTACGGAAAGCTGTTTTCCATTCATCCCCTGCGCGGATGCGGACCAAGTTGTAAGCCCCCCCCCCACAGGTCTAGCTTGGTAAATACAGAAGAAGTCCTTGGTCTTTGAAAACGTTCAGGTACCAGGGGGAGAGGATACTGGTTCTTGACCGTGATTTTATTCACTTCTCGGTAGTCCACACAGGGCCAAAGGGAGTGGTCCTTTTTTTTTTTTTTTTTCACAAAAAAGATTCCTGCCCCTGCTGGAGAAGTGGAGGGTCGGAAGAACTCCCTCTTTAGTCTTTCATCTACATATTCCTTTAGCACCTCTAGTTCCCGATCAGATAAAGGGAAGATTCGTCCGAAGGGAATCTCAGCCCCTGCGAGTAGTTCAATTGCACAATCATATGAAGGATGGGGAGGAAGAGTTTCAGTCCCCTGTTTGCTGAAGACATCCAAAAATCCATGGTATGGCTCAGGCACTGTTGCACCTATCCCTGAATCAGATTCCAGGCATAATAGAGGACCAGAGGTGCTGGGACGTGAAGGCAGGCAGTGATGCTGGCAGTAAGATGACTGGAACTTAACATTCCCAGACCCCCAATCAATCTGCGGATTGTGGGCCTGTAACCAGGGTAGGCCCAGGATGACTGGAAACAGAGGGGATGCAATAGCATTCAAGATTAACAGTTCCTTATGATCTGTGGAGGTAGTGACAAGCAGAGGAGGGGTTTCCTGGGTCACTACTCTGGATTTGATACAAGATCCATCTGCCAAAAAGATAGAAAGTCCTTGAGTCTTTGGCTGGAGTGGGATGTGTTGTTGAGCTGCAAAGTTCAGATCAATGAAACAACTACATGCCCCAGAGTCAATTATTGTGGTAACTGGTATTGTTCTTCCTGGAAGTTGTAACAAGGTGGGTAAGGCCAGATGAGGGGCGTTGGCAGCAGGAGATGGGTAATTGGAAGGAGAAATAGACAGGACCTTACACAGCTTTGCAGGACATGAGCCAACAGTGGCCCGCTTCCCCACAATACAGGCATAAATTATTCTGTCGCTGGCGAAGTCGTTCTTAAGCAGGGTAAACAGGAGCTGATATCCAGGGTAACATCCAAGCTGGACGGGGCTGCTGGGTATCTCTTTCTGTTCTACACTCACGGAGTTGTTGGTCTATCTGGATAGACAAAGTGACTAAAGTCTGTAGGGTATTAGGAACACCGACCCGGGCTAGCTCCTCCTTTAACCCTTCGGATAGACCAAGGCGGAACTGGTGCCGCAGGGCTGCATCGTTCCACTGAGTATCCGCGATCCAGCGTCTGAAGTCAGTCACATAGTCCTCGACCGCTCTGCGGCCTTGCTGGAGCGGGCTGAGGGCAGCCTCTGCAGCAGAAGTCCATTGGGGGTCATTGTAAAGTTAGGCCATCGCATTGAAGAAAGGTAACAGATTCCAGAACTACATGGCGTTCTTCAAGCAGAAGATGGGCCCAGGTCTGAGGTTCACCCTGCAGCAGAGAGATAATGAACCCTACTTTAGTGACCTCTAATGAAAAAGTTAGAGGTTGTAATGAGAAGTATAGCTCACATGTGTTGCAAAACACCCGAAATTTGCTTCAATCCCCAGAAAAACCTCTGGAACGGGGACCCTTGGTTCAGGAGGTAGCATCATCACAGTGGGTGCGGTAGTGGAAGGGGTTGAGACCGAAGAAGGGTTCACAGTGGTGTCCAGGGTTTGCATTTGTTCTTCTGAATTGGACGTAGTCATCCTGAAGAGGCTTTACGGCCTGGGTAAGGGCTGCGAGGTGCTGGCAGATGTCATCCATAGGTGAGGTCCCTCTTGCAGGCTCAGACATGGCAGTTTGATATTGTCACGTACCTTAGGTGTGAGCCTGACATGCAGAGGGAGACCTCTTGTACAGCCCAGACTCGGAGACCACTGGAGTTAAGAGCACGGTGGGGTAAGAGTGCCTGTAGGGTTCTCTTAGCTGGAAGTGATGGTGCCAGATGAGAAGTCGGAACAGCTGGTGCAGGACTGCTGCGGTTGCAGGGCAGCGGGTGTGCTGCGGATGCAGGGCAGCGGGTGCAGGGCAGCGGGTGCAGGTGTGCTGCGGTTTCAGGGCAGCGGATGCAGGTCAGCAGGTGCCGGTATGCTGTGGATTCAGAGCAGCAGATGTAGGTCAGCAGATGCAGGTATTCTGCGGATGCAGAGCAGCGAATGCAGGACAGTAGGCTGGAGCAGGGTCAGACAAGCCAGGTTATACAGAGGGGCAATCAGCATAAACAGCAGGCAGAGAGTAGTCAGAGTCCAGGCTGGGTTTTGGCAACAGGTAATCAGGCTGGCACACAGGAGAAAGGGTCAAACAAGCCAAAGGTCAGGACTAGAGATAGTAGCATGGTCAGGAAGCCGGGTCAAACACCGGAACAGGATAGGAGCACAGAGTCAGGTTTCAGGGGACAGCTGCAGATCAAACCGCAAGGAACTAGTGTGCCTGGAGCATCTTTATAGGCCACTAGGCACCAAAGCCTGTCTAACGCACGTGCATGCGCACAGTTGTGCGCAATGTCCGTGGTTCGCGCATGCACGTTGGCACACGTCTCCTAATGGGGGCAGCATGTCCCTGACACATGGTCAACAGAGTGGTTTTATGGGTCACATGGGCAGGCTGTAGAGGTCTTCCATCAATAACCTCAATGGCAAGTGGGAAAACATGAGGCTGCAGCGCTATTGATTGCTTCAATATGAAGGTACTATCTATGATCAAGCCTTCAGCCCCAGAATCGATTAGTGTCTGGGTATCAATGAAAAACTCAGACCAGGAAAGGATAACCGGAATTAAAGGCTTATCTTTCAGGATATCTGGGGATACAGAGACGCCACCTAAGATCTGCCCCGGTTTCCCAGATGGGTAGGACAAGACTTCAATAAGTGACCTGCTTGGCCACAGTAAAGGCATGATCTCTCCCTTCTGCTAAAGGTCCTCTCTTCGGCAGAAAGACTTGTGAAGAATGGACTCTACTTCACTAGAGGACTCGGGCCCAGGAGATATGGGTGGGAATGCACAGCTCGGAGCCAAACCTAGAGGAGGCCTCTGCAAGCGCTCCTTTAACCATTTACCTACCAGGCCAATTCTGACATTTCTCTCCTACATGTAAAAATCTTCATTTTTTTGCTAGAAAATACACAGAACCTCCAAACATTATATATGTTTTTTTAGGAGAGACCCTGGAGAATAAAATGGTGGTTATTGCAACTTTTTATCTCGCATGCTACTTGCACAACAATTTTTGCATGCATTAAAAAAAAAAAGAAAAAGTAAAGTTGGCCCAACTTTTTTGCATAATGTGAAAGATATTACGCCGAGTAAATGGATACCTAACATGTCACGCTTCAAAATTGAACACGCTCGTGGAATGGCACCAAACTTCAGTACTTAAAAATCCCCATAGGCAACGATTCAAATTTTTTACAGGTTACATGTTTTGAGGTACAGAGGAGGTCTTGGGCTAGAATTATTGCTCTCGCCCTAATGTTCGTGGCGATATCTCACATGTGTGGTTTGAATGTCGTTTACATATGTGGGCGTGACTTGCATATGGATTCCCTTCTGTGAGCGGGGACAGGGGCGCTTTAATTTTTTTTTTGTTTTTTTTTTGTTAATTTTATGTTTTATTGTTAAGTTTTCTAGTTTGATGGTTTCTTTTTAATTTTTTTTTTGATCACTTTCATTCTTATTACAAGGAATTTAAACATCCCTTGTAATATGCATGTTACAGGTCCTCTTTACAGTGAGATCTTGGGTCAATAAGTCCCCAGATCTCACCTCTAGGCTGCAAAGCCTGAAATAAAAAAAAAATCTCAGCTTCCCAGCCGAGGCGGCGGCATTTCTTCAAATGCAGAGGCCGGCCGTGATGTCATAACATAACCTCTGAACAACCATAGAGACTCCAGGGACCATCTGGCCTGCCAGAAATCTCTATGGTCAGCAACTGGCGTCGGTCAGTTCGTGCTCCGGTTCGCCGATGGTAGGGGCGACCCGGGAGAAGCACCGGAGAGCGGCAGGAGGGGGGTTGTCCCCTCCTGCCACCTGTAAGAATGATCAAGCGGCTGACCAGCCGCTATGATCATTCTTATGGGGAAGGGAATCGCCAGCTGAAAAAGAAGATATCTGAATGATGCCTGTAACTGCAGGCATCATTCAGATGTCACCGCTCAAACCAAACAATGTCATATGACGTTGGGCGGGAGGGAAGGAAGGTCTCTTTTGGAGTCTGGTATCAATGAGAATAGCAAAGGAGATCAACTCCTCAAGACTCCCAAGTATTTTTCTTGATTAATCTAAATTTATTGAAATTTTTCATACAAAAATTATACAATAGATAGTATACATATGCCAAAGATAATCAAAAAAAGCATACTGCAATATAAAAATTGTAAATAATATCTAACATATAACATACAAAACATCACACAAAGACCTTTACCCATATGTGACAATGAACTCATAAAAATGTTATTGGGTTCAGTATTCCAGTGCAAGAACTTGTCTTTAATAAGAAATAAAGTGCTACACCGAACCACTCAAATTGTTTGGCCCCTAAAAAGGTATAGCCATGTTAAGTCCTTTCAGTACCAACAAGATTTACTAATCCCAATCCGCGACATCCACAAGGGTATAAAGCACATCACATGGGAAGGGTGGGAAGAAAGAGAAAAAAATAAAAAATATATAATAAAGAAAAGGGGAAAAACAAATTCAAAAAGCAAAAAAAAAAAAAATTAGGAAAAACATGAAAAAGGGGAATGAAGAAGAATAATTGGAATATAGCAACCAGGAATAGGCACCCATCCCTACTTTGCACCAGGTTCAGATCTTACGATGAACCTTCAAGGATATTTTGCATTTCGGAAGATTCCCTGAAGCCAATTTTGACAACATTGTTCGTATGTGTCCAGTTTTAGTGACAGGAGTACCTCCATCCTCTCAATATGATTCATCTCTATAGCCCACTCAATCAGGGGTGGAGCATGTGCTTTTTGCCAATGGGGTGGTATTTTCCTTCTTGCTGCTGTCAACCAATGCCTAAGGAGACCTTTTTTAATGTATTTAAAGGAGCCGTGTAGAATAGATAGCAGAGTAACTTGTGGCATATTAGACACACTCACTCCAGTTACCCTTTATATAGCTGGAAAATCACATCCCAGAAATTATGAACAGGTGGACATTTCCACCAGATATGTAGTAATGAGCCCTTGGCAGAATGGTAACGCCAACATAAATCTGAAACATTTGGGTAAATCCGATGAAGCTGCGTCGGGCATCTGTACCAATGAGATAGAAGCTTGAAATTCGTCTCATGTGCCTTAGTTGCTAATGAGATACAGTGAGAGAGAGTAAACGCTTTCTCCCACTCCTCTGTTTAGATCTAGTTTCATTTAGATCTAGTGCCCATTTATTTGTAAATTTCGGAGGTGCGGATGAAGTTTCAAAATTATAATCCTATATACCGCAGTGAGAATATGATCTGGTCTAGTATCTTGTAAGAGCAGAGACTCAAAGGTATCTGGTTCTTTATTAAATACATCTCCAGAGGAGAAGGAAGATAGAAAAGATATTTGCCAATATTCCAACCAGTGTGTAATTGATTGCTGAGGTATATCTCAAGCTGCAATTTCATCTTTATTGTTATCAGAGAGGCCATGGGAAAACGCAGCCACGAGAGCCTCATTATTGCAACCAACCTGTGCTACCAGAGTATGGAATTCAATAGCATAGTCGGCCACAATTCTCATACTCTGAATAAACAAATCAATATAAATGGCGTTGCGCATCCCATATACTACAACACCTAATGTGTTCCCACACAAAACTGATTAAACAAATCAATATAAATGTTGCGCACTTCCAACAATACTGGTCACTTCTCTGCTCAAAGAACTCTCATCTTAATCCAAAATAAAATGAGCTTTAAGATGGGGTTCCAGTGAATGGTCTAGTTATCCTTAGTGGGATGTCCTCCTCCTTTGCCTCCCAGGTGAATGCTCGACTAGAGAGTGTTGCTCCCTTTTAAGGTGCCATTAGCCGCATGTGTCCATATGTCAGGGTAAAGCAAATAGGGTGCCTCCCATAGTGTGGTATGTTAAAATCACCAATTTATTAAAATCAAGTATTTAGCTCACATCAATAAAATGTTAAAATCGCATTCAAACAGTGTAAACACTGGCAATACTGCCTCTCACATCACTTCTGGTCCTCCAACTGCCCCTGCACAACCTTTGCGTTGCGTCACACCTTGTGGCATCGTGTTCCCCTTAAAGAGGAACAACACCCTTGAGCATTCCCCTCACGGCCCAAGAAGGCGGCCGCTCATCACGGTCGGCCAAGTAGGCAGCCCAAAAGCTTTTTGCTAAGACCTCATCCAAAGAAGCTCCTGTTAAACTGGCTGCCATACCAGCGGATGCTGCCCCAGACATCCCTGCCAAAGGGGAGACTAGCCCAGCCTGAACAGAGGATCCTGTGGAACTCTCCATATGGGACACAGTTAGTACTTCTGCCCTCCCAGCTTCAGGCAGTGAGCCCAGTGTTCCTGATACCCAGAAACCTGAACCTACTTTTAGGGAACATTTTGCAGCAGTTACCTCCTGCGACAACACTCTCTCTAAATTTAACCACAGAAATTAAGGGAGTAAAAATATAGAACTGCAAAAATTAAGAGATCGCACGGCAGCCTTAGAATTATTGCCACATGACTACTCTCAAGGATAATGTGGGGCCATTACAACATGAGGTGCGGCAGGTACAGTTTCTAACCTCCAGCCACGCTGCACACCTGGAAGATATGGAAAACTGACTTAGGGTTCACTGAGGGCCTGCCAGGCTTCCTTGCCCTGGGGAGCCATCAAGGACGTTCCGGTTTAAGTTACTTAACTTTAAAGACCGTGACGCTGTCCTGCACCAAGCCAGAACCAAGGGGGATGCTATGATCGTGGACAATGTCTGGATTTCTTTCTCGCCTGACTTTTCTGCTGAATTGCAGCGCAAGCGAGCAAAGTTCACGGAGGTTAAAAAACGTCTGAGGCGCTTTGAAGTTACCTACGACATGTTATACCCTGCTCGGTTGCAGGTGGCTGTGAATAATGAAATCCACTTCTTTGACAACCCAAATTCAGCATCTAACTGTCTGGATCGAGTGTAGCACACTTTGAAGAAGCCAGTGAATACTTAAATACCAAGTCAATACTGTTCTTTTTTGTGTCTACCTGTGGAATGCAAATTGAAAAGTTACCTACAGTACTTGGCTATACTCCTTTAAGGTGGCAAGAAATGTATGTTTCTGTTTAAACAAAAAGATAGGGTTTCGCAGTATCACATCATTCTGATTTTCAAAAGGGTAAAGAAACATAATTTCATCCAACTCTTGATCAATTTGAACTAAGGAATTCCACTCCTCCACTTTCCAAAGTTTATCAGCTTCTACTTTGCCGACTTTGTGCACCTCGAACATATATAGCAAGTATATAGCCTTGCTAAAATTAGTTTAGCAATATATTCAGGGGACAGCTCTTCTTAAAAAAATAGCATGTTCCAGAGTTCCCAAACAGCTTCACTAAAGACTATAAAGAAAATCCAAGATGTTCTTACCTCACCTTCCACCCAGGCAGACACATACTGCTTGATGTCTGGATTACGCATCCTTAACACAGCAGGAAAAAAGTAGCGGAAGATCCTCCGGATTCTCACTGTAAATGGACAGTTAAAAAACAAGTTCTAGACTGCCACATGCTACCCTCGGGCACCTATCTGACCTACACAGGTCCCGGTTCTTCATAAAGGCTCTTGTAGGTAGAGTTATGCAATGTCATCCAGGATATGTCCCTCTGCTTGTTGGAAACGCCCGCTATCTCAAACCTTGCCCACGTGAGACTTGCTTGTTTAGAGCTTAGATATGTCACCGGACTTACTATTTCCCTTCCCCTCAACCACTTCATAATTAGCCCTTTCGCCAACTCTCCGGGTCTAACATCCTCAACACATAGTTGTTTTCTGATTGTCTCCAAACACAGATAAAACAGAGCAACCGTATGGTCTTGTCAGGTCCTTTTGCAACCATTTCCACCAAACGAAGTGCCATCCACCCAGATACTTTGCCATAAAGGCCACCCTACTTCCTCCATGTATCATCCTATTAACTAGGAGTAGAGTAGAGTGTAACTTTAAGAATATCTCAATATTAGGGAAATCAAGCCCGCTGTTCCCCTCCCTCCTTATCACCACTTCCAAGCTAATCTTTCCATACGGGATCCCCCAAAAAAACTGAAAAGCTCCTTTATAACCTTTTGTACCAACCTCTTGCCAGGAGGTAGTACCACACAAGTGTACAGTAGCAAAGGGAGGATCACAGCTCTAATTATTAGGATCTTACCCCACAGAGAATTCCCTCCGCTTCCAAAAACCCAACTTGTTGACTTTTGCGAGTAAGTTCTTGTGACACTCCACTCAGTTTACAGTCAAAATATATCCCAAGAACCTCGACTTCCTCCACCTCCATTACCACATCAGGCTTGATGGGGATCGTTCAGCCTGAATGGCATCTCTGATATTTCTGCCAATTGACAGCCATGCCAGTAATGCCGCAAAAAATCTGCAACTGTAACTTAGCATGATCCAGGTCCCTCTGTAAAGTTCCTATTATGACAATGTCATCCATGTATGATAGTGTCTTAACGCTCAACTCGCCACTACCTGGGATTATAAATCCCTTATGTACTTTATGAGAGCTGAATTCTCTGCAAAAGAGGCTTAACCACGGCAATAAAGGCCAGGGGCGAAAGTGGGCGCCCCTGCCTAACTCCAGATTTTACCATGAACGGATCACTCAAATTTCCATTCACAAGCGCCTGGCTTGAGATATTCTTATACAGACCCGCAATTGCTTTCAACATAGGTGCATGAGGCCTGTGCTTTGCAGCACCTGCAGCAATAAAGCATTTGACACCCTGTCAAAGGCCTTCTCAAGGTCGATACTTTCAACAACTAACGGGCTATTATAAGAACTAGAATAAAAAAATCATATCCCTCAGGAGAATCAGATTATCTGAAATTCTCCTACCAGGGACGGCACAAACCTGATGGTCACTAATTAATTTCGCTGCCACCTCTCTTAGCCAGTTTGTAATCACCTTCCACAGGATTTTAAAGACTGCATTCAACAAGGAGATGGGCCTCCCAGTTATGTAGTTCTCTCTTATCCCCTGCCTTAGGTATCAAGGTAATGACACCCCTCTGTCATAGAGGCACTCATTTCCCCTTCTACATAAGCACACTGAACTACATTACATACTTCTTTACCTACCACCTGCCAAAAGAAGCTGTAAAATTTGTCAGAGAGGCCATCTTTCCCAGGCGTTTTATTACAGGCCATACCTTTTACGGCCAGAAGAACTTCTTCCTCATCCACTGGGCCTGTCAGACCCTCATAATCCTCCCCTTGACCACCCCACAATAATCCTCCATTTCTTCTCCCTCCACATTGTGATCTCCTCTGAAGAGACTGGCATAAAAGGATCTTACTACTTCTATGACTCCCGCTTCCACTACTTCACTTTGAGCTCCCAGTACAGACACTAATGGTTCTCGTTTCTGAAAGATTTTTTTGAAAAAAAGCAAGTGCATTTCTCGTCATGCTCTAACTGTTCAACCCGGGTGTGGTAGATAGTTCTCTTCCCTCTCTCCCGCAGAATCTTCCTCCTCTCCTCCCGTACTCTGGCCAGTTCACCGCCCACCTCAATACCTGCTAACAAACTTGTACAGAAAGTGTAACCTCTCTACCAAGTCACTCTTTCCTCCTCTCCTCCCAAGCCAGTTTAGCGCTCCATTGAATAAAATATCTCTTGATTTCCATCTTAGTCCAATCCCACCAACTCAAGATATTAGGGAACTCCCCCTTACATTTACCAAAGATGTAAAAAAATATTCACACGCCTTCTTTTTGCTCTGGAGACTTGTATTTAGCTTCCACAAACCCTGACCATACTTTACTTTTGAAGTTCAAGTCCACTCCTACCTTCAGCACACAGAGGTCTGAGAAACTAACCACCCTGGCCTCAAAAGATACAGGGGTCACCATCTCTGACATTAAAACAAAATCTGTCTGGGACTTGACCGTCCCCCGGTCTGAAAAGAAAGTAAACTTATTGTCCTCCTGCCCCACATCACATAACTTAAAATCAGAAATTATATTATTCAACAAAACGGAAGAGCTGTCCAGAGTTATTGTAGACATGCTCACTCTGTCATCCACACATCTTATGCAGTTTAGGTCCCCTACTACTACTGTGGGACATCTACTGGGTAAATGTAGGGTCAGTGTCTCCATAAAACCCTGTCTCTCGCTTCTGACTGCAGGAGCATAACCGTTAAATGAACAAAATTCTGATTCAAAACTTTCTAACTGTACCTGCAATAATCTTCCAGGGATAATTACTTTATAACTTAAAATTTTTACTTTACTCCCTTTTACCATCACACCCACTCTATTTTTGCTAGGGTATGTGGCAGACCACACAGACTGCCCATGCGTCCATTCTACCTGGGAGCATTATTGAGCATACATTCCTGCACGCACACTATATCACAACCCACCTTGCCCAGCTTATCAAGGACAGCGGCCCTCCTAATTGAGGAACCAACTCACATTCACCAAAGCAATGTAAGTCATTCGAACAATCAGACAGTCTGCTCTACCTCCACCTTTATCCTTCCTCCAAAACTCCTCCATTTCTGACTCCTCTGCTTCCGAGACTGCCAAATCCCAAGTAATAGTTAGATCTGTATTGCATAGGCTATCGACCGTGGGTTCTACTCTACTCCTCTTATAAACAAACTCCTCTTCACTATCCTCTCTCTCCGTGCTTATTTTCTCCCATTGGGCCGCCGTGAGAGGGCGGTCTGATGTAGTCGACTTCCCCTCCATATCACTCTCCTCCTCTTCCATCTCCATTGTGGTGTCCCAACTCTGTACTCTTGACTCCACCTCCTCCCCTGCTGCAACCGTTGCAAGGGTGCTGTCACTCACCTCCCTGCTAGGCCCCTCCACCACCTGCTCCTCCTTACGCCCAGAAGGGGGGTCCTCCCTTGCTTCCACCACAGGCTCCTCCCTACTTTTGGCTTTTTCCGCCTCCTCCCTTCTCATCTGCGCCTCGGCTGCCCGAGCTCTGATCACAAACTTTGTTGACTGCTTCGTTAAGATCTTTTTGACACCAGATGCCACATCGGCATAAGAAAACATCTTAGTACCTTTCATGAGCTGGCAATCCCTGACCTTGTGCGAGGCTTTATCGCACAAATCACATACGGTAGATTGTGGTACAAGCAGCCGCCTGATGCTCCTGCTGCCCACAGGACCTACAACAAACCCCTGGATCACAGTTTTCCCTAGTGTGCCCATACCTAAAGCACTGCCTGCAGAACTTAGGTTGCCCCACATAGTCAGCATCGCTGCCTGGCAATGGTAAAAAACGCTGGGGGGTGCCTGAAACCGACATACCCCTCAGAATCCTCTGTAAATCTAACTTAAGAACATCACCCAAGACATCCACGACCACTTCCTTCAAACTGATTTCCATATGAAAATCTGGCTTCACCAGAATACGACGTGTGTCCCACACTTCCTTTCGCACCATGGTGGCATACTGCAGCACCACCACCAATCGCCCTCTCATGTACCTTCAGCAGAGTCCCACCCAATAGCAGCAGGGATGCACCAATTAAGGAAACACCCCCAGGCCTAGTGGGACTGATTGCTTCAGTCAAACCCTCTGACTCCGATTCAAGATCCCAGCCAAAAGGCTGAGAAGCGACTGTTTATGTAATGCTTTGGTACTGCTCAAGGTCTCCCTGGTTGAATATATCCCACATAGCATTTCAGACCACTCACTTTTAAGGGTATTGATCTATGTTCCAGGTACACCCGAGGAGAGCCTTTGCAAAGTAAAAAGGCTCCACCTTTCCCCTACTAATGATCTCATACCAAAAGCACTTAAAACTTTTCTACAATACAACAAAGGTACAGCACCACAGGGAAAAGTCTGGGACGCTCTGAAAGCTCATCTTAGGGGCCTTATTGTTAAGCAAATTTCTAACATTAAAACCGCCAAAGAGATGCAAAACCTTGGTATTTAATGAGGCTAGAAAAGCGAAGAGTCCTATATTGCACACCCCTCACCTGCTTCTGAACAAAGTTGGCTGGAAGTGCAGACCCTTTACCAACAGGCTGCTTCCACTGCTGCTGAAAAAAAGCGATTTTATGCAACAACATTTTGATGAAGTGGAAAACACAGGGCACTTACTGCCAGTGATGTCTTGATCGCAGCAAGGGATATCACATATAGATACTATTCGAAGTCCTATGGGGGAACTTGTACATGACTCGTCTATTTTTAGTGATTACTTTAGGGATGTAGATCTTTCCGAGGTTAATCCCACGGTGGAGGAGTTGGTGCAATTTCTGAGCCAGTGTCCTCTTCTGTCGCTGTCTGCAGGTGACCATAAAATGTTGAATGCACCCATTAGGATAGAGGAACTTGCTGAGGCAGTGGCAGTAATGGTCAACAATAAATCCCCAGGCACTGATGGCCTCCTGGTAGAGATATATAAAAGATATAGTGAATCCCTCCAACTATACTCCTCGACACCCTAAATGCTGCTGTTCAGAATGGTTGTCTGCCACACTCTATGAATGAGGTTGTCATTAATCACCAAACCTGGAAAGGATCCATTGTTACCTGACTTAGACCTACAGTATCTCACAAAAGTGAGTACACCCCTCAGATTTTTGTAAATATTTGAATATATCTAAAGAAATGACACTTTGCTACAATGTAAAGTAGTGAGTGTACAGCTTGTATAACAGTGTAAATTTGCTGTCCCCTCAAAATAACTCAACACACAGCCATTAATGTCTAAACCGCTGGCAACAAAAGTGAGTACACCCCTAAGTGAAAATGTCCAAATTGGGCACAATTAGCCATTTTCCCTCTGACTTGTTAGTATTACAAGGTCTCAGGTGTGAATGGGGAACAGGTGTGTTAAATTTGGTGTTATCGCTCTCACTCTCTCATACTGGTAACTGGAAGTTCAACATGGCACCTCATGGCAAAGAACTCTGAGGATCTGAAAAAAAGAATTGTTGCTCTATATAAAAATGGCCTAGGCTATAAGAAGATTGCCAAGACCCTGAAACTGAGCTGTAGCATGGTGGCCAAGACCATACAGCGGTTTAACAGGACAGGTTCCACTCAGAACAGGCCTCGCTATGGTCAACTAAAGAAGTTGAGTGCACGTGCTCAGCATCATATCCAGAGGTTGTCTTTGGGAAATAGATGTATGAGTGCTGCCAGCATTGCTGCAAAGGTTGAAGGGGTGGGGTGGTCAGCCTGTCAGTGCTCAGACCATATGCCACACACTGCATCAAATTGGTCTGCATGGCTGTCATTCCAGAAGGAAGCCTCTTCTAAAGATGATGCACAAGAAAGCCCACAGTTTGCTGAAGACAAGCAGACTAAGGACATGGATTACTAGAATCATGTCCTGTGGTCTGAAGAGACCAATATAAACTTATTTGGTTCAGATGGTTTCAAGCGTGTGTGGCGGCAACCAGGGAGAGGAATAGAAAGACAAGTGTGTCTTGCCTACAGTCAAGCATGGTGGTGGGAGCGTCATGGTCTGGGGCTGCATGAGTGCTGCCGGCACTGGGGAGCTACAGTTCATAGAGGGAACCATGAATGCCAACATGTACTGTGACATACTGAAGCAGAGCATAATCTCCTCCCTTCGGAGACTGGGATGCCTGGCAATATTCCAACATGATAACGACCCCAAACACACCTCCAAGACGACCACTGCTTTGCTAAAGAAGCCAAGGGTAAAGGTGATGGACTGGCCAAGCATGTCTCCAGACCTAAACCCTATTGAGCATCTGCGGGGCATCCTCAAACTGAAGGTGGAGGAGCGCAAGGTCTCTAACATCAACCAGCTCTGTGATGTCGTCACGAAGGAGTGGAAGAGAACTCCAGTGGCAACCTGTGAAGCTCTGGTGAACTCCATGCCCAAGAGGGTTAAGGCAGTCCTGGAAAATAATAGTGGCCACACAAAATATTGACACCTTGGGCCCAATTGGGACATTTTCACTTAGGGGTGTACTCACTTTTGTTGCCAGCAGTTTAGACTTTAATGGCTGTGTATTGAGTTAGTTTGAGGGACAGCAAATTTATACTGTTATACAAACTGTAGACCCACTACTTTACATTGTAGCAAAATGTAATTTATTCAGTATTGTCACATGAAAAGATATAATAAAATATTTACAAAAATGTGAGGGGTGTACTCACTTTTGTGAGATACTGTATATACGCTCACACACATACATGTGCATTAAACTGCATAGGGTGGTGACTGAGCAGAAAGCTAGAATAAATTGACTGTAGTGGGGGTGGAGGGGGGAGAGGGGATTTGTTAGGGGGAGGAAAACAGGGGGGGGGGGAGAAAAGGAAAGTGAGACAGGGAAAGAATCGCCCAGACTCTTTCATACCAATACTTACTTACGAATGCCTGCCACCCCCAATGGGAGGACCAAAGTAAAGTGCAGATATAAATGTTGTATATGTTGTAATATGTTCACCGATTTATGTGGGACATTGTTGTGTGTATGTACACATGCAGTTAATGTTGACCAGGCCAGAATGACAATGGTTGATTTGTCCAACTGAATTTTAACAGCTGAAGACTCTTTGATGTGTTAATCTTATGCAAGTCTATTTGAACATCTCAAAGGGTATTCAGGTGGTATCTGTTAATCTAATCTAATTACATATATCTAAAGGGGACTTGTTGATGTTGATATGCGGGAGTGCAAATTGGGGTGGTTCACGGCTGTTCACGGCTGGGGATTGTTGTCTGTTTGAAAGACTAAAGCTAATCAAAGTCCTAAATTGAAACGGCCAATCAAATTGCTCAGCCATTCAATGCCTGGTGAATATAACACGGCATTCAGTATATAGTTTGGGTGAGGCTTGTCTGTGTATGGCTGGGAACACACAGGCCTAGGAATATGGGTCTCTGAATTATATTTCCTCTGTCGGATTTTTTTGTCATCTGTGGACTTTGGACTTTGTTCTGTGTTGGAAGTCAATAAAGTGCATCTCTCTGGAAGAATTGGGTTGAGTACTTAAGAGTACTTACATCATCATTATAATAATACCTAAATATTAATTATCATACCCACTCTACATCATATCACCCAGTATATATTAATATACCCGATCACTACATTGGTGCCGTGCCGTTCAAGTGACCAGAAGAGCATTTTCGGACTTAGTAACAGAAGT
This sequence comes from Aquarana catesbeiana, assembly GCF_042186555.1. Taxonomy (NCBI): domain Eukaryota; kingdom Metazoa; phylum Chordata; class Amphibia; order Anura; family Ranidae; genus Aquarana; species Aquarana catesbeiana. Next base: position 190,191,774 of record NC_133329.1, on the reverse strand, counting down.
CGGTGGTGACAACAATCCTGTGAGGTGGACAGAAGTCTGATGAAGAACCAAGAGCTGTGCTGTGACTCTGATGTCTGGTTGTGACATAAAAGAGTCTGGTCTACAAATTTAAACAAGTTGGGAACCCCAGGATTATTCTCTGGAGATTGGAAACAACAAAAAAAGGACTGTGTCGTGTACCAGAAGACCTGAAGTGGAAGCTGAAGGAGTAACAAATGCGGTGAGTAAAATATTTTCTTTTTTTTTAAATTATTAGTAATATAGTCAAAATGCTTACTCAGTGTGAAGCTAGTGTCAGTTCTGATAAAGTTAACAGATGGGTATTAAAATGTATTAAGCGCCATGGCGGTCCTTATGAAATTCCAGAAAAATGTAAGCAGACGTGGACGATGATGAAGGAATTTTTAGAGAAAAATGTTTTTGATAGCAAAATTTCAGAAAGTAAAAGAAAAGGTTGCATTATACAGGGCTTGTTATCTTGCTGTTTAACAATGGAAAGTTCTTTGAATAATAAGGTTGCGGAAATTACCCAGTTACAGAAGGCAGTTGATAATAGCAACAATGTTTGTGAGAGGTTACAAAACCAATCAGACACCGAGACAGTAAATTTAAAATTGCATGCGGTTACGATTGGAGAAGCTTTACTTGAGAAATCTAAACATTGTGATGAATTATCAGAGGAAAATGAGAGATTAAAATTAAGAATTATGGAATTAGAGAAGAGATCTCAGGAATGCAGATATGCATCAAATCTTGGATTCAGCAATCTGCAGCAAACAGAACCTCATATTAAATCTGATAATTCATTACCAGCTGCCCCCACTGTGACTACCACAGTTTATAACAATAATAATAATACAGGTGAAGTTCAGCTTGTAATGAAGCCTTTGAAACCAAAATTATTAGACGCAATTCTTAAAGAAATAGGAATGGTTCCATACCATGATTTAAACAGATTTTTAAAATGGTTTTGTGACGTGCAGCAGGTCAGAGATATGTACAATCTCAACCCATCTGACTTAGAAAGAGTTTTGCAACATTCTTTAGGAAGTGGTCTTTGGATGAGAATTAAATAAATCTGTATTCAGCCTCTGAGGACAAGGGACATATTACTGGAATTATTATGTGTTTTGTATGGTGTACGTTCTGATGTTACTATTCATGGGAAGATCCAACAAATGCAAAATGAATCTCCCTATGAATTGTCACACAGGATAGCAACTATTATGGAATTATTGGTCAGTAATAATCTTGCATTTGAGCGTGGGGGCTTGATACATATGAGTATGTTTCTAGATGCGTTGCATGAAGATATCAAACAAAATATTTTATTAGTTACCCCAAATCCTCATGATTTAAAAGACATATTGTTGAGAGCAGACCATTTATGGAGAAAGTCAAATGAGCAGGCTGTCAAAATTGATTTAGCCACATTGTTTAGGACAAATACTGAGCATAAAGATCAGAAGATAATATCCTATGATAACACCCAGAGAGGACACTCCGGGTCAAACATAGGTGATATTAATATGAAAAACAGAGCTGACCAAAATAATAATAAGAAAAGGTCAAAGACTTGGATACCGTTTTCTCAGTTAAAACAGAAATATGACCACTTGAAGATTGAGTATGACAAGATGAGAGGGGAACGTGATAAATTATTAGAGCAGTTGAAGGGGGTACAGGGTGTCATGAATGTACAAGATGTACATTCTCCAGATCTGTTTTTGAATGCAAATGACACTTCTCTAGCAGTGGGGGTGAATTAGCTTCAAACTGTAAACGTGTAAATAATGCTTTGTTTTAACTTCAAACAATGTTTAAGGACCTTGCTAATTAGTTTTGTTGGAGAGTTTTGTCTTTCAGGGACGTCTGAAGATGCTTGCATGTGAATAGCAGAAGCACAGTCTGGAATTGCTGGCTAGTGGGGGAGAATTATGGGAGAAATGCTGAATAGACAATATATCACTATACATGGAATTATAAAGCATTCATGGACTCTCTCGAAATTCATCAAGCAATGGACCTTTTTTTCTTTTTTCTTCAACGCCCTAATTTTTAATTTTTCTCCCTTTTCCTGATATATTTTGCTTTTCATTTTTTTATTTTCTTTGTTTTATTTCTGGAACTTTATCTTAAAAGAGAAGCATTTAAACCTAAAATAATTTTCATAACATCTGTACATATTACATAATGCGTATTGATCAATATATTTGACATCTAAGGTGAGATGCTGCACAATGGCTTGGCAGAGCATAAATCATACTATGTTGGGTGGTTTTCCTAAATTTATAAGAGGGGTGAGTGAAATTCATCACTCTAGTCATGATTTGAAACTTTGTTGATTCAGTTGTTTATAATATGCTAAAGGCTATGACATATATGGATGGAAAAGACCTTTCTACCTTTCATGGTGAAGATACTGGCAAGAATTTCCACTGCCGCTTTGTCTGGATAGAAGATCTGTTAAACACTGATGTCAAGCTGATTCTATCTGAACCATCGTGTGGGGGTATATGTATATGTTGGTATACCATTCAAGTGTAATTGTGGACTGAATGATCCAAGTAACTGCTTTATTGAAGGCAATGAGGGGTCGGCTTACAGCAAATTACAAAAGCAAATTGTGGCTGGCAATCAACAAAGATGGACTCATGAATGTCAAGTGCAAGGAAATTGTTTGCAGCACAGTTTTTACTGCCATATCCAAACCTTTTTGACCTTGAAAGTGAGTGCTGGTACATTACTTTCATCTTTATAGTAAGAAGAACCATCAGAGTGTTTGCGTAAAAGTATCTTAAAAATGAAAAGCTTGAGCCTGAAGATGAGAGAATCCTGGACTTGTGGATTGGAGCTCCCAGAGCATACCAAGTTTACTTTCAGTGAGATGGTGAGAGATGTGATGAAGTCAGACCGAAGGATGGACTGTGACATTAGCTCGTCTTTGCGCAATATTCAAGATCTTGATGTGATATAATAAGGCCTAACAGCTATATGGGCCACTGACGTTTACCAAATCCTTTTCCAGTCATGGTCTAAAAGTTATATTATCTAATAACTGTTTCATGGGGATATTTTAGAGGCTGGCAAAGAGAGATGTAACCAGTTTCAACTTCATATTTTATATGAGCCATTGTAAAGCATCCAGTACCTTAAATCGTAATGATATTTTTTGTTGTTTGATTTATGGGTCAGTTCTAGTAGTTAGAACCGACCCAAGTGGGGGTATATGTTGTATATGTTGTAATATGTTCACCGATTTATGTGGGACATTGTTGTGTGTATGTACACATGCAGTTAATGTTGACCAGGCCAGAATGACAATGGTTGATTTGTCCAACTGAATTTTAACAGCTGAAGACTCTTTGATGTGTTAATCTTATGCAAGTCTATTTGAACATCTCAAAGGGTATTCAGGTGGTATCTGTTAATCTAATCTAATTACATATATCTAAAGGGGACTTGTTGATGTTGATATGCGGGAGTGCAAATTGGGGTGGTTCACGGCTGTTCACGGCTGGGGGTTGTTGTCTGTTTGAAAGACTAAAGCTAATCAAAGTCCTAAATTGAAATGGCCAATCAAATTGCTCAGCCATTCAATGCCTGGTGAATATAACACGGCATTCAGTCTATAGTTTAGGTGAGGCTTGTCTTTGTATGGCTGGGAACACACAGGCCTAGGAATATGGGTCTCTGAATTATATCTACTCTGTCGGATTTTTTGTCATCTGTGGAATTTGGACTTTGTTCTGTGTTGGAAGTCAATAAAGTGCATCTCTCTGGAAGAATTGGGTTGCTGCGGAAGAGTACTTACTAATTAATTATCATACCCACGATACCACTCTACATCATATCACCCAGTATATATTAATATACCCGATCACTACAATAAACAATTAGATGGATGAAAAATAAAATAGTTTATGATATATCTATAAAAGTGCACATCGCAAACCTAGACCCTTGGCTATACAACTTAGCATGCAGATATGCCTATAGATAAGATACTGGGTTATTTATGTTTTATATTTACAAAATGGTGGCAACCTCAATCCCTTCATTTATACCGCCAGGTAAAAGTACATCCAGGCAATAAATGCAGTACGTTTCTCTCGCACAAAGTTGTTTGAAACATTCTGCTACAGAGTGTGATTTGGGGATCTGCTCAATGACCCATACTTGAAGTCCCTTGGTAGACTTTTTGTGGGCATGAGCAAAGTGTCCTGGGACACTATGTGGGTCCTCACTAGGGATGAGCCGAACACCCCCCGGTTCGGTTAGCACCAAACCTGCGAACGGACCGAAAATTTGCACGAACGTTAGAACCCCATCGACGTCTATGGGACTCGAACGTTCAAAATCAAAAGTGCTCATTTTAAAGGCTAATTTATATGGTATTGTCCTAAAAAGGGTTTGGGGACCCGGGTCCTGCCCAAGGGGACATGTATCAATGAAAAAAAAACTTTTAAAAATGGCCGTTTTTTCGGGAGCAGTGATTTTAAAGATGCTTTAAATAAAAAAAAAAAAAAAAAAAAAGTGAAATATTCCTTTAAATATCGTACCTGGGGGTGTCTATAGTATGCCTGTAAAGTGGCACATGTTTCCTGTGCTTAGAACAGTCCCTGCACAAAATGTCATTTTTAAAGGAAAAAAAGTCATTTAAAACTGCTTGCGGCTTTAATGTAATGTCGGGTCCCGGCTATATGGGTAAAAATCAGTGAGACAAAACGGCATGGGTACCCTCCAGTCCATTACCAGGCCCTTTGGGTCCTGTATGGATATTAAGGGGAACCCCGCACCCAAATTAAAAAAAAAGGAAAGGCGTGGGGCCCCCAGGCCCTATATACTCTGAACAGCAGTATACAGGCAGTGCAAACAAGACAGGGACTGTAGGTTTGTTGTTAAGTAGAATCTGTTTGTAATTTTGAACTGGTACATTTTTAAAGTATAGCTCCAGCCAAAAAATCAGTTTTTAAGCTTTTTGGAAAACATAGGGTAGGGTTATCACCCCTGTAGCATTTGTTTTGCTGTCTGTGCTCCTCTTCAGAAGATTTCACCTCACTTTTTGTCCCAGTGACAAATGTTTTTTGAAAATTTGGGGTTTTTAGTGAAACAAGGATTGGTGATAAAGCATCAGTGGAAAGGAGAAAAGTTTTTCCCATATTAACTCTTACAGGAGATAACTTCCCTTCCTATGGGGTAGATTTCATCTCACTTCCGTTGTCTCCTTCCATTTGCAAGTAGGAGTCGTTTGTAAGTTGGATGTTTGAAAGTAGGGGCCTGCCCTATATACTCAGCAGAAATTTGGGCCTTAGGTGTTGTTGTGGCCTCAACACTGTAAGCCTTCACAGGGCGCTGCTGTGAAATATTAGATCAAGAATTGTAATTACAAAAAAAAAAAAAATTGAAAAATTGGGCCTTTGGTGGTGGTGGTTGTGCTGGTGCCACAACACTGTAAGTCCTCACAGTTAATCTTGGTGGGCGCAGAAACGTGCCCTGCTGTGAAATATTCAATCAAGAATTGTAATTACATGCCCCTGTTGAACAGGGGCTGAAAAATTGGGCCTTTGGTGGTGGTGGTGGTGCTGGTGGCACAACACTAAGTCCTCACAGTTAATCTTGGTGGGCGCAAAAACGGGCCCTGCTGTGAAATATTCAATCAAGAATTGTAATTACATGCCCCTGTTGAACAGGGCCAGAAAAATTGGGCCTTTGGTGGTGGTGGCACAACACTGTAAGTCCTCACGGTTAATCTTGGTGGGCGCAGAAACGGGCCCTGCTGTGAAATATTAGATCATGAATTGTAATTACATGCTCCTGTTGAACAGGGGCTGAAAAATTGGGCCTTAGGCACTGGTGCTGGTGCCACAATACTGCAACCCCTCACAGATACTGTAGTTGGAATGCAGGAATGAGCCCTGCTGCAAAGTATTGCATCAAAAATTGTAATTACACGCCCCTGTTAAACAGGGGCTGAAAAATTGGGCCTTAGGCACTGGTGCTGGTGCCACAACACTGCAACCCCTCACAGATTATCTAGTTGGAAAGCAGGAATGAGCCCTGCTGCAAAGTATTACATCAAAAATTGTACATACATGCCCCTGTTAAACAGGGGCTGAAAAATTGGGCCTTAGGCACTGGTGGCGGCGCCCAGAACCAAAAATGTTCTTACAAGCTATCAGCATGATCATTGAGGAGGAAGAGGATAATTACTCAGGATAGTCACTCAGCATCAGCATAGGCAGTCTTTGAAGGGATCTGAGATTTCAAAAAAAATTATTCGGTTACATCAGCATCAGGTGCTTGGTAGCTGGTGGTGATCCAAGACTGATTCATTTTTATGAAGGTCAGTCGATCGACCGAGTCGGTGGACAGACGCACCCTGTGATCGGTTACAAAGCCTCCAGCAGCACTGAATGTGCGTTCCGAAAGAACGCTGGATGCAGGACAGGCCAGTAGCTCAATTGCATACCGTGCAAGCTCTGGCCAGTGATCCATCCTCAAGACCCAGTAACCCAGAGGATTTTCAGTGGGAAAGGTGTCCAAGTCAGATCTTGCCCCTAGGTATTCCTGCACCATGTAACACAGACGCTGGCGATGGTTGCTGGAACCGATCATACCTTGGGGCTGCGGACTAAAAAATTGTCTGAACGCATCGGTCAGACGGCCACCTTCTCCGCCACTCCATCTTTAACTGACCGAAGCCTCAGCAACACGTTGTCCAGAAACAGGAGTTTGTAACCTCCCAGTCTCTGGGAACGCGTTGCACAGACCTTTCTGCAAGGCCTCCCGAAGATATTTCATCCTCTGCTCCCTCTGCGACGGCAAGATAAGGTCCGCAACCTTACCCTTGTAACGTGGATCAAGGAGGGTTGCCAGCCAGTATTGGTCCTTCTCCTTGATACCACGAATACGAGGATCCTTATGCAGGCTTTGCAGGATCAAGGAGGCCATGCAGCTTAGGTTTGCTGAGGCATTCAGTCCGGAGTCCTCTGGGTCACTAAGGACGACATGGTCTGCAGCCACCTCCTCCCAGCCACGTACAAGTCCATGTGTTTCTTGGGACTGATCCCTTAAAGACTGCTGCTGATGCTGAGTGCCAGGCTCCACCTCCATACTGACTCAATCCTCCTCCTCTTCCTGTGTGATTGGCAGGCACGCAGGAACACTGTCTGGATAAAGGGGGCCTTGAGAGCTAAGGAAGTCCTCCTTTTCCTGTCTCTGTTCTGCCTCAAGTGCCCTGTCCATTATTCCACGCAGCGTGTGCTCCAACAGGTGGACAAGGGAGACAGTGTCATTGATGCATGCACTGTCACTGCTCACCATCCTCATGGCCTCCTCAAATGGTGACAGGACAGTGCATGCATCCCTGATCATGGCCCATTGGCGTGGGGAAAAAAAAACAAGCTCCCCTGACCCTGTCGCCATAGTCGCACAGGTACTCATTGATGGCCCTCTGCTGCGTGTGCAGCCGCTGCAGCATGGCCAACGTTGAGTTCCACCTGGTGGGCATGTCACAGATTAGGCGGTTCTTGGGCAGGTTAAATTCCTTTTGGAGGTCTGCCAGCCGAGCACTGGCATTATATGACCGGCGGAAATGCACACAGACTTTTCCTGGCCTGCCTCAGGACATCCTGTAAGCCCGGGTACCTGCCCAAGAACCGCTGCACCACCAAGTTAAGGACGTGAGCCAAACAGGGCACATGAGTCAGTTGTCCCTGTCGGAGGGCGCAGAGGAGGTTGGTGCCATTGTCGCAAACCACCATTCCTGCCTTAAGTTGGCCTGGCATCAACCACCTCTGAACCTGCCCCTGTAGAGCTGACAGAACCTCTGCCCCAGTGTGGTTCCGGTCCCCCAAGCACACCAGCTCAAGCACCGCATGGCATCTTTTGGCCTGCGTACTTGCGTAGCCCCATGAACGCCTACAGAGCACTGCTGGTTCCGAGGACAAAGCACAGGAAGAGGCCATGGAGGAAGAAGAAGAGGAGGGGGTGAAGGAGAGAGGTGTGTCACAATCATTAGTAGTGGCATTTTGGAGGCGTGGTGGCAGAACAACCTCCAACACTACTGCACCTTGTCCTGCATCCTTCCCAGCTGCCAGCAGAGTCACCCAATGCGCAGTGAAACTTAGGTAATGTCCCTGTCCATGCCTGCTGGACCATGAGTCAGTGGTAATATGCACCTTACCGCTGACCGCCCTGTCCAGCAAGGCATGGACATTGCCTTCCACATGCCGGTAGAGAGCTGGAATCGCCTTCCGTGAGAAAAAGTGGCGTTTGGGTACCTGCCACTGAGGAACCGCACATTCCACAAACTCATGGAATGGGGAAGAGTCTACCAACTGAAAAGGCAGCAGTTGAAGTGCTAGCAATTTTGCCAAGCTAGCATTCAACCGCTGGGCATGTGGATGGCTGGGAGCGAACTTCTTTCAGCGGTGCAGCAGCTGGGGCAGGGAAATTTGCATGGTACAATCTGACGTCGGTGTACCGAAAGCAGATTGCCCACAAGTACTTGGCTGTGACACACCTAATTCTACACCTTCATTCCTCTCAGTGCAGGTCTCAGAGAGGACTGAAGGTATAGTGGGGTTGGAGATCTCAGCTGATGAGGAGCAAGGAGAGTTCCTCTTTGTTCTTTGGTGTGGGTCTTTTAGATACGCTTGCCAACGAACTGCATGGCAGGTCAACATATGTCTGATCAAGCATGTGGTGCCCAAGCGGGAGATGTTTTGGCCACGCGAGATACGCTTGAGACACATGTTGCAAATAGCAGCGGTGCGATCTGATGCACTCGTCTCAAAAAAGGTCCACAAAGAACTTTTTGAATAACGTGCAGAGACAGCAGCACCCTGCACATGCAGAGCTTTGGGGTGTGATGCAGTCAGTGTGCTGCCCTGAGGCTGGCCCCTGGAGGGCATCCTGCCTCGTTGGTGATGTGCCTCCTCCTCCTCTCTCCTATCAGGCACCCACGTTGAGTCAGTGACCTCATCATCCCCTCCCTCCTCATCACTGGAGCAAACCTTGCAGTATGCTGCAGCAGGGGGAGCATGACTGCCAGATTGCTGTCCTTCTTGGGCACCCCCTCTGTCCGGGCTCACGTTACTGCCTTCATCTAGCTCAGTATCATCATCAGAGCCTTCTAAACGCTGGACATCCTCCTGGAGCATGTACCCAACACTGTGGTCAAACCGTTCGAGGGACTCCTCAGGAGGACATGGTGGGGCTAGGGAAGGAGTCACTGATGCCATTGAGCCGAGGGAAGAGGCCGCGTTGGCAGCTGCTTTGCCAGACAAAGTACCCTGAGCATGGGTGAGAGAGGATGAGGAGGATGAGTACGGTTTGGTCATCCACTCGACCAAGTCTTCCGCATGTTGGGGCTCAACACAGCCAGCTGCCGAAAAAAAGGCCAAGCATGTCCCACGGCCACGTGCTGATGAGGATGCAACACTGTTGCCTCTAGACACAGAGCCTGCTTGCCCTCTTTTATTGGTTTGTGACTGTCTGCCTCTCCTTGTTAGCCTTCCAGACATACTAATGGCCTGTAGCTGCACTAAACTGGGAGATTATATATAGATAGATAGATAGATAGATAGATAGATAGATAGATAGATAGATAGATAGATAGATAGATAGATAGACACACTGATACTGCAGCTAGCAAAATCAACTGCCTGCCTGTGGTATGAGAACACCACCAACCTTCTACAGGTAGCTTTAGCTGAACACTGTGCAGAGGTCCAATACACTAACTTGTAGTTTTAGCTGAACACAGTGAGGAAGATGCACTACACTAACTTTTAGCTTATTTAGCTGCCTGCGGTAGTGATAGGATCAGGAAAACACCACCAACCTTCTACAAGTAGCTTTAGCTGAACACTGTGCAGAGCTCGCACTACACTAACTTGTAGTTTTAGCTGAACACTGAGGAGGATGCACTACACTAACTTGTAGCTTAAGCTGAACGCTGTTCAGAGGACGCACTACACTAACTTGTAGTTTTAGCTGAACACTGTGAGAAGGACGCACTACACTAACTGTAAATAGTCTAGCTGCCTGACTGTGGTACTAATAGGATCAAAAGAACACCAGCAATTTTATTCAGGTAGCTGTAAATACTGTAACAAGACAAGCCTGCCTGTCAGTAGCAAGATAACAGGAACGGATCTAGCTAAACTGAATACAGTGTGTGTATATATATATATATATATATATATATATATATATATATATATATATATATATATATATATATACACACACATATATACACATACATACATACATACATATACAGTACATATACAGTACATATACATACACACACACACACACACAACACCTGGGATGCATATATATACACAATACACCAGTGGCGGCCCGTCCATAGGGGGCGACTGGGTGCCGCCCCCCCTCCTGTAGTCAAAAAAAAAAAATGTTTAAACGGCCCCTTTAAGAAAAAAAAAAAAGTCCTTTAACAAAGTGCACTGTGGCGCCGGACACAGTACACTATGGAAAGCGCCACATCAATGCAATCATGAGATTGCAGACGTGGCGCTTCATTTGCGGGCTTTTAACCCGCCTTGCGGCGCAATTGAAAATGCCGATTAGCTTCCGCCCATAGAATCAGTGTGATTCTATGGGCGGGAGCATTGCTTTTCAAATCTCAAGGCCACTTCCGGCTTTCGTGAAACAGACTAAAGCCGGAAGTGATGTTGGCAGCTCCGTTCTTCGGCCCAAGCGGAGCTGCAGGAGGAAGGTAAGAGAGCAGCATGAGGGACAGGTTCCAGTGAGCTCCAGCACAGCACAGCTGCATCTGTCCCTCTCTTCCCCATTCCCCCCTCTCTCCTGTCGCATGGACTGAAGACACCTCTGAATGCCTTCCTATACACAGACAGAGGGGGAGGGGGAGGAGAATGGACACATACACAGGACGTGCTGATCTGAGGTCTGAATATGACACTTGCAGGGGAAGGGGGGCAAGTTATCAAAGAAGGATACTCACAGTGATTTGGGGGGCTGGGAGAGGATGCTGTATGTGCTAGGGGCCACTTTGGGAGCATAGAGGATTTGTGCTAGAAGGGGGGTTGAATATAAAATTAGACCCCCCCCCCCAGCACAAATCCTCTCTGCTCCCAAAGTGGCCCCTAGCACATACAGCATCCACTTCCAGCCCCCCGAATCACTGAGTATCCTTCTTTGATAACTTGCCCCCCTTCCCCTCTTGTTCAAAGAGATGCTGGCTGCTCTTAAGAAGACAATCATGGTGTCTGGGATCAGTGGACACAGTGGATGCGTTTTGATGACACAGTTTAATGCGTTTTGATGACACAGTGGATGCGTTTTGATGACACAGTGGATGTGTTTTTGTTGACACAGTGGATGCATTTTGATGACACAATGGATGCGTTTTTGATGACACTGTGGATGCGGTTTTGATGACACAGTGGATGCGTTTTGATGACACAGTGGATGCGTTTTGATGACACAGTGGCTGCGATTGATGTTTTTTTTCAGAATTTTTCAGTTTGTTTGCGCCCCCCCAAAAATTTTGAGCACCAGCTGCCACTGCAATACACTGTAAGTGCAGCTAACTCACTGACTGTCCTGCCTAATCTATCTAACTTAAATCAAATGACACTGTCTCTCTGTCTATCTCTCTCAACGCCGGAACACACACTACACAGGGCCGCCGTACAGGCGGTCTTATATAGTGTGGGGCGTGTACTAAATCCCCTGAGCCATAATTGGCCAAAGCCTCCTTGGCTTTGTCCAATTACGGCTCTCTGTTCAGACGGCGCTGTGATTGGCCAAGCATGCGGGTCATAGTGCATGCTTGGCCAATCATCAGCCAGCAATGCACTGCGATGCCGCAGTGAATTATGGGCCGTGACGCGCCACACGAATTTGGCACGAACGGCCCATATCGTTCACAATTCGGCGAACAGACGATGTTCGAGTCGAACATGGGTTCGACTCGAACACGAAGCTCATCCCTAGTCCTCACCTACCTCGATGAGACGTCTATGCTCGCCGAACCTCTGTCTCAGAGGTCGAATAGTTCGGCCCACATAGATCAAGCAACAGGGGCAGGTGAGACCGTAAACAACTAAATCTGATGAGCAGTTATACATTTTTTTTTTAGGGGATATGTTTTACCTTTGGTACAAAAGGATTTATTGCCATGTTGTACAAATTTACAGGTTTTGCACAGTGCTTTGCAACATTGGTACATGCCCACCAATGGTATGAGCACTGGCACAGGTGGTGGAACAGTAACAGATTTAAATTTACTGGGGGCAATTTTATTTTTCAAATTGGGGGCTTTTCGATATGTAACCCTGGGGCGTGCAGGAAGAATGTTTTTTAGGTGTGGGTCTTGGAGTAGAATATTCCAATGGTTCGAAAGTATATTTTCCATTTTCCTATATTGTGAGTGAAAAGTTGTAATGAATCTGGTGGAGTGATCACCAGAAATAAGGGTGGATTTTGATGGTTTGCCCTTCAAGTAAGTTTCATAGGCCATATTCACAAGAAATTTATTTTTTTAGATTTGTACTGCACTTTACTTAGGTTTGGTCCTCCATTGGGGGTGGCGGGCATTCGTAAGTAAGTATTGGTATGAAAGAGTCTGGGCGACTCTTTCCCTGTCTCACTTTCCTTTTCTCTTCCAGCCATCGTTTTCCTCCCCCTAACAAATCCCCCTTCCCCCTCACTACAGTCAATTTATTCTAGCTTTCTGCTCAGTCACCACCCTATGCAGTTTAATGCATATATATATATATATATATATATATATATATATATATATATATATATATATATATATATATATATATATATATATATATATATATATACACATACACACACACACACACATATATATATATATATATATTTTTTTTTTTACTTTAAAACATTTTCCGGGATGCATGCGTGTGTGCACATTTGAGTGTGCATGTGTACGCACGTATATGTTCCCACGAGTTCATCCTTGCTTCCCCGCCCATAGTCAAATGATGTCCGCAGGAGGGATCTCCCATCCTGGGCGGGCATCATATGACGTCCTCGAATTCCTGGCCGTCTAGGCATCACTCGGGAGCCGATGCGCGTGCCCGGCAGCCGCGATGTCCACCAGGCACCCGCGATTGCCGGTAACAGAGCAGGGACGTGGATCTGTGTGTATAAACACACAGATCCACATCCTGTCAGGGGAGAGGAGACGGATCGTGTGTTCCCAGTACAGAGGAACACCGATCGGTCTCCTCCCCTTGTGAGTCCCCTCTCCCCACAGTTAGAATCACTCCCTAGGTAACACATTTGACGACTTGATCGCCCCCTAGTGTTAACCCTTTCCCTGCCTGTGCTATTTATACAGTATCCAGTGCATTTTTATAGCCATGATTGCTGTATGAATGTAAATGGTCCCAAATTTATGTCAAAAGTGTCTGATTATGTTCGCTGCAATGTCAGTCACTATAAAAATAGCAGATCGCTGCCACTACTAGTAAAAAAAAAAAAATAATAATAATAAAAATGCCATAAATCTATCCCCTATTTTGTAGACGCTATAACTTTTGCGCAAATCAATCAATATACGCTACCAAAAATATGTAGAAGAATACATATCGGCCTAAACTAAGGAAATTTTTTTTTTTTTAATTGGGATATTTATTATAGCAAAAAGTAAAAAATAGTGTTTTTTTTTTTTTCAAACTTGTCACTCTTCTTTGTTTATAGCGCAAGAAATAAAAACTGCAGAGGTGATCAAATACCACCAAAAGAAAGCTCTATTGGTGTGTGTGTGTGTGTGTGTGGGGGGGGGGGGGTGATAAAAATGTTATTTGGGTACAGTGTTGCATGACCACGCAATTGTCATTCAAAATGCGACAGCGATGAAAACTGAAAATTGGCCTGGGCAGGAAGGGGGTGAAAATGCCCTGTATTGAAGTGGTTAAAAAACCACGATTGATTAACTAATTGATATTTGACTTTTGATTGAATATAGTTGTTTGGGCCCCTGACTGACCTTCATAAATTAACTTTTTTAAATTCATAAACTATATTATTAATCACAAGTAATCCCCTTATGTCACCTTTCAGGAATATTAAATAATAATTGACTAATCTTATTGTTAAATAATCATTTTTAAATTGATTGATATGACAATTTTAGATTCAGTGACATATGATCATTTTTAACAACCCCCCCCCCCCCCCCATCTCCCCTTAAAGATTTATACACATACATTTATTGCTGCTAATCATGTCCCTTTAAATATATTGTCTCTCATATATTGCCTTGTTATAAAATTATTTCATTATCAACATTAATGTTTTTTAATTTTTAAATGTTTAACTCTCATATGTGGGTAGACATGTTATTTCTGCTGTATCTAGCTTGAACATCTAAAATAGTTTCTTGACCGTGTAATATAAACTACTCCCAATGTTATTGATAGACATCGTGCCGTCCCCTCCCCTCTACACAGCATATAAGGCAGCCTTCCGTCACATGAGTTAGCTTGATAAAGGAGAGCGACTGCCATGTCACCCGCAGTGCGCATGCTTGGGAAATGCTTTGCTTGCCAATGACGTCATCCGTCCTTGTTCTGCACACCACCAGCGTTCCAGACCTCATTCTGAGTTCCTCTCCACCGCAGACGGCCCCTTCCACAGCGGAGCAGCAGTGAGCAGCGAACGAGGGGCTACAACGCTACCCATCCGGGATAGGACCGTCAGCTGAAGACACTACCTTCCTCCACTACCCACTGTGGGACTGACTACATGCCTGCTTATTACCTTCCAAATGTGAGTTGTTAAGCTTTAGTGCTATTAAAAACTTGTTATACTTCTGCACCCAGAGGCTCCTCCCCCTTTGTTTTACTGACAGTGTTTCAAATAGAGGGGGGAAATTAGCGGAATATAGATCCTTATATGTAGGAGACAACCAGATCCCCAAATATGGCAGAGAATCAAGCCACTAGAATGGAAAGTACCTTTGCAGAGCATCCAGAGTCTGTAATGCGAGAGACACCTACAGTGCCTTAGAAATCTAGAATCTTCATCAAGTTGGGTAGAGAAAGATGGGATGTCAGTGACAGTAAGATGTCATCCGCAAACAAGGAAATTTTATGAGAAGATCCTGCAACATCCACGCCCATCACCTCTGGGTTACTACGAATTGCCTACTCCAGGGGTTCAATACCCAAAATGAAAAAGAGTGGCAAGAGAGGCAACCCTGCCTAGTGCCCCTGTTAATCAGAAAGACTGGGGACTCAAATCCATGGTATTTGAGTTTAGCTTGGGGGGCACTATACAGGGCAGCCTTCCACTGCATCAAAAGTGGGCTAAATCCATAGTGACGAAGGACCGCAGTAAGTTTGGCCAAGAGACGGTATCAAAGTCTTAGATATATCTAATGACAAAAGCGTCATTCTATGGACCAGCCTTAAGCTATGTGCAGAAATTGGCAGATGGCATCTCCCGCCTGACGTTTTGGGACAAAACCCACCTGGTCTTTCTTAATAAGTTGAGTCAGAAAGGAATTAAGTTTGTCAGAATGTCCATGAGGATTTTCAGATCTATATTAATCAGGGAGATAGGGCGATAGTTTGCCAAGTGTGCAGATCCTTATCGAGTTTAGGGATTATGACAATGTTTGCAGTCCGAAGGGAGGAAGAAAGGGCTGCACTGCATTATACATGGCTGCCAAGTGGGGGGTGATGACTTCTGCAAACTTTTTATAAAAGAGAGCAGAGTAGCCATGGGGTCCTGGTCTTTTGCCTAGTTTTATGTCCTTAATGCATTGTAAAATTTCCGAAACAGAAATGGCATAGTCCATAAGTGTTCTATGGACTGGTGCAAGTTTTGGGAGGGATAGACCCTCTAAGTAGTTGGAAAACACGTATCGGTGAATACACTTCCCCCTTAGTGGTCACTTTTATAATGCAAATATAGGCACCAATATGCAACAATATAACGTTAATATAAACATATATGCAAACCACTCTAGTGCTATAATACACCTCTCCCTCATACTCAGTACAATATGCTTTGTGCAACTTATCAAAAATCCATATTTCACATAAAGTGCTTAGTGCATACCAATCTCATATGTACAGCATAGCAAAAAGTGTTGAATGCATAGCAAAAATTCATATACTTGTATACAAGACAAAATCCATAAAAAGTGCTTATACAGTGCAGACAAAGTACTTCAGTGCTTATAGTTTAATTTAAGGTGCAATATTCACTCCAGTGCCTGTGCTCTGTGCTCCCCCTTTGAGCACCGCACTCACCATCAATCCATGACCCCTTATATACCAAGCGGGTCAAAAAACGCTCCGGGATCTCTCATCTAGGTCTTCTCTTACGTCTTATAGGTAACCGCTTTCCAGAGACCAACCCATATAACATATAACATGGAACAAACAAAAGGGATTCTCAGATTTTCAAAAGTATAAAACAAGTAGGAACACTTACACTGTAGATGTGAATACCAGCATTATACAATGTGACTGGGACCCTCCTGTGTTGCACGGACCGGAAAGGTACAACCGGAAGTGACGATGGTGTAAGGAAGCTCCAACCAACAATTTTTGTCAAGGTGACATCCTCAGGACTGCATTGATACACGTGTTTTCCATTGAGTTATATACCTGTATTTTCTGATATAATTAGCGTGGAGGCAGCTACTCAGTAAAACATAGCGCAGGATTCATTTATGTTTTTACTAAGAAGTTGGTAATATCCTGATCACTTGGCTGAGCAGATACATCACACAGGGAAACGAGAGGGTGCCTAAACTCATCCAGTACCCGAATAGGATTGCTGGTGAGAACATTACATCTATTTCTCAAGGTGATTGGGGAGTGCGTCAGGGCAAAGGTACAAAGTTGCCTTGCCAACATTGTATCAAGCTTTTTAGCTTTTGTGTACCATTTTTGTCGATTACACAGAAGGGTCCATTTCACTAAATCTGTCAGGCAAAGATCTAATTCTGTGCAAACTTCATCTAAAAACGTAGGATTAGAAGGAGTAGGAGTTTTTTTAAACTGCTCCGAGGTAGCTTTCAATCTAAGTTTCGTTTTAATCACAAGACCTGTTATCTTTTTCTTGTATTCTGGGAAGTGCTTATATATATATATATTCACACAGAAAGATTAAACGTCAGATCACTCTGAGAAATTGTACCTTGTGCGCATGTCTAAGTTTCTTAAGGGTGGTTTCCAGGAATCCAGGCGAGTTTAAAGAGCACTTTATGCAGAAGTATCGAGGGTCTACACACCCCTAGACCATCAAATCCTTACAGAACTTTGGGGGCTCATCCGGGATCGGTCATTTATGTCCGATAAGTTAACTATATATTTATTTTCTCTTGCTGTGACCTCTATTAGGGACCGATTCCCTTAAGGGACCAGTAATTTGTGTGATAATTATATTAAACCTCGATAAAGGAAACTGTTCTGAGAAACAGTAAAAAGGAGGAACTCTGGGGGAGTTCTGGACTCTGAGAAGTCTTTAAGATAAATTTATACAGTACTGTAATTATAAGAAGTCTGATAAAGTGTGCCGGACAAACCCGATCTCTTTTGCTTATCTTTCTGTCGCGTAGAGATATAAGACAATTTGTGTGTGTGGAATTTGTCAGGAGTTACAAGGTAAAGCAACATCGTCCACTGTATTGCAATGGGAAAGATTAATGGAAAGCCTGTGCCGCCACCAGAAGTAGGGGAAACTTGTAAATGTTATGTTGCTTGTGTATGTGGGACCAATTATGTGTATATTAACCCTTGGGTAGACAATTTGGCAGTGTGGACAGAAGCCATGGGTAGTAGTAATCCGTTTCCCCAGGAGGGTGACAATGATGAGTTCCACATGGATATGGTAAAGGGACTTTGTCTCGGAGACAAAGAAGCCTTTTCATATTATTCTGGAGATCCACAATGGGATATGACATATATGAGAAAGAGAGAACTGGTTAACTTATGCCCCCTACTGGTATGAAAGGACAAATAAAAAGGAGAAGAAAAAGGAGTACCTATTGTAAGGGATAAGGAAGCCCCAGGTTTACATGCCTGTGAAAAGAGGATTAAACCTACCTTTCCAACCCCCGTACCATGTGCCCCGCCACTTCCACCCTACATTTCACAACCCCAGGGGGGACCACCTAAACAACTATACCCCTCATTTTCAAAAGAAGATATGGAGTTCTTAGCCACAGTGGCAGGGGCAGCCCAAAACCCACATAGAACACCACCCCCTGTTAGACAGGCACCTGCAGCTGCCCAGTCGTTACCCACAGTTTCAGAACCACCCGCCAGTGTCTCATCCACAACGGGTGACATGCTGGCTACCGAGGATCCACAAATGGAACCCCGACACTCAAGTACAATTTCAGTGGTAGTAAGTCCTCCTGTAACCAGACAAAGGGCTGCACAATGGGATGAATCAGGGATAAACATGGAATTGCCCTTTATGACAGTGGGGGACATTTTAGTAATGAAGCCCATTGATATTGAGGATAATAATCGTATTATTAAACAC
Source organism: Aquarana catesbeiana (assembly GCF_042186555.1). Classification (NCBI taxonomy): domain Eukaryota; kingdom Metazoa; phylum Chordata; class Amphibia; order Anura; family Ranidae; genus Aquarana; species Aquarana catesbeiana. The sequence goes on along the minus strand of NC_133329.1, from coordinate 190,173,225 downwards.
TGCCCCAAACCTACCACATCAGCTGCCGGCGCTATAAGCTACTTTAGAAAATGTGCACTGGTAGAAATTACACACAAGAGGATATAAGGCTTATTATAGACACTTTAGGCGGTACTACCTCCCCTTGGGTTTGGACGAAGGTGCCCACCATAAACACCGTTGAACCCCCCACTACAACTGCTGCCCAGTACAAATTAAATACTGTTGACGGCTGGACTGCTATGTGGAAAGAAGTAGAAGATGAAATGAAGAGCTTTCACAAATAAATCCTCATTGCCTACTGCAGTAGCCTGCAAACAAAAACCAGTGGAGTCTGTGTTGGAATTCTGGAAAAGATTTCTAGAAGTCTGGACACAGGACGCCGGGCTCAGCACTCAGGATGAGTTGTACCGCCTTTTGATACAGACATATCTTAGCAACCTTGGCCCTAAATATGCACTCACATTAAGACAGCAGATATCAGACTGGGCCACAAGTACCATAACTGATTGCCATAAGAAGCTGACAGAGAAGGATGCAGCAGGATGCTTTGACATCCCCAAGCAAACACCCGTGCAAACATTACCAAAATAATTTCCCAGGAAATCAAAATCAAACGGGAAACTTTTATAAAAAAAGGAGGTTACAGAGGGGGTTATAGAGGAAGGGGACAAGGACAAAGAGGGGACTTCCAACAGAAACAGCCTAAAACGGGATGTTTTAATTGTGAAGATCTTGGACATTGGAAGGCAGATTGCCCTTACTATGAGAAGGAATTAACAAATTCCGAGCCCCCAGCTCCCCCACAACAACAGCAGAATTCACAGCAACACAATGTAAAATACCCCATTACCTGGCAACAGCAACAACAGAAATGAAGCTGCCCTGAAGGTGGTATCCCAGCATTTCCCCTTGTCTCTCACTCTTACCAAGAACAACCAATAATTTTGCTGCATGCGAATGGAAAAATAATTCCTTTTCTACTCGACAGTGGAGCCACATGCAGTACAATTAGCCAAGATTTTTATAGAGGAGAGGTCACAAATGCTGAGCCTTCAATGGGAATAAATGGAATACTGACTAAAACTTTTAAAACACCACCTCTTCCAGTTATTGACCCAACTGGAGCGGGATCAGTGATTCAACATTGTTTCAGAATAATATCTGGCTGTCCTGTGAGTCTCTTGGGCAGACATTTGCTAGGTAAAAGGAGACAAGGTGCGCGAATCTTAGTGCAGTATCAAATGCAACTTTAATAGGTAGAAATAAAAAGGTGGCCAAATGGCTACTCACAAATACTCAATAAGAGTTAGGCATGTAAACACATGTAGGCTGTCCATAAAAAAAACGCAGCTGTTCACAGTGGAGGGTCCCAATGATATGAAGGACGCTGTCTAGAAGATGTTAGTAGGCAGTCTGTGGTCTGGAATCCTTTGCCGGTGGGAGCGCTGCCGTGGGGGGTACAGGAAAGCCCAGGTGTCAGCAAAGGCTGCTGACACCTGGGCTTTCCTGTACCCCCCACGGCAGCACTTAGATTGGCGCACCTTGTCTCCTTTTACATTGTCTTTCAGAGTAATTGCTTCTACTCTCAAGGGAGTTGCCGCTGGTGCGCATTGTCATTTCATTCAATTTTTAATCATCATTTGGGACTCCTTTTTACATGTGTAGATGTGTATATATACACTATCTTTCCATATATACAAATATATGGTTCTATACCACGGGTTTAAAAAAAAAAAAAAAAATTAGACACTATCATAAACATAATTTTTATTGCTCTCAATGTTTGGTTGGTATTTGCACCATTTTTCCCTTTTGTTCTATTAGAGATTTGCTAGGAAAGCTGGGAATTATGATAAAAGTCAGAAAGCAAGGAGGATTACATGTAGAATCTGATAAAATCATTCTCACCCTTTTTCCGTCCATCTCCTTGACAGAAGATGAGATTGAGGAAGGGTTAGAGGGGGCAGTTTGGGCAGAAAGTTTACTGGATGTGGAATTTATCACTTGTTTACCTTACAAAGCCACTTTAAAACCAGGGGCCCAACTTGTATATCACAAACAATACCCAATAGCCAAAGAAAAAGAAGATGGGTTGCAGCCTATAGTGGAGGATTTCCTAAAAAAGGGGATTCTGAGAGAAATTCTCCCCTTATAACACACCTATCAACCCAGTCAAAAAGCCGGATGGCAGTTACAGATTTGTACAGGATCTCAGGGCCATAAACAACCTAGTGGTACCAATTGCTCCAATAGTGCCTGATGTGTCATCGCTTCTCACCTCCATTCCAGCCGATGCAGAGTATTTTTTGGTTATTTTAAGTAACGCATTTTTTTTCCATCCCTGTTTTAAAAATCGCCAATTAACTTGGTGTAGAATGCCCCAGGGCTATATAGACTCTCCTGCAGTCTATTCAATTGTTCTCCAAACTACTCTCAGAGCTTGGATACTAGACATTGTTCAGTCCTGCTACAGTAGGCAGATGATCTCCTCCTCTGTAGCTCTAATCGGGTGGCCGCCCTGGAGGATAGGAGGGATCTTTTGAAATGTCTTTTTGAAAGTGGTCATAAAGTGTCAAAGAAAAAGTTGCAATGGTGTCAGGAAACAGTTGAATACCTTGGTTTTGTACTCTCAAAAGGAGAAAGGAAAGTCAGTCACAAAAGAGCTGCTGCTCTTGTGGGTCTGCCCCGTCCACTTACTAAGAAAAAAACAATGATAAGGGCAGAGACAATCAACATTTAGCACCGCATCCCATGAATTTTAACAAATAAAGAGGAAGGGGGAGAAAGGGTTGAAAACATCCCCGGGACTTTTAAGGTGCTTGTACTTCAAGTTAGATAAAGTAGATAAACATGTACAACTTATCCATTAAAAAAAAAAAAAATATTTATTACAATTAAAACAAATTACACAACATAGTTTTTGAAAAATCTATATATCTCAATATCCACATCCAATGATGGGCAGATCATTGTTACTGTTACATAATAGAATTAATGTATCATACATAGACTGAGATCAGCTGCAGAAATAAAAAAATCAGGTAACAAATCTTGATTGTTACCTGATTTTTTGATTTCTGCAGCTGATCTCAGTCTGTATGTATGATACATTAACCATATATATATTTATATATTTTCACTTCAAATTGCAAATTCTATTATGTAACAGTATATCTCATCCATGTTCCTTTTATTATTTTTAGTATACCATAATCTATGCCAAAACTCCTGAGGAAGCTCCAAATGAGTGAAACATGTTGAGTGGTATTTATTCAAGTGGTGTCTACTGTCTGCCCATCATTGGATGTGGATATTGAGATATATATATTTTTTAAAAAACTATGTTGTGTAATTTATTTTAATTGTAATAAAAATATTTTTTTTATGGATAAGTTGTACATGTTTATCTACTCTATCTACCTTGAAGTACAAGCACCTTAAAAGTCCCGGGGTTGTTTTCAACCCTTTCTCCCCCTTCCTCTTTATTTGCACTTACTAAGAAAGACATGCTCACCTTTCTTGGTATGATTGGTTACTGCCGCCAATGGATACCTGACTGTTTCTACTATGATCATCTCCTGAGACAAGCCACGGGTACAGATATCTCCTGAGACAAGCCACGGGGCCAAACTGCATAAAATGGTCAGATGAAATGTGCAATACTTTTGTGTATTTGAAAAATGCAATGGTAACGGCTCCGGGTCTAGGCCTCCCCAAATATGGCAAGATGTTTCATTTGCTTGCCAGGGACAATTGTACAACGATGGCGGGTGTCCTCACTCAGGAGTAGGGATGAGCTTCGAGTTCGAGTCGAACTCATGTTCGACTCGAACATTGGCTGTTCGCAAGTTCACCGAACAGCGAACAATTTGGGGTGTTCGCGGCAAATTCGAATGCCGCGGAACACCCTTTAAAAGTCTATGGGAGAAATCAAAAGTGCTAATTTTAAAGGCTAATATGCAAGTTATTGTCATAAAAAGTGTTTGGGGACCTGGGTCCTGCCCCAGGGGACATGGATCAATGCAAAAAAAAGTTTTAAAAACGGCCGTTTTTTCAGGAGCAGTGATTTTAATAATGCTTAAAGTCAATCAATAAAAGTGTAATATCCCTTTAAATTTCGTACCTGGGGGGTGTCTATAGTGTGCCTGTAAAGGGGCGCATGTTTCCTGTGTTTAGAACAGTCTGACAGCAAAATGACATTTTGAAGGAAAAAACTCATTTAAAACTACCCGCGGCTATTGCATTGCCGACAATACACATAGAAGTTCATTGATAAAAACGGCATGGGAATTCCCCAAAGGGGAACCCCGAACCAAAATTAAAAAAAAAAAAATGACGTGGGGGTCCCCCTAAATTCCATACCAGGCCCTTCAGGTCTGGTATGGATATTAAGGGGAACCCCGGCCAAAATTAAAAAAAAAAAAATGACGTGGGGTTCCCCCTAAATTCCATACCAGACCCTTCAGGTCTGGTATGGATTTTAAGGGGAACCCCGCGCCAAAAAAAAAAAAAAAAAACGGCGTGGGGTCCCCCCAAAAATCCATACCAGACCCTTATCCGAGCACGCAACCTGGCAGGCCGCAGGAAAAGAGGGGGGGACGAGAGCCAGAAGAACCAGAAGATGAAGGAAGATAGAAGAAGCATTTAAATAAAGGAATTGTCAAAAACTGTCTCTTGTCATTTTTAACATTTTTGACACTTTTTTCGTGAAATGGTAGGGGTACTTATGTACCCCCTTACCATTTCACACAGGGGGGGGGGCCGGGATCTGGGGGTCACCTTGTTAAAGGGGGCTTCCAGATTCCGATAAGCCCCCCGCCCGCAGACCCCCACAACCACCGGCCAGGGTTGTGGGGATGAGGCCCTTGTCCTCATCAACATGGGGACAAGGTGTTTTGGGGGGCTACCCCAAAGCACCCTCCCAATGTTGAGGGCATGTGGCCTGGTACGGTTCAGGAGGGAGGGGGGGCCGCACTCTCGTCCCCCCCTCTTTTCCTGCGGCCTGCCAGGTTGCGTGCTCGGATAAGGGTCTGGTATGGATTTTTGGGGGGACCCCACGCCGTTTTTTTTTTTTTTTTTGGCGCGGGGTTCCCCTTAAAATCCATACCAGACCTGAAGGGTCTGGTATGGAATTTAGGGGGAACCCCACGTCATTTTTTTTTTTAAATTTTGGCCGGGGTTCCCCTTAATATCCATACCAGACCTGAAGGGCCTGGTATGGAATTTAGGAGGACTCCCACGTCATTTTTTTTTTTAAATTTTGGTTCGGGGTTCCCCTTTGGGGAATTCCCATGCCGTTTTTATCAATGAACTTCTATGTGTATTGTCGGCAATGCAATAGCCGCGGGTAGTTTTAAATGAGTTTTTTCCTTCAAAATGTCATTTTGCTGTCAGACTGTTCTAAACACAGGAAACATGCGCCCCTTTACAGGCATACTATAGACACCCCCCAGGTACGAAATTTAAAGGGATATTACACTTTTATTGTTTGACTTTAAGCATTATTAAAATCACTGCTCCTGAAAAAACGGCCGTTTTTAAAACTTTTTTTTGCATTGATCCATGTCCCCTGGGGCAGGACCCAGGTCCCCAAACACTTTTTATGACAATAACTTGCATATAAGCCTTTAAAATTAGCACTTTTGATTATTCATGTTCGTGTCCCATAGACTTTAACGGTGTTCGCATGTTCGAACGAACTTTTTTCCTGTTCGCATGTTCTGGTGCGAACCGAACAGGGGGGTGTTCGGCTCATCCCTACTCAGGAGCATTGGAGCAAACTGTGCCCTAATGCTTTTTTCTCAAAGATGGTTCTGGTGCAGGTTCAAGGCATGCCTGCGTGTCTCAGAGCTCTAGCATCCTGTGCAATGGTGGTAGAAATGGCAACATCATTTACTCTGGGTCATGATACTACTCTACATACTACTCACAATGTGTCTATCCTGCTAAAAAATATACACACTCAGCACATGTCTGCTCAGAGATTAAGTGGCTATGAAGTAATATTACTGTCAAACCCAAAACTACCGATTAAATATGCTTCTCCCACAGCAGGACCAGCACCAATTTTAAACGCCCTTTTAGGATTAAAAGGAGAGCAGGATGAGGTTGTGCCATAACATGATTGTGTACACCTTATACACCAAGACACATCACCCAGGTCTGATTTATCTTCCACAGCTTTACCAGATACACAAAATGTTTTTGTATATGGTTACTGTTCCAGACCAAAATGATCACACATACCATGCAGGGTATGCAGCTGTGCGACTTCCAGATGTCAAACTTGAGGTCAAACCTATTCCATATTAATCAGCACAAGCTGCAGAACTGATTGCACTCACTAGAGCATGCCAGCTTTTTGAAGGTCAAGCTGTAAATATTTACACTGACTCAAAATACGAGTATGGAGTGGTACACAATTTTGTTATCATATGGAGTAGGCAGGGCGTCATAGCGGCAGATGGTAAGAACATTTCACACTCTTCCCTGGTAAGCTCCTTACTGAAAGCCATTCAATTACCCAGAAAATTGGTACACTGCAGAGCACATACAGACCAACAAACACACATAGCCAGAGGGAATGCTCTAGCTGATACAGCTGCTAAGCAAGCGGCTACCTCGCAAGCAGCACTAGTTCAAATGTCCACGATGGTACCAGAATTGCCCCCACTTGACCAAACACTCTCAGATCTTCAGAGTTATGCATCAAATTATGACTTAAGACACTGGGATAGACAAGGTGTGCAGATAGATCCAAAAACTGGACTTCTCTGTAAAGAGGGGAAACCGTGTATACCAATGGCCAGTGCATCACTTTTAATTTCACAGCGCCATGGAATAGGACACAGAGGTTCAAAAGCTACTAGTGATCTGCTAAGCAAAGACTTTTACACTACTGAACTTCCATTTTTACCCCAAGATTTTGTATCCAGATGTATCACATGTATCAGGAACATCCCAAATAACCCACACAAAGCAAAACATGAACACCTGACATATCCAACAACTCCTTTCACACAACTGCAGATTGGCTTTACACACATGCCTAAAATGGGAAAAAGACATAGTTACATAGTACATAGTTACATAGTCAGGTTGAAAAAAGACACAAGTCTATCCAGTCCAACCTTAAAAACAATAAATAACAAGAATACCTTTTGGTAATTGTAGACATGTTCTCAAGATGGGTCGAACTTTTTGTGACCTCAAAGGAAGACGCACAAACAGTGGTGAGAATCCTCACTCAGGAAATTATTCCTCGATGGGGATGCCCACTTCGAATAAACTCAGACAATGGCCCAGCATTTGTATCAAAAGTTTGCCAAGACCTTGTAAAAACCCTTAAAATTGACTGGAAATTTCACATTCCCTACCATCCTCAAAGTTCAGGAATAGTAGAAAGAATTAACAGAACAATAAAAGATAAGGTCAGAAAGGCCACAGGAGGAACCTTTGCCAATTGGAAAAAGGTTCTCCCAGCAGTCCTGGCCGAAGTAAGGATGTCTCCTTTTAAAACAGGATACTCACCTTTTGAAGTCTTGATGGGTAGACCTTTCCACACCCCTTGGGCCAGGACACCCCTGATGGTAGAAAAGGGAGACCTAGATTTGATACAGGAAGAGTACGTTAGGAAGTTGATTGAAACATTAGATACAGTCGAAAGAAATGTTGCTCGCACCTCTCCTTTTTCTCCTCAGGTTGCTACACATCCCTTTAAGGTGGGAGACACCGTGGTAGTCCAGAGGCTGAACAGAAATAAGAAGCAAGGGTATCCCTTTGGACCTCCTACCACAGTGGTTGCAGTGACCAGAACAGCCATACTAGTGGACAACTGCCAATCCTGGATCCATGCCAGTCGGGTAAAAAAGGTCAACCAGGACCTTAGGAAGCAAGACAAAGAAAGTACAGAGAGGCGAAGCAGGTGATATAAGTCCTCGATCAGCGAGTGAAGCAGGTGACAAAGTCTCTGAACAAAATGACTTCGCTTATTTCACCACAGACTTCTGGCAAGGCATTTTGCTTTCTGATCCTGATTGCTCTGATAGTGTTCCTACCCACATGGATCATCACTAACTGTATATACCACCCTGAAGATTTGGGTATAGTCAAGGGTATTTGTGGAGGAACACAAAAACACACAAAGTTCTCTGAAACACGTTGCAGGGATAAAAGAAAGATTGGAGATAGTTTTACGGATAAGATGCTGCTTAAGTTATGCTTATGCTCAAAAGTCCGGGTATAAGGAATGTTGGATATGTAGTAAATTACATCCTAGCACAGCCAGAATCCCTCTTATGGCTGTATCTTTAAATATTTACTCCTTCCTCAGCGAAACTCCTTCTGTCTCTCTAACATATCTACTCTGTACATAAACAACACTGTTACCTTTCCAATAGCGGGTAGAAGTCATTCCTCTGATTGATGTTTTAATTTAGGGAATGAGACACAGACTAACCCCTCCACCCGCAGCAGGTCAATATTTAACATCTCCATGTGTGAATCCACAAACTCTGCTTGCTCACTGTTTCAAGTATGTGATCCAGAACTGAACCATACTTTGCATAACTTTTCCTCCCTCCCTGATAATGTAAGTGATATATTACACCAATTTGCAATCGTAGCACAGGACAATTACACTCACAAGATTGTCGCTGAGAAACCCTTTGCACTGGGACAGAGCGTATACGCATGTTGTGGAAAAGTGTGTTATTCCTGAGTGCTCCTCCATGTTAAGGGATGGTGTTACCTTGCTTCCTTGGTACCTCTCATGGGAGTGGTAGGGGATGATAAAGGGAGACATCCCCTAGAGGGCAGTACACACCCTAGGTATCCCCTCAAAAACCGCAGTAAAAGAGAACTGTTCTTTGAGAAGGACATGGCCTGGGCTTGGTTCCCCTCATGGACAGGATGGGGTATAGACATGATGAAAAGGTTGAATAATTACTCTAGTATATTGGATGAGATAATGGATAGGAATTCAGATGCCATTACTATATTAAACATAGAAACTAGGGCAATTAGAAAACAGCTAGAACTACATGAGTTGGCTATAGAAAGCATGAGTGCAGCTCTCACAGGTTTATGTGAAATGACTGAGGACTACGAGTGCTGCACTTAGATCCATAACACAAGTGTCGAAGTGCCTGACTACTATGATATTATTGCACAACACCGAAAAAAAAGTAGGCCAGCTCCAATAGGAAGCTAAGGACATTGCTAAAACATGGAGCCCATTTGACAATTCGGGATTTGGGCTTGGAGGTATATTCTCATGGTTGAAAGATATTGTCCTTATCATTGTTATGATACTTATCCTTGCCCTGATTCTTTACCTCTGTTTTAAGTGTTGCATTTGCATAATTGCACGTATTAAATCTCCTGATGATAAAGTTCTGCCATATATGATATACATGAAGAATCATCAGGCCATCTATACCCCCATTCAGGGAAAATATCCGAACACAACATAGAATATAAAGATCATCTTATATGATCTAAGAGGGGATTGATGGAATATTAAGCTTTGCTCGCATCCATTTTGTATATATCTGTCCTCCATTTCATTAATAGCTATGCACATGTACTACTCTCTGTTAGCTAGTTTCTCTTTCCCCAAAATCATGTGATTTCTTGTAAATGATGTAACCCACTGTATTTGCTAAGTTTCGTTTTAATCACAAGACCTGTTATCTTTTTCTTGTATTCTGGGAAGTGCCTATCTATATTCACACAGAAAGATTAAACGTCAGATCACTCTGAGAAACTATACCTTGTGTGCATGTCTAAGTTTAAGGGTGGTCTCCAGGAATCCTGCAGGGTTTAAAGGGCACTTTATGCAGAAGTATCGAGGGTCTACACACCCCTAGACCATCAAATCCTTACAACTTCCAGTTGATGTTGTTTATGTTAGCGTTCCCTCTTACTTTTTGCTGCTATCTGAGTATGTTGATTTGGATTAATTTTACCAAAGAAATGTAGCAGACAACATATATTTTTCTGTAACAAACTAAAAAAAAAACAGGTTTTGTTTTTCAAATCGTTTAACATTTCTATAGCAAAATATAAAAAAAAAAAAAAAAAAAAAAAAACCAGCAGTGGTTAAATACCACCAAAAGAAAGCTCTATTTTTTGGGAAACAATATATCTCATTTGTGTGCAATGTTGCATGACATGCCGGTTAAAGTAGCACAGTGCTAAATGGCAAAAAATGCCCAGGTCATGAAGGTGGTAAAATCTTCCGAAGGTCAAAAGGTTAAAACAAAAATCTTGGTGTTCTTACAACAGTCATAAGCCTGTCCAGCAATTACCTTGAAAATGGTAGAAAGTCTAAACTGACTGGTTAAGAAAAAGCGAACATCAAAAACTGTACTCACTGAAACCATTGTTTTACGTTTTTCAGTTTCCTTCCCAGCCACAAGGCAGTTGAAAACTAGAGAAAACTCTAGCAGTCTGAAATACCCAAAGCAACAACAAAATAACACTATAACAGCTTCAAGCACAGCTTAACAGTCATTCAAGTAATATAGAAGGGGTGCCAGCCCAGCTCGTTTGCTGTCCACATGTCAGAGAATAGTCCAGATGATTGACCTTCCTTAAACTTTTGATGTGGTAAACTATTGGCCAGGGTTCTCAATCCAAAGAGCTCACACGTGTTTATATCCCATCCTGAGGGCCCTAAGGGAAACTATTTCCTCTACAATTCTTCAAACATTTATTGACTGTTACAGAGAGTTGTATAACATTTCTGAGCAAACGATTCCAATAGGTACTAAATCACAAGAAGAAATCATAGATTATATTAAAGATACCTCATTACCTTCCTTAGACGTAGAGACAAGCTCCTCTGTGGAAACACAATGCATCAAAGAGAAAATTACACAAGCTATTAAATCTACAGGCAAAAACACAGACCCAGATGGGTATACCCCTAAACGAAAGTTTTCAACTCCCACAATCCCTCCCTGGATCATTAGAGGCTCATATCTCATTGATTCCTAAACCTGACAATGACTATTCATTATGTTATAATTTTTGCCCTATTTCTTTGATTGGGGTGGACCTTAAAATTCAAGCAAAGGTTCTAGCAAATAGGCGGCAACCCTTACTTCCACGTTTAGTTCACTTAGATGAGGCAGGTTTTACACAAGGTCGTGAAGCAAGGGATAATACCTTGAAAGCCATTTTACTCATGCAGTATGCACAAAGCCATAAAATCCTGATGTGTCTTTTAACAAAAGATGTGGAGAAAGCTTTCGACAGGGTGAGCTGGAGGTTTCTACACCTCACGCTGTCACAAATCAATCTGGTCTGGGACCTAATATGTTAGCCCACATAATGGCTCTCTATTCACACCATTCTGCTACAATTCAGGTAAATGGTTCCCTTTCCCCTGTTTTTAATGTTAGAAATGGTACCCGTCAGGGATGTCTGCTTTCTTCAGTTCTTTATGTCTTAACAATGGAACATCTTGCTGTGGCGTTGCGTCAAAATCCCAACATAGTAGGCCTTCATATAGGAAATCACTATTAATAATCTAGTGTAATTTGTGGATGATCTTCTATATGTGACATGCCCTTACCTTTCTATGCCCTCTATTACAAGAGTAATCAATTTTGTCTGTACAGTAATTTTAAGGTAAACCTTTCTAAGTCCAAGATCCAAAATGTCTCAGTATCTTCAACTCTGCTACAACAATTTTTCACTTTTAAGATATGCTCCTCCTCTATACAATATCTATTGTAAACAGACACTGGCTGCGGATTAATTCTCCGGCTCCCCGATCGCACGGGAGGGGGCGTCACCTCCCGCCACCTGTAAAAGCAATCAAGCAGCTAAACAGCCACTATGATGGCTTTTACTTTGCAGGGAATTGCCTGCTGAAAAAAAGATATCTGAATGATGCCTTCAGCTGCAGGCATCAACCAGATATCTCCATTCAAAGTCCAGGACATCATATGACGGCCTACGGGTGGGAATTGGTTATAGCGCAAAAAATACAAATGCAGAAATGATCAAATACCCCCAAAAGAAAACTATTTGTGGGAAAAAGGGCCATACAGTTTATTTGGGTACAGTGTCGCACGACCACACAATTGTCAGTTAAAGTAACGCAGTGCCGTATCGCAAATAATGGCCTGGTCATGAAGGGGAGTAAATCTTCTGGCGCAGAAAGGGGTTATTTTGTTAACGTTTGACTAGAACTTAAAGTGGTTTAAAAATTACAACGTTAGCAGCTACAAATCCTAAATAATTTATTAACATGAAACCTGTCCAGGGATCCAGCGCCATCCTCACCTGGGCTAGCTCTTCACCAGCCTTTGGGTTCCCCGCATTGGCATCTTACCTGTGGGCAACCGATTTTGCTGCTTGCAGAAGAACATCAACTCATTGTCTAGGTGATCCAAATGGGAGCGGATTCTTGGAAAACCAGGTACCCGCCCCCCCACAACCCCCCCCCCCCCCCCGAAAAAAATGACCTACCAAATGTAGCAGGGGAGGGAGGACGACTTAAAGGTTAAGTTAAAAGTAGGAAGTTTATTTGCAGGAAGTGAGAGAAATCCCTGAAAATTAAGAGAATTTCTTGGGGACCCCCAGATCACCAGAACTAGTGTCACCATTGGAAGATTTCCCCTCAGTTACTTTTCTGGGGACAACCCAAAATTTGATTTTCTTTTACTTTCACTTGCAATGATAATGGTAAACAGGACAAATGGAGAGGGTGAATCTACATAACGGGGGCACAGACAACAATAAAAACTGACAAGTGTTCTAATCCCTCTCCACTCCATCCAAAACAAAAAAAATTAATTTTTTGTCTTTAGATATATAGTTTAAGCAGGATGTCCTCCCAAGCTTCCTCTCTATGTGCATGCACTATAAATCCTATTCCCATGATGTAGTTTAAAGGATAAGTTCACCTTTTGTTACATTTTACACCCATATTACAAATGCACCGGCCCCTGCAATCTCTCCCGAGTGCCTATTTTCACAGCCATCGGGGGATCTTCTCCCCCTCTCGCTGTTACAATCTACACAAAACGCCGGCCATATTATCCATTCACAGCATTCTGTGAAAGGAAAAACTACAAGTCCCGACAGCCTTTGCAGCTGTCGGCTTTTAGTTCTCGATGAACTACCAGAGCGATGTTAATCGCTCTAGGTAGTTCACTGAGCTTCCTGTCAGAGTGTAACTGGCTGCCTATATCGGAGGGATGGGCAGACAGCTACAGAGTCTGCAGGACCGTAGCATTACACCCACAATCTGCTGATCATGGGTGCAATGCTTTACAGGTACTTAACAAAAAATAATGCATATTTTTTATCTGCAAAAAATGTGCATTTATTTTTATTTATTGTGAAAGTGAACTTATCCTCTAAAACAGTACGGTGACTGCTTTTATCTGGAATAATCGTCATCCCTGAATATGCTACAAAACAGGGGCGAGGGCAGGGGAGGGGCGAATCCCCCTGATCTGATAATAAATTATTACTCATCAATAATTGCAAGAGAAGTAGACTGGTTTTGTAATTTATATATGAAATCATGGGTTCAGCTGGAATGAGCAATGACGTTATTAGAATCATGTCATGGCCCTTGTACATCAGACGGGTTTCATGGTGGGTCGGGAGGCTCAAGACAACACTATCAGAGCTTTACAAATTCTAAACATAAAACTGGGCTTGCTCCGGCCTCCAGCTCCCAGCCACGAGCTTGATTCCGGTCTGCGTGGTGATGTCACGTCCAATCCCTGCCCTACGCTTTTCGTCACTTGGCGTCCTCCAGGGGCAGTTGAATGAACGCCACTAACCACACTAGTTATATTCATACGTTTATCCAAAGGAATTTTTTACAAACTTTACAAAAACAAGTTAAATGTTGAAATCATTAAAAACTGATACAATACATTCTGCAGGGCTGATATTTCTCTTTTATATGTTGAAAACTGAATATAGATACAGTATATAGATATTTCTATACAAAAAATGGTGAAACATTTAAAGGAACAGTGTTCAATAAAATCCTAAAGGGACACTTTTCCTGAAAATATATATCAAAACCTAAAGACTAAAAACAAAATAAGAATGAAAATAAAAAATATGTAATAAAAAAAATGATAATTTGTTAAAAAGCAGTTCAGGTCTATATTAATATTAAAACCCTTTGGCTGTAGTGTGTTCATCTCAAAATTCATTTTGTTTCTTTTTTTTAGCTACTCCCTTCTCAGAGACTTATGAATATAAGGAAATATCTAAATTGGTACAAGATTACATAATGAAGATAGACAGACTAAAAATAAAAACAATTATTAAGAAATACCAAAGATATTGTTGAGGATTACAAAAATGACAAAGTATACAAATGACAAGACGATATCTTAAAGAGTGATTCGAAAGAATCCACTCTAGAAAGGGAGACAAGAGAAAATGAGAACATAGCCACATATAAAGATAATATAACAAAGAACGAAACACCTCAGCAGAACACATAAAGTTCAATTCCAAAAAGTACCACAAGTATCCACCCCAAACAGATATGGAGGAAATAGATATCAGAGAGCTGTTTTTTTTTCAAAGGGAGCGGCAAGTTCGTCCCCCAAGAGGTTTCCAGAGAAACAGGGCCCAGTATTGGCGTATAGGGGGTAGACAGAACAGGGGAGGATATTCAGGGAATTACCACAGGAGAGGTTTCCTCCCATTAGGCTTCAGGATGTTTGAAAACCTCTTCTGAATGCTGGAACTTGACAGCTAGTAACCAACATTTAAAAACTTCCGTTTTGCCACTTTTAGCATCCGCATTTATGAACGTTTAGAAGCATTTCAAATGGGGAATCATTTATGACCATTTGTAATGGTAAAAAATAGACTTTCCAGAACCCTTTTTATATTTTGTGCTGCAAAGATATCTCCCCCTCCCTCCCCCTCTATTTCAAATGCCTCTGAACATCCATCCTGAACCTGGATTTCCAAAAGATGCTTCTAACCTCAACTGCCTGCAAACTACTATAAACGACTCAGTGTAGTGCTGATAAGATAACATAGAGGAGAGTTCAGGGCCAGCTGAAAAAAAACATCCAACTGCTCCTAAACGTCCATTTATCAGCAGCAGTGTACATGAGGCCTTACAGGGGAGGATGGAACCCAGGTCCACCAACAAAGGTCTTAAAGGAGAGACTTTGGGATGGAAAACAGACACATAGAGAACAAAGAAAACAGAAGAGAGGAGGAAGGAGAAAGAAAAATAGGAACTGGCTTTTTTAAATTTAAGTAGTGTTTTATCAGAAGCTGAAATAAAGGTTTTAAGTTTATACATACCTCATGATGATATGAAAAAATTCAACACATGTATTGGCTTACATAAGTTTGTATGAAAATGGAATATATATATATTTTTTTAACTAAATAAAGGTGATGTGAAAAATTATAAACATAATGATACAGAATATCAATATAGTAATCTCAAGAACGTTTCTGTTTTTATTCCAAAAATTAAGAAAATGAATTCTTACAGGTATTTAAGACTATGGTTGAAAATGATACAAGAAAAATAAAACACCAGACAGTAAAAGATATCCTGATTTATATAGAACAGGACATTAACCACTTGCCGACTGCCGCACGCCAATGTATGCTTTTTTTTATTACAAGGGATGTTTACATTCCTTGTAATAGGGATAAAAGTGACCCATTTTTTTTTTAAATAGTGTAAAAATAAACAAAATCTAGTAAAATAATCAAAAAATAAGTTTTTTAAAATGCCCCGTCCCAACGATTCTAGCCCTGGACCTCCTCTGTAACACAAAACATGCAACCTGTAGAATTTTTTAAACGTCGCCTATGGAGATTTTTGAGGGTAAAAGTTTGATGCCATTCCACGAGCAGGCGCAATTTTGAAGTGTGACATGCTGGGTATCAATTTACTCGGCGTAACATTATCTTTCACAATATAAAAAAATTGGGCTAACATAACTATTGTCTTATTTTTTTATTCAAAAAAGTGAATTTTTTCCAAAAAAGTGCGCTTGTAAGACCGCTGCGCAAATACGGTGTGAAAAAAGTATTGCAATGACCGCCATTTTATTCTCTAGGGTGTTCGAAAAAAAACAATATATAATGTTTGGGGGTTATAAGTCATTTTCTAGCAAAAAAAACTGTTTTAAACATGTAAACACCTAAATTCCAAAACGAGGCTGGTCTTTAAGTGGTTAAAGAATTAGAGAAGATAAAGAACATAGTAGTGAAAGCCGCAAACATGGTGGGGGGATATTGTGAGCCTGGATAAAAAAAAAAAAAAGATCATGAGGAAGAGATGAAAAAACTGTTATCTATAGAAAATACATATAAAAGATTATCTGGAAACCCCACCAAAAAATTAAAACATAAGTTGAAGAAATTAAAAAAAAAAAAGAAGTTTAAAAATATTAAACGGAGAAAAAAAGCAAGATATTTCTTCTTAAAGCGCCAAAGATCCCCACAATATACTTTCTCCATAAAATACAGAAAAACCCCCGGGAAGAACTATAGTAAGTGGGGTTGACTCCTTGTTCTCTAGAGCAAAGGTTCTCAGCTCCACTCCTCAAGTACCCCCCCCAACAGGTCATGTTTTCAGGTTTCCCATTATTTTGCACAGGTGATTTGATCAGTTTCACTGCCTTAGTAATTAGCTTTCAGGGCTGGGTTCAGAGCAGGCAGCTCAGCTGTTGGTTAATTGCCAGCTCTAATCGTTCCACAGTGATTCACCTGGTGATGATATCCTGCTCGTCAGTCCTGCTGGCTACTTAAGCTGCTCAGTTCAGAGCCTCTGTGCCTTCTCCTTGGTCAACATATCAAGAGACTCTCTGCTGTGTTCCTGTTTAAAGACTAGCTTGGCTTTGCCTCCCTTCTGGTTCCCGATCCTGTTTGCTGTTCCACTACGCTAATCTCCGGCTTCCTGATTTCCTGGCTTGTTCTGAAGTACGCTGATCTCTGGCTCTCTGATGTCCTGGTTTGTCTGACTATCCATTCCGGTTACCGAACTCTGGCTATGTTTTACTACGTTTGCTCTGTTTATACCTTTTTACTATTATATTAAATAGTGTGATTTTTACTGCACTTCTGTCTCAGTCCGAGTCATTGTTCCTGACAGTAGGTGAAGGCCATGAATTCAGAAGTTACAGGCAATCCACTTGTTGGTAATATTTTTTCCAGATTGGATGAGCTGGATCACCGCATGGATCAGTTTGCCATACTGTTACAGATGCTTCTGAATCGCACTGCTCACCTGGATCCTCCCATTATGGCCATCCCTGCTTCTGCTCCAGTCTCTGTGCAGGCACCCGCCTTGAGTATTACCTCTATAAGAGGTATGTCTGGATACGCTCCGCTTCCCCATCGATTTGGGCGTGATCCAGTTCAATGCAGAGGGTTTCTCAACCAGGTTGAGATATATTTTGAGATACTGCCCAGGCGTTCTGTTCGCGTTTCCCACGAACAGAAGCAAAGTGAGTTTTGTGATATCTTTGCTTTCTGACAGAGCCTTGGCCTGGGCAAACCCTCTATGGGAGACGCAAAGACCCGTTGTCCTGAGTTACCCAGAGTTTGTGGCTTCTTTTTAAAAGGGTGGAAAAAATATAAAAACGAACCAAAATCATGAACATATATCACTGCAAAAAAACACATACATTGTTGAACATACAATCAGGTCCATAAATATTGGGACATCGACACAATTCTAATCTTTTTGGCTCTATACACCACCACAATGGATTTGAAATGAACAAAATGTGCTTTAACTGCAGACTTTCAGCTTTAATTTGAGGGTATTTACATCCAAATCAGGTGAACGTTGTAGGAATTACAACAGTTTGTATAAGTGACTCCCACTTTTTAAGGGACCAAAAGTAATGGGACAAATTAACAATCACCCATCAAACTTTCACTTTTTAATACTTGGTTGCAAATCCTTTGCAGTCAATTACAGCCTGAAGTCTGGAATGCATAGACATCACCAGATGCTGGGTTTCATCCCTGGTGATGCTCTGCCAGGCCTCTACTGCAACTGTCTTCAGTTCCTGCTTGTTCTTGGGGCATTTTCCCTTCAGTTTTGTCTTCAGCAAGTGAAATGCATGCTCAATCGAATTCAGGTCAGGTGATTTACTTGGTTATTGCATAACATTCCACTTCTTTCCCTTAAAAAACTCTTTGGTTGTTTTCGCATTATGCTTCGGGTCATTGTCCATCTGCACTGTGAGGAGCCGTCCAATGAGTTCTGAAGCATTTTGCTGAATATGAGCAGATAATATTGCCCGAAACACTTCAGAATTCATCCTGCTGCTTTTGTCAGCAGTCACATCATCAATATATACAAGAGAACCAGTTCCATTGGCAGCCATACATGCCCACGCCATGACACTACCACCACCATGCTTCACTGATGAGGTGGTATGCTTTGGATCCTGAGCAGTTCCTTTCCTTCTCCATACTCTTCTCTTCCCATCACTCTGGTACAAGTTGATCTTGGTCTCATCTGTCCATAGGATGTTGTTCCAGAGCTGGGAAGGCTTTTTTAGATGTTGTTTGGCAAACTCTAATCTGACTTTCCTGTTTTGAGGCTCACCAATGATTTACATCTTGTGGTGAACCCTCTGTATTCACTCTGGTGAAGTCTTCTCTTGATTGTTGACTTTGACACACACAAAAACCTACTTCCTGGAGAGTGTTCTTGATCTGGCCAACTGTTGTGAAGGGTGTTTTCTTCACCAGGGAAAGAATTCTTTGGTCATCCACCACAGTTGTTTTCCATGGTTTTCTGGGTCTTTTGGTGTTGCTGAGCTCACCGGTCTGTTCTTTCTTTTTAAGGATGTTCCAAACAGTTGATATGGCCACACCTAATGTTTTTGCTATCTCTGATGGGTTTGTTTTGTTTTTTCAGCCTAATGATGGCTTGCTTCACTGATAGTGACAGCTCTTTGGATCTCATATTGGGAGTTGACAGCAACAGATTCCAAATGCAAATAGCACACTTGAAATTAACTCTGGACCTTTTATCTGCTCCTTGTAAATGGGATAATGAGGGAATAACACACATGGCCATGGAACAGCTGAGCAGCCAATTGTCCCATTACTTTTGGTCCCTTAAAAAGTGGGAGGCACATATACAAACTGTTGTAATTTCTACACCGTTCACCTGATTTGGATGTAAATACCCTCAAATTAAAGTTGAAAGTCTGCAGTTAAAGCACATCTTGTTCGTTTCATTTCAAATCCATTGTGGTGGTGTATAGAGCCAAAAAGATTAGAATTGTGTTGATGTCCCAATATTTATGGACCTGACTGTATAGCAAGCTTAAAAGCCAATTAGTGATAGTGTTCCCAACACCAAAAAAAATGCTTTTAAATGAAGCTTCTAGTTCTTCCACCACAGGTGCTCAATGGAAAGGTGGCAACTCACCACAGGTGTTTGACCACTTTTTAAACACTTCAGCCCCGGAAGATTTGGCTGCTCAATGACCAGGCCATTTTTGGCACTGTGTCACTTTAACTGACAATTGCGCGGCCGTGCGACAAACAAAATTGACGTCCTTTACTGTAACGTGTTCTCTTTCTAACTCCATTCCCCCAATTTTATTAATGAGCTCCTTACTGTCTTTAAGGTAAGCTTTGCCCATCGTTGCAATGGGTTGTAGAAAAACATTGATGTATTCCCCAAGTCTAGAATATATAGAATCAATACCACTGACTATGGGTCTACCTGGGGGGGTGTTTTTATTTTTATGTATCTTCGGGACTTGGTAAATGACTGGAATTTTTGGAACTTTGGGTAGTAAATATTTAGCTTCTTTTTTGTTAAGTGTTCCCATTTTGTAACCTTTATCAATCAGCTTAGAAAGAGATTTTTTTTTTTTTTTAAATGTTATCACTTTTTTCATAACAAGCATACAAACAGTAGGCCTTAGGCCTATGGCCACATACATCAAAAAGAACAAAACTATATACATTTCTTCAGCATGGACTCCCCCTCCCGACCCCAGACCCTCACCCAATGACATAATCAGTATAACAATAAGGCCTCCTTTAGTCTGCGACAACCTTGCAGTAAGAAGTTCGGTCTTAAACCGTGACCACATGCCCTCTTCTTGTGCCTTATCATACATGTCAGCCATTTATACGTGGAAAAATACCCCCGAACCGTCCCTTACAGGGACTATGTGGTTATTACTTACAATTCAGTGACTACATACATGTTGGAGCCAGCTGTGAAGTTGCCTCCTGAGTGGCCACTCAATCTGTTACTGTAGTTGCACTATTCATCCAACTACCCCACACTTTATCAAATTTTTGTGGTATGCCCCTACTAGTGTTTGCTGCCTTGTACAGGGGAGCTGCCTTGTTAGCCACTGCTTTCAACGCTGATACTGTTGGAGGGTTAGGTTTTTTTTTTCCAGGCTAACACTATCATTTTTCTAGCATAGTAAAGTAGGATCGTCAGCAATGTACGAGTCACTAGGGCTAGATTGTCAATCAGGCCCAGGAGGGCATATCTCCACAGAGGGCAGTATAGGATTGGCTGCTACTTCAGCTATACACTCAGTGACCCCCCCTCCAAAACACCTGAATGTCCACACAGCTCCAGAAAATATGCATAAAATCGGCCGTGAGGGAACTACACCACCAGCAACCAGGGGACTGAGTGGGGAACATTTTAGTCAATCTAACCGGGGTAAGATATATGTGGTGTAAAAATTTTAATTGAATAAGCTGATCCCTAGTGGATACCAATCTAGTAAAGTTGATATTCCATACATCATCCCAGTTGTCACCGTCCATCTGGGGGAATACCGCCTCCCATGCTGCTCTACATCGTGCAAGGAGATTTCCAACATCCCCGAGCAAATGTCTGTATATTGTAGATTGGGCCTTGTCTAAGGTGTCTTCCCTCAGTAGAGATTCTAGATCACTCATTTGCAGATTAATACTAGTATCTCCAAATTGGGCAGAGTATGCATGTCTGAGTTGCAGATAATGAAATAAGTGAGTGTTAGAAAGGTTAAAATTCATTTTCAGGGTGTCATATTGTTGAAGTTTCCCATTACCCACTATATCTTTTATAGTCTTAATACCGTATTTGGTCCAAATAATTGGATCAGGGTACTCACAGAAGTGTGCCAGTTTAGGATTTTTCCATAGTGGTGTGTGAGGGGATATCTCTGAGGTGTTACTCGTCTTAGTGACTACCCATGCCCTATTGGTTGCACGCATAGATATTGTAAGCCTGTACGGAGCCCTATTACCATGGAGCAGAAGGTGCGTCAGTGCCTCGTAAGAGCCAACAGCCGCCTCTAGTGTATTGGCGGTGTCATCCTCGGGTAGGCTAAACCACCTGTGTGCGAATACCAGTTTACTCGCCAGGAAGTACCGGTGGAAGTCCGGAACCGCCAGTCCCCCCTGTTTCCACGGCAGTTGCAACACCCGGAGTTTAATTTGAGGGTGTCACCCCTGCCACAGGAAAGTCGTTATAAGCTGATCTATTTTCTTGTATATATATATTTCGGTATCCAAACAGGGGAATTCCAAAATATGTAAAGAAATAGAGGTAAAAATTAAATTTTCACCAAATTCACCCTGCCTATGAGTGTTAAAGGTAAATTCTGCCATGCCTGTAACCTGGATTTTAGTTTAATCAAAAGTGGACCGACATTCAAGGCAATAAAATCTGACACTGAGTTAGAGATTTGCAATCCCAAATATTTGATAACCTCTACTCGCTGCAGGGAACAATCTGCGGGAATCCCGCAGCTAGGGGCAGTGTCCTAAGTGGGAGAATCTGTGATTTCCCCCAGTTGACCTTCATGCCCGAGAATTTTGCAAAGGAATTTAAAATGGCTAAAGCTGCCAACAGGGAATTCCCAGAGTCAGGTAAAAAAAAAAAAAAAAAAAAGGAACCATGTCATCTGCATACAGTGCCCTTTTTTCAGTCAAACTACCCACTGTTATTCCCCGTATCTTCTCGGAGGCTCTCAATGCTGCCACCAAGGGTTCAATCATGATGGAGAAAAGGGCATCCTTGGAGAGTGCCCTACCCACCAGAAAGAACTCTGATTACATATTGTTTAGGTTTATGGCCAACGTAGGAAAGGGATAAAGAATGTCAATCCACTTTCGAAAATGAGGGCCAAAACCAAATACCTCCAGTACCACCCTCATGTAGTTCCAGTCCACAGAATCAAAGGCCTTTTCCAAGTCCAGGAATACTAGTATTGGTGGGATTGGATGGGTTCCTGCCTCCTCCTCTACTTGGGAAATATTGGAATCCTGACATTTATACATTTTATTATCTTTATAGTCTTTCATATCTCGCTGATATTCCTTTTTTTTTTTTTTTTTTTTTTTTTGTTTCATTATCCTGCTTAGTGAGATCATGTTGGAGTTTCTTAGTTTTGATTTTATGCTCTGGGGTGTCAGAGAATGGTGCCACTTTATCCTTAAGTGTGTTTAGTTGGGATCCCAATAATTGTAATTTGTATTTCCTTCGATTAATTACGCATATATATTATACATATATAATACATATATAAAAATGCTTTTTTTTTGGTGCTGGGAGCACTATCACTAATAGACTTTATAGCTTGCTATATGTTGAACAATATATGTGTTTTTTTGCAGTTATATATGTTCATGATATATACTGTATATTCACTTGTATATGCTTAGCGCCACCTTTTTATATAATTTTTTTCATTTGCATATTCCTCATTCATAGGGCGCCAATTCCAGGTATCCAATCACTTTACACATTTTTTCACTAGAGAAATCACTTTGAGGCAGCCTATCCACCAATCAATGAATTTGTTTTTCTACTATTACACCTAATATTTCACTATGGAGGTTTTTTATTTTATTACAAAACAGAGATATTGATTTGCATGAATGCTTCCAGGAAACCACCGCATAAGGTGCGGGCCTAGACTTTGGATTTAAACAATTTTTCAAAGTCATAGAGAAACAAATCAAAGCATGGTGGGACAGTTCCACACTAGAACAATACCAAAAAGAAAATATCACTCCCAACAGCCTAAGATGGGTTCTTGGTCCCAATGATGGCTTGGAAGAGGAGAACCTACTCAAAGAATGAAACCAATTCTTTTACCAGTGTGAAAAGAAGTTGATGGGACTAATAATTAATCGAAGGAAATACAAATTACAATTATTGGGATCCCAACTAAACACCAGTGTGCTTCTGTTCCTTTAAGGGGGATTGGGCTGCCTCCAGGCCCACCTGCCCCTCATCTATCCATTTAATGCATGTGCTTCCATTGTGGAGACGCTTATAAATTCAGTAGTGTTAGGACTGCAGGCATACACAGGGTGCCGTGAAGAGGCCTTGCAGCTTATGCATGCGTGCTAACAAAACCCCTGTTTTTAAACGCAGACTGTTGGACAGGTTAATTTGGTCAGTTGGCAGATTGGTTGGTGAGTTGAGCTATGGAATGTTCTGTTTTTGCCTTTCATATTTTATAATGGTGTTGACAGTGTGTGGATTGGCATCCCTAGAGGAAAAATTTGCACTATAGATTTGTCCTCTCCTCCGTTTTGGAGGAGTCTTACCAATTGCAACCATCCCATACGTATATAAGCAAGCTGGAAGTGGCATGAGGTCACTTCCTGAAGGTGCCATTTACGGAGAAACATACACCGGAGCAGAGGATTTGTCACGTCCGGGCTCTGATTTGTCACCCCACAGCAGGCTTTACCCCTATGAGCGGGACATGGAATGCATGCTACGGTGTTAGGAACCAGCCAGATCCGCACACGCTGTTTTCCCTAGTGCCAGGCTGGCACTTTTACATGTGAGTGCAACCTACTACATTGTCATTGCTTTTAAATTTTATTATATATACACTACACTATGAGACTTTCTCTCTCGTCTCCCGTGGAGTCAATATTTATGCCCTAGCTTCATCCACAGGGTCCATTGGAGTGGTGTTGGCAGTGGGAATCAATTTGTTATTCCAAATGCGCAATTTGAGCTACCTTAAAAAGTGGTCAAAGACCTGTGGTGAGTTGCCACCTTTCCATTGAGCACTTGTGGTGGAAGAACTAGAAGCTTAATTTAAAAGCTTTTTGGTGTTGGGAACACTATCACTAATGGACTTTTTAGTTTGATATATGTTCATGATATATATTGTATATTTGCTTGTATATGCTTAGCGCCACCTTTTATATATTTTTTCCAACTTTTTTGTGACTTGTTCATCTTCAAGGGTCAGCTTCATTTGCATATTCCTCATTCACGTCCTTTAAAAGGGTATTTGACGTTCACTCAAGCTCAGTTTTTGCTGCCAAGAGCCTCATGTCCATCAGAGTACGAGAACTGTTTCCGATTACGCCATTGAATTCCATACTCTGCAGCAGAGGTTGCTTGAAATAATGAGGCCCTCATGGCTGCTTTTTCTCATGGTCTCTCGGATACCATCAAAGATGAGATAGCAGCCCATGATATACCCACTGAGCAGGAGATGTTGATCACGTTTGCTACCCAAACTCAGAGAAAGACTCTTTTAAAGAACGCTTGCGGAAGCCTCCTGTAAATTTGTCTCCAAGTTTTGCAGTCCCACCCTTGCCTCCCTCACCTCCCATGCCTCCTGGTACCGAGTCGGTCAGTTAAGTGGAACCCATGCAGTTGGGCTTCACACGTCTCTCTGCGGATGAGAGAACCTTTAGGCGGAGGGAGAGATTGTGTCTTTATTGTGGCCAGGCAGGTCACTTTTTTGTCCTATCCGTCCAGGGAAGCCCAAACCTTGAGGTGCTGTAGGGGACAGGCCTTAGGTGGTGGCATTTCGTCCCCAGTTATCCAGAAGGATAAGCCCCTGGTTCCGGTTACCCTTTCTTGGTCTAGTTGTATATCGAGATACAAGCTCTAATCGACTCTGGGGCTGCAGGCCTGTTCATTGATGCTGAGCGACGGGCTCTGCTGATGCCACTGCGTTGCTTTGATTTTATCCAAATGCTTTTAATGTCTTCTCAAATGTGAGTGACCATTTTATCATTTTTCAATAAATGTTTTACATTTTACCGTATCACACTATGAGGCCCTATTTTTTCTCCTTTTGCCATATGTCATATTGAGAGGAATCGCTCATAAATTCCAGTCACTATTCCTATGGTAGACACCTACTGATGTCAAAACTGTCACGGATCCCTACCTGATTTGGTTTATATTGGAAGTCGTGGTTGCTGTACCTTTTTGGGTGTGTTACACCAAAAGCTTGGTTGACTCATCAGGCATATGCCTAGTTGGGTTCAACCTGTCTGGTAAGCCTCTTTCCTTACGGTGGTGGATTATTTACAGACAACCAATTTACACAGATGATTCACAGTCACTATATTTGATGTCATATATGGACTATATGCACTTTATTTGCACTAACACTGTTGGTTTATACAATTTTATCATTATTGTTGTGTTATTTTATTGTGGTGTATTTATGTTTTGCACATTCATTTATCATATTCACTTTATATTGGGATCATTTTATTGCTTATTTCATCTTCCTCAGCGCTGCACTATACTACTTTATTTGCTCACTTATTCACAGATTATCTGATGTGCTGGCAGCTACCACTATTTGTATAAGACAGCGCGTTTTTTTTTCACAAATTTTTCTACACACTGTTCATTGATGCTGCCTTTGTATCTAAGCACTGGATTCCATTGCAGCTTCGTGCCACTCCACTTGCCATTGAGGCTCTTGATGGGAGACCTCTACAGCCTGCCCATGTGACTCATGAGTCTGCTCCATTGTCCATGGCCGTAGGGGCTCTTCACTATGAGATAATCCAATTCCAAGTCATTTCCTCACCTAAGTTTCCGGTGGTTATTGGTCATCCTTGGTTACAGAGGCAAAACCCCTCTTTTGATTGGCCTTGTGCTGAGGTTCTTTCCTGGTCGCCATAATACAGCAAGAGATATTTTCAGAAAGTGGCTAAGGTCCTGTTCACTCTCCTCCCTGCCAGAGGAGTACCACGATTTTAGCGGTCTTTGACAAAGGTAAAGCCGGTAGTTTGCCTCCACACCGGTCGTATGATTGCACAATTGACCTGGTGCCATACCCCCTCGTGGCCAGGTTTACCCTTTGTCTGTCTCAGAGGACAAGGTCACGGAGGAGTATGTTGCAGACGCACTTTCTCGAGGATTTGTCCGCAAATCCTTGTCTCTTCTGGTGCTGGTTTCTTCTTTGTGAAGAGTGGTGAACTGAGACCTTGTATTGATTATAGGGGTCTCAATCATTTCACGATTAAGAATGCTTATCCGATTCCATTGATTATGGAGTTATTTGACCACCTCAAATGGTTTTCACGAAGATGCATACAATCTCGTGAGGCTCAAGGAGGGTGACGAAAGGAAAACTGCGTTTTAATATTAGAACAGGTTGTTACGAGTACCTCCTAATGCCGTTTGGCCTTGACAACGCTCCGGCAGTTTTCCAGGAATTTGTCAACGATGTACTCTGATTTGTTTTAGCTATGTGTGGTGGGTTATCTCGACGATATCCTCATATTTTCCAATTTCCTAGAGAGCCACCACAGATGTCTGTCGTGTGCTTCAGAGGCTGTGAGAAAACAGTCTGTATTATAAATTGGAGAAGTGCGAGTTCCATCGTGAACAAGTTAAATTCCTGGGTTGTCATTTTCACTGCTGGTTTTTCGATGGACCCAGAGAAACTTTCAGCAGTCTTACAGTGGCCCTGACCCGTGGGTTTACGTCCTCTGCAATGTTTTCTTGGTTTTGCCAATTATTATTGGAAGTTTATTCGTAACTTCTTGTCTCTGGTCAAGCCCCCGACTCATATGAACAGAAAGGATGGTAACCCACAGAGTTGGTCTTCGGAGTTCAGTGGACATGTCCACCATATGTGGAGAAAAGTACCCAAATCCTGTTCGTACCTCTAGCACCGCTCTGAGACTGTTTGTGGAGCAATTCTGGTGTCTTATACCAACTCGTTTTAATTTTATATCAGTTTTCCTGAGTGTTTACATTCATAGAGCCTTTGTGGATATAAAAATGAATGCGGCCCCAACTAGTGTCTTCTATCACCGTGTCCAGCTCAGTCTCCCAGAATGCATGCTAAGAGCGCAAGTAAGCAAAAGGTTCCCCGAACATTGAAGTGTAAAGCAATGAAATCAGATGACTCTGGGAGACGAGCTAGAACACAGCGATTCAAAAACAGTAGGGGCTTTCGTGAAGCTTTCTCTGTTCGCTGAAATGTCTAAATGGTGTTTTAGTTGAATATAGGCCCAAGAAAGGAAAGACTAATGCCCCGTACACACGATCGGATTTTCTGACGGAAAATGTGTGATAGGACCTTGTTGTCGGAAATTCCGACCGTGTGTAGGCTCTATCACACATTTTCCATCGGATTTTCCGACACACAAAGTTTGAGAGCAGGATATAAAATTTTCCGACAACAAAATCCGTTGTCGGAAAATCCGATCGTGTGTACACAAATCCGACGGACAAAGTGCCACGCATGCTCAGAATAAATAAAGAGAT
The DNA here is from genome assembly GCF_042186555.1 of Aquarana catesbeiana. Lineage (NCBI taxonomy): Eukaryota > Metazoa > Chordata > Amphibia > Anura > Ranidae > Aquarana > Aquarana catesbeiana. The sequence continues at coordinate 190,145,714 of NC_133329.1, read as the reverse complement.
GAAAGCTATTGGCCACTGCCCCGTTTATAGTCCTGACGCACGTGTTTTACGTCACCGTGTTTAGAACGATCGGATTTTCCGACAACTTTGTGTGACCATGTGTATGCAAGACAAGTTTGAGCCAACATCCGTCGGAAAAAATCCTAGGATTTTGTTGTCGGAATGTCCGAACAAAGTCCGACCGTGTGTACGGGGCATTAGTGTTTGTCAATGCTGTGAGCTCTCCCTGCCGGAGGAACCTACCCCTAGAGAAAAAGTGTTTAGCTTGCATTTCTGCATATGGCCACTCTGCAGATAAATAGGCCTTAGCCATACCTGGAGGAAAGTCTGGGTTACCTTTGATAGGTGTGATCGCGCAATTTTTAGCTGAGAGCGAGTGCACTTTGCAGGCCCTTTCAAAAGCATGAAGGGTCACCCCAATAAGAGAATGTGAATGAATGATTGGTGGTATGTGTTTTTTCGAGAACCAGGGAATCGAGCGAAGTTCAGCTCCCGAAATCAATTGCTCCAGCAGCATCCAGCCCTTGCATCATGTGTGTAGCCTCCAGTCCACTACCCGAGTCAGATGGACTGCCCAATAATACTGCTGCAGATCCGGGAGGCCAATTCCGCCTCCAGAATTTGGTAACACCAGCTTCGTCCACCCAATTCGTACCGCCTTGGTTCCCCAAAGGAAAGCCCCGCACATCCTCTTGTATGCCATGAAGGAGGGACGGCAAGCGAATTAGGATAGTCTGCAGTTTATACAGTAGATGGGGGAGCACCGTCATCTTTAGAATTGAGGCCTGTCCAAACTAGGAAATGGTGGGGACCACTCACCTGTGGAGATCCTGCTGTATATATTTTTCAGTTCTGACAAGAAGTTTTTTGCGCAAAGATCTTTTCATTTACTTGGCAGTTGGATACCTAAATAGGTGATGGCATCTGCTTTCCAGTAGAACGGAAAGTTTGTCTGACAAAGTTGTACTAGTTTAGGGGGTAGCAAGATGTTTAGTGCAAAAGATTTTGAGTAATTAATTTTCAAGTTTGAGATAATTTTTTTTTTTTAACAGAAAAAATTTTTATTAAACAAATCAGCATTACAGTACAAGAACTTAGTACAGTCATTATGGTGAGAATAATTACAGTGGGATTTACCCTAAAACAACAACTACTGTTTATCAGTTGTTCCAAATGCGTACTCAACAGAATTTTCACCTAACCATAGTTCTCATGGCTTGTGTCATCTTGAAAAATTATTGGATAATATGAAGTAAATAACCCAGTATTCAATCATTCCTGACAGAGGCGTCTGGGGGGGGGGAGGGGAGCGGGGAGAGAAGAAGGTGGGAGGGGGGGAGGGAGGGAAGGGAATATGAAGGAAGAGGGGGGGAGGGAAAAGGGAGAAAAAAGGAAGGGGGTGAAGAGAAACGGGTATAAGAAGAATAGGCTTAAGATGCAGGATGTCCTCTCCTATGTTTCATGTCTTACTTATGGGGTAGGGGGTTCGGGGTCCCCAGAAGCGTCCATCCAGGACGACCAAATTTTGTCAAACTTCCCTGGACATTGCCTGCTTTCGTACGTCAGTCTATAGAGGGGAAGTACCTTGTTCACCGACCTTATCCACGAGGCCAGAGTAGGAGGCTCCTCCAGTTTCCATCGCAGTAGAATTTCCCGCCTAGCGTAGTACAATGCGAAGGTTAGACACAGTTTATCATACCTGTCACCCTCAACATCCTCCAGATGACTGAGCAATAGAATTTGGGGATCAACCGGCAAGTCTAAACCTATGACATTGCCCAGTGTAGAGGCCACTGCTGACCAAAAGGGTCTTAGTTTGGAGCAAGACCAGACCATATGCCAGAAAGTACCCACCTCCTGCCTGCATCTCTGACAGTTGGGATCTCTTTGGTGGTATATGCGCGCCAGTCTCTGTGGGGTAAAATACGCTCTGTGTAGGAACTTAAACTGTATGAACCTATCCTTTGCAGCGATCATAGAAGGAATGTAGGAGATTAAACACTCCTTCCACTCCTCTTCGTCTAAAGAGGGAATGTCAATCCTCCACCTCTCCCAGGTTTTGGTCAGCTTTGCATCATATTCCACCGTAAGGTATAAATATATTGTTGAGAGAGGCTTCCCCATCACGCTGGAGGTCAGGAGCCTTTCAATGGAGTCCGGTTCCAGAGTGAGGGGGGCAGGGAACTGGGCCTCAAAGGCGTGCATCAGCTGCCAGTATCTAAATTGGAAGGAGGATGGGATAGCAAAGGATTGCCTCAGGGCTTGGAAAGTCATCAGCCTGCCATCTTTAACTATATGTTTTAATGTGAGGATTCCCTTTTTTGCCCAAAGAGAGGGGTCCGGTATAGTGTAAAAGTGGGGGAGTAGAGGGTTACCCCATAGGGGCATGTGGGGTGAAATGTGGTTGGGTTTCCTATAGATTTTCCTGGCCTCCTGCCATACCCTCACAGTGGTCCGCATTGAAGTCGTCATAGACAAACTGGCCCTAAGACCGCGAAACGGGAGATTGCTAAGGGCAGCAAAGGAACCCATGATGGCTGCCTCCAGAGTGACCGCCGGATTCTGCGTGGGCTGGGAGAACCACCACCTAATCGTGACCAAAACAGCTGCCCAGTAATAGATTTGAAAATTCGGCAGCCCCAGACCCCCCCCCGAAAGCGGGAGGTATAAGATCTGCCTGGCCACCCTGGGTGGCCTCCCAGCCCAAACAAAGTGTATCAGCAGACTCTCCAGCCTACGAAAGAAAATCTTAGGGATGGGTATGGGTGCGTTGCGGAAAAAATATAGATATTTCGGGAGGAAAATCATTTTTAATAAATTTACTCTGCCTACCGGGGTCAGTGGAAGGGAACGCCATGCAGTACACCTAGCCGTGAGTTGTGCCATGAGTGGGCGCAAATTGTTATCTATGTAATCTTGGACTTTACCGCTAATTTTTATCCCCAGATATTTGAAGTCATCTACCCATTTAAGCTGGGGGTGAGGTGTTCTAGGGGTCAAGGGATGGAGTGGGAAAAGAACCGATTTATCCCAATTAATACGAATCCCCGAGAACCCACCAAATCGGTTAATCAGTTCGAGTGCAGTCTGCAACGAGGACGACGCATCCGCTAAATAAAGCAGAGCGTCGTCCGCGTACAGCGACAACTTCTCCTCAATGGGACCCACCTGGAGTCCCCTCATCCCAGGGTCAGCCCTCAATAATATAGCCAGGGGCTCTATCGCCAGAGCAAATAGACCCGGGGAGAGGGGACACCCCTGTCGTGTACCCCGAAACAATTGGAACCTTCCCGATAGGCTTCCGTTAGTACGTATTCTTGCTGAGGGGCAATGATATAACATACGGAGCCATTTCGTGAAACCCGGGCCAAACCCGAATCGCGAGAGCACCTCCCATAAGTAGCCCCACTCAACGGAGTTGAAAGCCTTCTCCGCATCGAGTGAGGCCACCGTTCCATTAGTCGCCTCGTCTGCCCTATCTATGTGGGTATGGAGACGCCTAATATTAATGTCCGTACCTCTCCCGGGCATGAAGCCTGTTTGATCCCTGTGAATGAGAGCAGTAATTACCAGGTTAAGCCTATTGGCCAGTACTTTAGCCAATACTTTTGCATCCACATTCAGAAGGGATATAGGGCGGTACGAAGAGCACAACGTGGGGTCCTTCCCTGGCTTGGGGATCACCACTATGATCGCTTCGCTCTTGGTGTCCGGGAGTTTCCCGAGGTGCGTCGATGCAGAGAAGAGGGCCTGAAGCCTATCGACTAGCTCCGCAGCATATTGTTTATAAAACTCCACAGGGACACTATCGGGTCCCGGAGTTTTCCCTGTCTGCATTGACTTAAGGGCCTGTAATATCTCTAAGGACGTGATTGGGGCATCGAGCTTGTCACGATATGTTACAGTGAGGGTTGGGATATCAATGTCATCTAGGTATGCTACCAGATCCTCCCCTCTATATTCCACCCTGGACCCATAGAGGGATTCGTAGTACTCCGCAAAACAGCGGTTGATTCCTTCCGGGGTATGAATCAACTGTCCCGAGGGGTCCCTAATATGTGAAATGCTCATTCCGCCTGCCTGTTCCTTGGAAAGCCAGGCCAACAGGCGACCCGATCGCTCTCCCTGCTCAAAAATCCGTTGGGATTGAGCCAGCATTTTCTTCTGGGTAAGAGAGGTACGGAGACGAACCACCTCTTTCGTCATAAGTTGTAGATACGAATAGTGCGCAGGGTCTCGGGTACAAACAAAAAGAGCCTCCGCACTACTCGCCTCCCTTTCAGCCTTAATCAAGTCTGCCCTGCGCTCCCGTCGGACTCTGGCAATGATGGTCTGGTAATGTCCCCTCGTCGTGGCCTTAAAGGCATCCCACAAAACTACGGGGTCAGCCGAGCCCTCGTTTACAGCCCAAAAATCTAGCATTTCCGTTCTAAATTGGGAGTCTACTGCAGTGTCTGAAATCCAAAATCTGGAGAGCCTCCATATCCTTTCTACTGAGCCAAGGGAAAGGTCCAATGACAACAACAAGGGTGCGCGGTCGGAAATTCCCCTAGGCAATATTTGTATATCTGTGACCCGTGGAAGGACTTGAGCCCCTGCAAAGACCAAGTCTATGCGGGAGAACGTTCTATGAGAGGCTGAGTGGCATGTGTATGCCCTGATTTGGGGGTGGCGCCACCTCCAGACATCAGTCAGACCAAAGGTATCAGCCCACTCAGCCAACCCAGGGCAGTGATGTCCCGCAGGGGTCAGTCTATCCAAGTCCGGGTTAGGGACCAGATTAAAATCACCCAGTATAACATGATTGTCCGATGCGAAGTCGGCCATCCTGCTAGCAATCTGATTGAGCACCAGCAAGGAGGCCGGAGGAGGCAGATATAAGCCCACGATGGTCCACGTTAGAGTGTATATTTTAGCATGAATAATTACATATCGACCATCAGGGTCCAGGGCCAAATCCAAGAGCCGGAATGGAAGTGACTTCAATACCAGTATAGTAACACCTCTAGAAAATGAGGAGTGCGTAGAGTGGTAGTGGTGTCCCACCCATGGTTTTTTAAGGGCCAGAACCCTGCGTCCAGTTAGGTGTGTCTCCTGGAGTACACATATATGTGGGTTATAGGTTTTAATGAATTGGAGCACCAGGGAACGCTTGACCGGGGAGTTCAATCCCCTGATGTTCCAGGAGATGATGTTAAGGGAGGACATGACCACTGGGAATATGGAGAGTATTAGGATCAATAGAATTTACGGCTCTCGGACCGGACCCCGTCCCTCGAAGCGGATACCTCTGTAAACAGTGCAATGCTGATGAGTCAATTTTTTTTGTACAAATATCAAACAAAAACAAAACCAAATTAACAACAGGTAACGAATACCAGAATTTAAAGTAGATGAATTTAGCCCCATTAGGGGAACTTACCCCACCCCCCACCCCACCCAACCTCCCAGAACTGAGGCAGGTTTCGATCCCTAACTTATACAGCTCGCCGGCTGCAACAGGGGGTCCATGGAAGAGGCAACTCACCCCCCCGAGACTTCACACGGGGGGGGGGGGAAGTAGTAGTTCAAGCGTCTTATGTATGTGAAAACTCCGCTTGTGATATAGCAGGCTGTGGGGGCTTAAGAATTCAAACAAAGGGAAATAGCCATAATGCGACCCCACAGTAAATTCGATCCATCTTTTGGGTGGAGATACCAAACCAGAAGTCCAGCATTCCTCAAGGAAACAAGCATATGTAGAAGAAGCTTTATACTTCAACGATCTCCTGACCAAGTTCTTTGGCAGGGGCACTATCTTAGAATTTCCCTGGTAGGGGTCATCCCCCCACCAGTCCGTACACACCATGGAATGAACTGGGCATAACTTATGCAACATAATAAGACATCCATGTGGAAGTTCGTGTGATAACGGAGACCTGAGCCCAGGTTATGGTGAGTAAACAACAAGAGGGGGCCGCACAGCATATACCAGGTGGATCATCAGCGAATCCGTGGTAGCGAGTCCAGCCAGGCAGAAGCCTCTCTCGGGCTGGTAAAGAAGCGGGTTGTCTCGCCGTCCTGGACTCTCAGACGGGCAGGGAAGAGCACACTGTAGCGAATGCTGCGTGATCGTAGAGCCGCTTTGACTTGGTCAAAAGATTTCCTGAGCTTCTGGGTCTCCACAGAATAGTCGGGGAAGATCATCAACTTCGTGTTCTGGAATCTAAGTTCCCCTACGTTTCTAGATGCACGGAGGACTTCGTCTCTGTCTCTGAAATTAAGGAGACGGAGGATGAAGGTACGAGGGGGGGATCCAGGAGGCCCCGGCTTAGGCGGTATGCGGTGAGCCCTCTCCACCGTGAAGTAAGGTGACCAGCGGGCCTCGGTAAGAGATCACGAAGCAGACCCTCTATAAAAGGAGGTAGGGTCGCCTCCCTCCGCCCCCTCCGGTAATCCGACAATGCGAAGATTATTACGCCGGTTTCTGTTCTCCGCATCCTCGGCTCTGTATTCAAGGGCCTTCACTTTGGTTTGAAGCGTACGTAGTGATGCTCCATGTTCCGCAATGGTGTCTTCAGTGGTACTCAGTCTCTGCTCCGCCTCAGTGACTCGTGATCAGATTTTATCAATATCTTGGCGAATTAGACCCATATCCAGCTGGACTGCTTTGATCTTTGTTGTTAGCGTGGATTGACAAGTAGCAATGGCCGCCATAACATCCGCCAGCCAGGGGGGCCGAGAGTCATCCGACTCCATAGTAATTGTCTGTGGAGCCCTTTGGGTGCTACGTGTATGGAGGGCCATTGGGGAGGGACAGCTGAGCGTCGGAGGGGAGTCCGGTTGTGGCGGGAAGGTTAACTTTTTTCCCCCTTTGTTATACTTTGCGCTGGAGTTCCTGCGCCTCATTCAGATAACAGTGGCCCAGATCTGGGCGATTATCAACAGCTGGGTGTGGGAACCTGTCAGCAGAGTGAGGGGTGTTCAGGCGGTAAATAGGGCAAAGTGAGTGTCCCCTTTAATAGTACTCCCCCTCACCTGCAAATGTATGATGGAGGAGCAGACTAGTTCAGGCCCACACTGAGCCACAAGGATTTTCAGCCCATCCACCTCTCCACACAACCTGGGTGGGAAGGATGTGGGCACTCTATGGTCTCCTCCTGTTATCAGGCAGTCCTCCTCAGCTGACCCAGGGTCTCCTCAAATAGGCCACACTGACAGGCCGGAGCTCCAGGAGAGGCCGCGGCCTAGTACAACGTGGGGAAAGGGAGAGGCAGCAGGGCCTAATCACTGGGTTTCCAGACGTAAAAGCAGCTCACCCCCTTCCATCCGGAGTCTGCGGCGTCCGATGAAGCCCGGGAGCGTGTCCGTCCGCGATAGAGGCCTCCGGTCCGCTGCGCGGGGCGGCAGGAAAGTCCGCGGCTTCGGCCTAGTCACCCGCGGTAGGCCGGGAGCCGATCTCGGGCCAGGAGGCGAAAAATTCCCTCACTCCCCGGTAGATAGGGATTCCCTGGGTCCCCCCCAGCTAGCAGGGATACAATCACTGCAGTATATAGGCCGATGGATCCGGATTTAACAGACGGAGCGGCGGAGCTCACAAAAATACCGACCGCTCACGGCGCCATCTTGGCCACGCCCCCAAGTTTGAGATTATTTTAAACTGTTCTAGAACTGGCATTAGATTGGGTAAGGACGTCAATGGAGACGAGAGGAACAGCAGAACAATTTGACGTCCACATTCAGGAGAGAAATGGGTTGTAATTGGCTACATCAGTGGGGTCTTTATTCTCTTTAGGGATTACTGAAATATATGCCTCTAATAGGCTTCCCGAAGGACAAGGAGTGAGAGAGGGTGTTGAAGGCCTTAAGAAAGCCTAGCGCCAAGACATCTGCAAAGCTTTTATAGTATTGTTCCGAGAAGCCACCCGGCCCTGGACTTTTACAGGCTTTGCGGTCTTCAAGGCCTATTCCCACTCCTCTGATGACAACGAGGCTTCCAAGGCCTGCTAGTCAGTAGCAAAAAGCGCACAAGGGCTATATTTGCAGAGAAAATACCATGTGAGATCTGAGCGTGCATTTTCTGCTACAGGTCTGTTTTCATGCGATTTAAGATCATACAGTTTGCTATAGAAGGAGTAAAACTGACGAGCAATGTGCTCGTTTTTAGAATGAGTTACCCCACCCGTACCTACTACATGATTGACAGTAGAAGCGAGGGTGCATTTCTGCGTGAACCTCACTAAAAGCCTCCCTGGTTTATTGCCTTGTTTATAGAACAATTTCTGTGATAGCATCTTCCGCTTCCGTTCCCTTTTAAATAGTTCCTCTAGCAGAAGTGCCCGTGTGTTGGCTAAGTCTTTTGCTACCCTAATTGCCAGTGAACATTTATGCTGTGCTTCCAGCAAGGCTATTTTGTCAGACAAGGCTCGAACCAAGGTTTGGTGTTCCTTTTTTTCCTGGCTGCGATGGCCAGCAGGTGGCCTCGCACAACACACTTATGTGCCTCCCATTGAGTCATGGGGGACACATCTGGTGTGTCATTATGTCGGAAGTAGTCCCCAATGGTCTGTTTGATGTCATCTAAATCCCCAGGATCAGTAAGAAGGGAGGCATCCATTCTTCAGATCCTGGTAGACGTTTCCCTCTGAGGGAATCGTAAAGTCAGTGTGATTGGGTGATGGTCAGAAAGCACCATGTTCTATATATAGTTACACCAGAGGTAGGACAGGTCTGCCTGGTGAATGAAGAGGTAATCCAGCCTCAAGTATCGGCTATGCAGAGACGAGAAAAATGTGTAATCTTTCTCTCATGAATTCAAAGTGCGCCAGGTGTCATGGAGTGTGAGAGAAGCCAAATGAAGCTTCACTTGACGTAAAGCAGAAAATAGAAATGAGGAAGTACTAGTGGAGGTATCATGAAGTGGGTCCATGGCCATGTTGAAGTCTCCCCCAGAATTAGAAGGCCTGTCTGGAATGTCGTGACAATATATATTTGCCAGAGTCACCGGTCTGTCTTTCCAGATCCCTTTCAGAAAAAGGAATCTGCCCTCTGGGTCAGGGATCTGGTCAGTAAGGCGAAATGCGAATGACTTAGCAATCACTATTGAGACCCCTTTCATTTTGGAGTCAGCACAGGTCGCATGGTATACCTCCGGGAATCGACTATTGGATAGGCAGGGAATGGAGCCTAATTTAAAGTGGGTTTCTTGCAGAAATACCATTTGGACTCTATGGCGTTATGCTTCAGCAAGAACACTGCTACATTTTTCCAGAATATTGAGGCCTTTAGTATTTAATGAGTAAACCTTGAGGGATAGAGGAGCTGAAGAACGCACCGTAGAAGGCATATTCAATGGATGTGAGTGCGTAGCAATACCACCCCCAAGTTTTGGGTGGGAAGGGGGAAAAGGGAAGGGTACGGGAGAGAGGGAAGGAGGAGTGAAAGAAGGGGAGAAAAAGGTAGGAGCTAAACCTGACCTAGTAAGGCACTCAGGACGCCCCAACAACCTAAGAGAGGTTTAGTACCCGTGTGGGACAGCTATCCCAGATATGGGGTTCGTAAAAAATATACCGGAGGCATTTCCTCCAGCTGAACTCCCTACAAGGGGATAGTATGGGGTACAAGAGTGAGGGAAGACCATTCCGGCTAGTTTCAAAGGGGGAACCTGCCTCTTTGAGGTGGGGAAGAAACGCTAAAACAAAAATATACACCCTACCATCCAGAAACCTCAGAATGTGAGCGAAAACATTAAGAAAAAGCCTCGGCTATGAGAGATAGTGAGACGCCGAGCAGGCCCATCCAGGATAGGCGGGTACGGCCCCCATCGGTGAACCGCCATCCGGCAAAGCCAAAGATCCCTGACAGGTCAAAAATAACCATAGCATCATATGGCAATATGTAGCAACATATAGCAGGACCACCATCAGGACCTCCGCACTCGTGAACACCTAAACCAGATGTATACCCAGGAACAAGAGATCCCATTGCCCAGCTCATCTCCAGGGTGTACTTCCTGAGATAACTAATAAAAGGAGATTATAAAACGATAAACCATAAGACTATGGGAGAACTCCTATAGCCTACTGTGGACAAGGTAAGAACGTCACCTGACTCTGAGCTCTGCAGATCGTCTAAGGTACTATACATATAACATACTATAAAATAATGAGCCAGGGCTCCTTAGCCTCATATTAAACTGACCTCCTCTTACCCCAGAAAAAGACACAACAGGAGACTGAGGGACTGGTGAGATTTATCACCCCCTATGGGTCCCAGTGGCACCAGGTTAATACAATCCTTTCAAAACATTGGCACATACTGTTGCGGGCTGTTGGGTCGAGGCAAATTATCGGTGAGAGACCGTCAATGGTTGCTAAACGAGCCCAAAACCTCAATGACATGCTGGTGCAAATCTGAGTTTGTACGGCCCTCAAATAGAAGTTGGCTCACTGATATGCCTCGGGTCAACGGCATGTTTCCGTGTGGGCACTGTGGCACATGTAAGTATGTGGACCGCTCAAAAACCTTTAGAAATTCGGATGGTAGTCAACAATTTGAGATTCGGTCTTTCATTAACTGTGCCACAACTAGAATACTCTATGTTCTCGAATGCCCATGTCATAAATTGTATGTAGGCAAAACTAAGAGACAGCTGCGTGTTATATTCGGGGAACACCTGAAGAGTATCAGGCTAAAGGAAGAAACTTCAGTGGCTCAACACTTTTTGGATTTTCATCAGGGCAAAACCAAAGGTCTGAGGGTAAAGGGCTTTTATGCCCTTTCTCTGACAGACCGTAGGGGTGACTTTGACAGGGTACTCCTACGCAAAGAGAAAAAATGGATATTCAGGCTTGGTACTCTTCAACCTAATGGCTTGAACCACGAACTAAGCCTGAGTGTCTTTCTTGAACCATAAACATTAGGTTTGAAGTGTTTTATAAAGGCTCCCCGGCTGATCTCTTGTTTTGGTTGTTTTTGATAGAATTTATTTCTGACCATGAGGGCCATTCCACCTTATGAGGAAATTTATTACAATGTCTATTGCGCTCTTTACTTGATGCCTGGTGATATGTGAGATTGTATTTCTTTCTCCCCCCTTGCAAATAAGTACTTTTTTGTTTGAGCAACTGACTGGCACCTTTTTTCCACTGCATTACCTGATGTGACCACAAGATGGCAGAAAATAGCTATTTGGCATGGTTTGATCTGATTGGACAGTGTTCCCTATTTAAATCAACCCTAATTCAATGCCAAATTGTTCTGAAGAAGTACGCGGAGGCGTACGAAACGTCAACGCAGCCCCTGCAGGGCTTGTCAGCAGGCCTTCAACATGCTTCCTTTTCCAACAATGTAAAGGGGTTTCCCTGTGATTTGCATACAGCACCATACTTCACAAGCTAATTCCGCATCAGCAATTGAATGCAAAGTTCCTGGTTCCTGGTCTCTTCCTAACCATGTGACCGGTCATGTGATTACACAGTCTGCAGTGTCTACTATTGAGGAGAATGGTGTGCTGTGACTACACACTGAATGTTGCTCTGAACTGACTGTGAGCCGCTCCATGCAAAACAGCAAGACAGCAGAGTCTGAGGACATCCCTAGTACTTGAAAGAGGTGAGAGCCCAATGGGCAGTTTCTCTTTCCCTCCTTACCTGCTTATCAATAGTCTTTGCATCTGTTTGCCATTCACCCTCCTGCATGGATTGACACACTTGAAACTGATGAACTGTGAAAATATCATCCTGGTCTAGATTGGAAAAGAGACTAAGCCCTTTCTTTGAAGTGGTTTGTCCTTTGCTCCTTTTATGCTACATTGAGGAAATAGTGTTTGTGCACTGGACATACCTAGTAACAGGAACGCTGGTCTTTCCATTTCTAAAATAACTGGTGTAAACACACATTTAGTGCACTGAGGTTGGAAGCTGCTTGTGGAGGATTTCCTTCTAACAGAGGTTTTTTTTTTAAAAAACCCCACCTAATTCAGCTATGTAAGGTCCTGTCTATGTGGATATATGTGGGTTTTTTTTTTTTTTTTTTCTCAGTACTGCTCAATCTGATGCACAGTTAATACTAGACCACATAAGACTTGATATCCCATCAGTAGCTTACTCCATGTAATGTTTGGTGCAATACTTTTTTCTTTGGATTCAAATGGACACTGCATGCGTTTTTGGCCTGCAGGCACGCTCTGCAGTTTTATTCATCAATGTTGCAGCATGGTTTTTAATTTTGGTTTAGTGTAGTGAGACGGACTGTGTTATTTAGATACATTGTTTATCTTACATATATTTGGAATTTTTTGTATATGTAAATACCCCCACCCCCCCTACCCTTAATAAAGCCTTTTTGCATTTTTGTACCATAAGCTGTAGTTGACCATTCCCCTTTTTTGCTTTCTGGGGACTCCCTTGTCTCCTCTTTCTGTTGTTGATATAGTGCCATTGCTTTTAGGGCAGGTATCCCGTCACATATTGACGAATCGGCTGGTACTCTATTTGCTGTTTGCTACTTTGGTGAGTGTGGATTCAAGGACCTTTTACCCCCCATTTTTTGTCATATTAAACTTTGAATTGTCTTACTGATGGAAGAACTAATGTATTGAAAAGCAACATGAGATAGATAACAGTATACATTCTCGGTAAGCTGAGCTGAACACTTTCCCTCCAGAACCTATTGAATGCAATTATGGATCACTGCGCGCGTGCGCCGGAGATTATCCGGTGCACGCGCGCAGCTCCACAATGGTTGACGCGCAAGCGTCAATCTAAGGAAGCAGCGACAGGGCTCCATTGGAGCCCCGCCCACTGCCGGAAGAGCGCAGGCCCGCCGAATAGGGGAGAATAAACTCCTCACGTCACTCGAAAGGGGGGAGGGGAGTGCAAAAATCAAATACTCTGTTGGCTTAGCAATATCAATGAGGATAAATCAAAAACAGAGGTGCACAATCACTGCCACCGGCAAGCAACTTCACCTGTGACCAGGGATGTGCACCAATCTGCCCTCTGCAAGAGGGGGATAAACAGAATCAATACATGATAAAAATAACAGATCATGCCATTTAGAGAATGCTTACAGTGAGCCAAATTAACAATTTTATTGCATGTAAATACAATGTGCAAAAAACACAATGTGTAAAGAGTCTGCCTACAGACAGTTGTGGAGGGAGTCTGGTTATGCAAATAAGGCTGGGACATAAATTACATATAAACATATCATAGTAATGTACAACTGGTGTAAAACAGGCATATTATGGATACAGAAAATTTATTGTTACATCAACGTGAAATAGAAACGTCAAAAACAGAGCTGAGGCAGAGACCGGCAGACCTATTTTTAAATTATTCAAGGAAGTACTTATAAGAGTGTGCCTCATTGATATCAGGTGGAGTCAAAGCGTTGAGTCGCTCAATCCAGAGCGACTCACGCTTTAAAATTTGACGGTCCCAGTTGTGAATGCCTATATGGCGGCCCACAGTAGTGAGCTTGCCATTAGTGGAGGCATATAAATGGTCACCCAGTCTCTGCCGCAGCTCCCTGATCGTTTTTCCCACATAAAAAGCGCTGCAAGCGCAGGTCATCAGGTAAATTACACCTCGTGTACCGCAATGGGCTGAGTGTTTTGGAAAGAACATCTCACCGTTTGGGAGTAAAAATTGTTGTCCCTCTTGGATCCAGGGGCAGTGTGGGCAGTTACCACACTTAAAGGTGCCTCTGGGTTCTCTTGGGCCAGATATGGGGATTTTGTAATGGCTGTGAGTGAGCCTGTCCCTCAAAGAGGTGGCCCTTCTAAAGACCAAGTCAGGGGTTGGTTTAATATATTTCCTGAGTGTATGGTGGTCGGTCAGAATGTGCCAATGGTTTGATAGTATGTTGCGTAGCTGGTGGTGATGGGTAGAGAATTTTGTGATGATCTTGGTCATATAAGGTTTTTTGGGACGTGGAGGGCCAAATAATAATGTTTGTCGGTCTTGAGCAAGGGCCTTATTAAAGGCTTTCCTCAGAGTGGTCCGATTATAGCCTCTAGCCAGGAGGCGTGTGCGTAGAGCGTTTGCTTGTCTACGTCCTCTGTGCAGTTCCTTTTTAATCTCAAATATTGAGCATAAGGGATACTGCGGATCAAAGGGCGGGGATGTGAGCTGGAAGCGTGCAACAGTGTGTTGCCCGCTGTGGGTTTACGATATAAATCTGTGGTTAGTTGTCCAGCAGGGTTTTTTTTGTCTTTTCCCTCCCTCTCTTCCTTTCTTTTTCCTCCCCCCCCCTTTTTTCCTCTCTCCCCCCCGCTTGTTTCCCCCCCCCTTCCTTTGTTTCCCTCTTTGTTTATGTCCCCCGCCGCCCCTTCCCCCGGTTCCCTCCTTCCCTTCTTCCCCCCTACTCTCCAGGTTCCCCTTTCCTTGCCCCCCTTTCCTTTCTCCCCCTCTCCCCCCCTTTTTCTGCCTTGTTTTTTCCTTCCCCCCCCCTCTTCCCTTTCTTCTTTATCTCTGTTCCCTCCTTTCCTTCCCTTCCCCCTTTCTTCCCCCCCCTCTCTTTTTTCCCGGTCCCTCACCATTCTCTACCCTGACCTGATGCACATGGGTGGCTGTCTTTTTCAAAGAACCCTGCCTCTACAGCCGCTTATACCTCATTTTTATTATTTCCTACAATAGCATCATCTTTAAAGTGCCCCCCTGGTCCGCCCCCGGGGGAACGCCTCCTTGTGGGCGTCTCACAGTGTCGCTCTAGCCCCTTTGTGGGCCTAGGTGGGTTAGTGCAATATTAAACAATGATTACCTTCTCCAATATTAATATTGGATATTAGTTTTATGGTTTACGAGGTGTACAGGACGCCAAGGTTGGGTCCTGGACGGGTGCTATATAGCACCGATATTTGGGTTATGGTCCCTTTAAGGGAAGTGTGGTAGTATTCAGGGGGTCACCCAGGATGGGTAAGGAATTCCCGTGAATAGCTGTAATCAGGGGAGGACTGACTCGCAGTTTTTCTGTGTTAATAGAGAGATATTTGGGACCCGGAATTTCGGAGGCTCTGAAGTGATATTTGGGTGGGAAAGAGCCTCCACCCCTTGTGGCAGGCGCAGCACTATGAAGTGTCTTATGCGCTGTGGCATTAGAAGAATTGTAATCTCTGACCTTTTAGTTCAAACAAGACTATCTCTTACTCTATAATTCCTCTAGCGCCATTCTTTGGAAGCAGTAGGTTTAAAGAGCACACCAAACCTTTATGATATCTTCTTTATTAACTTCAGCTTTTCTTCATATATAGCACTAACGATTTAGCAGCAGGCAGTGCATGTACAAACGTGTGTTGAATAAGGTATAACAAAATGGCAATTCAGTTGTTCAATCTTGTCATTTTACATACAATGGTAGATGTATTTCTCTCTTCAGTATCTGTACTTTCACTTTAAAGTTCCTTAGACACTTTATGATCTCTCTCAGAGGTATATCTGAGGCTTAAGAAATAGTTTTACTTGTTTGATATTGCAATTTGCAGTTTGCACGCTTGTTTGCTTGTTTAAACTTTTGCTATGCTGTTTGGTGATGTTTGTTTGGTTTGATGGAACTACAAGTGAACACATAACTAGTTCAGTATACAGTTCTAATCACATTATATAACAATAGTAACATATAGAACTGTATTAAATACCTATTTTGGCCACTTGCTTCCATAAAACTGAACTCTGGCTGGATCTGCAATCTGTTCTGGTCCACTCTCTCTGATATGAGATCTAGCAATGTGCTGGATAAACACTAGACAAAATAATAGGTGTAAGGCTGGCTGTGATTGGCCTAAACTCTTGCTCAGTGTGAGAGTGGCTGTGACTGGCCAAAACTGCTGAGAGTCACAAAGGATTAACTCTATGCTTTCTGGTTTGCTTCTGTGAACACAATATACAACTGTTATATGACATCCATATATAAAGTCACAGTAAATAATTCTGCTTTTATCTCTCACGTGTGAGCATATAAACTGTATTAAGGTTATTAGCAGGTCTAGCTGTATATGCATATAAGTCACATTAGCAACCTAGGACAGGTCTTAGCTGGCCAGCTACACTCCCACCAAAATTGCCTATAATTCTATGTTCTCTATTGTAGGGTTTGAACATGAATTTAGGGAATTTTCCATCAGATTCTCAACTTCCAAGTGTCTTTTATCACTTTCAAGAAGAACAACTAACTGCTGTATAGTACGTTCCAACTTGAGTGGAATAGTGAGATGTTTTCCCTCTTTGTCAAGTTTTGAGTCTCCTATTTGTAACAATGCTCTTCTTACTAGTCCGTCTTTATCTTTTTGAACTTCTAGAACTCTGGCCAATTTCCATTGACCTCTAGGTAAATCTTCTTCTTTCACTAATACTATGTCACCAACTTGTACATTTCTTCTGGGTGTTTGCCATTTACTTCTTAACGTAAGATTGGCTAAGTACTCTTTCCTCCATCTATTCCAAAACTGTTCTGATAGATATTGACTTCTTCACCATCTCTTTTTGGCATATAAATCCTCTTTGATAAACTTGCCAGGTGGTGGTTGTATGTAATCAGACTTAAGATGAAGTAGATGGTTGGGAGTTAAAGGTTCCAAACTTGTTGGATCATTGATATTGTCAACTATAAGTGGACGACTGTTAACCATAGACATTACTTCATAGAATAAGGTCCTAAGTGAAACATCATCTATTCTTTCGGAGCTCTCTTTCTCAACACTGAACTTAACACATTTCTTACAGTTCTAAATAGTCTTTCCCAAACTCCTCCTGTGTGGCTTGCATGTGGAGCATTCATATAAAAATCACATTGATTCAGCGACAAATACTCAGTTACCTTTTCTTTATCGCTCTCTTTTAGAGCTTTCTTCAATTCATTCTTTGCTCCAACAAAATTAGATCCTTGGTCAGATCTAAGCTTTCTGACAGTACCTCTAATGGCTAAGAAACATCTCAAGGCATTAATGAATGCGTCAGTTGACATATCTTCTAACATTTCCAGATGAATTGCTCTGGAACTTAGACATGTAAATATTAGTCCATATCTCTTGTACTCCTTGCGGTTTTGCTTGGTGATGAATCGTCCGAAACAATCCATTCCACTATAAAGAAATGGTGGTGATGGGTTTACACGATCTACTGGTAAATCTGCCATTCTTTGTTCTTCAGTAGGTCTACGTGCCTTTCTGCAGGTTACACATATACTTATATACTTTGCTATAACTTTGCTTCCCTTTACTATCCAGTAACCACCTTCTCTCAAACAGTTCTGGGTAAAGCTTCTTCCTTGATGCAAAGATTTGTTGTGGTAGTGATCGATAATCAATCTTGTGAAGGTAGAATTTTTGGGTAGAATTGCTGGATGCTTCACTCTGCTGGGTAACGATGCATTTTCCAGTCTCCCTCCCACCTTCAGTATACCATCCTGTAGAACAAGATTAAGTTTGTACAATTGGTGGTTGTTGGGAAGCCTTTTGGATTCTTGACTAAGTTTCTTTAACTCTTCACTATAGAATCTCTGTTGAATGAGTCTTATTACTGTTTCTTCGGCTTTCATCCTTTCCTCTACATTCAGTGATTCCTTCTTTCTGATTCCCTTTGCCAAACGTTGAATTCGAGCTACTACGTTTATGACTGTATTCCATCTTGAACATCTGGCTAGTCTTTCAAGTATGTCATCTTGACATTTGGCGGCAGTGCTCAATGTTTGTACAATTTTTACTTCTGGATCACCCATAGACAATTCTGTGTGACTTTCACGGGGTATTTCTTTAGAACTTATGTCTGCAAAGTCAGATTCAAGGATCTTGATTACTGCCGCTGAACTTACAGCTGTTAACTCTTGGACAGATATTTGATGACACAATACTGTCACCTGTCTTGAGTTTGCAATCTGCTGTTTTCCTCCAACAATGCCCCATCCTAGATCAGTTTGAACAGTGTAGGGTTCACCCTTTCCTCCTGTGATTACCCTTCGTGGCACCAAAGCTTCGAGACAATCATAACCTATCAACAGTCCAACACCAAACTCCTTCAGCGGGGACATTTCATGGGATATGACAGATAAGTGTTCCCATTTTTTGGTTGTTTCACAGGTAGGTATGCGATCTCGATCTAGAGGTATATCGTCTTTCGTATAAGCTGGAGGTAGATCCAATGTGAGGTTTGAATGAAGTCCTCTAACTCTCAATCCTTTGACCCTTTGACTGTTCACTAATGTGTCTCTCCCCGTCATTGTGGTGAGTTTGAGCTTCACTGGTTCTGTAGCCACTTGTAATTTCTTGCAGATTTCTTGATCAATGAAGGGGACATCGCTTTGGGCATCCACTAGTGCATAGGCATATGCCATCTTATTCTTCCTTTTAGGATTTGAAATGCACACTGGTACAACCATTGATGTGCCGTTGCTTTCCCACACTCTGCAAGAGAATACCGATGCTTTCTTTTCTTCCTCAGCATCTTTAGGTATTGAGGATTTATCCTTCTTTGGACGTTCTTCATGTAGTGGTGTAGGATGGCGTCCTTTGCACACGCTGCATGTGGCCCTTTTCTTACACTCCTTAGTAATATGGCCTTTTCTTAGGCACCCAAAACACAGTTGGTTATCAAGTAGAAACTTTTTCTTTTCATTTGGGGATTTCTCCTTCAATTGTTGGCACTTGTGTATAGAGTAGTTCTCTCCACAGAACATACACTTAAAAGGTAGTCTGAGGATTTGTCGGTTCTGTCTCTCTACTGATCCCAGTAGTGACTTTGAACTTGCTCTTGTAGGTATCTAGACCTTTAGCTGTTGTGTCGGTTGCAAAGCTAGTTGCTCTTGCACGTCTTATATCTCTCGCAGGCCTTTCTTCTAAGGATTTTAGGGCGTAAGATGCTGTTACTGGATTACATGCTATTCGTGCTTCCTTATTAACAAACTCAGAGAACTTTTCAAAACTTGGGAAGTTCTTACTTAGATCTAACGGTTTGGTCACATAGCGATTCCATCTAGAAGCCACTTCTTCAGGTAGCTTAGCCTTAGTCCTCGTACATGTGGGATGGCATTGCTGCATGCTTGCAGGAAGTCACCATACTCTTGGAGTTTGAAATGTTCTTTAGGACCTATTTTAGGCCAGTTATTCAATTTCTCCCTAAAGGCTCTTTGCACTAAGAAAGGATGACCATATCTTGCATTTAAACTTTTCCCAAGCTTGCTTGTATGCTTCTTCGTCTGTTCTATAGAAGTTACCTTCAAGAACTTTCTTTTTCTTTCTTTATCTTCTCCACCAACATATTTCTGAAGGTAGAATAACTTGTCAACTGGCTGGAGCAATAATGCTCAATGATCATTTCAAAACTTGCTTTCCACTCTACGAACTTCAGTATGTCTCCTGAAAATACAGTAGTACAGTAGTAGTTGCAACATTCTCCTGATCGTTGTGGTGACATCTAGGAACAGAATTATCCTGTTTATTCTTTCACTTAGTTCTGAATTGGGTGAGTCTCTCTTTTCGTTTTTCTGAGGAGGGATGGAAGGGCAATGACTTTTTTCTTCATTACATATTGGCGATTTCTTTCCATTCTCCTGGGCGTATGAAAGGAAGCAGGAGTCTGCATCTTCACTTAGTACAGATTTGGACTTATGATTACTATTCATGTCCTCTTCGTGTACTCTTAGTCTGGCTTCTATAATCTTAACTTCCTTCAGCCTTTCCATTTCTGCTATTCGTATACGCTGTGCCTCAATTGCGGATTCCATTTCAATTTCTGCTTTCTTGACAGCAAGTTGTTCGACAAGTTCCTTTCTTTTTGCTATTAAAGTACTTGAGAACTCTGATATGTTACTGATACTTCTGCTAGAGGAAGAAGTCCTACTTGTGACTGTGGTTCCTCCTAAAGACCTAGCATAGTCTCTCATAAAAAGATCATTCATTCTCTTTCTTGCCTTAACCGCTAAGCCACCGCCCACCGTCATATGACGGCTGGACGAGGCTTCTATTGTTCTGGGAGGACGTCATATGACGTCCTCGCCTTCCGAGCCACTAGGGGGCGCGCGCGTTGCTCGGGACCCGGTGCGTGTGCCCGGCGGCCGCGATGTCCGCCGGGCACCCGCGATTGCCGGGTAACAGAGCAGGAGCGTGGATCTGTGCATGTAAACACAGATCCACGTCCTGTCAGAGAGGAGAGGAGACCGATGGTGTGTCCCTTGTACACAGGGACAGCGATCGGTCACCTCCCCCAGTCAGTCCCCTCCCCCCACAGTTAGAATCACCTCCTTAGGTAATACATTAACCCCTCGAGCGCCCCCTAGTGTTAACCCCTTCCCTGCCAGTCACATTTACACAGTAATCAATGCAATTTTATAGCATTGATCGCTGTATAAATGTGAATGGTCCCAAAAATGTGTCAAAAGTGTCCGATATGTCCGCCGCAATATCGCAGTCACAATAAAAATTGCAGATCGCCGCCATTACTAGTAAAAAATAAATAAATAATAAAAATGCTATAAATCTATCCCCTATTTTGTAGACGCTATAACTTTTGCGCAAACCAATCAATATACGCTTAGCGCAATTTTTTTTTACCAAAAATATGTAGAAGAATACGTATCGGCCTAAACTGAGGAAAAAATTTGTTAAAAAAAAAAAAATTGGATATTTATTATAGCAAAAAGTAAAAAATATTGTGTTTTTTCAAAAATGTCCCTCTTCTTTTGTTTATAGCGCAATAAATAAAAACCGCAGAGGTGATCAAATACCACCAAAAGAAAGCTCTATTTGTGGGGAAAAAATGATAAAAATTTCATTAGGGTACAGTGTAACATGACCGCGCAATTGTCATTCAAAGTGCGACAGCGCTGAAAACTGAAAAATGGCTTGGGCAGGAAGGGGGTGAAAGTGCCCTGTATTGAGGTGGTTAAATTCATCATATTTAGCTTCAGATGATAGTTCTCTCATGAGCTTTACTAAATCTTTAGTGACTGCAGTACGTGTGTCCATGTTCCTTACAATATCCTGGGGAGGTGTCGTAGATGACCGCAGGTTGACATATGCTGCCATAAGCTCTGATTCAGATTCTTCTACCGTCTCTATCATGTCACTCAAGTTTCCTTTTATACTTTCTTGCTTTAGTTTTCTACGAACATCTTTAATGTAACATTTCCACTTATCATACATTCTATTGAACTTTTTTCCTTGTAATGCTGCTTCTTGCTCCAAATTTTCCAGCATCTTTAGGGTCGGTTTTCTGATACTTTCTGAGCGTCTTAGTTCAATTGTTTGGGATATATTTGTTTGGGCCATGGCTAATGCTGCATCAGACTCTTCTACCTCAGACAGGTTCACTTGCTCTTCACCTTCTATCTCATCTATCTTTGTATCCTCTAACAATGGCATAACAATACTAGACTTAGACATTTTTACTTTAAGTGCTATAACAATCAATATGACTATTAAGGAGACTTTCACTTTAAATGCAATAGCAATAGGTGCAAGCAGTAAAAATTACTTTCACTTTAAATGCAATAGCAATAGGTACAGGCAGTAAAATGACTTTCACTTTAAATACTTTAGAGTCCTTGCACTACAAGCTGTTTTTTTACTTACAGTCCTTTTTATTCCTGAACACGAAAATGTCTCTTTCTTGTCAAGCCTTTGTGCAATGATCATAATAAAGGAAAGTTCTGACCTTATTCTGAAGAGCAGGGTCTTAAAGGAGACTTGCCTTTCTTGATCTGATGCTCTATTCTGACTTGCGATGATTTGTGCTGACTTGCGATGATTTGTGCTGACTTGCGATGCTTTGTGCTGACTTGCGATGCTTTGTGCTGACTTGCGATGCTTTGTGCTGACTTGCGATGCTTTGTGCTGACTTGCGATGCTTTGTGCTGACTTGCGATGCTTTGTGCTGCAGGCTTTGGGCCTAGTGGTGGGAAACTAGCTGGCTGCAGTATGTGACCTCTTCGTGCGTAGCAGAGCAGGCGCTCTAGCTCTGGACTTTGGTCTCCCACCATGCGTCTCTTTCTCTCTCTAGGGATTGCAGGAGGGTTGGCGCTCTTTCTGTAACTATCTTGCCTTTTCCGTTCTGCCACTTTAACCAGTTGACGACCGCCTCACGCAGATATACGTTTGCAGAATGGCACGGGCAGGCAAAATCACGTACCTGGTACGTGATTGCCTTCCCGTGGGCGGGGGGTCCGATCGGACCCCCCGGTGCCTGAGGCGGTCGCCTTTGGTTTGGCAGCGATCAGAGATGAGGGGGAGGCCATCCGATCGTGGCCCCCCTCGCGATCGCTCCCAGCCAATGAGGATCTTCCCTGCCTCTGTGTAGTACAAGCGCAAGCGCGGATATCTTTCCTCGGCTCGGCAGTTTCCGTTCCGGCGCTGAGGAGAGAAGACATCTGAGTGAGTGCACAAACACACACACAGTAGAACATGCCAGGCACACTTTACACCCCCGATCCCCCCCGATCACCCCCCAATCACCCCTCCCCCCCCCCCCGTCACGCTGACACCAAGCAGTTTTTTTTTTTTTTCTGATTACTGCATGGTGTCAGTTTGTGACAGTTAGAAGTGGTAGGGCAGTTAGTATTAGCCCCCTTTAAGTCTAGGGTACCCCCCTAATAAAGTTTTAACCCCTTGATCACCCCCGTCACCAGTGTCACTAAGCGATCATTTTTCTGATCGCTGTATTAGTGTCACTGGTGACGCTAGTTAGGGACGTAAATATTTAGGTTCGCCGTCAGCGTTTTATAAGGACAGGGACCCCCATAAACTACCTAATAAAGGTTTTAACCCCTTGATTGCCCCCTAGTTAACCCTTTCACCAGTGATCACCGTATAACCGTTACGGTTGACGCTGGTTAGTTCGTTTATTTTTTATAGTGTCAGGGCACCCGCCATTTATTACCGAATAAAGGTTTAGCCCCCTGATCGCCCGGCGGTGATGTGCGTCGCCCCAGGCAGCGTCAAATTAGCACCTCCCTTAGTGGTATAGTATCTGAACGGATCAATATCTGATCCGATCAGATCTATACTAGCGTCCCCAGCAGTTTAGGGTTCCCAAAAATGCAGTGTTAGCGGGATCAGCCCAGATACCTGCTAGCACCTGCGTTTTGCCCCTCCGCCCGGCCCAGCCCAGCCCACCCAAGTGCAGTATCGATCAATCACTGTCACTTACAAAACACTAAACGCATAACTGCAGCATTCGCAGAGTCAGGCCTGATCCCTGCGATCGCTAACAGTTTTTTTGGTAGCGTTTTGGTGAACTGGCAAGCACCAGCGGCCTAGTACACCCCGGTCGTAGTCAAACCAGCACTGCAGTAATACTTGGTGAAGTGGCGAGTCCCATAAGTGCAGTTTAAGCTGGTGAGGTGGCAAGCACAAGTAGTGTCCCGCTGCCACCAAAAAGACAAACACAGGCCCGTCGTGCCCATAACGCACTTCCTGCTACATTCGCCAATCCTAATTGGTAACCCTCCGCTTCTGCAGCACCCGTACGTCCCCCATTCACATCCCCAACCAAATGCAGTCGGCTGCATGAGAGGCATTTTATTTATGTCCTCCCGAGTACCCCTACCCAACGAACCCCCCCAAAAAAGATGTTGTGTCTGCAGCAAGCGCGGATATAGGCGTGACACCCGCTATTATTGTCCCTCCTGTCCTGACAATCCTGGTCTTTGCATTGGTGAATGTTTTGAACGCTACCATGCACTAGTTGAGTATTAGCGTAGGGTACAGCATTGCACAGACTAGGCACACTTTCACAGGGTCTCCCAAGATGCCATCGCATTTTGAGAGACCCGAACCTGGAACCGGTTACAGTTATAAAAGTTACAGTTACAAAAAAAGTATAAAAAAAAAAAAAAAAACACACAAACAAAAATATAAAATAAAAAAAAATAGTTGTCGTTTTATTGTTCTCTCTCTCTCTATTGTTCTGCTCTTTTTTACTGTATTCTATTCTGCAATGTTTTATTGTTATTATGTTTTATCATGTTTGCTTTTCAGGTATGCAATTTTTTATACTTTACCGTTTACTGTGCTTTATTGTTAACCATTTTTTTGTCTTCAGGTACGCCATTCACGACTTTGAGTGGTTATACCAGAATGATGCCTGCAGGTTAAGGTATCATCTTGGTAGCATTCTTTTCAGCCAGCGGTCGGCTTTCATGTAAAAGCAATCCTAGAGGCTAATTACCCTCTAGACTGCTTTTACCAGCAGTGGGAGGGAATGCCCCCCCACCGTCTTCCGTGTTTTTCTCTGGCTCTCCTGTCTCAACAGGGAACCTGAGAATGCAGCCGGTGATTCAGCCAGCTGACCACAGAGCTGATCAGAGACCAGAGTGGCTCCAAACATCTCTATGGCCTAAGAAACCGGAAGCTATGAGCACCGATCTTGGTGTGGTCAGATGCTTTGAGGGCAGAGGAGAAATCTAGGGTCTAATAGACCCCAATTTTTTCAAAAAAGAGTACTTGTCACTACCTATTGCTACCATAGGGGATATTTACATTCCCTGAGATAACAATAAAAATGATTTAAAAAAAAAATTAAAGGAACAGTTTAAAAATAAGATAAAAAAGCAAAAAAATAATAAAGAAAAAAAAAAAAAACACCCCTGTCCCCCCCTGCTCTCGTGCTAAGGCGAACGCAAGCGTCGGTCTGGCGTCAAGTGTAAACAGCAATTGCACCATGCATGTGAGGTATCACCACGAAGGTCAGATCGAGGGCAGTAATTTTAGCAGTAGACCTCCTCTGTAAATCTAAAGTGGTAACCTGTAAAGGCTTTTAAAAATGTATTAATTTTGTTGCCACTGCACATTTGTGCGCAATTTTAAAGCATGTCATGTTTGGTATCCATGTACTCGGTCTAAGATCATCTTTTTTATTTCATCAAACATTTGGGCAATATAGTGTGTTTTAGTGCATTAAAATTTAAAAAAGTGTGTTTTTTCCCCAAAAAATGCATTTGAAAAAAATCGCTGCGCAAATACTGTGTGGAAAAAAAAAAATGAAACACCCACCATTTTAATCTGTAGGGCATTTGCTTAAAAAAATATATAATGTTTGGGGGTTCAAAGTAATTTTCTTGCAAAAAAAAAAAATTTTTTTCATGTAATCAAAAAGTGTCAGAAAGGGCTTTGTCTTCAAGTGGTTAGAAGAGTGGGTGATGTGTGACATAAGCTTCTAAATGTTGTGCATAAAATGCCAGGACAGTTCCAAACCCCCCCAAATGACCCCATTTTGGAAATTAGACACCCCAAGCTATTTGCTGAGAGGCATGTCGAATCAATGGAATATTTTATATTGTGACACAAGTTGCGGGAAAGAGACAATTTTTTTTTTTTTTTGCACAAAGTTGTCACTAAATAATATATTGCTCAAACATGCCATGGGAATATGTGAAATTACACCCCAAAATACATTCTGTTGCTTCTCCTGAGTACGGGGATACCACATGTGTGGGACTTTTTGGGAGCCTAGCCGCGCACGGGACCCCGAAAACCAAGCACCGCCTTCAGGCTTTCTAAGGGCGTAAATTTTTGATTTCACTCTTCACTGCCTATCACAGTTTCGGAAGCCATGGAATGCCCAGGTGGCAAAAAACTCCCCCAAATGACCCCATTTTGGAAAGTAGACACCCCAAGCTATTTGCTGAGAGGTATAGTGAGTATTTTGCAGACCTCACTTTTTGTCACAAAGTTTTGAAAATTGAAAAAAAAAAAAAAAAAAAAAAATTTTCTTGTCTTTCTTCATTTTCAAAAACAAATGAGAGCTGCAAAATACTCACCATGGCTTAATTTTACACCCCAAGCTCTCAGCAAATAGCTTGGGGTGTCTACTTTCCAAAATGAGGTCATTTGGGGGGGGGGGGGGGTTTGTGCCACCCGGGCATTCCATGGCCTCCGAAACTGTGATAGGCAGTGAAGAGTGAAATCAAAAATTTACACCCTTAGAAATCCTGAAGGCGGTGATCGGTTTTCGGGGCCCCGTACGCGGCTAGGCTCCTAAAAAGTCCCACACATGTGGTATCCCCATACTCAAGAGAAGCAGCTAAATGTATTTTGGGGTGCAATTCCACATATGCCCATGGCCTGTGTGAGCAATATATCATTTAGTGACAACTTTGTGCAAAAAAAAAAAAAAAAAAATTTGTCACTTTCCCGCAACTTGTGTCAAAATATAAAATATTCCATGGACTCAACATGCCTCAAAGCAAATAGCTTGGGGTGTCTACTTTCCAAAATGGGGTCATTTGTGGGGGGTTTATGCCATCTGGGCATTTTATGGCCTTCAAAACTGTGATAGGTAGTGAGGAGTAAAATCAAAAATTTACGCCCTTAGAAATCCTGAAGGCAGTGATTGGTTTTCGGGGCCCCGTATGCGGCTAGGCTCCCAAAAAGTCCCACACATGTGGTATCCCCATACTCAGGAGAGGCAGCTAAATGTATTTTGGGGTGCAATTCCACATATGCCCATGGCCTGTGTGGGCAATATATCATTTAGTGACAACTTTTTGTAATTTTTTGTTGTTGCCATTATTCAATCACTTGGGACAAAAAAAATGAATATTCAATGGGCTCAACATGCCTCTCAGCAATTTCCTTGGGGTGTCTACTTTCCAAAATGGGGTCATTTGTGGGGGTTTTGTACTGCCCTGCCATTTTAGCACCTCAAGAAACAACATAGGCAGTCATAAATTAAAGGCTGTGTAAATTCCAGAAAATGTACCCTAGTTTGTAGGCGCTATAACTTTCGCGCAAACCAATAAATATACACTTATTGACATTTTTTTACCAAAGACATGTGGCTGAATACATTTTGGCCTAAATGTATGACTAAAATTGAGTTTATTGGATTTTTTTTAGAACAAAAATTAGAAAATATCATTTTTTTCAAAATTTTCAGTCTTTTTCCGTGTATAGCGCAAAAAATAAAAACGGCAGAGGTGATCAAATACCATCAAAAGACAGCTATATTTGTGGGAAGAAAAGGACGCAAATTTTGTTTGGGTACAGAATTGCATGACCGCGCAATTAGCAGTTAAAGCAACGCAGTGCCAAATTGGAAAAAGTCCTCTGGTCCTTAAGCAGCATAATGGTCCGGTCCTTAAAGCGGGGTTCCACCCAAATTTTGAACATTATCTCTATGCATTCTCTTCCTTGCCTAGATGCTGACATGCTGTGTAAAAAAATTTAAATCGCCGTAATTACCTTTTTTTTTTTCTAATCTTCTTAGCACTTCCTGGTTTTCCTCCCATGGGAGTAGGCGTGTTTCTAGCCTCTCCCAGACCTCCCACAGTCCCCTGGGAGCTAGTCTCAGGCTTCCCAGCATGCATTGTGCAACAGCGTCATCACAACATCTCGGTGAATGCTGGGAGCATAGCATTCACTGCATCCAGGAAATACATGCTTGTGGGCTTCAAATGCCCACAATGAAGATGGAAACCGCCTTCAGTGAATTTTATAAGTTATTCTTTACAACGAAATCGGACACAGGCGGACTTATTACACAGAACATGTGAGTAGATAATCATGAGAAGAAAAGTTTGTGAATGAACTCCAAAAAAAAAAAAAACAATAGATAGGTGGACCCCCGCTTTAAGTGGTTAAGAGTCGGCTGCAGATTGACTAAAACACACGTTCTTTGGCCTCTATGGTAGCTCTGCTGCTCAAATGCGCTCTTTTCTGTGCAAGTTGAGGAGCACTATTGCTTCGCCCTCAAAGGCAACTAATAGTTCCACTGTGGCAGGCGCAGCACTATGAAGTGCCTTATGCGCTGTGGCATTAGAAGAATTGTAATCTCTGACCTTTTAGTTCAAACAAGACTATCTCTTACTCTATAATTCCTCTAACACCGTTCTATGGAAGCAGTAGGTTTAAAGAGCACACCAAACCTTTATGATATCTTCTTTATTAACTTCAGCTTTTCTTCATATATAACACTAACACTTTAGCAGCAGGCAGTGCATGTACAAACGTGTGTTGAATAAGGTATAACAAAATGGCGATTCAACTGTTCAATCTTGTCATTTTACATACAATGGTAGATGCATTTCTCTCTTCAGTATCTGTACTTTCACTTTAAAGTTCCTTAGACACTTTATGATCTCTCTGAGAGGTATATCTGAGGCTTAAAGGGGTTGTAAAGGTAAAAACTTTTTCACCTTAATGCATTCTATGCATTAAGATGAAAAAACTTTTGACAGTACCGCCGCCCCCAGGCCCCCCGTTTTACTTACCTGACGCCTCGAATCTTCGCTGCTCGTCCTCGTCATCTTCATTGCAGCTCAGCCTGGTCGCTGATTGGCTGCAGTGGATGGATTGAAAGCAGCGCAGCCATTGGCTCGCGCTGCTGTCAATCACATCTGATGACGCGGCGCGCCGGGGGGCGGGGCCGAGTGATACAGCGAGCGGCTATATCACGGGAGCGCGCCCGCAAGCACTCACCACCGTGCGAGGGAGCTCGCATTAAGGTGGTAAATGCTTGCGGGGAGGAGCTGAAACAGCCGCCGAGGGACCCCAGAAGACCAGGTTCGGGGCCACTCTGTGCAGAATGAGCTGCACAGTGAAGGTAAGTAAGTATAACATGTTTGTTATTTTAAAAAAAAAAAAAAATTAACTTTACAACCCCTTTAAGAAATAGTTTTACTTGTTTGATATTGCAATTTGCAGTTTGCACGCTTGTTTAAACTTTTGCTATGCTGTTTGGTGATGTTTGTTTGGTTTGATTTGTTTGATTTGGTTTGGTGGAACTACAAGTGAACACATAACTAGTTCAGTATACAGTTCTAATCACATTAAACAACAATAGTAACATATATAACAGTATTAAATACCTATTTTGGCCACTTGCTTCCATAAAACTGAACTCTGGCTGGATTTGAAATCTGTTCTGGTCCACTCTCTCTGATATAATGAGATCTAGCAATGTGCAGGATAAATTCTAGACAACATAATAGGTGTAAGGCTGGCTGTGATTGGCCTAAACTCTTGCTCAGTGTGAGAGTGGCTGTGACTGGCCAAAACTCCTGAGAGTCACAAAGGCTTAACTCTATGCTTTCTGGTTTGCTTCTGTGAACACAATATACAACTGTTATATGACATCCATATATAAAGTCACAGTAAATAATCCTGCTTTTATCTCTCACATGTGAGCATATAAACTGTATTAAGGTTATTAGCAGGTCTAGCTGTATATGCATGTAAGTCACATTAGCAACCTAGGACAGGTCTTAGCTGGCCAGCTACACCCCTGACTACAGGGATTCCAGCACACACGGGGTTAAGAGCCTCCAGGAAGCAGCTCTTGAAGGCAGAAAGTAGTGCTAGGAGTGTTGGTGAGGAGGAGTTGGTGAATACACCTGTCTTGGAGAGCTGCCAGTCTGCTGGAGGTTGCTAAAAGATTTAAGGACTGTTAAAACCTTGGGGTGAAGACCCATCCACAAACTGTATGTGCTTTTTTACTTTTACTTTGTGCTGAAGAAAAGCGGACTTTATTTTGTATTTTTGCTTGTGTGCTGCTGGAAGCCTTATTTTGATTTGCTTGCTGAAAAATAAAAGCCTTTTTGTTTAAAGTTTATCGGCTTTGCACTCGGTCCTACAA
Organism: Aquarana catesbeiana; assembly: GCF_042186555.1. NCBI lineage: Eukaryota > Metazoa > Chordata > Amphibia > Anura > Ranidae > Aquarana > Aquarana catesbeiana. Next base: position 190,116,171 of record NC_133329.1, on the reverse strand, counting down.
TCCAAAAAAAACTTACAACTGGTGTCTTGGATGCGGGCAGAAGTGCATTTGCACTCACAAAAGCCATTTAAAACTAAAAGCTGACATTTAAAGAGTGTACCTATGGAATGTCTTGGGTGAAATCAGCTCAGACCCTACAAACAGCAGAAAAAAAAAAACATGGAGGTGGTCATCAAGGCAAGCCACCGTGACCCAGCAGCAAGCCTCAGCAGAGGCAAACCGTCGCCATGAGGAAGCAATGGCTCAGTAGCAGGCCCTGGCACAGGCTGTAGCTGCACAACAGGAAAGTACAAGGTTGCTAGCCACCCAGTTTACTGCCCAGCACATTCAAGCACAGGTGGCTGCCTTGCAGGAGGCAGTACAGCATCTGGCTCAGGGACGAGAGCAAGCGTTCGTCGCCGCTGGCAACCAGGTATCCATGAGGGCCAGCCATTTCTTGCAAAAACTGACACCCAGCGATGATGTAGAGGCTTTTCTCATCACCTTTGCGAGGATAGCAGAGAGAGGGGGGTGACCCCGTGACCAATGGGCTGGCATTATCTCCCCTTTTCTTACTGGTAACCTGCAAAACGTCACTTTGACCTCCCGGCTAAGCACATCAGTGACCAGGAGTGTCTGAAGGCAGGGATCCTGGCCCGCCTGGGAGTGACCACAGCCATCCGGGCTCAAAGGGTGCACCGCTGGAGGTATAAACCTGACCGACCACCCAGGTCCCAAATGCAAGAACTGGTACAGCTGCAACCAGAGAAGTTGACAGGCCCACAAATGGTGGAACGGGTGGTGATGGACTGGTACCTGCGGTCCCTGCCAGATGACCTACAGCGCTGGGTAAGCCATGGAGACCCTGTAACTGCTGACCAGCTGGTAGAGTTGGTCAAAAGGTACACCGTGGTGGAAGACCTGCTCGGGCCTGCCAAGCATCCGGAACCCACACCAAGGGCAACCAGACCAGCCACAGCACCTAGGAGAGAAGCCCTGCCAGATGTTGGAACTCACAAACCTGCATCATCTTCTGCAGAACCATGGAGGTTGGCTCCTGTCCCAAGGATGGGGGATATACAGTGTTGGATGTTGGTCCTGGGGGCATACCCGGCACAATGCCCACTTCAGGAGCAGCCTATGGATTGCGGGACTGGTCGGAGAAGCTCCTATGTGCAAAGGGCATGTGCCACTCATCTTGATCTGGCTGTAGGACATGTGGGTGAACCACCTTCCTGCCAGGGCTCTACTGGACTCTGGTAGCATGGTGAAGCTGTACACGCCAAGGTGATCAGGAAATTCGGCCCCATAAGTAAGATTCTACGGGTAGTGTGTATACATGGGGACACCAGGGAGTACCCCCTGGTTCTGGTTACTGTTTCTTATGGCTGTACCTCAGCGACACAAGAGGTTGGGGTCATAAGAAGTCTGGTACATGACATCATAGTGGGGCGTGACTGCCCATTGTTTATTAAATTGTGGAATCAGGTACAGACGGGGCTGACAGGACAGCCAGGAGAACTGGGGACATTGGGCCTTTTGGGGCCAAACCTTGAGGGGTCTGGTCTAGAACCACCTGCAACACATAATGTTGAAATACCTGTCACTGATAATGACATTTCAGAAAATATGAATATAGTTGATAATGCTCAGATTTCAGGTCTCAAGACCGAGTTGAATTCGGGGGGGGAATCTCTTCGCTACAGGTCATGTTGGGGGAGGACGAAGAGGAATCTTCCCCATTGCAGACCTGGATTGAGGAGCATGAGGGGGAAACTTCCTCTAGCCAGTTCTGGACCAGCCGCTGCAGTTTTACTGCGGAAGGCTGGTACGGCTGCGCGAAATCACGTTAGTATACATGATGCGCGTGGCCAGCTGGGGACCTGCCGCGACGATTGGATTCGATCAGGAACTGATCAATCCCCAGGCCCAGGCCAATGAAATCTGGCCTGGACCTAGTGATCGCTCCTGGCAAATGAGAATCCTTCCCCTGTCGTGAGAGTGTAAACACTGACAGGGGAAGTGATGTCATCTCTCCTCGTGTCGGTCTTTTCATTCCAGACCGAGAGGAGAGAGCATCAAACAGTGAGTTGCACCAACGCTACACTGACACCAGGTCACATAGGCACACAATTCACCCCCCGATCACCCCCCACTGTGCCACCCAGTACAACAATCAGATTTTTTTTTTGATCACTGTACTGGTGTCATTAGTGACAAAAATCAGTGTTAGGGTAATTATTCATAGGCCCAGATAGATCTAGGGACCCCCCCTATAAAGGTTTAACCCCCTGTCCCCTGTGATCACAGTAGAAGGGTGACGCTAGATTATTTTTTATAAGGTCAGGGCACCCACTGTATTTTACCCAATAAAGGTTTAACCCCCTGATCAAAGTTAGGTTTTAGCATCAGATAGGGTCTGCGTCACCCCAGGCAGCATCAGATTAGTGCCAGTACCGCTAACACCCACGCACACACCATACGCCTCCCTTAGTAGTATAGTGTCTGAATGGATCGATATCCGATGAGATCTATACTAGCGTCCCCAGCAGGTTAGGGTTCCCAAAAACGCAGTGTTAGCGGGATCAGCCCCGATACCTGCTAGCACTTGTGTTTAGCCCCTACGCCCATCCCAGCCCATCCCAGCCCATCCAAGTGCGGTATCAATCGATCACTGTCACTTACAAAACACAAAACACATAACTGCAGCATTCGCAGAGTCAGGCCTGATCCCTTCGTCCTTGGGGTCACCCTGGATTTGATCGGCTCTAGAAAATTCGGCCCCTCATAAACAACTTGAACCAACGTTTTGCAGCCTTGTTTACTCCCGATATCGCTTCCCCCAACGGCTTGTAGAATCCCGACGTAGACGGGGGGAGAGAGCCTGCTTGAGGTGTAATAATTTGTTAGTAGTGAAGTGGAGGGATTCACGGAATGTTTTCGTTCTGTCCTCGCTTCACGCAGACACAGCAGTCCAAATTTCTACGGCGACTGGTGTTGTGGAGAAACCCCTGTTGGCGCTGTACCTAATTGCATGTAAGGCCAAACGCTGGTACAAAAAAGTGTCTGTTTATTTATTTCAATTGGCTTTGCTGAACGCTTTTGTGCTATACAAAGCTTCAGGACAGACTGGATCCTTGCTTAAATTCCAGGAAGAGATTGTCAGAGCCCTTCTGTTTCCAGACGGTGCTCTTGCCCAACTTCTCAATCCAAATGCAGTGAGCCGGCTGCATGAGAGGCATTTTCCCTTTGTCCTCCCTGGTACCCCTACCCAAAGAAACCCCCAAAAAAGATATGTCTGTAGCAAACACGGATTTAGGCATGACACGCGCTTTTATTGTCCCTCCTGTCCTGACCTACCTGGTCTCTACTTTGGTGAATGTTTCAAACGCTACCACACACTAGTGGAGTTTTAGCATAGGATACAGCACCACACAGTCCTAGGCACACTAACACAGGGTCTCGAAAGATGTGATGGCCATCACATTGAGAGACCCTAATCTGCAACGTTCAGTTTACAGTTTTTTTTACAGTTTTTATAAAAGTGAAAAAAAACCCCCACAAAAACACAAAAAAAATATAAAATAAAAAAATCCAAAAATAGTTGTGGTCATATTTTTCTACTCTCTCTCTATTGTTCTCTCTCTTATGTTCGCTCTCTACAGTCCGCTCTACTGTTCGCTCACTATTGTTCTATATCTATCGTTCTCTCTCTGTTTTATTTTTTTTTTTTTAATTTATTTTTATTAAGATTTTTTGAGACAAACAACACAATAAACACAAGGTTGCTACAGTACATCAAGACCGCACCATATTAAATAGAACAGTTGACAGCGTGAGTTGCTAGGTTAAATAACAGCATTCTAGGTATGCAGATGGTCCTCCTCTGAAGGAATTAATCAGTTAGATACAGTAACAAATTAGGCCTGAAGTTTCAGACAGCTGAGCCTAGAGACACAGTACTCTAATCAGTATATTAACCTGAAGACTATTGTAAATCTGTGATCATTGTGAAATATTCAATACTTCCATCCATTTACGCCAGACTTTGTCGAATTTCGAAGGACAACCTCTGTTAGCATATGTGTCTTTGTATAGCGGGAGGTTGTCATTGACCAAACGTTTCCACTGTGTAATTGATGGGGGGTTAGGTTTTTTCCACTGCATTGCGATACACTTCCTGGCATAAAAGAGTAGTAAACTGGTCAACGTGCGTTTGGCTATGGTTGGAACAATATTTTCTAATAAACCCAGTATGCATATCTCCATCAGCGGTGATAAATTAGTTGAAGCCACCTTATTAGTCAAGTCAAGTACCTCTCCCCAATACTGCTGTATTTTTGGGCAGTGCCAGAAGATGTGTGCGAAGTCCCCTGGAGATAGACCACATCTCCAGCATTCCGAAGAATGCTGAGGGTTCATCAAGTGTAATCTATGTGGGGTAAAATAGGCCCTATGAACAATTTTAAATTGTACTACTCTGTCTCTTATGGAAACAAGTGACCTGAAGGGAAGATCCCAGACGTCATCCCAGTCATCATTATCCAACGCAGGAATATCGCGTTGCCAACGGGACCAGAGCCCATCCAGAGGTGGCAGGGACACAAATATCAGGTGCGCGTACAAACATGATGTAGGTTTCTCAGCGCAACAAGATCTGAGCGTCTTCTCCAGCTCGGATTGAGTCAGGATGCAAGATGAGTGAGGAAATTGAGCCGTAAATGCGTGTGCTAGTTGAAAATAACGGAACTGGTAGTGTTTCGGTAGGTTATACATTGAGGATAACTGGGCAAAAGAAAGCAACGAGGTCTGTGACACAACTTGTGATATTAATTTAATCCCATATTTAGTCCATAATTGGGGGTCTGTGAGCTTAAAGATATGTGGTAGATTGGGGTTTGACCATAACGGGGCGTTGGGGGAAAGTTTACCAATATTAAGACCTATTCGCCATGCTCGCAAAGTAGTGTGCATGGAGGGGGTTAGTGGGTGCAGGGCGCGTGGTCCTCTATGGATTAAAAGCTGGAGGGTCTCCCAGGAACCCACCACCGTAGCTTCCAAAGCTGAGGCCGCATTAGTTTTGTCAGGGACTAACCACCAGACCACCGTCACTAACTGAGAAGCCAGGAAATATTTATAGCAATCTGGGAAAGCCATGCCTCCCTGTGATGTAGGCCTCATCAAGGTAGACAGTTTATATCTGGGTGGGGTGGGGCCCCACAAGAAGTCTGAAAATTTTTGGTTAAGTTTGGTAAAGAATGATTTGGGGATCCACTGCGGGGAGTGGCGAAAAAGGTAAGTAAATTTGGGAATAATTTTCATTTTGAGGAGATTAACTCTACCCCAAACTAATAAGGGTAGATTGCTCCATGATTTGAGTTTAGGTTTCATATACCCCACCACTGGGTCAAGGTTTAGTTTAATGAAATCTTGGGCATGGGCAGAGATCTGAACCCCAAGATATTTGAAGGTGTCTACCCATCTCAACGGGCTGTCAGGGGGAGAGGTGTTTTTTGCTTCCTGATCAAAGGGGAATAGGGTGGATTTTGACCAATTGACCCGAAGACCCGTCACCTCAGAGAATGTGTCTAGGACCGATAGAGCACCCTGGAGCGACGGGCCAGCATCTGCGAGAAAAAGGACCATATCATCAGCGTACAGGGCTACCCTCTCCTCCAGCAGGCCAATACGCAGCCCCTTAATGTGGGGCGATGTACGTAGGGCTTCAGCAACTGGCTCAATGGCTATGGCAAACAAGGCCGGAGAAAGGGGGCAGCCCTGCCTAGTTCCCCTAAACAGTTTGAAGGGAGATGATAATTTGGAGCCAAGTCGAATTGAAGAGGTGGGGCACTTGTATATCACCTGTAACCACAAAATGAATTTTAATGGGAAGCCCATTCTTCGGAGAGTCTCCCACAGAAAGGGCCATTCCACTGTGTCAAAGGCCTTTTCTATGTCTAATAGAGCTATGGCCCTTGTCCCTGAATTATGATGCTGGGTATGGATGTTAGTGAAAAGTCTCCTAAGATTTACGTCGGTGGACCTCTTGGGCATAAAACCTGTTTGGTCGGGATCAATTACTGATGGTAACAATGGATAGAGATGGGAGGCTAGCAATTTGGTTAAGATTTTAAGATCGTTGTTTAATAGTGCGATCGGTCTGTAAGATGCGCATAGCTCCGGGTCTTTGGGGGGCTTGTGTATTAAGGTCAGGTATGCCTGGTGCATTGATGGAGGTAAATCACCCTTGGACAGGCAAGTAGTATACAGCTGCCAATAGATCGCAGTGAGTTCGATAGAAATCTATGGGAAGTCCGTCTGGCCCTGGTGCCTTACCGGTGGGGAAGGAGCAGATAACGTTTAAAACTTCTAATGCCGTAAAAGGCTGGACCAGTGACTGTCTCTCCGCGTCCGAGAGCCAACCAAGTGCCAGCGGATCCAAGAGATCTTGTAGTGACTCGGGTCGGAAATCGGAGGGAAGAGAGGAGGCATAGAGCTTTCCATAGAAGGCACTGAACATCTCCAATATGTCAGATTGGGACGTCACTATCTCTCCATCCGAGGAACGCAGGCTGGAGACTACTGTGAGTGGATGGTCATGTTGAGCCAACATAGCCAAAAAACGACCGTTTTTGTCTCCCTGCACAAAAAAACGTTGTCTACCTGTATGTATGTCTAGCCTAGTGACCTCTGACATATGTATGTTTAATGCACTCTGAGCTGCATTTAGCGAGTCAAAATGAGAAGGCGAGGGGTCTGCACTAAACACCGCAGCCTGATCATCAACTGACTGTTGGAGTGACTGAGTTTGTTGGCCTTGTTGTTTCTTGACACTAGCTATGGTGGATATGTATAAGCCTCTGGCATAGGCTTTAAGTGTGTCCCATACTATTTGCGGAGACGTAGAGTCCTTATTATGATCCCAAAAATCTACCAACCCGGGTGGAATAATGTCTGCCACCTCGGGGTGGGAGATCCACTGTGCCCCCAGCCTCCACAAAGCCGCATCACGACATGCAGACGAGCGGAATTCCACAACCAGAGGGCTGTGATCAGATAATCCACTAGGGAGATAGGAGGCTTCCACTACGTCCGCCAACAGCGATGGGTTGGAGAAGGCTAAGTCAATTCTTGAGGCAGTCTTGTGGGAAGCTGAGAAGCACGAGTAGGCCCTAAGGGCAGGATGTCTCCATCTCCATATCTCCTCCAATCCCATTGCCCGTGCCCAGGAAAGTAAGTCAGAGTTATGCGTCTTAGGAGGGACAGGTCTATCCATGTCTGGGGAGATAATGGCATTAAAATCCCCCATTACCAAAAGTTTCCCGGGACAAAAGGGGGGCCGCTTTTTCCAAGACTGCATAGAGAAGGTTTGGAGAGAAGGGTGGAGGTATATATAGATTTATAACAATATATCTCTGAGACCAATGTCTAAACACCAATATAGCAAATTTACCCTGGGGGTCCGTGCATACTTCCTCAATTGTACATGGAAATTTTTTAGCAATTAGTATTGAGACCCCCCTTGCGTAGGAGGAGTAAGTTGCATGCACGGACCTCTGTATCCAGGGTTTTTTAAGGGTCAGAACCTTGCTGCCTGTGAGATGAGTTTCTTGGAGAAGTATAATGTGAGGGGAGTGGAGTTTAAGGTATTTTGTTAGTAGCGCACGTTTAAATTTGGAATTCAGGCCTCTGACGTTCCATGAAAGGACAGTGAACGTATCAGTTAGGGAGGTAGCCATCTGGAGTAAGGAAACCGATGCAAAGCAGGATGATCGGGGGGGTATATGGGAGAGCAACTCACAGACAGCAAAATCCCTGAGTCAAACCACCATGGGACGGTAACAGTTGACCACTGCAGGAACCTTTCATAACCTAAAATTGAACAAAACAAACTAAAACATAAAAGACCCAAGCACGGAGTGCTTATCCTACTAATTCCCATCTCCTCTCCAGGAGGAAAAAAGAAAAAAAGAAAAATAAAACTCAGGGAGGAGAATTGGGAATAGTTTTACCCAAAAAACAAACTTCTAACTGTAGATGTACCCCTAAGTAGGGTTATCACGCTGCAATACTCTTACTGCAGACCAGTCCGTGATCCTTTGGTCCATCTATTGTTGATAACAAAGTCCCAAAGGAAGGCCTATGACACGAATATTATTCCTCCTCAATCTGTTTTCAGTGTCTATGGACTTTTCTTGCAGGGCTTTCACTTGCAGTTGCAGGGCACGGAGGTCCCGGGAGTCAGCTCTGGTATCATTCTCAAGCTGGGAGATGCGGCCTTCAGCCTCTGCAAACCGGGACCTAAATTTATCCATATCATGCCTTATTAAGCTGACATCCGTCACTAGATGGTCTATCTTGACCATGACAGAATCATTGCCCGTTTTTATAGCAGCCAAAAGCTCCGCATGCGAGGCTGCCTGAGCTGCAGACAGCTCAGACAGGGTCTGTGTCTGTGTGCCGGCCGACATTGTAGAGACAGGGGGCCTCGTGGACAAGATGGCGGCGGCCGAGGAGCGGGTACAGGCCGCAGAAGATGAACGGGTCTTACCCGGTGGTGGCGGGGAGGTCCGCTTGGTGCCGTAGGACATCTTGGACCCCAGGGTGCCGGATTAGAGGGAGGTAAGTGTGATTTTTGAGCCAGGATAAATGTCAGGATCTGTGTGAGAGTGGAGCTCAGCCTCAGCACGTCTTCTCCTCTTCACATCCGGCCACGCCCCCCCCTCTGTTTTATTTTTAATATGTTTTATTGTATTTGCTTTGTAGGTATGATATGGTATACTGTAATGTTTGTTTTATTGTTAACCATCATTTGGTTAGCAGGTACGCCATTCAGCTGCAGCACAGGTTTATTTATCTTGACAGCAACAGCGTTTGCTCCCACGATACATAAAGCCGCGACTCCAGCGCTGTTGGAGGTGATTTCACCACTACAGTTAAAAAAAATCGAAGTTACTTACTGGTAACATTTTTTCCAAGAGTCTTTCAGGACAGCACACTTGAGAGACCTCGGCTCCTCCCTTCTTAGGAAACACCGCCTCCACCAGATCTTTAAGTCGCCCCTTCCCTCCAGCCGTCAGTTTTTGCACGAGAACCTCCAGCCAGTCTAGGGAGACGAAAGAACACATCATAACAATAATAATTCATATTGCTGATGTTCTCACGTCCTAGTGGCAAGATAATATTTTGGGTGGATACCGGTGCTGTCCTGAAAGACTCTTGGAAAAAAAACGTTACCGGTAAGTAACTTCGATTTTCCCTATTTCGTCTTTCAGGACAGCACACTTGAGAGGATAAGCGAGCACTTACCCTAGTCTGGGACTACTGCCTGTAGAACTTTACCCCCAAAGGCCTGGTCCTGGGCAGACAATAAGTCCAGTCTGTAGTGCTTAATGAAAGTCTTAAAGAAAAAATTTGACCGGGTGTAGCACCAGCCTACTCTGCCTGTGACGTTGCCATGGCCCTAGTGGAATGAGCCCTAATACTTTCCAGGACTTCCACCCCCTTTGCTATATAGGCCTGACTGATAGCCAACCTTAGCCATCTGGCTATAGTGTGTCTAGAGGCTTTGGACCCCTTCCTAGCCCCTGAAAAAGAAACAAAAAAGGAATCGGATTTCTTAAACTGTTCCGTAATCTCCAGGTATTTTAATGCACATCTTCTGACATCTAACCTGTGGAAGACATGCTCCTGTTCCTTAACAGGATTTGAACAAAAAGTGGGTAAACAGATTTCCGGGCTTCTATGAAATTTAGAAACCACCTTTGGAAAAAAGGCCGGATCGGTTTTAAAAATAATTAGATCCGGAAAAACTTGAAAGAAAGGTGCCCTCCTAGAGAGGGCTTGTAGTTCACTAACCCTCCTTGCGGTAGTGATAGCTACTAAGAAAACCGTCTTGAGGGTTAAAAACTTCAACGTACAAGACTCAATAGGCTCAAAAGGATCCTCTGTAAGAGCCTGAAATACTAAGGAGAGATCCCATACCGGAAAGGGATGAGAGCTGACTGGTCTCTGCCTTCTTAAACCTCTAAAAAACCTGGATATCCAAGGATTTACTGCTAGTTGTTGTTCAAGGAATACACTTAAAGCAGCAACCTGACCTTTAAGGGTATTAAGGGCTAAACCCTTGTCTGCCCCACTCTAACTCTAGCACTGCTACTGGACTGCGAACACTAAAAGAGCTCTCCGCGCACCAAGAATTGAATTTCTTCCAGACCTTCAAATAGATCTTACGCGTCTCTTCATTCCTAGAGTTTAGAAGAGTTCTTACCAACCTTTCGGAAAACCCCTTACTTCTCAGCATCTCCTCTTCAGTAGCCAGGCTGCCAGATTCCACCTCTCCACCTGAGGGCAGCAGATTGGGCCTTGATAGAGTAGATCTTCCCTGACCAGCAATATCCAAGGCGGTTCCACCGCCAGCTTCTTTAGGACAGAGAACCATGGCCTCCTGGGCCAGTGTGGTGCTATCAAGATCAGGGTCGTGTCCTCTAACTGGAATTTCCTCAAAACCGCAGGCAACAGAACAGGAGGGGGGAAGGCATAGCATTTGTAAAAATGCCAGCTCTGAGAAAGAGCGTCCACCCCCTATCGCTCAATGCACTTTTGCACAAAACCTTCCCCCAGGACTCCCCAAAGTACTCCTACATGATGGGCACTTTCTCTTGGACACATGTAAGGGCTTGGTTTTTTCAGCAGATTTGTCCTGAAATGACAAAACAAGCCCCGCACAGCATCAGCAACGCTTTAGGATAAAAAATAAAAACCATGTTACCAACACCAGGAGTGCACCTCCCAGGACAAACCACCACCAGGGTCCCAGACGTGCCTCTCCTCCCCTCTGACCACTAAGAGGGGGGTTCACCCGTGGAGCTAAGTGGGAAAATGGTAAGGGAACACCACCCCAGGGTTCCACTTACCTTAGTGTGGCTGGTGCTGGCGTCACCCGGCACAGAACGGGAACCGTCAGTCTCCGACATCCCTCAGGCCAGAGGAGTGGTCTGCCTCAGGTTGCTCCTCTAGCTGTCACTAAAGCTCTAATGGAGCCCACACCAGCCGTTGCGCCGCTAGTTTTCTGTCCTGCAGGCCAGAACCGGAAGCTGCGGGTCAAACGGAAGTGCCCTCCCCGCCGGAAATGAAGTCGCCCGCCATCCGACCCAGCCTTGAGCTCCATGCTGATCGCCCTAAAGCGAGGGGGACTCGGACACTTCCGCATCACCTTCCCCAAGCAGCGGAGAATGAGCGCCCAGGCCTCCACATTCCCCAAGGGAGGGCAGGGAGCGCAATGCCACTGCAGGTAATGGACTCCCCAGCCCTGCTGCTGTGTATGAGAGACCTCTGTCTCTCCCTTCCAGGATAATACCGGCCTCAGCCACCCCAGCTGAAAAAGCCCAGGTTCCTAGCGATGTCTCCTTGCTGGAGGAAACACCAAAACTGGCGGGCTGGAGGGAGGGGGCGACTTAAAGATCTGGTGAAGGTGGTGTTTTCTAAGAAGGGAGGAGCTGAGGTCTCTCAAGTGTGCTGTCCTGAAAGACGAAATAGGGAAAAAAAAGAGCATATATCCTGAAGCATGGGGGCCGGGGTGGAGGAATGATTTGCTCCTAACATTAGGGGCGGATTGCCCCCATGCTTCGGCATATATTTTTTTAGGCACAGATTGCAATGTTTTATTTTTACTATGTTTTATTGTATTTGCTTTGCAGGTATGGTAAGTCTTGTTGTTATGCTGTAATGTTACTTTGTTTTATTGTTAACCATCATTTGCTTAGCAGGTACGCCATTCAGCTGCAGCACAGGTTTATTTATCTCGACAGCAACAGCGTTCGCTCCCACGATACGTAAAGTTGTGACTCAAGCGCTGTCGGAGGTGATTTCACCACCACAGTTAAAAAAAAAAATGGTGCATGTATGGCCATCATCAGAAGTGGGTGGATTAAGGGCGGTATTCTAATGGTGGACATACCCACAGATCAATCTCTTTCTTTCATGCAGCCCACAGGCTGCATGAAAAAAAGAACATTACAATGTATGCCCAACAAGGACCAGCAACATACTGGTACCAGAATGATGCCTGCAGGTTTAGGTATCATCTAGGTATCATTCTTTTCAGCCATCGGTCGGCTTTCATATAAAAGCAATCCTAGCAGCTAATTAGCCTCTAGACTGCTTTTATAAGCAGTGGGAGGGAACGCCCCCCCCCCCCCCCCACCATCTTCCATGGTTTTCTCGGGCTCTACTGTCCCAACAGGGAATCCGAGATTGCAGCCGGTGGTTCAGCCAGCTGATTATAGAGCTGATCAGAGACCAAAATGGCTCCAATTATCTTTATGGCCTAAGAAACCGGAAGCTACAAGCATTTCATGACTTAGGTTTCGCCGGATATAAACAGCGCCATTGGGAAATTGGCAAAGCATTTTATCATACCAATCTTGGTGTGGTCAGATGCTTTGAGGACAGAGGAGAGATCTAGGGTCCAATAGACCCCAATTTTTTCAAAAAAGAGTACCTGTCACTACCTATTGCTATCATAGGGGATATTTACATTCCCTGAGATAACAATAAAAATGATAAAAAAAATGAAAGGAACAGTTTAAATATATAATAAAAAAGCAAAATAAATAATTAAAAAAAAAAAAAAAAAGCACCCCTGTCCCCCCGTGCTCACGCGCAAGCGTCGGTCTTGTGTTATATGTAAACAGCAATTGCACTATGCATGTGAGGTATCACCACAAAGGCCAGATTGAGGGCAGTAATTTTAGCAGTAGACCTCCTCTGTAGATCTAAAATGGTAACCTGTAAAGGCTTTTAAAAACGTATGTAGTTTGTCACTGCTGCACGTTTGTGCGCAATTTTAAAGCTTGTCATGTTTGGTACCATGTACTCGGCATAAGATCTTTTTATCTTATCAAACATTTTGGCAATATAGTGTGTTTTAGTGCATTAAAATTTTAAAAAATTGTGTTTTTTCCAAAAAAATTGCATTTGAAAAATCGCTGCGCAAATACTGTGTGAAAAAAAAAATTGCAACACCCACCATTTTAATCTGTAGGGCCTTTGCTTTAAAAAAATATATAATGTTTTTGGCTTCAAAGTAATTTTCTTGCAAAAAAAAAATGTTTTCATGTAAACAAAAAGTGACAGAAAGGGCTTTGTCTGGTTGGAAGAGTGGGTGATGAGTGACATACGCTTCTAAATGTTGTGCATAAAATGCCAGGACAGTTCAAAACCCCCCCCCCGCCAAATGACCCCTTTTTGGAAAGTAGACACCCCAAGCTATTTGCTGATAGGCATGTTGAGTCCATGGAATATTTTATATTTTGCCACAAGTTGCAGGAAAATGAAATTTTATATATATTTTTTTTGTCACAAGTTTTGGGAAAATTACACTTTTTTTTGTTTTGCACAAAGTTGTCACTACATGATATATTGTTCAAACATGGCATGGTTATATGTGGAATTACACCCCAAAATGCATTCTGCTGCTTTTCCTGAGTACGGGGATACCTCATGTGTGAGACTTTTTGGGAGCCTAGCCGCGTACAGGACCCCGAAAACCAATCACCGCCTTCAGGATTTCGAAGGGTGTAAATTTTTGATTTTACTCCTCACTACCTATCACAATTTTGAAGGCCATAAAATGCCAAGATAGCAACCCCCCCCCCCCAAAAAAAAACCCCCATTTTGGAAAGTAGACACCCCAAGCTATTTGATGAGAGGCATGTTGAGTCCATGGAATATTTTATATATATATATATATATATATATATATATATATATATATATATATATATATATATATATATATATATATATATATATATATATATTTTTTTTTTGCACAAAGTTGTCACTAAATGATCTATTGCTCAAACATGCCATAAGCATATGTGAACTACACTCCAAAATACATTCTGCAATCACCGCCTTCAGGCTTTCTAAAGGCATAAAATTGTGATTTTGCTCCTCACTACCTATCACAGTTACGGAGGCCCTGAAATGTTCAGATAGCAAAATAAAAACCCAAAATGACCACATTTTGGAGAGTAGACACCCCAAGGTATTTGCTAAGAGGCATGGTGAGTATTTTGCAGATCTCATTTATTTTTGAATAAGAAGGAAAAAAGAAAAATACATTTTTCTTTTTCTATTTTCAAAACTTTGTGACAGAAAGTGAGATCTGCAAAATACTCAACATTTCTCTCAGCAGATAGCTTGGGGTGCCTACTTTCCAAAAAAAATTGAGTCATTTGGGGGGGTATGTGCTAACTGGGCATTTCATGGCCTCCGAAACTGTGATAGGCAGTGAGGAGTGAAATAAAAAATGTACGCCCTAAGAAAGCCTGAAGACGGTGATTGGTTTTTGGGGTCCTGTACACGGTTAGACTATTAAAAGTTCCACACGTGGTATCCCCGTACTCAAGAGAAGCAGCAGAATGTATTTTCGGGTGTAATTCCAAATATAACCATGTCTCCCTCTTTTGGCTTTCATTACCTTTCCCATTCCTTGCTGTCCTCTGCAGGTGTTGCGTGTGTGTAGGTAGGTGTGTATATGTATGTATATGTGATATGGGTGTGTGTGTGTATACGTATATACACGTTAAAAAAAGGGTGTGGGTATATATATATGTATGTATGTATGTGTGGGTGTATGTAAATACATGTATTTATTGTAGGGGATCAGAGGCCGGTTCAGACAGTTCAGTAAAATAAAAATGGCTTTATTCAGCTGAACAAACAGAAGAAATGACAGGCTTGTCTTGTCACACAGGTGCAGAGATAGGAAACGTTCAGTTTCTTTAGCCAACAGGCTGATATATAGACAAAGTACAATGTTCTAGCCAGAGCTACAGTCTCTGGTATGGTTTTGCTCACCCCAGCAGGTACATAATCCAGCAATGGTTCCTCTCACACAGCACGCTGCTGTGTCTCTCTCCAAACACACAACTCCTCTCTGACATTTTCTGCTCAGCTTACAGTGAGCAGGTCTGAAGGGGAAGTTCCTGCCCTCTTCAATTAAAGTGGAGTTCCACCCACTTTTACAACTCTTCAGCATCCCTCACTAAACTGTGCACTGTAAACGAATTGCATATTTTTACTTTTTTTTTTCTCAGCACCTACTGTATATCTGTTGTATTCATTTTTCACTTCCTCCTCCCTGGCCGTGCCCCATCGCATCATTTCCTGTTTGCAATGCCTTCTGGGAAGGGGCAGCAACTTCCTCTGACACTGCCGTTGCTATGGAAACCTGACCTGAAACCTATTACACTGCTTGTGCTGTACTGAGCATGTGCGAGATCTGCAAGGATGGGATCCAGGAAGAAATACAGTCTGGCTTCAGATGCCCACACTTAAGATGGCCACGGCCTGCTGTAAGTTTATAAAATAACAAACTACTGCTATAAACTAACAAAACAGACCTTAGTTTACAGACCTACTTTACTAGAATACATTAAGCTTGTGTATTATAGGGGTATTTTTATTTAAAAAGTATAATTTCGGCTGGAACACCACTTTAACCCTTTCTTAACCCGCCCCAGACTGTACCTCTGCAGTATATGTGTGTATATGGGTATGTATGTGTGTACACATGTAGATATGTGTATACATACATGTAGGTATATGTAGATAATTAAAAAAAAAAAGAAAGTGGAATCTTTTCTCCTATAGCTACTCCTGCTCCTTCTCTCGCTTTTCAGCTATCCTCACCTCAGCTGGCCGTCCCATTTCTCCACAGATCAAGAGTCAGTTACTGCTCATACAAAGACCCTCAACAACTAGTGTGGGGACCACCGTATCGGTAAGTTTTCAGGAAAAGAGTGCCCTGTCGTGCGGATTGCATTGATTTGCTTAAGCCCCGCAGGCTTACGCTCTCAAAAGGACCGGGCCAAGGCAAGGAGGACGTTCTTCAGAGGAGCATAGCCCGGATGGTGCTCCCACTCAGGAGAAAAGTTCCAAGGAAGACGTCTTTGCTCCTCTTCCCCAGAGCCAGTGCCCCAGCAAGAGTCCTGCAGGGCCTGTGGCGCAGTATCTATGCCCAGGAGGCTGGTGAGTAGACACTGCCTGGAGGAGTATGCAACATGTAATGCTAAACGTCTTTATTATTGATAAGAGTGGCACAAGGTTCTATTTTGAACTCACCTTAATTACCTGAAGCAACTGTTACACTTGTATTGGAAACTGTTGGAGACGGTTGCCATAGGAGACAGCATTCTTGTCCGTGCAGATGTGAGATCTTGCTGGATGCCTTTCCCTGCGTGGCTGTCCTCCTGTAGAAGTCTGGGAGTCTGCCGGGTTGGCATTGCACAGACACATTTGGGTGCCCCAAGGAGAGTAGTAATGTAGCGCACAAAGCGCGCTAGTGGGTGTGGCCAAATTGTCCTTGCTGACATCATCACTCTTCAGTGATGCCAAACTGCCGCCTACAGTGGCAACAGATTTGTGTATGACTATCTCGGTTACTTGGGGCACCACAGCCTGGTCTGGGTAATGTGTTTGGGTTTCAGGGGGCTGAAACCCTGACACATGATTCAAAACCCAAATTGTCTGGGTGAATCCTGGACAGGTGGCACATCCTAGGTGTCTGGCGCCCATGAATCTACTTTGCACTGCACCTACTATGCCTTGTGACCTGCTCTATGCGGAGGGATGTCAACAACTCATGGCTCTGGAGGTTCTCATTGGACTGAAGGAGGCCTGGGTCCTTGCTACATATATAACAGATGCAGCAGTCTGCTACTCAAAATATGGAGGCTGACCAGGAAGTCCCACCTAGTTGCTTGTCTAACCACTGGAAGAGCACTTTGGCGGCTAGGGAGGACATATGGTTGAGACCCTGGGCTGTGTATTACTTCCTAGAAACAAAAGTGGGGAAGAATGGAGGGGGTTCGAGAAAAATGCCAGTATAAACAGGCTGTCGAAACTGTATACCCTGGACAAGCTAAAGGTCAACCTGCTCCTACATACTGTAGCATCTTCAGGTGATGGCAGACCAGCAATAATCAGCCCATGTACTGGGTGAAAGCAATGGGAATGGTTTAATAACTATTAACCAGCTGCTGCACCTGCAGGACTCTGAGGAGAGCGGCAGGGTCTGCATCCCTTTAGACATGATTTCCTATTGGGAGTATCTTGCCAAAAAATTTAATTTTTGTAGCAGTGGATGCCAAAAATCTGACTTGTATCTTAGTGCAGATTTCTGGGAAAATCAGTGAGCCAGTTACACAAGTGCATGCCCAGACTCTTAAAGTGGATGTAAACCCAAATTTTTTTTTTTTTTTTATCATACTGTAGAGTATAATATTTCCTATCATTTGAGCCCACTCTTGCCTCACAGAGTTAATCCATCTCTGAGCAATCCCCTTTTATTGTTCAGTGAGAAAAATCTTGACAAACTGAGAAAAACTTTGTCAAATACCCCCCCTTGCTGTGAGTGACAGCCTAAGACACAGGCATTATTTTTTAATTCCCTCCCCCATTCCTTTCTTCAGCAGCTCTGCAAGGATTGGCTGTTCCACACCTCAGCATGATTTGGCATGCTGAAGTCATGTGGTTACTTTCCTGTCTTTTCACTGGATGTTAGAAATCATAGCAGAAGTTCAGCAGAAGTTCAGTGTTATGCCGCATACACACGAGCGGACTTTACGGCGGACTTGGTCCGGCGGACTGGGTTTCGTCGGACAATTCGATCGTGTGTGGGCTCCAGCGGACTTTGTTTGCTCAAAAGTTGGACGGACTTAGATTTGAAACTTGTTTAAAATTTATCCGACGGACTCTTCTTTCTAGCGGACAAACCGATCGTCTGTGTGCTAGTCCGACGAACTCAAACTGACGCATGCTCTGAAGCAATTACAAGACGGAAGCGCTCGGTCTGGTAAAACTAGCCTTCGTCTTGAAGCTAGCACATTCCTCTTCTGTCGTCTTTTAATACAGCCTTTTTTTAGGATTGATAATGCGAGAGGAATGAAGATTTTTTCTGCTTTATATTCACACAGAGTTCTCACAAACTACTTTCTTCATGATTTATCCTCCTGCCATGACTAATATAATATTTTGTAAAAGCCAGATCTCCATAAATTATAAATTCTAAAATCGATTTTGGACTAATTTTTTTTTTTTTTTTTTTACTTGCACAGGATTGGGTACTCTTTGCAAAGTAAAGCTTTTAAATAATTTCTGATGCTCTGGAGCAATTGCACTTGCAGAGGGCAACTGCCCTCTGCAAAGTGCACAGACTATTTGCTTTTCTCAAATCAACCCCATAGTCTTTTGGACCTGTACCTGCCTACTCCCAAAGAAAAAGGCGTTTTTTAATCAAAAGACATAAGCAAAAATTATAAGGTAACCAAAAATGTATTTAGTTTATTCTAAAAAATATTAGGAAGGCAACACTGGAGACACTTTTAGAATCTGGGAAGCCTTTCGTCCCCCAGGACACACATCAAGTTTGAGGACAAGAAAATTGGTATCTTGCGACTATAGGGAGCACAGGGAGCACAGTCAGACCAGACAGAAACCAGGCAATCACTTTCGACTCTTCCGTGGAGCCTTCCCTCTACGCTTCTCTGCAGCCTTCCTTGGAGGTTGTGCCTCTGGTGGTGTACTTGGGGCAGGAGGAGGAGGAGGAGTGGCTTCATCTGCCAGATATGTGGTAGCAGTAAGCTCCACTCTCAAGCCCTTCTGGTAAGCCTCAAAAATCAGACCCTCACAGAGGAGGCGTTGGCCCTTTTCCAACTCCAGCAATCTGCTGGCTATATAGGTGCCATATGCCTCCTCTGCATTGGGTGGTTTGCTCAGGATGAGGCTTGCTTCCCGTATGAGGTCTAGGGATTCCTGCTCAGTTGGTGTCATTCTCCTGGGCCTTTTGTGGAGAATGCGGAGGGGAGGCACCTGACACTCTGTGCGGCTTCGACTTGGCCCAGCCACAGCCTCCTCCTCTCTCCCACTGGGCAAGGCCTCCTCCTCTCTCCCACTGGGCAAGGCCTCCTCCTGGCCTGTGTCAAAAAAAGGGACATAAGTTGTAATTTTGTGTTATGCAATCACACACAATTTTCAGCTCATGACTTTCAAATATAATTACACAAAATAGTAAAGGCTATCTATTTGACAACACCATTATTTCAGATGATCAACAAGATCTGAAGTGAAGTATATATTTGGCCACTACTGTCTAGTGATATGTCTACATATTACTCTTTGTGCAGAAGTGATTTTTTAGGAAGCACTTTCAAAATTAACACCTTAACATCATTAATAACATTTACACAATCCCAAATTTAAAAAAAAAGGATACCTGGCTGAAGCTGGGCGCATCAACTTCATCAATGCTGAAAAGGCCCAGGTCATCCTGGGACTCCTCAGCTGGGGTGGAGGTGGATGGAAGGCTGGAGGGAAGAGTGGAGGGAAGGCTGGAGGGAAGGGTGGGGGGAAGGGTGGAAAGTGATTGCCTGGCTTCGGTCTGGTCATCCAGGAATCGCAGTTTGTTGTAGTACCACAACTTGGGTACATATACTTGGTCAGCTGCTGCCCCGGATCTGAGCGACTCCTGGATTTTTTTGTGTTCCCGCTTATACATGTTTCGCAAGATACCAATCTTCTTGTCCACAAACTTGAGGTCTGCCTGGGGGAGTCGAGTCTTCACAAACTCTAAAAGTGTGCCCAGTGTTGCCTTCCTAACATCCCTATTATAATATAGGGGGTGTTTGACCTCCCACAGGTTTTTCTTGTCCTCGTAGAGCTCAATAAATTGGCCCAAAAATTCTTCCTCTTTAAAGGGATTAATTTTTTCTGCAAGACAAGACACAAGATCCAAACTTAAATGTCAGTCCCAAATCACAGGATTAGTTTGGGTTGTAATCTAGGGGACACATACACACACACTTTAATCTTACCTTCGTTTGTGACGCTTGCTACTTCCGCACGGACATACGTAGGCCATCGTAATAGCTTTATATACACTGCGCATGTGTCATGCTCCGCCTGCGTCGCCCGCCCCTGACGTTCGTAAGTACGATTTGGCCCCGCCCCTTCACTCTTCGTTGCGCAGTGGGAGTAGATAGCAAAAGATGGCGGAGAGATTAAGTGGAAGTAGCGCGGAGGAAAGCCCGGAGCCCCAAACATCCACATCCCGGAGGAGATATAAGGCCACCAACATGGCTTTTGAAGAGATGGTGGAGATGGTGTCCATATTGAGAAGGGAGGACTACGATGGCAAAAAAGGACCGTACACACGACCGAATATGAGGAAGGACAAAATAATGTCCTCAGTTGTCACCGCTCTTGAAGAGAAATTTGGTACAAAACGTTCGAAAGAACAATTGAGGAAGCGGTGGTCTGACATCAAAAGTCGGGAGCCAGAACAATATTGGCGAATAAAGAAGCTGCTTAAAAAAAGTAAGTACTTGTGTTTTACTATTGAGATACTTAACTTGCATGCTGATCCTTATTTTGGGAGTTTTTTCAGCATCGTTCGTAAAGACCGTTCTTTAGAATAGATATGATACTTTATAAAGTGACGTTATTTTTTCGCCAAATACAGGGTTGGGACAGGGTTGGACATACATTTATGTCTTGATAATTTGTCGAATTCCCACAATTAGTTGATGTGGTGTAGGTGTGTTTGAAAATATAATGCTTCATCAAAAATGATTCAGTGTAATGTAGGGACAGGACACATCAGCTGTTTCCACATCTGGACTCACGAGCACTAGTGTACTATGTGACCATAAATAAATTTTAGAGGGGTAATACACATAGGAGATCATTGAGGTGTCAGCATCTGTGAAACTTGCCCGAAAATGAGCATTGTTTATAATTGTTGTTCAGAGGTAATGTTCATCCTGTCTTCAACATTTATTATGATGAAAAATTGGCCACAACTCATAACCAACGTTTTACTTTATTTATTAAAAGCTAAAATATCAGTGTGTTTTAACTATACCTTTTGTTCAATTCTCATAGGGGAGAAAAGACTCAGACAACAATCCAAGAATCTCAGGACCCCCCCAAGTCACCAGCCTGAGGCAGAAGATACCCCAAGCCCCAGCCCAAGACCACGCCCACCCGACGACCTTGAGGAAGGAGAGGTGGAGGAAGTGTGTGAGGTTTCAAGCCCACCAAGTGAGTGACTGACACCCCAGCTTGAGTTACTGTATTTTGGCGTGCATATTGTAAACCTTGTTTTTATTCACTCATTTTAGGTGAGTTTCTGGTTGTGGAAGGCCAAGCGGCAGAGCACTTCACCACAGACAGTGCGCAAAGACTAATTGGCCAGATAATGCTGTGGAATGGCCAGATCGATCAAATGCGTGACCAAATTCACAGCATGCAACTTCGCCTGGACTCCATGCAACAGGAAATGAAGAACATGATTGATGTTTTGGGCCTAATATAATCACCATTGGCCTAAAAACATCAATCATGTTCTTCATTTCCTTGTGAAGTTTGTTTGTTAAAAAAATAGTATTTTAAATTTTTGGGGTATACCCAAATTTACATTGTGATGCACACGGTGTGTCATCATGTGCTATCTTCCATCATGGGTTAGCAATGTACTTCTTTTGTGTTTGCAACCTCTTCATCCAGAAAAATCTTTGGTGGTGAGAGGAACCAAAAATGGGATTGCACACACAAAACACGTACATTGCTCACCCATGATAGGAGATAGCACATGTTGACTTGACCCTTTTGTAAAGGTCAATTTTGAGCATCTTCTAAATTAACAATTTCTGCAAGGGTGACATTACATGCACCGTTCTCTAAATGTTGAACTTTGTAAGTTCTTTTTTTTTTTTGTTTGGTTTTTAAAAACACTGTTGTTTATGTAAATCTTTTTATATAAAGGTCTATATATTTGTGAAAATATGCCTTGAATAATTTTGTAAAACAAAAATTTTTTACACAACGTAAAATAATTTAACAAAAAATAAAAAGAAAAAAAGAAAAAAAAATTTGTTAAAAATGCACCTTTCAATGTGCACAAAGTAAAATTTTTTACGCAATACAATGTGTGTGGCTGATTCTTGAAGTCAAATTTTGTGGTTTGTTTTTGTGGGCCTGATTAACTAAAGCTAAATGCACTTGACACTACTACAAGTGCACTAGGAGACAGACATAACTTAAATGTAAACAACAATAAAAACAAGATATTTAGATAAAACAATTTTCTTTTTTATTTTTGTAAGAAACTTACAGCTGTTGCTGAATAGCAATGGCCCCCCGACCATTAAAATAATTGACATAACGGTCACGCACTTGACGTGCGGTTCGGGGGGCCAAGCCAATACGGCCAATTTCTAGGCCTGTCAAAGTGCTATCCTGTTCCAGGCTGGCCTCAGGCCCAACAGAGGATAGATATGTTGCTGAATGTCTCCTTAAAAAGTTATGCAAGATGCAGCAAGCAAGGATGACGTAGTTTAGTTTATAGTCCGCCAAATTAATTGAAGAAAGGAATAAACGGAACCGGCTGGCCAGAATCCCAAAGGCATTCTCCACAACTCTTCTTGCTCTGGCCAGCCGATAATTAAATACCCTCCTCTCAGGGGTGAGTGTCCTTTGGGGGAACGGCCTCATCAAGTTCTCACCGAGAGCAAATGTTTCATCCGCAATAAAAACTGAGGGGAGTCCATCCACATTCTCGTCATCAGGTGGCAATTCCAGGCCACCGGTCTGGAGACGATGGCACAGCTCGGTCTGTGCAAAGACTCCTCCATCAGACATCCGGCCGTTCTTCCCCACATCCACAAACATAAAGTCCAAATGTGCCGAGACCACCGCCATCAAAACTACACTATGGAACCCCTTGTAGTTATAGAAATAAGACCCCGAATGCGGTGGTGGCACAATCCGGACATGCTTCCCGTCAATCGCCCCTACACAGTTGGGAAAGTCCCAACGGTCAGCGAACTGGGAGGCCACAGTCTGCCATTCCTGTGTACTTGAAGGAAACTGTGGAGTGCAAAAAAAATAAGATAAGGACTTTAAAACATAAATTGTATATCAGATTACACCAAAACATTAGTAAACAACAGCAGTCAAATATTATTAATATGTGTGTTTGTAATTGAAATGTTGAAAAACATAAGGCACACTTATAAGATTACTCACCCCCTCTGATGGCCCATTGATACATTTTGAATGTGGGTGGAGGGGTTCTAATTAGGTTAACAAACACACCTGACTGGTTCAAACATTTGTGGGGTGGGGGAGGGACAAACAAGACAATGGAGCAGACAATATACATTGTTCAAGGGACTATAGGCTAGAGATATAAATGGACCCAGGATTGCATGGTGGGGAGGTTAATGAAAGAAATTATGCATGTAGGGCAATAAATGATTAAAATAGGCATGCACGAAGATAAAGGGGACATTCACAGCATATTGAAAGCATGGCAATTAGGTAAAGAGGACAGTTCTACAATACATCAAAAAACATTTTATACATATCATGTAATGTTAAAGGATAAAACTTACCTTCATATATTCCTTCTGCAGGACCTGAATAATAGCAGAACAGGTCTCTGGGATTATGATGCCCAGAGCCTGGGGGGAGATGCCTGTTGAGAACTTCAAGTCCTGAAGACTTCTCCCTGTCGCCAAGTAACGTAACGTGGCAACTAGCCTCTGCTCCGCACTGATGGCTTGCCTCATGCAGGTATCCTGCCTGCTGATATAGGGGGTCAGCATAGCCAGCAGACGCTCAAAGACGGGGTCCGTCATCCTGAGAAAATTCCTGAAATCCTTAGGATTATTCTCACGGAGCTCACGGAGCAAAGGCATATGAGAGAACTGGTCACGCTGGCGCAACCAATTCTTGGTCCATGAACTCCTCCTCGCCCTGTTCATGGACTGGACTCGGGTCAAAGTATTAACCCCAACACCAAGTCCCCACACAGCACGAACTCGAGAACGAGTACGTCCACGCGACATGGCTTCAAAACGGTCGGCTGCTCAAACAAACAAACTTATAACAAACGCACTGAAGAACAGCAAGGCCTATGAAGAACGACCTGAAAATCAGGAACGAGCGGACCAGAACGGCCTGCAAGGCAGGTTACGAACTGACCAACACGCACTGAAAAGCAGATACAAACCTCACAAGCACAAACTGAACCACAGAAAACGAACGAAATAAGCTGAAGTGTGAAAAGCGCGAATCGTCTCTAACCAAACTTCTACTAACACGAGATAAACACGAGATTAGCAGAAGGAGCCCAAAGGGTGCCGTAGTGGGGCTTGAACTTCCTTTTTCTAGTCCCGTCGTACGTGCTATACGTCACCGCGTTCCAAACCAGCAGACTTTTGCAGTGAGCGTGTGTGGCCAAGTCCGTCCGTTTTTAAGTCCGGCGCAAGGAGCCAACAAAGTCCGACGAAAAGTCCGCCGGACCAAGTCCGCCGTAAAGTCCGCTCGTGTGTACGCGGCATTAGAAATAAACAGGAGAGAATGCATATTGACAAGGAGTATAGAGGTGGGCGGGGAGTCTACTGACATGACGACTCCACCCACCGAGCTCCAGACAACAGACCCACCCACAGAATCTGCAGTTTTTCGGGTCTAATAACAGACAGAGGAGAGACATTTGACAGGTAACGTTACATGCAGGAGGCATGTATATCCTTCTAGATAACCCCTATGGCAGTACTTTAGAAAGGATGACATTGGGTTTACATCCACTTTAAGGTAAGACCAAGAAGGCATGCTTCACAGGTTTCTGGACAGCATGTTGTACAGAGCCTTAGATGAAGGTATCAGGCATTCATGGTCACTTCGGAAGATTCCTCACTGCTCCTCCTCCAGACCATTTTTCTCCCACAGAGCTGCCAAGTCCACAACAACGAGTGGGCTGCTACAATGCTAACAGACACTTCAGACTCGAGGGATTGCAGGTTTTCTACCCAATCCTGTTTGGAGTTCGCAGATGTTGGTTAGTGTCCAGTTGCAGATCGGAAGAGGTTGAACCCTTTTGGGCCCTCTTTGAGATCTTTAAGACGCAGTCCATGAAACAGTACAACCCCATGGCTGGATGCTGTTGCTGGATTGTCAGGATGACTATCTTATCCTCACACCTTAGAGGGAAAGCAAAGCCAACTTTCTCCATCCCAACGCTTAATGTACCTGGGGGTGCTCTGCTAGTTCCTCTGGTTTACTTCCATCAGAGGAAGTGGTGACAGTCAGGAACAGAATTCTGAGGATGGATACTTCCACCTGTTTGATGGCTTCTCAGTGCCTCCGTCATCTGGGCACAACGGGAAACGGGATCGAACACAGTTAATAACAGTGTTACTTGGTATGAGTAGCGGTCCGTGGTGATGGAAAGTCCTTGAGGAGGTCTCGGTCCGTTGGGACCTTTAGACTGGAGAATTGCTATGAATCATGTCTGCAAGACAGCCGGGAAGATGCACTGGGAGGGACTTTTGGTCAAGGCAAGCAGAGATTCCCAGCCAAGGAGGGTAATCTTGAACGTGCGGGGGGTTCAAACAGCCCTTTTAGAACTTTGGCCTTACTACACAAGGAGTCAAGGAGGACCAATCTCCTTGCAGTTTAGCAACAGGGCAGCAGTTGCCTATATTCAGCTCCAGGGTGAAACTCGCAGCAATATGCTATTGAGAGAGGTGAAACCCATAATGCCTGGGGCGGAAGATCACCAGCAAAATTCTGGAAGCAGTTTACTACCCAGCAGATTTTTTTTAACAAGTACAAGCTTCCCAGAGCACAACGAGTGGGTCTACGTCCCAGGTCTTCTCTTAGCTGGTCCACAGGTGCGGCCTACCACAGACAGACCTCCTCATTCCCCACAGTAATCACAAACTTTGGTCTGACTTTGTTTCCGTACCCCAAGGCGCGGGGGTAGATGCTCTGGTCTCTCCCTGGGACTGCAATCTAACCTATATATTTTTCCCCAACATTTCCCGTAAATGAGATTCCTCTTGAGGCTGTCAAGAGAGATCATAGTCAGTCCTCCATATTGACCAGGAGGCCCTCAGTTTTCCCTGGCCATTCATTTCAGGATACAGAAGACATTTCCCCTCCATAACATACGCAGACTGGGGCTGCAAGCAGGGGCACTTAAGGGGGAGAATGGGCAACTCCGGTTGCTCCAGTTTCACTCCAGAGTGATCTCTACTTTGTTGTGTGCGAGAAGACATTCTACTTACAACATCTAGGCCTAATTCTGTAACAAGTTTGCTTTTTCTTGGTAGGGCGAGACATTGATCCTACTGCCCTTCCAGTGTCAGCTGTTCTATACTTCCTTCAGGCCTTAGCCTATCCTCACATAGCTCATGAGTGTGGGCTATATCGGCAATAACACATTTAAATGGACCAGGAATCCTTCAGTTTGCACAACTGTTGAGAGCAGTCATGAGGAGTCGGTCACCAAGGAAGAAAGATCTTTTGGAGTTTCTGGATCACAGATCAGTTTAACCGTTTGTTACAACAGAGCAGTGTTCGGTTCAGGCCATCACTTACAAGGCAGTATCAATTGCAAGAACTTTAAGCAGAAGGTTATCAGAGATTCAAGCTCTTGGAGCTTCAAAGTTTAAAAAAAAAAAAAAAAATTATTTATATATATATATATATATATAGATAGATAGATAGATAGATATATCTCTCTATATCTATCTTTCTTTCCAGAAAGAGTAGAGTTGGGTCTTGTAGATCATCCTGCATCAAATGTAGCAACAGCCTGCTATTTAACAGACAGCTGGACATTGCCTAACTTTCCAGAAAACACAGGAAAGTCACACGTACTGTTCATTTTCATAGCTTTAAAGTAGTATCTGTCCACAATTTTCCCTTTCAGGTCATCTAAATAAACCTTTTGTCTTTCCAGTTGGGAATCATCAAGGGAAAGCGGTTACTGCCTGGATCCTAGCAGGCTTGGTTGTGCATATAGGACTAGGGGTCGCGAGCCTCCGTCAGTGGCGGCAGAGCACTCCATCAGAGCGGTTGAAGCCTCATAGGCAGCACATTCAAGAGAAAATATGGTACCCATCTGTAGAGGGGTATCGTGGTTGTTCCAACATTGCTACTCAAACTTGACAGAATAGACCCGGGGGCCTTGTCATCGGGGGACTTTGTAGGAAGGACTATTCAGTCCTCTGTCTCATCCTAATTAGAAGATTGGTTTGACAAGTAGATCCCACCCTGTCAGCTAGTTATTTATCACTAGTATGCTGCCATGTTGGCATCAGGCAAACAGAAAATTGTATCAAATACTTACCGTAATTTTCCTTTCCTGAAGCCAAACCATGGCAGCATACGGTCCCACCCTTGTACGTTTTGGTATGTAGCCAATTACAGAGAATGGGGTGGGGCCTAACTAGGCCTTTCATTTATGCTATTCGCTGGTCCTGAGGGAGTGGTCAAGAGGCGGAGCTCTATCACTAGTATGCTGCTATGGTTTGGCGTCAGGAAAGGAAAATTACGGTAAATATTTGATACAATTTTCCAGTTTTACGCCCTTAGAAAGCCTGAAGGCGGTTATTGGTTTTCGGGGTCCTGTACACGGCTAAGCTCCCAAAAAGGCCCACACATGTGGCATCCTCGTACTCGGGTGAAGCAGCAGAATGTATTTTGGGGTGTAATTTCACATATGCCCATGGCATGTTTGAGCAATAGATCATTTAGTGACAACTTTGTGGCAAAAGAAAAAAAAATTCATTTTCCCACAACTTGTGGCAAAATATAAAATATTCTATGGACTCAACATGCCTCTCCTCAAATAGCTTGGGGTGTCTACTTTCTAAAATGGGGTCGTTTGGGGGGGGGGGGGTTGTGCTATCTTGGCATTTTATGGCCTTCAAATCTGTGATCGGTAGTGAGGAGTGAAATAAAAAATTTACACCCTTAAAAATCCTGAAGGCGGTGATTGGTTTTCGGGGTCCTGTACGCGGCTAGGCTCCCAAAAAGTCTCACACATGAGGTATCCCCATACTAAGGAGAAGCAGAAGAATGTATTTTGGGGTGTAATTCCACATACTGTATAACCATAACCATATCATTTAGTGACAACTTTGTGTAATTTTTTTTTTGTCATTTTTCAATCACTTGTGACAAAAAAATTAAATATTCAATGGGCTCAACATGCCTTTCAACAATTTCCTTGGGGTGTCTACTTTCCAAAATGGGGTCATTGGGGGGGGGGGGGGGTTACTGCCCTGCCATTTTAGCACCTCAAGAAATGAGATGGGCAGTCATAAACTAAAAGCTGCGTAAATTCCAGAAAATGTACCCTAATTTGTAGATGCTATAACTTTTGTGCAAACCAATAAATATACTCTTATTGACATTTTTTTACCAAAGACATGTGGCTGAATACATTTTGGCCTAAATGTATGACTAAAATTGAGTTTATTATATTTTTTATATAACAAAGTAGAAAATATCTTTTTTTTTCCAAATTTTCAGTCTTTTTCCATTTTATATAGCAAAAAAATAAAAATCGAAGAGGCAATCAAATACCATCAAAAGAAAGCTCTATTTGTGGGGAAAAAAGGATGCAAATTTTGTTTGGGTACAACATTGCATGACCGTGCAATTACCAGTTAAAGCAGCGCAGTGCCAAATGTGCACCCAGATGTGGGGGTGTCCAGGGGTGTGTTTGGCACTGCGCAGCTACAGGACCCCACTTTGGTCAATGCTCGGGAGCAGGTATCAGTTGTTAATGGAGTCCCACAAGTGCCCGGTGCTGAACAAAGGTTTCCTCACTTTGCATTGAACGGGGACTTGCTTTATAGAGTAGCTGAAAGATGAGGGGAAACTGTGGAGCAGTTGCAGGTTCCCCAGTCGTTTTGGCAGATGCTCCTTGATTTAGCCCACAATGATGCACTGGGGGGACACCTGGAGGCTGAAAAAACGGATGCCAGGATAACTGACAGGTTTTACTGGCCAGGGGTAAAGGCTGAGGTGTATAGATATAAAACAAATGCAGCGCTAAATAAAATAAGAGGATAATATATTCATATTCTACGTAAAGTAGTGTATGAGTGATTATGTTTATAAACAAAAACAAACATGATCAGCAGACAGTCTCAAAAGACTGAAAAAAACGTCCATGGTGATAAAACTTCATAAACATATACAGTGCTGTGTTCTTAAAGAGACAATGGACAAGTGTTGGTGATGCTTCCAAATCAGAAAAGATCTCATGCATTTAGAGTCAATGTGTAAATGGCAGAAGTGAATACTCTTACCGGAGGGGATGGACACAATCACTGTACGGTGGAGTGTCATACGAGCTTTGAGGATCAAACGATCCCAAGGAAACTTTGCTGGATACTTTGATAGATTCCGTCCCGAACAGCCGTAACTATAGGGTGATGTACGAATCCACAGCAGATGGATGAATGGCTTTCAAAGGAAGTAGGCAGCTGGAGAAGACGACTTCCACGCCATGTAAATTCAATGCATGAGAAAAGAAAAAATTTTCCACATAGGGCATGAATCCAATATAAAAAGGATTTTTATTTATAAAAAGATGTGCCGGAAAATGGTTGACAAGCACTCGATGATAAAAAGTGATCACAAAATAGTTATAAAATTGCGTGGTGACAAGACATCAATAGCTTCAGTGACCCGACATGTTTCGGACTATGGTCCTTCAACTGGGGCATATAGCCTGTCCTGTCCCACTACAGAAACCCCCTGGTACCCCTGCCCATAATTGAGATGCCGTTTGAATGGATTGCTATGAATCTGGAGGGGCCCTTAGTAAAGTCCAGAGGACACCAATATATATTAGTAGTCCTGGATTACGCAACTAGGTATTCTTAAGCGGTCCCTTTAAGAAAAACTTCCCCTAAAGTCATTTACTGGGAGTTATTTCAAATGTATTCACGAACTTGGTTCCCCAAGGAAATGCTGACGGACCAGGGCACCCGTTTCATGTCAAAGGTGAGGGTGGACTTGTGCAAACTGTTTCAGATCAAGCAGTTGCGGACGTCTGTCTATCACCCTCCGACAGATGGCCTCGTTGAGAGGTTTAATAAGACCCTAAAGTCAATGTTAAAAAGAGTGGTCCAGAAGGACGGAAAGGACTGGGACATGTTGCTCCCTGCTCTGTTATTTGCCATCCGAGAAGTTCCACTGGCATCCACTGGCTTCTCGCCTTTTGAACTGGTATACGGACGAAGACCCCGTGGACTGCTAGATCTAGTGAAGGAAACCTGAGAAAGTGAGTCATCACCACACAAAACAGTGGTAGAATATATCACTCAAATGCAGAGAGGGTGGCTAGAGTAATGCCGTTAGTGAGGGAGCATCAATTTGTTAAAACCCTGGAGAGGTCGAGAACAGGTGTCCGCAGTGGTAGGTGTCAATGCAGGAGACCCTGCCTGAATTGACCTGGTGCAGGTTGCTTCCCTCTCTAAGCCTCAAACCCAACAAACGACAGAGTTTCTGCAGAGAAACAGAGCAATGTTTTCAGGGTTACTTGGTTTCACCAATGTCATTGAACATGACATTGCAACAGAATCCAATGTAAGAGTCCGATTAAAACCATATCGCATCCCAGAAGCTCATAGGAAGGCAGTGTCCGAAGAGGTAGAAGGATGCTTGAACGTGACGTTATTGAAGAATCGCAGAGTGAATGGTCGAGTCCAATAGTTTTGGTACCGAGACGCAATGGCACCCTGCGTTTCTGTAATGACTTTAGGAAACTTAATGAAGTGTCCAAGTTTGATGCCTATCCGATGCCCCGGGTAGACGAGTTAATTGAAAGGTTGGGTCCCGCCCGGTACAGCACCACATTGGACCTCACAAAAGAGTACTGGCAGATTCCTCTTACCAAAGAGGCCAGAGAGAAAACTGCTTTTCCACTCCCGAAGGCCACTTCCAGTATAAGAGGATGCCATTTGGTTTACACTTGACCCCTGCCACGTTCCAAAGGTCAATGGACAAAACATTACGCCCCCATCGACAATACACCTCTGTCTACCTGGATGATATTGTAATTTTTAGCAATGATTTGGAGTCCCATCTTCCCCGGATTCCGGCAGTCATAGACTCTCTGAGGAAAGCAGGGTTCACAATTAATCCTGAGAAATGTGCGGTTGGGGTGGAGGAGGCCAGGTACCTAGGGTACATTGTGGGTAGGAGGGCTAGTGAAACCTCAGTTGAATTAGATAGAAGCCATATAGAACTGGCCCCGTCCACTAACCAAAAAGCAGGTCAGAGCATTTCTGGGCATAGTTGGTTACTACCGAAGGTTCGTCCCCAACTTTGCTACCACCGCTGCACCATTGACTGACTTAACAAAAGGTAGGAAGTCGGTAATGATCAAATGCATTACGGATGCTGAAGAAGCCTTTCAGAAGCTTAAGGTGGCATTGTGCTAGCATCCGGTGCTTGTGGCTCCTGATTTTGCAAAAGAGTTTGTGGTGCAGACAGATGCCTAAGTGAGGGCTTAGGAGCAGTATTGTCTCAGGAGGTCAACGGGGAAGAACACCCAGTAGTTTTTTTGAGTAGGAAACTGACGACAGCAGAGAAAAACTACGCTGTGGTAGAGAGGGAGTGTCTTGCCATCAAGTGGGCTCTGGACTCCCTAGGAAATTTTCTCCTAGAGAGGTTTCGCCTGGTGTCAGACCATGCCCCATTGACCTGGATGAGACAAAACAAACACACCAATGCCAGGGTGACAAGGTGGTTCCTTTCTCTCCAGGAATTTATTTCAGGGTAGAGCACAGGCCGATGCCCTCTCCCGAGCCCATTGTATGTTGTTGAATGGTGCCTCTAACACCTCAGAGGGGGCGGATATGTACAGGAGGCCAAGGTTGGGCCCTGAACAGGTGCTATATAGCACCAATATTTGGGTTATGGTCCCAAAGGTTATGGAAGCAGCTCTTAAAGGCAGGAAGTAGTGCTAGGAGTGTTGGTGAGGAGGAGTTGGTGAATACACCTGTCTTGGAGAGCTGTGAGTCTGCTGGAGGTTGCTAAAAGATTTAACAAGGACTGTTAAAACCTTGGGGTCAAGACCCATCCACAAACTGTATGTGCCTTTTTTGTGCTGAAGATAGGCGGACTTTATTTTGTATTTTTGCTTGTGTGCTGCTGGAAGCCTTATTTTGATTTGCTTGCTGAAAAATAAAAGCCTTTTTGTATAAAGTTTATCGGCTTTGCACTCGGTCCTGTGAAACTACAGTCCCCCAAACCTTACAGAGGTAAAAGATACTCACCTGGACCCAGAGAACTACATAGGGAGTGCTGGTAAGATTGTATGGGACTTGGTGTCACCCTTATTTGGAAAGGGGTACCACTTGTATGTGGACAATTATTAGCTTGTGCCACTTTTTAGTCACTTGTTTGATCGTGGAATTGGCGCATGTGGCACCGTGTGATCTAATCACCGGGGCTTACCCCAGCGGCTTGTAGAGTCCCAACTTAGACTGGGGGAGAGAGCCTGCTTGAGAAGTAATAATCTGCTCGCAGTGAAGTGGAGGGATAATTGGAATGTTTTTGGTCTGTCCTCCCTTCACGCAGATACAACGGTCCAAATTCCAACGGCGACTGGTTTTGTGGAGAAACCCCTCTGTGTCCATGAAGGCAACATTAATATGGGAGGGGTGGACCTCATCGACCAGTTTATGGCGCCGTACTTAATTGCCGTAAGGCCAGATGCTGGTACAAAAAAGTGTCTGTATACTTATTCCAATTGGCTCTGCTGAACGCTTATGTGCTATACAAAGCGTCAGGACGAACTGGATCCTTAAATTCCAGGAAGTGATCATCACAGCCCTTCTGTTTCCAGACGGTGCTATGGCCCAACCTCCCAACACAAATGCAGTAAGCCCGCTGCATTAGAGGCATTTTCCTCGCTGGTACCCCTACCCAACGATCATCCCAAAGAAGATGTGTCTGTAGAAAACAAGAATATAGGCGTGACACCCACTATTATTGTCCCTCCTGTCCTTATCAACCTGGTCTCTGCATCGGTGAATGTTTCGAACGCTACCACACACTAGTGGAGAATTAGCGTAGGGTACAGCACTGCACAGTCATAGGACACACTTTCACAGGGTCTCCAAAGATGCCATCGCATTTTGAGAGACCCAAACCTGGAACCGTTACAGTTACAGCCACAAATAAAAGTGTTTAAAAAAATATAAAATAAAAAAAAGCCAAAAATAGTTGTCGTTTTATTGTTCTTCTTTCTCTATTCTCTCTCTATTGTTCTGCTCTGTTTTACTGTATTTTAGAACTGCAATGTTTTATTGTTATATGTTTTATCATGTTTGCTTTTCAGGTATGTGATTCGTTTATACTTTACTGTTTACTGTATAACCATCATTTTCTTTTCAGGTAGGCCATTCAGCTGCAGCACAGATTTATTTATCTTGACAGCAACAGCGTTTGCTCTCATGATACGTAAATCAGCGACTCCAGTGCTGTAGGAAGTGATTTCACCACCACAGTTAAAAAAAACAAAAAAAAAAACAGTGGATGTATGCCCATGTTAGAAATCAGAATTTATGAATGGATTGGGTCTTTGAGAATAATTGACTTGCTTATGTATATCATTATATATTCTAGATTTGGATAAAGTGAAAAAAAAAAAAATATATATATATATATACACAAATGTTTTTTTTTTACGTATATTTATGTAAAGATTTGTTTGAAGCTTCAAATGCATTTCTTGGAAAAGCTCAAACATGTGGTATCACTTAGTCTCACCTCCCCCATCTCGTGAGAAGCAAAGTTTCATATTATTTTAGTTGGTAAGGTTTCAAAGTTTTAGTTAAAGATCATAATTTCTTTATATTACAATATTTCTTAATTAGGACATTAACAAGAACATTGCGTATGCAATGGAATAATTTGTATACATACGGATATGTAGTATTTGATTTAGATGTCAGAAAGGAAACTTATATTGTATGTTCTAAAAGTTAAAATGGTTTTACATATAAAATCCTCTTAACCCACACCTCAGGAATGTGGTAGAATGAGTAACACCCAGCTTTTTAAAAAGGTGGGAGGGAAATTACTCATTGAAAGCCCACAAAGTTTTGTAGAACTACAAGGCAAATGAGAAACATTGAATTAGCCTCTTTTAGAAAGGTGGGGGCTAGTATAAGAGCAGACAGGAGGAGACTTGCTGTCTCTTGAATGCTTCACACACTCACGCTCACACTTGGAGACACACAGCATGATAACTGCTGCTACATCTACACACATTTGATTTAATCCTCATTTCATCAATAAGAAACTTATTGATGCTATTTTTATATTCTACATTTTGACATTGTTTTTGTAACATTTTGCTATTTTTATTATTAAATCAATTTTTGAGTTTTTACACGAGAACTGAACGGATTTTCTTGGAACTTTACTCATCAATATGAATTATTGAAATATAGTTATTAATACAGTAATACATTTTTACAGCCCATCATTAGAAGTGGGTGGATGCAGGGCGGTATTCTAATGGTCAGCATACCCAATCTCTATTTTTTTGTTCAGCCCACAGGCTGCATGAAAAAAGAAAGAACATTACAATATATGCCCAACAAGGACCAGCAACGTACTGGTATGTTGCTGGACTTTAAGTGGTTATACCAGAGTGATGTCTGTAGGTTTAGGTATCATCTTGGTATCATTCTTTTTAGCCAGTGGTCGGCTTTCATGTAAAAGCAATCCTAGCGACTAAGCAGAAGGAGGGAACAGCCCCCCGTCATCTTCCATAGTTTTCTCGGGCTCTCCTGTCCCATTGGGGAATCTGAGAATGCAGCAGGCGGTTCCGCCAGCTGACCATAGAGCTGATTGAAGACCAGAATGGCTCCAATTATCTCTATGGCCTAAGAAACTGGAAGCTACGAGCATTTTATGACTTCCGTTCCACTGGATATAAAGAGCGCCATTGGGTAATTGGGAAAGCATCTTATCACACCGATCTTGATGTGGTCAGATGCTTTGAGGGCAGCAGAGAGATCTAGAGTCTAATAGACCCCAATTTTTTTAAAAAAGAGTACCTGTCACTACCTATTACTATCATAGGGGATATTTACATTCCCTGTGATAACAATAAAAATGATTTAAAAAAAAGAAAGAAACAGTGTAAAAATAAAATAAAAAAGCAAAAAAAGCACCCCCCCCGCTTGCGTGCAAAGGCAAACGCAAGCGTCGTGTCATATGTAAACAGCAATTGCACCATGCATGTGAGGTATCACCACAAACGTCAGATCAAGGGCAGTAATTCTAACAGTAGACCTCCTATGTAAATCTAAAGTGGTAACCTGTAAAGGCTTTTAAAAATGTATGTAGTTTGTCGCCACTGCATGGTTTTGCGCAATTTTAAAGCATGTCATGTTTGGTATCTATGTAATTTTTCAGTAGCTATTGATAGTGGACTGAAAAAAAAGTCACTATTCAATCCCCCAATCCAACTGCCCATCACTTAGAAGTATTCAAAGGTCTTGTTTTGAGAGATTTGGAGAAAATTGTCCCTAAGGGGTGAACCCACATTATATACGGGAGGGCATAGAAATGTTGGAAGCAAGGAGAGATGTGATAGTTAGACCAGCTGATAAGGGGGAGGGGGTAGTCATTCTGAATAAGGATTTCTACAACAAGCAACTAATAGAGATGTTAGCTGATGATGAGACATATAAGAGACTGGATAATGACCCCACTTTACAGTACAGTAAAGAATTGGAAGCCCTAGTAGAGTATGGTTACCATACTCATGTTCTCACAATAAAAGAGAAGAAATATCTTGCCCTTAATAGTACACATATTCCTATTATCTATACGCTCCTTAAAATCCACAAGGACCCTGTAAACACTCCAGCTAGGATTATTGTCAACAGAATAGGCTACGTTACTGCAAGGTTGGGTCAGTATCTAGATCGCTTTCTACAAAAGAGCGTTGTCGCTACTAAAGCTTATCTTAGCGACACTAAAAATCTTTTACAACTTCTTGAGCAAGTGAGATTTATAGGGAGTGATGTTTTTCTGGTTACTTCCAATATCATCTCTTTGTACTGTGATACAACAGGAGGATGCATTATTGGCCCTTAATTGGGCCCTATGCCAAAGAGATGATTTACCACACCACCAGAAAGTTTTTTTAGTCCTAGACTTTTGCCTCTCACATAATTATTTTTGGTTTAATAATACATTCTTTTCTCAAAAAACGGTGTAGCTATGGGCGCTAAATTTGCGCCTGAGTATAGCTAACTTGTTTATGGGAGAGTGGGAGGACAAATATGTGTTTAAGGAGAAGTGGGCAGAACTGTTGTTCTATAGGCGGTACATAGATGACCTTATGTTCATCTGGGCAGGGTCTGAACCCTCCTTGATAGAATATTTGGAGATTCTAAACCGAAAAAACAACAGTAAGCTGAGTAGTCAGTGGAGTAAAATCCAGGTAAATTTCCTTGACGTTAATATTTATAGGGTTAACGATTTACAGACCAATGTCTATTTTAAACCAACTGATAGAAACAGTTTTTTGTCCATACCCGTTTTGGTTAAAAAATATTCCAAAGGGGCAGATAATGCATGTTAAGAGGAATTGTACTACTGTAAGCGACATTGAGATGCAATCTGCAATACTGAAGGAACGTTTTATAGAAAAAGGGTATGACCATCAGGAACTTGATAGGGTTATCAATGAGATAAAGGCTATACCACAAGAGGATTGCTTGGGGAACTCAACAGTGGCCAGGACTCGCACAGATCTGGAATGGAGTTTTATATCTTCTTTTCACTCTCAGTATAAAGAAGTAGAATCCATTTTTAAAACCCATTGGCATGTTTTAAGTCTAGATAAGCCCCTAATCCTGTTTTACCAGAAGTCCCTAAGTTTATATACAGAAAAGCTCCTAATGTGGGAGACAGAGTGGTAAAGAGAATTCTGGATCTCCCTTAGAGATTGCCGACCCTTTGGGATAAAGACGGCTTTTATGCCTGTCGTAAGTGTAAAGCATGCAGAGAGGTTGCCACCCCTATACGAGGATTAGCGAATTTCACCTCAACAGTGAATCACCAAGTATTCAAAATAAAGGAGTTCATAACGTGTAATGTCATGCATGTAGTAGATGTATTGACATGTCCATGTGGCTTAATGTGTGTGGGACGCACAAAAAGACCATTGAAGGTCCGTGTAACGGAACACTTACATAACATAAAACTTGGGTTGAAAGACCACAATGTTTCATTACACTTTAAAATACACCACAACCAAGACCCAAAAGAATTAAAATTCTGGGGGGTTGACCATGTAAAAGTATCTTGGAGAGGATCCATCCGAGTGGGAGAACTCTCCAAACATGAGACATATTGGATTTTTTTGTTTGATACACTTTCCCCTACAGGGTTAAACGTTGAATTAGATATAAACTGTTTTATCAGCGACTATTGAGGCCATACGTTAATATACCGTTTTCATTGCCCTAATTCTCTTCCTTTTTTAACTTGTTTTTCTTAATGTATGTGGGTTTCCCATCTTTTTTAGGGTGCGATTTTGTTCTGCGATTTTATTGTGCGATTTTTATTGTACTTTTTTGTGCAATTTTCTTTGTGTGATTTTTATTGTGCGATTATTATACCATGTGTGATAATGGACTGTTATTATGGATATAGTGTTTTTTTTTATATATATGTGTACTTTCTTGATGGAAATAGTGACAGTTATATGAGGTATATGAGAAATTCTGAAGTAACGTGAGAAAGGAGTTGGGTGGATACTTTCCCAGGTGTGGTGTGATGAAGAGCTCTGAAAAACATAATTACTGAAACTGCCTTCCAGTAGCCACTTCCATCAGGAGGTCTGGACTGAGTTTGCCCTCTGTTTCTTCTCGGACGATATTTGGATGTCCATCGGTTGATACCCATCGGGCCGCCCCTCTGGATACCCCTTCATTTCATCAGGGAGGTCGAGGAGTGAGACAGAGGTTCCATCGCTCTGGACATCGTTCTCAGCCCAGGTGGGGCTCCATGCCTTATCGACTCCATGTCATATGACAGGGGAGTCCACGCAATCTGGTAAGAGTACCCACTCTTCTTTACTTTTTGATGTTTTTATTCTGACGTCCCACACCGTGATGTTGGTTTGCAGTTACGGATGTCCTGTACCTTGATGTCGGTTTACAGTCATGGATCCACATTGTTTATTATTGACTTTGTTTTCTCTCACTTAAAGACTTATATCATTTACGAAAAAGAAAAAGAGCACCCAGTGCTAGTGTCTGGGTAAGGGGTTACCTTAGCAAAGCTTCCTAATAATCAATCACTAGTTGGCTGAGTTGCCAGAAAGTTAAATAGTTCACTTTATTTGGATAGTTAAAAAACATTAAACATTAGGCAACACACTTAATTAAAATGTTGAATTTGTTAAACGCAGTAGGGCCAAAAGGGCCCTATTACTGCGACTACAGTTTAGTAATAGGCCTGACACAACAAACAAAAAACGCACTAAACAAAACAAAAACAATACATACAACGGATGACAGCGCCCGGACGCCGTAAGGATTTTGCTAGTAGTTGGCTGGTAACGGGTGATCAAATTAATGTCACCAATTTAGTATCTGTTATTATGGTGTTAAAGTTCACATTTTGGCCAAAAAATACCAGTCAGCAGCAAGAAAAATCCTTTTAGGGATAGGTGGGAATGGTGGTAGGGGAACAAGTAGGATGGTTATTAACTACTGCCGGCTTCACTAGAAGTGCTAAGCAATGAAGTTACAAAGCTCTTGGTAAAAATTAGAAAGCAGTAGAGGTCCATATGATGATGATCAGATCCTGGGCATATTTATGAGAGGGTTAGTTAAATAAGATGCGGTAAATGAATAATTGTCCTTTGAGCAGTTTAGGTAAAGGTCATTAATATTAGTATAGTGGGTATAGAGGATATTCTCAAGTATATAAGAATATGAAATCTACCAAACTTAACTCAG
Source organism: Aquarana catesbeiana (assembly GCF_042186555.1). Lineage (NCBI taxonomy): Eukaryota > Metazoa > Chordata > Amphibia > Anura > Ranidae > Aquarana > Aquarana catesbeiana. The sequence goes on along the minus strand of NC_133329.1, from coordinate 190,077,304 downwards.
ATGAATGGAGGTATTAGACTTTACCATTTGTTGCATCAATTGTCCTCTAAGATCCGCTCTGGATTGTTCATTCAAAAATGCTGCCCACCTGGTGAGAGGGAGTGCTGATGAGAGGATGTGGCTCCGATGCAGACAGCATCAGCTGGAGGGACGGCGGGATCGTGGATTGTGAAGCCGCGGTCGCTACCTCCTAGTCAGATCGCTGTGATAGTACCCGCCTACTGATGGAAGTCCTCCGGCTCCTGGTATTCCTCCTAGGGGCTTGATTCCACCGCCAGTTGGTTGAGGGAATCAGCTTGGTGCGGATGCCGGGTTAACGTCAGTAGGATAGGCTGGTCGGAGCGGTCAGCTGGCAGCAGCTACCTGACACTTCGTCTCGTCTCCCGATCATCTCCTGATCTCACACACCCATACTATGCCCGGCGCCCGCGGCGTGTCAGCGTTGATGACGTCAACGCGTTTCGCTATTGCCGATAGCGTAGCTTCTTCTCAGACGACTGCAGGGCTGGTGAGGACGCTCCTCTTATATCGGCGACTGCGATCAATCACCACCCTGATGCTGAAGTTTTGACACAAGTGAATCTCAATCACTCTTGTATGCTTCTGTCAGGAAAGTTTCATATGTTGTTTGTGAAGAATAATTAGGGGGTAATAGATACAGTGAACTGTGGGAGTAGGAGTTTTTTTTGGATTTTAGTAGTTCATTAAATACAACTATATTTTTCAAATGGAGTTACAAGTACCTGGCCTAATGTGGTGAATAATAGAGGGGAAGGAGGACAAGAGGGGAAGGGGAACACAACGAAAACGGACATGCTGATGAAACTAGAATTAAGTGAAGATTGATGATACCTCATATTAAGTAAAAATAAAAATAGAAATAAAATTAAGAAAGGATAATGAACATACTAATACTAGTGTAGAGCTTCCTAAGTGTTAAAGGGTGGCTATATTATGGTGTTGCCAACCTTGTCAGTGTTTTGTTCAGGTACGGTGTCAATTCACTGGCGTGGATGGAATAAAACACCAAATGTGATGCGAATTGTTGTTTAAGTGGGTAAGAAGGGCTGAAAGTTTAGTTCGGTGTTTAACCCTGCTGGAACTAGCGACTTTAGGCGGTAAACCCACCATTTTTCTTTTTGAAGTAGTATGCGATCAAAATCGCCACGTCTAGGGGGTAATTTTAGGGCATAAATGCCTTTTACCGTCATCCCACGCGAATTACTTCCGTGGAATTTAGCAAAGTGCTTTGCCAAGGGTTTCTCGGGGATTTTTGTTTTGTCATTAATTTCTCGCAGATGTTCTCCAATGCGAATTTTTAGCTGTTTTTTTGTTTTTCCAATGTAAATTTTGGGACATGGGCATGTAATCATATAGATTAATCGAGATGTAGAGCAATTGATTAGATCATGAATTTTAAATGATCCCTTTCCATGCGCATCAGTAAAGGTGGAAGTTCTGTGTACATAGGGACAAATTTGGCACCTATTACATGAATACATACCAAGGGTTCGCGGATAGTCGGACAGCCATGAATTTTCAGGTTTTCGCGTGAATTCTGACTGTATCAGCATATCCCCCAGATTTTTGGCCCGTCGGGCAACCATCTGGGGAGAGGTGCCTACTATCATACCCAAACCCGGTGAGTTTGTGAGTAAACCCCAATGTTTCTCTAGAATGGATCGAATGTCATTCCATTGAGAGCCGAAGGTGGTAATCTAACTGGGCCGTCAGTTTTTGATTTAAGTAGGTCCAAGTTGTAGGTTGACTCAGTTAAAAGTAGACTCTGACAGTTCCGAGTCGATGCCTTCCGCCTAGCTCGCTTAATTTGACGATGTGAATAGCCCCGCTCTCTAAAGCGTGTATAGAGATCCTGGCTTTCCTTTCGATAATCGCTGGCTTTTGAACAGTTTCTTTTGAGACGTAGGAATTGACCCACCGGAATACCATTTTTTACCCAGTGGGGATGATGGCTGGTGGCGCTCAGAAAAGTGTTTGCCGCTGTTTCCTTGCGGAAAGTCGAAGTATGGAGTTGTCCATTCTCAAAATGAATTTGCAGATCAAGAAAGGACAATTTTGTTTGGCTGAAAGAATATGTCAAGTGTATATTGAATGTATTATCATTCAGCTTGTTAATGAACTCCAGCATTTTGGTCTGAGTGCCCCGCCAAATCATGAAAATATCATCGATGTACCGTAACCAGGCGTGAACGTGGTCACGGTACATCGACGAAGGGAAAACCATCATCTCCTCCCAGAAGCTCAAGTGAAGGCACGCGTATGAAGGTGCCCATGCTGCCCCCATAGACGTGCCACGAATTTGCTGATAATAGACCACCAGAAATTGAAAGTAATTATTGCCTAACATGAATCTTAGAAGGTCGACCAGAAATTCATTTTGTGGTCCTGATTGGGGATAAAGAGTGTTCAAAAAAGTCTCGACTGCTCTGATCCCATACTCATGGGGTATTGAGGTATATAATGACTCAACGTCGATGCCGACGAGCCAAATTTCACCCAGCTGGTCAAGATTTTGAAATTCCGTTAGTTTTGATAGGACGTGGCGTGTATCTTGTACAAAGGATTTTTGACCGGTGACCATGTCCTTCAACAGGAGATCAAGATACCTACCAATACGTTCAAAAGGGCCTTGACAGGCTGATACTATCGGTCTTCCCGGTGGGTCTTTCAGATTTTTATGCAGTTTGGGAATTACGTAAAAGGTAGGTGTGTTGAACTCCTGAACTGAAAGATACTGATATTCAAGCATGGTCAGTAGTCCCTCATCCCTGGCAAAAGTGAGTATCCGATTTAGTTCTTGGATTAACGTAGGAAAAGGATTGTGGTCCAATCTACGATAAGTGGTATCATCATTTAGTAGTTTCTTTACCATTTTTTCATAATGTGTGTCATCCAAAATGACCACATTGCCCCCTTTATCACTATTTTTAATGACTATATTTTTCCTCTTTTTAAGATCGTCGAGGGCGATTCTTTCGCCTTCGGTTAAGTTATCCATGCCTCTTTTATTCCAATTTACTTTCTCGAGATCGGTCTGAACCATCTCAAGGAAGAGGCTTAACCACCTATGTTTGGACAGAGGGGGCATTTTTTGTGATTTAATTTTTAAATCAACTGTTCGTTTGATTGATGTATGGGCCTCCTCGCTATATCCTAAATTTTCATCTAGTAAGGAGTTTAAAATATCCAGAACTTGTTGGTCATCTGGATCAACAATGGTTTTGGAGGTCGCACCTTTGCCGTCATATAGGGACCGTAAAAAGACCTTTCTCAAAAATAGAGAAATGTCCTTATATACAGTAAACTCATCCATGGTGGATGTCGGTGAAAAAGACATGCCCTTCGTAAGGAGACTAAGGTGATCCGAACTAAAGTTATGGCTGGATAAATTGACCACCTTCAGGTCATTTAGCTCATGTTGTGTGCTCTGAGAGGGTTGCATGATTAGTGTCTTTTTTGGCTTCTCGTGTATGTGCGATCGCCTGATGCCTTGGTCTATATCATTTACACCTGCTCATGCAGGTTTTCCTCAAACACTTGAGTTTTGAATAATTCCTCTACTGTATGTGGACTTTTCATATAGTGGTCTTATATTTTCTCCTATATGGTTTTTTGAATACATGTTTCACTGCCAGACACAACATTCCCCTTTAATAGGTTTAGCCATACCTAACTTTTCACATTTTTGTAGCGCTGCATTTTCTTCTCATTTATCACCAATTGTTTGTCACAATGTATGCAGCTGCTGGTCTATATATATATTGCATTTTTTGTACTAGAGCGCAGTGTTTTCTATATTCTTTTATAATTTCACATATGCCTGTGGCATGTTTGAGCAATATATCATTTTAGTGACAACTTTGTGTAAATGTTTTTTTGCGCAAACCAATAAATATATGCTTATGGTATTTTTTTTACCTGAGGCATGTGGCTGAATGCTTTTTGGCCTAAATGTATGATTAAAATTGATTTTATTGTGTTTTTTTATAGCAAAAAGCAGAAAATATAATTTTTTTAATTTTTTTCGTTTATATATAAAAAGCTCTATTTGTGGGAAAAAAAGGACGCAAATTTCATTTGGGTACAGCATTGCATGACCGCGCAATTACCAGTTAAAGCAGCACAGTGCCAAATTGTAAAAAGTGCCCTGGTCAGGAAGGGGGTAACACCTTCCGGGGCTGAAGTGGTTAAAGGGTAACTCCACTTTCGTGGGGAAAAAAATAGCAAATAAAGAAAAAATAATATAGCGTATACAATTGCGTCACAAGTCGTATTGTAATTGAATGTTATTAAACATTACCGTTCCTTTTCAATCTGCAGCTCTGTAATTTTCTGAAAAGGAAATGCAACAGGGTTACCTGGAGTTGTTCTGTACACAGAATGTGTACTACCCCCCCCTCCCCCCAGAAACAAAATTACCTGCTTCTGTAATTGGCTCAGCAATTTTCCCAGAAGTCTGCTTAAGATAAAAATCAGATTTTAGGCATTTCCTGCAACAAAAATTTCATTTTTGGTGAGATAATCCCAATAGGAAAAATTCTAAAGGGATACAGGCCCAGCAGCTTTCCTCATTAATGCACTGCGGGTGCACAGCTGACTGAAAATCATGAAACCACTCCCATTAGACTCACTCAGCCCAAAGGAACAAACAATGATTTCTTCAGAATCACAAAAGGTTGGAATCTGCAACAATGTTGTTATAATCCTTGCAATGTACACAGATCACCCAGAGGGGAATGTTTTTTTCTCAACAAAAGTGGAGTTACTCTTTAAGTCACTCAGACCAAGTGGTTTTGGGAAAAGACACCAGGCTCCAGGACGCCACTAGGCATACGGTAGTTTAAATATCCTTAGATATGTTGAGCTTCATGAAAAAAAAGATGCAGGGGCATGTGTGGGTCTCCTGGCAGTCTCTGGTGGGGTTGTCTCCCTCTCCTGATTGGGCAGCCTGGGGGTGGTCTCTACTGTCTGAGTACCCTGTGGGTACCTGGTTGCAACAGCGCCCCTTTGGTGGTGCGCTCCCTACGGAGTCTCAGGAGCAAGTGTCTGCTCCGTACCCCCTTCTGAAGGTGGCGGGTCCCTCCGTTCCTGCAGACGCTTTGTCCACCATGTTGAGGCGGTGTTTAGACGCAAGGTGAGCGAGAAGCGCCCTCCACCATCGCCCTCTTCCTCAAACTGTTCTGAGTTCGAGTCGGGCTCCACTTCCGCCGGTTCCACATTTGCCACTGACTAAGACAGAGCCTCCTCTGCTTCCTCAGACAGGGAGGATGGGTCTTTAGCCTCTGTCGCTGCACAGGTGGACGCGCTAGTCACCGCTCTCATTGATGCTGTGTAGGGATGAGCTTCGAGTTCGAGTCGAACCCATGTTCGTCTCGAACATCGCATGTTCAACCATTTGTTGAATTGCGAACATTATGGGCCATTCGCGCCAAATTCGAGTGGCACGTCATGGCCCATAATTCACTGCGGCATCACAGTGCATTCCTGGCTGATGATTGGCCAAGCATGCACTATGACCCGCATGCTTGGCCAATCACAGCGCTGTCTGTACAGAGAGCCGTAATTGCCCAAAGTCACCCAATTATGGCTCAGGGGGTTTAGTACACGCCCCACACTATATAAGGCCGCCTGCACGACGGCCCTGTGTAGTATGCTCTGGCGTTGAGAGAGAGATAGAGAGAGAGAGACAGTGTCATTTGATTTAAGTTAGATAGAGTAGGCAGGCGAGTCAGTTAGCTGAACTTAGTGTTTTGTGTATATATATATGCATCCTAGGTGTTGTGTGTGTGTGTATGTGTGTGTGTGTGTATGTGTGTGTGTGTATATATATATATATATATATATATATATATATATACACACACTGTATTCAATTTAGCTAGATCCGTTTCTGTTATTCTCTTCCTACTGACAGGCAGGCAGATGTTTTTACAGTATTTACAGCTACCTGAAGAAAACTGGTGTTCTTCTGATCCTATTAGTCCTATTAGTTACAGTATTTACAGTTAGTGTAGTGTGTCCTCTGCACAGCATGCACCTAAAGCTACCTGAAGAAAATTGGTGGTGTTCTTCTGATTCTATTAGTAACGCAGGCAGCTGCAGTATTTACAAGTTAGTGTAGTGCGTCCTCTGCACAGTGTGCACCTAAAGCTACCTGAAGAAAATTGGTGGTGTTCTTCTGATCCTTTTAGTACCGCAGGCAGCTGCAGTATTTACAAGTTAGTGTAGTGCGTCCTCTGCACAGTGTGCACCTAAAGCTACCTGAAGAAAATTGGTGGTGTTCTTCTGATTCTATTAGTACCGCAGGCAGCTGCAGTATTTACAAGTTAGTGTAGTGCGTCCTCTGCACAGTGTGCACCTAAAGCTACCTGAAGAAAATTGGTGGTGTTCTTCTGATCCTTTTAGTACCGCAGGCAGCTGCAGTATTTACAAGTTAGTGTAGTGCGTCCTCTGCACAGTGTGCACCTAAAGCTACCTGAAGACAATTGCTGTTGTTCTGCTCCTATTAAAACCACAGGCAGGCAGCTACAGTATTTACTGTTAGTGTACTGTATCCTCTGCACAGTGTTCACCTAAAGCTACCTGAAGAAAATTGGTGGTGTTCTTCTGATCCTATTAGTACCACAGGCAGGCAGCTGCAGTATTTACAGTTAGTGTACTGTGTCCTCTGCACAGTGTGCACCTAAAGCTACCTGAAGACAATTGCTGTTGTTCTGCTCCTATTAATACCACAGGCAGGCATCTACAGTTAGCAGTTAGTGTACTGTGTCCTCTGCACAGTGTGCACCTAAAGCTACCTGAAGAAAATTGGTGGTGTTCTTCTGATCCTATTAGTACCACAGACAACTGCAGTATTAACAAATATAAAACAAAAATATAAAACAAAAAAACACCGCGCTAAAAAAAAAAAAAAAAAAAAAAAAAAAACTAAAAAAAGCTGCAGTTCAAATGTGCAATATACACAACAATATGAAGAAAACAAAGAAACTGCACTAAACCCTCATAGTATGTGATAAAGTGAATGTGAAAAAACACCAAATATGAATATGAATGTGTATATAAGATCATAAACAAAAAATATGGCACAAAAAATCCCAAATATTATCTGACTAATAACAAGTCCATATAGATCCAAAGGTGCCAAAAACAAAAATTCGTAATAATAAATTAATTAATAAACAGCAAAGTCCTTAGACCAGAACAGAAAATCTTCTAAGGAGATGGGAAGAGTCCCTTGATAGCTCTTCATAGGGATCAGTGTGGAAAGGTGGAAAGTGGGAAAACACCCCTCGCAGTGATCCTCCACAATTAAAAATACACGCTTACCAGATAGTAAGCTCAACAGACTCGTAAGTAAACCAAGAACCAGATGAACAGCGGGTTTTGGAGCATCCCTCTATGTAGCGTGGCAGATGGCAGGTAAACCAGGCACATGCAGGACCTTAAATCCAGGTATCCAACCAGTGTTAGGACAACACTCTAGCGGTATAACCGCGGGCATGTATGGGGGGGTACCGCAACCTAAGTCACATACATAGGAGCAAAGAAGAAATGTCCATAATGTAACTCCGTTACAATAAATTTATTAATAAAAAGTGAAAAACTTACAATTTAGCAGTTTAAAAGGAGCGAAATCGCCGGCCTGCTGGCGAGCGCCCGTTCAGAGTTGAAAAGCGATGACGTCCATCGCTTTTCAACTAATAAATTTATTGTAACGGAGTTACATTATGGACATTTCTTCTTTGCTCCTATGTATGTGACTTAGGTTGCGGTACCCCCCCATACATGCCCGCGGTTATACCGCTAGAGTGTTGTCCTAACACTGGTTGGACACCTGGATTTAAGGTCCTGCATGTGCCTGGTTTACCTGCCATCTGCCACGCTACATAGAGGGATGCTCCAAAACCCGCTGTTCATCTGGTCCTTGGTTTACTTACGAGCCTGTTGAGCTTACTATCTGGTAAACTTGTATTTTTAATGGTGGAGGATCGCTGCAAGGGGTGTTTTCCCACTTTCCACCTTTCCACACTGATCCCTATGAAGAGCTATCAGGGGACTCTTCCCATCTCCTTAGAAGATTTTCTGTTCTGGTCTAAGGACTTTGCTGTTTATTAATTAATTTATTATTACTAATGTTTGTTTTTTGGCACCTTTGGATCTATATGCACTTGTTATTAGTCAGATAATATTTGTGATTTTTTGTGCCATATTTTTTGTTTATGATCTTAATATACACATTCATATTTGGTGTTTTTTCACATTCACTTTATCACATATTATGAGGGTTTAGCGCAGTTTTTTCTTTGTTTTCTGCAGTATTTACAAGTTAGTGTAGTGCATCCTCTGCACAGTGTGCACCTAAAGCTACCTGAAGAAAATTGCTGTTGTTCTGCTCCTAGTAATACCACAGGCAGGCATCTACAGTATTTACAGTTAGTGTTGATATAAAAAAGTAATGGATACTTGTGCGCACACCAAGATAAAATCAATCAAGAAAATACTAAAAATTAATAAAAACTCACTAGAGATTAATAAAACTCAGATTCTACGAAAATATAAAGGAGTAGCTGCCACAAATAATAGTGTTCACACACCAATAGACAGATTATTGAATGAAAAATTGCGGCGCTTTACTAAATGACAAGCTACTGAGACACAGAATTGTACAACACTACCCTTCCAGGAAGATCCAAATTAAGATGCTCCAGGTAAAGATAGAGTTACAACAATTAATCTTCCAATAATATTGTGCAACAAGAGGACACAAAAAAGCCACTATTGCATCAACAATTGAGTGTACATTCAAATGGCGTAAAGCCCATTTAAATAAATGAATGAAGAGGAGTGTTTTTAGATCCAATGAAATTCTTCACGCTGATAAAACCAAAATTAACAGATAATTGATAGCACACAAAGAAACCAATACTGCATCAATAATTGAGTATAAATTCAGATGGCATAAAACCCTTGTAAATAAATGGGTAAAAAGGAGTGTTATATCAGGAAAATAGTAAAATAGCAGAATTCAAGATAATAGATGCCTAATAGTAACAAATCCAGAGAAACAAATCCAGAGAAAAAAACACATATCCCAAGTATCACATATCATCCAGAGAATCTATCCAACAAAAAAACACTGATGCAGAATAGTTAAATAAAAATAAAATACTAAGGAGAAAGTTACACAAATGTAGCAATTTAAGTTCAAATGGAAAAATAATATATATAAACGTGCATGAATGTAAGCCGTGCAGCATAAAATGTACTAAAACTCAATGATAAGTGCACCAAGCGAAAAATGAAACAATATCGTGTGGCATAAATTCTGGAAGAAACTAACATCTAAGTTTTCAAAACAAGTGAAGAATTAACTGACTAGTGTAAATCTCTTAATATATAGTAATAAGATCCTATAGGAATTCCATACACATACCAATTCCCACCGTGATAATGAATAATTAATTATAGTGTATTAAAGAGTAATTAATAAATATAACACATATAAAATCCTATAAAAAATCCCATAAATAATTAAATCCCATCGTGATAATAAATAAAGAATTAATCAATTTAAATAGAGTGTCAGAAATGGATTCCTCCAGGTGTAGCCAATAAAAATCAAGTGCATCAGATATAACAGTAAGTAAATTATATCAAAAGTCCCATAAAAAGTCCCTTATAGAAGTCAAATTCCCATTGTGGCAATCAAACAAAAAAATGTGTCCAATAAAAGTGTGAGCGATTTAAGAAAAAATGTGCAATAGTGATGGTTCCCCCAGCCTCTCATCTCACGGCTGAACGATAACAGCCAAGCAAGCCAGCAACACTAACCCCGGCAGCTCCCGACTTCCCTGATGACAGGTCCCCTCGAGTTATCCGGGCTTCTAATTCCAATGGCTCAGGTAGACTCAGCTCCAAGAATATAAAAAGGGAGGGACACCATAGTGTAGTAAAGTATAACAATCTTTATTAAGCTATTCACTTACATGTAAACCTCCAATGTTGAACGATAAACTACAGCAGCTCACTGCTCACCGATCCCGGCCGTGATCGGAGAGCCGAATGCAGCTGGATGAACCGCCTCTCTCCTCCCTATATACAGTTAGTGTACTGTGTCCTCTGCAATGTGTGCACCTAAAGCTACCTGAAGAAAATTGGTGGTGTTCTTCTGATCCTTTTATTACCACAGGCAGGCAGTTGATTCTGCTAGCTGCATTATCAGTATATATATCAGTATCAGTATATCAGTATATATATACATCCCAGCTTTGTGCAGCTACATCTCACTGCAGGCCATTAGTATGTCTGGAAGGCCAACAAGGAAAGGCAGACAGTCACAAGCCAATAAAAGAACTGAACCCCCGATCAGAGACAATGTTCATAGGGACTCAATCAAGCCTAACAATCTCTCTGATAAACACTTGAGGCGTTTCCATGGCCAAGGGAGTACTCTTCAGAGGAAAGAAATGGGCCATTTTGGACAATCGGTCCACTACCACGAAGATGGCTGTGCATCCTTCCGATGGGGGAAGTTCCACAACAAAATCCATGGCTATCATTCTCCATGGTCTGTCAGGGACTGGCAGTGGCCGAAGTAGACCCCAGGCTCAGTTTTTTGTACCCTTACTCTGGTTACAGATTGCACAGCAATTCACTTATTTCTTACAGGTTTCTTCCAGGTCTGGCCACCAGAATGTGCGTTTCAGGAGATCAAGCGTCTTGTAGGTCCCGAAATGACCTGCTAGGGGAAGATCATGACACAGACCCAAAATGGTTATACCTAAACCTTCAGGAACAAATACCTTGCTTCCGTTAAACAGCATTTCTTCCCGGAGTGTCAGCTCGACCCCTGGAGGGCTAGGAACATCTGTGGAAGCCTGCTTCATTCGGTTGAGGAGGTTGCCCTGTAAAAGTAAGAAGTTATTTTCGGACAAGATGGTATCTGCCACTGGTGGTTCCTTGGGGTCATCAAACATACGAGGCAATGCATCTGGTTTGACATTCTTAAAGCCCGACTGGTAGGTAATGTGGAGCCACCAACGCAGCCACCAAGAAAACAAAGACAGGCTCGTCGAGCTCATAGTGCCCTTCCCGCTTCATTTGCCAATCCTAATTGGGAGCCCACCACTTCTGCAGCGCCCGTACTTCCTCATTCACTAGCCTACCCGGAATTCAGGTGAAAACAGTTGATTTTACGTCACTTGATTTTTATTCGCTGTTTTTCACATAAGATCTCTATAGATCTATTGTGGACCAAAGCAATTTGTATGCTGGTTAATTCATCACCACTAATCCCCATTTGACCCTTGCCAGAGATTGGAAACTTATTACAGTTTCTGAATTTAAGACCTTTCTGGGTCTATCCCTCCTTATGGACATAACTAAAAAGAGTAATGTGCGGTCATATTGGTCCACCAGTCCAGTTCATCATATGCCCGTGCTCTCTGCTTCCATGGCCAGGACGCGATACGAGCAGATCTTACGGTTTATGCACTTTAACGACAATGAACTCTGTTGTCCTCGGGGTGACCCTGAATACGATCGACTCCACAAAATTCAGCCCCTCGTAAACCACTTCAACCAACAGTTTGCAGCCTTGTTTACTCCCGATCAAGTTGTCTGCGTTGATGAGTCTCTGATTAAGTTTTCTGGCCGCTTGTCTTTCACAGTATCTTCCCAGCAAGTGTGCCAGATATGGGGTCAAGTTGTATAAGCTTATTCAGAAAGGGGTACCACTTGTACGTGGACAATTATTACACAAGCGTGCCACTTTTTAGTCACCTTTTTGATTCTAGAATCGGCGCAGTTGGCACTGTGCCATCTAATCGTCGGGCTTCCCCCAACGAGTTTTAGATTCCCAACTTAGACGGGGGAGAGCCGGCTTGAAATGTAATAATTTGCTTGCAGTGAAGTGGAGGGATACACGGAATGTTTTCATTCTATCCTCCCTTCACACAGATACAACAGTCAAAATTCCATTGGCGACTGGTGTTGTTGTGAAGCCCCCTCTGTGTCCACGAATACAACCTAAACATGGATGGGTTGGACTATAAAGACCAGTTGTTGGCGCTGTACTTAATCGCCCGTAAGACCAGAAGATGGTATAAAAAAGTGTCTATATACTTATTCCAATTGGCTATACAAAGTGTCAGGACGAACTGGATCCTTCCTAAAATTCCAGGAAGAGATCGTCACAGCCCTTCTGTTTCCAGATGGTGCTGTGCCCCAACTTCACAATATAAATGCAGTGAGCTGGCTGCATGAGAGGCACTTCCCAGAAGTCCTCCTTGGTACCCCTACCCAACAGTCACCCCAAAGAAGATGTCGTGTCTGCAGAAGATGCGGATATAGGTGTGAAACCCGCTATTATTGTCCCTCCTGTCCTGACCAACCTGGTCTCTGCATTGGTGAATGTTTCCGTCGCTACCACACACTAGTGGAGTATTAGCATAGGGTACAGCACTGCACAGTCCTAGGGCACACTAACACAGGGTCTTGAAAGGTGAGATGGCCATCACATTTTGAGAGACCCTAATCTGGAACGTTTACAGTTAAAATAAAAGTGCAAAATAATAAATAAAAAAAGCCAAAAATAGTTGTTTTATTTTTCTTCTCTATTGTTACTATTTTATTTTATTGTATTTTCTTTGCAGGTATGGTATTGTCTTACTGTTATACTGTAATATTACTTTGTTTTATTGTTAACCATTATTTGCTTTGCAACTATGCCATTCAGCTGCAGCACAGGTTTATTTATTCTGACAGCAACAGTGTCTCATGATATGTAAAGCTGTAACCACAGCACTGTAAAGAGGTGATTTCACCACCACAGTTAAAATAAAAAAAAAGAGCATATATGCCAAAGCATGGGGGCAGGGTTGGAGGGGCGATTTGCCTCTAACATTAGGGGAAGATTATCCCCATTATTATTATTCAGGATTTATATAGCGCCAACAGTTTACGCAGCGCTTTACAATATAAAAGGGAGACAATACAGTTATAATACAATACAATAGGATTAAGAGGGCCCTGCTCAGAAGAGCTTACATTTAATAGGGTGGGGCAGGTGGTACAAAAGGTTGTAACTGTGGGGAACGAGCTGGTGGAAGTGGTAGGAGATTAGTTGGAGACGTGATAGGCTTTCCCGAAGAGATGAGTTTTCAGGGATTGCCTGAAGGTAGCAAGAGTAGGGGATAGATGGAGGTAGTGAGTTCCAGAGGATGGGAGAGGCTCTGGAGAAATCCTGGAGAGGAGCATGGGAGGAGGAGATGAGAGAGCTTGAAAGCAGGAGGTCTTGAGAAGAGCGGAGAGGTCGATTTGGGTGATATTTGGAGACAAGATTAGTGATGTATGCTTCGACATATTTTTTTTTCCTTTTTTTTGGCACAAATTGTTGTTGTTTTATTGTTATCATTGTTTGCTTTTCAGGTACGCCATTCAGCTGCAGCACCTATTTATTTATCTTGACAGCAACAGCGTTTGCTCTCAGGATACGTAAATCAGTGACTCCAGCACTGTAGGTGATTTCACCACCACAGTTTAAAAAAAAAAAAAAAAACGGTGCATGTATGCCCATCATTAGAAGTGGCTGGATGCAGGGCGGTATTCTAATGGTGGGCATACCCAGCGATCAATCTCTTTTTTTCGTTCAGCCCACAGGCTGCATAAAAAAAAGAACATTACAATATATGCCCAACAAGGACCAGCTACATACTGGTATGTTGCTGGACTTTGAGTGGTTTTACCAGAATGATGCCTGCTGGTTTAGGTATCATCTTGGTATCGTTCTTTTCAGCCAGTGGTCGGACTTTCATGTAAAAGCAATCCTAGCAGCTAATTAGCCACTAGACAGCTTTTACAAAAAGTGGGAGGGAACGTCCCCCCGCCCTGCTGTCTTTCATGGTTTTCTCTGGCTCTCCTGTCCCACCAGGGAACCTGAGAATGCAGCCTGTGGTTCCGTCAGCTGACCATAGAGCTGATCGGAGACCAGAACGGCTCCAATAATCTCTATAGCCTAAGAAACCGGAAGCTATGAGCATTTCATGACTTTGGTTTCACCGGATATAATAAACCTCGTCATTGGGAATTTTGGAAAGAAATCAGTTTATCACACCGATCTTGGTGTGGTCAGATGCTTTGAGGGCAGAGGAGAAATCTAGAGTCTAATAGACCCCTTTTTTTTTTTTTTTAAAGTACCCGTCACCACCTTTTGCTATCATAGGGGATATTTACATTCCCTGTGATAACAATAAAAAAAAGAAATGAAAGAAACAGTGTAAAAAAAAAAAAAAAAAAAAAAAGGCACCCCTGTCCCCCCCGTTCTCACGCGCAAAGGCGAACGCAAGTGTCGGTCTTGTGTCGTATGTAAACAGCAATTGCACCATGCATGTGAGGTATCACCAAGAACGTCAGATCTAGGGCAGTAATTCTAGCAGTAGACCTCCTCTGTAAAACTAAAGTGGTAACTTGTAAAGGCTTTAAAAAAATGTATGTAATTTGTCACCGCTGCAAGATTGTGCGCAATTTTAAAGTATGTCGTCTTTGGGATTTATGTACTCGGCATAAGATGAGCTTTTATATTTTACCAAACATTTGGGCAATATAGTGTTTTTAAACGCAATTTTTTTGAAAAAAAAAACAAAAAACACTTTTTTAAAATTTTTAATGCACTAAAACGTGCATTAAAATGAAAAAAAAAATTGTTTAATTGCGTTTGAAAAATGGCTACGCAAATACGGTTTTTGCAACACCGATCATTTTAATATGTAGAGCCTGGGCTTTAAAAAAATATATGTTTGGGGGTTCAAAGTAATTTCATAGCAAAAACAAAATTTCCTGACGGCTCCATGTCAGCACAGCTGGGTATAGGCTCCGCCCCCCCATGCCTCCAGGACTTAACGCACATAACTTTGAGCCCACCTACAGCCTTGGCGTTCTTCTTTTTTCCTCCTATACGCAGGACCTAGGTGTGCTCCTCTACCTGGCTGGTCTAAAGGGCTGGCTGTCCGTCCCTGTGTGTGGATTAGGCTGGACGCAGTCCCTGGGGTCTCGGCTAAATGACCTTAGGGTTTGTTACTAAGCAAATTATTTTACTGCATTGAATTATTTTTATGGGCTGGTTTGTTAAATATCACGCAAAACCCTGTGGAAAAGTTATCTATGGGTAATTACAAGTCTCAGAGCAAACAGACCTCTTCAGGCTCTTCAATAAAGATGTATGAACATGGCTGTATGAGTCTTGCTTTTACATGGTTATATGTTCTGGTAATGACCAGTCTAATAGCCTTCCCAGGCAAATCAGCCTCTTCATACCCTCCAAAGGGGAAGATGTGGAGAACATGACTGTGTGAATCTTGCTTTAAGCAACCAGAGATGAAGATACCTAACAGGTTGTCTTATTTATTAAACAAGTGGCCAATACACTCAAAAGAGTTATTCCCACTTACCCCATGAGGGGGTTAAATTCTCTAACAAGGAGCAGTCTCATAGCTTTCTCAAGCAAAACATCCCTCTTCAGACTCTATAAGAGGAATACACGGATGGGCATGACCGTATGTATCACACTGGCTCAAGCAGCCAGGGATGAGGATGACACCTAATAGGATGTCACATTCAATAAACACATTGCCAATACATTCTAAAGGAGTGGTTTCTGCTCACCCTTTGAAAGGGTTATCTGTTCTGGCAATTAGAAGCTGCCTAGCCATACCAGGTGAAACAGACCATTTTCCGAATTTCCGGATGGACATGACTGCATACAGTAAATTCTGCTTTTTTCAAGCAACCAAGGATAAAGATGACGACACTTAACACGTCACATTCATTAAGCCTGTGGTCAATACACTCACCCTGTGAAAGGGTTACCGAGCAGTCTCCAAGCCTTCCTAGGCAAACAATCTGCTTCGGATTCTTCCAAAGAGAAGACAGACGAACATGACTGCAAGAATGTTTCCTTGTTCAAGCAACCAAGGATAAAGATGATGACGACGACACCTAACTGGTTGTCAAATTCAGTAAGCGGTCAATACACTGAAAAGGAGTCATTTCCACTCGCTCTGTGAAGAGGTTATATATGGTGCCAATGAGTGGTCTCAGAACCTCCTCAAGCAAATTTACCCTTGTCAGCTTCTTCCCAAGAAGAGGTGAATGAACATGTGATTCCTATTTTGTTCAGGATCACAATCACTGTGATTAAGATGATGGTGACCAAGTTGTCACAATTAAGCATATGGTCAACACACTCTAAAGCAGTGGTTCTCAACTCATGTCCTCAGGACCCACTAACAGGCCAGATTTTACGACTTACCTTGGAGAGATGCAGACTAGAATACTGCAATTACTGAGCAGCAAATGATATCACCTGTGGTGTATTTCAGTTATCTTGCAAACCTGGCCTTTTAGTGGGTCCTGAGGACAGGAGTTGAGAACCACTGCTCTAAAGGAATTGCTAAATTCATCTTCTGCAAAGGGCCATCTATTCTGGCAATGTCCAGTCTTCTATTCAGGGCCTTCTCAAGCCAATCTATCCTCTTTAATCTCTTCTGAAAAGGAAGATGAGGGCGACCTTTGTCCAGATTGCTAAGGTTGGTGAAATGCCTTTAAATAGAAGTGAAGTTTTGGAAGTATTTTAAGTACCTCCAGAGGACAGCTTGACAATTCCCTTATGTTGAATAGATCAAGTGCTCATTCTACAAGATTGGAGTATGTTGTCACAGCAGGATGTCAAAATTATGCCTTTTTGAACTGAAAGATGTCCAGGGGTTGGGATCACCCCTCTGGTCAGTGTGTGTCCCTTGTGGGATTAGCGACATACATGACCTTACCATTAGAAGATGTTGTGGCCTTTAAGGACAAATGCTATCACTGCATTTTTCTTGATCGTAGAAGGTCAAGACTAAATTTAATAGTGGTCAGTTTGGCTTTCTGCCTCAAGATGAATGTCTGCTGAGTTAAAAGTGAAAGGAAAAATCAAGAGTCGGTTTCCACACTCACGTTCACTCCAGAGAGGTTATCTTCTGCATTTCTGGCTGGGAGTCCAGGAAAAACTGGGAAGCCAACGCATAAAGTCAGTAAAGAGTTCCATGTCAGGATGCTTTTTGTTATTTTGGGATCGTGCCTTCCATACATGCCTTGGGGCACTATGTGGCTCCTCTGTGGACATAGGTATGGCTTTGGTGATTGACATGTGGTCCCTTAAGGCAAGCATTTTAGGCCATATTTGGAGATCTTTCATCCTTCATGTCTCAGATTGAACCATAGAAATCGCCTCGCTCTAGCAGCTCAGGTAGGCTCAGTTTATCTCGCGTTTCCATTCAAGTTGGTTTTCTGGACCAGAGCAATGGGCTCAGGGCCAATGTTCTTTTTCAAGAGTCCAAGATGGTGTCCAACATCCTGGAGTTGAGAGCAGTATTTCAGGCTATTAGCCTTCAGTCACCTCATACAGGGTAAGCCTGTCCTGGTAAAGTTGGACAGCACAACAACTCTGGCCTACATCTGGAAACAAGGCTCAGTCTCTCCCTTCTGAAGGAGGTTTCTCTAATTCTAGAATCTGCCAAAGTCAATCTTCTGCAGCTATCTGCAGTCTATGTGCCTGGTCAGAAGAATCTTCAGGCAAACTATTTGTCTAGGACAAGTCTGGACGACAATCAATGGTCTAGACTACTGTGAGTCTTTCGATAACTACAGAGCTTGGTATTCTTCTTCCAGAGGTAGACTGCTCACATCCCCAGTCAACACCAAGTTGCTGAAGTTCCATTCCAGGGCCCAGAATCTGAAAGCAATTGGGGTGGAAGTTCTGACTGCAGAGTGGATCTCCAAGACAGCTTATGCCTTTCTGCTGCACCCTCTGATTCTCAGCTTCCAGCTGAGGCTGTGGCGGGGGAAGGTGACAGTTCTGGTGATGATCCCAGATTGGCCGAAGGGGACTTGGTAACCACTGCTCATCCTTATGAGTGTCAAGAGTTGACTCCCTCTGCCTGTAAGATCAAATATTCTCCAAAGTCCCATTCATCCAGCATCCGACAGGCTCAGGCTGATGGCCTGGGTCTGGAGAGGAAGAGGCTAATGGCTTTTGAATGCTCTGTGAAGATTGTGAATACTCTTACAAAAACAAGAAAAGACGGCGCTAACCGTGCCTATAGTAGACTATGGCATAAATTCCCAGTATTATTGCTGATCAAGATTTTATGCTGGACTCTTCAGAAGCCCGTTTTGAAATGCCTGCAGGCGTGGCTTGATTTAGGTCTATGCATTATGCTATAGGCACACATTTCAGCTATCTCTGCCTTCACCAGCATACAGTGGGCATCCAACACTTAATTATACTGTTTTTCAAGATGCAATTTGGTTGAAGCCTCGAATTGTTTCCGAAATGAGATCTCCCATTGCTGTTCGACATTATTGCATCAGATGCCTTTAATCACCCTGTGGCACCTCTCACTGAAAACTGATGGCAATAACATCAGCCAGAAGAGAGTCAGTATTGGTGGCCTTGGAGTTTAAAGAACCCATACTCGCGTACTTCGTACTCCGTAGTGGAGAAGGATCTGGGGGTTTTGGTAGATCATAAGCTCAATAATAGCATGCAATGCCAAGCTGCGGTTTCCAAAGCGAGCAAAGTACTTTCTTTTATTAAGAGAGGTATGGACTCCAGAGAGAGATATAATTTTGCCCCTGCTCAAATCATTAGTCAGTTTTGTGCAGAGAAGGGCAACCAAACTGATAAGAGGCATGGAGGAGCTCAGCTATGAGGAAAGATTAAAGGAACTGAATTTATTCACTCTTGAGAAGAGGAGAATAAGGGGAGATATGATCAACATGTTCAAATATATAAGGGGTCCATATAGTGAACTTGGTGTTGAGTTATTCTCTTTACGGTCAACACAGAGGACACGGGGGCACTCTTTACGTCTAGAGGAAAAGAGATTTCATCTCCAAATATGGAAAGGTTTCTTCACAGTAAGAGCTGTGAAAATGTGGACTAGACTCCCACCAAAGGTGGTTCTGGCCAGCTCAGTAGATTGCTTTAAGAAAGGCCTGGATACTTTCCTAAATGTACATAATATAACTGGGTACTAACATTTATAGGTAAAGTTGATCCAGGGAAAATCCGATTGCCTCTTGGGGGATCGGGAAGGAATTTTTTCCTCTGCTGTAGCAGATTGGAGCATGCTCTGCTGGGGTTTTTTGCCATCCTCCGGATCAACTGTAGGTATAGAATTGGGTATATTGGATTGTACGATATTTTTAATTTTATTTATTTATTTTATGGTTGAACTGGATGGACTTGCGTCTTTTGCATGCCAATGCTCGAATTTTGTGCCTGAACTGACCTTCAGAGTCCATATCACACAAGAGGTTGCCCTCCTACGTTCCTTTTGGGGAGTGTTTAAGAAATTAGCCCACCGGATGTGGGCCAAGCTTTAAAATGTTTAATCATGGCGACTTCTGCCATCAGGAAGTCGGAGCATCTGTTTGTCATTCCAGGTGGAACACATAATGATTTTACGGCTTCCAGCAAGATTATTGCCTCTTGGTTGGTAAAGCTCATCTCCTTGGCCTACAAGTTGAAGGGGTTGACAAAATAAAGGAGACAGTGCGGGAGACTTTGAGTGAGGCACGTAGACATCAGTCAGGGGGGTCAAGACAGGGTACTTTATTAACATACCATAAAATTCATAAGAATCATTAAATAGGTTACAATATAATACATTAATATACACAAAAGGAACATGATTGAACATGACAGTGGAAGGGATTGAGCCTACACAACCTGAGAACTTCCTATTGCAGCAGAATAAATGAACTTCATGAACATCTAAGATTATACATATGAATAATAACCAAATCGGTATAAACATTGCAAAACAAAGGCTCTACACGTTTTTTTTCCCCCCTTGTTTCAATACAAGTTGAAAGGGTCGGCTGTGCCAGGAGAGTCACAGCATTCTTCACTGGAAGGGTCTCGACCTCGAGAGTGGCAGCAGGCCGAATGTCTGAAACTATCTGCAAGGCAGGCAGGTACGTGGGCACCAACATATTTATATTCAAGGCTTAAGGATAGTTGAGTTTGGCAGAGGCATCCTGGCTTCTGTTTTTTTTAGTCAGAATTGAGGAGTGTGTAGCATTATCCCTCCCGTTTTGGCTAGTTAGTTCCCAGCTGTGCTGATATGGAGTCTTCAGGAAAACAGAAAATTGAATTCAAATACTTACCATAATTTTCCTTTCCTGACGAGCTGTAGGTGGGCTCAAATTGAGGCATGGGGGGGCGGAACCTATACCCAGCTTTTCCATTATTTTTTCATGTAAACAAAGTGTCAGAAAGGACTGGGGGGTTCAAGTGGTTAGAAGAGTGGGCAATGTGAGGCATAAACTTCTAATGTCGTGCATAAAATGCCAGGACAGTTCAAGGTCACGTCTTGTGTAAAAAAACAAAATAAAAATGTAAATAAGCGTATATTGGTTTGCGCAAAAGTTATAGCTTTTGGGGTACAAACTACCCCAGGGTACAAATTAGGGTACATTTTCTGCAATTTATGCAGCTTTTAGTTTGTGACTGCCTATCTCATTTCTTGAGGTGTTAAAATGGCAGGGCAGTACACCCCCCCCTCAAAATGACCCCTTTTTGAAAAGTAGACACCCAAAGCTATTTGCTGAGAGGCATGTTGAGTCCATGGAATATTTTATATTTTGGCACAAGTTTCAGGAAAATTACATTTTTTCCCCACAAAGTTGTCACTTAATGATATATTGCTCAAACATGGCATTTGTATATGTGAAATTACACCCCAAAATACATTCTGCTGCTTGTCCTGAGTACAGAGATACCACATGTGTGAGACTCTAGCCACGTACAGGACCCTGAAAACCAATCACCGCCTCCAGGCTTTTTAAGGGTATAAAAAATGGATTTTTAAAACGGCTTACCTGTAAAATCCTTTTCTTAGTGAACATCACGGGACACAGAGCACCATAGTAATGACTATCTGGGTTATATGCTACCTTTAGGTGATTGGACACTGGCAACCAATAGTAAGAAGGTTCCTCCCATATAACCCCTCCCATACAGGAAGTACCTTTAGTTTTGTAGCAAGCAATGAAGATCCCAGAAAAAGAGGGGAGGGATCTCTGTGTCCCGTGATGTACTCCAAGAAAAGGATTTTACAGGTAAGCTGTTTTAAAAATCCATTTTTCTTTATCGTACATCACAGGACACAGAGCACCATAGTAATGACTATCTGGGATGTCCTAAAGCAATGCCTTTGAGGGGAGGGAACATTCCTAGATCCCCCTTTTTTAGGCTCCAGACTATAAAGCTGCTTGCAGCACACTCTGGCCAAAAACAGTCTCTTTTTGAGACCTAACATCCAGTCTGTAAAACCTGGTGAATGTATGAACCGAAGACCAAGCGGCCGCTTTGCAAACCTGAGCCACAGACACTTGTTGGCGCACTGCCCATGACATACTAACTCCTCTGGTAGAGTGAGCCTTGAGATATCGAGGTGGAACCTTGTGTTTCAATTCATAGGCCTGGATAATGACCTGACGAATCCACCTAGAGATTGTAGAACTAGTTGCTGCCTGTCCTTTCTTAGGATCCTCAGGCAGAACAAAAAGTGAGCCAGACTTCCGAAAAGGGGCTGACATATCTAAGTAAACCTTGACAGCTCTCACCACATCCAGTGAATGGAGCGATCTTTCCTCCTTAGATTTAGGGTTAGGAAAGAAGGAAGGTAAAATGATATCCTGATTCAAGTGAAAACTGGAAACCACTTTGGGTAAAAAATCTGGACGGGGCCGCATTACCACCTTGTCCTGATGAATAAACAGAAAGGGTTTTTCACAAGAAAGAGCGGCCAACTCAGACACCCTTCCAGCTGAGGTTATAGCCACCAAAAAGACCAATTTCCTAGTTAATAGGATCAAAGGAATATGCTTAATAGGCTCAAAGGGTTCACTCTGTAGAGCTGAAAGTACTAAGTTCAAGTCCCAAGGGCATAAGGGCGGCTTAATTGGGGGTATTAAATGTAGTACTCCTTTGACAAAGGCTCCTACTGAAGAATGAGATGCGATTGGCCTCTGGAAAAAAAAACGATAAGGCCGAAATTTGTCCCTTAGGGATAGGTTTAAATCAATTTCTGTTTGCAGAAAGGCAAGGACCCTCCCGATTTATATACTTGCGAGGGTGCCATCTTCTCCTCTCACACCATGAGATGTATGACTTCCAGACTCTATGGTAAATTTTCCTAGACACTGGCTTTCTAGCATTTATTAAAGTAGACAGAACAGACCCTCTGATACCACGGTCTCTTAGTACTCTGGTCTCAATAGCCATGCCATCAAATTCAGTGACCGTAAAGAAGGATGGTATATGGGACCTTGGGACAACAGGTCTGGGTGGAATGGAAGGCACAATGGGTCCCCTACCGCCATCCTCACAATCTGTGAGTACCAAGACCTCCTGGGCCACCAGAATAACTGTTTTCTGTTCCTTCTGTATCCTGCGTAACAGGTGCGGCAGCATCTGGATTGGAGGAAAAGCGTAAATTAGGGAATACTGATCCCAGGGGACCACCAATGCATCCGTCCCCACAGCAAGTGGATCCCTGGTCCTGGACACGAAGCTGTTCACCTTGGCATTGAACCTGGATGCCAGGAGATCCACCTCTGGCATCCCCCAACGCTGGCATATTTGAAGAAAAAATTTGGGGTGAAGGGATCATTCCCCAGGTAACAACTGCTGACGACTTAGGTAGTCTGCCTGCCAATTGTCCACCCCTGGAATATAGACTGCTGACAAAAACGGCACGTGTCCCTCTGCCCAAGCCAATATGTAATTTATTTCTCTTTGGGCTGCCCGGCTCCGGGTGCCCCCTTGGTGGTTGATGTATGCCACCACCGTGGAATTGTTGGACTGGACTCTGACCGCAGACCCCCACAACCTGGACGTCCAGAATATGAGAGCCAAGCGAGCTGCTCGAATTTCCAGCAGATTGATAGGCAAGGTCTTCTCTACTTGGGACCATTTTCCCTGTATGGAGGCCTCTTCCATTACTGCTCCCCAGCCGAGACGACTGGCGTCTGAAGTTATCACCTTCCAGGTTACCGGCGGAAAGGATTTCCCGCTTTTCAAGTTGCTGGTCTTTGACCACCAGGAGAAGTCCTTTTTTCCCCTTGGGGATAGAGACATTGGATGATCCAGGGTTAGAACAGACTTGTTCCAAGCCTCCAGGATAGTTTTCTGGAACAATCTGGAGTGGAACTGCGCATAAGGAACTGCGCTGAAAGAGGACACCATCTTGCCCAGCAGTCTCATGCACAGTCGAATTGAGGGTCTTTCTACCCTTTTGATTTTTCTGACCAGCTCCACTATTGAGCTGACCTTTAAGGGGGGTAAAAACACCCTTTCCTGGGTCATACCCAGGATCAGGCCTAGATATGTCAAGACTTGAACTGGATGAAGGGCTGATTTGTCCATATTCAGAACCCAGCCTAGGCATCTCAGAAAATGAACGGTAGTTGAAACGTTTTCTACCAGGGTGGAATAGGACTGGCCCTTTAACAGAAGGTCGTCCAGATAACCTACCATCGATATCCTTTGGGACCTTAGAGAAGCCAACACCTTTGTGAAGACTCGAGGGGCCGTAGCCAGTCCGAATGGAAGTGCTACAAACTGGAAATGTAACCCCTCTACTGCGAAGCGTAGAAATCTTTGATGTGGACCGAAAATCGGCACATGTAGGTACGCATCCTTGATGTCGATGGATGCTAAAAAATCCCCTTTTTTTTTAAAGATGTGACTACTGAACGAACAGATTCCATACGGAAGGTTCGGACCCTTAGAAAGGGATTGAGAGTCCAGAATGGGCCTTACCTCCCCATTCGGCTTCGGCACTGTAAATAGGTTCAAATAGAACCCTTTGAACTTTTCTTTGTGCGGAACCCGGATAATCACCCCCTGCCTTTCTAGCTGTTTTAAGGCTAAGAATAGGCCTTTCTTTTTCTCTGGGTCTGATGGGACTCTTGATACCAAAAAAATGATTTGGGGGAAAATCATGGAACTCTATTTTGTAACCTTGTGTTATAGTGGAAATAACCCACCTGTCCTGCACCAACCTTGCCCAAGCATCTGCGAACCACCGCAGTCTGCCCCCCACCTGTAAGAGTGGGGGCGCCCCTTCACAAGGAGGACTTGTAATTGGCCTTGGCCGGATTTTGAGTCCAAGGTCTCTTTTGACCTTGAGGTTTCTTAAAGGCAGGTGGTTGAGGCCGTCGATACCTCTTGGGAGAAGAGGCGCCTAGCCCAGGAGCGTTAGGAGTTTTAAAGGAGGGCTGCTTATTCCTTCTTTTAACAGGAAGCAAGGAGCCCTTTCCGCATGAGATTTTTTGGATATACTTATCCAGATCTTCTCCAAACAAATGTTCCCCATGAAAGGGAAAAGCCGCGAGCAGCCTTTTGCATGGCATCTCGGCTGACCAGTTCTTTAGCCACAAGACTCTGCGCATATGTATTGAGAGTAGCGCAAAACGAGACATCTGCTGGATTGAGTCCTTTAATGCGTCTACTGCAAAATATAAAGTGTGAGGAAGTTCTGACAATTCGTCAGAATATTCCTCCTGAACAGGCAGGTTCCTGACCAATATTTAAAACGGTCCTTCATGGATTGGCAAATCCCAATAGCCGCAACTGCCGGTTGCACTGCTGACCCAACCACCACAAAGGAGGCCTTTAGTAAGGATTCTAGCTTTTTATCTGCTGGATCTTTAAACCCTTGGGTATTATCCACCGGACAGGTTTATTCACTGAAGAAATAGCAGCATCCGCTAAAGTCGTACCCCAACTTTTTTTGAATTTTTCCTCCATAGGGTATAAAAAAGAAAACCTCTTTGGATGTAAGTATATTTTGTCCGGGTGGTCCCAGTCAGCGTAAATCAGATGCTCCAATAATGGATGCACAGGAAACGCCCGGGAACCTTGCTGAGGTCGCAAGGATCCTAATGTAGAACAGGAAAGTTCTGGCCCCTGTACAGGGGGTAACTTAAATCCTGCTCTTACCATCTCAGCTAAAGACTGGATAAACAATTTTTGGGATTGCGAAGTCGACAATGGTTCTTCAGAACCTGAGTCCCCCACTGAGGACTCTTCAGCCTCTGCTTCCTTATCCCCTATGGCCACCTCCTCAAAATCTTCTGCCCATTCTGGATCCAAATCACAAGGACCCAACTGGCTAAGGGAGTCCTGGTGCTCAAGTGACTCTGCACTGGGACCAGGCTCAGGAGAGGGAGATCTATGCCTTTTTTTTATTTTGCCTTCCATGCCAGTGAGGGCTGACGCGTTAAGTCATCCTTAATAACATAAGCCGATGCAGGGATATTGGTGGTGGCCACTACGCCTGACAAATGCAATGGCTCAGCCAGGCCAAATGCTGCAGGTCTTTCAGGGGAGATAGATGCTGTAGCCTGAGGTTGATCTCCTGTTTTTGAAGGAGTCATTTTAACCCCTGGACTAGCCCTGTTCCCCGTGCCTTGTTTTCTGGAAGACATTGCTTACAAGGTTTTGAGGAAAACTTTACTGTGCTATATGGCTGTATCAGCTATAGCAAAAACTACATCCTCCTTTAAGGCGTTGCAAATGCCCAGACTCACGTGCCCAGCTCTGTGTCCCACCGCAACAGGCTCCCGGCTCACCTGAGCCAATATGACAAGCACTGACACACGCAGACGCCCGACTTCCCATATATGTTGCGCTGTCACGTGACGTACGCATGCCCGGGCCTTACTGCGCATGCGCACGCCCGCGGGGAACACGCAGCAAGCCGCTACACCGCGATGCACGCAGCACCGCCAACCCGCACACGCCAAAGCACGCACAGGTGGGAGAAGGTGCAGCGCCCATCCAATGCAGGCACGCGCGACCAGTCCTTGAGGTCCCCGTGCGGTAACCCCCGCCTGAGTGTATCTCTGCGGCCTATCTGGGAACTATTAAAGTGGGCACAAAAAGACACGAAAATTGGGCCATAACATTACTTAGTAACAATGTAATAAATGGGGGCTCCAGAGGAAGCACTCACCGATCCTCGCAGCAGGGCCTGAGCTTAAGCCCAATCTTCCCCCATCACCGCGGGTAGCGTCACGGAGGACCTTCAGGGACTGGGTCCTCTTTTGTTTAGGGTCCACACCCCTGGACCTATAAAGCACCCTTTAGGTTTCCTTGGGCAAGTAAAAGACCAGGAATACCATATCACAAGGGTCCAGCTCCATAAGGACACATTACAGGCAAAACCCTGTTCTTGAACCAGGGCTCGGGTACCATCCACTTTAGCATGATATGCCATCCGAATGGATATGATTATAACATCCTCACTGGGACATTATTTGAAGAAAGTGGTTCCACAGCCGTGACCATCACCTTCAAGACACTGGCAAAAAAGTACAGGTACTTCCTGTATGGGAGGGGTTATATGGGAGGAACCTTCTTACTATTGCTTGCCAGTGTCCAATCACCTAAAGGTAGCATATAACCCAGATAGTCATTACTATGATGCTCTGTGTCCCGTGATGTACGATAAAGAAATGGTGATTTTACTCCTCACTTCCTATCACAGTTTCGGAGGCCCTAAAATGTCAAAATAGCACAAAACACCCACCAATAGACCCCATTTGAGAAAGCAAACACCCCAAGGTATTTGCTAAGAGGCATGGTGAGTATTTTGCAGCTCTTATTTGTTTTTGAAAATGAAGAAAGAAAAGGAAAATTTACTTTTTTTTCAAAACTTTGCGACAAAAAGTGAGACCTGCAAAATACTCAATATGCCTCTCAGCAAATAGCTTGGGGTGTCTACTTTCCAAAATTGGATCATTGTGGGGGGGGGGGTTGTTGTGCTATCTTGACATTTCAGGGCCTCTGAAAAATGAGGAAGTCAAATCACCACTTTACGCCCTTAGCCTAAATGCGGCGATTGGTTTTCAGGGTTCTGTACACGGCTGGGCTCCCAAAGTGTCACACATGTGGCATCCCCGTACTCAGGAGAAGCAGCAGAATGCATTTTGGGGTGTAATTCCACATATGCTCATGGCATGTGTGAGCAATAAATAATTTGACAACTTTGTGTAAAAACATTTTTTTTTGTTGTCATTTTTCAATCACTTGTGACAAAAAAAATAAAATACTCAATGGGCTCAACATGCCTCTCAGCAATTTCCTTGGGCTGTCTACTTTCCAAATTTGGGGGGGCGTTGTACTGCCCTGCCATTTTAGCACCTCAAGAAATGAGATAGGCAGTCACAAACTGAAAGCTTCACAAATTGCAGAAAATGTACCCTAGTTTGTAGAAGCTATAACTTTCATGCAAATCAATATACACTTATTTATTTATTTATTTATTTACCCAAGTCATGTGGCTGAATACATTTTGGCCTAAACGTATGACTAAAATTGAGTTTATTGAATTTTTTTTTTTTAAAAAGTTGAAAATATTTTTTTTTCAAAATTTTCGGTCTTTTTTCGTTTATATATTAAAAAAATCAGAGGTGAGCAAATACCACCAAAAGAAAGCTCTAGTTGTGGGAAAAAAAAGGACGCAAATTTTGTTTGGGTACAGCTTTGCATGATTGCGTAATTACCAGTTAAAGCAGCGCATTGCCAAATTGTAAAAAGTGCTCTAGTCATTAAAGGGGCAAATCCTTCTGGGACTAAAGTGGTTAAAGAGGGTACAAGAGTGAGGAACAAAACTTTTAGAAAGCCTACGGCAGGCAATACCCTCCTCCAGCCATTTACAGAAACTGCACGAACATCAGGGATTTTGATCAGGAAAGTAAAGAACTCGGACACAGATTTAAAGCACGAGGCTACCCCAACTCAGTGCCCTGTCCCCTCCAAATCAGAATATTGGACAAAAGAGATATTTCCACTCTCCTATACTGGTTACGTATAATTACCTAGGGGGTTTGTGTGTTACCAAGTAGCGGAAGGCAGTTTGTTTCCATGTTTCTGTTGGTTTCTTTTTATACTTTTCAGATAGCTACTATCACTGAGGTAGTTATAAGCTCTGCTCGTATATGAAATAGATGAGAGGGTGGTACCCATAGTGTATATAAATATATCCCTTGACGGAAGTCACTGTATACCATTCTTTGTTCACTGACATAGGGCTTTCATTTTTATGTTATGCCATTTTAAGAGCAGTAGCCGAAAGGCAGCGCTTTGATTGATATATAAGAGAGCCCATACATCCTGACTAGGCATGAGCCGAACACCCCCCGGTTCGGTTCGCACCAGAACCTGCGAACGGACCGAAAATTTGCGTGAACTTTAGAACACCATTGAAGTCTATGGGACTGGAACGTTCAAAATCAAAAGTGCTAATTTTAAAGGCTAATTTGCATGGTATTGTCCTAAAAAGGGTTTGGGGACCCGGGTCCTGCCCCAGGGGACATGTATCAATGCAAAAAAAAGTTTTAAAAACGGCCGTTTTTTCGGGAGCAGTGGTTTTAATGATGCTTAAAGTGGAAAAAAAAAAGTGAAATATTCTTTTAAATATCGTACCTGGGGGGTGTCTATAGTATGCCTATAAAGTGGCACGTGTTTCCCATGCTTAGAACAGTCCCTGCACAAAATGACATTTTTAAAGGAATAAAAGTCATTTAAAACGGCTTACTGCTTTAATTTAATGTCCAGTCCCGGTAATATGGATGAAAATTAGTGAGACAAATGGCATGGGTATCCTCCCAGTCCATTACCAGGCCCTTTGGGTCTTGTATGGATATTAAGGGGAACCCCGCACCAAAATTAAAAAAGGAAAGGCGTGGGGCCCCAGGCCCACTGAACAGCAGTATACAGGCGGTGAAGAAAAAGAGGGGGGGGGAGGACACCTTAAAGTCATCCAGCAATAGGTTCTGGGGTGACAGGTGGGGGGAAGGGATTTACCCCCCCACTGAGGTAATTAATCACACTAATATATCTTTAGTGTCACCCATATCATTGGTTAATTAGCTCAATGGTGTGTAGCTGGCTAGCTATCAAGTAGTTGTTCAATGGACCATAAGGGCATATGTGAGGAAAGAAGGGAAGGGGTCAAGAAGAGGCCCCCTAAAAAAGATGGTCCGCTCAAGAACAACCAATTGAACCTAAAAAACTTTATTGTGTCATAATACTGAGTAGAAACATAATCCACAACCATGTGTATTTAAAAATAGGGCAAAAAAGTCCTATTGTGTGCTGGTGGCCACCGCAGACATTACACATACATCATACGTTCATGCACTCACACTCATCAATTAAAGTCACTGGAGACCCGGGTCTATACAATTTCCATGGGATTCCAGAGCCGGATTGGCTATATCAGTGGTAGACTTTGGTCCCTCTTAGATAAAGTGCGAGTGCTAATGAACAACAAAGATCCCTTCGGATGTGCGCCAAGCTGGTTAAACATATGTATGTGTCATACGACAGGAACCAAGGAGGTAAAAATGTCCCGGTTGTGTGGTGAACAATTTCAACTCAAGCAAACTCACATAGAGGGCATTGAAGGTGGACGGAAATTGGCCATAAGTAAAGTGCCTCATATATGTAAGAGTACATTTTAGCTCACCGTCTGGCGTCTTCAATGAAGGAAAAGCAAAGCCCAACGGAGTTGCTGATAGCCTCGTTCGCGTAGGCTGAGGATACGTTCATGCGGCACATAGACTTGCTATGGACATAAGCGGCTACTTCCGGGTATCCTCCGACAGAAGGTATGGTGAGTCACAGGGTTCAAACTATTGATGTTTCATACCCAGTGGTATATACAGTCCGAGGAGACGCTCAGCGTCCGTGTTCACCACGGAGGCTTCACCTGATGTCCAAGATCCGATCAAGGTCGTCTAAAATGTTCACATCCAGTTTGAGGATATCATTGTTGAGGTGTGAGAGTCTGTGTGCCACCTGCACATGGGTCAAAAGCTGAGCGCTTTCGCTTGTTTCCAAGCTTCTTCAGAGCTAATGTGGTATCGGTAGCTGAATGATTAAATAGCCAAATGGCTGATGTTCAATTTCCTGTCTTCATTAGTAGCACCTGAATACCATAGCTTGACCTAAATTACAATCACCAAAATGTGCCGATCACACCCATACATACATCCATTCAGACAAAACCATTGATGGTAGTAGATGCATAAAAATTCAATCTGACCAGCTTGTATATGTAGTCAGATTTGAATATTGCGTCCATCACCATCATAAAAATAGTAAAGAAAAGCTTGTCAAGAAACTGCTCTCAATACAAAAAAGGGTTATTGGGGAGTGCTGCATTTACAACCAAGTCAGTGCATATATAGCCATATATTAAATAATAATACAATGGTAATGATAATGATATATAAAGGCGAGAGGGAACAGTCTATTGTTTCAATTGAATTAAATTACAACATACATCATTATCCTAACAAAAAGCAGAGATGTCCCCCTAGTTAATCAAAAAAGATAATAAATATGAATACATGCAACTAACCATCACTTTGGCCAGATTAAATAGCAGCTCACATCCCATGTATTGTTATCCTTATATGGGATAGAGACATTGTTGCCAGTAACATTGCCAGTGAAGTCACATGAAACAACTTAATACAAGATAATTCCGGATAATCCGGATATACAGTTACATGTGAACATTACACTAGCATTGCCCCCGCATGGAACAATAAAAAGAGGATATGTTATACAGATTATAGTTTTAGATATGGAAATTGCATGGTCAGGGGGCAGTGCAGCTTCAATCTAATCGATTGGTTTATAGCCAGATGATTAGAGCAAGTTGAAATGGGGTAAGATCATACGTAGCTATTTCGCATAAATTACGTCTCACATATCAGTTACAGACCTCCGTGTAGAGGGCAAAGATATAATCGTGGATAAAATTACATACAATCAGTCTTCTTTAGAAATTGCCCATTACATTCAGGAGAAGATGTGGGTCCCCGGTCAGAGCCGATCGAAATCCGGGTGAGAACAATTAAGTTGTTAATAATTAAATCATTGTTCCAAAAATGGAGATAAGTTGAATTCATTATTCAATCCGGAGGGCTGCATGCTGTTTAAATAGAAGATCCACATCTTCTCCTTCTGACATAAGATCTTGTCAAAATCTCCACGTCTGTGGGGTAAGTTAAGCTTGTATATACCCTTAACCCTAAGGCCATCAGGTTTACCCTCATGTTTTTCAAGAAAGTGCAGTGACAATGGCCGGTCATCATCCTTGTTAATAATACTCTGGATGTGCTCGCCAGTTCTGATTTTTAGCTCTCTTTTGGTCTTACCAACATAGATAAGGCCACACGGGCAAGTCAACATATAGACTACCCGTGTGGTTGTACAATTAATAAAGCTGTTAATTCTAAATTGTCTTTTATTGTCAGAACTGGCGAACACATCGGTCCTTTCCACATACCTACATATATGGCACCTACCGCAACTGTACATACCCCTAAGGGGTGGAAGGTCAGTAAGCCAGTTACGTTTTTTAGGGCGGGTATACTCTAAGTGTACCAAGCGGTCCCTTAAGTTTGTTGCTCTACGAGCAGTGAGCAGAGGTTTTTTGCTGACAAGTTTTCCCAAAATGGGGGCCTCAGATAAAATGTGCCAGTGTCGGCCCAGGATTTCTTTGATTTGGTCCCACTGGGTACCAAATTTGGTAATGATTCTGAGGGGAGGGTGACTTGAGGTTTTTCCTTTTTCTTTAGTGGAGTTCATCAACAGGGACGATCTATTTGTCTGCAGTGCTCTTTTCCTAGCACGTCTGATGTCCGTATGCGAGTAACCCCTGTCACGAAACCTCCCGTGTAGGTCATACATTTCCCTGTGGAAATCCCCCTCCTCTGAGCAATTCCTTCTTGCGCGGAGGAACTGTCCCACGGGGATACCCCGTTTCAAAGATGTGGGATGGTGACTGGACGCTAGCAGCAAAGTATTTGCTGCTGTGTCTTTTCGAAAGGTTTTTGTATGTAACT
Source organism: Aquarana catesbeiana (assembly GCF_042186555.1). Taxonomy (NCBI): domain Eukaryota; kingdom Metazoa; phylum Chordata; class Amphibia; order Anura; family Ranidae; genus Aquarana; species Aquarana catesbeiana. The sequence goes on along the minus strand of NC_133329.1, from coordinate 190,045,303 downwards.
TATCATCCTTTACAAACACAGTGAGGTCCAAAAATGACAATTCATTGGGGTCATACATATATGTTAACCTGATATTACGGTCATTGTCATTAAGTTCATCAATGAACTGTGTCAATTCAGATGGCAGGCCGTCCCAAATCATGATCACATCATCGATGTACCTCAGCCACAAGCGACAGTGGCTGAGGTACATCGACGAGGGGTACAAACACATTCAGATTCCCAGTAGCCAAGGTGCAGGCATGCATATGATGGGGCCCATGGGGCACCCATCGATGTGCCTCTAATTTGTTTATAATATATCCCAAGGAATTGGAAATAGTTATTTTCTAACATGAATTGCAACAGTTCAATGATGAATTCATTTTGCCCTGCTAGTGACGGAAATTTATTATCCAAAAAGAAATGTGTCGCTGCTAGCCCCCATCTGTGCGGAATGGACGTGTATAACGACTCCACGTCGATTCCGACCAGTAACATGCCCTTGGGTATCGATATATCTTCCAAGTGCCCCAAAACATCCCGTGTATCCTGAACATATGATGGTAGTTCATGTACAAGTTCTTTAATCAATGAGTCCACATACTTCCCGACCCTCTCGAGGGGACCCTTCACAGCTGATACAATTGGTCTCCCCGGGGGGTCAGTAATGGACTTATGTAGTTTGGGAATGGTATATAGGGTGGGGATGTTGAAATCACTGACTCTGAGGTATTCGAGTTCCTTTTTAATGATTAAACCTGCCTCAAAGGCTAGTTCAAGCTTAAAGTTTAAATCTGATACCATTTGAGGAAAAGGGTTCTGGTGTAACTGTAAATATGTGGATCCATCACGGAGAAGACGCATAGTTTGTTCTTCATATAGGGTATGTGACATAAGGACCGTATTGCCTCCCTTATCGCTTGCTTTAATAACAATGTCTTTTGCGTTCTCTAATTCCCGTAGGGCCCTTCTCTCTTCCCGACTAAGATTGTCATATCCTTTGTATTCCCAATTGACCCCTGTAAGATCCCTTTTTACTTGTTCCAAGAAGAGCTGAATGTGTCTGTGTTTGGACAGGGGGGGCATTTTTTGGGATTTAATCGTCAGTAGGGATGGACGGGGACAGCTCGATGACACTTGGGTGGCTTCCCCTTCTGAATTCCACTCTTGATTTTCATCAAGAAGAGCAATCAGGGCCTCGAGAGAGTCGCGTTCTTGTTTGTCTAGCTGGTCCATGTCTATATCTTGAGTGTCCCTCTTTGCGTGCCAGTACCTAAAAATTAATTTCCTCAAAAACAAATTAATATCCTTAAAAACCTCAAATTCGCTCATTGTTGTGGTGGGAGAGAATGTTAGGCCTTTTTGCAGCAGGGAAATGTGATGGTGATTTAGGGGGAAATCTGATAGGTTAACAACCTTCAGATCTGGTTGTATTTGTTCAGAGGGGTCACTAGGTTGACTTACTTCGCTATTTAGAACTTGCGTGGCCCTGACCTGAGTTCCCTTTGGTTTTCCCTTCCTTCTTTTCCCTTTCCCCGATTTCCTCTGTTGGTTTGAGTCTGGGTTTTGATCATGGATGTAGTTGGTTGGGTGCCTGTCTTGGGGATAATATCCCCTTCCTGATCTAAAAAAGCTACGGTTTTTTCTGGTTGTTCAGGGTCACTGTCAGTAGATGTATATCTGGGTCTAGATGTACCTGATCGATTTCTCCTGCCTTTACGTGACCTACTCCTCCCTCGCGGTACTGTGGGGTCAAAAATATCTCCTTTCTCCCAATCTAAAAGATTCTGTTTGAATTTCTCTTGTTTAGTAATTTTGAGAGTTTTTTGTGTCTTTTCAACCTCCTTCTTGAGCGAATCATTGTATTTATTGAAATCCTGATCATTTTTATATGGCTCTAGCAGTTGTGCACTGATATCAATCTCTTTTTTAAGGTCATCCAATTGTATTTGTTCCTCATTGATAATCATGTGCAGAACTGCTAGTCCACGATCGAGACAACTCTGTTTCCATATTTCCAGGAATCTCGGTGTATGTAAGTGAGCAGCAGGTACTACTCTTTCCCTCAAACCTCTGGGTATAACTTTATGTTCAATATGGGACTTCAATGAAGAAATGTCCCATTTCCTATTAAGGAATTTTATTGTTAATCTTTTATGATTTTTAAATAGTTTTTTAAGAGTCTCATCATGGTTGGATGCAGCTGGAGCTTCACTAGAAAACGCAGACTGTATCTCTAAGTCAATCTCATCCGCCAGTAAATAAGCCATTGTTCCAGAGAAGGGGGAGGGGAGGGGAAGGGAAGGGGGTCAGGAACGGAAAGGAGGTTGTGGAAGGTATGGAAAGGGAAGGAGGGGGGGGGGGGAGGAGGGGAAAAAAGGGGGGGGGGGGAAAGGGGGGAGAAGGGAAGGGAAGGAGGGAACAAGGATTCAGTCAAGAAATTTTAAAGCAGTTACTCAACAAGCCAATGTGGGTATATTGAAAACATGGTTATAAAGTCTGATCCTAAACGTATGCACTTGGGTGTGCTATTAAAAAACCATGGGGTGGACGCCGTTGCTACCTGACAAGGAGACTAAGGGTCCAGAAAGGAAGTCAAATCCTACAATAATGCATATAAAGAAAAAGAGGGGGGGAGGACACCTTAAAGTCATCCAGCAATAGGTTCTGGGGTGACAGGTGGGGGGAAGGGATTTACCCCCCCACTGAGGTAATTAATCACACTAATATATCTTTAGTGTCACCCATATCATTGGTTAATTAGCTCAATGGTGTGTAGCTGGCTAGCTATCAAGTAGTTGTTCAATGGACCATAAGGGCATATGTGAGGAAAGAAGGGAAGGGGTCAAGAAGAGGCCCCCTAAAAAAGATGGTCCGCTCAAGAACAACCAATTGAACCTAAAAAACTTTATTGTGTCATAATACTGAGTAGAAACATAATCCACAACCATGTGTATTTAAAAATAGGGCAAAAAAGTCCTATTGTGTGCTGGTGGCCACCGCAGACATTACACATACATCATACGTTCATGCACTCACACTCATCAATTAAAGTCACTGGAGACCCGGGTCTATACAATTTCCATGGGATTCCAGAGCCAGATTGGCTATATCAGTGGTAGACTTTGGTCCCTCTTAGATAAAGTGCGAGTGCTAATGAACAACAAAGATCCCTTCGGATGTGCGCCAAGCTGGTTAAACATATGTATGTGTCATACGACAGGAACCAAGGAGGTAAAAATGTCCCGGTTGTGTGGTGAACAATTTCAACTCAAGCAAACTCACATAGAGGGCATTGAAGGTGGACGGAAATTGGCCATAAGTAAAGTGCCTCATATATGTAAGAGTACATTTTAGCTCACCGTCTGGCGTCTTCAATGAAGGAAAAGCAAAGCCCAACGGAGTTGCTGATAGCCTCGTTCGTGTAGGCTGAGGATACGTTCATGCGGCACATAGACTTGCTTTTTTGTATTGAGAGCAGTTTCTTGACAAGCTTTTCTTTACTATTTTTATGATGGTGATGGACGCAATATTCAAATCTGACTACATATACAAGCTGGTCAGATTGAATTTTTATGCATCTACTACCATCAATGGTTTTGTCTGAATGGATGTATGTATGGGTGTGATCGGCACATTTTGGTGATTGTAATTTAGGTCAAGCTATGGTATTCAGGTGCTACTAATGAAGACAGGAAATTGAACATCAGCCATTTGGCTATTTAATCATTCAGCTACCGATACCACATTAGCTCTGAAGAAGCTTGGAAACAAGCGAAAGCGCTCAGCTTTTGACCCATGTGCAGGTGGCACACAGACTCTCACACCTCAACAATGATATCCTCAAACTGGATGTGAACATTTTAGACGACCTTGATCGGATCTTGGACATCAGGTGAAGCCTCCGTGGTGAACACGGACGCTGAGCGTCTCCTCGGACTGTATATACCACTGGGTATGAAACATCAATAGTTTGAACCCTGTGACTCACCATACCTTCTGTCGGAGGATACCCGGAAGTAGCCGCTTATGTCCATAGCAAGTCTATGTGCCGCATGAACGTATCCTCAGCCTACACGAACGAGGCTATCAGCAACTCCGTTGGGCTTTGCTTTTCCTTCATTGAAGACGCCAGACGGTGAGCTAAAATGTACTCTTACATATATGAGGCACTTTACTTATGGCCAATTTCCGTCCACCTTCAATGCCCTCTATGTGAGTTTGCTTGAGTTGAAATTGTTCACCACACAACCGGGACATTTTTACCTCCTTGGTTCCTGTCGTATGACACATACATATGTTTAACCAGCTTGGCGCACATCCGAAGGGATCTTTGTTGTTCATTAGCACTCGCACTTTATCTAAGAGGGACCAAAGTCTACCACTGATATAGCCAATCCGGCTCTGGAATCCCATGGAAATTGTATAGACCCGGGTCTCCAGTGACTTTAATTGATGAGTGTGAGTGCCTGAACGTATGATGTATGTGTAATGTCTGCGGTGGCCACCAGCACACAATAGGACTTTTTTGCCCTATTTTTAAATACACATGGTTGTGGATTATGTTTCTACTCAGTATTATGACACAATAAAGTTTTTTAGGTTCAATTGGTTGTTCTTGAGCGGACCATCTTTTTTAGGGGGCCTCTTCTTGACCCCTTCCCTTCTTTCCTCAAGTATACAGGCGGTGCAAACAAGACAGGGACAGTAGGTTTGTTGTTAAGTAGAATCTGTTTGTAATTTTGAACTGGTACATTTTTAAAGTGTAGCTCCAGCCAAAAAATCTATTTTTAAGCTTTTTGGAAAACATAGGGAAGGGTTATCACCCCTGTGACATTTGTTTTGCTGTCTGTGCACCTCTTCAGAAGATTTTACCTCACTTTCTGTCCCAATGACAAATGTTTTTTGACAATTTGGGGTTTTTAGTAAAACAAGAATTGGTGATAAAGCATCAGTGGAAAGGAGACACGTTTTTCCCATATTAACTCTTACAGGAGACAATTTCCCTTCCTAGGGGTAGATTTCATCTCACTTCCTGTTGTCTCCTTCCGTTTTCAAGTAGGAGTCGTTTGTAAAGTTGGATGTTTGAAAGTAGAGGCCTGACCTATATACTCTGCAGAAATTTGGGCCTTAGGCGTTGGTGTTGCCACAACACTGTAAGCCCTCACAGTTACTCTTGGTGGGCGCAGGGACAGGCTCTGCTGTGAAATATTAGATCAAGAATTGTAATTACATGCCCCTGTTGAACAGGGTCAGAAAAATTGGGCCTTAGGCACTGGTGCCACAACACTGCAACCCCTCACAGATACTCTAGTTGGAGCACAGGAATGAGCCCTCCTGTAAAATATTGCACCAAAAATTGTAATTATACGCCCCTGCTAAACGGGCTGAAAAATTGGGCCTTGGGCACTGGTGCCACAACCCCTCCCAGATACTCTAGTTGGAGCGCAGGAACGAGCCCTGCTGCAAAGTATTGCATCAAAAATTGTAATTACACGCCCCTGTTAAACAGGGGCTGAAAAATTGGGCCTTAGGCACTGGTGCCACAACACTGCAACCCCTCACAGATACTCTAGTTGGAGCGCAGGAACAAGCCCTGCTGCAAAGTATTGCATCAAAAATTGTAATTACTCGCCCCTGTTAAACAGGGGCTGAAAAATTGGGCCTTAGCAACTGGTGGCGGTGCCCAGAACCAAAAATATTCTTACAAGCTATCAGCATGATCATTGAGGAGGAAGAGGATAGTCACTCAGCATCAGCATAGGCAGTCTTTAAGGGATCTGACATTTCAAAAAAAATTATTCGGTTACATCAGCATCAAGTGCTTGGTAGCTGGTGGTGATCCAAGACTGATTCATTTTTATGAAGGTCAGTTGATCGACCGAGATGGTGGACAGGCGCACCCTGTGATTGGTTACAAAACCTCCAGCAGCACTGAATGTGCGTTCCGAAAGAACGCTGGATGCAGGACAGGCCAGTAGCTCAATTGCATACTGTGCAAGCTCTGGCCAGTGATCCATCCTCAAGACCCAGTAACCCAGAGGATTTTTGGTGGGAAAGGTGTCCAAGTCAGATCTTGCCCCTAGGTATTCCTGCACCATGTAAAACAGACGCTGGCGATGGTTGCTGGAACCGATCATACCTTGGGGTTACGAACTAAAAAAATTGTCTGAACGCATCGGTCAGACGGCCACCTTCTCCACCGCTCCTTCTTTGACTGACCGAAGCCTCAGAAACACGTTGTCCAGGAACAAGAGTTTGTAACCTCCCAGTCTCTAGTAACGCATTGCACAGACCTTTCTGCAAGGCCTCCCGAAGATGTTTCATCCTCTGCTCTCTCTGCGACTGCAAGATAAGGTCCGCAACCTTACCCTCTTAACGTGGATCAAGGAGGGTTGCCAGCCAGTATTGATCCCTCTCCTTGATACCACGAATACGAGGAACCTTCCGCAGGCTTTGCAGGATCAGGGAGGCCATGCAGCGTAGGTTTGCTGAGGCATTCGGTCCGGAGTCCTCTGGGTCACTAAGGACGACATGATCCGCAGCCACCTCCTCCCAGCCACGTACAAGTCCATGGGTTTCTTGGGACTGTAAATGATCCCTTAAAGACTGCTGCTGTGTGCCAGGCTCCACCTCCACACTGACACTGTGCAGAGGTCGCACCACACTAACTTGTAACTTTAGCTGAACACTGTGCAGAGGTCGCACTACACTAACTTGTAGCTTTAGCTGAACACTGTGCAGAGGTCGCACTACACTAACTTGTAGCTTTAGCTGAACACTGTGCAGAGGTTGCACTTACTTGTAGCTTTAGCTGAACACTGTGCAGAGGTCGTACTACACTAACTTGTAGCTTTAGCTGAACACTGTGCAGAGGTCGCACTACACTAACTTGTAGCTTTAGCTGAACACTGTGCAGAGGACGCACTACACTAACTTGTAAATAATGTAGCTGCCTGTGGTAGTGATAGGATCAGGAAAACACCACCAACCTTCTAGAGGTAGCTTTAGCTGAACACTGTGCAGAGGTTGCACTACACTAACGTGTAAATAATGTAGCTGCTTGCGGTAGTGATAGGATCAGAAAAACACCACCAATCTTCTACAGGTAGCTTTAGCTGAACACTGTGCAGAAGTCGCACTACACTAACTTGTAGCTTTAGCTGAACACTGTGCAGATGTCGCACTACACTAACTTGTAGCTTTAGCTGAACACTGTGCAGATGTCGCACTACACTAACTTGTAGCTTTAGCTGAACACTGTGCAGAGGTCGCACTACACTAATTCGTAGCTTTAGCTGAACACTGTGCAGAGGACGCACTACACTAACGTTTAAATAATGTAGCTGCCTGCGGTAGTGATAGGATCAGGAAAACACCACCAACCTTCTACGGGTAGCTTTAGCTTGAGCACTGTGCAAAGGTCGCACTACACTAACTTGTAGCTTTAGCTGAACACTGTGCAGAGGTCGCACTACACTATCTTGTAGCTTTAGCTGAACACTGTGCAGAGGTCGCACTACACTAACTTGTAAATAATGTAGCTGCCTGCGGTAGTGATAGGATCAGAAAAACACCACCAATCTTCTACATGTAGCTTTAGCTGAACACTGTGCAGAGGACGCACTACACTAACTTGTAGCTTTAGCTGAACACTGTGCAGAGGTCGCACTAACTTGTAGCTTTAGCTGAACACTGTGCAGAGGTCGCACTATACTAATTTGTAGCTTTAGCTGAACACTGTGCAGAGGACGCACTACACTAACGTTTAAATAATGTAGCTGCCTGCGGTAGTGATAGGATCAGGAAAACACCACCAACCTTCTACAGGTAGCTTTAGCTGAACACTGTGCAGAGGACGCACTACACTAACGTGTAAATAATGTAGCTGCCTGCAGTAGTGATAGGATCAGAAAAACACCACCAATCTTCTACAGGTAGCTTTAGCTGAACACTGTGCAGAGGTCACATTACACTAACTTGTAGCTTTAGCTGAACACTGTGCAGAGGTCGCACTACACTAACTTGTAGCTTTAGCTGAACACTGTGCAGAGGTCGCACTACACTAATTCGTAGCTTTAGCTGAACACTGTGCAGAGGACGCACTACACTAACGTTTAAATAATGTAGCTACCTGCGGTAGTGATAGGATCAGGAAAACACCACCAACCTTCTACGGGTAGCTTTAGCTTGAACACTGTGCAGAGGACGCACTACACTAACTTGTAAATAATGTAGCTGCCTGCAGTAGTGATAGGATCAGGAAAACACCACCAACCTTCTACAGGTAGCTTTAGCTGAACACTGTGCAGAGGACGCACTACACTAACGTGTAAATAATGTAGCTGCCTGCAGTAGTGATAGGATCAGAAAAACACCACCAATCTTCTACAGGTAGCTTTAGCTGAACACTGTGCAGAAGTTGCACTACACTAACTTGTAGCTGTAGCTGAACACTGTGCAGAGGTCGCACTAACTTGTAGCTTTAGCTGAACACTGTGCAGAGGTCGCACTATACTAATTTGTAGCTTTAGCTGAACACTGTGCAGAGGATGCACTACACTAACATTTAAATAATGTAGCTGCCTGCGGTAGTGATAGGATCAGGAAAACACCACCAAACTTCTACAGGTAGCTTTAGCTGAACACTGTGCAGAGGACGCACTACACTAACTTGTAAATAATGTAGCTGCCTGCAGTAGTGATAGGATCAGGAAAACACCATCAACCTTCTACAGGTAGCTTTAGCTGAACACTGTGCAGAGGTCGCACTACACTAACGTGTAAATAATGTAGCTGCCTGCGGTAGTGATAGGATCAGGAAAACACCACCAACCTTCTACGGGTAGCTTTAGCTTGAACACTGTGCAAAGGTTGCACTACACTAACTTGTAGCTTTAGCTGAACACTGTGCAGAGGTCGCACTACACTAACTTGTACCTTTAGCTGAACACTGTGCAGAGGACGCACTACACTAACTTGTAGCTTTAGCTGAACACTGTGCAGAGGTCGCACTACACTAACTTGTAGCTTTATCTGAACACTGTGCAGAGGTCGCACAACACTAACTTGTAAATAATATAGCTGCCTGCCCAATCTTCTACAGGTAGCTTTAGCTGAACACTGTGCAGAGGACGCACTACACTAACTGTAAATACTGTAGATGCCTGACTGTGGTACTAATAGGATCAGAACACCAGCAATTTTCTTCAGGTAGCTGTAAATACTGTAACAACACCTGCCTGCCTGTCAGTAGGAAGAGAATAACAAGAACAGATCTAGCTAAACTGAATACAGTGTGTGTGTGTATATATATATATATATATATATATATATATGTGTGTTGTAATATGTTCACAGATTTATGTGGGACATTATATTATTATATGTATGTACACATACAGTACAATATTGACCTAGCAGAAACTCCCTCCCAGGGTGCTAGTATATCAAAGGGGACTTGTTGATGTTAATATGCAAGAATACAAATTAGGAATTCCGGGGCTCAAAGGGGTGTTCAGGTGGTATATGTTAATCTAATCTAATTACACATATCTAAGGGGACTTGTTGATGTTGATATGCGGCAGTGCAAATTCGGAGCGGTTTATGACTGCAGCTGTTCACGGCTGGGGGTTGTTGTCTGTCTGAAAGACTAAAGCATATCAAAGGCCTGAATGGAGACGGCCAATCAAATTGCTCAGCCATTCAGTGTCTAGTGAATATAACATGGTGTTCAGTCTATAGTTTAGGATAGTTCTGTCTGTGCATGACTATGAAGGCGCAGACCTAGAAAAAATGGGACTCTGAATTATATTTCCTCTGTCGGATTTTCTTGTCATCTGTGGACTTTGTTCTGTGCTGGAAGTCAATAAAGTGCATCTCTCTGGAAGAATTGGGTTGCTGCGGAAGAGTACTTACATCATCATTATAATAACTACTAATTAATTATCTACCCACTATATACTTTATATCACTACAATATATATACACATATATATATATACACACACACACACACACACAACACCTGGGATGCATATATATATACACATACACTAAGTGCAGCTAACTGACTGTCCTACCTAATCTATCTAACTTAAATCAAATGACACTGTCTCTCAACGCCGGAACACACTACACAGGGCCAACGTGCAGGTGGCCTTATATAGTGTGGGGCGTGTACTAAACCCCCTAAGCCCTAATTGGCCAAAGCCACCCTGGCTTTGGCCAATTACAGCTCTCTGTACAGACGGCGCTGTGATTGGCCAAGCATGCGGGTCATAGTGCATGCTTGGCCAATCATCAGCCGCAGTGAATTATGGGCCGTGACGCACCACTCAAATTTGGCGCGAACGGCCCATATCGTTTGCAATTCGGCGAACGACCGAACAGACGACGTTCGAGTTGAACATAGCTTTGACTCAAACACGAAGCTCATTCCTAATCCTGACGAAGTTCTGGGGGTGGAAAGGAAACATTTAGACACAAGGACGGGGTCCTCCCGATGCACCGCACACTACTAGGCATCATTGGATCCTACACCAGAATCCTTTGAGGTATTGAGAACCGACGCAACTACTGCCCATCCACGAGATAGCAGCCGCCATCATCACAGTATATGCTGCTCATCTATGGGACTACTGCGTTCACTCGGAGACTGATCTACACTGGATCCGTAAGACAGCTACAGGGGGACTGAGTAACCCTGACCCCTAGTACTGGTAGACTGGTCCTATTGGCAGTGCAATACAGTACCCATAGTGGTTAGGATAAGGATAGCACTGGCCGCACCAGGTACAGCATATGGAAGTCACAACGATCTGCTTTTTGTGTAAAGATGCATTCACCTGTGTTCCGCTGGTTTGTTTTTGTTGCACCATCTCCAGTACACTGTGCCCTAGTGCTGTTGGTGGCAAACTATGCAATCCCTGGAGTGGCTCAGCCTAACACTGTATCTATAGACTGTAGGAGTCCACAGTGACAGATACTCGTTTGAGTCCTACTAGTACATCATTTATATCTGATGACCTTGGCTGGATATCACTTACACTCATGTCAGAGATGTTACACACTACCTAGCTGCGGTGCTCTCCATAGGATTAACTTATTCTGGTTATGCACTACATTCGCCCATTGTGGCTTCAAGTGTAGTGCTACCACATACAGGTCTCTTGGTTTACACTGGGTCCCATGATCTACATGGAAAATAGGTCCTTTTAGCGTTCAGGTGCATATTCATCAGGGGTTCCATTAGTTTAGGGGTGTTTAGCTTATATAGTCAACTCTGTCCCAGCTTCTATTGGGAGGGTGAGAGATGTGTTATAATAGGAGGGGGTTTTAGGGTGTTGGGAGGGTATAGGTATTGGGGGGATGGAGGTGACATCACTTTAGGCTGGAGGGAGGACTGAACGTTATGTAGAATTTCGCTTCCTTTGAGGCCATTTTAGCTTTACAATAAGCTATGAGGAAGTAGCCCTTGGCTAATCAATCATGTTTCTTTTTATAGTGTTCTATATGCAGAGTCACATTCCTCTCTATATCCAATGTTCTTTAGGCTCCCAAGTCCAAATTCTGTTTATCTAGCACGCATAGTATCACTGCCCAAAACCTATATAGTTCTCCACCAGCAGGATGCATCCAGGGCCAACAGGCAACCTTATAGGCCTCTCCAACTTTCTACAACAGGGTCTAGGTACCATTCCCTCTTGACCCAGGGTTGTAGGCAACCAATCTGCTAAAGGTCAATTGATTACCGCAGCTGGGGAGCCGAGAATGAGGTTAAAATGAATTTTCCAAAAAGGCACCTTCAGACACTAGCTCAAAACTGAGGCTGAGCTAGGATAGGTTATGTCTGGGCAGGGATTCTTATTTTTCTGGTCAGTGTCCATTTACCCTAACATGGCAACATAACTCAAAAAGTTACGAATATGAAGACCCCTGTGTTCTGTCATGTACAATAAAGAAATACGTTTTAACAGTTACCCAATTTCTATCTCCAGCAACAATCCTTTATGCTGTGCAACTTGTTCCCTGCAGCCTCTTTAACCACTTGCTTACTGGGCACTTAAAGAGGAAGTAAACCCTGGTGGGTTTTACTTCCTCTTCATTTCCCTGCAAAGGTAAAGCATAATGGGCTACTATGTATCGCACAGTAGCCCTTTATGTGTCACTTACCTGAAACCAAAGCCTGCGATGTCACTGCTATCCCCACTAGCAGCGAGCGTCCAGCTTCAACCTCTTCGTTCCGGGGCCACGAACTCCGGCTCTGACTGGCCGAAGTCACTCCTGCGCATGCACGTGGGAGCTGCCAGTCGCAGCATGACCCCTATTAGAAACGGCACAATGTGCCCTTTCTAAAAGTGCGCATGCCCTGTAGACATTGGCGATCGCCTTTTTTGTAAATATTTAATAGATATTTCAAGCACCAACAGGCAACAGGTAAGCCTTAATATAGGCTTACCTGTAGGTAAAAGTGGTTGTACAGGGTGTACAACCACTTTAAACCCCCTTCCTGCCCAGACCAATTTTCAGCTTTTAGTGTTGTCACTCTGTGCGCTCATGCAACACTGTACTCATATGAAATTTTTTATGATTTTTTTTTTTTTCCCCACAAAAATAGAGCTTTCTAGTGGTATTTGATCACCACTGTTTTTTATTATTTGTTAAAAAAAAAAAAGAAAAAAAAAAGACTGAAAAGTTGGAAAACAAAAACAGTGTTATATTTTGTTGAGACAACATGAGGCTGCACTGGTGGGCACTAATAAGGTACTTATGCGCTACCAAAAGTGTATCAATACAAATAAAGTGCTAATCAATAAAGTGCCTAATTATAAAGTTCTGACTGAAAAAAGCAGCTAAACTTTTATAATGTGACCAACACCTCTATAAATGTTTATCGTGTAGTAAAGTAGCGCTATTAAATAAAAGCACATCACAAAAAAAAAATACACCAAGGATTTTCTCAAATGCTCATAGCAAGTAAAAACTCATGAAACAGTGTTCAAAATCCTAAAAGATGCATCCCATAATACAAGTCTCATATAAAAAAAAAATACCCTTGACGAAGTCGCAATGCGTCGGGAGGAGCGTGGTGATGTCACTTCCGGTTACGGCCGTGACCGGAAGTCTTTGCATTTGTTTGGCACGTTTTTTGGCTGCTTGGCCTGTAATTGCCATTTTTATTGTAAAGGAGTTTTAGGATTTTTTTAATTTACCACTTCAACCCCGGCAGCATTTACCCACTTCCTGACCAGAGCACTTTTTACAATTTGGCACTGCGTCGTTTTAACTGGTAATTGCGCAGTCATGCAATGCTGTACCTAAACAAAATTTGCGTCCTTTTTTTTCCCACAAATAGAGCTTTCTTTTGATGGTATTTGATCACCTCTCGCGGTTTTTATTTTTTGCGCTATAAAAGGAAAAAGACTGAAAATTTTGAAAAAAAAAAATGATATTTTCTACTTTTTGTTATAAAAAAAATCCAATAAAATCAATTTTAGTCATACATTTAGGCCAAAATGTATTCGGCCATGTCTCTGGTAAAAAAAAATGTAAATAAGCGTATATTTATTGGTTTGCGCAAAAGTTATAGCGTCTACAAACTAGGGTACATTTTCTGGAATTTACACAGCTTTTAGTTTATGACTGCCTATGTCATTTCTTGAGGTGTTAAAATGGCAGGGCAGTACAACCCCCCCCCCCCCAATGACCCCATTTTGGAAAGTAGACACCCCAAGGAAATTGCTGAGCGGCATGTTGAGCCCATTAATTATTCAATTTTTTTGTCCCAAGTGATTGAATAATGATTAAAAAAAAAAAATACAAGTTGTCACTAAATGATATATTGCTCACATGCCATGGTTATATATGAAATTGCGCCCCAAAATACATTTAGCTGCTTCTCCTGAGTATGGGAATACCACATGTGTGGGACTTTTTGGGAGCCTAGCCGCGTACAGGGCCCCGAAAACCACGCACCGCCTTCAGGATTTCTAAGGGCGTAAATTTTTTACTTCACTCCTCCTCACTCCAAGATGGCACAAACCCCCCCAAATGACCCCATTTTGGAAAGTAGACACCCCAAGCTCTTTGCTGAGAGGCATGTTAAGTCCATGGAATATTTTATATTTTGACACAAGTTGTGGGAAAATTACAAACTTTTTTTTGCACAAAGTTGTCACTAAATGATATATTGCTCAAACATGCCATGGTCATATGTGGAATTACACCCCAAAATACATTCTGCTGCTTCTCCTGAGTACGGGGACATGTGTGGGACTTTTTGGGAGCCTAGCCACGTACAGGGCCCCAAAAATCAAGCACCGCCTTCAGGATTTCTAAGGGCGAAAATTTTTGATTTCACTCACTACCTATCAGTTTTGAAGGCCATAAAATGCCAAGATGGCACCCCCCCACCCATGAACCCCATTTTGGAAAGTAGACGCCCCAAGCTATTTGCAGAGAGGCATGGTGAGTATTTTGCAGCTCTCATTTGTTTTTGAAAATGAAGAAAGACAAGAAATTTTTTTTTTTTTCAATTTTCAAAACTGTGACAAAAAGTGAGGTCTGCAAAATACTCACTATACCTCTGAGCAAATAGCTTGGGGTGTCTACTTTCCAAAATTGGGTCTTTTGAGGGGGTTTTGTACCACCTGGGCATTCCATGGCCTTCGAAACTGTGATAGGCAGTGAAGAGTGAAATCAAAATTTTACACCCTTCAAAAGCCTGAAGGCTGTGCTTGGTTTTCGGGGTCCCGTACGCGGCTAGGCTCCCAAAAAGTCTCACATGTGGTACCCCCGTACTCAGGAGAAGCAACAGAATGTATTTTGGGGTGTAATTTCACATATTCCCATGGCATGTTTGAGCAATATATCATTTAGTGACAACTTTGTGCAGGAAAAAAAAAAACTAAATAATTTGTCTTTTTCCCGCAACTTGTGTCACAATATAAAATATTCCATGGACTCGACCTGCCTCTCAGCAAATAGCTTGGGGTGTCTACTTTCCAAAATGGGGTCATTTGGGGGAGTTTTGAACTGTCCTGGCATTTTATGCACAACATTTATAAGCTTATGTCACACATTACCCACTCTTCTAATCACTTGAAGACAAAGCCCTTTCTGACACTTTTTGTTTACATGAAAAAAAAAAATTTTTTACAAGAAAATTACTTTGAACCCCCAAACATTATATAATTTTTTTTTAAAGCAAATGCCCTACAGATTAAAATGGTGGGAGTTTCATTTTTTTTTTTTTTTTACATAGTATTTGAGCAGAGATTTTTCAAACCCATTTTTTTGTGAAAAGACACTTTTTTAAATTTTAATGCACTAAAACACACTATATTGCCCATATTGATGAAATAAAAAAAATGATCTTAGACCGAGTACGTGGATACCAAACACAACATGCTTTAAAATTGCACACAAACGTGCAGTGGCGACAAACTAAATACATTTTTAAAAGCCTTTACAGTTACCACTTTAGATTTACAGAGGAGGTCTACTGCTAAAATTACTGCCCTCGATCTGACCTTCGCGGTGATACCTCACATGCATGGTGCAACTGCTGTTTACATTTCATGCCAGACCGACACTTGCGTTCACCTTTACGCAAGAGCGGGGGGGACAGGGGTGCTTTTTTTTTTCTTTATTATTTTTTGTTTTTTTTTTTATCTTATTTTTAAACTGTTCCTTTCATTTTTTAAAAAAATCATTTTTATTGTTATCTCAGGGAATGTAAATATCCCCTATGATAGCAACAGGTACTCTTTTTTTGAAAAAATTGGGGTCTATTAGACCCTAAATCTCTCCTCTGCCCTCAATGCATCTGACCACACCAAGATCGGTGTGATAAATAGCTTTCCCAATGGCGCTGTTTACATCCGGTGAAATCTAAGTCATAAAATGCTCGTAGCTTCTGGTTTTTTAGGCTATAGAGATGTTTGGAGCCATTCTGGTCTCTGATCAGCTGGCCGATTCACCAGCTGCATTCTCAGGTTCCCTGTTGGGACAGGCGAGCCAGAGAAAAACATGGAAGACGGTGGGGGGGGGAAAAGCAGGCTAGAGGCTAATTAGCCGCTGTGATTGCTTTTACATGAAAGCCGACCACTGACTGAAAAGAATGATACCAAGATGATACCTAAACCTGCAGGCATCATTCTGGTATAACCACTCAAAGTCCAGCAACATACCAGTACGTTGCTGGTCCTTGTTGGGCATATAAGGTAAACTTTTTTTAATGCAGCCTGTGGGCTGAACGAAAAAAAGATTGATCGGTGGGTATGCCCACCATTAGAATACCTCCCTTCATCCACCCACTTCTAATGATGGGCATACATGCACCGTTTATATATGACGAATATATGGGGGCATATATAACAAAAAGTAGGAGCAAATTGCTCCTCCGCCCCTGCTGCCCCCATGCTTCGGCATATATGCTCTTTTTTTTAACTGTGGTGGTGAAAACACCTCCTACAGCGCTGGAGTCACGGCTTTATGTATCGTGGGAGCAAACGCTGTTGCTGTCAGGATAAATAAATCCGCGCTGCAACTGAATGGCATACCTGCTAAGCAAATGATGGTTAACAATAAAACAAAGTAACATTACCGTATAATAGTAAGAGTTACCATACCTGCAAAGCAAAAAAAAAATGTTTTATTTTTTACTATGTTTTTTTATTTGCTTTGCAGGTATGGTAACGCTTACTATTATACTGTAATGTTACTTTGTTTTATTGTTAACCATCATTTGCTTAGCAGGTACGCCATTCAGTTGCAGCGCGGATTTATTTATCTTGACAGCAACAGCGTTTGCTCCCACGATACATAAAGCCGTGACTCCAGCGCTGTCGAAGGTGATTTCACCACCACAGTTTAAAAAAAAAAAAAAAAAAAAAAGCATATATGCCAAAGCATGGGGGTAGCAGGGGCGGAGGAGCGATTTGCTCCAACTTTTGCGGGTAGATGCCCCCATGCTTCGGCATATATATATTTTAGGCACAGGTTGCGTTAAAAAAATGTTTTATTTTTTACTATGTTTTATTTTTTAACGCAACCTGTGCCTAAAATATATATATGCCGAAGCATGGGAGCATCCACCCGCAAAAGGTAGGAGCAAATCGCTCCTCCGCCCCTGCTACCCCCATGCTTCGGCATATATGCTCTTTTTTTTAACCGTGGTGGTGAAATCACCTTTGACAGCGCTGGAGTCACGGCTTTATGTATCGTGGGAGCAAACGCTGTAGCGGTCAAGATAAATAAATCCGCTCTGCAGCTGAATGGCGTACCTGAAAACAAAAAAAGGCTAACAATAAAACACAGTAAACAGTAAATTATAAAAAAATTGCTACCTATAAAGCAAACATGATAAAACAGAACAATAAAACATTGCAGAATAGAATACAGTAAAAAAGAGAAGAACAATAGAGAGAGAACAATAAAAACGACAACTATTTTGTTTTTTTTTATTTTATATATTTTTTTTTTTTTTTTGTAACTGTAACCGGTTCCAGGTTTGGGTCTCTCAAAATGCGATGGCATCTTGGGAGACCCTGTGAAAATGTGCCTAGTCTGTGCAGTGCTGTACCCTACGCTAATACTCAATTAGTGTATGGTAGCGTTCAAAACATTCACCAATGCAAAGACCAGGATTGTCAGGACAGGAGGGACAATAATAGCGGGTGTCACGCCTATATCCGCGCTTGCTGCAGACACATCTTTCTTGGGGGGCTCATTGGGTAGGGGTACTCGGGAGGACATAAAGAAAATGCCTCTCATGCAGCCGGCTTACTGCATTTGGTTGGGGAAGTTGAGGTGGAGCACCGTCTGGAAACAGAAGGGCTCTGACGATCGCTTTCTGGAATTTAAGGAAGGATCCAGTCCATCCTGAAGCTCTGTATAGCACATGACCGTTCAGAAAAGCCAATTGAAATAAAGACACTTTCTTGTACCAGCATCTGGCCTTACAGGCAATTAGGTACGGCGCCAACTGGTCGTTGAGGTTCACCCCTTCCATATTTTGGTTATATTCGTGGACACAGAGGGGTTTCTCCACAACACCAGCGCCGTAGTATTTTTGGACAGTCGTGTCTGCATGAAGGGAGTTAAGAACGAAAACATTCTTATTATCCCTCCTTTTCATAGCGAGCAAGTTATTACACTTGAAGCAGGCTCTCTCCCCCAGCCTAAGACGGGAATCTACAAGCCGCTGGGGAAAGCCCCGGTGATTAGGTCGCATGGTGCCACATGCTCCAATCTGCCGATCAAACAAGTGACTAAAAAGTGGCACGCTTGTGTAATAATTGTCCACATATAAGTGGTACCCCTTTCCGAATAAGGGTGACAAGTCCCACACAATCTTGCCAGCGCTTCCTATGTAGTCAGGGCATGTTTGTCAGCTCTACGTGGCTCTTTTCCCCCTCGTAAACCACAAAACTACATGTATAGCCTGTGGCCCTGTCACAGAGCTTATACATCTTGACCCCGTATCTGGCACGCTTGCTGGGAAGGTACTGTTTGAATGACAAGCGGCCAGAAAACTTAATCAGGGACTCATCAACGCAGATGGGGAGTAAACAAGTCTGCAAAACATTGAAGTGGTTTACGAGGGGCCAAACTTTGTAGAGCCGATCATATCCAGGGTCTCCACGAGGACTACAGAGTTCATTGTCATTGAAGTGCATGAACCGCAAGATCTGCTCGTATCGTGCCCTGTTCATGAAGGCAGAGAACAAGGACATATGGTGAATTGGGTGAGTGGACCAATATGACCGCAACTCACTCTTTTTAGTTATGCCCATGAGGAGGGATAGGCCCAGAAAGATCTTAAATTCAGAAACCGTAATTGGTTTCCAATCTCTGGCAAGGGAGGACTGGGGAATAGTGGCGATGTGTTGACCAGCGTACAAATTGCTTTGGTACACAATAGATCTATAGAGATCTTTGGTGAAAAACAGTGAATAAAAATCAAGTGACGTAAAATCAACTGTTTCCACATGAATGCTGGGTTGGCCAGTGTATGGGGGAAGTACGGGTGCTGCAGAAGTGATGGATTCCCAATTAGGTTTGGCGAATGCAGCAGGAAGGGCACGACCGGCCTGTGTTTGTCTTCTTGGTGGCAGCGGGACACAACTTGTGCATGCCACCTCACCATCTTGGAACTGCACTTATATGGGACTCACCACGTGATACTGCAGTGCTGGATTGACTACGACCAGGGTGTACTAAGCCGCTGGTGCTTGCCAGTTCACCAGAAAGAATAGCGGTGCTAGTACTGCTCTACTCCATACTAGGGACATACGGTTCTTGCACATCAATGACAGAAGAAGATTGGGGTCTGGTACTCCTGACCTTGGCAGGGACCACAACTCCGTTGTCAGAGCTATCTGTCGTGGAGCCGCTGTCCTCTACGGGATCGTATTCTGAGCCTGAATCTGACAGATGAGTGACTTCCTCTTCACTATCTGTCATGCTCAGAAACCTGTAGGCCTCTTCACTAGTGTATCTTCGATTTGCCATTTTGGGCTCTAAATTTAGTGGTACACTAGTAAGACTCACAGGTAAAAGACTGTATCAAAACACTACCAAAAAAACTGTTAGCGATCGCAGGGATCAGGCCTGACTCTGCAAACGCTGCAGTTATGTGTGTTTAGTGTTTTGTGACAGTGATCGATCGATACTGCACTTGGGTGGGCTGGGCGGAGGGGCTAAACGCAGGTGCTAGCAGGTATCTGGGCTGATCCTGCTAACACTGCATTTTTGGGAACCCTAAACTGCTGGGGATGCTAGTATAGATCTGATCAGATATTGATCCATTCAGATACTATACCACTAAGGGATGCTGCGTGGTTGGGCGATAGCGGTACTGGCACTAACCTGACGCTGCCTGGGGCGACGCAGACCCAAAAATTTAACTTATATCAGCGCTGGGCGATCAGGGGGTTAAACCTTTATTAGGTAATAAACGGTGGGTGCCCTGAAACTATAAAAAACGAATCTAGCCAGCGTCACCCGTAACAGTTATACGGTGATCACTGGTGAAAGATTTAACTTGGGGGCAATCAGGGGGTTAAAACCTTTACTAGTTAGTATATGGGGGTCCCTGACGCTATAAAACGATGACGGCGAACCTAAATACTTACCTCCCTAACTAGCGTCACCTGTGACACTAATACAGAGATCAGAAAAACGATTGCTTAGTGACACTGGCGACGGGGGGTGATCAAGGGGTTAAAACTTTATATGGGGAGGTTAGGGGGTACCCTAGACCTAAAAGGGGCCTAACACTAACTGCCCTACCACTTATAACTGTCACAAAATGACACCAATGCAATATACAGAAAAAAACTGCTATTGGTGTCACTGTGACAGGGGGTACAGGGGGTGATCGGGGGTGAAAAGTGTGCCTAGTGTTCTGTTAGTGTAGTGTTGTGCAGACTTACTTGGATGTCTTCTCTCGGCGCCGGAACGAAAAGACCGACACGAGGAGAGATGACATCACTTCCTCTGCCGCTGTTTACATTACAGCGGCAGAGGAAGATTGTCATTGGTTGGGAGCGATCGTGAGGGGGTGGCCACGAATGAGTGGCCTCCCCCTCAGCACGGACCGCTCCCCTAACGATGCCGGCCACCTCGGCCACGGGGGGGTGGGGGTGCGATGCACCCGCGGGAGGCAAATCACGTACCAGGGACGTGATTTTGCCTGCCCGTGCCATTCTGCCACAGTATATCTGCGTTAGGCGGTCGCCAAGTGGTTAAATTACTTTTGACCTTTTAAACTTACTACACTATGGAGAGTCTTCTTTTTTTACCTTCTATCTTGCGGATTGGGAGAAACTTTCTTCTAGGAAAAGACCGTGGAGACCGGAGAAAAGTTACAGTGATCCCTTGGACCTTGTGAGGAAAGCTTCAAACAGGCTGGTCGTTTACTGTTGCCCCATTAGACCCGTTGGGGTCTATCGATAAGGTGAGAGGCTATAAGGCTAGCACTACTGGGGGAGGATTGCAGAAAGACATGTATACCATCTTACATCTTTAATTTGGACTCCTTCATCCGTCCCTTTCCCCTTCATCTCTTTGGTTATCGACTTTCATTTTGGAACTGATCATCTCTGAGCCACCAGATTTCTTTGGATGCTGATTACTCCTATGAAATATTTTATTTATAGTTCAGCTTTATGTGATACACTTTATTGGACTCCATGTCATTATTGCTCAGACTTATTATTGAATGCACTTTTTAGGATTTTCAACACTGTTTTATCAGTTTCTATTTGGCATGAGCATTTGAGAAAATCCTTGGTGGTTTTTTTTTTTGTGATGTGCTTTATTAGCGCTACTTCACTACACGATAAATACTGGTTGGCACTAATAGTCTGCACTGAATGGCATTAATAGGTGGCACTGATGGGCACTAATAAGGCCGCACTGGCGGGCACTGATGGACATTGATAGGTGGCACTCATGGCTGACAGTGATGGGCACTGGTAGGTGGCATTGATGAGGCACCACTGATGGGCACAGTTGAGGTGGCTGCACCTCTTCGGGACCGGTATCCCTTTTACAGAAGCTGGTGATCAGCTATTTTTCTCCTCATACTGTCAGCGTGGGGAGTACAAAAAAAAAAAATTACCGATCTTCCGTTCACACATGATCAGCTGTCATTGGCTGACAGCTGATCACATGGTAAGGGGCTGGGATCTGTGATCACCTGAGTCTCATTGACAGGGGGTCACGTGAAGAACCATGCAAAGGGGAAGACGTCTATTGATGGCAATGTAGGTCCGGCGTTGTAGCCGTCGTTCGGCTAAGCGCAGACAGGAAGAGGTTTATGTGCCTACAGCCATGCTACTTATTCCAACCTTACACTAAAGTTTACAGTGGTTAATCATAAACCAAGAGGACAAACCCCAGTAACATAATGGGGGCAGGCAGAAAAAAAAAATTGAGGGCACAAAAGAAGCTTTCCTGGGTAATACATTTAACAGCCCAAACACAAATTCAGTTTATTGGTTACTAGATTCATTTTTAAAAGGGTAGTATTCTTTAAAAATGGGAACCTACAATTAAAATGCATACAGTTTTTTGTAAGACTAATTCATATACAGATCTAATATTTGGTGTGCAAAATTATTTTGAAAAAAGGACTTTTGTCAAAAGAATTTCTTTTCAAATTTAACAGTACATACAAAAACACAAATATATTTCATTTAACTGTTCTTTATATCAGCAGGATCTGTATACTGTAGAATATTCAATTTCTTTTTTTGTTCAAGTTTTTAGTCAGAGGAACATTTGACAGATTTTGAGAGCTTTACTGCAGATTTTATAGCAGTCTTTTTAGGAATGTGATGGTTATATGAAGATTGCTGACTTTCATCATCCTCAATTCCCCGTTTTGTAGAATGGGCTTTTTTATTATTGCTTGGTGTTTTTGAGTCTTCATCAGCTTTATCAATCATTTGTTGCCTCTCCATCAATCCTGGCTCTTGAATCTTGCTTGCACTTTCTACATCTCCAGGTGTCTTCCTAGCTTGCAGTTTCTGATAAAATGATAACCTTTATTACTGCAAATTCATATTCACATTGATACAAATGGGACAAAGCAGATTTAAATAAAACTTTTAGATTCATAAAATGGAAGATAAATTGATGCATGTGTCTCTTTAAGGCAAGCCAATGATGATGTGATTTTCCTTTTAGAAAATCGCTTAGATTCCCATCAACAGCTACTCTCCAGCAGCAATATTGTGTTCTGCCAGTGGGGAGCCTTCCCTGCTGGCAAAACACAATGATTACTGCTAGTGACTATAGCCACCGGCAGTAATCGTATGTAAGCTAAAGCCAGGCCACTCACCCGAAATGTTTTGCTCCACCCCTTGGAGCTTAATCATGGGGGTGGGAGATTTGAGCATAAGGGGTTGTTTATAAGAGCACCATTGGCTGTCATGTGATAGAAATGATGACACGCGCATGGATAAACCATGATAATCACAGCTTGTTACAAACATCAAGATTGCTATACAGCAGCTAAAAGTAAAAGTGTCATAACAAAAAAAACTGTCAAAAATGGCAAAACAGTGTTGTTGAACCATTCATTTAAAATGACTGATGTAATTATTAAGAAATTATTCATTTAAAGTAGCAGCTGCCATCCTTTAACGTGCAATGCTTTGTTTACACTGTATTAAAAAGTATTCCACTTACATATATCCAATCAATAAATTAAATCGGTGAGAGGTTTTACTCTATCTAGCATTTTCTATTTATTTGGACGCTTTGAGAAGAGTTTTCAGTTACTCTGGGATTGACCCTGATGTGGCTCTTTTTTCTACCCTCAAACGGTGACCAGTGCTGGGGATTATAACATCTAGCCTGTTTGACCCTTTGTAATAAAGGGTCCAGGCTCTTTGGTAGGAGTCTATTTTCAACTGTGATGATGGCATTATACTCACCTGGTGGAGAGATTTGTTTCATCTACAGTAGCGTCACAGATTCAGACACATATTGAATTAATGGGAATACCACAGTGCAAACCAGCTAAACTGGATAATAGTAAAGTGCTAATAGAGACTAGATTAAATGTGCAAAAGACAAAGAATTAGTGAAATTTCATAAATAAGCATGTAGCCAGTGAAAACTCAAAATGTGCAAAAATGCATATATACAGCTCAAATTGCTTTAGCAAGTGCTAGCCTTGAACTAAATGTGGCCAAAAAAAAAAAAAGTGATTTATAAAGAAGCACATAGCCAGTGAAAGTTCAAATAAATGTGCAAAAAATATATACACAATTGCAAAATGTATTTTGCAAGTGTTGTGCTTAAACTAAATGTGTAAAGCACGCTGTCCACTGGGTGGATATCAATCATTTCAGCACTTTATGAATTGACAGCACAGCAACACTTGGGAAAGAAGTGTGTCCATCTCTGCGTGCGTCTCTCTGCCTTAGTGTAAATATGAGATCTGAGGTCTTTTTGACCGCAGATCTCATATTTAAGAGGTCCTGTCATGCTTTTTTTTTCCTATTACAAGAGATGGTTTACATTCCCTGCAATAAAAAAAAAATTGTCACTTTAATTCCTAAAAGAACAGTGTAAAAATAAAAAGGTAAAAGAAAAAAGAAAAACTATTTCTTAAACGCGTCCTGTCCCGTGGAGCTTGCGTGTAGAAGCGAACGCATACGTGAATAGCGCCCGCATATGAAAACGGTATTCAAACCACACATGCGAGGTATTGCCGCGATCGTTAGAGTGAGAGCAATAATTCTTGCCCTAGACCTCCTCTAACAAAACATGCAACCTGTAGAATTTTTTTAACGTCCCCTATGGAGAATTTTTTTTTTTTTTTTTAATTATTTATTTATATTAGAAAACCGGTTCACCGGGACATACAACAATAGCATGACTGCAATCAACAAAAGACACATACATAGTCACAGAAACTGTGCATACCGTATACAGGCATAGATGGAAATTATGACATCTCTATTCCTTGTTTTGGAGGCTTGTAGACATATTACAGTGGTGACAACGTATAGGTATTACTTCCACCTCCTTCCTGACCTAGTTCCTAATTAATAGCTTAAAACGATGGAACCTTCTATCGCATGCTTTCTGTTAGTCCTACGCCCCTCAGTGTGTTCTGCATGTGTCTTCAGTACCGCAGTGTAACTTAATCCTGGCTCAAGCGGCTTCCCATTTGTTTTAGTTTTGCAAGAGAAGAAGCGGCGTAGAAAAGGAAGAAGAAAAGAAAAAGGAAAGGGTGTCTAGTGAGACGAAGAGCAGATTAATAGAGTGAAGTAAGAACAGACAAGGCGAGAAAAGAGGGGGGAGAAGGGGTATTGGGGGGGGGGGGTAGTATGCTTAGGGTGGGAAGGGGGGGGGGATGGGAATTCGAATAGTTATTCATCAGTATGTTTGTGCTTGTATCTGACTGCGATTATTCTCGAGAACAGAGTGCATTATAGTCTCAGCTACCTAGAAGTGCCTGACCTTCTTCTGAGTACTTGAACATATTCCATAATTGCCAAGTTTTGGTGTACATTTCCTGTCTGTTTTGGCTTGTGAGGATTAGGTCCTTAAACTAATTTATTTCCTCTACCCTTTGTAGCCAGAGAGCTATGGTTGGTGGTTGGGTGGATTTCCAAAGGATTGGGATGCAGGATTTCGCCGCATCCAGCAGGTGTCGTACCACCGATTTTTTGTAAACCCTGGCGGGGGTGTCATTGGCATGCAAAAGGAAGTACGCCGGGTCTTCTGGTACAACCCGGTCTGTGAATCTCTGTGTTATCTGGCGAACTTCCCTCCAGAAGTCCTGGATCCTGGGGCAGGACCAGAAAATATGGAGGAGCGTGCCCTTTTCCCCTTGGCATCTCCAACAGACATCCGATGACGAGGGATATATTGCGTGTAGCAATGCTGGGGTTCTATACCAATGAGTAAGGATTTTATAATTTGTTTCTTGAATTTTGGTGCATATGGAGGATTTGTGGGTGAACTGCAGGATGTGCTGTGTTTTGTTGGAGGAGAACTGACATTTTAAATCTTTTTCCCATTTGGAGAGGCTCTGTAATTTATAATCTCCTGTTGGAGTGATTAACATGCTATATGTTATAGAGAGTGAGTGTAGTAGAGGTTCCATACCGGAGCATAACTCTTCCATAGGTGTGAAGGTTTGGTCAGTAACATTGGGTGGTGGCATACTACTTAGAAAATGATGGAGCTGTAGTGAGCGCAAAAAATCCAGTCGGAACTGTCCCTCGGGATCGGACAACTCTGTGATATTCTTCCACCTACCCCCACTACTGAAATGCAAAGCTTGGTATATTCCCGCTTCCCTTAGTTCCCGAAATCTCCCATCCCACATTCCTGGTTCAAATAAAGGGTTCCCTAGTATGGGCTTGAGTGGTGAATTACGGCCAAAAAGGGGGGACGTGTCAATCAGACGCGCACATATACGTGCCGTGTTACCTATTAATGGGTGGCGTTTGAGGTCTGTTGGGAGTGCAGTGTAACACCATGGGATCCTGTGTATAGGAGATGCGCATTGCGCTTGTTCAAGTTGCGTCCATAGTTTGGTTGTGGTATGTCGGCACCAGTCTATGAGCCTACACAAATGCGTAGCTCTATAGTAGGTCTGGAGTTCAGGCATTGCCAGTCCTCCGTATCGTTTGGGCAACGAAAGGGTCTTCCTGTGTAGTCGTGGTTTTTTCCCAGCCCAAAGGAATTTGATAAATATTGATCGTACGTGGTTGAAGTAGTCAGCTGGTATGTGAATTGGGATAGTCTGTAAAAGGTAAAGGAATTTGGGTAGAATTGTCATCTTGAGGATGTTGCAACGTCCAAACCAGGAATGGAGCCCCCCTGTCCATTTATCTAGCATTTGTTGGACTTTTTTTAATAGGGGTGGGAAGTTAAGTTTGAACAATTGGGAAAAGTTCGGTGGTATGTGTGTACCTAGATATTTCAGAGCTGTAGTGGTCCATTTCAAGTGGAAACTGTTTTAGAGTTGTGTGAGATGTGGTTGTGGAATTCCCAATCCCATCGCTTCGGACTTACTAAAGTTAATTTTTAGATTAGCTAGTTGGCCATAGATGTGAAATTCTTTCATCAGGTTGGGGAGAGAGATGGTAGGGTTCGTGAGGGAGAACATCAAGTCATCAGCATATGCAGAGACTTTGAATTGTTTCTTATTTACTTCTACTCCTGTGATGTCTGGGTTCAATCTAATGTGGCACAGGAAAGGTTCCAGGGATAGCGCGAAGAGCAGTGGTGATAAGGGGCAACCTTGACGGGTCCCATTAGTAATTGGGAAAGCTTCCGAGAGCACTCCGTTCGCTCTTACTCTGGCTGATGGGTCTGAATATATTGCAGAGATCCATTGTATCATTTTGTCCCCTAGACCTATATGCTTCAGTGTTGCAAACATAAACCTCCAGCTGACCCGATCGAAAGCTTTTTCAGCGTCCGTTCCTAGTAAAATGCATGGGGATTTGGTACTGTTAGCTAAATGGAGTAGGTTGAGGACCTTAATCGTGTTGTCCCTAGCTTCCCTAGTTGGGACAAAGCCTACTTGGTCTAGGTGGATTAGTGAGGTAAGGTGTTGTTGTAATCTGGTGGAGATGATTTTTGTGAAGAGTTTTAAGTCCGTATTCAACAATGAGATCGGACGGTAGGAGCCGCATTGGCCTGGATCCTTGCCCTCTTTCGGTATGACGGAAATTTGTGCCTGTAGTGTGGATCTATGAAATTTTCCCCCAGAGCCTAGATTGTTATAAAGTCTAACCAGGTGTTGGCCAAGGGAGGGGAGAAGGGTCTTATAGTAAGGTATTGTGAGCCCGTCCGGGCCTGGCGCTTTACCCGATTTAGAATTTTTTAGGGCGGTTTGTAGTTCGCTCAGCGTGATGGGGTCTTCTAGTATGGTTTTTACGTCATCAGGGAGGGTTGGCATTAGGGAGGATGATATGTATTCTGTTGTTTTTTCAGGGGGGGTTTGTGTCCCTTTTAAATTGTATAGAGATGAATAGAAGGAGCTAAACTCCTGTACAATATGTTGTGGTAGAGAGGCTTTCTGGCCCGTTGAGGACAAAATGTGGGGTATATACGAAGCTATTTTCTGCTCTCGTAGTGATTGGGCTAACAGTCTCCCGCATTTGTTGCCAGATTCGTAATGTTTCCTTTTGCTAATTTGTATCGCCGCTTTCGCTTTATAGCGTAGCAGGTCGGTGATCTGTGTACGGGTCGTGTCTAACTCTATTTCCAATTGTTTGGTGGGTGCCTGTTTGTGACGTACTTCCAGTGATTCTAATTTTTCGAGCAACGTGTTCAATTGTGCAATTCTTTGCCGTTTGAGTCGTGCGCCGTGTTTGATGAGTATCCCCCTGATAACGGTTTTATGTGCCTCCCACACTAATCCTGTGTAACAGTCAGGGGTGGAATTAGTGGTGAAATAGTGTCCTATTTCTCTGGTTACTTCAGCTAGAACTTCTGGATCTTTCAATACTCCTTCGTTTAGTCTCCACGGTGGTTTCTGTGTCGACCTTAAGTCTGGGAGAACGTATTGCAGTGTGATCGGGGCATGGTCCGACCACGTGATTGGTCCTATAGTAGTCTCTTTAATCGCTTGTAAGTCTCTGTGGGGGATCAGGAAATAGTCGATTCTAGAGTACGTCTGGTGTGGTTTGGAAAAGAAAGTGTAATCCTTTTCCCCTGGGTGGAAAAGACGCCAAGCGTCGATCAGTTGTGAGTTATGTAACGTCGTTCCGATACGTTTACGTAAATCTCGCGATGTCGAGGAGGCTCCAGTGGAAGTATCCTCCGTAGGGGTGAGGGGAACATTAAGGTCTCCTCCCAGAATCAAATGTCCGTCTGAGAATTGTGATAGTAGGTCCAGGTGTCGTTTTAGGAATCTGTCTTGTGTGTTGGGAGCGTATAGGTTAGCTAAAGTCACTTTTGTGTCCCCTATCTTCCCCTTTACAAAGAGGAATCTACCTTCCCCATCATACTTTACTTCCGTAAGTGACCATGGTATTTTAGATGAGATTAGGATGGAGACTCCTCTAGATTTAGCCTCTGTGTACCTCGAGTGGTATACCACTGGGAAGAATCTGTTCTGTAGTGTCGGTAAGGAACCCTCCCTGAAGTGGGTCTCCTGTAAGAAAACTATTTCAGCTCCCATGCGTCTCATGTCATTGGTTAGCATGCGTCTTTTTTCAGGCGTGTTCAGGCCCTTACATTAAAGGAGATTACGTTTACGGAGGTCATGTGTGGTGGGTTTGTAGATGGTTACAAACTGATTCCTAGGGGGTGGGGGGGTGGGGGGGTGGGGAGTTGAGGGGGGGGGGGTGTTGGTTAGGGGTGAGAGAAGAAGGTGAAGAGCAGGACAGGTAGGAGAAGAAGAATGAACTCAAGAGAGAGTGGGGGGGAAAATTAGAAGGCTGTCACTAGATAGTGCAGCTTAGTGCAAGTACTAAATTAGCCAATCAGGCTATTACGCTCCCCAGAGAATATACTGGGATTGGAGCGCTGTCCTATGTGGGACGGTGGATAAACAGGGCCGGGTAGTGAGTCCCCGTACCTCTCCCTCCACCTCCGGCTATCTATAATTTTAATATGTGCGTGTTTAGTGCCATTAGCAGTTACATAACAAGCTAATAAGATGTATTATTACAGACACATTAAAATTCTAAACAAAACTATAAGAAAGGCATGGTATAAACATAATAAAGAAAAATGAAAAAATGTAATGAGGTAAAGTGGAGCTTTCATGTCTGGAGCCCAACGAATGCAAATGCGTAAACACATTAACTCAACAAGTGCAATGACAAAGTGTCATGTTTCCCTCCTCATCCAGCAGCATATAAGAATGGATGAGCCAAATGGGATGTACTAAAAATAAACTATAAAGTAACGGGTACATCCAATCTGAGCATGGTATATCTATATATAAGGCAAGACCTCAGAATCGTGAGTGTTCAGTTACGCATGGGGCCAAGGCAAAGTGGTCAGATCCTCTCGTGGCCAAAAACCTATAACTGGCAAACATGTGGGGGATTCTCTCTTCCCCACCCAGCTCAAGCAACAGATCTAAAATGCCGGTTTGCTCCCTAGCGGTATGGCTAGTAACAGGGTCTGTTGAATAAAACCGGATCGTCTCATTGTGTGTGGTTCCTGTCGCAGTAATAGTTCCATGATGTGCCTTTCCCCAAATGTGAGGCGAGTGGTGGTGAGTGTCGGTGGGGTCTCTTCTCCTCCCGTCCCCATGTCACTTAGCTTCCTGTGATCACACAATCTGCATGGTTCCGCACAATTAAACAAGAGATGTTTCTGAGTACCTTACAAAAATTCCTCCTCAGGTAGGCGGGGGGAGATCAGTTTCGGTGGACCAGAGCGGACAGGTACCCTGCCCCAAGTCAGACAAGTGTAAGCATGACTTAGTTCCAGGGATGGGGCGGGTATCGTTTGATACTAGGTCATTAGTTTCCCCATAACCCTTCAGGGGATCCTCCAGATCTCAGTTCCGTCCTTCGTCAGGCCTAGTATGTTCATTGAGGCCGGAGAGGGAGGGGGGGGGGGGGGGGCTGGGTAGGGGGAGGCAGGGGTAAAGTTTGTTCACTCCTCTCACCCTCTAAACGGCAAAGGTGACCACCTTACAGTTCCCCGTGTGCGAAGACTCAGTTCCGTGCGGTCTGTCTGGGATAATTAAAGCTGGATAAGGAAGGGGTGGCCATAGGCCTACTCACGCGGTTCTCCCTCTGATGCCGTCCTGCGTCTCCTTCTATTCCTTTGGTGGCGAGGGGGGAGGGGTCCGTGCAGCCTCAGGGGGCCCGATTGTCCTTGTGAACGTGGAAGAAACTGAAGCCAATCGGGTACTTGTATTGGTTCTGCATCCATGAATCTGAATAGCGCTGGTAGGTCTGCGTTTTTTTGCAGGGAGAAAGACCCAGTGTCGCCTCGGAACGTTACTGACAACGGGTATCCCCATCTGTAGGTCAGGCCTTTTTGCTTGGCCAGTTCCAGGAGAGGACGGAGGAGGGCTCTACGTCTCAGTGTGGCCCTCGATAAGTCTGGTAGTATTCTGGCCTGCTTGCCTCCCACTTCCACATCTCCATATTCCCATGCACGGCGGAGGATAGATTCCTTTTGAGTGTAGCGATGTAGTCTACACACCACGTCACGCGGTCTGCTCGGGTCTTCAGATCTGGGGCCTAGGGCTCTATGTACTCTATCTAGCTCTATGTTGAGTTCAGGGGCCTCCAACACAGTGCGGAATATTTCTTTGACCTTATCCCCTAGGTTCTCCGCAGTAGTTTCTTCTGGGATCCCCCGGAGCCGCAGGTTGTTCCTGCGACTCCGGTCCTCGATGTCTTCCAGGTGTAACTGCATGGCAACAGCGGAGTCTCGGTGTAGATCTCTCTCTTGCTTGAGCGCTGCTACTCTCCCCTCCAAAGAGGACACTGAAGCTTCACCTGTGGTCATGCGATCCGCCAGCGTAGCTACCTCCCCCCGTACTTCTTGCATATCCCTCCTGTGGGTCTCTTCCAACTTGAGGATAAGCGCCTCAATGTCGGAGCGCCTATGGAGAATTTTAAGGGTAAAAGTTCATCGCCATTCCACGAGCTTGCGCAATTTTGAAGGGTGACAAGTTGTTAATCACTTTACTCAGTGTAACATTATCTTTCACAATATAAAAAAAAATTGGGCTAACTTTACTGTTGCCTTTTTAATTAAAAAAAGTGTATTTTTTCCCAAAAAAGTGCGCTTGTAAGACTGCTGCGCAAATACGGTGTGACAGAAAGTATTGCAACGACTGCCATTTTATGCTCTAGGGAAGTGTTTCTCAACTCCAGTCCTCAAGGTGCCCCAACAGGTCATGTTTTCAGGCTTTCCATTATTTTGCTCAGGTGATTTGATCAGTTTCACTGCCTTAGTAATTACCATAGCTGTTTCATCTGAGAGAAATCCTGAAAACATGACCTGTTGGGGCGCCTTGAGGACTGGAGTTGAGAAACACTGCTCTAGGGTGTTATAGGGGAAAAAAAATATATATGTTTGGGGTTCTAAGTAATTTTATAGCAAAAAAAAACTAACTTGTAAACACCAAATCTCAGTAAGAGGCTTGGTACTCAAGTGGTTAAACTCTTCATATTATCTAATTGAGGCTCTGTGACAACTATTTGATAAAGACACTTCTGCTTGTCTCCTGACCCCACCTCGCTTTACAAAGAAAATTTCATCATCAGAGGCTGTATCTACAGGGCTATTGACAGACCTAGAGGCCAAAAAGCCTCCGGTGGCACCCATTTTCTATAATCTTCCTAAGACACAAAACAGACATTCCACCCCTAGGTAGACTTTTTGTGGCAAGCATTGGTTCCATGAGAGAATCACTAGATAATTTAAATGGACACTGTTACAAGCCTTGGTCAGTAGAGGTACAGGAAAGTCTGCATCTTTCAAGACCATCATATATAAATCCACGCTCCATTGCGTGCATCAACATACTTCACTTTGTGGCTAGCCAGCAAAGCCTTAAAGATGAAAGAATGACATGGCCCCTTTCCTCACCTGACCTAAACCATTTTAGAGAACTTGTGGGCCCTCCTTAACCCTTTCATGACTAAGCCTATTTTTGAAATTTGGTGTTTACAAGTTAAAACCTGTATTTTTTGCTAGAAAATTACTTAAAGTTCCCAAACATTATATATATTTTTTAGCAGAGAATCTAGAGAATAAAATGGAGATTGTTGTAATATTTTATATCACACGGTATTTGTGCAGCGGTGATTTAAACGCAAATTTTTGGAAAAGGGACACTTTCATTACTTTTAAAAAAATCCAAACAGTAAAGTTACCCCAATTTTTTTGTATAATGTGAAAGATGATGTTACGCTGAGTAAATAGATACCAAACATGTCACCCTTTATAATTGCACGCACTCGTGGAATGGCGACAAACTATGGTACCTATGAATTTCCATAGGCGACGCTTTAAATTTTTTTTTACGGTTACCAGGTTTGAGTTACAGAGCAGGTCAAGGGCTAGAATTATTGCTCTCGCTCTGACGATCATGGCGATATCTCACATGTGTGATTTGAACACCGTTTACATATGCGGGCACGACTTCCGTATGCGTTTTCTTCGCTGCGCAAGCTCGTGGGGACGGGGCGCTTAAAAAAAAATTTTAATTCTATTTTTATACTTATAAATTGTGTTTAAAAAAAAAATTTTTTTTTTTTACTTTTATTGCTGTCACAAGGAATTAAAACATCCCTTGTGACAGTAATAGGTGGTGACAGGTACTCTTTAAGGAGGGATCGGGGGTCTAAAAGACCCCCGATCCCTCCTTTGCACTTCAAAGTATTCAGATCGCAGAAAACGGCGATTCTGAACACTGTATATTTTTTTTAAAACCGGCGCCATTGGCAGCCGTGTAAACGGGAAGTGACGTTATGACGTCGCTTCCGCGTTTACAATGAGGAGGCTGGAACGAAGCCACCCACAGCTTCGTTCCAGCCCTCCCCCAGCAGCCGAAGGCAGCCGATTGGACACCGGGCCTCCCGATCGCACGGGAAGCCCGGTAAGAGCGGCGGGAGGGGGGGGGGTGTCCCCTCCCGCTCCTCTGGTATAACAGCTGAGCGGCTTTTAGCCGCATCGGTTGTTATACTCGGGCAGCCGATCGCCAGCTCTAAACAACGGTACCGGGATGATGCCTGCAGCTGCAGGCATCATCCCGGTATAACCCCGGAAAGCCGAGTACGCACATCTGCGTACGGTCGGCGGGAAGGGGTTAAACTGGAGATTTACAGTGACGGAAAACAATACACCTCTCTGAACAGGTTCGTTGAAGCTGTGGTTGCTGCTGCACAAAATGTTGATAGCCTTTGGGGCAGGACTTAGTAACGCTCAACCAGGAAGTTTTCTCACCCTGTGTGTTGGCTGCTGCCATGAATATCCAAGCGACCCTTAAGGGGGATGCACATCCTAATGTGCAATGCGAGCGATCTGAGTGCACCAGAGTCGGTGCACAGAAACGTGAGTTTATTTTGGATTTTTTAATGAAAGGTTTTAAAAAGGATTTAGCACTATGTCCATTTCCTTTATTCTTCTGAGTACTACTGCTGGGGATTACCTAGGGATTCATTTAAACCCAAGAAGGTTACAATCATCCAAAGGATCCTTATACCCCTTAAAGGGGAAGGCGCATGGTGACCAGTTGGTCTGATAATGGAGATGAGCGCATAGATGTGAAGGTACACTAAAAAGGTGTTTTAAGTGTTTGCACAATACCCATGAATTCAATTCATTTGTTTTTTCAATATTTTTTGTGCTATACCAGTGTATTTAACACAGGCCTATATGCACAAGTACTATATATATTTCTGGACATTTGTGGTATAGTGAAATATATATTTTTTTTCTGTTTTCTTGCTGTTATATAGCATTTTGTGTCACTGTTTATGATTTGGGCTGTTTATATAATATTGTGTTAGGTAAAGTTGAGTGCTATACTATTTTGAGCTATTTATACTATCTTGGGTATATAGCAGCAGACCCTCCATCACTGTTTTCACAGCACATTTTTCAGACACTGTGGAGCAGGGGACTAAACATTATTTACTGTCATTTTTGCACATGATGCGAGACCACTTCTGATATTTGTGTGTATTTGTATCTTTTATCACATACTGGTTATAACACGTGACAGATAGACACAGCACTTTTTTCTTATGTTTAATGTGATTAAAAAAACAAAAAACGAACCTTTGCAAACAAACATGTCATACTTACCTTCACTGCGCAGTTAGTTTTGCACAGAGTGCCCCGAACACCGACTTCTGGGGTACCTTGGCAGCTCCTCCTCAGATGGGAGCGCGCCCACAAGGTAACCTAAGTCCAGCATTTGCGCCCCCCGGGTCATTGGATTTGATTGACAGCAGCAGGAACCAATGGCTGCGCTTCTATCAATCTATCCAATCAAGAGCCAAGAACCCCGGGCAAAGGAAGAGTATGTCTCCGCCAGGTGAAATTCCAGGGCTCATGCAAGTAAAACGGGGAGACTGGGGGGGTCGGTGACTGCCAGGTGTTTTTTCACCTTAATGCATATGATGCATTAAGGTGAAAAAAACACAAGGCTTTACAACCCCTTTAAGTCATGGATTTAACCAGCGCCTGATCAAGCAAGCCTCACAGGATATCCCCGTTCTAGAAATCTCTTGTACATCTTGCCAAGTTGTTGTTGGAATATCTGAACTGCAACACATTACTGTGTCTATATTCTGGAATGCCCTTGTGTACTTTCATATGTGGGAAAAACAACCGACCCATTTAAGAGGCTTTTCCAAAGACACAAAAGCGACTTTGCAGGGATGCACAATTCATATTGCCCAAACAACCGGGACATTGAGTGCCGGGCAGGTCGTTTTTTTTTTTGTTTTTTTTTTACATAGCCTTGCAAGCAGCAGGCTTTACTGCTGCAGCCGGAATGCTTCCACACACATAGGGGACAAAAAGTCTCCTATGTGATGAAATAAAATAAAGTTACACCCAAGCACAGAAAACCCCTCAATAAATTGAGGCCCACCCCCAGGTAACAGCATGCGCCGGGGTGCCTACACATGAGAACATCGATTGTGACGTTACATAGTGCCGCGTGCATGCTGGAATGAGAGCAATTCTAGCACCAGACCTCCTTCATAAAGCTAAACTGATGTGGAAGTTTTGAAAGCTTCTCCTATAGAAAACCCTAGGGTACTGAAATTTATCACCATTTCACAGGCGCATGCAAATTTAAGGTTCGACAAGTTGGACATCTTTTTACTCAGTGCAACCTCAGCTCTGCAGTAATATTGATATAAAAAATTGGAACTACCACTATTTTATTCTCTAGGGTGTCTGCTTTTAGAAAATATATAATGTTTTGGGGTTTTATGTAATCTTCAGGCCTACAGTAATTTTTGCTAGAGACAGGCAGGGAGGCGAGTAGGAGATAAAAGCGCAATGTTAAAAACAATAAAAGTTTAAGATGCCATAAAGCCCCAAGGTTTTTAAAAGCCCCAAACATTCCTAAAAGCACCCGAGATTTGAATACGACTTGTTAAAATGATAATTTTCTTCATCAGGACACGTAGCTTGCGGCCACGATTTAGTCCCTTGGACAAGATTTTTTTTTTTTTTTTTAAACTTTCCACACTGCTGACTTTGTCACACAAAAACGTGAGCTGAGGGGCAAGGTCATTGAAAGTGCCAAACAGTCCATTAGAAGTGGAGATTGTGACCGCCTTCTTTTTCAGCATGAGGGTTTCTAAATACACACCCTGGGTATGGTACATCCTGGGAGGCTTAGCACCAACCTATCATTCACAAGTTTCCTTGATAGAGAAGTTATCTTGGTTGGTAGAACGATTAAAATTTAATACATCAGAACCTGCAGTTCTTCTCTTATGCCCTCCTTTCTTTTGAATTTCTCTCTGCGTTCATAACCAGTAGTAGAGGATTTTATACTATTGGTTACTTGTTTAATTTACTGTCTTACGGATAAGGAGTTATGGACTATTTTAGCCTTCTCCCCTCCACCACCTATGCCTAAATGACTGTTATAGTATGGTTTGTGACCATTTTGTGGGTTTGGCTGCCATTTTTTCCCAGTTACTTTGGTCCCTAGATTACTTCACTTTTGTTTATTTTCCCCACTTCATCTTTCATATTTATAGCTTTATTTATGCTCCCCCCTTTTCCTTTATTTTTTTACTTGTACTTTAATTTTTTGTTAAATGAAATAGATTTTTATATTTAAATTTTACAAAATGTTTTGATTGAATAGTGATTTTCCTCATTTGTATCCCTTTTTTTATTCCCCTTTATTTAGAATTACTCTCCCTCCTCCCCTCGTCCTGATTTTTTTTTCCCCCTTGCTAAACTTTGTGCCCCATTTTTTGCTTTCATTTTTGTTTCTGCTACCCTATTGTTCTTTCCCCTCTTACTTTGTTCTGCCTCTATAGTTTCATCTCCTGTTCAGTTTGGCACTTTTTTGCACTTTCAGTTCTAACTCCATCTCCCCTTTGACAGCAGCTAACAGAGGCGGAGCAGCCTGACATGGGTTTCCATGGCACCGGAGAGCTCCCGCCATTTAGCATACTATCTCCTGGACACTGCCGGCTCAGTTGTGCATATGTGGCTGGTCACTATCGCTGATAAGATTTAGTGACGGTTGCCAGGCAACTATGTGACACCAGCCCTGCTGTCATTACTTAGATTGGGCGCATCTGGCAGATGCACTTGATTTAGTTTATCAATGTGTATTGGTCTGGTGTTGTTTGATCTAAGTCCCCTAAGTGCCAAGTTGGGCACATACAGTTGTGCTCATAACATTCTCTGGCATAATTTATGATTTCTTGGTAATTTTTCAGAGAATATGAATGAATGAATAAACAAAAACATTTTTTCACTTATGGTTAGTGTTTGGCTGAAGCCATTTATTATCAATAGGGTTTACTCTTTTTAAATCATAATGGCAACAGAAACTACCCAAATGACTTTGATGAAAAGTTTACATACCCTGCTTTGGCCTGATAACATGCACACAAGTTGACACAAATGGCTTTTAAAAAGGTAACTATCCTCACCTGTGATCTGTTTGCTTGTAATTAATGTGTGTGTGTATAAAAGGTAAATGAGTTTCTGGACTCCTGACAAACCCTTGCATCTTTCATTTCTGGATTCTGAGTCATGGGGAAAGCAAAAGAATTATCAAAGGATCTGCGGGGAAAAAGGTAGTTGAACTGTATAAAACAGGAAAGGGATATAAAAAGATATCCAAGGAATTGAGAATGCCAATCAGCAGTGTTCAAACTCTAATCAAGAAGTGGAAAATGAGGAGTTATGTTGAAACCAAACCACGGTGTCAGGTAGACCAACATTTAAGCCACAGCTGCCAGGAAAATAGTTTCAAGATTCACAATAAGGAGGCAATTGAAGAAAGATGGGCTGCATGGTCGAGTCACCAGAAGAAAGCCATTACTACGCAAATGGCACAAAGTATCCCACTTACAATATACCAAACATTACAGAGACAAGCCTCAAACCTTCTGGCACAAAGTCATTTGGAGTGAGGAGACCAAAATTTAGCTTTTTGGTACCAACCATAAACGCTACATTTGGAGAGGAGTCAAAAAGGCCTATGATGAAAGGTACACCATTCCCACTGTGAAACATGGAGGTGTATCGCTGATGTTTTGGGGATGTGTGAGCTACAAAAGGCACAGGAAATTTGGGCAAAATTGATGGAAAGATGAATGCAGTGTGTTATCAAAAAATACTGAGGAACATTTGCATTCATCAGCCAGGAAGCTGCGCATGGAACGTACTTGGAAATTCCGACATGACAATGATCCAAAACACAAGGCCAAGTCGACCTGTCATTATCATCTGTATGCTAGGAGCGTTAATGCAATCGCCATGAAGTGGCCAGTCTCTTGATGAGGCATAAACAATCATCCCTAAAAGAGCCAACAGATCTGCCGTGTCCAGGGAAGGTTTCCGTTAAATGGCAGTGTAACCCACAGGTAATCACTCATAAAAAAACAGCACACTCCCAGTTAAGAGTGCCCTTGTTTTACTAGAATTATGTAGCATCTTATATAAAGAAATGTACCCTGGCACTATGCCCAGAGGCTTTAATAGAAAAGAACACTCCTTTAAATATGCCTCATGAATAATAAGTATATGTTCCGATGATGTACTCTGATTGGCCAATGCCCAAGTTTCCCCTTTATTGGGATATATACAGTGGCTTTCTTGACTATCTTTCAACACATCTCCAACTTTAACACTGGGACTAGTCTTAGCCCATTTTCTGCGACTATGTAAGGTAAACAGGTAGTCTCTCCTCCATCTCTTCCAAAACGTATCAGCCAGACACTGGACTTGTTTCCATTGCTATACATGAAGTTCTTTTGTGCCAAAGTCTCCACAAGGAGCCGACAAAGTCTACCTTTTGTGTCAAGAACATAGCAGGAGTAAGAACTGTTGGATTATCTGGATCTGTAGATAGTGGTACCAAAGGTCTTGCATTAATGATAGCCATAACTTCTGCCATGAAAGTACTCAAAGTCTCATGAGTCAAACGAGTAGGTTTAGCTTGGAGTAACATTGCATCTAAAATGCACCTAGCTACACCTATTAACCTTTCCCAAGCCCCTCCCATGTGAGATGAGTGTAGAGTGTTAAAGATCCATGTGCATCCTTTGTCTTCAAGATAGTCTAGAAATTCTACATCATTTGAACATATATGCAGTTCCTTGCATGCTCCTACAAAATAGGCACCTCTATCCGAGCGAATTAACTTAGCCGGACCACAAACAGAAAACAATCTTCTTAGAGCATTGATGAAACTGGATGCTGACATGGACTCAATCAATTCTACATGCACTGCTCTTGTAGAAAGATGTGAAAAGAATAGCCCAGCGTTTGCTGTCAAGCGCTACCTCCTCTAGTTCGGCGTGTTACAACTGCCCAGGGACCAAACACATCAACACCCACACTAGTGAATGGAGGCTCAGGATTGACTATCTTTTGTTAAAGCGGAGTTCCACCCAAATTTTGAACAATATCTGTATGTATTCTCTTCCTTGCCTAGATGCTGACATGCCGTTTAAAAAAATTTAAATCGCCGTAATTACCTTTTATTTTTCTATTCTTTGCACTTCCTGGTTCTCCTCCCGTGGGAGTAGGCGTGTTTCTAGCCTCTCCCAGACTCCTGGGAGCTAGTCTCAGGCTTCCCAGGATGCCACTGAGCATGTGCGGGAACGAGCGGTGAATGCTGGGAGCACAGCATTCACCACATCCAGGAAATAAATGCTTGTGGGCTTCAAATGCCCACAATGAAGATGGAAACCGCCTGCAGTGAATAATAAGTTATTCTTTCCGACGAAATCTGACACAGGCGGACATATTACACACAATATGTGAGTATGTAATGCTGAGAAGAAAAGTTTGTGAATGAACTCAAAACAAAAAAAAAAAAAAAAAAGATAGATAGGTGGACCCCCGCTTTAACTCTGCCATCTTTTGGCTTTCCAATCTCCCTCTGAGCTTACAGCACATTTGCGAATAATTGCAGACACTAGATGTTTTCCACCAAGAATCCAGAAGCCTGCAGCTTGGATTGCACCTTCTGTTATGTGACGCCCTTGGTGAACTATTTGATTGTAAGATATTATCACAATCAAAGTAGCAATGTGATGATCATGAGGAATGATGACATGCTGCTTCTCCTCATCTGACAGCGTGGCAAAGGATAAACGGCCACCTACTCTCAATAGTCCATCTTGATCTATAAAAGGGACTGAGTTTTGTAAGACAGCTATGTTTTGGAAGTGTTTTTTTCTTGAATGCAGTCATAATCTTGCCTGAAATATGTGTGTTGTACAGAAGAAATTATGACTGTTTTGGCTTGTGAAACTTCTTCTAAACTGACTCTTTCATGGAAAACTCCCCAGCTTCCGGGTCGATCATCATTGGTTTTCTTCTGGAAGCATTTTGCAACATGAATTAGTCTTGCTATAACCCTGCTTAGTCTCTTCCAGTTGGAAAATCTTTCGAAACAATGCAGCTGCAGTCTAGTGTCAAAGGATTTAGTACTGAAGCTTACTATTTCTGACTTAATTTCAGGATCAGCTTCAGGTTCCACTAAAGGGTAAACATTGGTGTTATCAGGATTATCTACAACTGTCTGATACAGAAAAGGTGGGCCTGAGAACCATATAGAGTTCTGAAGGCAAGCCATCTGTGTAGGACTGGTAGCATAATCTGCAGGATTTTGTTCTGAGGGCACATAGAACCATTGCTCTAGACAGGTTGCTTATCTGATCCTATTTACCCCATTGGAAACATAAGATCCCTTTGTAGTGGTACAGATATAGCCTATGTTTTACTGTCTGTAAAGAGTTTCACAGCATCTAGGCTTACGTCCATCTCATCTCTCACTAGCTCATACAGTTCAACCGCTAGTACAGCTGCACATAACTCTAGGCATGGAATTGTATGTGCCGCCTAGGATTCAGTTTGGATTTTCCCATAACAAATCCAACATGACAGACATTTCCTGCATTGTTTACCTTCAAGTAAGCAACTGCACCTATTGCTGTAACAGATGCATCTGAAAAAATGTACAGTTCTCTTTTGCAAGCTTGTGACAATGAAACAGGAATATAACATCTGGGTATTTGTAAACATTGTAAGGCTTGTAAAGACCCTGTCCATTGGACCTCCTCATGGAGTCTCGCTTGTGAAAGTAAGGCATCCCCACTCGCTTTCTCCACTTGACAGTTCACAAACTAAGGCCTTACCTTTTATGGTGACAGGTGCTACAAACCCGAGAGGATCGTAGAGACTGTTCACAGTGAATAGAATTCATCTTCTCGTGAATGGCTTTTCTGCTGAAGAAACCTGAAAAACAAAACAGTCTTTATATCCCAGCTTAGGCCTAAACTCTTCTGTAAAGGAAGGGTGTCTGTTCCCAGGCAAAGGTCTTTGAGATCCTTAGCTCTGTCTTCCACAGTGAAAGCTTCCATGACTTGTTTGCTGTTAGAGGCTATCTTATGTAGTCGCAATTTAGACTCTGCCAGCATTTGTTTTGCTTTGTTGATTATGTTGATTGCCTCTTCGGGTGTGTTAGCTGAAGCAAGTCCATCGTCTACATCACAAGGTGTTTGGCATCTTGACCATAATGTTTTGCACCTTTCTGGGCAGCTTTGCGCATGCAGTATATGGCAACAGCAGCAGAAGGGCTGTTACCAAAAACATGCACCCTCATTCTATACTCTGTCACCTCTTTATCTGTGTCGTTATCCTTGTACCACAGAAAAGGCAGGAAATCAAGATGGTCCTCTCACTAGAAAACAATAAAACATCTGTTGCACATCCACTGTCAAGGCAATAGGCTCTTTCCTGAAGCGTAAGAGGACACCCAGAAGTGTGTTTAGATCTGGGCCACTCAGCAGAACATCATTTAACACCTTCATGTTGAGCACTGGAATCAAACAATTCTTATTTGGTCTGGCTTGTGTGGATGGTAAACGCCAAACATTGGCAGATACCAGTGTTCTTTACCTTCATCCAGTGATGGTGTTACTTCAGCATGGATTATTATCAATCATCCTTTTGAAGAATTCTGTAAAGTCTTTTTTCACCTCAGGTTTTCTTTGCAAAGTTTTACGTAGTGCGTTCAGGTGCTTCATGGCTTGCTCTCTGTTACTAGGTAAATAACACCTGGGTGTACGAAAAGGTAAGGAGCTAGCCAATTGTTTTCATCTTGGAAAGTCTCTTTATCCATGATATTGAGA
Organism: Aquarana catesbeiana; assembly: GCF_042186555.1. NCBI lineage: Eukaryota > Metazoa > Chordata > Amphibia > Anura > Ranidae > Aquarana > Aquarana catesbeiana. Next base: position 190,003,480 of record NC_133329.1, on the reverse strand, counting down.
AAGGCTTGATCATCTATAGCCATTGCTTGTTTGTCATCATCTTTTGTTCTCTGGAACACCGAGTTCCCTAAAGTGTCAGTCTTCATGCCACTATTAATGTTTCTGTTGTAATTAGGAGAGTCACAGTATGGTTTTAGGGTTTCTTTAACAAAGCTGTTCTAACATGGACCAAGAAGGGATGTGCGCCCCTTCACTAGCACAGATGTCTTTGAAGTGTTGACGCTGTCAGGCTAATATGTTGCTCCTAGTCAAACTTCTACTATGACCCACCCTAGGTCGTCTGAGTATAGGGGGCATTAAAGGGCCCATTAATCTGTTGGCATACCTTATGTATCTTTAAAATGCCTCTTTCAAGAAGTAGAAGAATAGAAGCATCTTTCTGGATAGCTGAAATAAGGTGAGATATTGAATTGAGATGAGGATGAAGGGATCTCTGGCTTTATCGTCTGGTAACATATCACACTATCAAAGTAGGAATTGCGAGATGGACTCTTGTCAAGAGACTCGATAGTAAAATCAGTAGCTCTTCTTCCTGAAGCTTCTATCACTCCTGCACATGTCTTTAGGGTGTATGGAACTGCACTTGATGTAATGCTGAAGGCATAAAAAAAAAGTCTGACCTTGCCAGTGACCTGTTACTCTGTTCATCCAGAACCACATACATCTTAACTGTTTTGCTTTTCCCTTGTGGGGTACACTGTTGCTAGGCAGATCTTGGAACATGAACGTGAATTTATACTGTCATCACAGATTTCATTGCATTTGGACATTACTGGGGTAGATGAATTATCTTTTTGCTCCCTGTCCCCATCTTTCGGGGCTTCAGTTACCTCTAATGGTTGATGCAAAGTATCAGGGTGTAAAGCTATTATGTGTCTGTTATTGCCACATTTGGAGCAATTCGTTTGTATTTTGCAGTCTTTGGCTACATGCTTAGTGGATCTACAACACTTGAAGCAGATGCCGTTTTGTCTAAGAAAGGCTATCCTTTCCTTGATAGGTTTACTTTTGAACCCTTTGCACTTGTTTAGGGGGTGGGGCTTTTTATGTGGGCAAAGTCTGTAAGGACCTTCAAAGGTGTTTACCTTGTAGCTGCTTTGACAGTCTGGGTCCTCAGAGGGTACAGTTGTCCTATGGGCGATCACTGAAGTCCTATTGTAGGCTCTAGGTGGCTTTTCTGTTTTTGGCAGTTTACTGTTAGCGATGAAGGAAAAGCTGGGATCACACCTGATCTTAGCTTGCTGCTGCACAAACCTAGAAAAAACAAAGAATGAGGGAAAGGGAACATCATGAACTTCTTTGTATTTGGCTCCAACACTCAACCATTTTTCTTGTAGGTTGTGAGGTAGTTTCTCCACTATAGGCTTAGTACCACTAGTGGTATTCAAATGTGCAAGTCCTCTCAAATAGCCTCTCAAATGTTGCAAATGGCACACTGGACTTCCCAAAGAATGTCACCCAGCTCTTGTAGTTTCAAATTGTCTCTGCTGTTTAGCTTTGGGAAAAACTCCAGTCTTCATTAGAGCACCTTCAATTGCTTCTGGTGATCCATATCTTTCCTCTAGCGTTTGCCAGGCCATATCAAATCCTGCTGAAGGGTTAAATATATGTATCCTGCGCATCCTTCTTGCATGCTCTGCTGACTCAGTCCTAAGCCATTTTATCATCAGGTCTAGCATCTCAGCTGCTGGTAAGTCTAAGTCTTTAACTGCATTCAGAAAAGAAGACTTCCATGCCCAGTAATTCTCGGGGCAGTCATTAAACTTGAGAAAGCCAGAATTAACCATTTCTTAATGGATAAGATATTTAGTGACATTTTGTGTGCTCTGGTGTTTGGGTTGCTGTAGTAAGGACTCACTTGGCCTGTTCCTATAGGTCTCTAATGGTTCATCTTTAATTGTTCTGGCACTGCTGACTTCATTGGTTTGTTTTTTCGTACACTCAAGGGATCTGCTGGTTCTGGTTTAAATTCAACTGACTCTGGACTGGGATACTGTTTTGTTGCATTGCTGTTTAAAAGTTCTTGAACATACTCCTTTGTACGTTCTACTGAGGAACGGGGTTTCTCAGGCACATCCGGGCCTTCGTGGATAGACCCACTTCCAGACCGCTCAATATCAGCATAAGCTGCGGCCTCTGCTGCTGCACACTGACGCGGAAGTATATGATTTAGACGAGTGTGAGCGTGTATCATCTTGCTGGACACTTGGCATGCTCTCCCTCCCTTGATGTGTCCCGGGTAGCTGATCTTCAGCCTTGTACTGTCTTCCAGATCTTAGACTCATTCTGTCTGTGCAGAGACTAATCTCCAGGCTTGTTGCGCTACACCTTTTCACTGTTCCAGTAAACAGTGAACACTGTGAACAGTAAAAAGAAAAAAACAATGCAGCGCTAAACATAAAATTCAGGGATGAGTGATCCATCCAATTGTAACTATCAACTGTGCAACGTGATAGTGTATAGCTAGATGTAGAAAAATGCAAAAAACCAAATATAAAATATTATGGCGAGTCCATGATCATATCAGCGACCAATAACGTGGACATTATGGTCATATGAATGTTCAATGAAGAGGTTTCTCAAAAGGGTGATACGTGGTTCACAGTGGTGGTGTTCCAGTACTCAGTATCCACAGAAGAAAATAAATGGACCAAATATGCTTACCGGAACTGGTGGACACGTTTGCCGTACGGCTAGGTGTCATACAGGCTTGAGGATCGATCGATCCAAATGGATGTAGAGGCGTATGCGGCAGGCTCCACTGATTCCTTAGTAGCACTGGTAAACGGCCTGGGGACAGCAGCTGTTCAAAGTCCAGTTACAGGCACTTCTCCAACAGGTGTATATTGGAGGAATGCACCTTTCACATAGCCATCATAGGGACATAGGAAAGGAAAAAAAGGCTCCACATAGTGCTTAAATCCGAGAAAGCAGGTTTATTAAAAACAAACAGGGTAAAAAAATCCAAATAGCCAGGATAAAAGTGATCACAATAGAGAATAGCGTGGTACCAGGAACAAAAATCAATTGCAACCCGACATGTTTCGGACTAGAGGTCCTTCTACTGGGGCATATTCCCATAACATTCCCATGGACTCACCATATTATAATATTTGTTTTTTTGCATTTTTCTTCAACTAAATTAGCCTGTAAAGGCAGCACAATACATTTGCAAAAATTTCAAATTTTTCACATAGTCATTATGGGGTATTGTTTATAGACATGAGGGGGGAAAAAAAATTAATTTTTGAACAAGGCTGTAACAAAATGTGAAAAAAGTGAAACGTGAATACATTCCAGGTGCACTGTAAACCGCACCAAAATAAACGTGTATGAGTTTATTTCCAAGCGCTTCATCTAAGTAAATCCTGGCATAGACGGTCAGATCAGAGAGACGGTCACGGGATTATTTCAGGTGGTGTCAGAAGTTTAGGTGATTATCCAACAGAGCTATGGTAAGTACCATTTCCTTTGTTTCTGTATTGCCATGTGCCCTTGTTAAAAAAAAAAAAAAAAAAAAAAAAGGGGGGGGGGGGGGGGGGTTGGGTTATGCACCTTGCTGTGATGGCAATAACTTTGCTAAGAAAGCAAAAGAATTCAATATTTAAGTGGGACAGCTGGGGAAGCAGCCCATAGTTACAGTAGCACGCAATAAAAGTGACAGGTTGTTCCTCTGTCAGGGAAAGCCCAGAATCAGTTAAATATTACCAACTCATTTGTTATATTGCTTGCTGTCATATTGGTGGCAGTAACACTGACATTGCCTTGTATATTTAAGGCCGAATATAAACCTCACTCTAGAGTACAAGACTTGTTTATTCATGTATCACAATGTCTGTGTGGAAGTTTTGAAACGCCCTTATATTTCGGTCTATTGCCTGAAATGGTAGAAAGCCAGTGGGGACTGAAACCTTGACAGAGTGATTTGAGTTAGGCAAGCCATACATGGTCGAATTCTAAACAAAATTTTCTTTTCAAAATCAGAAATTTTGTGCGTTTTGTGATCCAATGGCATCACCATTGATTTTCAAAATTTGACCAACCAAGCCTTCAATTTCACCTCATGTTGCTACAGAATCATCTTTTCTTTCCGGGAATTCTCTTTTCTTTCACTCATCTGCAATCCTTTTTCAATTATATTTCTCACAGGATTCTCCCATCATTGATTAGAAAATAGTTCTTCCAAAAATTTCCAACATGTCCGGTCACTCAAAGTTAATAGCTGCACGAAAATCGCCTGTTGCTGTGTGCCACTAATGGTGTGAAATTCGAACGAAAATTCTTTTAGATTTTCGAAAAAAAAAAAAAAATTCATTCGGCATTCGAACCATGAATGGCCTGCCTTAGTGTGTCTCTTTTAAACTCATGTGTTGATTGAGAAAGTATTGTTTAATGGCTGCTTTTCACACAGTGATTATAAAAAGACTACACAAACCTGTGATTTGTAATTTGGGGTTAAAGTTTAAAAGTCTGCTTAATTGCTTCAAAATGGGAAATTCCCAAGGGGAAAGACTCCAAAGGCTAATACTAATACTAATAAGAGCAGTATAAGAAAAGACTCCAAGTGTCCAGATAAATCACCTGGCAATGGCCCTGGCATGAAACTTCCAAAGAGTTTGTGTGCCGTATGTCTGAGGATTATTACTTGGACACTTTTGTAGATTTTTTTTATCAGGATTTCCAAAAGGATTGGCAAGTCCCAACCTATTTCCGTGACAAGGAGCGATGGTCCTTTTTATTTAAACATGATCAAGGGATTGCTTTTGGGAGATAAAATCTGCATTTCCATGGTTTGGCTCTGATCCAGGTTGGGACATGTCATACATTGAGTGCGGAGAAAACTGGCTTAAGCATACCCATTTTTATGAGTTAATTAAACCAATGGATGTTAGTGTTGCTAATGATATATCAGAAGTAGTCCAAATCCCAGGAAAAAAAAAAATTACTTAAAACCTACCAAAAACATGCAGTATACAGTTGAGGATTACAGGATGTTACTGGATGGAGTTTTGGGTTATGATGGGGAGTCTGGGTTTGATTATACTATGGTTAAGAAAGTAAGCCCCATCAATCCTAGTGCAAGTGCAGACACGTATCCGCTATGGTCAGAGCAGAGGATATAGACAAGGACAGGATAGATTCTGAAATAAGTATTTCATATGTGGTGGGAATGGGCATTGGAAAAATGACTGTCACCAAGGATGGCCCAGATCTGGCACACAAAATGTACCACAACAGGGCATGGCACCCCCTGCAGGTGCCACAGCCCCTGTAACATACCCTATGTCTTGGCAAGGAAAGTAAGAATAGGGATGCCCAAGAAGTCACCACCTCAGGTGTCCTCAGATTTCCAGTACTTATGAAGCTTCAACAATTAATCTATTGGTAAAAGCCAAGATTATACCGTTTCTCATGTCAGGAGCTACTGTGAGTATTTTAAAGGAGGGAGAGTATATTGGGAATCTGTCAAGACCCCATTTATAACCACAGAAGGCTCACATTCTGTCAAAGACCTTGGAAATGCCTTGCTTGCGAGTAGTTTAGATGAGAAATGTTTTGCGCATAACCATTTTAGAGGGATTCCAGGCTGCCTTGTAAATTTGCTTGGAAGGGATTTAATGGGCAAAATACAAGTAGTTACAGAAATGAGATGAGGGTGGGGTAGATTTTACTTCCCCCTTCTGCATGTTGCAGAAATCCGTTGCTGGGTTAACCGCTGGTGAGTTGGCAGAAATACCACAGGAAGTATGGGCAAAGAATGGGATTAAAAAAGAAAGGAGGGCGCACCGACCTTGTGCATTACCAATGGTAGACTTTTATTAGAAGCATAAAAACAATGGTTTATAACACACATCGAGCATGTAAACGAAGCTTGTCAATTGGTGAGACTGCGTCTCTAGACACCGGCAAACCGAACCTGAAGTTGCGGTGATCAGACGATCCCCTGGTTGATGCGTTTCAAGGGCGTACCCTTTTCCTCAGAACCTAAAAGGGTCAATGGCTCGTCTCTCCTAATTGCCTCTATATGTATCCACGTTCCCACACCCCAAGCAACACCCAACCGAGTAAGTCACACCCATTCATGTGGACTAGCTCCGCCCAGTGGCTCAGATTAATCACATGCCTATCTTCTGATAGGACAAAAAAGCCCCCATCCGGAATTTATGGATCTATTGTGAACTGGGATTAATAAGGGTATAATTCCCCCCAGGAGTGGTCAGCCGCACCTTACCTCGTCACAACCCCTGCAGATCAAAAGGGAGGGGTATGAGGAAAATCCCACCAGATAATGGGTGCTGTAGAGCCTGTATGATACAGGAACCAAAGACCGCCAGGTGCACCAGATGGACCGCACTCTGTCCCATAACCAGGAAGTGTGGGTGTGTTTGCGTTCCACCCACGACTTCCGGACGTCCACGGCGTCACTTCTGCTCCTGCGTAAACATCTGGCCAATGCCGTATAAGCAGGAGACGTGGCCAGGAAGTGTGGGTGTGTTTGCGTTCCATCCGCCACTTCTGCCTGGGATTCTCACCACTTTAGTCATTTCCCGGCCCTACAGTTGTGTGTGCGTGCGTACACTCGCATGCGCGCAAACCTACACTCCCTACTATCCTGATACCTCCCCCTCCAGCGGCCCAATAAGAAATTGCAGTAAGGCAATTATAAAAAGACATGTTAGTATATAATTATACTGGGGGTCCCTCCACAGACATTTTTGGCATGCGGATACTTACAAGAGACCTAAAGAATGCACAGTGGGTAGGACCAACAATCGGCTCCACAATCACTGCTATATAAAGTTGACATACAGAAAAGTAATTACATTTTTTTTTCTAAAAGCGCAATGGAATTATTCAAAGGAATCCTATAAACATTTCATAAAAACCATTTCCAGCATTAAAACATATATCCACGCCTGTAATAAACCTACACATACCTACATGTATATAAATATATACGTGTGTACAACCAATACTAAAAACCATTGGAATATAGACACGCATGTATATAAAAATGTACACATACATGCATCAAAAATTAATGGATATACAAATACAATAATGGATACCTCTATGGACACATTACCGCCAGCCCACTGTGCATTGAATTGATGGAACTTTTTTTTTTTTTTTTAATAATTTTAAAACGCCTTCTATAATTATAAACCCTATTATCTTAATCTCTCTCAGTCCCTCTTATTTCCCCTCGCCCCCCCCTCCCCTGTGTCTGGTCCGTTCCTTTATGTTGTTTATTTATCCACTTGGCTCTGCACCTATTCTTTCTTTTATCCTATCTAAATAAATATCCGAGACTTTGTAGTTTTTCCACCTTTCCCATCTACTATTATCCCCTTTCTCTCCTCCTTCCATTTTGTAGTGATAATCTATTTCCTTTAGCCAGTTTCTAATGTCTGGTTTTCCACTTTTTAGCCAATTCTTGGGAATTAAGGCCTTGGCCGCATTCAGGAGGTTAGGTATTATTGATTTTCTATATTGTTTCTTAGGTTTATTGTAGATAAGAGGCAAGTCCAAATATTTTGTTCTATTTCTTCTCCAGTTATTTCTTTTATGTTATTTAACACTTCCTTCCAGTACTCCATTATTATTGGGCATTCCCACCATATGTGTGTGATCGTTGCTATTTGGCCACATTTTCTCCAACACAAGGAGGTTCTATCTTGATGGAATCTGTGTATTCTTACTGGGGTCATATATCATCTTGATACTAGTTTATAATTCATTTCTATGGTCTTCATGTCCCAAGCCTTATTATATCCCATTTCTATCATTTTTTCCACTTTTTGGTTATCTATTTTTAAATTCATTTCTTTTTCCCATTGATTTATATATTCTGGTCTTTCTTGTGCTTCCAAATCTGTCAGTATACTATAAATTTTTGATGTTCCGTTTTTTAATGGTGTTTCATTGCTACATAGCTTTTCCAGTGCAGTTAATTTTGTTTCATCTCTCAGTGGGTGTGGTATTGTGCTTACTAGGTGCCTTAGTTGAGTATACTTCCATTCATTCATCTTCCATCCATTCCTTTCCTCTATTTCTACTTGTGTTCTTATTTTACCATTTCTAGTGATATCTTTCAGTTGTGGGTTACCTATTCCTTGGATTTCAAATATTTCCCTCCCAGGGGTGAAGAGATTCGATCCTGTGAGTGCTAATAGTGGTGAATTATATTTCCATTCATTCTTTAAGTGGATGGTGTCCCAAATTTTAAATACATTTTTTGTTATTTCGTGCGTGTCGGTGTCCAATATTCTGTATTTCCGTGGAATCCAAATATTCTTATGTAGTGTGGCTCCACTTATTGTGTTTTCCATTTCCACCCATTTTTTTTCATTTTTCTCATTTGTCCACTCTAACATTCGTGTTAAAACTATGGCTTTATAGTACCTACTTATATCCGGAGCGGCAAGACCTCCATGCTCCTTTTTCCTTGTGATCAGCGTGTAATTAATTCTTGGTTTTTTATTAAGCCATATGTATTTTAACAGGATTGTTTTAATTATTTTAAAAAAGCTCTGCGGGATTTTTACTGGTAACATCTGTAATCTGTAGTTTAGGTAATATCGTCATCTTAAACATATTTATTCTTCCAATCCATGAAAGTGGCTGTATTCTTAACTTTTTCATTTCTTCTTTGACCTCATTGATCAGTGGAATAAAGTTTGCCTGATAAATTTTTTCGACTCTAGGAGTTATTTTAATTCCAAGGTAATTTAGTTCTTTTACCCAAGTGAATGGGAATTCTTTTTGTAAAAACTGAACTTCCTTTTTCTCTAGACCTATGTTTAATATTTCCGTTTTTATTGGATTAATTTTGAAGTTTGACAGTTCTCCGTATTTTTTAATTTCTTTCAGTATGTTTGGGAGTGACACTCTTGGGTTGGATACGTACATCAAGATGTCGTCCGCGTAAGCAGCGATCTTATGCTCTTTTCCTCCTAGTTTCGCTCCTTCTACCTCTTTGTTATTGCGGAGTGTTGCTAATAGTGGTTCTAAAGCCAATACATATAATAGTGGAGACAGTGGACAGCCTTGCCGTGTTCCATTCTGCATCTTAATTTTTGGAGAGAGTCTACCGTTTACTTTTACGACTGCTGTCGGGCCATTATACAAATTTGTTATCCACTTCATCATTTTTGTCCCGATACCCAAATGCCGCAATGTATCCATCATGAAACCCCAGTCTACCCTGTCAAATGCTTTTTCTGCATCCAATGACAGGAATAGAACTGGGGTCTCATGCTGCACCTTCTTGTGCAACATCAATAATGATTTTAGGCTGTTGTCCCGCCCCTCTCTCCCCGGGACAAAACCAGTTTGGTCCGGGTTGATCCACAGTGGGATTAGTTTTTTTATCCTAGTGGCCAGGATCTTGGAGTACAGCTTCGTATCGGCGTTCAATAGGGCTATTGGCCTGTAGCTTGAGCAGTTAACTTTGTCTTTCCCTTCTTTTGGTAGTATTGTATTATGAGCTAATAACGATTCACTTCTTATTTCTTCATCTTCCCCTAAGGAATTCATATATTGTAATAGTTTTGGAGTCAGCTGTTCTTCAAATTTTTTATAGTATTTGACCGTAAACCCGTCTGGACCTGGGCTTTTTCCTACGGGAGTTTCCTTTAATGCCAGTTTTACCTCTTCATGCGTAATATTTTTTTCCAATTCTTCTAGTTGGTCTATTTTTAGTTTTGGTAAGTTTGCTTTTTTTAAATATTCTTGTATCTTCTTTGTTCTTGTATTCGCTTCTTTCCAACTTTCCTGTCCTTTTATTGCATAAAGGGAGCTGAAGTATTTTTGAAATGTTATCGCTATATCTGTAGTTTTATTTACCACTTCTCCTTTTTCATTTTTGATCTTCTCAATGTAATTCAAAGACTTCTTTTTTTTTACCAGATTTGCTAGGTATTTTCCTGGTTTATTACCCCATTTATATTTTTCTTGTACTACTCTGTTGTAGTCCTTCCTTTCTTCTTGTTCCATCCAGTCTTTTAATTGCTCTCTCTTTTGAGATAGTAGGCCGAAGATTTTGTTGTTTACTTGATTTTTATGTTTTCGTTCCAATTCATAAATTTCTTTAATTATTTGTTGCATGTTTGTTTTCCTTTCCTGTTTTTTTCTTGCCCCTATGGCTATTAACTTGCCCCTAATAACAGATTTATGCGCCTCCCATATTGTTGCTTTCGATACCTCTGGTGTATCGTTTTCCTCAAAATATCTTTTAATTTCTTCTATGATGCTTTTTTCGGTCTCACGGTCTTCTAATAAAGTTTCGTTGATTCTCCACGGACCCCTTTCAAGGACTTCTTTTATTTTCATTCTCAAGGTTACTGGGCTGTGATCTGAGGCGGTTATTATGCCTATTTTTGTTTCTTCTATTTCTTCCAAGTTTCTATGTTCGACCATGATGTAATCCAATCTGGAGTAAATTTTGTGTACTGTTGAGTAGAATGTGTAGTCCTTTGTGCTGGGGTGCTGAATTCTCCAAGGGTCTATTAATTGCTGTTCATATAATGTTCTTTTTAATTTCTTTAGTTGATTTACCTCTTTGTCCCTTACTCTTGAGGTACTGTCCATTTTATTATCCATGCTGAAGTTGAAGTCTCCAGCTAGTATTAATTTTCCTTGCTTGAATTCCATTAGTATTTTAATTATATCTATCAAATATTTTTTAGGGTTCTTATTAGGACAGTAGACATTGGCCAATGTATATTTTACCCCGTGTATAGTTCCTGTAATAAATAGATATCGACCCTCCGGGTCTATTTTCCTTTGATCTATTAGAAAACGTACATTTTTCCCTATACCGATGGCTACTCCTTTGGCCCTTCTTATTGGCGAGTCTCCTTGATACCATGTTGGTATGTTTCTTGAATAAATTTTGGCATTTGAGTTTTGGGTTATATGCGTCTCCTGTAGGAAAATTATTTCTGCTTTACTTTTTTCTAGTTCTCGGAGAATGATGTTTCTCTTCCCTGGGGAATTTAGTCCTCGGACATTGTAAGAGATTATTTTTATGCTGTTTACGTTTTCCATTCTTGTGCCTTTTCTTCCCCGCCCGTCCTCTGGCCCTCCCCCCCACGCGGCCCCCCTAGGTGACCGGATGGAGGGGACACCCAGCGGACGCACGGGGTCTCCTCATCTCTTGTCTCAAAATAGGTGCGCCTATGTAACCACTCATGTGACTCAGACCTTTCCCTCCCCACCCTCCTTCCCTCCCTTTTCCCTCCTCCCACCCTCCCCCTCCCTTTTTTCTGATATGGGTTTTTTACCCCCATATTCTCTAGAGCTGAGAGCGTTTTACTTTGTTTTGTGGGGCACGCTCTGCCCCCTCTGCTCTATTTATTGTGAGGTGGAGCTCTGTAAGACACCCTATTCCCCCCCTGCCTAAGCACTAATAGGGCGACCCCCTGTCCACTCCGTGAGTCCCTGTTTCCCTCTCCCTGCATTTTTGTTGTGTTTTACCAATCCTTTCACTTTCCTTTTTTCCCATCCCATCAACCCCCCCCCCCCCCCCCTTTCCACTCTAAGGCCCCTTGCACCGTTGTGTGGTATTTTCTCAGATATTAATTTCCTCGAGAGTCCACATCTTGATGTCTGATCCTTGAATTTACTTGCCACTGCAGGTCATCTCCTGCCGCTATTCGCTCCTGACTATTTGCGTATTTTTCCAGTTCTGGGGAGGGGATTTCTAGTTTGTTGCAAAAGTCCGGAATCTCCTCCACGTCTTAGCCTCGCACTTATTCCGTTTTTCCTTGCTATTAGACATGCTGGAAAACCCCAGTTGTATTGAATTTCTTGCTCCCGGAGGATTTCTAATAATGGCTTTAGTATCCGTCGTCTTTTCAACGTTTCTTGAGATAAATCTTGAAATATTTGTTATTTACCTCCCGCAAACTCTATTTGTGTTTTCCTCTTTAGGTTTATCCAGATCTGTTTTTTTTCTTCCCATTTTTCAAAGCGTACGATTACATCTCTAGGTGTTTCCCTTGCGAACCTTTGAGGTTTTTTTACTCGAAAGACACTTTCTATTCCTATTGTGTTAGTTGTTTCCTTTCCCAAGATTTGGTTGAAGAGATTGTTCATTTTTTCTATTAGATTTTCTGCTTGTTCTGTTTCCGGTAACCCACGTATTCTCAAGTTTTTCTTTTTATCTCTATTTTCTTGCTCTTCTATTTTATATGATTGTTCCTGTTCCCGTTTTAGTTTCTTTATTTCGTCTTCCAGTTCCTTTATGTTTTTTTGATGTAGGTCTACTTTGATCTCTACTTCTTCCACTCTGTTTAACATATATCCCATATCTTTATGGAGTGTTGACATCTCTGCTTTTAGGGAATTCTCTAGTGCCGCAAACATTTTTTCCATATCCTGTTTTGTTGGCAACTGTGGCCCTTGTTGTCCTTCCTCCTTTCCTCTGTCTTCCTCTCCCATTTCTGGCTCCATTCTGGGTTACATAGTTACATAGTTAGTCAGGTTGAAAAAAGACACAAGTCCATCCAGTCCAACCACAAAAAAAAAAAAAAAAAAAAAAAAACGTACAATCCAATATACCCAATACTATACCCACAGTTGATCCAGAGGAAGGCAAAAAACCCCAGCAGAGCATGCTCCAATTTGCTACAGCAGGGGAAAAAATTCCTTCCTGATCCCAGAGAGGCAATCGGATTTTCCCTGGATCAACTTTACCTATAAATGTCAGTACCCAGTTATATTATGTACATTTAGGAAAGTATCCAGGCCTTTCTTAAAGCAATCTACTGAGCTGGCCAGAACCACCTCTGGAGGGAGTCTATTCCACATTTTCACAGCTCTTACTGTGAAGAAAATTTTCCGTATTTGGAGATGAAATCTCTTTTCCTCCAGTCGTAAAGAGTGCCCCCTTGTCCTCTGTGTTTTGAACGTAAAGTGAATAACTCAACACCAAGTTCACTATATGGACCCCTTATATATTTAAACATGTTGATCATATCCCCCTTATTCTCCTCTTCTCAAGAGTGAACAAATTCAGTTCCTCTAATCTTTCCTCATAGCTGAGCTCCCCCATGCCTCTTATCAGTTTGGTTGCCCTTCTCTGCACTTTCTCCAGTTCCACGATATCCTTTTTGAGAACTGGTGTCCAAAACTGAACTGCATATTCCAGATGAGGTCTTACTAATGATTTGAACAGGGGCAAAATGATATCTCTCTCTCTGGAGTCCATACCTCTCTTAATACAAGAACGAACTTTGCTCGCTTTGGAAACCGCAGCTTGGCATTGCATGCTATTATTGAGCTTATGATCTACCAAAACCCCCAGATCCTTCACTACAGATTCCCCCAGTTGTACTCCCCCTAGCATGTATGATGCATGCATATTCTTAGCCCCCAAGTGCATAACTTTACATTTCTCAACATTAAACCTCATCTGCCACATAGTCGCCCAATTAGACAGTGCATTGAGGTCGGCTTGTAAATTGGAGACATCCTGTAAGGACGTTATTCCACTGCATAGCTTGGTGTCATCTGCAAAGACAGAAATGTTACTTTTGATCCCAGACCCAATATCATTTATAAAGATATTAAAGAGTAAGGGTCCCAGCACTGAACCTTGGGGTACACCACTGATAACCTTAGACCATTCAGAGTAAGAATCATTAACCACTACTCTCTGAATTCTGTCTTTTAGCCAGTTTTCTATCCATTTCTGAGAGGTGGCTGGTTTCTGTTTGTACTTTATACTGGCCTTTTTTATCCTTGTTGTCCTTCTCTTTTGTATCTATTTGTCTGCCCTTTGAACCCACTTGTTTCTCTCCTTCTCCGATTCCTTGCTGTATATACCTGTTCATAGGGCCTGAACTTGGGCCTAGGCTGGTCCTAGGTGATTTCAGTATTGCTCCCGCACTTCTTGTTGTTTTCCCCTTCATGTTTGTTTCTATGGTTGGATTTATAAGATCTTCGAAGCTGCCTTCCAGAATACCCCTTGATTGGGGTCTCTTAATGATGAAAAAATCTCCCAGCCTTCTTAAATTGACTTATTTTTACTAATATTTCTTTGTTCCGTTCTCCTACCCGGCATCCTCCCCACAATCCAATAATAGAAATAATTAATGAGATATGAGTAGTCCCCGTTTTCCAGAAGTTATGTTACTACCTTAAGTACATTAAGCATTCCTTGGTGCTGTTCAATTGTTTAAACCATAGTATTAAGTCCCCATGCACACGGACGTCTCCACAGCTGCTTTTCTGAGCCCTTTCTGCAGCTCAAAAAGGCCTGTCTATGTCAGTCCATGGCCTCACGCCCACCTAGGCGTCTGAGCCGCAAGTGGCATAGGCGTTCCTAAGCTGCAAAAAAAAAAAAAAAAAAAAGCTCAAAAACGCTATTGCAAAAATGCTGAAAAAAGTTAAAAAAAAGTCACTGCAAAGACCCCGGCGTCTTCACAGCGCTTTTCTAACAGCCCGTGTGCATGAGGGCCCAGGTGCTCAGCAAAATAATTCAAATGTTTTAGCGATATAATGTAATCTAATTCAAGTATTCAGCAAGATGATTTATATATTCAGCAGTATAGTTCCAGTATGAGCTTATATGTTCCACATTTTTGCTACTATGAAATTTCTTCTTATTCTATAGTTTGTACTATCAAGCCTATAGTTAGTACCATTTGCAAAAAACAAAACAAAAAAAAAAAAAATTCACAAGAAAGGGAGATACTGCAGCAGCAGCAAGCAGGTGGGGGCTGGGAGACAACTCTTCCATTGGCTTGTCTTTCTTTCACCTTCTCCTTCTCTTCTCCCCTGTTCCCCCCCCCCCCCCCCCTCCCTGTTTTTATTGTTTTTCTTAGCTCACTTGATTCTACTTTTTCAGCTCTTTCGCCTTCATTTACTTTCACTTTTCATTCCATTTATTTCATTTTATTTCAATGTGATCTTTCCCTTTCCCTTTCTTTTGTTCTATTACTTTTCCTTTGCTTGTTCACTTCAAGACAATTGCAATAGAAAAGAGCCAAAAGAGGAGAGAAAAAAAAAAAAAACGCTCAAAAACGCTATTGCAAAAACGCTGAAAAAAGTTAAAAAAAAAAAAAAAAAAAGTCACTGCAAAGACACTGGCGTTTTCACAACCTTCTCCCAACAGCCCGTGTGCATGAGGGCCCAGGTGCTCAGCAAAATAATTCAAATGTTTTAGCGATATAATGCAATCTAATTCAAGTATTCAGCAAGATGATTTATATATTCAGCAGTATAGTTCCAGTATGAGCTTATATGTTCCACATTTTGTTACTATGAAATTTCTTCTTATTCTATAGTTTGTACTATCGAGCCTATAGTTAATACCATTTGCAAAAAACAAAAACAAAAAAAAAAAAAAAAAAAAAAATCACAAGAAAGGGAGATACTGCAGCAGCAGCAGCAAGCAGGTGGGGGCTGGGAGACAACTCTTCCGCTGGCTTGTCTCTCTTTCACCTTCTCCTTCTCCCCTGTTCCCCCCCCTGTTTTTATTGTTTTTCTTAGCTCACTTGATTCTACTTTTTCAGCTCTTTCGCCTTCATTTACTTTCATTTACTTTCGCTTTTCATTCCATTTTATTTCAATGTGTTCTTTCCCTTTCTTTTGTTCTATTACTTTTCCTTTGCCTGTTCACTTCAAGACAATTGCAATAGAAAAAAGCCAAAAGAGGGAAAAAAAAAAAAAAAAAAAAAATACGGTACTTATCCTTTAGTTGTTGTTGAAGTTGGGACAAAAAGGGACGCTCACTACTGCTTGTTGCTGCTCTCTGATGCTACGAACGTTCAGGTGCTGTCTCTGATGTTATCAATCTGCCCAGGTCTGTCTGACCCGCTGAAGTCTCAGCTGTTCTCTGCTCTCAGCTCTTCAGTGTCCGCTGCCGCTGCTCCTTGCTCCACTCACCCACCTTCCTGGCTCTCTCCTCCGAAATTCCCCGGTGCACTTCAGCTGGTTCCTCCGCTCTCCGCGGCCGGCAACACCGCTGGGGACTTGAAACAGCCCCCAGCAGCGCACCGTTTTCCCTGCTGCCGTCGCTTCCGAAGCGCTCCGATCTCCGCGGTTTTCCAGTTCTCCTAACCCCCCGTCCTCGATGAGCCTTCTAGCCCATCCGACTCCGGAGGGGTGGGGGGGGGGGATGCAGTCAGACGCAGGTACAAACTTCCTCTGGCTTACACCACAAGACAGCTCAGTGAGTGATGAGCAGGGGGGGCGGGGAGGGAAGCTACCTACACCTTCTCATCAGGCCGATCATTCCTCTCAGCTGCAGGGAGAGGGTTCTCAGGATCCTCACGCCGTGCACAGAGCCATTACCAGGCTCCTCCCTCCTAGAATTGATGGAACTAAACTAATTAGTAACAATACTCCAGAGGAGCTTCCATGTACATATTAAACATAATTGTAAAAATCGTACCTAATTGGCAATAAATGATTATTATGTTCCATTATGCCACAGAGAGCCCATTACCCCACTTTAGTCTAATACATTTTCTAAAAACAAATCAGGTTAGTTAAAAATACTGTTACAAAAAGATTCATAATTCGAAAAACCTATTATATACACCTCACTATCAAACTACCCTATCCAAACCTACCATCTACACACATTTCCTGTCCATGTCTGCAGCAAAAAGGCTCATTATGCTTATCATCTAGTCCCGAAATACAATGTGCCCTTATATCCCCACGGCAACATAGTTCAATGCCATGGGTATACCCAGACTAGATGTTTGGGCCGAGCCCCTATAAACAGTATCTATATCACAGAGAGAGGGGCCACCCACCCAAAGCTATTGGCAATAAAAATAAGAGGGAAGGATCACCATAGCTAAAACATGTATTGGAGGCCTCTGTGGGTACTACAACAGGCATACTACATTATGCAGTTCAATTTCCTCATTAAGGCCTTGCGGGGCTACCACTATCCAAATCGTTTGATATGGCCTCTATTCCAAACACTTTGAGGCCATCTGTGCTACTACTGTGGACCTCTTTGAAGTGTCTTGGTACTGAATATTTATCTTTTCTGTCGAGATATTGCTTCTGTGCTCATTCATCCTTGTCCTCATCAGCCGTGAAGTCCGACCAATATATACGAGGCCACTGGAGGCCATATATGACATATGGAGTACCACAGTTGATGAACTGCTTTATCTTCTAGCTCTTGCCATCTTCTCCAACTACATCCTTTTTCCTGTGGCACATACGTGCACAGTTCCTACTCCCACACCTTTAACTGCCTTTTTGGTCGAAGATAGTGGTCCAAGGATTGTTGAGCCCTCTGTTCCTAATCTTCTTCACTCTACTCAGGGCAATGATAATCCTTAAATCCTCGGGCCTCCTAAAGACTAGATTTGGGTGTGACGACAGGCTGGTCTTTAGGATCGGATCCAATTCAAGAATCTTTGTTTTTTCCTGGAGATTTTTTGTATTATGGTGACTATTGTTAAATCTAGTACAAAACCTTACTTGTGGTTGTTCATCTCTATCATATTTTGTCTCTCACCCCCTGCACAGACATCAAACAGAGCTGCACGATTCTGGCCAAAATGAGAATCACAATTTTTTTTTGCTTAGTATAAAAAAGATCACGATTCTCTCGACGTAAAATCTTTCACATTGTACAAAAAAAAAAAAAAAGGGCTAACTTTACTGGTTAGTTTTTTTTTTTTTATATTCAGTATTTTTTTTCAAAAAAATTGCATTTGAAAGACCGCTGCGCAAATACAGTGTGACATAAAATATTGCAACAGCCACGATTTTTATTCTCTATATATATTTATTTGGGGTTCTAAGGAATTTTCTAGCAAAGAAAAATAATTTTAACTTGAAACCAACAAATGTCAGAAAAGGGTTTACTGTTTAAGTGGTTAAACCTTTTCCATTGACAAATTGTTACAATGTTTATAGTATACTTTAAGTTCAACTGATAAAGAATGTTGTGATTCTTGGCAGACTGTCCAGTTTTTCTCTTCTTTTCTTTTGACGGTTGTGGCTTCAGAAGAGCAGAGAGAATTCTTTGCATCGAAAGAATTGTGAAACACTTTAGTCAAGATCACGATAACGATTCTTAACGATTAATTGTGCAGCTCTATCATACAGCTGTAGATATTTTTGAAAGGCTTCTTAAATGTGCTCATCTTTGTACCCCTTCTCTTTAAAATTTGCTCTTTAGGATCAAGTTTTGTTCTTCAAAGTCATTTTTTAGCATACAGGTCCTAGTCTACAGAACTGGCCAGAGGGGACATTCTTGATCCACCTGGGATGATGGCTGAAGATAAGAACTACCAGCGCTCAGCTTAAATTGAGTTCTTGAATGGATTACTCCATTGTCATCAGCCCATACCTCAAGGTCTAAAAAGACCAGGGACTTTTCATTTACCACTTGTGAACGAGATTCCAAAGGGATTCCTTGCACAATGTGCAAGAAATCCTTCCAGTTCATCATCAGTACCATTCCAAATAAGGACACTGATGTACCGTGAATACAGTATTAAGTTCCTCCCAAATGGGTTGTTAGCCAAAATATATTTGAGCTCCCAATACTCCATGAATAAATTTGCGCAACTGGGAGCAAACCTAGCACCCATGGCTGTGCCCTTCACCTGCCTATAGAAGCTATCCATGAATGAAAAGTAATTGTGGGTCAAGGTAAACTCAATACACTCGTATGAATTGGTCTTGCACAGGATTGAACAAATGTGCTTCTGCCAAGTAATACTCTACGGCCGAATTCATGCTGAATAGATGTATACAGGGACGCTACATCGAGCGATAACCATCTATATCCTTTCTCCCATGTATATGCAGTAAGAATCTCTAGGGCATGGTCCGAGTCCTTTATGTAAGACGGCAGGCTTGTTACCAATCCCTGGAGAAAATGGTCGATGTAACTACCAAGATTGCTGGTCGAGCTATCAATTCCTGCAATGATTGATCTACCTGGATGCTTCTCCATGTCCTTATGCACCTTTGGTATGTGGTAGAAATGGGGGACCACTGGATGTTTTGAATATAGAAATTGATGCTCACTGTTAGTCAGGACCTTATTCAATAGTGCCCTGTCCAACAGCCCTTTAAGCTGCTCGTTATAGCTACCAGTAGGGTCCTATAGGAGTCTCTCGTATGTGTTGGTATAACCAGTCTAAAGGCTTCCTCCAAATATTGATCCCTATCCTGTATGACCAGGCCTCCACCTTTATCCGCTTTTCTAATTACAATTTCTGATTTCTCTCTCAGGCTGCTCAGAGGGCCCTCCATACCTACTTTGTGGCCCATATTGTAATTTATGACCTTTGTCACCACACATCTTCCTAAACTCCTCCATCACAACCTCAAAAAAGGTAGGTATGAAGTTGCCCTTATTCAAGTGGGGGTAGAAACTTGATTTCGGTCTTAAAGTCGTGTCAATAGTCACTCCCTCCAATGCCAAGGAGGGGGTCTCGTCAACAAAGAATGGGATTGACAGGATACATTTCTTCCACACCTTACAAGGCAACTTTGAAGCATACAAGTCTTCCCAATCTGCTTAGCGAATTGCTCTTACCCAGAGCCTGTCAGCTTTTTGAGGCTTGGGATGTTAAAATTTACACATGGTAAGCATGAGCATTTACCACCCCCGCAGGGTCCATATCAAAAATTGCAGATTTATTTTACATGCATGCCAAAAGGAGATAGGAGTAAAAGTAACTGCTAATGATCGTTGATAGGTTCTCCAGATGGCCAGAGGCATTTAGGACAAACAAGGAAGATGCCAAAACAGTAGCCAAGATTTTGTGCAAAGCGATCCCAAGATAGTGATGCCCGGTGAGTACTGATTCAGATAAAGGAACAGCCTTAACTTCTACAGTGACGCAGCAGATAGTTAATGGCTATAGAATGGAAGTTCCACATTCCATATCAACCCCAAAGTTCAGGGATTGTAGAAAGAATGAACAAATCAAAGATAAAATCGAGGAAAGCAACCAAGGGTACATACCGTATACACTCAAGTATAAGTCGAGATTTTCAGCCCTTTTTTTGGGCTGAAAGTGCCCCCCTCGACTTATACTCGAGTCACTGCTGTCAGACTACAAGATCAGCGTGTCATGCAGGCAGACGGCGGCCAGCGTGTGCCATTACCATTCGGCGGCCATTCACTGTTCAAAAGCCGCGCCTCCTTCTCGTCTGTGATAGGCAGAAAACTCCATTTCCCAGCAGTCAGTGTACAGCCTATCACGGACATTCTTTCATCCTTGTCCGTGGTATGAGGATGAGAGAAGGTCCGTGATAGGCTGACCGCTGACTGCCGGGAAATGGAGTGTTCTGCCTATCATGGACGAGAAGGAGGCGTGGCTTTTAAACAGTAGAATGGCCGATTGTATTATGGCACGCTGATCATTGCAGAGTGGCACACAGAGGCATGCACAGGACACAGGTGGGATGCACACATACACAGGGACACATGCACAGGACACTGGAACATAACCACACAGGACACAGGCACATAACCACACAGGACCATAACCACACAGGCACATATACACAGGACACATGCACATATACACAGGAAGGTATACAGCTGCAGATGGGCATTGTTGACCCTCTTTTTCCACTTAAAGTAGCTGTTGCATTTATCACCCTCGTCTTGTACTCGGGTCAATACATTTTTCCCTTTTTGTGGTAAATTAGGGCCTCGACTTATACTCGGATCGACCTATACTCGAGTATATACGGTATGTTAGGTGGGAAAAATTACCTCACTACAGTGCTTGCAGAAATCAGGATGACCCCAAATAATAGTACCAAAATTGTCACCTTTTGAAATTTTGATGGGAAGACCGTTCACTACCCCTTGGACTGAAACACCCATGGTCCTAATGCCTGGTGGCCTGGAGCTGATACAAGTGTATGTTTTGAATTTAATGCATTTGTTAAATGCTAAGGTGATGTGTCTGCCTTTCAGTTGCCTTCACAGGAACACATCCTTTCCAACAAGGAGACAGAGTGGTCATAAAGGCCCTACACAACAAAATCGATCCCCCTTACGGAGAACCAACATTTACCACATTTACTCGTACAGCAATACTAACAGTCGATTCACATTCTTAAGATACATGCTTCCAGAGTTAAACAAAAACCCCACCCATTGGACCAAGTAGACCAAAAACTTGCAAGAACTTTGGACTGATCATTTTGATTTTAGTGACAGTTTTTTTTTATGGTCTGGATTAGTGCCACTTATTCGTACCATCCACGAGAGTTTTCAGTATTCAACTTTGTGGCACTGCTCCAATCCCCAAAAGTAGTTCCTGTATTACTTTTGGTAACTCTGGGGACGTTTTGAAGAGAAATCTGTGCATGAACCTGCAGATGTCTGCCAAATCGTTCCTGAAGCCGGACTGCATTGTCTGTTTGAAATCGTGCGCGTTCACCTGAACTCGCACAATTTATAAACCACATTCAGTGTGAACCTGGGCTTAAAACAGAGAGGAGCGCATTGTTTAGCACGTCTGAAATGGTCTGGTCATGGTTCCCTGCCTGAACAGATGGGTTAATTCATACGATTAACCATCTTAATACTTATACTAACCTTATTGGTACGATTTTAAATGATACGCAGATGGATATAGGCCTATTGAATGTAGAACTAAGAGCAGTTAGGAAGGAACTGATCTTGCAGGAAAAGGCCATAGAATCTCTGGGCTCAGCTATTACCGATTTATGTGAGGTCACAGAGAATTATGAGTGTTGTACTTGGATACATAATACCAGTATAGACATTCCAGATTACAATGAGATCATTGAGAAACAGAAAAGGGGGTATCAAAGCTGCAAGCTGAGGCCAGAAATATTGCAAAGACACGGTGATGAAGGAGGCGAGGGCTCAGGGGGAACTCCGCTTTGAAAATGCCAAACTCCTGATCTTCCCAGATTACTCGCTGGAAACGCAGAAACAGCGGAAATCATTCAATGCAGTGAGGGCCAGACTCCGAGCCAAGCATATCAAGTACAGCATGCTGTTTCCGGCCAGGCTGTGGGTGGAAGATGGTGAATCGGTGCGATTCTTCACTACTCCTGAGGATGCCTCCACGTGGATTGACACGCTACCCCGCAGATAAGTTACCCTGAACAAGGGAAGTTGTTTATTTCTAGTTAAATGAGCCATGGCCAACTGGTGCCTTAAAGACGTGCCTCCTTTATTCACTGGCCTGATCACTACTCCTGGCCCAGAAGGCTCCCCATGTGTTACAAGTCACCTTGCCTTAAGGTACACGGGAGCCCAGGGTTTCATTGGTCCCCACCCTATCATAATTTGAGATATTCTAGCAGGGGAGGCGGGAGTTAATTGTTCCTCTGCATATCCTCCTTCCCCCTATTCCTTCCTATCTATCTATGTTGGTCATGGCCGGGAAAATATAACTGTTCCTGCAACGTTGAAGTTCAAGTTTCTACCCCCAGCTGTTGCCGGGAGACTGCACCCGCTTCTTGTGATCCGATCTCCAGCAGAGGACTAGATGTTCCTCATCTGACTGCTGAACTGTGGATGCTGTTCCGCTCACGGTACCCCATTACAGGCGTGTTCGCCTTGGTTCTGAGTTGGGATCCTAAGCCTCCCAGGGGTTTGGGTCGGGGTTGGCAGGGTGGGGGGCATGGTTGGGAATGTTCTGTTATAACCGGTTTTATTGTTTTTTTCACAAGCGATGCACTTATGTTTGTCACAAGATATGCAGGATGCCATGTTTTGACATTTTTAGGGGTCCATCTGTTCTTGCATGGTGATCTATGGATAGAAAATGTGATACCGGGCATAGATGGCGGATTGTACCATAATCTCATGGAACACCAGGGGTTTGAATTCCTCTGTTAAAAGGTCACTGGCGTTCAATTCCTTAAAACATACCACCCCCAAATGTGTATACTACAGGAGACCCACCTGACGGGAAGCAGACTCCTGAGTCTTAGACGACCCTGGGTGGGACACCAATACCACCTACTCCAGGTGAGTCAGCATCCTAGTACATAAATCCTTACCGTTTAGACTGATGGCACTTGAGCTTGATCCTGATGGCCGGTATGTTGTACTGCATGCCATAATAGACAGATTAGAGCTAGTGGATTAGAGCCCCCCCCCCGGCCTCTATAGGAATACTTAACCAATTTATCTTAAAAAATAGCTGCCTTTGGCACGGATAATGTGGTAATACTGGGGGACTTTAACCTGGTCCCGGATCCTGCAATGGACAGGCTAACGCCCGGAGTGGGCTTGCCTTCAGAGCTGTTCTCGTGGGCTGAGGCATCTAATTTGACCGACGTGTGGAGGTGGCATCACCCTTCTCGGCGGGCCTACACATTTCACTCAGCCTCACACAAGACACTATCACGTATAGATCTTGCATATGTGGGGGGGGTCTGTCCTGCCCAGGGTTCGGGACATTAATATACTTCCCCGTGGCACATCCAATCACGCTCCACTTGCCTTAAAGCTTTGTGTGTCTAATGCTCAGAGGGAGAGTCTTTGGAGACTGTCCAGATTTTGGCTGTCCAACTCCAGGATATCTGAACCATATAGATCCGAGGCAATACATTATTGGCAGGACCTTGACCATTCTGTGACTCTGACCACATCCTGGGACGCATTTAAGGCCTTCAACTAGGGGTAGTTTACAAACACACATCCGTAGGATCCAGACAGATTTGAGGAAGGAAACAGAGGGCTGAGGAGAAGGTAGCAGCATTAGAGGCGAAATATTCCATGACGGGGTCCCCTGGGGTGTACTCAGACTTGCAGGCTGCATTGAGGGATGTTCTCTTACTACGCACGATGGCCACAAAGACCAAATTTCTACACCAGTCCCAAAGAATTTTTGAACAATGAGAAAAAACGGGCAGCATGCTGGCATGGCTGGCGAGGGAAAGCTCCTCCCCGGTGACTATCTCAACCATATGCGATTCGGACGGGACGACCTTGACCGATCCCACAGATATTGATAACAGATTTGCATCATTCTATCAAGAGCTCTATGGCTACCGGATGGGGTGCTCGGATGAGGAGCTGACAGCATACCTCTACGGGGTGGAGCTCCCTTGCCTGACATCCACATGTAGGGAAGCATTAGATGGCCCGATCCTAATAGAGGAAATTCAGCAGGCAGGAGGCTCTTTACAAAATATTAAAACACCAGGTCCAGACGGCATTCCAGCCGAATTCTATAAAACATACGCTGAAGAAATACTCCCATCGTTTAAATGAATGCTCCAAAAAGCCATGGAAGGGAACACACTGCCCCCGACAATGGCTGAAGCAGTTATTGTGGTCATTCTTAAACCTGCTAAGCCCCCCTGATCAGTGCTCCTCGTATCGGCCAATTTCACTCCTTAACGTCGACGCCAAGATATTGGCTGGATGTTTGAACACTAATCACGGCACTGGTCCATCCAGACCAGTCTGGATTTATGCCAAGAAGGGGGACTGATATTAACATTAGACGCCTCCTTACACATCTTTCCAGGGCGGGCGGGGACAGTCCGGAGGTAGCCTCTCGCCGCTGAAAAAGCTTTTGATTCAGTTGAGTGGCACTACCTCTGGGCTGTCCTGCGCAAATTTGGATATGGCCCTCGCTTCATTAGCTGGGTGCAGATGTTGTACCACAACCCCATGGCTCGCATACGTACAAATAACTCGCTGTCCTTGCCCTTCCCTCTATCTAGGGGCACTAGAGAGGGCTGTCCACTCTCTCCCGGGCTGTTTGCCCTGGCCATGGAACCCATGGCTGCCCGTGTTAGATCCACCCCCTCAGTACAAGGGACAAAATATCCCTATATGCCGATGATACCTTTCTCTTAAAGACATCTCCTCCCTCCCACCAGCACTTCAAATAGACGAGTTTGGCACATTCTCAGGAATCAAGGTAAACTGGGGGAAATCAATCCTTTTTTCATTAAACACATCCAGTCAAAACATACTGACAGGCACCCCCCTAAACTGGACGACTGAATTAAAATATTTAGGAGTAAAGGTTGTAGCTTTGCGGTCTTCATATTTTGAACTAAACCCCCAGCCACTACTCAAAAACCTCTCGCAGAAATGTGCAGCCTGGAAAACTCTCCCCCTCATTAAAATGATATACCTACCTAAATTTCTGTACCTTTTTCGGAATTCACCCTTGATTCCCCCCGCCTCATTTTTTGCCAAACTGAAAAGTATAATATCCTCCTTTATCTGGAACGGCAGGCCCCCAAGACTGGCTCCTCCAGCTACCCATCACTCAAGGGGGTCTGTCTCTACCGGACTTCCAGGTCTACTTCTGGGCGGCTGTCCTGGTGACGGAAGTGGGGGCTCACCCCAAAGCGATGCTGTTGAATATTTTCAATCCCAGTGTACAAAGCAAATATACCAAACTATTTGAGTTACGCTACATTTTATGCCCGTAAAGAGATATGCCTCCACTGGAAGGACGCCTCACCCCCTAGGGTATCTTCATGGCGCCTAGCAATGAACTCTGTACTCCCATTATACAAACTCACATAAGTTAATCGTAACTGCCCTAAAAAAATTCAACAAGATATGGTCAGGATGGATAGATGCATGGGGTGCTGGGGCTGTGGATGATATGCGTGGTAATGCTGATGTACCAGCTTCATGATTATACATCACGGCTAAGATCTCTTAATTAAGCACCTATTGTTTATGCCAAGTTAAACTAATAAGGTACTTGTGGTTCCTCCCTTGTCTCTCCCCCCCCCTCCCTTCTCCCCACAAGACCTCCTTGGTTAATTTGCTTCGACCTGTGGCCCCTATGCACATGTTTTACTGCAGTATCATGTAATGCTCTCAAACATCTTCCTACTGTCTATGTGAACAAACTAATTACCTATCTTGTGACTAGATATGTACTGCTACTACTATATTGAACTGTGTCTATGCATCGCTTGTACTGTTAAATATCTTGAATAAACATTTCTTGTGAAAAAAAAGAAAGTGATAAAGGGTTACTGTAAAATTCCAAAATACGCATTCTATATTTTTATGACTACTATATAAACTTTGTCAAGTAATATATAAAATGACTTACATTATGGGCCATCGTCTTAGTTGAGTCTAGTTTTTTCAAATTGTCAGTAGGAGAATTGTAAATAGGCAGAGCCACAGATGCCTGCGTTTTCAGGTGCAGGACCTTAATGTTTTTCCATTTCTGAAAATAAACAGGCAAAACTGTCAGGTTGAACTAAAATCACACACAACAGTCATAAGAAAACTCACCTGGACCATGTTTGCATGGATTAATTCATGTCCTAATACGCATTTTTTTTTTTTTTTTTTGGGCTTTCAAAAGAAAACAGTTGGAGGGGCCATGAAACCTAAGAGTTAGCAACTTGGTAAGTGAAGCCTAGCTCCGGGGGAAACCACGGTTTAGGAGATATTCACACTGCATGCAGCCCGTGACTTAACCGGCACATGTGCTCTGGAGGTACGGCATACCCATGCCATCCCTTCAGAGCTGTGCCGTGGCTCCTGCACGGGAGTGACGTCATCACTGTTTAGCCAGTCAGACAGCAGTAGCACGCAAACGTGAAAGGAAGGCTGGGTGAAGATGGAAGCCCTGTCAGCGGTGACAGTGTGCCATTAAAGGGTTTCATAACAAGATAATTTTATAATGTGCTAGTATGCGATGCACATTATGCCATGGTCTAGCCAGGTTTTATTATTTTTTTTAAAAAGGCTGCGATTTACTACCGCTTTAAGTGTTTGTTTATGTCTAGGTACTAGGAAGAATCAGTTCAACTTACCAGATATCCGATTTTCCATGTACTCTCCCCTTCTCGCTTATGCTTCTTCTTGTGCATCGGGGTTTCTCAACAAGGGTTCCTCCAGGTTCCTTGATCAATTTCTGCCTCTCAGCCAAGTTCCCACTGACACCATTGATCTTTTCAACTATCTGTAAAGGTGGTAATTCTTCCCAATGACCACAAGTGTAAGGGGGTATTCTTCCCAATGACCGTCACACTAATGTATCATGAGTTGTAGATCTAGTAATTTCTAGCAAAGGCTCTAGACCAAAAAACATTTTATTTCAAGGGCTCCTCTGGTGTTAAAAGGGTTGTTGTAAACAGTTTTGTGACTGAGACAAATGCAGGATGCTGCATAATATATATATATATATATATATATATATATATATATATATATATATATATATATATGAGCAAAAAGTATTTAGTCAGCCAATTGTGCAAGTTCTCCCACTTAAAAAGATGAGAGGCCTGTAATTGTCATCATAGGTATACCTCAACTATGAGAGACAAAATGTGGAAACAAATCCAGACAATCACATTGTCTGATTTTTGAAAGAATTTATTTGCAAATTATGGCGGAAAATAAGTATTTTGTCAATATCAAAAGTTCATCTGAATACTTTGTTATATATCCTTTGTTGGCAATGACAGAGGTCAAACGTTTTCTGTAAATGCTTGAAATGCTTCTTACGAAGCCACTCCTTCGTTGCCCGGGCGGTGTGTTTGGGATCATTGTCCTGCTGAAAGACCCAGCCACGTTTCATCTTCAATGCCCTTGCTGATGGGAGGAGGTTTGCACACAAAATCTCAATACATGGCCCCATACATTCTTTCATGTACACGGATCAGTCGTCCTGTTCCCTTTGCAAAGAAACAGCCCCAAAGCATGATGTTGCCACCCCCATGTTTCACAGTAGGTATGGTGTTCTTGGGTTGCAACTCAGCATTCTCTCTCCTCCAAACAAGACGAGTTGTGTTTCTACCAAACAGTTCTACTTTGGTTTCATCTGACCATATGACATTCTCCCAATCCTGTTCTGGATCATTCAAATGCTCTCTAGCAAACCTCAGACGGGCCTGGACATGTATTGGCTTAAGCAGGGGGACACGTCTGGCACTGCAGGATCTGAGTCCCTGGCGGCGTAGTCTGTTACTGATGGTAGCCTTTGTTACGTTGGTCCCAGCTCTCTGCAGGTCATTCACTAGGTCCCCCGTGTGGTTCTGGGATTTTTGCTCACCATTCTTGTGATCATTTTGACCCCACGGGGTGAGATCTTGCGTGGAGCCCTATATCGAGGGAGATTATCAGTGGTCTTGTATGGCTTCCATTTTTTAATTATTGCTCCCACAGTTGATTTCTTCACACCAAGCTGCTTGCCTATTGAAGAGTCAGTCTTCCCAGCCTGGTGCAGGTCTACAATTTTGTTTCTGGTGTCCTTCGACAGCTCTTTGGTCTTCATCATAGTGGAGTTTGGAGTGTGACTGAGGTTGTGGACAGGTGTCTTTTATACTGATAACAAGTTCAAACAGGTGCCATTAATACAGGTAATGAGTGGAGGACAGAGGAGCCTCTTAAAGAAGAAGATACAGGTCTGTGAGAGCCAGAAATCTTGCTTGTTTGTAGGTGACCAAATACTGTATTTATTGGCGTGTAACACTCACTTTTTCACCATGAAAATCGGCTGCAAATAGCGTGTGCGTGTTATACGCCAATACTTCAATTTTAGCTGCCTTGTAGGGGACATGGAGGGGGGCAGGACGAGCGCCGGCAGATTACATACAGTGAGAATCTCCTGTTTACTTGGTGGCCTCTGTAATGGGAAGTCCCATCTCTTGGGCCGCCATTGGACCACTGTTCTGCCTATCATAGGAGATTCACACTGTATGTAATCTGTCGGCGCTCCTCCCGCCCCCCTCCCTGTCCCCTCTAGGCTGCAGATGGGCATCGATCAGGCTGCATTGATGGCAATGGTGAGGCTGCTGCATTGATGGCAATGGTGAGGCTGCAGATGGGCACTGATCAGGCTGCATTGATGGCAATGGTGAGGCTTCAGATGGGCAATGATCCTTATTTTGCTTCAAAGTTCCTTATTTAAAATGTAAGTTTTTTCCTGAAACTTCCCTCTTAAAATGAATGTGCGTGTTATATGCCTGTGCGTGTTATACGCCGATAAATATGATACTTATTTTCCACCATAATTTGCAAATAAATTCTTTCAAAAATCAGACATGTGATTGTCTGGATTTGTTTCCACATTTTGTCTCTCATAGTTGAGGTATACCTATGACAATTACAGGCCTCTCATCTTTTTAAGTGGGAGAACTGTGCAATTGCTGGCTGACTAAATACTTTTTTGCCCCACTGTGTGTAAAATATATACATACATATACACACATACATATACACACACACACATATACACACAGTGGGGACGAAAAGTATTCAGACCCCCTTAAATTTTTCACTCTGTTATATTGCAGCCATATGCTAAAATCATTTAAGTTCATTTAAGTTCATTTTTTTCCTCATTAATGTACACACAGCACCCCATATTGACAGAAAAACACAATTGTTGACATTTTTGCAGATTTATTAAAAAAGAAAAACTGAAATATATCACATGGTCCTAAATATTCAGACCCTTTGCTGTGACATTCATATTTAACTCAGGTGCTGTCCATTTCTTCCGATCATCCTTGAGATGGTTCTACACCTTCATTTGAGGTCATTATACTGATTGGACTTGATTAGGAAAGCCACACACCTGTCTATATAAGACCTTACAGTTCACAGTGCATGTCAGAGCAAATGAAAATCATGAGGTCAAAAGGAACTGCCTGAAGAGCTCACAGACAGAATTGTGGCAAGACACAGATCTGGCCAAGGTTACAAAAAAAATTTCTGCTGCACTTAAGGCTCCTAAGAGCACAGAGGCCTCCATAAACCTTAAATGGAAGACGTTTGGGACGACCAGAACCCTTCCTAGAGCTGGCTGTCCGGCCAAACTAAGCTATCCGGGGAGAAGCGCCTTGGTGAGAGAGGTAAAGAAGAACCCAAAGATCACTGTGGCTGAGCTCCAGAGATGCAGTCGGGAGATGGGAGAAAGTTATAGAAGGTCAACCATCACTGCAGCCCTCCACCAGTCGGGGCTTTATGGCAGTGTGGCCTGACGGAAGCCTCTCCTCAGTGCAAGACACATGAACGCCTGCATGAAGTTTGCTAAAAAACACATGAAGGACTCCAAGTTGGTGAGAAATAAGATTCTCTGGTCTGACCAAGATAGAACTTTTTGGCCTTAATTCTAAGCGGTATGTGTGGAGAAAACCAGGCACTGCTTATCACCTGGCAGCATCATGTTGTGGGGGTGTTTTTCAGCTGCAGGGACAGGACGACTGGTTGCAATCGAAGGAAAGATTAATGTGGCCAAGTACAGGGATATCCTGGACGAAAACCTTCTCCAGAGCGCTCACGACCTCAGACTGGGTCGAAGGTTTACCTTCCAACAAGACAATGACCCTAAAGTACACAGCTAAAATAACAAAGGAGTGGCTTCACAACAACTCCGTGACTGTTCTTGAATGGCCCAGCCAGAGCCCTGACTTAATTAAGCATCTCCGGAGAGACCTAAAAATGGCTGTCCACCAACATTTTCCATCCAACCTGACAGAACTGGAGAGGATCTGCAAGGAGGAATGGCAGAGGATCCCCAAATCCAGGTGTGAAAAACTTGTTGCATCTTTCCCAAAAAGACTCATGGCTGTATTAGATCAAAAGGGTGCTTCTACTAAATACTGAGCAAAGGGTCTGAATACTTAGGACCATGTGATATTTTAGTTTTTCTGTCAACATGGGGTGCTGTGTTTACATTAATGAAGAAAAAAAATGAACTAAAATTAACTAAATTAACTAAATTGATTTTAGCAAATGGCTGCAATATAACAGAGTGAAAAATGTAAGGGGGTCTGAATACTTTCTGTCCCCACTTTGTGTGTGTGTGTGTATGTATATATATATATATATATATATATATATATATATATATATATATATATATATATATACATACATACACACACACACAAATACGATATATATACACACATACATAAACAGTGGGTATAGAAAATAATCACCCCCCTTAAAATAATCACATTTTGTTGCTTTGCAGCCTGAAATGAGTCTTACAAGTTCACAGTTTTGCTTTATCCAGCTGTATTTACTAGTGCAACTTATAACATCCAAGTGAAAGATCTAACACCAACCTTTCAGGAAGAGAAAAAAAAAAAAAAATCAAAACCAGAATCACTGAGTTAGAAAAAAAAAAAAGGATCACCCCCCCCCCCCCCCTTTAAGTCAGTATTTTGTTGGACCACCTTTTGCTTTAATTACAGCCTTTAGTTTGTTGGAATATGCCTCTACCAACTTTGCACATCTAGACGTTGCAATATTTGCCCACCCTTCGCAGAACTGCTCAAGTTCAGATAAATTTGATAGTGACCATTAGTGGACTGCAGTCTTCAAGTCATTCCACAGATTTTCAATGGGGTTTAAGTCTGGGCTCTGACTAAGCCATGTAAGGACATTCACCTTTTTCTCCTGCAACCACTATGTGGTCATTTTTGCCATGTGCTTTGGATCATTGTCATGTTGGAAGGTAAACCATCTTACAATTGACACCTTTCTGGCAGAAGGCAGCAGATTTTCCCTCAAGAATTTTATGGTATTTTGCCCAATCCATTTTTTGTCTATCTTGACAAGTGCTCCAGTCTCTGCTGCAGAGAAACAGCCCCATAACATGCTTTGCTGTAGGAATGGTGTTATTTGACGCTGGTGAGCTGTATTGGATTTTTGCCAGACATATATGGTGTTGAGGCCAAATTAAATTTTAGTCTCATCAGACCACCTTAAAGTGGATCTTTCCATCTATTCAATTTTTTGCCCTCGTTTCAACTTTGGATAGAAACACATTTTTTTATGCCAAATACCTTATACAGCCAACTTCCCGTTTCTTGTCTGGTAAAAAGCCTAGGCTTATGACATGCACAGCTCTCACTCTCATGAGAGGGCCAATCAGAGCTGCAGGTGCGCCTCTGTGTGTAAATCCAGGACGTGAACAGGCAGCAGCTTCAGCTGCCCACAGTTAAAATGGATGAAGCGAGACTCGGTGGAGGGGAATTTCTGCAGCATATTTGGCAAGTACAGAGTCACAGTATAAGTCACAGTATATCACATAAAATATGCAAAGTGGTTGGAGGGAAGCTTCAGAATGGCAAAGATGTTTTTATTACAAATTATGTGAGCAGACTGCAGTTCTTTAACCACTTCCTGCCCACCATATAGCAAAATGACAGCCAGAAAGTGGTTTTGTTATTCTGACTGGGCGGTCATATGACGTTCAGCAGGATAAGCTGCTATCGCACGCTCCGTGGTGTGTCAGTCTGACATACTGCATCTCTGATCGAGGTAAAGAGCCTATTACTTAGGCTCTTTACCACGTGATCAGCTGTGTCCAATCACAGCTGATCAGTGTAAACAGGAAAAGCCATGTATCGGCTTTTCCTCTACTAATACTGACAGGCACTGATGTCTGCCAGTGCCTTCTGATCAGTGCCGCCCATGAGTGCCTTCCAGTGCCGCTTATGAGCGCTGCATATAAGTGCAGCCTCATCAGTGAAGGAGAAAATGTATTTACAAAGTTTTAAAACCGAAACGAAGAAAAACCTTTCCAATTTTTTTTTTCTTTTTTTGTAGCGCAAAAAATAAAAACACCAGTGGTGATAAAATACCATCAAAAGAAATATCTATTTGTGGGGGGGGGGGGGGGGGGGGGAAAGAATTTAGGTACAGCGTCGCATGATCACGCAATTGTCATTCAAAATGTGATAGCGCTGAAAGCTGAAAATTGGTCTGGGCAGGAAGTGTATAAGTGCCCTGTATTGAAGCGGTTAAACGCACCTTGAAGATTTAGGCCCCATGGAAAAAGGTGTTCTGGTCAGAGGGGATAAAAATTGAATTACAACCCTCCCCTCCCCCATGAATGCTGTGCTTGGGTCAATAAGCTCTTCCTCCCATCCTCGGACTTAGCACAGGACGTGCAGCCGAGCGGCTCTTGCCCAAATTGCACACAGCTAATCTGACTTTCAAACACAACCTCAATCAGCACAGCGTGTAGCTGGTAGTTGCAGTTCTAAACTCTGAAATCCTCAGGTCAAGAAAGCAGTACATCTGCAACAGCCAGCTACACACTGTGCAAATGCACGTTATGTCTGAGGAAAAAAAAAAAAAATCTGATCTTAGCTGTATGCAAGTGTTGGGAGGGGCAGTTCCCTGTCAGCAGTGATCCCGTTCTCTGCCCTGCTGACGCCCGTCCTCTGCCCTACTGATCCCTGTACACTTCCCTGCTGACCTATCCTCTGCCCCCGACATGTTTTACTGCACCCCCATATCAGACACAATAGATCCGGTCCTGATGTTGTCCGAAACTTCAAGCTGCCTGCTATGATTTGCACTGGGGCGGATCTGAGAGCTGAAGGCGCAGGCATTGGGGCGGATCTGAGAGCTGAAGGCGCAGGCATTGGGGTGGAACTGAGAGCTGAAGGCGCAGGCATTGGGGCGGATCTGAGAGCTGAAGGCGCAGGCATTGGGGCGGATCTGAGAGCTGAAGGCGCAGGCATTGGGGCGGATCTGAGAGCTGAAGGCGCAGGCATTGGGGCGGATCTGAGAGCTGAAGGCGCAGGCATTGGGGCGGATCTGAGAACTGAAGGCGCAGGCATTGAGGCGGATCTGAGAACTGAAGGCGCAGGCATTGGGGCGGATCTGAGAGCTGAAGGCGCAGGCATTGGGGCGGATCTGAGAGCTGAAGGCGCAGGCATTGGGGCGGATCTGAGAGCTGAAGGCGCAGGCATTGGGGCGGATCTGAGAGCTGAAGGCGCAGGCATTGGGGCGGATCTGAGAGCTGAAGGCGCAGGCATTGGGGCGGATCTGAGAGCTGAAGGCGCAAGCATTGGGGCGGATCTGAGAGCTGAAGGCGCAAGCATTGGGGCGGATCTGAGAGCTGAAGGCGCAAGCATTGGGGCGGATCTGAGAGCTGAAGGCGCAAGCATTGGGGCGGATCTGAGAGCTGAAGGCGCAAGCATTGGGAAGGATCTGAGAGGTTTAGGCGCAGGCATTGGGGCGGATCTGTAACGTGAAGGTGCAAGAATTGGGGCAGATCTAAAACTGTAAATGCGCAAGAATTGGGACTGATCTGAGGTGTGACAGCGCAAAGCTCAATATTCATTTCTTACTGTTATGCAAGCTGTTTACAGCATTTATAAATTCCTTTCCATGATTGAGTGTGTGAAGTTGGCCTTTTCTGTGTAGCTGCCACTCTCAATATTTATTGGCACACTATGCTCAAAAGGTTGCCCACCCTGGTCCACAGCTTCATTAGAGGAGATTCATGTGTACAAACTACTAAGGTACTGTAATGCAATAATGTGGTAAAGAGCGCCCTCTTTTTAGTAGAGTTTTCGACTCATCTAATATTCCATGACAAAATTACCAGTTCCATATTCATAACGTGTTCAAGATGGTGGAGTAACCAGACATGCTCCCCAGAGCTCTGCTGGAGTAATCTTCGCCTTACCTGGGGAATCCTGTGTCCTATTGCCGCTGTGCTGGAGTAATCTTCGCCTTACCTGGGGAATCCTGTGTCCTATTGCCGCTGTGCGGATTGTGGATGCCTTCCAAGACTCCAGGGCATCCGGGGAAAGGGCAAGAAACTTAGTCTCCCTCCAGGAATCCTCAATGGCGCCTGCCCAGAGCTTCTGGCGGGTTGTCGCCCATAGGTGCACTCCAATATGGCATCCCAGACAGACCTGCCAGAGGAACACGCACCTTCTCCGCCGGGGATCCCAGAGGTCATGGGGGCTATTGAGGCGGTACAGCTGGACATTGAACTTATTCGGAAGATCTGCTCTAGATTGACCACTACGGAGCTATGGGTCAATCACGTGGAGGACTCCGTGGCGGAGCATACAGTGGTGATCCGCACCCTAATCTAAGATGAAGGTACTTGAACACCGTGCTGAGGATGCCGAGAACCACTGCCGGAGGAATAGCCTTTGCATTATCGGGCTACCCTGAAGGAGCAGAGGGTAAGTGAACCCACAGTGTTTGTGGATGAACTCCTCTGATCTCTATCTGCTGCCCAGCTTTCATCCTATTTCACCGTAGAGGGCCCATCGAATGCCACCGCAGCCTGGCCCGTAGGGAGCCCCTTTATCGTCCGGCTACTAAACTTCAGGGATCCAGATGAGATCCTGCGGGTGGCTCGTGCAGCTGTAGAAATCACAAACGGTACCTATGTGGCAAATTAAAAAAAACTAGAGAGGCTAATGCATTCTGCAAACACCCAATGGTGGGAAAAACTCTTTATTTCAAAATATATAGAAACAAAAACATCACCCAGAGCATTACGTATTATCCAGTCGTGCCCATTCCTGGAACCTGCCCATTCCAAGGAATGGCAAAAAATCTGATAATTTTGCACTTCAAAGTGGATAGAAATACTTATCCAACAGACAATCTAGATAGTTCATAACACCTGGTATGACATACTAAAAAAAAATACCAAAAAGAAAGACTCTTATAAAAATAAAATTAGGCAAATTTAGGCAAGATCTAAATGACTAACAGTGATGTCTTCTCATGGAAGAAAAATGCACACCATCTGCCCTCTCGCCTTACTCTCGATCTACAGAGTGTTGCCATTTATAGTCCGAATCTTTCCTTCCCTTCTCCCTATGGCAACATACCAGACCATCCAACAATCCACTCACTATACCCCGCCAGGCAAAATCATCATTACATACTACACCAAACACACATAATGCAGTTCTGTTCAAGAGTCTCAACTCTTTTTACAATAATAGAACTAATCATGTCACCACTACCAATCCTCACATCGAAGTATACAGTTCACTCAGTACTGTACCAAATACATCTTCGACTCATCACTCCACATTGGTTTCATCATTTGATAAACAATCTACCATTGACCCGTGTGGTTCTTCTTCCAGAATGCAACATACCCCTAGAGTTCATATCCTACTGCCCATAACTCGGGAGCCAAACACCAGCGCCTATGACCCCACAGACATCGCTTCTATGTCTGATCCCAACCATGGACCCAATGTTCTGTTCAACATCACCTCATCCCATGTTACCCCATGTGACAATTTAGTAACTTAGACTAACCCCGCTGTGCAGACTTTTTTAGTGACAAGTCCCCCTCAGGAACAGCACACAAAAAAGAAAGTTCACAGAAGAGGTTGCAGAGAGGTAGAAAGAGCAAAAAAAGCACCAAAAACAAATCACGCAGAGTGTAAAGCTATTCAATCTCTCACACTAACAGAAGCTGAAACCTCTCTTCTAAGTCGGGGCCTTAATTTCAACCCACTCAACAAACCTAATCCCTATACCCTATTTAAAAGATCTGAATAGGTACATCAGGACTCTTACTCAAAAGATTCTTTCAGATCAAAGAACCAAAAAATCTGCTTAATTCAGTCACATGCTACAGTGAATCACCCAATACACCTTTGTCCAACTCTATAGATTTTGATGCTGACATCAAACTATACCAAGAGAACGAAAATGAAGATCTCAGTTTGTTCACACATCTTGCCACCTCCCCACCCCCCCCCCCCGGGTTAAACACTCTTCATTGAAACCCAAATCTATCTTCTACTACCCTTACCATGCCCATATTTAGAAACTTTTTATAGGGTTGTTTATTCAGATTTTCTCAAACTCTGTCAACCACCTAATACTAATCACCTAATACTAATCCATATAGATCTGGGCTACTTGTCTAGGGATGAACAATCAGCCCTTAAGTCTCATGAATGACAAAGACCCCATTATCAAAAGTGCAGACAAAGGGGGTGGGATAGTCATAAAAAAAAAAAATCAAACAGATTACATTGTGGAGGCACACAGACTATTGGCCAATTCCACCACATATGTAAAACTTGGCAAAGACCTTCTACCAGGCTGCGAAACCGAGGCCGATGCACTGGTCAATAAACACAGTCTAGCAGCATCCTAGAAAAAACAGAAGCCTTGTTTATTCTTAAGGGGTACTAAAAGTAGGGGTACTTTTATCACTTCCCTAAGATACATAACCAAACCCCCCCCCACAGGCAGACCCATTATAGCTGCCATTGACAGCATCACAACATGATTCTCCAAATATATAGACCAATTCTTACAACCACTAGCCAAAAATCTCCAATCCTATATAAGAGATGGCACTCACCTCTTAGAACTTCTACAACCATACACATGGGAACCCAACCTATAAATGGGTTTCACTAGATGTAAACTCTCGCTACACATCTATACCACATGCTTATGGTCTGTCGACTGAATTATTTTCTATCCCGAGACCCATATTCCAGCCCCAAACAAGTTCAGTTCATCTTGGATGCGACCAAATTGTCTGACCGATAACTATTTTAGAATTCTTTTTACAAATACAGGAAACTGCTCTGGCTGCCAACTTTGCTCCATCGTATGCAAATCTGGCCATGGGTTTAAGGCAATCTAGGTACATTTGGAACAGCAACCCATTTGCCAGTAACCTAAATATTTTTTGGCCGGTATAAAGACGTCAATCATCGTCTGGGACAGCTCCCCAGACCTAGTGAGGGACTTTGTAGAACATTCCAATAATAATCCATTTGGACTCTCCTTCACCTACGACCAAGACAAAAACACATTAGGTTTCTTAGACTTGGAATTGAGCCACCACGAGAGGTCAATACAAGCCAAAAACATTACAAAACCCACTGCAGGAAACACTCTGCTTCACTATAACAGCTGTCATTACCCCAAGGGGACCCAAAACATCCCATAAGGCCAATACCGCCAACTCAGACAAAATTGTATAAACACCACAGACTATATAGAACAAAGTCACCTGCTCAAAAGAAAATGACTCGATAAGAGTTATCCTGAGTTTATTGAGCAAGCACACAATTTCTACCTTGACAGCAAACCAGTACATACATGCAAGGAGATGTTGTTGTACATAGGTCACACTATCCGCCCACTCTGAAAACGTTTTGTAGAACACTGTCGCCTAATAGAGTAAGGAAAGGACAAAGTGTCCCTCGCCACTTTGCTAACTGTCACAAAAAAAAAAAAAAAAAAAAAAAAAAAAAAAATCGACCACAGGCCTCAAAGTTTGGGTGCTAGAATACCCAGGGGTCTTTCAGAGGCAGAGAGATTCCACTGGCTTTGCGAAAGGGAGACCTACTGGATATACTTCTGTGGATACCATCTCGCCAGGAGGCTTGAATGAGGAATTAGAGGTGGGGACCATCATATAACATTACACACCACCCTGTTCTCCCCCCCCCCTCCTTTTTCACATACAGTCCCCCTTCCACCGGGTTTTTTGTCTATCTTTTAATCACTGTACTAATCTTGTTAGATTTTTTTTCATACTACTCCAACCTGGAAGTTCGGGTGGTCCCTAATCCAAGGGAGGTTGGGCACATATGTCACTCCCCCCCCCCCCGTCTCTCACTTAAGTATATAGTGGTACAAGGTTAACTTAGTTGCCCATATTACTACTTTGGCTAGTGTTGTGCATGACAGGCTGCCCTGCTTCTCAGTGTCGAGCCAGGCTTGCGGCTGACATAGCTGAGGATAGGGTACCTGGTCGCCCACGTTGGGATCACATATCCATAGCACTCACCTCACCATTACATCCCCCACCCTTCCCATCATGCTAAGCATGACTGCGAATTACCCATATCCAAATTCCCCCATACTTTATACATGGATAATACTATGTATATTGCACATCTCCACTACCAAGTTGAGGTGATGGACAATAGATTATAGACAAAAATTCTATTATGTACAACCTCCGGTCGTACCATTTCTTCATACAGAACTGCCTAGATAACCAGATGTGTCCACAGCATAGGTGGTCTGATCGACATGTGGACATGTTCACCAATTACCATTGCACATCATATATGCCTATGATACCCAGTAATTTAGACTCGATAGGTGCAAAATTCTGACACATTTGCTTTGTTCCATTGCATATTTATAGTGAAACAATCGTCATCCATTCCAGCATTCCATCTGCTTCTATGCATCATCTTGTACTGATGCATATGACTTACCCAATTACCGTCTCCCCCATGCACATATAAAGAGCTATTTCAAACAATATTTATCATGTGAGTATGCAACGTTTCTCACAACACCACACTATATTAGCGGAGTCTATTTTACTATAATATTTAATTTAATGCAGGTTCTCTTTTAGGATTTTTAGACATTCAATACATTTTTATTAATTTTTATTATTCATCATGTTGTTTACCATTTATTTCAATTGGCTTGTTTGAGATGCATTTTTTTTTATGTCTCTATCTTTTTAATTTTGTACCAATTGATGTTCTGCCAAGTACTAAGCAATGGTAATCTCACTATTGCTTTTTTACAAGCAATTTTAGTTTCTAGCCACAAGATGGCGCACTAGAGGACCTTCTGAACTGTCCATATATGGAAGTGTTAATCGATGCACCGCCTCCACTAAGGATGAGCTCCGGCGTGTTCGCATGGCGCACGTGCCGAGCCCGCCAGGAAGTCGGCACGGGGCAGCGCTAATCACAAGCAGGGAGACATTTCCCGATCTCTGCAGCCGCACATCAGGAAATGTCTCACTGCTTGTGATTAGCGCTGCCCCGTGCCGACTTCCTGGCGGGCTCGGCACGTGCGCCATGCGAACACGCCGGAGCTCATCCCTAGCCTCCACCAATCACCGCCACTTATATAAGGCCCTCACACTCTTGTACAAGCCAGCTTGAAAAAGGAGCATGTCTGTCATCACCATCGGCGGCCGCACTCAAACTGCTGAACCCTGATTGAGTGTTTTTACTCCCTCATCCCCTGTCAGATTAAACATTATGTTTAACAGCTTGCGCCAGTACCACCCAACTGTATAGAAATCAATTAACAGCTGCATCATATGTTCCCAGATTATTCTGTGGAAACAAAGAAGTTCTGCAAGTCCTTTGATTCAGTCAAGGCTGCTTTGAGAAGTAAGGGTGTAAGGAACAGTGTTCTTTTCCCGGCTAAACTCTGTTGCTGTGGCCTGGTTGTATTCTCTGGCTCCGCAAGGCTGATGCTTGCGGATGAATTTGTGCCTTTAAACTCACTGTTCACTATGGATGGTTGCTCTGATGCTTTGTTTCACTATGCTGAATGCTAGTAGGGTCACCATGGGCCTGAGAAACTGGAAATACCTTTTTTTTGTTTGGGGGGGGGGGGGGGGGGGAAATTTGTCCTCTTTATAATGTATACTTCTCTCTACCTCTCAATATCAGGTAGCTAAGTGAACAATGTTTATTTACCCTCTACTTGCAACTGACTTCCAAGCTTGTGCCCCTGGTATTGCCCAGGTGAAGACTATTGTTGCCTAATGTTACTCCAGCACCTCTCTATGGGACTTTTGCAGCCGCCAGTGTTCATCGGTGTCACCGTCTTGCAGGCAGTCACGGGAGCATCCCTGACGTGGACAGGTGCCTTTCCTCCACACACAGTCACAGTGTTCTCAGCATTAGCACGGCAGATACCTACAAGTTACTATAAATTAATATGAGTAGTGTTCTCTCAATATGGGGGGTTGGGGGGACAGTCTCTGGTGGGATGGGGTAATCTCTGGAGAGATTGGCTGTGATAGAGAGGGCTGCTGTTTCTCTGGGGGGTGGATGGGTGGCTGAGATGAGAGTTTTGGGTCGGTGGGGGTTAATGTGATCTGTCTCTGCGGTGGAAGGGGGTCTCTGTATCCCTAGGTGAAGATGGCAGTGATGGGAGTGTCTTTCTATAGGAAGGATATGTGGCTGTGATGGAGGAGCCTCTATATTTCTGAGGTGGATGGCTGTGATTATTTTATTTTATTGGGGTAGGGGGCAATTGCTGTAAAGGGGGTCTCTATCTCAAGGGGATGGCTGTGATATGGTTCTGTTTATGCGGGGTGGAGATTGCTGTGATAGGGGTCTCTGGGAAGATGGAGTGACAGTTATGGGTCTCCATCTCTAGATGGGAAGTATGGCTGTGATGGGGTTTCTATTTTTTGTTATATTTTGTGCATTTAGGAATGCATTTCAGGTCTCTTAAAAAAAAAAAAAAAAAAAAAATCTACTGGAGCAGCCCAGAATAGTTTGAGTCTTTTCCACATTTTCATAGCTCTTACATTGAAGCCTTTCTAGCTCTTTTCCTCAAGACGTAAAGAACGCCCCTAAGTATGCTGTAATGAACTGAAAGTTAAAAACTTGTAGCCCTCTTTTGGGATGGTTATGAGAATTAGCATCCTCAAATAAGATATTGCCCTAAATCCATTGGTTAAGACAATGAGAACCTTTGCTATGCTTATGCTAATTGTTAAGTGGGTCTGATAATAAATTTGGCAGTGCTTCCAGGCTCCAGCCTTGCACCCAGGAAAAGGCCTCCTCTAAAAAGAGATTCCTTTCTTGGGAAATTCTTCAATAACACAAATTGGGAACAAAGGAACTACTTCAACCAGCATACATTAACCATTAATATACTGTTGTCCGGCACGCTCAGCCTCTCCCGCTGTAGCCGTTTAGAGGAGAGGGTCCGGAGGTCACGTGACCGCCCGGCTAGAACAAAGCGCAAATAAGGTATTTTATTTAACCAATTAAGCACCGGAAGGTTTTACCCACTTTCTGACCAGGCCATTTTTTGCAATACAGCACTGTGTCGTTTTGACAATTGTGTGGTCGTGCAATGCTGTACCCAAATAAAAACGTATGTCCTTTTCTTCCCCCACAAAGAGCTTTCTTTTGGTGGTATTTGGTGGATCACCTCTGCGGTTTTTATTTTCTACAAAATATATCCAGAAAGAAAAAAAAAAAAAAATTCTTCCTCAATTTAGGCCAATATGTATTCTGCTACATATTTTTGGTAAAAAAAAATTCCCAATAAGCATATATTGATTTGCGCAAAAGTTAGAGCGTTTACAAAATAGGGGATTGATTTAGGGACTTTAAAAAACATTTTATGGTTTTTATTGGTAATGGCGGCGATCTGCATTTGACTATAAGACGCAGGCGTGCGAAACATGTAAGCCACGGTTGTCAGGGCAACAGCTTGCGATCCACAATACTTCCGGGCCATCTCCACTTCCAGCCCGACATCCACGGCAACCGTGGCATCCTGCCTCGGTCAGTCCGATCTGCTTCTTCGAGTCCATCCTCCAGCGGAGTGCACTATAATACACCTCCTGCGACACAGCGAGCTAGACACCCGCGACCAGCAACTGGACTCACAATTGTGACTGGTCTTCCCATCCTGGCACCCCCCCCCCCCCCCCCATGGCTTTTTGGTGTTGTAGGTTACTTGTATGTGTAATATTATTATATTTGTGATCCCATAAAGATACTCAAGGATCCACGATGCTGGCACTACCATCTTGAAGTTGGTAGCCAGCTGAGACTTGCAGAGAAATTCAAAGCGGTCTACTATCACATGGTGCAGGGAGACTGGTCCTACAGCCACTTCTTGGGACATGTGACATATCCCAGGAGGCTGTGGGATAAGAGCATGTTAAAAAAAAAAAAAAAAAAAAAAAATATTGCAGGATTCAGTGAAAAGCAACATTACAGATGGACCACACATCATCCAAAAGACGTTTGGGTGTGGAAGTCTTTCTTTCTTTGAATGAGTGCAACTGTTAAGTATATAAAAATAGCACCAAAATTATAACAGGTAGTCCTATTACACAAGAGTATCAATCTCTACCATTTAACAAGAGGGCAAACAGACATAACTGGGCCAGGTACTGGGATTGTAGAATTTAGTAATATTAGTAACATTTTGGATTAAACCATTTAGGAACGTTGAGGCTTCAAAAACAAAATATTGAGGCTCTGTTCACACCTAGGCGTTTTTCTGCTGTAAGCCTCAGCTCTAAAAACGCCCAACAAGAAAAATCCCATTCATTTTAATGGCCCCTGTTCACTTCTGAGCGTTTTGTCATCTGAAGCAAAACACCTAAAGCTCAATTAAGTTCAGGAGTTTTTTTTCTGGCAGATTACAGGCGTTTTCTGCTTTACATTGGTGACCTTTTGACCTGTACAAAAAACGCACGGAAATCGTGGAGAAACGCAGTAAAAAAAAAAAAAAAATTCAAGTTAGACTTACCAGTAACTTGTTTTCCAGGAGTCTTTCAGGACAGCCCCTGAGAGAGTGGCTCCACCCACTTGTCAGGAAATACACCTCCAAACTTTAAAAAGTAGACTCCTTCCCACATATTGTCAGTAGTAGTAGTCATAGTAGTATTAGAGAACCTCCAGCCCAAGCTGGAACACAATCATATGGTTAGTCACAGCATAAAAATCAAATAAGGGTGGGTTGCTGCTGTCCTGAAAGACTCCTGGAAAACAAGTTACCGGTAAGTCTAACAAACTTTTCCTTAACGTCTTTCAGGACAACACCTAAGAGGATAAAAGACTTACCCATTAGGGAGGGACCACAGCCTGCAGGACCTTTCTGCCAAAAAGCCTGATCACTTGCTGACAGAAGATTCAGTCTTTAATGACTGACAAACATTAGGTAACTTGACCACATAGCCGCCTT
Organism: Aquarana catesbeiana; assembly: GCF_042186555.1. NCBI lineage: Eukaryota > Metazoa > Chordata > Amphibia > Anura > Ranidae > Aquarana > Aquarana catesbeiana. The sequence continues at coordinate 189,960,042 of NC_133329.1, read as the reverse complement.
ACAAATTTGATCTGGAGTGGCAACAACTTTTTCTGCCCATGTAGTGGCTTGAGCTCTGGTAGAATGTTGTTTAATTCCCAGTGGGGGAGATAGCCGACAGAGTAAGCTGCAAGAATAGCGGATTTAAGCCAACTACTGACCCCTTAGAAGCTTGGCGGCCCTTTTTTTTTTTTTTTTTTCAAGCAAAGAGTCCAAAGATCAAAAATCCTTTGTTACCTCAAGGTAATGTAAAAGTTCTTCTTACATTTAAATTGTGGAATTGCCTCTTTCCCCTGAAGGGTTTGAGCAAAAAGGGTGATCTCCTGCGACCTGTTGTGAGCTGACGCTACCTTTGTTAAAACCCCGGATCTGTCTTGAGTATAATCCTATCTGTGTAGATGGATAAAAAAAAAGGGTAACTGATAGGGCGTGCAGCTCACCAATTCTCCTTGCCGAAGTTATTGCAACTAAAAATAAAGTCTCAAAAGGTTAGATTCTTCAGGGATACTGCTTGTAGGGGTTCAAAAGGTTCCTTTGAGAGGGCTTGTAGGACCACTAATAGATCCCATTTGAGAAAATGCTTAGCTGGAGCTGGTCTGGATCTAGTAAGTGCCTTAAAAAAATCTTGTGACCAAGGGCTCAGATGAGACTGGTCTCTCCAGAAAAACTCCCAACGCGGCCACTTGCACTTTAAGTGTGCTGACTGAAAGGCCTTTGTCTGCGCCATTTTGAAGGAATTCCAAAACGGACACCAAATTTTCTACCGTTCCATTTGTCGAATGACGCCAGGAGTTGTAGACTTTCCAATATTTAGCGTAAATCTTTCTGGTTACTGTCTTCCTACTGGAAAGTAAAGTGGTTACTAAGGGCTCCGACAGACCTTTGTCTCTTGACAACTGCTCCTCAGATACCAAGCGGTGAGGCTTAGTCTGGCCACATCCGGGTGACGTATCAGACCCATCAAAAACAAATCTTGTCGGAGAGGCAGCTGCCAAGATGGTTTGTTGACTGCCATCTGCAGAACGGTGGTAAACCTTGCTCTTTTTAGCAAAAATGGAGTATTCAGAATTACTGACACTTTCTCCCTCTGTATTTTCCTCAGTACTAACAGGATTAGCTGGAACGTGGGAAAGGCGTAACCCAGCTGAAAGTTCCAAGGCTGCGTCAAAGCATCTATCCCCTAAGAACTGTCGCTTCTGTGAATGGAATAGAAAACCGGGAGCTGCACGTTTTCTTCTGACGCAAACAGGTCCACTTGTGGCTGGCCCCAGGCCCTGGTGATCATTGCAAAAACTTCTGGATCCAAGCTCTATTCTGCCTCTTGAATCTGTCTTCTGCTCAGAAAATCTGCCAATACGTTTAGAGTGCCTTTGAGGTGGAATGCTGATAAGGACAGCAAATAATTTTCTGCCCATCCTAGGATCTTTAATGCTGAAGAGTTTTGCTTCTTTTGCCCCCCTGCTTGTTCAGGTAGGCTATGGTAGTGGCATTGTCTGATAGAGGAATTGTCTGAGAGAACCTGGACATGGAAACCTTGGAGGATTGGAGAGAAGGCATCCAATGCTAAGGCGACTGCTCTTAGTTCCCTTCAATTTGAGGACCTCTCTGCTTCGGACCGGGACCATTCTCCTTGTGCAAAGTTCTGATCCAGGTGCACCCCCCATCCCCACACACTGGCATCCATCGTTACCACTTTTTCTATTGGTTAAGACAACAGTAGGCCTTTTGACAGAATTGCCTGATCTCTCTACCACCAAAGCGATCGCTTGACTCTGGTGGGAACTTTTACCTTTGCCTCCAGAGATTGTCCTGTGGTTCCATGCTTTTAGGAGAAAACTCTAAAGAGGTCTGAAATGTAACTTTGCCCATTGAATGGCTGGCATAGTCGAGGTTAAGGTTCCTAGGACTGACATAACCCGTCTGACTATTCACGATTTGTATGTAGCAAAGCTATGACATTTTGGACTTTGATTTTTTTTTTTCCCTCTTCTGGGAGAAAAACTGTTACACTGAACTGATTTGATAACCCAGAAATTGCACTTCTTGGGCTGGATTGAAGTTTGACTTCTGAACACTCACAATCCAACCTAAGGCTTCTAAATGACTGCGGGCTTTTCCCAGGTCTTCTAACAATTTCTCCCTGGAAGGGGCAAACAAGAGCAGGTCGTCCAGGTACGGGATTACTGCAACCCCCTGCAGGCGGAGAGGTGCGAGAGCTTCTGCCATCACCTTTGTAAATACTCGCGGGGCAGAAGAAAGGCTGAAGGAGAGGGCCTTGAATTGTAGGTGCAGCACCTTGTTCCCCATGTTTAACTGCCATCCTTAGGAATCTGAGAGACTGAAGGGATATAGGTATGCGCAGATAGGCATCTCGAAGGTTGATCGATGACATGAAGCACTCTTGTCAATAGGTTTCTGACCGTGAAGATAGAGTCCATACAAAACCTCTTGTATGGGACTGATCTGTTTAGCGGTTTCAAGTTTAGGATTAATCGAAAACTTCCGGATGTCTTCTTTATCAGGAATATATGGGAATATAATGCTCCCCCAGAGGAACCTGAGTCACAACCCCTTGTTTTATCAGATCCTTTAACAGGTTCTTCATAGCTAGGGCCTTTGTTGCATCTCTTGGTAGGTTTGTAATAAAGCACCTTTCTGGGGGCGATCCGAAAATTCTATTTTGTAGCCTTGTGCCAGCATGCACAAAATATACTGGTTTTCCGTCATGCTTGCCCAATAGGGGAGAAAACTGAAGTCTTCCCCCCACTTGTAAACGGCTGTCATTGCGTCTTGTTGGTTGACGCAGGAGGATGGAAAAAGGACATTTCCTTTGCCTTTTCCCCTCTGCCCTGACCAATTTTTCTTTTTCTCTTGGAGGTTTGCTTTGTTCCTGAGCCCTTTGAGAACGAAAAAAACGTTTGACTGGCTGTTTCTTCTTCTTGACAGGAAAGGACTTCTTTTTATCTGCAGTTCTGTCAAGAACTGAATCCAAATCGGGGCCGAACAATAAATCCCCTAGGAATGGGACTCCGCAAAGCTTGTTTTTAGATGCCGCATCCCCTAGCCAGGTCTTTAACCACAGCGCCATTCTGACTGAGTTAGGGCTGCGGTTTCTGCTGTCATCCTGATAGATCAGCTGATGCATCTGAGACATAGGCTACAGCTGCTGACAAAGTTGAAAAGGAATCCAGAATTTCTTGCTTAGGAGAATCAGCTATTATGTGAGCTTTAAGCTGTTTCACCCAATACTCTATATTCCTAGAGACGCAAGTAGTTGCCATTGCTGGCTTGAGGTTGCCCATGATGGATTGCCAAGCCCTCTTCAGTTCTTGATCCATCTTTTTATCCATGGGGTCTTTTAAAATCCCCATGTCCTCAAATGCTAGATCGGTTGATCTTGAGACCTGAGAAAAGGTTGCATCAAGTTTTGGAACTTTATTCCAAAGAGCTGCTGGGCCTTCAATGAAAGGGAACCTTCTCTTATGGGCCCTTGGGAAGAAAGGCTTTCTGGATCTGCCCATTCTTTAATTGCCTCAAAAATTCCTGTGCGGACCAGAAGCGTATGATTTTTGGGCTCGCTGAGCACTGCATATATCCTGTCATGCAAAGACAATTCCTTTCGCTCTTCCTCTAGGCCCAAAGTAGCATAAATGGCACTTAAGAGGCCGTTTACTTGCTCCAAAGACAATTTGTATTTGGAAGGTGTATTCTCCACCTCATATGCATCTGACTCTTCCTTAGAATGTGAGGGAGAAAGCCCTTGCTGGTTCAGAGGACCTACTTCTGTCTCCACAGCCGGGACTAACAGTAAGCTCCGAGAGGATTGTGAGGTAGTCGGCTGACTTGAGGATGGATTTGTAAGCGAAGATCGAAAGGGTTGAATGGTGGCATCCAACTCCTATTTGACAGATGCAAGCAAATCACTGCATGCAGAAGAAGCCTCTCCCTTCACTAAAGAGTCAATGCATGTTTGACAGTCTTTTTCCAGCCTTCAGGTAATTTTGTTTTGCATGAAGGGCATTTCTTTTTAATTCCCAGGTCAGAGCTCTTGGCGTGCCGTGATAAGGGAAAAAAGAAAAAAACAATTCATTCAAGATGCTCGCCACAGGTGCAGAGAGAGAAAAACACAAGCCTCATGTGCCCAGACAGGCCCCACCACCGGGGGAAACACTCAAATCCCACTAAGAACAAGAGGGGGGGGGGAGGAGAGAGAGAGAGAGAGAGAGAGAGAGAGAGAGAGAGAGAGAGAGAAGTAAAAACAGAGCAGAACACCTGTCTGCTCCTTACCTGGGCCTTGCTGGTGCCGGCCCCACTTGCTGTGGTTCCCGAATCCATGCTGGTGCTGCAGCATGATGCATGTGGCAAAAAACGCCGGTTCCGGACTCCATTAGCACCTCTGCTGGAAAATATAGGCACCAGACCTATTCCTCCCCCTGCACTTTCCGGCGGAAATGAGGCCCTGCACCTGTAGATGCAGTCCTCTGACTGCCCTTCCCAAGATGGCGATGGCATCAGAGGAAAAAAAAAAAAAAAAACTTTCCGTAGCCTTCTGCCTGGGAGAGGCGACTCCCTGGGGCAGTCCTGCTCTCTCCGAGCACTGACGATGGAGTAGGAGTCCATCCAACAGATTCCGCATCCACCTGTGAAAATGGGAGGAACTGGCTCTGAGGGAAGGGAAGAAAAAAAAAATAATGGTAAAGCAGGGAGCCTGGCCTCTCAGGACAGCACCTTGAGAGCTCCTAACTCCCCACTGAGTGTTCCCCCTGCAAGAAACACAAAAACTGACAATATGTGGGAAGGAGCCTCCTTTTAAAGTTTGGTGGAGGTGTGTTTCCTGACAAGTGGGTGGGGCCACTCTCTCAGGTGCTGTCCTGAAAGACGTTAGGGAAAAAAGTGACTTTCTGCCTGAAAACAAAACACCTAGGTGTGACCAGAACCTTAGTGTTTACGAATAGCATTTATCTTCCGTACATCATTTGTAATTGGAAAGGCTCTGTACTGCCAAATACTATGTACTGTGGAATTACAATACAAAAAATTAAAAGAAAGAAACATATGGGGTACCATTGGCAACTTCTCATCTAGTACTTTGGCTACAGCTAGAGTATTTTCAACAATATCTTCCACTTTCATTCCTGTGTGACCCATACGTATTGTACTGAAAAATACCAAAGACAACAAAAATAAATAAATTAGTAAACTGCATCAACATTTTTAGCAGCATGGCTAAAACTTTAAATTCTGCTTGTAAAACACTCACTAGCAGCACCCTCTGTTGTTGATATGAAGTTGCGTTCCCTGGATGAACCGGTTGAGCTCAGAAGCCAAGTGTTTAGCCTTCAAATTCACAGATTGAGGCTCTCTGCAGAAAAACGGAGAATGTTTAATTTTGAATATTGCATTGTACAAAGAAAAATAAATCTGCAGAAAACAGGAATAAAAAAAAAACTGGGCTACGCTCAAATAAACTAAAAACAGAAATCCACCCCTTAGGAATGAGTGCTATAGTTGCCTGCAAATCAATAAAACTGATATTGAACAGTGCCTATCCATGGAGCAGGGCAGCCAGGAAGTAGTCAGAAAATTCTGCTCATAGACAAGCAAAGCCTTCCTGCTCTCATCTGTACACCAACCAATTCATTATAGTATGTGTTCTGGGGATATGCAGTGCATTGTAAAATAGGATTTTTGACATAACAGTAAAATCTATTTCCTGGGACACAGTACAGGAGACAGCATTTTTAGTCTTTAACAATGGGTAATATATGCAGCTACCTTTCAGAAACTGGACACTGGTCCAAAAAAAGGCTGCTGGGACATCCCCCTCCATTTAATTCCTCTCCCAGCAAGCCTCAATTTTGTAGCAAGCAATAGGGGAATCAAAGAATAGAGGTGAGGGACCTGTGTCCTGTACTCCAAGTGGATTCTATCAGAAAGTCAAACATTTTTTTTTTAGTCTGTTTGGGACACAAGTTCTGTAGTCTTTAACCAATTCCAGCCCAGCCTATAGCAGATTGACGGCCGGGAAGTGGTTCTATTATGCTGACTGGGAGTCATATGACATCCAACAGGATAACATGCAGGCTCACGGCGATCGCGGTGTGTCAGTCTAACACGCCGCATCTCCGATCGTGATAAGGAGCCTCTGTCAGAGGACGTCACTTCCGCCCGGACACCACGCTACGGCAACATCCTGCGTGGCGCTTGTGAGCCCGTGCATTGAGGGAAGGGTCACAACTGACGGTCTATGGCAAATGGAAGGAGATAATTTGGCAGGTCCGGAACCTTGTGGGATTAGCTCGGAAGTATTAGCCGATTGGCTTTGCAACACAGCACTTTTCCAGGCAACCGCCGCCCCCCCCCCCCCCGGCGATCTACCCACTTAGATCAATAACCATATAAAGGATTACTACTCAAGGAAAACACTCCTCATGGACTGATGGTATTATCTATCAATCATCGGGAGCAGTAACGTATTGCCTTTGGCCTCTTGCCTCTTTCCAGTGGGGACTTACCCAGCCAGTTTCTTTTCATGCAGGATGTATATCCTTATCCCTGCATAGGAATTTGCACGCTTTGATGGATCCTTTCCCCCTGGACTTTTCAGCTGTTTTGGGAAACTATTTGCTTTAACCGGCTTTATTACAGAACTATGACCACACAACCATTACAGGATTTTTGTTTGATCCCTCTCCTTCCATTTCCGCCCCTTTTTCCTCCGCAGGCTCGAGCCCCCAGGGGGGTTGGTGTTTGTCTACCCTCAATTCAGAAAGTGCTGGCTATTGCTATTCCCTAGTGGTGGGGTGGGCTGACACCAATTTACCTGGCGTCCGGACGTTTTTGTATATATTTGTTTTGTCATTTGTGTCACTTGTTCCCCTTATCTGTAGTTGTTCTTGACTAGCCCACTGTGGCTTGTCACCAACTGGAGCCAGGGCGAGTCTTATTGGTCTCATCCATTTACTCTCATGTGTGTTTTTTATATACAAATAAATTATATTTTGATACAAGTAAATTGGTGTTTACTGCAATTCGGTTAGCCCTATCCTTTTCTGTCCCCCCTTTTGGAATACTTTTTGCTGTAGTTTGCCGGGGCTGAATCGCAGTCATCACCTGACTTGGTATATATAATCTATACATGGTTTATTCAAGCCTCTTGACCTCAGATATATTTTAGTTTCTTACCACATGATTAGCTGTGACCAATCACAGCTGATCATCGCGTGAACCAGGAAGTGCCGGTAAACTGCATTCCTCGGGAGAGCCGATTGGTGGCTCTCCCTGTCAGAGGGGGGTCTGTGCTGATAATCAGCACAGCCCCTTTAGATGTGCCTGCCAGTGTCCATCAGTGCCGCCTGCCAGTGCCACATATTGGTGTCCATCAATTCTATATATCAGTGCCTCATCAGTGCCGCCGCCGCCTCATTGCCCATCAGTGAAGGGGAAAACAATTTTATTAAAAATTTTTTACGTTTTTAGCAGTACAAAACAGTACATACAAGACCATGAAATACAACCCCGGTAGGCAACGTGCCATCCCGGTTTCAGCCACGCAGGGCCATCAAAACAGAACATAGTTCGATCTAACTCCCTTCCCCCAAATTCCTACCTGACCAATTGCCAATATTCGCCATTGTAGAGATGTGCACCTTAGGATCAGTGACCTCCGTACCATGTCCTCCTCATAGCAGATAACTACCTGCCTATACAAATAAGGACACTTTTACATGCCTCTTGATGGGGATTTCATTTATTAAGCATAAGTTTTACCATCTCAATATTTCACTTACTCTCATATGCCTACATCCACCAACATATTTAGCCTACTGTGTCTGAAGAGTCGAGCCAAGCCTGCCATTCCTTTTTAAACTTTTTTTCACAGCCTCTGGACCTGTAAGTTGCTTTGTAAAAGATGTATGACTGAGTTAACCAGTCCTTTCCAATACGATAGAGTGGGTGCAGATGATTTCTTACAATTCAATAGTATAGCCTTCCTACCATAGAACAGCCTAATATTCAATAGAGTGTGATGCGCACGGGATGGATGGAACTACCTCCTCCACCAATCCTATTAGGCAGACTCTAGGTGTCATTAAGACCTGGATGCTGAGTAGTTCCGAAAGGCATTCTGTAATACCAGACCAGAAGGATTGGATCGGAATGCAACTCCAGAAGACATGTTCCGAGTCAGCTGGGGAGTGAGCATCTCCAGCACTGACCGATGGATATTTGCGGGATAACCTGGTAGGTGTAAAATAAATGTGATGGAGGAATTTGAAATGAATTAGGCAGTCCCTTGCAGACACTAGATATTTAAAGGGGTGATCTCACATGTCCTCCCCTTGTATATCTGATTTCCTTCTCCCACCGCTCCCTGTATTTGGTTATTCCCAGGGGTGTGTGGTTTTTTTTTTTTTTTTAGAGAGATTTGTACACTGTTGATAAAGGTTAGACCAGTTCCTTATCATTCAAGAGAGTCTCTAGGGCCGATGGCAGATACTCAATTCTTTGGCCATTGAACTGCGCCTGAAATGCATGGCGCAGCTGCAAAGAGCGAAAGAAGGAGATGGGCAGATTATGCCTGGCCTTCAACTGGTCAAATGTACAAAGCTCTCCTTCTCTTGTTATGTCTTTCAATACCTTGACCCCCCCCCCCCCCCACATGCCCATATCATGGGATCAGGGAGGGAGTAAAAATGGTGGAAATTAGGGTTCATCCACAATGGTGCTGATGGCGTGACTCCCAGATAACTCAATGACATCAGGATGGTGGTGGTTTCCCATGTCCTGATGATCGCTTTTATCGAGTCTGTTAAGGGCAAGCAGGATTTCGGACCCCTATAGAGGGCCAGCCTCAAACTTTCATAGGACCCCAAGTGTGCCGCTTCCATAACCGTGGCAGAGTCCTCGTCATCACCTAGCAAACACCATCTGGCCTGCCAGATAGTATTTCTGCCAGTCAGGTAGTGCCAGTCCCCCCTGTCCCCACGGCTCTTGGAGAATTTTGATATTTATGCAAGGTGACTGCGGGGACCATATGAAAGACTATTATGCCGTCCAGCATTTAAAAAAATTTTTTGGGTATCCATAGAGGAGAATGACGTAGGAAATACAGTATGACAGATAGAAACTTCATTTTTATGAGACTAACCCGCCCCAACAAGGAGAGGGGTAGGCTCCTCCATGCCCGAGTCTTTTGTTGAAGTCTAGTCACGAGTGGTAGGTTTAAAGACATAGTCTTGAACATTGGCAGTTATTTTAACTCCGAGGTAAGTAATTGAGGAGACCCACTGTAATGACAGTGTATCTAATAGGTTCCGCGCCTCGGGGCCTAGTGGTAGGATTGATGGCTTGCTCCAATTCAGTTGCAAACCCGAGAAAGAGGCAAACTTGTCTAAAATCAATAAAGCAGCTCTGAGAGAAGGCCCTGGGTCTTTGAGGAACAGAAGCAAATCATCAGCATATAGTGCTAAACATTCTTTAATGTTCCCTACTTGAATTGTTCCCACCCTCCCAGACTGTCTAAGTGCTCTGGCTATGGCCTCCATCATCAAGGCGAAAAGAAAAAGGGGAGATCGGACACCCCTGTCTGGTTCCCCTTTCTATTGTGAAGTAATCCGAAACCAAGATTCCCAGCCGAATTGCCGTCCTCGGAGCACTATAAAGTAGCGTGACCCATCGACAGAATCCAGAACCAAACACCATGGCCTCCAACACCTTGTGCATATACAGCCAGTCTACAGAGTCAAATGCTTTTTCAATGTCTATGGAGACAATGACCTTGGCCGGAGACTCAGCAGTGTCTAGCTGTAAGTGTGTGAATAATCTCCTAAAGTTCGTGTCCGTCAACATGCCGGGCATAAAACCTGTCTGGTCAATGTCCACCAGGGTCAAGATAACCCTAGCCAACCTTGATGCCAGCACTTTGGCAAGGATCTTCAGATCCATGTTGAGCAGCGCTATGGGGCGATAAGAGGAGCATTCAAGTGGGTCCTTGCCTGGTTTCAGGAGGAGAACCATATCGGCTTCCATCATTGAGGCCGGCAAGGCCCCCTGTTCCCAGCAATGCGCAAAAAAGTAGGACTTAGCCTGTGTGCCATTTGGGACTTATATGCTTTGTAGAAATCAGCGGGTAGTCTGTCTGGACCCAGGGCTTTCAGGGGGGGAAGGCAAGTATAGCTGCCTCAATTTCTAGGACTGAAATACCTTCATCCAAAAGGGCAACATCTGAGTCAGTTAGTTTCGGCATGGAAAGGCTCTGCAGTAACTCCTCCAACTCAATGGAGTTATAGGATGGAATAGGCGAATACAGGGACTCATAGAAGCGTACAAATTCCTCCAAAGCTCCCACTAGATCTGTGACCAAAGACCCATCTCTCCTCCTTACTACCGGGATACTAACTGGTATCCTTTGGTCAGCTGCCAGATTAGCCAAAAGCTTACCATTCTTGTCTCCCTCAGCAAAAATTTTTTCTGTCCTCTGCCTCATCTCAGTATGGGCTAAATTTGTGAAATGCAATGCCACTGATCTCCTACTCTCCAGCAGGGACACATAGCTAGCCTCTGAAGGAGAGTCAGCATGAGTTTTAGCACTCTCCCGCTCTTTGGCTAGTAGGTGTTCACCCTCATCGTGTTCTCTCCTGGCTTTATTGCAGATATGCACTCGCCTCTTGTCACTGCTTTAAATGTATCCCACGCCGTGGGTGGGGCTGCAGAGTCTACATTAGTTGCCCAAAATGTGTCTATGGCTGAATGGATTTGAGCCGTTACTGGCTCTTCTTGTAACCAACCCAGGGCTAATCTCCAACCCCCCTTCCTCCCCTGGAAGGAAAGACCAGGGTAAACAGAAGTGGGTTATGGTCGGAGGCCCCTCCGGCCAAATACTCTGACTCAAAGTTTTTTTTAAAATGGTAGAATTTCTAAATGCCAGGTCAATTCTTGCTGAGGATTTCTGCATGGAAGATAAGTGAGAATATGATATGACGTCTGGGTGCCCCCACCTCCATAGTTCAGTTAAACCCGCTACCAATGACCATGAGCACAGATCCACTGAAGGCTGGCCTAGCGACGTTAGATGAGTTTAGTACGGGTTCCAGGATGGCATTATAATCCCCCATGAGTAGCATGGGGAGATGCAGGTATGGTGCCAATGTTACCAGCAAGTCATACAGTAGTTTTACCTGAAAAGGGGGGGTAAGTAAATGTTCCACAAAATTTTATGATAGGAAACATCCATTACAATAGCCACATATCGACCCGGATCCGTATGCACCTGGTGAATTGTACAAGCAACTGATTTGCTAATCAGTATGGAGACCCCTCTTGCATACGTGGAATAGGTGGAGTGAAATGCCCTCTGCACCCATGGTTTGCGTATAGATATAATTTTACTACCCTCCAGGTGGGTCTCTTGGAGGACGATATGTGGCTTCACCCACCCAATGTATTGGAACACAGCTGCCCTCTTAAATTTTTTAGTCCCCTCACATTCCACAACAATATCTTTATCTTGCTATCCATCCTAATAGGGGTAATACGATTAACAGGTTTTTTTCACTAAAAGTAGTGGAGCAACTAGTGAATAAATCATATTCAAGGACATGTAGGCTCTAGGCATTAATGGTGCACAAATATGTGGCATAAGGTGGGGAAAACAATTTTATGAAACTTTTTTTTCAAAAATGTTGGTCTTTAGTTTATCAAAAAATAAAAACCCCAGAGGTGATCAAATACCACCAAAAGAAAACTATTTGAGGGAGGAAAATGATAAAAATTTAGTTTGGGTACAGTGTTGCATGACCGCATAATTGTCATTCAAAGTGCGACAGCGCTGAAAGCTGAAAATTGTCCTGGGCAAGAAGGGGCGAAAGTGCCTGGTATTGAAGTGGTTAACCACGCAATGTCCAAAAGCAGTTGAACTGAAGGATGGGCAAAAAGAGCAAAACACAGCTAATAGTGCCATAACAAACAGGTAACTAAAGGCTCTACAGAACTCAGCACACTTGTCATTGGCATCAGAAATTGCATGAACATCCACGTGGTAAAATCTGAGAAAAAGGGAATTAGGAAAAAAAAAAATTATACTCACCTGGGTGGATGCAGCATTGATCCAATGTTGCATCTATCCTCCGCCAGAGACTGACTTAGTAGTACAAAATTCTGCATCCCTCTCAGTCAGGCTTCCAAGTTTAAGTCTAAAACACATTTTTGTTGCAAGATGAAGATTGCCAGTACCATCCCGCTGTATATTTTTTTTTAATATAGGTTTTGTGAGGTAAAGAGTGCTGTGTATGTACAACGCTAGTACAAATCAAGGTTGTCACAGTACGTAAGGGTACTCTTCTCCCCAACGCCGATTTGTACTAGCGTTGTACATGCAGCATACATAACGCTGTCTTTACCTCACAAAACATTAAAAGAACATATACAGCTGTACGGTACTGGCAAACTTCATATCATTGAAGGATGGATGAATGGAAAAAACGTACCAAGACATTCTTGATAAAAAAAAAAAAAAAAATTGCTGCCATCTACCAGGATAATTAAGATGACATGAGGGTGGACATTTCAGCAAGATGATCGCAAACACAAAGCCAAGGAAACTCTCAATTGGTTTCAAAAGAAAGAAAATCAAGCTGCTGGAATGGCCCAGCCTATCACGGGACATGAATCCAATAGAAAATCTATGGAAAGAACTGAAGTTCATAGAAGCCCACGGAAACTTCACGATTTGAAGACTCTGTGGAAGAATGGGCCAAAATTACAAAAGACAATGCATGCGACTAGTTTCTCCATAAGCCGTCATTACCAACAAAAAGATTATGTACAAAGTATTAAATACATTTTAGTTAGGGTGTTTCATACTTTTTCCCTGCGTCATTCCATTTTATTACACATAACTTAATTTCTGAATCTTTTTGGTGTCTTTCGGTGTATGGATTGCATGGGTTTTTCCGACATGTGGTGAAAATTTCATGTCAATAGCACCTTCAGAAATATATTTACCTAGAAAAATGGTGACATGTTCAATACTTATTTTACCCACTGTATACAATATTAAAAAATAAAAAAATTTACACGTGTATCACCAACTCCTCAAAATACTTTACTGTTCACCATACAATTATAATATGTGTTTTGTGAGGGGAAAAAAAAAAAAAAAAAGACAGCTCTGTGTATTAACTAGAACACATGATGCAGATAGCCTGCATAGCCAAGAGATCCTTCGCATACTGATGGAGAGGAGGCCCATGCTGGAAAATATCTGGCTAACACACATCTGTGAATGGCTTGGCAGATACTAAGGACATCAGTAAAAACTCCAAGGGATGTTGAAAACCAGAGTTCGACTTACCAGTAACGGTTTACAGGACAGCCCTTGAGAGATGGAGCTCCTGCCCCCCGGACAGGAAACACATTGCCTCCTGCTCTTTAAAAGGCGGTCCCTCAGGCATCTGGTCAGTTTATCTAAGAACCGAAGGACAGAGCTGAAAAAGTTAAATTGTACATACAAATAATCTTATACATACAAAAGGGTGGGAACGTGCTGTGCTGGAAGACTCCTGGAAAGAGTTTTACTGGTAATTCTAACTCTGGTTTACCTCTAGTAGTCTTCCAGGACAGCCCTTGAGAGGATGAACAAGTACTCACCCAAGTATTTGGGGGGGGGGGGCGACCACTGCTTGGAGGACTTTCCTTTCAAATGCTTGATCTTGACTACTCAAAATGTCTAAATCAATAATGTCGAACGAACGTGGACATGCTTGACTAGGTGGCAGCCTTACATATTTGCTCTGGGGTAGAGCGGACTCTTTCCGCCCAGGATGTGGCTAACACTCTTGTAGAGTGCAGTTACACCTTGTGGAGGGTCCAAGTGTAAAGTTTGGTACCCCTTTGAGATGATCATCTTTATCCACCTAGCTAATGTCCCTTTAGAAGAGTGTCTACCCTTCAGAGACCCTGTTTATCCTCTTCTCAGGGAATCGGATGTTTTAAAGCTTTTGGTAGCTTCCAAATAGCCTATGACATCCAGCAAATGTAGTTGCTCCTCCTTGATATTTAACGGTTTATTACAAAAAGATGGTAACACTATATCCTGATTTCTATGAAAGGTAGAAGCAACCTTGGGGATAAATGCTTTGTCAGTCTTGAGAATGACCCTATCCTCCAATGCCTTCCTGCAGGAATTCTAGAATTGTTGGAGAATCAAATTCTCTTATCTTTATCTGTTAGCCAGAGGTTAAACTCCCTCCAGACTTTCAGATAAATGGCTCTTGTAACTGGTCTGTGACTTTGTAACAGTTTTTAGCACTCTGTTAGATAGACCCTTAGACTTCAGGATCTCGGTTTCAGATACCATTCCGCCAAGTTTAGCATAGTTGGACTGGGATGCAGGACTGGGCCCTGGGATTGTAGGTTACGACTGGAAGGTAACATCCAGGGTGGTCGATCCACTAATGATAGCAGAAGTGAAAACTATGCCCTCTTTGGCCAAAATGGGGCTATTAAGATTAGGGAAAAGTCAATTCTGTCCTGAATTGAAAAGGACTCTTGGAATCAGATACAGGGGTGGGAAGGCGTGACATAGCCTGAAGGTCCATGCGTTCTGGAGGGCGTTGACTGCCACCAGCTGAGCTCTTGGGTTTAGCGAGAAAAAAACCTTTGAAGATTGGCGTTTGTTTTGTTGGCAAATAAGTCGATCTCTGGGGAGGCCCCACTTGGATACGATTTCCGCAAGCAGTATTGGATCTAGCGACCATTCCTCTTGTGAGAAGGTTTGCTCAAAAAGTTGGCTAGGTTGTTATGCACTCCCTTGAGGTGGATTGCTGAGAGGGATTCCAGATTCTGCTCTGCCCAGGAAAATATTTTCTGTGCTATATTTATCAAGATGGGACTCCTGGTCCCCAATTGTTTGTTTAGGTACGCTACAGAGGCTATGTTGTCCGACCTGATCTGTATGTGCTGGCCTTTTAGTTGATTTTGGAATGCTGCAATTCCTTTGGTTACAGCTTTGAGTTCTTTGTAGTTGGATGAGTGTTGTCTCTAGTTGAGTCTAGATACCCTGCGCCCATTTTCCCTCCAAATGGGCACCCCATCCCTTTCTGCTGGCATCTGTATTTAATAAGTGTGAAATCGGGAAGGTCCACAGCAGACCTTTTCATAGGTTGGCTTGGTTTCTCCACCACCATAGGGCTTTCTTTGTGTTGGCTGGAAGGTACACCTCTAGGCCTTTTTTTCTCCAAATTTTGAAGGAGGAAGGCTGAAGTGGTCTCTGGTGAAACCTGGCCCATCTGACTGCCAGGATGGAGGCCGTCATGAGATCCAAAACTGATATTTTTCTCTCATTGTGACTGGGAGAATTGTTTGCATCTGTGCCATCCGTTGTCCAATGTGATCAACCTTTTCTTGTAAGAGTACAATCTCCTGTTCCTTTGGTAAAGAACCTCAGTGCCAAGGAGAGGCCGAAGGGTAAGGCTCAAGACTTTGGAAGTGGTAGACCCTTCCCCTATTCGTACTGCTACGTTGAGAAATTTTTGGGAGTTTTCCCTGATTGACGTGTGCAGAAAGGGGTCTTTTTTTGCCATAAACCAATCTCTTTGGAGCAAATTTCTGACAGTAGATTGACTCCATTTTTTGTACTGTATGGCTGCGTTCAACGGCTTTAGGTTGAATATCAGGCGGTACTTGCCTAAAAGTTTTCTGTACCAAGAATGCGTGCGAGTAAAATCCCCTTCCTTCTTCCTGTTTTGGGACTGGTATTAGGTTCTTTTGGTCCACCATTTCCCCTAAGAGTTGCAGCAATGCCTGGGCCTTTGCCGGGTCCATGGATAGTTGGGTAATTAGTAGAAGTCGACCAATATTTGGCCTTTCACCACTTGCCGACCGCCGCCCACAGATGTACGTCGGCAGAATGCCACAGGCAGGCAAATGGACGTCCCTTTGAATTTGCCACCTATCTGGTACGCCCCCGCGAACACTGTTCGCCAGTGGCCTGCGATTGTGGTGAGGAGATGCCTATGTAAACAAGGCATTTCCCTGTTCTGCCTAGCAACATGACCGAGATCCATTGCTTCCTGTCATCGGGAGCAGTGATCTGTCATGTTGTAGTGAGCCTATCCCCCCTAGAACACACTTAACCCCTTCCCTGCCAGTGTCATGTATACAGTAATCAGTGGCTATTTGTAGCTCTGCTCGCTGTATAAATGACAATGGTCCAAAAATAGTGTCAAAAGTGTCCACCATAATGTCGCAGTCCCGATAAAAATTTTTTTTTTTGGGGGGGGGGGGGCATATTTATTATAGCAAAAAGTAAAAAATATTGTTTTTCAAAATTGACGGCCTTTTTTGTTTATAGCACAACAAATAACCGCAGAGGCGATCAAATACCACCAAAAGAAAGCTCTATTTGTGGGGGGGGGGGGGGGGAGGAAGGACGTCAAATTTTGCTTGGGTACAACGTTGCACGACCGCGCAATTTTCAGCTAAAGCGACGCAGTGCCAAATCGCAAAAAATGCGAATTCAGGAAGGGGTAAAATCTTTCTGGGCTGAAGATTAGACCGATTAACACTGACCGCACCACCGTACCCCGTCAACCCACAGGTGTTCCTCCTCCCTTCCACACACTCCATTGGCAGAGCGGTGCCGCTGAGTGTGAAACTGACATATGCAATTGAATGCAGAGAGAGGAGCTGTCAAAATTCAGCGTTGATGTCGGGGATGGGCGGGACCCAGAAGCTATCAAACACAAGCCAATGGTATGGGATCTGGGTGGGCAGTTACGTGTATGAGGCCCATCCCCTTTAAGCAGCCCAATCATTGGCTGGTGTTTGATAGCTGCTGGGTCCCGCCCACCCGTCCCGCCCACCTTCAACATCACCGCTGAATTTGGACAGCTGGTCTCTCTCTGCATTCAGTTACATGTCAGTTTCACACAGTTACACTATCGGCTTAGTTTGAAACCTGCCAACCAGTACCACCTGCCAAAAAAAAAAAAAAAAAAATCAGCTGCCTTGATTTCTAAATATCGGCATCGGCCAGAGAAAAACCCATATCGGGCGACCTCTAGTAATTAGTAACCTCTAGTAATTAGTAATCTTACCACTTCCAAATAATTACTGAATTCCGAGGCATACCCTCTCACGATTAACCTCCAACAATTTTGTCAGGGGAGTAGTTTGTTTCCTACTGGGGAAGGGATTCCTCCAATCTTCCTCCCACCATTACTGTGGTTTGGGATTTTTGTCAGGAGGGTTAAAGAGAAAGTTTGTTTTTTGACCCCTCTTCTGGCCGGACCAGCTTTTTTTTTCGGTTTTCCCTTATAGGGATGAAAATTTTTTTCTGTGAAATTACTTTGTCTTAACTGGGAAGGCCTCTCCCCCCCCCCCCCCCCCCCCCCGGGGGAGGAGCGCCATCTCTCAAGGGCTTTCCGGGGGAGGAGCTCCATCTCTCAAGGGCTGTCCTGGAAGACGACTGGGGGAAAAGAGGGATACTTTAGCATGAAGCAAGGGTCTTGGCCCATCTGTTTAGTCCACAGTGTTTAGATCTGGTAGACTGCCATGGCGGCTCGGAGCGACTCAGGAGGGGAGCCTGAAAAGGGCTCCTCTGTGATGCCCTACTGTCTATGGCCTCCAAAAGAACTCATATCCTACCTATAAAAGCACAGTGAAAGAAAATGCATCTCTTGGTAGGTAGGAGGAACAGTGTGTGGCCAAAGTGCTAGCAGAATGCCCAAAGGAAGAAAAAAATCACTCGGGGCAGCTGTCAGAAGGGAGGGTACTTTCTCCACAGGGATCCATCAATCCCACTTCAGTCATGAGCAGAGCGAGCCAACAAGGCCATCTAACCCCCTTGCCACTGCGTTTGTGATCTGCCACGATGTAAGGTGCATAAAGTACCCCAAGGGGTACTCGCCACCTTTGCTGCTGTAGAGAGGGAAGGATGAAGCCTTCTGTGCCAGACACTATAGAGACCAGGGATAATGGTGAAATGGTGTACACACGCAGAGTGGAGTCAAAAAAACTGAGGCAGCACAAGCATAGTTGGTACCATGCAACAGAAGGCTGGAGGAAATTGCAAGAACAAGCACTCTGGAACAGCCTGGTAACTGCTGTTCATGATAGACATACTCCCGAAGGACTCTTTAGGGATATGACCCCAGATATGACCCCGCTGCTGGCAGACAATGGCCCTAGACCAGTCTAGCACCCTGCACACAACTCAACACATATGCTAAAGTGATAAGTCCATGCAATCTTCAATGCTCAAAGAGCAATTACAGGCTAGCCCATCTTTTTCAGTTGGAGTATGATTAGAGTCCTCTAAGGCTCAGCTGAGGATTCTATCGATCCGGAAGCTGCAGAAAGGAGTCACAGTGGCTATGGTGCATCCAGGAATCTTGATCAAACAAGCGCAAATAACCTCTACATAAAAGTAGTAAGCGTCTCTTAGTAGAGACAGCACATTCATCACCTAAGGACACTAAAAAAAAACTGAGGCTGGCTGGGAATGGGAGATGTCATGTAGGGGGGGCCTGAACACCTGTTTTTGTTTGCAGGTGTCCAATGACTTGAAGGTAGCTGCATATAATGCAGGATTAAAGACCCCAGACCCTGTACTGTATGACCAAGAAAAGGGGATCATCATTTTTAAAACCTACCACATTTTAAAAAGTTAAGTAGAGTTCATCAAATGACCTCAGTTAAGCTTTTAAGACTTGGGCTGATTGGGGCTCCTACTGCTTGACAACAAAAGTGAAAAGCATGTTTCTCTCAATAAGATGGCAAGCCATGTAAGCTGCTTCTATTAACTGCTTCAAGGAATAAATAAAACCTAAAAAAAAAAAAAAAAAAGTGCATGTATACAAATTATCTAAAACCTCTTGCAGCAGTGCTCTCACACCCTTCCACTAATTCCAGCTTTTTGTTGCTAAAATATTTCAACAGAATGGATTATGAATATATAGATTACAAGTAAATGGTGATTTAAAAGGATAAGTTCATTAAAAAATAAATGCAGAATTTTTTTTTTCCCCCTGCAAAAAAAGTGCATTTAATTTTTTTGGAGCCTGTAAAAGCATTGCACCAGCGATCAGCTGGTCTCCTGCAGACCTGTCAGTGCATCTATGTGCTGATACACTGACAAGGAGAATCAGTGAACTACAACAGTGCTATGTAGTTAATTTGAGAGAAAACGGGCAGCGTGGCTGCAGCATTGGGAACAGATTACATGTTCCACATTAAAAATGCGTGAAACATGTAGCATGTTCCCAAAAGGTGAACTTATCCTTTAGGCATCAAGAGACTGGGATCAGGGATTGTGCAAGTGTTTCGAGCCATGACAGCAGGTAGGGAAAAGGGGTGCGGGAACTGCATAATCACTGTCACACAACACACAGAACAGCCTATGAAAACCAATATTTTAGCAGTCCAGCATGTTTGTGCTAAGCAAAGCAGAAAGGCCATTGGAACAGGAGTAAACTGCCAGGTAAATCTGCCATGCATACTTCCACTTTTTGTAAGTGCTCCACAATGTACTAGCAGTTTAGGGCCATCTAATAAATCATGACTAATAAAGCATGAAAGTGCCACTTTTAAATTCACCTGTATTCTCACATTATCCTAATTTTGATAACTATAGCAAAAAGATCTTTACAACAAGAAAATTCATGTGATCTGTGTCAAACACTCACCTCTTCTCCTTGTAGAAATGTTTACCAATATGGGATGGCAGAAGTCTACGGATTCTTGCATCAGCAAGAAACAAGTCAAAGCTGCCAAGTAAACGTCGTTTGGCTTCATATGGTTTATATTCTTTTTTCATTTTTTTCAAGGGGATGACCTGGGAGATGAAGTTATTTGTGTTAGTTTAGCTTGGTTTCATTGATAAAACAAAAACACAAAACCACAAACAAACCCCTTAGGGTGCATAATCTACATTGCAAGGCCCTTTGTCCTCTTTAGAAATAGCTGTTTCATCATATACTTACAGACCAACTCCAGAATGGAAAAATAGGATTTTTATAACAGCTTACCTGTAAAAATCCTTTTCTTGGAGAACATCACAGGACACAGAGCCATAGTAATTACTATGTGGGTTATAGTCCACCTTCAGGTGCTGGACACTGGCACACCCTGAACAGGAAGTTGCCTCCCTATATAACCCCTCCCACTACTGGGAGTATCTCAGTTTTGTAGCAAAGCAATATTAGAAAGAGGGGAGGGACCTGTGTCCCGTTATGTACTTCAAAAGAAAAGGATTTTACAGGTAAGCGGTTATAAAAATCCTATTTTCTTTAATCGTACATCACGGGACACAGAGCCATAGTAATTACTATGTGGGATGACCTAGAGCAAAGCCAACTGAGGGGAGGGAGACAACAAAAGTAGGGCACCATGAGATCAGAGGACTTATACGGCTGCCTGCAGTACAATGTGCCCAAAAGCGACATCCTCATGTCTTTTTACATCCACCTGATAGAATCTGGTAAATGTATGGACTGAAGACCAAGTTGTGGCCTTGCAGATTTGAGCCATGGAGGCTTGGTGATGCACTTCCCGCAAAGTACTAACAGCCCTGGTGGAGTGGCACTTTGATTTGAGAGGGTGGAATCTTCCTCTTCAAACCATAAGCTTGAACAATTACTTGCCAAATCCATTTAGAAATAGTAGATTTTAATGCTGCCTGTCCTTTTTTTAGGACCTTCAAGCAACACAAACAAAATATCCGTTTTTCAAATCTGAGCAGTCGCCTTCAAGTAGACTGACTGCTCTCACCACATCATGTAGTGACTTTTCTTCAGTAGAACAGGGTTCTGGAAAAAACGAAGGCAGAACAATATCCTGGTTTAGATGAAAACCTGACACTACCTTCGGTAGAAAGTTAGGATGAGGACGCAATGCTACCCTATCCTTGTGAATAAATATGGCTCTTTACAAGAAAGAGCAGCCAACTCTGATACCCTTCTTGCAGAAGATATGGCTACCAGAAAAACTAGTTTCCTTGTCAAAAGGACCAAGGGAATATGTAGCATCGGCTCAAAAGGCTGTTTCTGTAAAGCCGACAGAACTAAAATTCAAGTCCCAAGGTTTCAGGGGTGACCTAACCGGTGGATTAAGTCATGTTACCCCCTGTATAAAGCTACGGACCAAAGAATACGAAGCAAGTGGTCATTGAAATAATACCGATAAGGCCGAGACCTTGTAGTACTCAAGGCCAGCTTAATCTCTAACCCCATTTGCAGAAAGTCAAGGATTCTATGACATACTTCCTGGGGTGCCAACACCTGGATTCACACCAGGAAACATATGCCTCCCAGACTCCAATATATGATTCTAGAGGCCGGCTTCCTTGCATTAAACAAGGTAGATACCACTGAACCCGACAGCCCATGCTTATTCAGAATGTGGGTTTCAATAGCCAAACCGTTAAATTTAGCGTTTGTAAAGGTAGGATGGAATACCGACCCTTGCGAGTGTAGGTCTGGATGTGGTGGTAGGGTCCCTTACCGCCATTCTTATGATCTTTGCATACCAAGATCTTCTGGGCCACAAGAATCACAGACTTCCCTTCCTGCTTGATCCTGCGAAGAAGTCGTGGAAGCAGCAGAATAGGAGGGAATGCATAAATCAGTAAGAACTGATTCCATGAGACCACCAAGGCATCTGTTCCACATGCTAGCGGAACCCTTGTTCTTGACACAAAGTTGTCAATCTTGTTAATCCTGGCACAAACAAATTATGTCCGGGATCCCACATCTTTGGCATATTGCCAGGAAGATCTCGGGGTGAAGGGACCATTCTCCTGGGAACAACTGCTGGCGACTCAAATAGTCTGCCTGCCAATTTTCTATTCCTGGAATGAAGACTGCCGTTAGGCAAGGTACATTGTTTTCTGCCCAAGTTAGGATACGATTCACCTCTCTCTGGGCCGCATGACTTCTTGTGCCCCCTTGGTGACTGCTATAAGCCACAGCTGTGGCATTGTCGGATTGGATCCTGACAGGACAATTCCGTAACCTGAACATCCAGGCCCTCAGGGCCAAGTGCGCTATCCGAATCTCTAGAATGTTGATGGGCAAGGCTATTTCTGATTTGAACCATTTCCCTTGGACAGTCGCCTCTTCCAGGACTGCTCCCCAACCCGAAAGGCTGCCATCTGTTACCACCTTCTAGGTAACTGGAAGGATCTTCCCTTTTGCAAATTCTTGGTTATCAACCACCAACTGAGGCTCCGGAGCACCTTCGGAGACAGACACATTGGGAAATCTAGAGCTTGGACCTTCTTGTTCCAAACTAATAGGATACTGGTTTGCAGTAGCTTCGAATGAAAGGGAGCTTAAGGAACGGCCTTGAATGAAGCCCCCATCTTTCCCAACATCATGCAAAGCCGAATAGGATTCTTTTTTGCTTTGACCACCTGAATCAGTTCCTTTATGGCGCTGATCTTTGCCTGGGGCAAGAATACCCTTTTCTGGGCTGTATCTATGATCAGACCCAAGTATTCTAAACTCCTTGATGGTTTTAAGGAAGATTTCTCTAGGTTGAGAATCCAACCTAGGTATTCCAGGTAGTTGGCTGTGGTGACCATACTTTGGTCTAAGCGGGCTACCGACTGGTCTATCAAGAGCAGATCGTCTAGGTAAGCTATAATCGTAATACCTTGGGCCCTTAATCTGGCTAGAGGAGGGGCCAGGGCCTTTGTAAACACTCTAGGTGCAGTAGCTAGACCAAAAAGGCAGAGCTACAAACTGAAAATGAAGATTTTCTACTTCAAAGCGTAGATCTTTCTGGTGAGCGGGGAAAATAGGCACATGGGGGTATGCATCCTTGATGTCGATTGACGCCAGAAGTTCTTCTCCTTGTAGGATGGAGACTACTGCTCGGATTGACTCCATGCGAAAAGAGCAGATATTCAGGAACCAGTTTAGATCTTTGAAATCTAGAATGGGTCTGAGATCTCCATTTGGTTTTGGCACCGTGAAAAGGTTTGAATAAAACCCCAATCCCTGCTCTTCCATGTGGACCAACATGATCACTTTTTGAGACAAAAGACGGTCCAATGCTTGAAAGACTTTTTCTCTGGATTCTTGGGAACGTTTGATCTGAGAAAACGAGGAGATGGGACTCTCGAATCTCTAGTTTGTACCCTAGAGCTATGGAGGAAATCACCCATTTATCTCGACACTCTTCCTGCCAGACCCTTGAGAACTGCAGAAGTCTCCCCCCCCCCCCCACTCGAGCGAGTGGGGGCGCCCCTTCATAAGGAGGCTTTAGTATTTTGTTTTGTAGGTTTCCTCCCTAGGACTTCTTTTGTCCCAGGGATTGGCCCTGAGGTTTACTTCTTATACTTGACGGGAAATTCATCTTCTCCCAACCCCAGTTCCTCTGTTTGAGGGTCCTGGATAGTAGAAGGGGACATGTCACGTTTTGTCCCATTCTGGGAAGATGTGATTAAAGCCGCTAACCTTTCTTCCAATCCTATCCTAGCTGAGGAAAAAATATCTTCAGTAATATAGACAGGGGCTGTAGTGTTGGAAACAGTTGCAACATTTGACTGCTTGATGGCTCACTCTGACCAGCCACCCCAGATCTCTCAGGAGAGGATGCCATTGTAGAGATGAGACTAAGCTTCTTAGAGCTTGAGGCCTTTTTTGGGGTGTTTCTACCACCCCTTCTGACCATAGCCCGATGCACAAATGCAGAGATACTAAGAAATTGCACCCACTGCTTGAGCGCGGGGGTGGGTGGGTGTGGGGGTTGGTTGTTTAGGAGAGGAGAGCAGAAAAACCGTCGTACAGAGACGGTGGAGAGCTTCTGTCCAGGTGGGGGTCTTTTCGGATCCCCCCCCCCCCCCAACATCTTACCAGAGGCCTGGGACTGCTTAGCCAGAGGAAGCCTGCAGCTTCTGCTGACAGAGCGATCTATGGAAAGCATGAACAAGGTACGTGCTCTATACAGCCCCCATTGATTGGTGACTTTAGGGATGACATTTACTTTTAAAGGAGACAATCCATAAGAAAATTTTAAATTCCTTAGGAATCTCCACTTACCTTATCCCGCTGCAGGGATTCTGTGGTAAAACCAACAGACCCAACCTTCACCCCTCACGGAGGGCTCCGTTAAAAACCTTCAGGGACTGGGGCCCCTTTTTATCGGGGGTTCCACTCTCCATGGACCCGTAAAGCACCCCGCCAGGAAACTTTATGGCTGAAAAAAACAAAGCACTGGATCCCAGGGGCCAGCTCTCTAAAAAAAGAGAAGTGTTACGGGCTAAATCTCGTTTCTTCCGCCACGAGGCCCGGGTACCATTCAATTCGGCCTGAAAATACACTTTGAATGGATCCAGCTGCAGAGCTTGCCCCAGCAAAGGAATATTCTAGTGGAGCTCAGCTTAGCACATGTTTTACTCGTGACCAACACCTAAGACACTGACAAAAAAAAACTGAGGTACTCTCAGTAGTGGGAGAGGTTATATAGGGAGTGAACTTCCTGTCTTGGGTGTGCCAGTGTCCATCACCTAAAGGTGGCCTATAACCCACATAGTAACTACTATGGCTCTGTTCTCCGTGATGTACGATAAAGGCCTGTGTGGGTAACCTCCCATCCAGCCTATTATAAAAGGGCTGAGCATATACTGAGTGGACATCATATGACGTCGTCCTGTTCACAGGTCAGCGCAAGCTGTGCTCAAGGCCATATCCTGGTACCATGTAATCACTCTGACCAACTACAGCAATCACATGTCAGTTGTACACAATGGCTTACAATCATAGCCTTTCATCATGTACTATTGTGACCTCTGTCCTTGGTCAATTACAGCGACCTGTACCATGTGATCACTGAGGCCAATCAAAGCCATCATAATTGTACACAATGGCACATGAATGGTTGCCATTCGTAAAAATGATTTCTTATACAATCACTAATAAGCAATCAGTGTAAAAAAAAAAAAAAAAAAAATCCCAATCACCACCCTAGAGCAGTATGTTTCTACGGTGACACTACTACTCTGGTCATAGAATGTATAATAATAAAAAAAAATGTACACCCCGTCACTAGTCAGTGTCCCTAAATACTGTCACACCTGTCATATGGTAAAACTGTACTGCATGTAAAAAAAATATATTCTAAAAATTTTCCAAAAAATTGTGACAAAAAAAACCCCAAAAAACTCATGCCTCTTACAAAATACCTTTGGGTATCTACATTCTAAAAAATTTTCATACATACACAGTTGTGCTCATAAGTTTACATACCCTGGCAGAATTTATGATTTCATGGCCATTTTTTTAGAGAAGATGAATAACACAAACATTTCTCACTCATGCTTAGTGTTTGGCTGAAGCCATTTATTATAAAAACCATGTTTATTCTTTTTAAATCATAATCAGAAACAAACTACCCAAATGACCCTGATCAAAAGTTTACACACCCTTGTGATTTTGGCCTGATAACATGCACACAAGTTGACACAAAGGGGGTTGAATGGCTAT
Organism: Aquarana catesbeiana; assembly: GCF_042186555.1. Classification (NCBI taxonomy): domain Eukaryota; kingdom Metazoa; phylum Chordata; class Amphibia; order Anura; family Ranidae; genus Aquarana; species Aquarana catesbeiana. The sequence goes on along the minus strand of NC_133329.1, from coordinate 189,934,573 downwards.
TAAAAAGGTAATTATCCTCACCGGTGATCTGTTTGCTTGTAGTGTGTGTGTGCATATAAAAGGTCAATTAGTTTCTGGACTCCTGACAGACCCTTGCATTTTTATCCAGTGCTGGACTGACGTTTCTGGATTCTAAGTCATGGGAAAAGCAAAATAATTGTCAAAGGAAAAAAAAAATATATATATATTATATAATATATATATATATATATATATATATATACTTACTATCCAAGGAATTGAGAATGCCAATCAGCAGTGTTCAAATGCTAATCAAGAAGTGGAAAACGAGGGGTTCTGTTGAAACCAAATCACAGTCAGGTAGACCAACTAAGATTTTAGCCACAACTGCCAAGAAAATTGTTCGGGATGCAAAGAAATAACTTCAGGTGAAATACAGGACTCTGAAAACGTGGTGTGGCTGTTTCAAGCTGCACAATAAGGAGGCACTTGAAGAAAGATGGGCTGCATGGTCGAGTCGCCAGAAGAAAACCATTATTACACAAATGCCACAAAGTATCCCGCTTACAATACGCCAAACAGCACAGAGACAAGCCTCAAACCTTTTGGCACAAAGTCATTAGGAGTGACGAAACCAGAATTCAGCTTTTGGCCACAACCATAAACACTACATTTGGAGCGTAGTCAACAAGACCTATGATGAAAGATACCCCATTCCTACTGTAAAACAGAGGTGGATTGCTGATGTTTTTGGGATGTGTGAGCTACAAAAGGCACAGGAAATTTGGTCAAAATTGATGGCAAGATGAATGCAGTATGTTCTCAAAAAATACTGGAGGAACATTTGCATTCATCAGCCAGGAAGCTGCGCATGGGACGTACTTGGACATTCCAACATGACAATCCAAAACACAAGGCCAAGTCTACCTGTCATCGGCTACAGCAGAATAAAGTGAAGGTTCTGGAGTGGCCATCTCAGTCTCCTGACCTCAATATCATTGAGCCACTCTGGGGAGATGTCAAACATGCAGTTCATGCAAGACAGCCCAAGAATTTACAGGAACTGGAGGCTTTATGCCAAGACTGTATTAAGAACTGGGGTATATAAACTTTTAATCAGGGTCATTTGGGTAGTTTCTGTTGCCATTATGATTTAAAAAGAGTAAACAGTTGATTGATAATAAAAGGCTTCAGCCAAACACTAACCATGAGTGAAAAAAAAAAAAAAAAGTGTGTTACTCATATTCACTGAAAAATGGCCAAGAAATCAAATTCTGCCAGGGTATATAAATTACAAATATAAAGATCTCTCTCTCAGTCTAGTCTATGTGGGCATGCAAACACATGCACAATACTCCATCTGTCATACTACCCAATGGGCAAGCCTTTAACCCTTCCAGTGCCGTATGGACCTACAGAAGTGCCTGCAGGTCCACAAACTTATAGCAGAATTGTTCAGCAGACTCTGCTGAACAACTCTAATCAGCGGATTACAATATGCTGATCAGTTATTAACCTCAAATGTGACCGCAACCCCCCCCCCCCCAGGTCTGCCCACACTCAGCCTCTCCACAATGACAACCCCAAGGAATGGCCTGGTCACCAGCCACAGATACCCTGTCAAACAATAGCCACCAGAACTTATACAGAAGCCCGCAGTACACTGTGGCTGAAAGCTGAATCCTCGAACATCCACTTGATAAAATTTTGTGAACGTATGCACTGAAGACCAGTTAGCAGCCTTACAAACCTGAGCCACAGATACCCGATGGCAAAAAGCCCAGGAGGTTCCTACACCTCTGGTAGAATAAGCTCTCACCCTAAAGAGAGGAGCTTTACGTTTCAGACCATAAGACTGAATGACCAATTGACGAACTCAATTGGCAATGGAAGCTTTGGAAGCTGCCCGCCTTTTCTTGGGTCCTTTTGGTAAAACAAAAAAAGTCTGATGCGAGGCGAGGCGAAGCGAGTTGCCCCTTGCATAGAGGTTCAGATCAGTGAATGGGAGGCTAAAGGCCTTTGGAAGAATACTGATAGAGGTCGAGTTTAGGCCCTGATTGTACTCAAAGCCAATTTGATTTCCACAGCCGACTGTAGAAAAGAGAATTCTCCGAATCACATATTTCCGAGGATGCCATTTTCTGGCTTCACACCAAGCAATTTAAGTCTTCCAGACCTTATGATAAATCTTCCTAGTGATAGCTTTTTTAGCATTCACTAGAGTAGACACCGCTGGTCCCGAGATGCCACAGTCCTTTAACACACTGGCTTCAATAGCCATGCCGTCAAATTTAGAGACTGCAAATTGGGGTGGAATATAGGACCTTGAGACAGTAGATAGGGGCGACGTGGAAACGTCCATGGCCCATCTATCGTTAGTCTCACAATCTCCGGGTAAGAGAGCCTTCTGGGCCAGGCTGGTGCTACCAGAATGACTGGAATCCCCTCTCTCCAAACCCTGTGCAACAAATGTGGAAGGAGAGGGATCAGAGGGAAAGCATAAACTAGGGAGTACTGGCTTCATGGAACTATCAGAGCATCTGCTCAAATTGCCAGAGAATCTCTTGTTCGAGACACAAACTGCTGTAGCTTGTTGTTGAACCTGTTGTTGATCCTGGACCTGAATTTCCTGGAACGCTTCCGGGTGTAGGGACCATTCCCCCGGGAAGATCTGCTGGCGGCGGAGATAATCTGCTTTACAGTTCTCTACTTCCGGGATATGGACTGCCGATATTATTGGCACATGTGCCTCTGCTCAGGCTAGTAAGTAGTTCACTTACCCTGAACGACTCCTGGTACCGCCTTGGTGGTTTATATGGGCTACTGACGAGGCATTGTCGGACTGAACCCTGATGGGGCAGTCCTGAAGCTCCACTGTCCAGGATCGTAGGGCCAGACGTACTGCCCGTAATTCTAGGACGTTGATGGGCAGGGTCTTCTCTGTCCCTGACCATTTCCCCTGGGCTGTGAGCCAGTCAAGAGTCACTCCCCAGCCTGAGAGACTGGCATCTGTAGCGAGTACTTTCCAAAGTTACCGGAGAAAGGATTTTCCCTTTCGCAGGTTCTGATCCTGCAACTACAAGTTTAGGTTTAAGCATGCCTGAGGAGATAAGCACATTGGATAATCCAGGGCATTTCTTCCTGTTCCAAGCTAACAAGATGTCTTATTGTAAAGACCTGGAATGGAACTGGGCATAGGGCACTGCCTCGAAGGATACCATCCTCCGTAGAAGACTCCTACAGAGCCGAATGGAGAGTTGTCTGGTGCCCCTTATCTGACGCACCTGATCCTTCATGACACAGATCCTTACGGGTGGCAAGAATAGTCTTGCTTGGACCGTGTTTAGAATCAGACCTAAATATTTCAGACTTTGAGCTGGTCTCAAGGTTGACTGTTCAGGATTTATGATCCAGCCTAAGCTTTTCAAATACCTCACTGGGTATATTATGCTTTGTTCTAGAGCCTGTACTGAGTGACCTCTGAACAGGAGGTCGTCCAGATACCCAAGCACCAGGATCCCTTGGGCCCTTAAAGACCCAGTACTGGTGCTAGGACCTTTGTGAAGACCCGGGCAGCTGTAGCAAGCCCGAAACTGAAAAGGACGTTCCTCTACTGCAAAACGTAGGAACCTCTGATGAGGCTGAAAGATAGGTACGTGTAAGTACACGTCCTTTATATCGATGGAGGCTAAAAAGTCTACCCTCTGGAGTGAGGTTACTACTGAGCGGACAGACTGCATCCAAAAGGATTGTATCAATAGATACTTGTTCAGGGACCTTGGGTCCAAAATGGGCCTTGTGTCCCAGTTTGGTTTCTGAACCGTAAACAGGTTTGAGTAAAACCCTGTGCCCCTTTCGGATACCGGAACCTCTACAATCACTCCTTGATGCACTAGAAGATGTAGTGCCTGAAACAATAAGTTTCTTTTTGGAGGATCTGAAGGAACGCTGGATCTTAGAAACCTCTGAGGGGACACCCCCCGTAACTCCAGCTTGTAACCGCGAGATATAATTGAGGTGACCCACTCGTCCTGAATTGTTTTCCAAATGTCTGCTAAGTGCAGCAGCCTTCCCCCCACCTGACGGAGTGGGGGCGTCCCCTCAAAAGGAGGGCTTCTTGCTGGGTTTAGAAGAGGTTTGGACCCAGGACTTTTTCTGGCCCTGGCCTTGCCCCTGGCCCTAGCGCCCTGTTGGCGGTGGAACCGCCCTGACAGACATTTGAGGAACCAGTCCCCGGGTTTTTAAACGAGAAACGTATGGTGCTCTTCTTCACAGGAAATCGAGAACTCTTCCCTCCGGAAATCTTTTAGGATATATTTGTCCAAGTGATCACCGAATAAACTTTCCCCATGAAACGGGAAACCTGGCAATAACTTTTTACAAGGAAGCTCGGCTGACCAGTTCTTAAGCCATAAAAGTCTGCTTATACGTATAGACAAGAGACCCAGACGAGAAACCTGCTGTATTGAATCCTTTAACCTGTACCGGACCAGCCGCTGCAGTTACACTACAGCAGGTTGGCCTGGCTGCGCGAAGTTTCATAGCTATACGTCGCCAATGGTGCCTGGTGATCGGTTCCAACGAATGAGATCCTTCCCCTGCATGTGTAAGTACAGCAGGGGAGGTGATGTCATCTCCCCTCGTGGAACAAGTGTCAGTGACAAAAGAAAAAAAAAAAAAAAAAAATCAGTGTTAGAGTACTTAGTGTAGGCCCAGATAGGTTTAGAGACCTCCCCCCCCCCCCCAATAAAGGTTTAACCCCTTGATCATCCAATGTCACCAGTGATCACTATTAGTGTCATGGGTGGCGCTAGTTAGCTACTTTTTTTTATAGCGTCTGGGCACCCGCCGTATATTACCTAAATAAAGGTTTAACCCCCTTGATAACCCGGCAGGTGATATCAGTTAGGTTTTAGTGTCAGATAGGGTCTACGTCGCGTCAGATTAGTGCTAGTAGCACAAACACGCATGCACCATACACCTACAGTCAGGTCCATAAATATTGGGACATCAACACAATTCTAATCTTTTTTTGGCTTTATACACCACCACAATGGTTTTGAAATGAAACGAGATGTGCTTTAACTGCAGACTTTCAGCATTAATTTGAGGGTTTTTACATCCAAATCAGGTGAACGGTGTAGGAATTACAAGTTTGTATATGCGCGCCTCCCACTTTTTAAGGGACCAAAAGTAATGGGACAATTGGCTGTTCAGCTGTTCCATGGCCAGGTGTGTGTTATTCCCTCATAATCCCATTTACAAGGAGCAGATAAAAGGTCCAGAGTTCATTTCAAGTGTGCTATTTTCATTTGGAATATGTTGCTGTCAACTCTCAATATGAGATATAAAGAGCTGTCACTATCAGTGAAGCAAGCCATCATTAGACTGAAAAAATTAAACCTATCAGAGAGATAGCAAAAACATTAGGTGTGTCCAAATCAAGTGTTTGGAACATCCTTAAAAAGAACGAACGCACCGGTGAACTCAGCAACACTAAAAGACCCGGAAAACCACAAAAACAACTGTGGTGGATGACCGAAGATTTCTGTCCCTGGTGAAGAAAACACCCTTTACAAGAGTTGGCCAGATCAAGAACACTTTCCAGGAGGTAGGTGTAAGTGTCAACAATCAAGAGAAGACTTCAGAGTGAATACAGAGTGTTCACTACAAAATGTAAACCACTGGTGAGCCTCAAAAACAGGAAGGCCAGATTAGAGTTTGCCAAACATCTAAAAAAGCCTTCACAGTTCTGGAACATCCTATGGACAGATGAGTCCAAGATCAACTTGTACCAGAGTGATGGGAAGAGTATGGAGAAGGAAAGGAACTGCTCATGATGCAAAGCATACCACCTCATCAGTGACGCATGGTGGTGGTAGTGTCATGGCGTGGGCACGTATGGTTGCCAATGGAACTGGTTCTCTTGAATTTATTGATGTGACTGCTGACAAAAGCATCAGGATGAATTCTGAAGTGTTTCGGGCAATATTATCTGCTCATATTTAGCAAAATGCTTCAGAACTCATTGGACGGCGCTTCACAGTGCAGATGGACAATGACCTGAAGCATACTGCAAAATCAACCAGAGTTTAAGGGAAAGAAGTGGAATGTTATGCAATGGCCAAGTCAATCACCTGACCTGAATCCGATTGAGCATGCATTTCACTTGCTGAAGACAAAACTGAAGGGCAAGTGCCCCAAGAACAAGCAGGAACTGAAGACAGTTGCAGTAGAGGCCTGGCAGAGCATCACCAGGGATGAAACCCAGTGTCTGGTGATGTCTATGCGTTCTAGACGTCAGGCTGTAATTGACTGCAAAGGATTTGCAACCAAGTATTAAAAAGTGAAAGTTTGATGGATGATTGTTAATCTGTCCCATTACTTTTGGTCTCTTAAAAAGTGGGAGGCCCGTATACAAACTGTTGTAATTCCTACACTGTTCACCTGATTTGGATGTAAATACCAATACTCAAATTAGAGCTGAAAGTCTGCAGTTAAAGCACATCTTGTTTGTTTCATTTTAAATCCATTGTGGTGTATAGAGCCAAAAAGATTATAATGGTGTTGATGTCCCAATATTTATGGACCTGACTATCTTAGTATTATAAAGTCTGAGCGGATCAATATTTGATCAGATCTATACTAGTGTCCCAGCAGTTTAGGGTTCCCAAAAATGCAGTGTTAGCGGGATCAGCCCAGATACCTGCTAGCACCTGCATTTAGCCCCTCCGCCCAGCCAAGTGCAGTATCAATTGATCACTGTCACTTACAAAAACACATAACTGCAGCGTTCGCAGACTCGGATCCCTGTGAGCGCCAACAGTTTTTTTTTGTAGCGTTTAAAGCAGTCGTTGACAGTCATGAGCTTTTTCCTGTGAGTCTCACTACTGTACCAGTAAATTTAGAGACCAAAATGTAAAATCGAAGGTACAGTAGTGAAGAGGCCTACACATTTCTGAGCATGACAGATAGTAAACTCATGTGTCAGATTCAGGCTCAGAATGCGAACCGGTAGACAGCAGCAGCACTCTGACAGATGGCAGGGCCAACTACTCAGTCATCAGAGCTAAGGTCAGACACACCCAAACCCATTCTGCTGTCGTTGAGGTGCAAGAACCACAGGTCCCTCGTATGGTGCAGAGAGCCAGTACTAGTGCCGCTCATCCTTATGGTGAACTGGCAAGCACCAGTGGCCTAGTACATCCTGGTCGTACATCCAATACTGCAGTAACACTTGGTGACGTGGTGAGTGCCCTAAGTGCACTTCAAGCTGGTGAGGTGGCTAGCACGAGTAGTGTCTGGCTGCCACCAAGAAGACACCAAACACGAGCCCATAGTACCCTTCCTGCTGCATTTGCCAATCCTAATCGGGAGCCCGCCATTTCTGCAGCACCCGTACTTCCCCGTTAGAAAAGTTTTAAATGTTTATTGTGTGACTATTTAAAAAACAATAACCCTGAGACTGATTTTTAAAAAAAGGACTTCTGAGCACGTTGTTGTATTAACTTGCTGTATCGTTTGCTTTAACTAACTCTATGGTAAGTTGTAAGATTAGTCTTAACAATAAATGGTAGAAGACTGTACAGGAAACACTAATTAGCCAAAATACCATTTTGTACAAGGCATGCCATCTGTTTCCTCAGCCAATAGAAGCGTTATAGCTATATTGTAGATATGATTGGGTGGGGGGGGGTGTACATCTGTGTGTGATTATTACTGTATCTTTTGGCTTGTAAGCATCATCCTTTTGTGTGACATCTGAAATAAATTGTCTGCTTTTCAATATATCTGGAGTTTGACTGAAGACAAGAGAAGAATAATCCTAACATTTTTGGTCCTTCCAGCCGGAACCAAAGAGTGCATTTCGGGTCGGACGGCCCTGACAAAGTTCGGTGAGTATTGGACTTCAAAGCTCACTGAGGATTAAGAGTCCCCCCACTCAAAATTAGTGGTGAAATAAGGGCGGGGGCCTGAGACCTGGATCCACCATCTGGTTTCAAACGTATGTGATCTAGTCGTTCTAGTGTTTGAGAGGTAAGATAAATTATTCTTAATTCTTTCTAATGCCGCGTACACACGATCAGAAATTACATCAGAAAAAACTTGGATGGTTTTTCCGACGGAATTCTGCTCAAGCTTGCCTTGCATACACATGGTCACACAAAAGTTCTCTGAACTTTCGACCGTCAAGAACGCAGTGACGTACAACACTACGACGAGTCGAGAAAATGAAGTTCAATGCTTCCGAGCATGCGTGATTTTTTGCGTGTCCGAATTGCATACAGACGAACGCATTTTCATATAGGAACTTTAGAATAAAATAGAGAACCTGCTCTCAATCCTTTGCTGGCTGGAATTCTGCCAGCAAAAGTCCGATGGAGCATACACGCGGTCGGAATTTCTGACCAAAAGCTCACATCCGACTTTTGCTGGCAGAATTTCTGATCGTGTGTATGAGGCATAAGAGTCTCTGCTCTGTTTGATTCTGGTTCAATGTTTTGTGATTGCCGACATTGGTATTGATCGTATATCTTGATAATCCAGTGTTCGTAGACACAGGCATTTGGGGACGTTGTCTAAGGTAAAAAATTACGTCACCCGCTGTCCGGACAAAAAAAAAAAAAAAATAGATTTGAGGTATACCGAACATCAGAGGTTGATTGCCCGACGATTTAAGTGCTATTTAGTTAAGTGATCTAGAAAGATCGCAGGGCTAACTTTTTTCTGTGTGTTTAGTTTCTCCTCTCTCATGTTTAACCTTTCTGTTGATGCTGCAACCTTATTTAACAACAGTACTGCTGTAATGGATGTGATTAAAGGTGTCACATAAAGTTGTCACATAAGGTACCAGGTAAAATGCTAAAATGCCTATTTCAAAATGTAATATGTCATTGCTTAGCTTTTTAATCTTAACTTCAAACTCAGATAGCTGCTGCCCCCCCCCCCCCATTTTGAAGTTGAACCACAAAGGATTATAAAAAGATTGTGTCTTTTTTTCCAAGAACTTCACCCAAGACAGGACATGACAACACCCATCCTCTAGGAAAGGTGGTTACCAAGATACCCCAAAATAGCTATGATCAATTGCTAAAAAACTCAATGTCACAATAATATGTTTAGCAAGTGCCTTGTTTTTGTCTGACAAGAATGTATAAAGCTGTAAAAAGAGGAAATAAAGAATTCAGAACTAACTTCTGAGCTGCAAGTTGGTCTCGGGAGATTATGTCCAGAAGCGTACACTTCATATATATTTTCAACAATCTGATCGGGGGTAGATATAATATCAGACTTTCGTTCTGAATCCAAAACATTTTGGCGCCCAACGGGGGGCTCGAGGCTAGGGTCCCAAGTAGCCGATTGAGAAGGGACCGGGAGAAAAGCAAACGCGGAGACAGGAGGAGACTGATCACCCCTAAAAACGGTAAGACACTTGATAACTCGTAGACCTAGTCTACCGTTTATCCTGTACCCATGGCTGGTCAACCTCTGTGCCCATATCGGCTTCCTGCGGCCCTCAGACAGGTATTTATCTTGCCTCGAGTCTGTTGATAAATTAAGGAACCTGCAATTATATCTACCGCCTGTTTTGTTCTGTTCTATTTTATTGATCGATCTTGTGTTTTGTGGTGGCTGTTGGGAATGAGGGATTGCTTATAGAGTCACGGATGAAATTAGTTGATGTGGTTAAACTTCTCCTGGGGAAATAAATAATTGTGCAGCAAAGCACGGGTGCAGTAAGCATGGGCAACCAGAAGGTGGCGTCAGGAACACGCATAGCGGCGTGGGGGATCCCGTGACAATTTGAGTAATCCTGTACCTCACTGCGGCCGTCACATATCTTGTTGTTGATTATGTCATGTCCTAAATGTGTTTGCGGACTGTTATTTGGCATACATGAAGGAGGCTGGGGGTTGGTTAAAGTGGTAGAGCCAGGATATAAGAGTAGCTCTTGGTTACAAACCCTTGTTAGCGGAGATCACAGATGTGTTGGTATTCAGATTAAAACGTACATTATCCAGTTAAACGTGAGGTTGGCAAGTCGCCACAGGCTATAGAAAGTGAAGTTAGGAGGGGACACACAGCTGAAAGGTGTCCGTCGCAACTTCAACAACCAGAACAGTTTGAAGACTAAGAAAAAAAAAAAATAGAGTGAGGAATTTGGGCATGGTTCTGGGAAATGTAGATGACATTTAAAGTGATGCATTGAATATTAATTACTGTACTCCTTATCTGTTTGTTAAATGTCTTGTTGAGCGTAATAAATGGTCACATATTACTCGGCTCGCTCCCCGACCTGTAGCCACCTGGGGGGGTGGACAGGATTGTGACTGGTCTAAGTTTTGGGAAGACGCGTGTAAGGAGACTTGCACGGCAGTCGAACACTGTAGACGTTCCTTTCTCTCTATCGATTTTGTCCTGGTTAACTTGAGACTGTGATATGGTCTGAACCGGTACCAGGAGACTGATAGAGGAATTATCGGACCCTTGAGTCAGGACAGCCTCGTGACCCGTCTAAAATCCTGAGCAGACACACATAAATATCCCAGTCATCAAGACAGAACATAGCAAAGTAGTGTTATATATTGGAAGGTGGTCCGAAAGAGGACAGGTGGTGGTCAGAGGATTTTCGGACCCTTGAGTCCAAGACAGCTTCATAAAACCGCCATACAAACCCTGAGCCCGGACACAAACTTCCCAATAGCTAACGAAGGGGCAGAAATTGGAGGGACCCAAAGAGGGTAGTTTGGCTTGTGATTTGGTATTAGAGCGAGGAGAAGATGCTGTCAAGAAGGGGAAGAAATTGGCAAAAGTGTGTGGGGTCACTATGCATTTGGGTGGTCGGCTAGAGCCAAATGAATGGCGTACTGTTTTGAAACGTAAAAAAGGTCTGTTGTCAGATTATGGGTTGCTACGAGCAGCAGATGCTTGGTTTAAAGATGCAAACGCTATTCATGAGGAGGGGTGAACATAAAATCAATCAAAATGCATCGAAATGGTTGTATTGTGTACAAAACACCAGAAAAGAGGAAGTCAAGTAGTCAGCCACCGTCCTATAATGGCGTCTGGTCCCCAGGAAGTAGACACTGCCCTTTGTCTACCGCCCCTCTGTTTTAAGTGACACCTCCCCCTGTGCCAACACGCCCTATGCCACCGCCCCCTGAACCGCCCACACCAAAACCCACCCACGTTTCCAGTGATGGAACATAGTAGCAAATCAATGTAGCGTTATAATTACATAAGTAATTTATGTATAGGGTGTCTTGTAGGGGTGCTGAAATTAATCGCCGCAACTATGCATCGCGATTCGGGTGTCCCCGATGCGGCATCGATGCATGCGACCATAGGAATCGATTGCTGTGACGTCATTGCCCAGCCCATCCCGGGAGAGCGCTCCGATCGTATCCCGTCGTGTACAATGCCCGCCTCTCTCCTCTCACTTCCAGTTCTTCTCACGTCAGCGGAGAATTCTCAGCCCCGCCCGCTGACTGTCACTATCAAATCAGAAGAAAGGCGGGCGGGGCTGAGAATTCCCTGCTGACGTCAGGAGAGACGTGAGACTTGAGAGCGGAGAGGCGGGCCGGGCACGGGCAGTCACATCAGAGGTGCCTATGCTCAGGGCCACTGATAAGGGGGTACAGGCAGCCCGTCCTCCTAGCCCACCCACATAATTCACTAGGCTAGCACTCCGGAGCGATGTCAGGACTCGGGGAGGGACTGAGGGAACTTGAGATACCCATTGGCAGAGGAGGCAGCAGGAGGCGGTGCCGCCTATAGGCGGCACCGCCTCCACAGCCAATGGGTGCACAGGGTGGCCTGTCCATCACATTCTTCGTCCCTCGGTCTTCCTGACTTGGTGCAGGCACTGGATGGAGTGGCTTTCAATGGAGCTTCTGAGCAAACTTCATTTGCTGACTGAGGTGAGGAAGAGTTTTGTCCAAGTAGTCATAAAGGCAAACTGAGGAGCTGCTAGAAGTGACGGCATGCTTGGATGGATGCTGGGGAAAGCCCGTGCAGTGATAGCTCAGTCTGGCAGAGAAGTGAGCAGAGGAAGTTTTCTTTTGTGAGATTGTCTGAGCTATAACTGCACTGGCATCCCTTCAGATGAGAACAATCAGCAGACAAGAAAAGTCAGAGGGGGATGATTCTTCTACAGGATTCCATATGGATTAAGGAGATCCAGTGCCCCCCCCCCCTCCCTCACTGACTGGCAGTGCCCCCAAACTGCCCCCATTAGGCACCAGGACCCCCATCTCCCCTCACTAATCACTTGAGCCTCCTATCTCTCCCGTCACTAAGCGCCAGGACCCCCCCCCTCCCCCCACTAAGCGCCAGGACCCCCCCCATCTCTCCCCACTAATCACCACCCACTAAGCGCCAGGACCCCCCCCCCCCCCCCCCCATTTCCCCTAATTGAGCACCAGTGATCCCTTCTGTACTCCTTGAAAAAAATGGAGATATTTATTATAGCAGAAAGTAAATAGTGTTTTTTTCAAAATGGTTGCTTTTTTTTGTTTATAGAGCAAAAAATAAAAACCGCAGAGATGATCAAATACCACCAAAAGAAAGCTCTATTTGTGGGGAAAAAAGGACGTCAATTTTATTTGGGTACAACGTCGCACGACAGCGGAATTGTCCGTTAAAGCAACAGTGCCGAATTGCAAAAAATGGCCTAGTCATTCAGCAGCCAAATCTTCCGGGGCTGAAGTGGTTAAAGGAGTGAGGTTATTTTTAATTCAAAGTTCCAGTAAATTTAAGTTTATTAAAAGTCGGCAGCTACAAAAGTGTATCTTTTTTTAATAAAAAGACACTCACCTGTCCCACAATCCAGCGACGTGGCCACCCGAACCCTTCCTTCTCTCCCCCGCCTGTCCACAGCGCTGGCAATACTACTGTGGGCATCCGGCTGTGACAGCTTGCAGCTTCACAGCCGGGTGTGCATGTCTCACTGTGCTGTCCTGAATGGCCAGGCAATCTTTTGGGACCTGTGTTATGTTCCAGAAGATTGCAGGGTGGAAGTGCCGCCTAGGCGGCCCAAGCAGAAGTGGGAGCTCGTCGGTAATCGTGATGCATCGTGGAATCGAACTGAATCGTTGACCAGATAATCGTAATCGAATTGTGAGACCAGTGAAGATGCGCACCTCTAGTGTTGATTATTTCAGTCAGAGTCTGACTTTAAAGAGTTTCTCTAACAGCAGTAGATGTAGCAAATGTGCTATATTTATGCAAATGGTTTTAATTGTGTTTAAGCTGTATTAGCAATAATTAGGGAGTTTAAAATGTTCAATTTCAATATTTGAGAGTATTATAAAGAGGAAGTTTATGTATTCTGGGCGTTATTCCAGAAGAATTGTGGTTAATTAGCGAAAGAGGAAGTGCTTTTCTTGCATAATTATATGTACTTACTAGAATCACACAAATTTAAAAAAAAATTCAATTACTCTCTATGGAGATGGTCCACTCTAAAACACCTGAAGCCAACATGTGTACAAGAGGTCACACAAGGGAAAGGCAAATCTGTTGGGAAATATCACAACAGAATAGCACAAAAGTTTACTTTACTAGTTTACTGATTTGGGTTTTAGCATGCTGAACAAAGCAAATACCGAATTCACCCAGTCAGCCAAGCCCCAACCGTGGTCCACACAAAAACGCCCAATACCAGGGACATGACGCCCCATCCCTGTCCGGATCACATGGACCCCTTCTTCAAGCAAGCCTGCGTCACCTGCCCACTACACCTGGACTGTTATGCCACAAGGTGCCCAGAACTCCCCCTCCCAATTCGCCAAGGCAATGGCCCTCATTCTGGACACCTGGATGAAATCACACCCTGACATTGTACTCTGCTCTGTGCAGATACCCTTGAAGACGCCTTAAATCTTCTCTGATAAAGTCTCCTCCACTACGTGGCTGAGCAAGGATGCAAGGCCTTACAGCAAAAGTCCAGAGAGAAGGCGATTTTCCTAGACCACTGCATCTCCCAAGGCACCCGACATATCACTGAAGAGTTGCTGCAATCAAGGCCATCCTTTTGCCTGAAGGTCAAAAGCCCCTTCACGCCTTTCTAGGACTAATCTCCTACTGCTGTTCTTGGATCCCAGTTCCAGAAGCCTCCCTCTTGATGCAACCTTTTTATGATGCCCTGAAATCTGACCCTTTTCTGTTTTCTCCAGAAGCTTTGGGAATTTTGAAGTTCTGAATGAGATCCTACCAGACTATTAAAAGACTTTCAAACTGTTTGCCTCAGAGAAACAAGGACATGCCACAGGAGTTTTGGCCGGTTGGCTCAGGCCCATGGTAAAAGACTCTCCTGCCTCAGAGCGGTCTTTGCAGCCCAATGCCCCTCATGACATAACTGCCATACTGAACCAAGGACAGCCCAATACACCTCAGACTCCAGTGTGCCTTGATTCTCTCCGATAACATCACCATCCTCCGATGTGATACCCTTAAACCATCCACTCTACTTCCACTTCGAGGGGGGAACCTCTTTGGAGAATGATCCTCATCTCACCGCTCATGACTGTTTCGAGGAGATGAAAATGGAGACTTCACATTTATTTACCAACAGTCAGTGAAACAGCACTTGAGAATCCTGACTTGACGATTTTTGTGGATGGTTCCAGGTATGCAGACAGTACTGGACGGTACCACACAGGATACGCAGTCACCACCGAAGATAGAGTTCTTCAAGCTTCAGCATTACCTTCCTCCATGTCTGCCCAGGAGGCAGAACTCCAGGTCCTAACAATGGCATGCAAATTGGCAGAAGGGAAAAGAGCGAACATCTATAGATTCAAGATACGCCCTCGGCGTTGCCTGCGATTTTGGGGTAATTTGGAAAACTAGAGGGTTCCTAACAGCAGTAGGTACACCTGTAAAAAAAACACAGTACAGCTATCAAGGACTTAATGGATGCCCTATTCCTACCAGCAAAAGTGGCTATACTAAAGATAAAGGCGCATGGCAAGCTGGATTCCCAAGAAGCACGAGGCAATCACCTGGCAGATACCACTGCAAAACAAGCTGCATACAGAACGCAAGAAGCGGTCAGTGGAGTGAATGCACCCATCCTAGATGATACCGTGGATACCCCTGAAGAAACTGTACAGACCACCATAATTCTACAAAACCCTCCTGTGAGTGGGACCCATCTCAAGGAGCAACAAGAAGCAGCTGACAAAGAAGAAAAAGAAGTGTGGATTAAGAAAGGAGCCACAGAAACTGAAGGGATCATGGCATTAAACAAGAGGCCATGTCTGCCACGATCAATGTTTCCTGCAGTGGTACAGTGGGCCCACAGTGCCTCTCATCTGTCAAAAACTTTGATGAACACCCTGATCAACAAATACTACCTAGCCCCGGGGATTACACCACTTACCAACAACTTTTGCAAGTCATGCACCACCCAGTAAGAACGGAAAAGGTACCTTTGAAGCATCTAGCAAAGGCCCAGTACCCCTTTGAAAGGATACAGATCGACCACATCCAGATGCCAAAGAGTGGCCGATATGAATATGCATTGTCATTGACATGTTCTCTGCAAGGCCAGAAGGCTATCCCGTTACCAACAGCAAAAACCACGGCTAAGACTTTTAACGGAAACAGTGTACAGATATGGTGTCCCAGAGGTTATAGAGAGTGACCAGGGGCCGGCTTTCACGGCCTCAGTGACCAAGGAAATATGGACAGCTTTAGGGGTCACATTAGCTTTCCACACCCCATAGCATCCTCAGAGCAGTGGGAAGGTGGAAAGATTAAAACGGCAAAATAAAATCTAGAATGCTAAAAATGTCTCAGGAAACCGGGATGAGTTGGCCAGATAGCCTGCCCATAGCCTTAGTGTTAGGTACACTCCAAGGGGAAACCATGGCTTGTCACCCTATGTGATATTGTTTGGTTCAGCCCCCAGGCTGGGTTGCTACTTTCCACAGCAATTACAGCTCCAATCTGATGTATTGACTGATTATGTGACTGCTTTATCTCGAGAATTAACCCGTATCCATTCGCAAGTGTTCTCCATTCCAGATCCTGAGCGAGATACAGGATCACACAAGTTGGTCCCCGGCGACTGAGTCCTGGTAAAGAAGTTTGTGAGAAAACACACCCTTGAACCCAGATATGATAGCGCTTTCCAGGTTCTCCTAACAACCACATCATTCAAGGTGGCCGGGAAGAACTCGTGAATATACAACTTCAAGAAAGTCCCTGTACCTGAGGAAGAGGCCAAGGGGACCAAATGATTCTGTATATCCTTTCCATTGTGGTTATTGTTTAGGCACAGGAGGTAGCCATCAGACAGAAAGATGGTATAACACAATTCTGGTATAACTAACACACATGTAGCTACCTTCGTATTTGACTACTGGATTATAGTCTTCTGTCCCCAAGTTTTTTTTTTGCAATGTCACATGTATCAGGACACCGTCCACATCACCGTCTACTGGGGATTCGTGGGATGGAATACAGCGGATTACTGAGGGTATAAGTCACAGAGTGCTCTGGACAAGAAAGATAAAAATAGGAAATCCCTACTTAACAGAATGACCTTTCTAAAGACAGATACATGTTCATGGGAGGACAGGACACAGCATGGAATTCACCCTGACCGTAGAAAATCCCAGCTGTACAGATGCTGGTACATATGTCCTGGGAACGTGGTTACTGGGGAGCACAGGAGGAATGACAGGGAAGTTCCAACTTAAAGACATGTATAATTCATCAGACTGGCAGCACCTCAGCCCATAGCCAACCCCCTGAGGCCCCATATACAGAAGTTAGGGGACATGGTGGCCATAGCAGACCCTACCTTCGAGGACACGATGGCCGCAGAAACCGGGTTTTTAGATGTCAACTTGTGGCTAGAGTGAATGAGGTACAGTGCAGAGAAACATAACAAAACCAATTGTTATGTTTGTGGGGGGGCGAGGCCTCATTTGGGAACAGTACCCCTAAGCATACCCCCCCAACATGAGTCAGGTTTCCTTAGCCTATCAACACAACCACTAACCACTCCCTTTGTGAACATGGGAAGGAGGAATATCCCATAGTCACCAAGACCCCCAAGCGAGGAGAAGGAATCACCATATATCCTGGCAATTACACATGCTATGGCCGGTATCAGGGAGTAGGGAAACCCCTTGGGAATTTCACTAAAGGTTACTGTGGATTTTATAGTGAGGCCTCTGCAGATCTAGTGCAAAATCATGTCCAGTCTTTGGGAGACATGTACTGGATCTGCGGAGGCATGAAAATTAGAAGCAGATTGACAGAACAGTGGACAGGAGAATGTCCGCTAGCCAAAGCCATTATGCCTCTGCATATTTTTCCAGAGGCCACTCCACAGATAGGCCTGGGTGCGTCGTTTAAGTCTGGTTCTAACAGGAGGCGTAGGAGTGCCCCAGCAGGAAGCTTTGACCCTTCATGTATAGACACCATAGGGGTCCCTAGAGGGGTCCCAGATGAGTTCAAAGGAAGAGACCAAGTAGCAGCAGGATTTGAGTCCCTGATCCCCATCATCACCGTAAATAAGAACGTAGACTGGATAAATTACATCTACTACAACCAACAAAGGTTTGTCAATTAGACCACAGATGCACTCCAAGGTTTAGCCGAACTAGAAGCCGCATCACACATGACTTTCCAAAACCGCATGGCCTTAGATATGGTCCTAGCTGAAAAGGGGGGGGGGGGGGGGGGGTGTAAAATGGTGCCTAACAACAGGTACATGCTGTACCTACATCGCAGACAACACTGGCCCAAATGGTAAAGTGACCTTGGCCATCAGGAAACTTGAGGATTTGTCCGAGGAACTAAGAAAGAATTCAGGGCTCAGCAACCCTTAGGATCAATAATTCACCTGGATTAAGGGAGGGTGGCAGGGATTATTATTAAGACAGATAGGAATAACCGTCCTGATAATTTTGGTGACCTTGGCTGTCATAGTCTGCTGTATTCTCCCGTCTTAAAAAGTGTGTAGGGAAAGCTAATGACCAATGTTCTCCTACATTTGTGAACCAGGAAATACCAGATGAAAATTATAAGATGCAACAACATAGGGTTACAGGGACAGACAGCACCTGATTGCCCCTCCAAGCCGTATCGAGTAGGGTAGTGCGTTAGTCACTGCTCTTCTCTATATACAGCTCAAAAGAGTTGCAGAGGAGACGGCCAGGGGAGTGAGTAGGACTTTTAGTGTAAAGCTCGGTTCACACGGGGGCGACTTGTCAGGCGACCTAGCCGCCTGACAAGTCGCCTCCCGTTCTGTACAATGGAACCGTTCTAATCGGAGCGACGCAAGTCGCTCCGACTTAGAAGAAAGGTTCCTGTACTACTTTGGGGGCGACTTGCATAGACTTCTATACAGAAGTCGTCTTGCAAGTCGCCCCGGCAGTCGTGTGCAGGTCGCCTCGGTGAGGCGACCTGCAAGTCGTGCCGCGTCTAGTGTGAACCGGCACTAAGGGACAGATTGAAAAGAGACATTTTAGGGGGGCGTGGCCGGCAGCCAAGGAGATGGAGGCGTGAGGAGAGGGCTCCCTGTGTATCCAGTGACTAAGTGCGAGGCCAGAAGGCACAGAGAGGAGGATTTGATAGCCCAGACACACAGCTATCATCCACTGCCGAAACGAACAAGAGAAAGCCCGAGCGGGGCCCAAAAAAGCACACAGACTTCTATGGCTTGGCAGATGCGAGTAGGCCCCAAGATGGCGGAGCATCCCCTGTGCAGAGCCCGCAAAAAGCATCTCAAAAAAAGGTCAGTGGAACACAGATATCCAGGGGAGATGGGGGGATATGACACATCCCAGGACAGCACCAGAGAGTTCATAGAACAGATGCATGACTTTCCCACCCTGGATCAGCCATTAACTGATACCATGATGAAAGAAATGCTGGTGACCTTAAGGGGCTCATTACACAGAGACTTCATGGAATGCACAACCCAGCTGAAAGCTGAGGTCACTGCTATAGGGGACAGAGTCTCTCATATTGAGGATAAAATGGGAGAAATTGCTGCAGCCCATAATGAGCTTGTAGATGCTTATAACGGTGCAGAGGATGAAATACAGGCGATTAAAAGCAAAATGGAGGATTTGGAAGATCGCGCAAGGAGAAAATGTGACATCGAGAGGGGTAGCTGAATCCATTGCTCCAATAGAACTGCGGAACTATGTCCAACAATTCATTTCTGCACTGCTGCCGAATACACCAGAGAGGGAGGTGACTGTAGATCGTGCACATCGCTTACCTAAACCCAAGCACTTGCCAGACAGGGTGCCATGAGATGTCATAGCACGCATTCACTTCTTTCATGTAAAAGAAGAGCTGATGAGATTCACCAGAAAGAATATGCCATTACCTGACCCCTACACAGAATCTTGCAACACACCATGCAGGCACGCAGGAACCTGGCTACACTGACAAAGTTATTTTAAAACCATAATTTACCTTACACCTGGGGCTTTCCCACAAAAATTATCATAACCAGAGAAAACAAATGTATGCTATTACAAATTTGGAAAAAAGGCTTGAAACTAGCAAGGCAATGGAAACTTATCCAATGCTTCTCCCTCTCATAAAATTTCCCCTGAGTGGCAAAAAAGTAAACCAGGGTGACACCATCACTTCACCTACGTGAGGAAAGCAATACCTCATGTCTTTCTCTAACCTAAACCTAAAGACCTAGGCACTGGATTTAAGGGAGCACAGTCCCCTTAACTGTACTGAACGAAAAGTTTTCGCACATGTCGATCCGTTTCACCTTTATGTGTTTTCTTGTTTTTCTACCCTTTTTTTCCTATGTACCAGCAAGTTCTAACAAAATTCTCCAGTGGAAAAAGTTTACAGCTTCAAGAAGGTCGGGTCTGTACAGAATCTTCAGTCTCCAGAAATCCATTCCTTATCCTTTGCTGCCATCTTCAGGTAAAACTAAGGAACTGCACTATTTTTCACAATCTATTGAACGTCCAGCACTGACTTTTCACACCAGAAATGACTTTTAAGGTCATTTCTCTTAATGTACATGGTCTAAACAGTCTATTTAAAAGGAGGATGATGTGGCAAGAGGCAAAAAAACTCAAAGGAGACATTTTATGTTCCAGGAGACACATTTCTCCCAGGTTAAACAGCCCAAATGCACGGATAAAGCATTTCCTCATATCTTTCAAGCCTGTGCCAAAACTAAAGAAACAGGGAACGTTGATTGCAATTAATAAATCTGTAGCATTTACACATCATACAACTATTGCTGACCCCAGAGGAAGATACATCATTTTAGTCTGCGAACGTAACAACCTGCTGTACACGTTAGTCAATCTCTACGTGCCAAATTCAGGTCAAGCGTCTTTCTTAACCACTTCAGCCCCGGAAGGATTTACCCCCTTCCTGACCAGAGCACTTTTTACAATTTGGCACTGCGTCGCTTTAACTGCTAATTGCGCGGTCATGCAATGCTGTACCCAAACGAAATTTGCGTCCTTTTCTTCCCACAAATAGAGCTTTATTTTGATGGTATTTGATCACCTCTGCCGCTTTTATTTTTTGCGCTATAAACGGAAAAAGACCGAAAATTTTGAAAAAAAATGATATTTTCTACTTTTTGTTATAAAAAAAATCCATTAAAATCAATTTTAGTCATACATTTAGGCCAAAATGTATTCGGCCACATGTCTTTGGTAAAAAAAATGTCAATAAGTGTATATTTATTGGTTTGCGCAAAAGTTATAGCGCCTACAAACTAGGGTACATTTTCTGGAATTTACACAGCTTTTAGTTTATGACTGTCTATGTCATTTCATGAGGTGCTAAAATGGCAGGGCAGTACAAAACCCCCCCAAATGACCCCATTTTGGAAAGTAGACACCCCAAGGAAATTGCTGAGAGGCATGTTGAACCCATTGAATATTTTTTTTTTTTTGTCCCAAGTGATTGAATAATGACAAAAAAAAAAAAAAAAAATTACAAAAAGTTGTCACTAAATGATATATTGCTCACACAGGCCATGGGCATATGTGGAATTGCACCCCAAAATACATTCAGCTGCTTCTCCTGAGTACGGGGATACCAAATGTGTGGGACTTTTTGGGAGCCCAGCCGCGTACGGGGTCCCGAAAACCAAGCACCGCCTTCAGGATTTCAAAGGGCATACATTTTTGATTTTACTCCTCACTACCTATCACAGTTTTGAAGGCCATAAAATGCCAGGATGGCACAAACCCCCCCCAAATGACCCCATTTTGGAAAGTAGACACCCCAAGCTATTTGCTGAGAGGCATGTTAAGTCCATGGAATATTTTATTTTTTGACACAAGTTGCGGGAAAGTGACAATTTTTTTTTTTTTTTGCACAAAGTTGTCACTAAATGATATATTGCTCACACAGGCTATGGGCTTATGTGGAATTGCACCCCAAAATACATTCTGCTGATTCTCCTGAGTATGGGGATACCACATGAGTGGCACTTTTTGGGAGCCTAGCTTCATACGGGGCCCCGAAAACCCAGCACCGCCTTCAGGATTTCTAAGAGCGTTAATTTTTGATTTCACTCCTTACTACCCATCACAGTTTTGAAGGCCATAAAATGCCAAGATAGCACAAAACCGCCCCAAAATGACCCCATTTTGGAAAGTAGACACCCCAAGCTATTTGCTGAGAGGCATGGTGAGTATTTTGCAGCTCTCATTTGTTTTTGAAAATGAAGACAGACAAGAAAAACGTATTTTTTTTTCTTTTTTCAATTTTCAAAAGTTTGTGACAAAAAGTGAGGTCTGCAAAATACTCACTATACCTCTCAGCAAATAGCTTTGGGTGTCTATTTTCCAAAATGGGGTCATTTGGGGGGGGTTTGTGCCATCTGGGCATTACATGGCCTCCGAAACTGTGATAGGCAGTGAAGAGTGAAATCAAAAATTTACGCCCTTAGAAAGCCTGAAGGCGGTGCTTGGTTTTCGGGGTCCCCTATGCGGTTAGGCTCCCAAAAAGTCTCACACATGTGGTATCCCCGTACTCAGGAGAGGCAACAGAATGTATTTTGGGGTGTAATTTCACATATTCCCATGGCATGTTTGAGCAATATATCATTTAGTGACAACTTTGTGCAAAAAAAAAAAAAAATAATAATAATTTGTCTTTTTCCCGCAACTTGTGTCACAATATAAAATATTCCATGGACTCAACATGCCTCTCAGCAAATAGCTTGGGGTGTCTACTTTCCAAAATGGGGTCATTTGGGGGGGTTTTGAACTGTCCTGGCATTTTATGCACAACATTTAGAAGCTTATGTCACACATCACCCACTCTAACCACTGGAAGACAAAGCCCTTTCTGACACTTTTTGTTTACATGAAAAAATTATTTTTTTTTGCAAGAAAATTACTTTGAACCCCCAAACATTATATATTTTTTTTAAAGCAAATGCCCTACAGATTAAAATGGTGGGTGTTTCATTTTTTTTTTTCACACAGTATTTGCGCAGCGATTTTTCAAACGCATTTTTTGGGGAAAAAACACACTTTTTTAAATTTTAATGCACTAAAACACACTATATTGGCCAAATGTTTGATGAAATAAAAAAGATGATCTTAGGCCGAGTACATGGATACCAAACATGACATGTTTTAAAATTGCGCACAAACGTGCAGTGGCGACAAACTAAATACATTTTTAAAAGCCTTTAAAAGCCTTTACAGGTTACCACTTTAGATTTACAGAGGAGGTCTACTGCTAAAATTACTGCCCTCGATCTGACCTTCGCGGTGATACCTCACATGCATGGTGCAATTGCTGTTTACATTTGACGCCAGACCAACGCTTGCGTTCGCCTTTGCGCGAGAGCAGGGGGGGGGGACAGGGGTGCTTTTTTTTTTTTTTTTTAATTAATTTTTTGATTTTTTATCTTATTTTTAAACTGTTCCTTTCATTTTTATTTTTTTTAAATCATTTTTATTGTTATCTCAGGGAATGTAAATATCCCCTATGATAGCAATAGGTAGTGACAGGTACTCTTTTTTGAAAAAATTGGGGTCTATTAGACCCTAGATCTCTCCTCTGCCCTCAAAGCATCTGACCACACCAAGATCGGTGTGATAAAATGCTTTCCCAATTTCCCAATGGCGCTGTTTACATCTGGCGAAATCTAAGTCATGAAATGCTCGTAGCTTCCGGATTCTTAGGCCATAGAGATGTTTGGAGCCATTCTGGTCTCTGATCAGCTCTATGGTCAGCTGGCCGAATCACTGGCTGCATTCTCAGGTTCCCTGTTGGGACAGGAGAGCCAGAGAAAAACATGGAAGACGGTGGGGGGGGGGGGCATTTCCTCCCACTGCTTGTAAAAGCAGTCTAGAGGCTAATTAGCCACTAGGATTGCTTTTACATGAAAGCCGACCGCTGGCTGAAAAGAATGATACCAAGATGATACCTAAACCTGCAGGCATCATTCTGGTATAACCACTCAAAGTCCAGCAACATACCAGTACGTTGCTGGTCCTTGTTGGGCATATATTGTAAACTTTTTTTTCATGCAGCCTGTGGGCTGAACGAAAAAAAGATATTGATCGGTGGGTATGCCCACCATTAGAATACCTCCCTTCATCCACCCACTTCTAATGATGGGCATACATGCACCATTTATATATGCCGAAGCATGGGGGCATCCTCCCGCAAAAGGCAGGAGCAAATTGCTCCTCCACCCACTGCCCCCACGCTTCGGCATATATGCTGAAGTATGTAACTGTGGTGGTGAAATCACCTCCGACAGCGCTGGAGTCACGGCTTTATGTATCGTGGGAGCAAACGCTGTTGCTGTCAAGATAAATAAATCCGCGCTGCAACTGAATGGCGTACCTGCTAAGCAAATGATGGTTAACAAAAAACAAAGTAACATTACAGTATAACAGTAATACTTACCATACCTGCAAAGCAAATACAAAAAAAAAACCATAGTAAAAAATAAAACATTTAACGCAACCTGTGCCTACCTAAAATATATATATGCCGAAGCATGGGGGCATCCTCCCGCAAAAGGCAGGAGCAAATCGCTCCTCCACCCACTTCTGCCCCCACGCTTCGGCATATATGCTGAAGTATGTAACTGTGGTGGTGAAATCACCTCCGACAGCGCTGGAGTCACGGCTTTATGTATCGTGGGAGCAAACGCTGTTGCTGTCAAGATAAATAAATCCGCGCTGCAGCTGAATGGCGTACCTGAAAACACAAAGGTGGTTAACAATAAAAAAAAACAAAGTATAAAAAAATTACATACCTGAAAAGCAAACATGATAAAACATAACAATAAAACAATGCAGAATAGAATACAGTAAAAAAGAGCAGAACAATAGAGAGAAAATAGAGAGAGAGAGAGAACAATAAAACGACAACTATTTTTGGTTTTTTTATTTTATATTTTTTTTGTGTATTTTTTTTTTTTACTTTTTTTTTTTTTATAACTGTAACTTTTAAAACTGTAACGGTTCCAGGTTTGGGTCTCTCAAAATGCGATGGCATCTTGGGAGACCCTGTGGAAGTGTGTCCTAGTCTGTGCAGTGCTGTACCCTACGCTAATACTCAACTAGTGTATGGTAGCGTTCAAAACATTCACCAATGCAAAGACCAGGATTGCCAGGACAGGAGGGACAATAATACCGGGTGTCACGCCTAAATCCGCGCTTTCTGCAGACACGACATTTTCTTTGGGGGGCTCGTTGGGTAGGGGTACTCTCGAGGACATAAGGAAAATGCCTCTCATGCAGCCGGCCTACTGCATTTGGATTGGGAAGGTGAGGTGGAGCACCGTCTGGAAACAGAAGGGCTCTGACGATCTCTTCCTGGAATTTAAGGAAGGATCCAGTCCGTCCTGAAGCTCTGTATAGCACATGAGCGTTCAGCAAAGCCAATTGAAATAAATAAACAGACACTTTTTTGTACCAGCGTCTGGCCTTACGGGCAATTAGGTACGGCGCCAACAACTGGTCGTTGAGGTCCACCCCTCCCATATTAAGGTTGTATTCGTGGACACAGAGGGGTTTCTCCACAACACCAGTCGCCGTAGTAATTTGGGTCGTCGTGTCTGCATGAAGGGAGGTGAGAACGAAAACATTCTTCTTATCCCTCCACTTCATAGCGAGCAAATTATTATACTTCAAGCAGGCTCTCTCCCCCAGCCTAAGACGGGACTCTACAAGCCGCTGGGGAAAGCCCCGGCGATTAGGTCGCACGGTGCCACATGCTCCAATCTGCTGATCAAACAAGTGACTAAAAAGTGGCACGCTCGTATAATAATTGTCCACGTACAAGTGGTACCCCTTTCCGAATAAGGGTGACACCAAGTCCCACACTATCTTGCCAGCGCTTCCTATGTAGTCAGGGCAGTTGATCGGCTCTATGTGACTATCTTTGCCCTCGTAAACCATAAATCTACATGTATAGCCTGTGGCCCTGTCACAGAGCTTATACATCTTGACCCCGTATCTGGCACGCTTGCTGGGAAGGTACTGTTTGAAGGACAAGCGGCCAGAAAACTTAATCAGGGACTCATCAACGCAGACAACTTGATGGGGGGTAAACAAGTCTGCAAAACGTTGGTTGAAGTGGTTTACGAGGGGCCGAATTTTGTAGAGCCGATCGTATGCAGGGTCTCCACGAGGACGACAGAGTTCATTGTCGTTGAAGTGCATGAACCGCAAAATCTGCTCGTATCGTGCCCTGGTCATGGAGGCAGAGAACACGGGCATATGGTGAATTGGGTCAGTGGACCAATATGACCGCAACTCACTCTTTTTGGTTATGCCCATGTTGAGGGAAAGGCCCAGAAAGATCTTTAATTCGGAGACCGTAATTGGTCTCCAATCTCTGGCAAGGGAGGACTGGGGATTAGCGGCGATGTGTTGACCAGCGTACAAATTGCTTTGGTCCACAATAGATCTATAGAGATCTTCGGTGAAAAACAGTGAATAAAAATCCAGTGGCATAAAGTCAACTGTTTCCACCTGAATTCCGGGTTGGCCAGTGAAAGGGGGAAGTACGGGTGCTGCAGAAGTGGTGGGTACCCAATTCGGATTGGCGAATGCAGCAGGAAGGGCACTATGGGCACGACGGGCCTGTCTTTGTCTTATTGGTGGCAGCGGGACACTAGTTGTGCTTGCCACCTCGCCAGCTTGAACTGCACTTATGGGACTCGCCACGTCACCACGTGATACTGCAGTGCTGGATGTACGACCAGGGTGTACTAGGCCGCTGGTGCTTGCCAGTTCACCAGAAGGAGTAGCGGCACTAGTACCTCTCTGCTCCCTACGAGAGCCCTGCGGTTCTTGCACTTCAAGGACAGAAGAAGAAGATCGGGGTCTGGTACGCCTGACTCTAGCAGGGACCACAACTCCGTCGTCAGAGCTATCTGTCATGGAGCCGCTGTCCTCTACAGGTTCGTATTCTGAGCCTGAACTTGACAGATGAGTGACTTCCTCTTCACTATCTGTCATACTCAGAAACGTGTAGGCCTCTTCACTAGTGTACCTTCGATTTGCCATTTTGGCCTCTAAATTTAGGGGTACACTAGTGAGACTCACAGGCAAAAAAGCTCCTGACTGTCAGCGACTGATTCAAACCACTACCAAAAAACTGTTACCGATCGCAGGGATCAGGCCTGACTCTGCGAACGCTACAGTTATGTGTGCTTAGTGTTTTGTGACAGTTATCGATCGATACTGCACTTGGGTGGGCTGGGCTGGGCTGGGCCGAGGAGCAAAACGCAGGTGCTAGCAGGTATCTGGGCTGATCCCGCTAACACTGCGTTTTTTTGGGGGACCCTAAACTGCTGGGGAGTATAGATCTGATCGGATCAGATATCGATCCGTTCAGATACTATAGCACTAAGGGAGGTGTATGCTGCGTGCGTGGGTTTTAGCGGTACTGGCGCTAACCTGACGCTGCCTGGGGCGACGCAGACCTTATCTGACCCTAAAAACTTAACTTCTATCACCGCCGGGCAATTAGGGGGTTAAACCTTTATAGGGTAATAAACGGCGGGTGCCCTAAAACTGTAATAAACTACAATAAACTACAAAAAACAAACCAACTAACCAGCGTCACCTGTAACAATTATATGGTGATCGCTGGTGAAAGGGTTAACTAGGGGGCAATCAAGGGGTTAAAACCTTTAGTAGGTAGTATATGGGGGTCCCTGTCGCTATAAAACACTGACAGCGAACCTATATACTTACCTCCCTAACTAGCGTCACCTGTGTCACTAATACAGCGATCAGAAAAACGATCGCTTAGTGACACTGGCGACGGGGGGTGATCACGGGGTTAAAACTTTATTAGGGGGGTTAGGGGGGTACCCTGGACCTAAAGGGGGGTACCCTAGACCTAAAGGGGCTAACCTAACTGCCCTAACACTTGTAACTGACACAAACTGACACCAATGCAATAAATCAGAAAAAAAAAAAACCTGCTATTGGTGTCAGAGTGACAGGGGGTACAGGGGGGTGATCAGGGGGTGATCAGGGGGTGATCGGGGGGTGACAAGTGTGCCTGCGTGTTCTACTGTATGTGTAGTGTTGGTGCACTTACTTTAATGTCTTCTCTCCTCGGCGCCGGACGAAAAGACCGACTAGAGGAGAGATTACATCACTTCCTCTGCTTCTGTTTACATTCACAGAAGCCGAGGAAGCTTGTCATTGGCCAGGAGCGATCGCGAGGGGGGGCCACGAATGAGTGGCCTCCCCCTCACCTTTGATCGACCCTGACCTCGATCCGACCGCCGCTGGCACCGGGGGGGGGTCCGATCGGACCCCCCACCCGCGGGCAGGCAAGGACGTACCTGTAAGTCCTTTTGCCTGCCCGTGCCGCTCTGTCGACGTATATAGTCGTGCGGCGGTCGGCAACTGGTTAACCAGTTGCCGACTGCCGATGTACGTCGGCACAATGGCACGGGCAGGCATAAGGGCTTACCTGTACATACCTGCCTGCCCGGTGCCTGCGTTGGTCGGACTATCGTCAGGAGCGATCCGAGATGAGGGGGAGGCCACTGATTCATGGCCACCCCCTCACGATCGCTCCTGGCGAATGGAATGCTTCCTCTGCTGCTGTAATGTAAGCAGCAGCAGAGGAAGTGATGTAATCGCTCCTCGTGAAGCCTTTTCGTTCCGGCTTCTGAGGAGAAAAGATATCAGGGTAAGTGCACCAAACACTACACTTCCAGTAGAACACTCTAGGCACACTTTAAACCCCCCCAATCACCCCCCTGTCACAGTGACACCAATAGCAGTTTTTTTTTTCCTGATTACTGCATTGGTGTCATTTTGTGACAGTTATAAGTGGTAGGGCAGTTAGTGGTAGGCCCTTTTAGGTCTAGGGTACCCCCCTAACCCCCCCCTAATAAAGTTTTAATCCCTTGATCAACCCCCAACCCACCCCCGTCGCCAGTGTCACTAAGCGATCATTTTTCAGATCGCCGTATTAGTGTCACAGGTAACGCTAGTTAGGGAGGCATTTAGGTTCACCGTCAGCGTTTTATAGCATCAGGGACCCCCCATATACTACCTAGTAAAGGTTTTAACCCCCTGATTGCCCCCTAGTTAACTATTTCACCAGTGATAACCGTATAACTGTTACGGGTGATGCTGGTTAGTTTCTTTTTTATAGTGTCAGGGCACCCACCGTTTATTACCCTATAAAGGTTTAACCCCCTAATCGCCCGGCAGGTGATAGAAGTTAGGTTTTAATGTCAGATAGGGTCTGCGTCTCCCCAGGCAGCATCAGGTTAGTGCCAGTACCGCTAACACCCACGCATGCATACACCTCCCTTAGTGGTATAGTATTTGAATGAATCAATATCTGATCAGATCTATACTAGCGTCCCCAAAAATGCAGAGTTAGCGGGATCAGCCCAGATACCTGCTAGCCCCTGCGTTTTGCCCCTCCACCCAGCCCACCCAACTGCAGCATAGATCACTGTTACTTATAAAATACTAAACACACATCGAGGTGCCCATAGTGCCCGTTCTGCTGCATTCGCCAATCCTAATTGGGAACCCACCACTTCTGCAGCACCCGTACTTCCCCCATTCACTGGCCAACCCAGCATTCATGTGGAAACAGTTGATTTTACGTCACTTGATTTTTATCACTGTTTTTCACCGAAGATCTCTATAAATCTATTGTGGACCAAAGCAATTTGTACGCTGGTCAACACATCGCCACTATTCCCCAGTCCTCCCTTGCCAGAGATTGGAAACCAATTACGGTTTTTGAATTTAAGATCTTTCTGGGCCTTTCCCTCATGGGCATAACCAAAAAGAGTAAGTTGCGGTCATATTGGTCAACTGACCCAATTCACCATATGCCCGTGTTGTCTGCTTTCATGGCCAGGGCACGATACGAGCAGATTTTGCGGTTCACGCACTTCAACAATGAACTCTGTCGTCCTAGCGGAGACCCTGGATACGATCGGTTCTACAAAATTCGGCCCCTCGTAAACCATTTCAACCACCGTTTTGCAGACTTGTTTACTCCCATCAAATGGTCTGCGTTGATGAGTCCCTGATTAAGTTTTCTGGCCACTTGTCATTCAAACAGTACCTTCCCAGCAAGCGTGCCAGATACGGGGTCAAGATGTATAAGCTCTGTGACAGGGCCACAGGCTATACATGTAGTTTTGTGGTTTACGAGGGGGAAAAGAGCCACGTAGAGCTGACAAACATGCCCTGACTACATAGGAAGCGCTGGCAAGATTGTGTGGGACTTGGTGTCACCCTTACTCGGAAAGGGGTACCACTTATATGTGGACAATTATTACACGAGCGTGCCACTTTTTAGTCACCTTTTTGATCAGATTGGAGCATGTGGCACCGTGCAATCTAATCGCTGGGGCTTTCCCCAACGGCATGTAGATTCCCGTCTTAGGCTGGGGGAGAGAGCCTGCTTGAAGTGTAATAACTTGCTCGCTATGAAGTGGAGGGATAATAAGAATGTTTTCGTTCTTACCTCCCTTCATGCAGACACGACTGTCCAAATTACTACTGCGACTGGTGTTGTGGAAAAACCCCTCTGTGTCCAGGAATATAACCAAAATATGGGAGGGGTGGACCTCAACAACCAGTTGTTGGCACGGTACCTGGTTGCCTGTAAGGCCACACGCTGGTATACAAAAAAAAAAAAAAAATATCTGTATACTTATTTCAATTGGCTTTGCTGAACTCTCGTGCTATACAGTGCTTCAGGATGGATTGGATCCTTCCTTAACCACTTGCCGACCGCCTCACGCAGACATACTGTGGCAGAATAGCACGGGCAGGCAGAATCACATACCTGTACGTGATCTGCCTCCCGCAGGCGGGGGTCCCCCCCCCCCCCCCAGTGCCCAAGGCGGTCGGCTTGTGTCTGGGAGCGGAGCGGAGAGGTGAGGGGGAGACCATCCATTCGTGGGCCCCCCCTCGCGATTGCTCCCAGCCAGATTCTTCCTCTGCTGCTGTAGGCTAAACAGCAGCAAAGGAAATGATGTTATCTCTCCTCAGCTCGGTATTTTCCGTTCCGGCGCCGAGGAGAGAAGACTTCACTGAGAGTGCACAACACTACACACTCAGTAGAACATGCCAGGCACACAATACACCCCCGATCACACCCCCCCCCCCCGTCACACTGAGCAGTTTTTTTTTTTCTGATTACTGCATATACTGTATTGGTGTCAGTTTGTGACAGTTAGTGTGGTAGGGCAGTTAGTATTAGCCCCCTTTAGGTCTAAGATACCCCCCTAACCTCCCCTAATAAAGTTTTAACCCCTTTATCAGCCCTCGTCGCCAGTGTCACTAAGCGATAGTTTTTCTGATCGCTGTATTAGTGTCAATGGTGACGCTAGTTAGGGAGATAAATATTTAGGTTCATTGTCAGTGTTTTATAGCGTCAGGGACCCCCATATACTATCTAATAAATGTTTTAACCCCTTGATTGCCCCCTAGTTAACCCTTTCACCACCGATCACCGTATAACCGTTACGGGTGGCGCTGGTTTGTTTGTTTATTTTTTATAGTGTAAGGGCACCCGCCGTTTATTACTGAATAAAGGTTTAGCCCCCTGATCGCCCGGCGGTGATATGCGTCGCCCCAGGCAGCGTCAGATTAGCGCCAGTAGCGCTAACACCCACGCACGCAGCATACGCCTCCCTTAGTGGTATAGTATCTGAACGGATCAATATCTGATCAGATCTATACTAGCGTCCCCAGCAGTTTAGGGTTCCCAAAAATGCAGTGTTAGTGGGATCAGCCCAGATACCTGCTAGCACCTGCGTTTTGCCCCTCCGCCCGGCCCAGCCCACCCAAGTGCAGTATCAATCGATCACTGTCACTTACAAAACACTAAACGCATAACTGCAGCATTCGCAGAGTCAGGCCTGATCCCTGCGATCGCTAACAGTTTATTTTTGGTAGCGTTTTGGTGAACTGGCAAGCACCAGCGGCCTAGTACACCGCGGTTGTAGTCAAACCAGCACTGCAGTAACACTTGGTGACGTGGCGAGTCCCATAAATGCAGTTCAAGCTGGTGAGGTGGCAAGCACAATTAGTGTCCCCCTGCCATCAAGAAGACAAACACAGGCCTGTCGTGCTCATAGTGCCCTTCCTGCTGCATTCGCCAATCCTAATTGGGAACCCACCACTTCTGCAGCGCCCCTACTTCCCCCATTCACATCCCCAACCAAATGCAGTCGGCTGCATGAGAGGCATTTTTATGTCCTCCCGAGTACCCCTACCCAACAAACCCCCCAAAAAAGATGTCGTGTCTGCAGCAAGCGCAGATATAGGCGTGACACCCGCTATTATTGTCCCTCCTGTCCTGACAATCCTGGTCTTTGCATTGGTGAATGTTTTGAACGCTACCATACACTAAATGAGTTTTAGCGTAGGGTACAGCACTGCACAGACTAGGCACACTTTCACAGGTTTTCCCAAGATGCCATCGCATTTTGAGAGACTCGAACCTGGAACCGGTTACAGTTATAAAAGTTAGTTACAAAAAAAAAAAAAAAAAGGGTAAAAACACAAAGAAAAATTATATATAATAAAAAAAATAGTTGTCGTTTCATTGTTCTGCTCTTTTTTACTGTATTCTATTCTGCAATGTTTTATTGTTATTGTTATTATGTTTTATCATGTTTGCTTTTCAGGTATGCAATTTTTTTATACTTTACCGTTTACTGTGTTTTATTGTTAACCATTTTTTGTCTTCAGGTATGCAATTCAAGACTGAGTGGTTATACCAGAATGATGCCTGCAGATTTAGGTATCATCTTGGTATCATTCTTTTCAGCCAGCGGTCGGCTTTCATGTAAAAGCAATCCTAGCGGCTAATTAGCCTCTAGACAGCTTTTACAAGCAGTGGGAGGGAATGCCCCCCCCACTGTCTTCCGTGTTTTTCTCTGGCTCTCCTGTCTCAACAGGGAACCCGAGAATGCAGTGATTCGGCCAGCTGACCATAGAGCTGATCAGAGACCAGAATGGCGCCAATCTCTATGGCCTAAGAAACTGGAAGCTACGAGCATTTCATGACTTAGATTTCACCAGATGTAACAGCGCCATTGGGAAATTGGGAAAGCATTTTATCACACCGATCTTGGTGTGGTCAGATGCACTGAGGGCAGAGAAGAGATCTAGGGTCTAACAGACCCTAATTTTTTCAACAAAAATGATAAAAAAAAAAAAAAAATAAAAAATGAAGGGAACAGTTTAAAAATTAAAAAAGCAAAGCACCCTTATCCCCCCCCCCTGCTCTCGCGCAAAGGCGAACGCAGGCGTCAGTCTGGCGTCAAATGTAAACAGCAATTGCACCATGCATGTGAGGTATCACCACGAAGGTCGGATCGAGGGAAGTCATTTTAGCAGTAGACCTCCTCTGTAAATCTAAAATGGTAACCTGTAAAGGCTTTTAAAAATGTATGTAGTTTGTCGCCACTGCACGTTTGTGCACAATTTTAAAGCAGGTCGTGTTTGGTATCCATGTACTCGGCCTAAGATCATCATTTTTATTTCATCAAACATTTGGGCAATATAGTGCGTTTTAGTGCATAAAATTTAAAAAGTGTGTTTTTCAAAAAAAAAAAAAAAAAAAAAAAAAAAAAAATCGCTGCGTTTTTACTGTGTGAAAAAAAATTTGCTTGTGTATATATATATATAATTTTTTTTTTTTTTTTTTTTTGGGGGGGGTTCAAAGTAATTTTCTTGCAAAAAAAAAAAAAGTGTCAGAAAGGGCTTTGTCTTCAAGTGGTTAGAAGAGTGGGTGATGTGTGACATAAGCTTCTAAATGTTGTGCATAAAATACCAGGACAGTTCAACCCCCCCCCCCAAATGACATGTCGAGTCCATGGAATATTTTATATTGTGACACAAGTTGCGGGAAAAAGACAAATTTTTTTTTTTTCTTTTTGCACAAAGTTGTCACTAAATGATATATTGCTCAAACATGCCATGGGCATATGTGAAATTACACCCCAAAATAAATTCTGTTGCTTCTCCTGAGTACAGGGATACCACATGTGAGACTTTTTGGGAGCCTAGCCGCATACGGGATCCCGAAAACCAAGCACCACCTTCAGGGCTTCTAAGGGTGTAAATTTTTGATTTCACTCCTCAGTGCCTATCACAGTTTCAGAAGCGATGGAATGCCCAGATGGCACAAACCACCCCCAAATGACCCCATTTTGGAAAGTAGACACCCCAAGCTATTTGTTGAGAGGTATGGTGAGTATTTTGCAGACCTCGCTTTTTGTCACAGTTTTGAAAATTGAAAAAAAAAAAATAAAAAAAAAAATTTTTTCTTTTCTTTCTTCATTTTCAAAAACAAATGAGAGCTGCAAAATACTCACCATGCCTCTTAGCAGAAAACTGGGTCATTTGGGGGTGGGGTTGTGCCATCTTGGCATTTTATGGCCTTCAAAACTGATAGGTAGCGAGTGAAATCAAAAATTTACACCCTTAGAAATCCTGAAGGTGGTGATTGGTTTTTCGGGGGCCCCGTACGCGGCTAGGCTCCCAAAAAGTCCCACACATGTGGTATCCCCGTACCCAGAAGCAGCAAAATGTATTTTGGGGTGCAATTCCACATATAACCATGGCATGTGTGAACAATAGATCATTTAGTGACAACTTTTTGTAAAATATTTATTTTTTTTGTCATTATTCAATCACTTGGGACAAAAAATAAAATATTCAATGGGCTCAACATGCCTCTCAGCAATTTCCTTGGGGTGTCTACTTTCCAAAATGGGGTCATTTGTGGTGGTTTTGTACTGCCCTGCCATTTTAGCACCTCAAGAAATGAGATGTGCAGTCAAACTAAAAGCTGTGCAAATTCCAGAAAATGTACCCTAGTTTGTAGACGCTATAACTTTTGCCCAAACCAATATACGCTTATTGACTTTTTTTACCAAAGACATGTGGCTGAATATATTTTGGCCAAAATGTATGACTAAAATGGAGTTTCTTGGGTTTTTTTTAATAACAGTAAAAAATATCATTTTCAAAATTTTCGGTCTTTTTCCGTTTATAGCGCAAAAAATAAAAACCGCAGAGATGATCAAATACCATCAAAAGAAAGCTCTATTAGTGGGAAAAAAAAAGGACGCAAATTTCGTTTGGGTACAACATTACGTGACTGCACATTTAGCAGTTAAAGCGACGCAGTGCCAAAATTGTAAAAAGTGCTCTGGTCAGGAAGAGGGGAAAACCTTCCTGGGCTGAAGTGTTAAAGGCCCTTCACCACAAAATGGACAAACACAGAAAGGGATCTTTACTCATATGTGGCGACTTTAACTACATTGTAGACAAAACTATGGACTATGCCTCCTTGCAAAATGTACAGAGATACGAAATTAAATCACATCTTGCAGAAACCAACTTGTATGATACATGGAGATGGATTAATTCTACAGAAAGAGATTACACATACTTCTCAGCCCCTCACAATTTCTACTAAAGGATTGATTTAATACTATCTGACCTTACTCTTTTGCAAAGAACTGCAGAAGTGAAAATACATGCAATAACTTGGTCAGACCATGCCCCAGTAACCATTACAATTCAGGAACAGCACTCATGTAACCCTGCCCATCTGTGGAGGAATAATGTATCTATATTAGCTAACCCGTCTCATCAGGGGAAACTGTCTGTTTTACGAATATTTCAAATGCAATGATACTGTGAAAACAACTGTAATGTCACTTTGGTGTGCGCATAAAGCCTACAGCAGGGACTTGGTAATTCAGGATGCAGCATGGGAAAAGGAAGCAGAAGGGTAAAGATCTCAATATAATATTTTATCTAATTTACACACCCTAGAACTACAAAATAAGCAAAATCCATCCACTACTACCCAAAAGGCACTTACAGAATGCAGACATAGACTTCGCTTAGCTCTATTGGCAGATCACACATCAGCTCTAAAGCATTTCAAAGCCACCTATTATGCACATGGCAACAAAGCAGGCAAACCGTTAGCCAACAAAACTCCAAACTAAACTTCATCACTGACCCACATACAGGACAGATGGTTTATCACCCAAACCAAATTGCCAACGCATTCCAAAAATACTATAGTGATCTATATAACTTAGCAAAAGACCCTACAACCTACTGATATCACTATCAATAACTTTCAAAATTCTGTAACTCTGCCCACACTCAGTAAAGAGGCATTAGATGAACTCAACTCACTGGATACTAGATAAGGAAATATTAGACACAATCAAGTCGCTTCCTGCTCATAAATCCCCTGGAAGCGACGGTTTCACTGCAGAATACTATCAGACCTTTACAAAGATTCTCGTACCACATTTAAAACTCTTGTTTAATTATGCTGCCACAACTGCCTCTTTTCCCGAGGAGATGCTACAAGCCATTATTGTAGCTCTGCCAAAGCCAGGGAAGAAGCCGGACTGTCCTCAAAACTTTACACCGAATTTCATTGCTTAACACCAACTTAAAAATCTATGCAAAAATTATTGCAAATCGTCTAGCCATCATCACCCCACAACTAGTCAAAGCTGATCAGGCGGGTTTCGTGAAGGGCCGACTGGCCCCTGACGGCACACGACGACTCTACAACCTTAAACATACGCCAGAGACTCAAGAGACCCTCACTGTAATCCTGACGCTTGACAGGGTGCACTGGGGTTTCTTAAGTGCGACTTTATAAAAATTTGGCCTTAGCGGCCCTATCTATTCAGCTATAATGGCGTTATACATGCAACCTCGGCTAGAGTATTCACGTCAAATATTCTCTGACCAATTCCGCATAACTAATGATACCCACCAGGGCTGTCTTCTCTCGCCTCTGGTCTTCTCTTTAATAATGGAGCCCCTGGCGGAGGTCATTAGAACTTGTGACTCAATCTCAGGTATAGCAACAGGAGGTTGTTCCCACAAAATTGGATTATTTGCGCATGATGTATTGACACTAATCAGTCCGGCTTCATCACTAGCAAAGGTACAAATGTTATTGGACGAATTTGGCTTGGCTTCGTATTACAAACTCAACTCAAATAAATACTCTATTCTGCCTATAGGGCTTACAAAGACGTTAAAAAACCACCTGAAAGAACCATTTCCCTTTCAATGGGTATCTAATAATCTAGCGTACTTAGGGGTTACACTGACATCACCGACTAAACTCACATATGAACATAATTTTCCCAAACTAATCGGGACAATTAAACAAGACCTACAACACATATCCAGATATGAGCTGTCTTGGATAGGAAGGATTGCCGCTATAAAAATGATCCTTTTACCTAAGATTATTTACCATTTCAGATCTACTTATAGATCATTTCAATAATTATACCAGACCACTTCTTTAAAGAAGTGGATAAACTGTTCAGACAGTTCATATGGGGAAAAAAAATGGCCAAGATCTCATTTACCATGCTATTGAAGCACAAGACTAGAGGTGGAGTGAACTTTCCAAATCTCAAAAACTATTATCTAGCGGCCCCCTTAGACCAAGCTAAAGCATGGTTTGACCCAATTTCAGACAAGTTTGTGGGTACAAATTGAATAATATATAAATCGGCAATCAGCGCCTCTGCTACTGTCACACTTGACTAACTTGACACTAACCTACAAGACTCTCCCTTCCATAGAAGCTACACTACTAGCTTGGAAAAAACTACATGATACAATGCCCCAGGACTCAATGGTCAAATGCACCGATTTCCCATTGCAAATTTATGAATACATAATTCCCAATCTACAGGTATTACCATAGCTAAAAGGAAGGAATAATGACCTACAAAGAACTATTATCGAAACAACTTAATCCCCCATCATTCTCCTACATCCAAATAACCCATTTTCATAATAAAAATCTGAATATACATTATAACATACATGGGGAATCTTGGTCATACTTGATGTCCGCAAAGAATTATAAAATGATTGTGCGTTTTTTCTGAGAACTGCACCCAAGACAGACATGACATCAACACCCATGCTCTCAGAAAGGAAGTTACCAAGATACCCCAAAATAGCTATGATCAATTGCTAAAGCTGCTAAAAAAACTCAGACAATGTCACAATAATATGTTTTGCAAGTGTCTTGTTTTTGTCGGACAAGAATGTATAAAGCTGTAAAAAGAGGAAATAAAAAATTCAGAAGTAACTTCTGAGCTGCAAGTTGGTCTCGGGAGATTATTTCCAGAAGCGTACACATATATATATATATATATATATATATATATTCAACAATCTGATCGGGGGTAGATATAATATCAGACTTTTGCTCTGCATCCAAAACACTGTTTTAATTATTTTTTGATTCTCTCTTTAGTGTGGGTAGTACTGTTTATATTCTCCTTGTATTCCTATCGTTACAGTGAGCCAAGGATTACTATCCCAGTGTTTTATAGGTTAATGAGAGACCCGACTAACGCTGACAATGGGGAATAGTCTCTGTAAAAGAATGTCTTGTGCTTGCTTATGCTGCTGTTGTCTCTCTATTGTGCCGTTAGTAGATAAGAAACTTATGCATAGCAAAGACCTCAAGTCCGTTCAGTATTGTGCCAAGTGGGAGAGGAAGTTTGGATTCAAATGGCAAACTAACTGAAAGAGTGTCAGGAGTTGGTGGATAAGCTTAAATTGTTAGGACCAAGGATCAAAAAGGTATGGGCTGGAAATGGCGGAGTACTGGCTTTAGCACGCTAGAATTAGAGTAGGAGGGAGAACAAAGGAGAAATGCCAAGCCCAACTGCCCCTAGTGGACAAAGGATGATCTCATTTGTTATACCCAGAGACCACCTCTTTATAATGGTCCTCACCCTCAAGGAACCGCCTCTGAACAAAACCCCAACTCCACTTCCCCAATCTCTCCAGACAGTAGTACAGTCCCGGAGATGAATAGATCGAACCTTGAAACCTTAACTGACACCATAACCCATGCACTAGGTGACCCAGCAGGAGCCAAGAGACCAAGTAAACCTCCTATTAGGTATGGTGTAGATGATGGTGAGGAATACCTCTTGATAGAAGTCCTGAACCCAAGAGGAGAACAGAATAATGCACTTGGCCAGCCATATCCCTTGACTATAAGGGTGCAAGGGATAGTCATCGATCCGTGATCCGTACGAGTCAACCTCCGCGGATCGGGTGTCCCGATCCGCGGAGCGCTCTGTGGCCTCGGCCATAGGAAAGGCCGCGGCTTCAGCCTAGCTCCGGAGTGGCGGCCATCTTGGTACACCCGCTGGCCGTCTACCACTTGATCGCTCCTAAAAATGACGGAGCGATCACTTGTAACAAACCGGCGTCATGTCATGACGCCGGTTCCTCTCTCCCCTCTGTGTACTGATCTGTACAGTGGAGGGGAGCGTTCGGATGGCAGCAGTGCCAATACCCTGCCAATATACCCTGCCAATATATTATTACAGTGGGGGAGATTTTTTTTTGTTGATCCGAAAATGATCCAAACCATGACTCCTGATCCGAGGAACGATCCGAACCGTGAGTTTTTTGATCCGTTGCACCCCTACTTGACTATGACTGTTTTTCGACCATGGAACGACAGTGACATACAAAAGGCTATAGAACACATAAAACATCCAAAATTAGGTCCAGCTGAATTCATTGAAAACAGAGGGATTACGGAACAGTTATAAGTTGAACGGGGTGGAGGTAGAGAGCCCTGAGGAGAGTACTAGGATCAGATTGGGCCTCGGTAAAGGGGGACTAGGACCCCTGCGCCCTAGCAAATGAACAGGGGCGAGGGGATCCATTGCCTCCAGATAGCCCAGACTTGGGAAACAGGTTGACTGCCTTACTCAACAGCTGCCAGCTTAGATGGGTACAACGGACTGATTGGCAAAAAATAAATATGACAGTACAGGAAGAAAAGCAGAGTGTCAGTGACTACCTAACTAAACTATGAGAGGTTTTTAAAGCGTTCTCCGTGCTCCCCGAAGCTGAGGATGTGAATAGTGCATATCAGCAACAGCAAAAGATAGCTTTTGTTAATGGACTGAAACAGGATCATAAGTCTTTTCGGCAAGAAACACTAATGGCAATTGTTTGTATGATCCCAAAACCCCTTTCTGATGATACTTCCTGTGTGAATTATTGGCCTCTCTGTTAAACCTCGATATTAAATTATTAGCAAAAATAATAGCAAAACGCCTCAATAGCATTATAGGAAAATTAATACATAGAGATCAAGTAGGCTTCATGCCAAATAGACAGGCAGGAGATAATATACGCAGGGCAGTGTTATTGGCACATATTGCTAAAAAACGGAAAATCCCTGTGTTTTCTATCTCTCGATATTAAGAGGGCATTTGACACAGTATCCTGCCAATATATGCAATATTCATTACAAAAATGGGGTTTTGGACCCCACTTTTTAACATGGATCAAAGCATTATATAATAAACCCATAGCCTATATAAAATATGCTGGATACAAATCTGAAGCCTTTAATATCGAAAGAGGTACCCGACAGGGTTGCCCATTATCTCCCTTATTATTTGCCCTTATACTCGAACCCATGGCCCAATACATCAGAACAAACCAAACTATAACTGGCATTGAAGTAGGAGGTATTACACACAAATTATGTATATTTGCAGACGATATATTACTTTTTCTATCATCACCACAGGTCTCTGGTCCTAACTTAATACCAGCTCTTGATGGATTTGCAGCCCTATCCGGCCTTATGATTAATCCTAGGAAATGCCTAGTGCTTAATATTTCACTCACAAACATGGAATTGATCCCGGCTAGGGCTGCACTCCCATTCACATGGGCAGAAAAATCAATCCCATATCTTGGAATTCATTTAACAGCATCTCATTCTGACTTATTCTCAACCAATTATCCTCCTGTATTAAGACAGATCACAAATCTAATAAAACAATGGTCGCAACTTCCTTTATCCTGGATAGGGAAGATTAATGCAATCAAAATGACTATTCTACCCAAATTTGCTTTATCTATTCAGAGTCCTCCCTATTCCAATTACTTCCTATTTTTTGAGAATAGTACAAAAAAGAGCAACTTCGTTTATATGGGGCTCTTCTAAACCACGTATACCTATACACACACTACATCTTCCCAAAAATAAAGGAGGCCTGGGATACCCTAATTTTACTAACTACTACAGAGCAGCACATTTGGCCAGTCTGTCCAAATACCATGCAAAACAGGAAATCCCATTATGGGTATTTATAGAGGCTTCAGAAAATGACCCTCTATTAATATCAAATTTATTATGGCTTGATCCTAAAGACCGCTTTAAAATTCATAATCCCATAACTAAACACTTCTTCTCTCTGGGATAAACTAAAAACCAAATATCAGTTACAATCTCCACACAATCCTCTCCTTTCTTTTATCAGAAATCCGGCCTTTTATCCGGCATGGATCTACCCAAATTCTTTTAAAGCTTGGACAACATCAGGCATTCAGACACTAAATGACTTCATAGCATCTAAATCATTCCTTTCATTCCCATCGCTTAGAGAAAAATATGATCTACCAAACTCTGAGATATTTAGATATCTCCAAATCAAACATTTCTTTACACCATTCCTAAAAGGGGGATACACCATTATCCCAATTATCCATTTTTGAATCAATCTGTACAAAAGATCCATTTGCTAAAGGTACAATTTCATCACTTTATAATCAATTATATGGAGTAGCAAATCTTAATAGACCCTCTTACGTTCAGAGGTGGGAGGAGGACCTGGGAAAAACTTTAGAAGACACGGACTGGTCTAACATATGGCTCACATCTAAGTCATCTTCACCCAACATCTTAGCACTGGAGACAAATTATAAAGTCCTAACTCGCTGGTACCTTGTACCCGCTAGAGTGGCAAAATATTCACCTAATACCTCAACTCTTTGTTTGAGGATGCCCAGAAATAGGCACATATTTACACATATGGTGGACGTGCCCAGTAATCCAAACCTTCTGGAAGGAAGTCTTCGTGATTGCATCTAAAAAAAATAATACAACCAGATCCATATTTAACTTTACTTAATCTAAAACCGGAATGGTTAACACTCTCTCAATTCAAACTTATGATCCAACTAATAACGGCTGCAAAACAAACAGTGGCCAAGGCATGGAAATCTCCTACATTGGTACTAGCAGAAACAATTCACAGAATGAATAATACAATGTCCCATGCTAAGATGGTAGCCATCGATCAAAATCAAATTCCAAAATTTGAAAAACTTTGGCATCCTTGGATAAAACAACAATTCCTGTCAAATTTCAATGACTCTGTCCTGTTGCCATGGTAACAGATTAAATGACTTACAGAGACACCCATTCTAAGGCTTCAAAGAGAACTAAAAAGAATAAACTGACGAGCGGGACAACCTTGTGGACCATACCTCTACCTTTCAACCCTTTTTCTTCTTTCTCTTTCCTTTTCTCCACCTTACGATTAAAGCTCATTATCAGAATTTATTTGACCTATATACACTCTACTTGTAAACAATATGTATAGTAGGTATAAATCATTTAAATACCTACAAAAGTAACTAAGGAAATGATATATATCTTTAATTTAGGTTTACGTGAACCCAAAGTTTAATATTTGAAATTTCATGATATTTACCTATATAAACCCTACTGTAAAACAATGAGCTTATTTTATAGATCCTTGTAAACTTACTTTATGTATCTTTATAACATTGTATACTCAATAAACTTCTTTTGACAAGGAAACAGGATCATAAGGATTACATTGTTAAAAACATGGTTACTTACCAAACTGCATCGGTTTTAGATGTTTTACAATATGCTAAGCATTCTGAGAAGTATTTGAAAACAAGGGCAAAAGAGAATGTGAAAGTAAAGGTTTTTGTGCAAGGTGATGAAGGAGATGGAGATGAGGACTGCCGAGGCAGAACCAAAGGAATCTCATAGAGGGAGAGGCAAAGGTGGTTTTAGAGGAAGGAACAAGTCGAGAGGAAGAGGAAGGGGTAGAGGACAATGGAGGAATAAAGAATGGGTAGAAAGAAGGGAATGTTTGGATTGTGAAACACAGGGGCATTTGACCACAGACTGCCCTGACGGGCCAGGCCCTCACAAAACGGATTGACTAGAAACAGTATGTGAGCCACCTGGAAAAGACAGGGTACGTTGAAAACTTACCACAGGTGGAGTTAATGGTTGAGAGAAAATGTACAGTGTACAGTTTCTGGTGGACTCCTGGGCCTCTAGGACCTTAATTCACCCTGCAGATGTGCCTCATATTGATCAATCTACAAAATCTATTTTGGTACAAGGAGTAAGTGGAAAATTGGTGAGGGAATCACTGTCCGAGTAGCTCACCAT
This sequence comes from Aquarana catesbeiana, assembly GCF_042186555.1. Classification (NCBI taxonomy): domain Eukaryota; kingdom Metazoa; phylum Chordata; class Amphibia; order Anura; family Ranidae; genus Aquarana; species Aquarana catesbeiana. Next base: position 189,891,793 of record NC_133329.1, on the reverse strand, counting down.
TGAGGAACCAGAGACGGGGGTCAAGACCACAACCAGAGTGATCTTGTCTACTGTCTGCCCTGTGAATCTCTCGGGTAGAGACCTGTCAGCCATGCGCATGTCAGTCAGTGCACAAAATAATGGGTTTGCAGTCCGGGTAGGACAGGGACCCATGAACACAATAGAAGAATTATTATTACTCCTTAGATGTGTATATGAAAGACAAGGAGACAGTTGATAAAATGATTAATTATGCTGAAACCATGACGGAAGGTAGGACAGTGGATATACAGACACCAAATAGGGCTCACTGCACAATGTATTTTAAAATAGGAGGTTACTGATCTAAAACAAGTCCTTTCTAGTTCATCAGTGCTAGCCTCAAACTATGGCAAACCTTTCGAACAAACAGTAGACTCGAGGGAAGGTCACATGACATCAGTACTTACACAGTCACATGGTGGGTGCCAGAGGCCAATTGCTTACTATTCTACAAAATTAGACAGTGTAACTAGAGCACTTCCACCTTGTGTACAGGCAGTGGTAGCTGCAGCAGTTAAGGCCTCAGCATCTATAGTGCTACATCACTCGTTGACACTCAAGGTATCACATGCAGTGTCTGTTATCCTTTTACAACAAAAAAGATATCACATTTGATCCCAGCAAGACACCTTTCCTGTATGACAATACTTTTGACACAACCTCACTTAATACAGAGGTGTACTACATAAAACACATCCACACTACCACCACTTCCTACTGATGGTCATAAACATGACTGTACTGCTGCCATCGCTGAAAAGGTACTGCCACAAAGTGATTTGAAAGATTAACGTTATCTAACCCTGACATGACACTTTTTGTTGATGGTTCCAGTAAGAAAAATCCAGATGGCACAAATGCAACTGGATATGCAGAAGTGACACAGGATGAAATTTTGGAAGCTAGGCCATTACCAAAACATTATTTAGCACAAGTAGCAGAACTTGTAGCACTGACAAGAGCATGCATACTATCAGAAGGAAAATCTGTAACCATATACACTGACAGACATGTTTTTGCACAACAAATGGAAAAAAACAGGGGGATGGTCACCTCCAGTGGTAAACCAATTTCACACACGGACTTCATTCTAGAACTCCTAGATGCAATACAGTAACCAAAAGCTTGCAATCTGCAATTGTCAAGCACACACAAAACATACAGACCCCATCTGAAAGGGAAATAAAAGGGCAGATGAAGCGGCCAAAATAGCAGCACAAGAAACACATCAAATGATGACAGAATAGGAAACCATAGAGATCGATCATACAGTCCTTACTGATATGCAGCAGAATGCACCCCGCGCGGAGAAACAATATTGGAAAACAAAGTGTTGCACAATAATAGATAACATTTACACATCACCTGAAGGGAAACTGGTATTGCCAAAATCCTTATTTAGGTATGCAGCAGTATTGACACATGGGAGTAACATATGTCAAACAGGGGGATGACAGATGTTAAATAAGGTATGTACAGCCTATGGCTTCACAAACTACTCAAAAATTTTTTGCTCTCAATGTACAGTACCTGACCGCGAGAATGTGTTTCCAGCGAGATCCCATCGCACTGGTTCTCGGCGACAGGGTACTGTACATCTCGCGCTGGCTCGCTCATCAGGAAAGGAAAACCGTGTTATTTCCTTTCACGATGAGCGGCAAGCATTGCCGACAGGTGTCTGGTATGAATCATGAGGGGGAACGCCGCGCCAAAATTTTAAATAAAAAAACGGCATGGGTTCCCCTCCAGGGGCATACCAGGCCCTTAGGTCTGGTATGGATTTTAAGGGGAACCCCCTACGCCGAAATAAACGGCTTGGGGGACCCCCCCAAAATCCATACCAGACCCTTATTCGAGCACGCAACCCGGCCGGTCAGGAAAGGGGGTGGGGGACGAGCTCGCGCGCGCGCCCCCCCTCCTGAACCGTACCAGGCTACATGCCCTCAACATGGGGGGTGGGCGCTTTGGGGCGCCTTGCGTCCCCCCCACCCCAAAGCACCTTGTCCCCATGTAGATGAGGAAAAGGGCCTCTTCCCGAAACCCTGGCTGTTGGTTGTCGGGGTCTGCGGACGGGGGGCTTATCGGAATCCAGGAGCCCCAAGATCCCGGCCCCCCAACCTAAGTGATTGAGTATGGGGTACATCGTACCCCTACACCTGGGGGAAAAAGTGTCAATAAAAAAAAAAAAAAAAAAACTCACTAGACAGATTTTTAAAGTAATTAGTCAGCTCCGGGGGGTTTCTTCCGACTTCGAAGGTCTTCTTTCTAGCTTCTCCGCTCTCTCCAGCCTCTTCTCCCGGTGTCCCATTCTTTTCTGCTCTCCGGTTCTTCTGCTCTTTTGCCGCTCTTTTGTTAGCTGTGGCCCGGTCTTCTCCGTCGTCTTGTTCCCTCTTCTTTTCTTCCGATGTTGACACGACGCTCTCTCCCGCTGTAATGTTGTGCGAGGTGTGCGACGACTTATATAGGCATGGGGCGTGGTCACTGGGTGATGTCACCCGGTCACCCCGCCCCTTATGACGTCACAGTCCCATCATTCCCTGGGACTGACGCCCCATGCCTATACAAGTTGTCGCGCACCTCGCACACAGCATTACAGCGGGAGAGAGCGCCGAGTCAACATCGGAAGAGAAGTGGGAACAAGACGACGGAGAAGACCGGGCCAAAAGAGCAGAAGATAGCGGAGGAGCCCAGAAGAACCGGAGAGCGGAGAAGAGGACGGAGAGCGGGAGAAGAACCGGACACCAGGAGAAGCCGGAAAAAGACCCCAGGAGCTGAATAATAAAATTACTTTAAAAACCTGTCTAGTGTGTTTTTTTATAGACACTTTTTCCCCCAGGTGAATGGGTAGGGGTACACGATGTACCCCATACTCGCATAGGGTGGGGGGCCGGGATCTGGGGGCCCCCTATTTAAAAGGGGGCTTCCAGATTCCGTTAAGCCCTCCGCCCGCAGACCCCAACAACCAACAACCAGGGTTGTTGGGAAGAGGCCCTTTTGTCCTCATCAACATGGGGACAAGGTGCTTTGAGTGGGGGGGGACGAGGGCCCTAAAGCGCCCACCCCCCCATGTTGAAGGCATGCGGCCTGGTACGGTTCAGGAGGGGGAGGGCGCTTGCTCGTCCCCACCCCCCCTTTCCTGACCGGCCTGCTTGCTTGGATAAGGGTCTGGTATGGATTTGGGGGGGACCCCCACGCCATTTTTTCGGCGTAGGGGGTTCCCCTTAAAATGCATACCAGACCTAAGGGCCTGGTATGCCCCTGGAGGGGAACCCATGCCGATTTTTTATTTAAAATTTGGCTCGGCGTCCCCCCTCATGATTCATACCAGACACCTGTCAGAAATGCTTGCTGCTCGTCGCGAAAGGAAAAAAAACAGTTTTCCTTTCCTGATGAGCGAGCCAGCTCGGCGCTGGCTCCCGCGAGGGGGTGTCAAATCCCGCCGATAACAGGGGCAAGATTGACACAATATCGCGGTCACCTACTGTATTATATGTGCAAGACACAATGCTCAGGGAGGCATAAGACCATGGAAAGGGAAGTTCCCTGCACCGCAATATCCATTCCAACACATTTGCATGGATTTTATTGAATTAGACAAATGTGAAAGGAAGGAATATTGTTTGGTAATCATAGACGCCCTGATCAAATGGGTGGAGGTATTCCTGACAGGAAGTGCAGACGCACAGACTGTAGCCAAAGCATTACTAAGATATAATTCCCTGAAAAGATCTACAGCGATAATGGACCCCATTTTGTAAATAAAACTATACATTTGACAGAAGCGATGGGTATCCAAGTAAAAAACCATTGCGCCTACCACCCCCAATCAGCTGAATTGGTGGAGAGACAATGGAATCCTAAAAAGTAAGCTGAGAAAAGTTATGGAAGAAACAGGTAAAAATTGGATGTACTGCTTACCATTAGCTGTAACTAGTATGCCTATTACACTCATAAAAGAAGAAGGTTTGAGCCCATTTGAAATGATACATGGAAGGCCATATAGAATACCCTTACTACCAAATGAAACACCAGCTGAAGAATCTGAACGTACTCTAGCAGAATAGATGCCTAACCTGTTGAAACAGAAGCAAATTAATAAAGTCTGTTCTATTCCAGAAGGTCCAATCCAAGGAGAAGAGAAAATCCATATTGGAGACTGGGTCCTGGTAAAAGTAATTAAAAAAAAAAAAACATTGGCACTCACCTAAGTGGGAGGGACCGTATCAGGTTCTTCTCACCACTCCCACGGCTATAAGGATAGCAGAGAGGTCTACCTGGAATCACCAGTCCCAAGTCCCATTGCAAAAAGGTTTTACAAGCAAAGTAGGGCCAGTTGACTACAAGAGGTTCAGAAAATCCAGCTACAAAAAAGGGAGGTCTCGCACAAGGTGGGACTTGTCTCAAACCGGTGAAGTCTCCCTCCCCTTCCAATTCCCCTACCCTATCCGCTGGAACTCTGTAGCTGGTTAGGAAGAAAGGGACAGTAATTATCCTTGGGTTACTGGTGACTCTAGGAGAGGCATCCATAAGAAAGGGTAGACGTTATGGAAGAGCAGAGGAACCTTTGGATTGGGAAAGAACAGGAAAACCATTGAATCTAACCTTTATAGAGGGAATAACTAGCACTATACTGGTAGACTGTCAGATTGCAGATTGTGGGGATGCAACTGGGGCTAGGACTTCTATGGGCAGATTAATACATTTGCTGGCTCTGGAATAGGGCAGGATGTCAAGCATGGGATCAGGCCCTGTGGACCACAGCGCATCAAGATTGGGGGTATAATCTACCAGGGCCTAAAAAGAGTGAAAGGAAAGACTCATAATTACAAAAGCGGCCAACCCTCCCTGCACACATAGTAAGAACTGTAACCAATTATTGATAACATTAAGCTGAGGAAGGAAGATCAGCGGTTGTACTCTATGGGCGCATAGGTGTCAGGAACTGATCCCTCAGGCAAATTTTTCCTCGAGGTATTACCACCCAATAAAACCAGACAACAGGAAAAGGTAGACAGAAGGGAAAGAAGAAGAAGGCCATACTAGAAGTTCTGAGTAAAACCATAAGATTTACTAACATAACAGTAGAAGATGCCATAGATTTGGAGATGGGTTACCAAGAAAAAAAAATGAGTGGTTAGAATGGTTGAGGTACACGGTTAAAACTCTAAAAAAGGAAAACTTTAGTTTGCGCCAGAGCCAGACCACATTTAGCAACGGTTCCTTTTCCTCTAGATCACAATACAGATCCAAAAGGTTTAAAATGTATGTTGCGATTGCATAATAAGAGCTATAAACCTGAAACAAATTCTACCTGTCACACACTGAGTTTGTTGTTTCCCCCAGTACAGAGACCTCAGATACCTCTGGCGGTTACTGCTTATCCAGCAACTTTACTTGTCTTGCACTCCCAGGGAACCATAGCGTGGGTGGATCTTGGGTCACTACCCGATGACTACTGTGGAGAGGATTAACAGGGGCAATGGTGACTGGGTTGAACATGACATTCAGAGAGCTGATGTTTGGGGATAAGAAACTGCGAGCTAGGATACCGGCCAATGCCCGAGGGGATTGCGCTATGGTCTAGCTGGCCTTGCCCCTGAGGATCCTGTCAGAACACCCCTGGACTAAGAGTCACCAACGGTATCGGAGGGACATCTCTCCCATGGGGTCATTTGACTCTCAAATCTACATAGATGAGATTGGAGTTCCTCGCGGGGTGCCGGATGAGTTTAAGGCCAGGAATCAGGTGACAGCTGGGTTTGAGTCTCTTCTCTGGTGGGTTACTATAAATAAAAATATTGACTGGATTAACTATGAATACTATAAAACAGCGATTTGTAAACTATGCTAGGGATGCTATGAAGGGCCTAGCAGAACAGCTGGTCCCCACATCTCTAATGGCATGGTAGAACCGAATGGCCTTAGATATGGTCCTAGCTGAAAGAGGAGGAGTATGCAAAATGTTTGGTAGCATGTGTTGCACCTTTAGCCCTAAGAATACAGCTCCTGGAGGGACCGTGACCAGAGCCTTGGAAGGACTGACTGCTCTATTGAATGAATTAGCGGAAAACCCAGGTATTAATGATCCATTCACAAACTGGTTTGAAGGATGGTTCGGTAAATGGACTGGACTTATCACATCTTGTTTGATCTCAATTGCTGTGGCTTTGGCCGTTTGTCACCTGTGGATGCTGCTGCATTCCCTGTATTTGAGGACTTTCACAAAAACTGATTGAAACCGCAGTCTCAAGAACAATTTATCAAGCCCTTCCTACCTCTGAGGAGACCTATGTGGACATTGAAGCTCAACTTAACATACAGTCCGAAAGTGTATAACACAGGGACTATCATTGAAATGTGTTGAGATAAAATAGTCACACAAGAGGAGGGAATGTTAGAAAACTTAAATGTTTATTGTGTGACTATTAGAAAAACTATTAAAAAAAAACAATAACCCTGAGACTGATTTTTAAAATGACTTCTGAGCATGTTGTATTAATACGCTGTATCGTTTGCTTTAAACTAACTCTATAGTAAGTTGTAGGACGATTAGGCTTAACCATACATGGTAGAACAAGACTGTACAGGAAACACTAATTAGCCAAATAAAGTACCATTTTGTTCCAGGCATGCTATCTGTTTCCTCAGCCAATAGGAGGGTTATAGCTATATTATTGTAGATATTAGGGGGGGGGGGGGGAGAGATGTACATCTGTGTGATTCTTACTGCATATTTTGGCTTGTAAGCATCATCCTTTTGTGTGACATCTGAAATAAATAGTCTGCTTTTCAATACATCTGGAGTTTGACTGATCACAGTAGAATAATCCTAACACCCCCATTCACTGGCCAACCCGGAATTCAGGTGAAAACGGTTGATTTTACGTCACTTAATTTTTATTTGCTGTTTGCAACGGAAGAGCTCTATAGATCTATTATGGACCAAAGCAATTTGTATGCTGGTCAATTCATCGCCGCTAATCCCCAGTTGACCCTTGCCAGATATTGGAGACCTATTACAGTCTCCGAATTTAAGACCTTCCTGGGCCTATCCCTCCTCATGGGCATAATTAAAATAAAAGAGTGAGTTGCGGTCATATTGGTCCGCTGACCCAGTTCGCCATATGCCCGTGTTCTGTGTCTCCATGACCAGGGCACAATACGAGCAGATCTTGCGGTTCATGCACTTCAATGATAACGAACTCTGTCGTCCTCGGGGTGACCCTGGATTTGATCGGCTCTACAAAATTTGACCCCTCATAAACCACTTCAACCAACAGTTTGCAGCCTTGTTTACTCCCGATCAAGTTGTCTGTGTTGATGAGTCCCTGATGAGTTTCCTGGCCGCTTGTCTATCAAACAGTATCTGCCCAGCAAGCGTGCCAGATATGGGGTCAAGATGTACAAGCTCTGTGACAGGGCAACAGACTATTTATAGTTTTATGGTTTACGAGGGAAAAGATAGTCATGTAGAGCCAGAGAACTGCCCCGATTAGACAGGGAGCGCTGGTAAGATTGTGTGGGACTTTGTGTCATCCTTATTCAGAAAGGGGTACCACTTGTACGTGGACAATTATTACACGAGCGTGCCACTTTTTAGTCACCTTTTTGATTATGGAATTGGCGCATGTGGCACCGTGCAATCTAATCGCCGGGGCTTACCCCAATGGCTTGTAGAATCCAGACTTAGACGGGGGAGAGAGCCAGCTTGACTGCTAACAAATTATTACACTTCAAGTGGAGGGATTCACCGAATGTTTTCGTTCTGTCCTCCCTTCACGCAGATACGACAGTCCAAATTTCTATGGCGACTGGTGTTGTGGAGAACATATCTGTGTCCACGAATACAACCTTAATATGGGAGGGGTGTACTTCAATGACCAGTTGATGGTGCCGTACCCAACTGCCCACAAGGCCAGACGCTGGGACAAAAAAGTATCTGTATACTTATTTCAATTGGCTCCGCTGAACACTTTTGTGCTATCCAAAGCTTCAGGACGGACTGGACCCTTCCTCAAATTCCAGGAAGAGATCGTCACAGCCCTTCTGTTTCCAGACGGTGCTATGGCCCACCTTCCCAACGCAAATGCAGTGAGCCGCCAGCATGAGAGGCATTTTCTGTATGTCCTCCCTGGTACCCCCAAACAAAGAACACCCCAAAGATGTGGCGTCTGCAGAAAACGCGGATTTAGGCGCGACACCCGCTTTTATTGTTCTGTCCTGACCAACCTGATCTCTGCATCGATGACTGTTTCAAACGCTACCACACACTAGTGGAGTATTAGCATAAGGTACAGCACTACACAGTCCTAGGGTACGCCAACACAGGGTCTCAAAAGAGGTGATGGCCATCACATTTTGAGAGACCCTAATCTGCAATGTTTAGTTTACAGTTTTTTAAAAGTGTTTTATTGTATTTGCTTTGCAGGTAAGTCTTACTGTTATACTGCAATGTTCCTTTTATTGTTAACCATCATTTGCTTAGCAGGTACGCCATTCAGCTGCAGCAAGGGTTTTATTCTTACAGCAACAGCGTTTGTTTCCACAATACGTAAGGCCATGACTTCAGCGCTGTCAGAGGCGATTTCACCACCACAGTTAAAAAAATGGTGCATGTATGCCCATCATTAGAAGTGGGTGGATGAAGGGCAGTATTCTAATGGCTTTTTTTTTCGTTCAGCCCACGGGCTGCATGACAAAAAGAACATTAAAAATATATGCCCAACAAGGACCAGTGACGTAATGTTGCTGGACTTTGAGTGGTTATACCAGAATTATGCCTGTATGTTTAGGTATCTGTATCATTTTCAGCCAGCGGTCGGCTTTCATGCAAAAGACTGCTTTTACAAGCAGTGGGAGGGAACGTTCCACCCACCCCCCCCCCCCCACCATCTTCCATGTTTTTTTTGGGCTCTCCTGTCCCAACAGGGAACCCGAGAATGCAGCTGGTGGTTCCGCCAGCAGATCATAGAGCTTATCAGAGACCAGAATGGCTCCAATCATCTCTATGGCCTAACAAACCGGAAGCTGCGAGCATTTCATGACTTAGGTTTCGCCAAATATAAACAGCGCCATTGGGAAAGCATTTTATCACACCGATCTTAGTGTGGTCAGATGCTTTAAAGGCAGGGGACAGATCTAGGGTCTGACCCCAATATTTTGGAAAAAAAAAAAAAAAAAAAAGCGTACCCGTCACTAAGTATTGCTATCATAGGGGATAGTTACATTCCCTGAGATAACGATAAAAAAAATTAAAAAAGGCACCCCTGTCCCCCCCCCGTGCTTACACACAAAGGTGAAGGCAAGCGTCGGTCTGGTGTCATCTGTAAACAGCAATTGCACCATGCATGTGAGGTATCACCACAAAGGTCAGATCGAGGGCAGGAATTTTAGCAGTAGACCTCCTCTGTAAAACTAACCTGGTGGTAACCTGTAAAGGCTTTTAAAATGTACGTAGTTTGTGCGCAATTTTAAAGCAATTTTAAAGTGTTTGGCATCCATGTACTCCGCATAAGATCATCTTTTATTTCATCAAACATTTGGGCAATATAGTGTTTTAGTGCATTAAAATAAAATTTAAAAAAAAAAAAAAAAGTGTTTTTTCCAAAAAAATTGCATTTGAAAAATCGCTGCACAAACACTGAAAAAAAATTGCAACACCCACCATTTTAATCTGCTTACTGCTCTCTGCTTTAAAAAAAAAAAAAATATGGTTTGGGGGTTCAAAGTATTATCTTGCAAAAAAAAAAAAAAATGTTTTCATGTAAACAAAAAGTGTCAGAAAGGGCTCGGTCTTCAAGTGGTTAAGAGTAGGGGATGTGTGACATAAGCTTCTAAATATTGTGCATAAAATGCCAGGACAGTTCAAAACCCCCCCCCCCCCCCCCCAATGACCCCGTTTTAGAAAGTAGACACCCCAAGCTATTTGCTGATAGGCATGTTGAGTCCATGGAATATTTTATATTTTGCCACAAGTTGCGGGAGAATGGCAATTTTTCTTTGTTTTTTGTTTTGTTTTTTGCACAAAGTCATCACTAAATTATATATTGCTCAAACATGCCATGGGCATTCATTATTTAAGGTACTTATATAGCGCCGTCAATTTACGCAGCGCTTTACATATACATTGTACATTCACATCAGTCCCTACCCTCAAGGAGCTTACAATCTAAGGTCCCCAACTCACATTCATATATTAGGGCCAATTTAGACAGAAGCCAATTAACCTACAAGCATGTCTTTGGAGTGTGGGAGGAAACCGGAGTACCCGGAGGAAACCCACGCAGGCACAGGGAGAACATGCAAACTCCAGGAAGGTATTGTCGTGGTTGGGACTGGAATCAGCAACCTTTTTACTGCTAGGCGAGAATGTTACCCACTACACCACTGTGCCGCCCCCCAAGATACATTCTGCTGCTTCTCCTGAGTACAGGGATACCACATGTGTGAGACTTTTTGGGAGCCTATCCGTGTACAGGACCCCAAAAACCAAGCACCGCCTTTAGGCTTTCTAAGGCCGTAAATTTTTGGGATTTTACTCCTCACTGCCCATCACAGTTTCAGAGGCCATGAAATGCCCAGATAGCACAACCCCCCTCCCAAATGACTCCATTTTGGAAAGTAGACACCCCAAGCTTTTTGGCATGTTGAGTATTTCGCAGATCACGCTTTTTGTCAAAGTTTTGAAAAAAAAATAAAAAATTATTTTCTTCATTTTCAAAAAACATATGACAGCTGCAAAATACTCACCATGCCTCTTAAATACCTTGGGGTATGCACTTTCCAAAATGGGGTCATTTGGGGGTTTCGTGCTTTCTGGACATTTCAGGACCTCCGTAACTGCGATAGGTAGTGAGGAGTAAAATCACCATTTTACGCCCTTAGAAAGCCTGAAGGCGGTGCTTAGTTTTCGGGGTCCTGTACACGGCTAGGCTCCCAAAAAGTCTCACATGTGGTATCCCCGTACTCCCCCCCCCCCCCCCCCCGTATCCCCGCAGCAGAACGTATTTTGGGGTGTAATTCCACATATGCCCATGGCATGTTTGAGCAATATATCATTCCAACTCAACATGCCTCAAATAACTTGGTGTCTACTTTCCAAAATGAGGTCATGGGGGGGGGGGGGGGGGTGTTCCATCTTGGCATTTTATGGCCTTCAAAACTGATAGGTAGTGAGGAGTTAAATCAAAAATTTACGCCCTTAGAAAGCCTGAAGGCGGCGATTGGTTTTCGGGGTCCTGTACACAAAAAGTCTCACACATGTGGTATCCATGTACTCAGAAGCAGCAGAATGTATTTTGGGGTGTAATTCCACATACAACCATGGCATGTGTGAGCAATATCTCATATAGTGACAACTTTGAAAAATGAAAAAAACAAAAAAAAAAAAAAATTCAATGGGCTCAACATGCCTCAGCAATTTCCTTGGGGTGTCTACTTTCCAAAATTGAGTCATTGGGGGGGGGGGGGGGGGGTGTACCGCCCTGCCATTTTAGCACCTCAAGAAATGATAGGCCGTCAAACTAAAAGCTGCGTAAATTCCAGAAAATGTACCAGTTTGTAGATGCTATATCTGTTGTACAAACCAATATACGCTTAGACTTTTTTTTTTTTTTTTTTAACCAAAGACATGTGTCTTAATACATTTTGGCCTAAATGTATGACTAAAATTGAGTTTATTGGATTTTTCTTATAACAAAAAGTAGAAAATATTTTTCTTAAAAATTTTCGGTCTTTTTCTGCAAAGAAAAAAAAAATTGCAGAGGCAATCAAATACCATCAAAAGAAAGCACTATTTGTATGAAAAAAAAAGAAATTTAATTTGGGCACAACATTGCATGACCGTGCAATCACCAGTTAAATCAGCGCAGTGCCAAAATTGTAAAAAGTGCTCTGGTCATTGAGCAACCTAATCTTCCGAGGGCTGAAGTGGTTAAAGCATCAGAGCTCGAGGAATATCTGTCTTACTTTCAGGCAGATCATCCTCCTGGTTAGGCCTATCCAGCCGTTTGACTTGATCCTTTACGCACTGGCAAATACCAATTGCTATAACAGCTGGCTGAATGGCTGAACTGGCCAAAGAAAAGGAGGCCTATAATAATAACTCCAATTTCTTGTCAGGGTCTTTCAAGCCCTGTGCGTAATCTACCGGACAAGTTAAGTTCTTATTTAAAGGAAGACTGCTGCATCTACAGATGGCATGCTCCATTTTTTTAACAAACTTTTCATCCATGGGATATAAAAGGGAAAACCTTGTCCTGTCAGGATGTTCCCAATCAGCATACACAGCCTGTTCCAAAAGGGGGTGTAGCGGGAAAGTCTGTGCGACCTGAAAAGGTCTCAGAGATCCCAAAGAGGACCGGGGGGCTCAGTCACTTCTGCAAGAGGCAACCTAAAGGCAGAACGAACCATTGCGGTCAGAGTCGGGATCAAAAACCTCTGCGACTGAGACAGACATCGAGTGGATATCTTCTTGTCCAGATTGCTCGGAAGCAGAATCATCTGCCGGGCACTCCACCGAATCCTGAGCTTTAAGCTCTTCCCCCTCCTCCACCCCTGCTCCAGATGAGACCCCGGGGAGGGTGATCTGTCATGCTTCCTGCCACCTTGCAGGGTGGAGGCAATCATGCCGGCAATCCTGTGCTCTAACCCGGCTAGGCCTGAGGACAGTTCATACTTGGTGATAAAGGGTGAAGACACAGCGTTGACTGTAGGCACAATACCAGATAGGTGCAGTGGTTCAGATTGCCCCGGAGCCTCTGGTCTTTCAAGTGATACAACACTAGTGATATGACTAGGTTCATCATGAACTACTGATGACGTAGGTGTGACCTTCGCTGTGGTGTTAGTCCCACTCCTCTTTTTGGAAGACATTCAATTCCGCAAAACAAAGGAGTACTTGGGTGTAGTTAAAACACCTCAAAAAGGGAGAACCTTTAATAGGGCTCACCAAGCCCCTATGCAACAATCCTGCTAAGCACCTTTAGCCTGCCAAGCAACACCTGGTGACTTACGTGACCCAGGTAAGGAAAAATGAACCACTGCAAGTGTCTGTTCAGAGCCTGCTCTGTGCTGCCTTCTGGAAGCACCACATGCTTGGCCTGCGCAGCTTAAATAAGCTGGGTGTGCACCAGAACGTTCTATGCGTGTGTGCGCACACATGTGCGTGGTCCCGGCGAATGGGCGTAACCGTACGACGCGCATCCTCTTGCGCCCAGATAAAGGCTATGCGCGTGCACCATGGCTGCCAAACTGCTGAGCCCAGCGGGACTCTTGCAAACGCATGTGCGCCATGGCGAACCAAGGCGAAATGGTGCACAGTCGTGCGTCATCATATAGGTAAAAAACATCCATAGACACACACACACACACACAAGCAGAAAAAGGTGTACTTTGCAAACACCCACAGCTAACCCAGAACTCCTCTGTATGGACACCGCACACAGGTGTCCAGCCTTTAGCTAGCTTGACTGATTGTTACTATCACTGGGACACCCCACAATAATAAAATAAAAGGGGTTTCACTTACTCGTCCAGGAGCAGGGCCAATTAGAAGCTAAGGGTCCAATCTTCACCCTTCATGGCGGGTTCCAGTCACTTGGACCTTCAAGGACTGGGTACCCCTTCAAGTTTAAGGTCCACTCCCTTGGACTTGTACAGCACCGTGCAGGAAATGCCTTAGCGCTGTAGTGTACAGGATTTCCACTCCACAGGGTCCAGCACCCAGAGGCCACGTAACAGGCAGAACCTCGCAGGATCTTGAATCTTCTTTGCGAGGCTCGGGTACCATTTATCTAAGCATAAAAGCCTGTGTCAAATAGATCTGATCGATCAACCCCTTGATTCATTTTTGGAACAGTTTGTGGGACTAGAGACCTGGAGCTCAGAGAGCTCAAACAAACCGTGTCATCCACCTTGCAGACACTGGTAAAAAAAAAAAAAAAACAGTCACATGTGGTATCCCCATACTCGGGAGAAGCAGCAGAATGTATTTTGGGGTGTAATTTCAAATATGCCCATGGCATGTTTGAGCAATATATCATTTAGTGACAACTTTGTGTAACTTTTTTTTTTTGTCATTTTTCAATCACTTGTGACAAAAAAAATAGATTAAACTATTCAATGGGCTCAACATGCCTCTCAGCAATTTCCTTGGGGTGTCTACTTTTCTGTTAAAGCAGCGCCAAATTGTAAAAAGTGCTCTGGTCAGGAAGGGGGTAAAACCTTCCGGGGCTGAAGTGGTTAAATCTACTAACAAAGCTTAGATGCCTATCCTATTTACCTTGGTTATCTGTATAATGCCATGCTGGGCTAGCATTTTTTTGTAGAAAATTTCTGTTTGTTCACTCGTCATATTTGGCTCATCTCTAGTAAAAAGGCAAACTTCACATGCATCAGGCCTTACACCATGAGGGAGAGGGCTGCAGAAAAAAAGAAATAAAAAAAAAAAGAAAATAAATGCAACAGTGTTGTGCAGGGGACTAAAACCACCATATATTATAGTGCTACCTGTGCATTAAAACAGATTCTCAGCGCTCCCCTTGCATCTCTTTATACTTAGTGAGAAATACAGAAGTGTTGACCAAAGAAACAAAATCCTTCTGCTAAAAGTAAACACCCAAGAGGCAATAGCAACAATGTTCTTACTAAGAACAGGTGTTATTTTTCCACAGCTGGCAATCCGATGCAAACCTTTAGTCCTGGTTCACATTATGAATCACAAAGGAACACACTAGGGATTTTTCTGCAATTTGAGCGCATTCGTTTTGAATGGGCTCAAATCGCACCAAAAGTAGTGTAAGCACTTCTTTTGGAAAAGTCCTGAAACAGTATCGCAAGGCACTTTTGCACCAGACGATCTGCATTTGGGGTGTCAATAACTTATCAACCACTGCAGATTGCAACTGCAATTTTGAGTACAGTGCGGAAAACAGCCACAGATTGCAGGTTTCCAGCATCACCTTATGTGAACCTAGCCTTAGGGCAGGCTGTGAAAACATAGTTCTAGTTCAAATTGATACTAAAAGGCTCTATGTTACTACAGTGCTTTGCAAAAGTATTCACCCCCCTGGCATTTTTCATGTTTTGTTGCCTCACAATCTGGAATTATCATAGGTTGAGGATTTGCATCATTTAATTTACAGAACATGTCCACAACTTTGCTTCACAATAATAAAAAAAAAAAAAAAAAATATTCAGACAACAAATAGGACAAAATAACAGAAAAAGTCAAGGTGCATAACTATTCACCCCCCCTAAAATCAATACTTTGTATAGCCACCTTTTGCCGCTATCGCAGCTCCAAGTCACTTTGGATAAGTCTATGAGCTTGCCACATCTTACCACTGGGATTTTTGCCCATTCCTCCTTGCAAAACTGCTCCAGCGCCTTAAAGTTGGATGGTTTGTAAACAGCAATCCAAGTCTGACCAGATTTTCTATTGGATTGAGGTCTGGGCTTTGACTAGGCCATTACAACACATTTACATGTTTCTCATTAAACCACATATATGTTGCTTTAGCAGCGTGTTTGGGGTCATTGTCCTGCTGGAAAGTGAACCTCCATCCTAGCCTCAAATCACAGAGTGGTACAGGTTTTGCTCAAGAATATCCCTGTATTTAGCACCATCCATCTTTCCCTACAACTATGACCAGTTTCCCAGTTCCAACTACTGAAAAACATCCCCACAGTATGATGCTGCCACCATATTTCACTGTGGGGATGGTGTTCTTTGGGTGATGTGATGGGTTTGCGCCAGACATAGCGTTTTCTTTGATGGCCAAAAAGTTCAATTTCAGTCTCAGACCAGAGCACCTTCCTCCATACATTTTGGGAGTCTCCCACATGACTTTTCGCAAACTCAAAACAAGCCATTTTGTTTTTTGCTGAAAGTAATGGCTTTGTTCTGGCCACTCTGCCATAAAGCCCAACTCTATGGAGCGTACGGCTTAATGTTGTCCTATGTACAGATACTCCAGTCTCTGCTGTGGAACTCTGCAGCTCCTCCAGGGCTACCTTAGGTCTCTGTGCTGCCTCTCTGATTAATGCCCTCCTTGCCCAGTCTGTGAGTTTTGGTGTGCGGCCGTCTTGCGGCAGGTTTGCTGTTGTGTCATTTTCTTTCCATTTGGTTATTTTTGATGGAGCTCCTAGGAAACAAAGATTTGATTTTTTTTATAACCTAACCCTGACTTGTACTTCTCAACAACATTGTCCCTTACTTGTTTGGAGAGTTCCTTGGTCTTCATGGCAGTGTTGCCTCTTGCTTAGGTGTTGCAGCCTCTGGGGCCTTTCAAAAAGGTGTGTATATGTAACAGATCATGTGACACTTAGCTTGCACACAGGTGGACATCATTTCACTAATTATGTGACTTCTGAAGGTAATTGGTTGCACCAGAGCTTTTTATGGGCTTCATAACAAAGGGGGTGAATACATACGCACATGCCAATTATCAGTTTTTTATTACTGAAAAATAGTTTTATGTATATATTTTTCTAATTTTACTTCGCCAACTTAGACTATTGTGTTCTGATCCATCAGATATAATTCAGATTAAAAAAACATTGAACTCTAAAGGCTGTAATGTAACAAAAATAGGTAAAAAGCCAATGGGGTGAATACTTTTGCAAGGCACTGTAAACGACATACAATAAAGAAATGAAATATACCCCAGGGACTGTTTTACATATTAAGAAGATATGCTTACATTCTGATTGTCTGTAGGTGCTTCGGAATTCTCCAAACGGTCACCATTAAGGAAATCCAATCATATTCATTTAGGAGTAATTTGTTGACAGTCTCTTTAGATTTTTTATATGCAAGGAGGGCTTCTACAGCTTTCGTAACCTGGAAGCAAAAAAACATTTATCATGCATACAAACTGTTACAGCTCCTTAGCTGCCTTATAAATCTAAGGCTGACCAGATTTTTTTTATTTTTTTTTTTTAAATAGGTACCCAACAGGCGGAAAAAACAAATCTCATTCTAAAATGTAAGTGTATAGTGAAGCATTACAACCAAAGCTAAAGACTGAACTGTTACCCAAGGACAACAGATTAGTAAACAAAATAGTCCAATTAAGGGGCCTTTCACACTGGTGGCCTGATCGGATCCTCCAGTCTGTTCTACGGAGCGGAAGGAGCCAACAGACATGTGTTCGATGGCACCACCCGACCTCGATCCGATATTGTCCACTAAAATCAGACAGATGGGGATCTGTTCCCGATCCATCTGGTGGATCGAATCATAGTTACTCAGGTTGAACAAAAAAAGCATAAGTCCATCTAGTTCAGTGGTTCCCAACTCCTGTCTTCGGGACCAACCAACAGGCCAGGATTGCAAGATAACTGAAATACATCACAGGCGATATAATTTGCTGCTCAGTGATTGCAGTATTCTAGTCTGCATTTCCCCAAGGTAATACATAAAACCTGGCCTGTTAGTGGGTCCTGAGGACCGGAGTTGAGAACCACTGATCTAGTTCAACCATAAAAAAAAAAAAAAAAATATAATATCATACAATCCCATATACACAATCTTATACCCACAGTTGATCCAGAGGAAGGCGAAAAAACCCCAGAAAAGCATGATCCAATTTGAAACAGAAGAGGAAAAAATTCCTTCCTGATCCCAGAGAGGCAGTCAGATTTTCCCTGGATAAACTTTACCTGTAAATTTTAATACCCAGCTATATTATGTACATTTAGGAAAGAATCCAGGCCTTTCTTAAAGCAATCTGAGCTGGCCAGAACCACCTCTGGAGGGAGTCTATTCCACATTTTCACAGCTCTTACTGTGAAGAAACCTCTCTGTATTTGGAAATGAAATACTTTCCTCTAGACGTAAAGAGTGCCCCTTTGTCCTCAGTGTTGACCGTAAAGTGAATAACTCAACACCAAGTTCACTATATGTACCCCTTATATATTTATACATGGTGATCATATCCCCCCCTTAATCTCCTCTCAAGAGTGAATAAATTCAGTTCCTATAATCTTTCCTCATAGCTGAGCGTCTCCATGCCTCTTATCAGTTTGGTTGCCCTGCACTTTCTCCAGTTCCTCTACATCCTTTGAGAACTGGTGCCCAAATCAGATTGCAGTTGGGTGTAAAAACAGACAGCTGACTGTTTACATCAGACCGCCCATAGAAGAGAGCGGAGATGGACTAGCCATCCCTCTGCTCAGCTGGGAATTTGTGGACAGATTCCCGGCTGATCAGACAGACTCCAACGGAGCCCACCCAGTGTGTAATGGGGCCAAACTCAAAAATCCAGTAGTTCTAAAAATAAAATGGTTAATAGCAATAATACAGTTCACTGTATATATCAACACACTACACCCAACCATCCAGATAGCTGCACCATAGGACAGCAATTCCTCTTTACAGCTGTGTGGGACCTCTCAAAACCGGTATAGGGGATCACACACACAGCTTGAACCATGTGTCAATATAGAAAAATCAGTATTATCCACACTGAACTCCAAGTGTAAGCTGGAGTTTGGCTTCAATTGGTTAGTGGTCCTAAATCTGCTAATATACATTTAACACTACCATCTCCCCAGACTGAAAATGCTGTTGTGTCTCCTAGTCTCATTTCTACAGAGTTGTATCTTAATATAGAGGAGCGCAACTATGAGGAAAGATTGACTGAACACAATGTATTCTCTCGAGGAGGAGATTAAAGGGGAATTTGATAAAAAAAAAAAAAGTATATATATATATATATATATATATATATATATATATATATATATATATATATACACACATATACACACACACACACACACACACACATACAGTATATATATATATATATATATATATATATATATTTTTATTACACACACATACACACATCCAGTTGTGCTTATAACTTTACATACTCTGGCAGAATTTTGGATTTCTTGGCCATTTTTCAGAGAATATAAAAAACAAACATTTTTCACTCATGGTTAGTGAGTGTATTAAAAAGGTCAATGCGCTTCGGGACAGGCCCTTGCATCCTTCATTCAGTGCTGCACTGACATTTCTAGATTCTGAATCAAAAGCAAAAGAATTGTCAAAAGGATCTGCAGAAAAAGGTAGTTGAACGGTTTAAAACAGGAAAGGGATATAAAGAGATATCCAAGAAATTGAGAATGCCAATCAGCAGTGTTCAAACTCTAATCAAGAAGTGGAAAATGAGGGGCTTCTGTTGAAACCAAACCACGGTCAGGTAGACCAAATAAACTTTCAGCCACAAGTGCCAGGAAAATTGTTCGGGATGAAAAAAAAACCCACAAATACGGTAACTTCAGGTGAAATGCACAATAAGGAGAAGAAAGCAAAGCGCTACGTAAACTGTTGGCGCTATATAAATCCTGTATAATAATAATAAAGATGGGCTGCATGGTCGAGTCGCAAGAAAGCCATTACTATGCAAATGCCACAAAGTATCCCGCTTACAATATGCCAAACAGCACAGAGACGAGCCTCAAACCTGGCACAAAGGCATTTAGAGTGATGAGACCAAAATTGAGCTTTTTGGCCACAATCATAAATGCTACATTTGGAGAGAAGTCAACAAGGCCTATGATGAAAAGGTACAGAGGTGGATGGCTGATGCTTTGGGGATGTGAAAGCTACAAAAGGTACAGGACATTTGGTCAAAATTGTTGGCAAGATGAATGCAGGATGTTATCAAAAAATACTGGAGGAACATTTGCATTCAGACAGAGAGCTGCACATGGAACATACTTGGACATTCCAACATGACAATGATCCAAAAAACACAAGTCGACCTGTCATTGGCTACAGCAGAATAAACTGAAGGTTCTGGAGTGGCCATCTCAGGCTCCTGACCTCAGTATTTTTGAGACACTCTGGGGAGATCTCAAAAGGTGAAGTTCAGGCAAGACAGCCCATAAATTTACAGGAACTGGAAGCTTTTTGCAAGAGGAATGGGCAGCTTTACCATCGGAGAAGATAAAGGGACTCATCCACAAATACCACAAAAGACTTCAAGCTGTCGATGTTAAGGGGGACAATACACGGTATTAAGAACTGGGGTATTTTAACTTTTGGTAAGGGTCATTTGGGTAGTTTAATCTTTTTAAATCATAATGGCAACAGAAACAGTTGATAAATGGCTTCAGCCAAATACTAACCATGAGTGAAAGAAAAATAGGATTTTTATAACAGCTTACCTGTAAAATCCTTTTCTTTTGAAGTACATCACAGGGCACAGAGCCATAGTAATTACTATGTGGGTTATAGTTCCACCTTCAGGTGCTGGACACTAATCAGCAGAGAAACAAAAAGGGGGGGGGGGGTTCCGGCGCTCAGCAACATGTGATGTCTAAGGTAAATAGTACAATGGTAGCTATAATAGCACATTAAAATAAGGAAGGTAAATTCTAGAATGAGGAGGCAGACATCCTCAGAGGGTGTCCATTATCTCTGTTGATAATCAATGTTGAAAAAAGGAGGGGTGTGGAGGCGCCAACTGGGGTAGCTTGTGCAAAAATAAAAGTTAGTGTAACAATTACACTTACTGGTTCGCAGGGTGGAGGTGTTTGAGATGGAATGTGTCCTGGGATGTGCTGTTATCTTGTTTCCGGCTCGGATTTCAATCCTTCAGGCGTCTGGGTGTGGAGTCTGTACACAGGCTGAACCGCTGCATCCAGTGCATGGAAAGCTCCACGCTGACCACTCTGGAGCGCGGAAGAGGAAATGACATCACTGATGCACGGCAAACGTCCAGGCTGGAGTTGGGGATGATGCAGGGATAGTACAGGCTACGCGCTCGGGGTTCACAGCTCCTTCTACTGGCCTTTTTGCTCCCTGGAGAGCAGCTTGAATATATAGTGGAGGCATAGGTTAAAGTGTATGGGCTGGAGGTCTGTGGCTGTGGAACCACAACAGCCAGCAGACCCACAAAGCACAAAAAAGGTGAAAGTAAAGTATGAAGAATTAAAAATATGATGAATTGGGGGTAAGTTTAATAAATATAAGGATAATAATAATAAGTGGAATTAGAGTTAAAACATTTATTTAGAAGATGAAAAAATTTGGAAAATGAATAATGAAATAAAAATAAATATAAACTAAAAAATAAAATGAAAAATAAAAATAAAAATGGGGAAAAAACAATGAAAAATAGAAATAAAAGTAAAAATAAAAGTCAAATTAGAATAAAAATAAAAATGAAACATAAAAATTAAAGATAAAAATAGAAATATGAAAATGGGAGACAAAAAAAAAAAAAAAAAAAAAAAAAAAAGATTAAAAAAGCACTGGGATACACATTATGAGGATGAGCTCAAGGGGGACATGAGGGAAGGGGGGGGGAAAGGGGTGAAGTTGTTATATAGAACTGTGGAGTTGCTATCTGGGTCCATGAGGGGACAGCGGTCCCTCAGGTGACTGGATGATACTACAGCAAAGGACCATGGGGGTATTTTTATGTTGTAAGAAACTTCTACATGGTTTGTATAGTGATGGGCAAGGTAGGTGTGTGTGTGTGTGTGTGTGTGTGTGTGTGTGTGTGTGTGTGTGTGTGTGTGTGTGTGTGTGTGTGTGTATATATGTATATATATATATATATATATATATATATATATATATATATATATATATATATATATATATATATATATATATAAATAAAATAAGAAAGTGAAGAATGAATGTATGATTGGAGAGGGGAAAGGGTGGGGGGAGTAAACGACAACAAAGAATGTGTTTCTAATTCTTCATTGAGTCCCCCTGGCGAGAGAGTACCCAATGAATATATCCAGTAGGCCTCCTGCTGACACAGGTGTTTGAAACGTTCCGCAGCAGGAAGACCTTGGGGCATGGCCTCGATGACCCAGACTTTGACTCCCATGGTAGATTTGTGGTGTTCCTTCAAAAAATGAAGAGGGACACTGTTTGTCCCAGCCCTTTTCTATGAAACGCCCTGTGTTCGCCAAAACGTTGGCGTAGGGGGCGTATGGTCCTGCCCACATAAAAAAAGAGACCACATGGGCAGGTCAGGCAGTACACCACGTATTCACTGGAGCAATTATAAAAGTCTTTTATGGTGTATGTTTTGTCTTTAACAGTGAAGTTTTTTGTCCATGGGCAACAAATTTGCACGTTAGGCATAATTTTTTCCAGCATTGGTACATTCCCACTAATGGAATTAGGGGGGTGTGTGAGGCTGGAGTGGGTGGGACTTTACGGATTTTACTGGGTGCTATCCTACTTTTAATATTTTTTGCTCTACGCTATGAAACCTTGGGTAGTTGGGTGAGGGAAGAACCTAGAAAGGGGTCTCCAAGCAAGATGCACCAATGTTTGGCTAAGATGTTCTCCATCTTCTTGTGACAATCATGAAACTGGGTAGTGAAACGTGTTGGTTGTGGATTATCTGAAGTTTTGGGTGGAGGTTTCTTTGCCTGTTGGAGGAAGGCCTCCCACCCCCCCACCCCCCTTTGTTTCTCTGCTGATTACTGAACAGCCATGCCCTTCTCCGAGCTGCACCGCTTTTTGGATGTCTTCCCCATTTTATAAGCCATAATACTAAGCACATATATACATTTTTATATATTTTTAATTAATCTAAAAATGTGTGGATTTTTTTTTTTTTTTTTTTGTACCGATACACACTTATGGTGCTCACCATAGAAATTGAGAAAGCCAAATTTAACATTTTAGATGAATTTTACTCTTTGTTCCCAACCAATTTCTTCAGCCCCACCTCCCCCTATCCAGGTCACCATGGTAAATCCCTATGCAAAAAATTCTTAAAATTAGAAGACCTAATCTCCTCCGCCAATGAACATTGGTGGGATGGTTTTTTCCTAGCACACTATCATATAAAATCACACCCAGAGGCTTGAGAGTGTTAAAACAATGTTCCTTCTTAGACCCAGACCTATCCAAAGAATGGGCTTTTGTATCTGAATTCTGTACAGAAAAATGGATAAAAATTATTATTGCACAAAGAAAAAGTAAATATGAAACCTTGGTAGCTGAAATTAGGGAAACCTGCAGCGGCATCACACAACACATTGCGCAACTTCCATACACCTGGCTCAGGACACTAAAAAGGAACACCATCAGACAAGAAAATGACCTTATCCAAAACAAATTAGGAAAATTCAGGAGAGACATTGGTGATTATACCAACAACAGGGTTTTCTGCTGGAAGAAAAAACTGGTTGCTCCACCACCCTGGAGACTTGCACCTAGGTCACTTAGCAGGTCCCTCACCGACAACAACCACCCAGCACTCCCACCATAACCCTTCACCTATCCCCGTTCCCCAAACTCTTCTCCAACTCATTCCCAAACCACAGCGAGTGGCAAAAACCAACAAAAACAAAAACACTCATAACCCCCAGTCAAAAACAATGCTCACACCAGTCAACAATACTCATGCGGATCCAGATCCATCACCAGATACACCTTCAAACCCAGTGGTTGAACCAAACTCCACTACACTTTGCCCAAGTACTCCTTCTTTCAACACCAGGGTTATAACAAATACACAGTCCAACCCAGTCACCCCCCCTTTTTCACACTTCATCCTATAGCCCCACGGTGACCAACACAGAAACAACCAAGGATGATGATTTTTTTTAGGGTCAGCCCCCCCCACTCGGCACCTTCAAAAGAAAGTACGCAAGAGAGGAGGAAGGGGGGGCAGAGGAAAACTTAAAAAGGAAAAATACTTAAAGTATAAAGATTTTCAACTTATCCACCCATATATTATCTATGGAAGAGACCTCACTCTTGAGCAAAGGTCTCACCTTTGCACCTACCATCCGCCCAAACCCATTCATGTTATTCAAAGACCTTAATAAATTTATACGAGACTTGACAGTGAAAAGATTCTACAACATCCAATCCTCTCTGAAACCCCCACCCTCGCAAGAGCCCATTGAAACCATTAACCATGATGTCCTCCCAATAGATACAGACACAGATTCCTCCATCATCTTGGACCCAGATGAACTCCATACAGAATATCCCTTTGCAGATATGGAATTGTTACACTCAACACTACCAAACATCCCCTCCGATTCAACATACAAAATTCAAACCCAAGTCCATCTTCAACCCAGTACACAAAAAAGGCCCCTATCTACAGACATTCTATCAAGTCATGTATACCGACCTTGTCCAAATGTGTAAATCGGCTCCCAAGAAAAGAGCTAACCTCTCTAAAGCAGAACAGAAGGCCCTGGATGAGTTAACCAACAACCATAATATCATCATAAAGGCAGCAGACAAGGGAGGCGGCATTGTAATACAGAACAGTTCAGACTACATGGTGGAATCACTCAGACTATTATCCGACACCAACACTTATTCCAAACTCACTCATGATCCCTTACCAGAATACACCCAGAAAGCCACAAAATTAGCTCACAGAGCCCTAGAAGATGGTATTTCCAAAGCTGAACGGTCATTTCTCATCAAAGGTGTTCGTAAAACTCCCTATTTTTACCATTTACCAAAAATCCATAAAGACCAGTCCAACCCACCAGGCAGTCCCATAGTATCTGCTATGGAGAGCATCACCAGCGGGTTTTCTATGTACATAGACCATTTCCTTCAACCCCTTGCGCAACACCTCCCATCTTATATTAGAGATAGTACCCACCTATTGGAGATGCTTTCCTTCTACACCTGGGAACCCACCTACAAGTGGGTATCCTTGGACGTTACATCTCTATACACTTCCATCCCCCACACAGTAGGCCTCAGAGTAGAATATTTTCTCTCTGGGGACCCCGTCAACAATCCCAAACAGGCACAGTACATCCTGGAGGCTACACAATTCTGTCTAGAGCACAACTACTTTGAGTTTGACCACACCTATCTACAAACTCAAGGCACTGCCATGGGTGCCAATTTTGCCCCAAGCTACGCCAACCTGACTATGGGCTACTGGGAACAATAAGTCTCACATAACCCTTTTGCCGCCCATATCATATATTATGGGCGCTACATCGATGATATCATTCTGATCTGGGAGGGCACATCAGAGAGTATAGAGTCCTTTGTCAAGCATTGCAACTGCAACTCCCTAGGGCTATCCTTCACCCATGTCAGACCCTGAAAAACTAATCTTCTTGGACTTAGAACTTTTTCATAGTGAATCTGAAATACATGCTACAAACTTTGTCAAACCCACCACTGGGAATTCCTATATTCACTACCAGAGCTGTCACCATCCAACATGGATCAACAATATACCGAAGAGCCAATTCCATAGAATTTGGCGGAATTGCACCAAGGATGAAGATTACCACATACAGGGTAAACTTCTTTCCAATAAATTTCAGGACAAAGGATACCCACCACATCTGGTACAAAAGGCCTTCCTCCAACAGGCAAAGAAACCTCCACCCAAACCCAACACTTCAGATAATCCACAACCAACATGTTTCACTACCCAGTTTCATGATCGTCACAAGAAGATGGAGAACATCTTAGCCAAACATTGGTGCATCTTGCTTGGAGACCCCTTTCTAGGTTCTTCCCTCACCCAACTACCCAAGGTTTCATATCATCAGCAAAAAATATTAAAAGTAGGATAGCACCCAGTAAAATCCGTAAAGTCCCACCCACTCCAGCCTCACACATCCCCTAATTCCATTAGTGGGAATGTACCAATGCTGGAAAAAATTATGCCTAACGTGCAAATTTGTTGACCATGGACAAAAAAACTTCACTGTTAAAGACAAAACATACACCATAAAAGACTTTTATAATTGCTCCAGTGAATACGTAGTGTACTGCCCGACCTGCCAATGTGGTCTCTTCTATGTGGGCAGGACCATACGCCCCCTACGCCAACGTTTTGGCGAACACAGGTGTTTCATAGAAAAGGGCTGGGACAAACAGTGTCCCTCTTCATTTTTTTGAAGGAACACCACAAATCTACCATGGGCCTCAGAGTCTGGGTCATCGAGGCCATGCCCAGAGGTCGTCCTGCTGTGGAACGTTTCAAACGCCTGTGTCAGCAGGAGGCCTACTGGATATATTCATTGGGTACTCTCGCCAGGGGGACTCAATGAAGAATTAGAAACACATTCTTTGTTGTAGTTTACTTTCCTCCCCCCCCCCAATCATACATTCTTCACTTTCTATCTATACACACATTATATATATATATATATATATATATATATATATATATATATATATATATATATATATATATATATATATATATATATATATATATATATATATATATATATATATATATATATATATATATATATATATATACACACACACACACATACATATACACACACACCCCTTGCCCATCACTATACAAACCATGTAGGAGTTTCTTACAACATAAAAATACTCCCATGGTCCTTTGCCGTCGTATCATCCAGTCACCCGAGGGACCGCCGTCCCCTCATGGACCCAGACAGCAACTCCACCGTTCTATAGAACAACTTCACCCCATCCCCACCTTCCCTCATGTCCCCCTTGAGCTCATCCTCATAATGTGTATCCCAGTGCTTTTTAATCTCATTTTTTATTTATTTTTTTTGTCTCCCATTTTCTATTTTTATCTTTAATTTTTAGGTTTCATTTTCATTTTTTATTTTTATTTTTATTCTAATTTTACATTTATTTTTAATTATAAATAAAAACAAAAAACCTGCGCTGGCAACTCGCCATAAAGAAATATGTATAAAGGATGATAAATAATATGTAAAAGGACAATAAAATTGAATATGCACAAAATAATATAAAGTGTGTGAAGATTGGTAAAAATGCCGCTAAAAGCTGTGCGACTAGAAAACAATTAGATGTCGCTACACTGGTGCAATTGATAAGAAATGTGACAAATAGATTAACATTCGTGACCACAAATACAAGCGTGTGACCCTCTTATTAAATAAATGCCAAATGATATGTGAGAACAAAGTATAGAGATTAAATCATAACTTTCTATTAACGGAGAGTCCTTTACATCAAGGTATTCCTTCACAAAATCAGTCAATAGGCTTCAAGCTTATCCATCCACAGACCGAGTTTGGGCATGGAGATAGGCTAATGCTGGTAATAATTATGAAAAGACCTTGGGAACCACGGACTTCATGTTCCACCCGAAAATAAAGAGAAAGCATATAGTGTAAAACCTGACACCGTGAGATCACCTGCGCATAACAGCACTACTCACGGAACCGATGTGCAGAGCAGGCATTCAGATATCCCATCGGTGTTCGCTGCTGTATGGCGTGCGTTCCACCAACTCTAGGAAGTGATGTCACTGGTTCTCAGGCGTAAGCCGGATGTTGCGTCGACGCGTTTCACCCCTCCCCCAGGGCGTTATCAAAGACTCATCATCCAGCTCACACAAGATTTTACTTATACTACGTTCAGTGAGTGACAGCCAATTACGGCCAATGGGTAAGCATTACCCATTTCTTCCTAAAATCATCATATCCTGTTGCAATTGGAAAACTTTAATCAGTGAACAGAGACACAACATCTCCTATCACCACAATAAGCGAATGTATATATTTGGACAACTTATGCAAGACATCAGATTTATGCGCTCGTTGTCTTAAACCAAAATGCAGATGTATTACAACAGGATATCTATACAGATAAAATATCTATATATAATATATGCTGAATGTCCAATATTGCTTGACATAACTTATTCAAAAAAATATATAACAATTCTTTAATATATAAAAAAATATGACATAAAATAAAAAAATAAAAATTAAATTAAAATTCCTAGATGCTTATTGTATCTTGCAACAGGAAAAAAAATATATATATTTACATACATATAAGATAAAACTTAATATCCAAAAAGAAAAAAATAATTTAAAACAAAAAATAAAAATTATAAAAAAAAAAATATATACAAAAAAATTTTTTTTTTTTCTTCGAAATAACAAAACCTAATTAAAAATACCAAAAATCAATAAACTTTGCCCCTTGTATGTTTAACAACACAATCACTTGCAAAAAGAGGGGAAAAAATATGTATATTATATATTGATGCAATTACTACATATATTTGCTAATTATGTCTATGGGAGCCATAAATGTATATAGCACGTGGATCTGATTTAACAAAAATTAAAAATTAAATTAAAAATTACTTTATGTATAAAAAAGCAGTGAAACCCCATTGTTAAAAATTCATTGATATAAAAAGGTAAAGCTACCAATTGTGGATAGAAAACAATTCAGGTCCAATTCAATATTCAGGCCTAAAGGGATTCAACGTGCGTAATCTGTGTATCCACTGGGTTTCGTTCTGTGATATATCTTTCCTAAGATTGGAACCTCGCCAGTGTTCCTCAACCCTATCAATCCCACAGAAGGTGAGTACACTCGGGTCTTTATTATGGAATAACCTGAAATGGTTGGAAAGGCCATGATATCTGTATCCCTTTTTTATCCTATTCACATGTTCTGAGCCTTACACCCAATTGTCTAGTGGTTCTTCCTACATACTGGAGATTGCAGGGACAAGACAAGAGGTAAGTGACATGTGTAGTACTACATGTTATGAATTTTTTAAACTCATAGGATCTGTCAGAGAACTAAAGTGGGTAGTTTTTCGTCTACGAAATTTGGATGTCTTACACATCACACACCTGCCACAGCTGAAAAACCCAACGCTGTCTAAAAAGGTACATACCTTTTTTGGAGGGTTGATGACATTATGTGCCAGCTGTAGCCTCAACGTAGGCGGTTTGGTATAAATAAATTTAGGCCGTATTGGCAACACTTTCTTCAGATCATTGTCCTGAAGCAAGAGGGGCCAATGCCTCTTAACAATTCTCTCGAAGTCACGATATTGTCTGTTAAATCCAGTCATAAAGGCCAGGTTGAAATTTTGTCCCTTTTTCTCTCTCAATTTAAACAGATCAAAACAGCAACTGAGGAAGGCATTGTGAAAAAGAAAGAAGCCAGATATCTCATCCCTGACTCACCACGAGTACCTGTAATATATCAATTACCTAAGATACACAAGAATCGATCCAAGCCTCCCGGCCGACCGATAGTCAGCGGGATTGGATCACTTTTTTCCAGACTTGGCGAATACCTGGACCATTTCTTGCAACCACTCACTAGAAAATATCCTGCATATCTTAAAGACAGCAGAGATCTAATTGAACTAACCAATACAGTGACAGTGGATGAAAATTGCTTGCTTACAAGCATTGATGTGAATTCGCTTTACACAAATATTCAGCAAGAACATGCATTGCAAGCAGCTGAATGGGCTTTGGGAAACACCGATATGAAACCAAAACAGAAGAAGTTTATTTTAAAAGCTCTTGACATGGCAATGAGCCATAACTTCTTTTGGCATGAAAAGGAGTACTATAGGCAAAAGAAAGGAGTCGCAATGGGTGCCAAGTATGCACCTTCAGTGGCCAGCCTGTTCATGAGCTTTTGGGAGGATGAAGCTATTTATCAATCTAACATACCGGAGCTCAGGTTATACAAAAGGTACATAGATGATATTCTGATCATTTGGGCAGGATCACCAGACTCCTTCTTGGAATTTCTAGCCAGAATAGGGACCAATCGGTTCGGCATCTCTTTTTCTGAATGTTTCAGTTACCATCAAATTAACTTTCTAGATCTGAGGTTATTCAAAGAAGGAAACAAATTACTTACTCGTACCTTCTTTAAAGATGTTGATAGAAATGGCTA
Source organism: Aquarana catesbeiana (assembly GCF_042186555.1). NCBI lineage: Eukaryota > Metazoa > Chordata > Amphibia > Anura > Ranidae > Aquarana > Aquarana catesbeiana. The sequence continues at coordinate 189,862,080 of NC_133329.1, read as the reverse complement.
TATCCCCTTGACAAGCTGCCATCACCCTAGATGGCTAGGAGGTATCCCAAAAAGCCAGTTGCTCAGGTTTAGAAGGAACTGTAGCAACTTAGAGGATTACAACGTACAAGCCAACGTCATTTTGAAACGGTTTCAAGAAAAAGGTTACAGTCTGGAAAATCTAGAGAGAATAAAACAAACGGTTGGGGAGATGGATAGGAAGGATCTGTTTAAATTGAGAGAGAAAAAGGAACAAAATTTCAACCTGGCCTTTATGACTGGATTTAACAGACAATATCGTGACTTTGAGAGAATTGTTAAGAGGCATTGGCCCCTCTTGCTTCAGGACAATGATCTGATGAAAGTGTTGCCAATACGGCCTAAATTTATACCAAACCGCCTACATTGAGGCTACAGCTGGCACATAATGTCATCAACCCTCCAAAAAAGGTATGTACCTTTTTAGACAGCGTTGGGTTTTTCAGCTGTGGCAGGTGTGTGATGTGTAAGACATCCAAATTTCGTAGACGAAAAACTACCCACTTTAGTTCTCTGACAGATGGTAGATCCTATGAGATTAAAAAATTCATAACATGTAGTACTACACATGTCACTTACCTCTTGTCTTGTCCCTGCAATCTCCAGTATGTAGGAAGAACCACTAGACAATTGGGTGTAAGGCTCAGAGAACATGTGAATAGGATAAAAAAGGGATACAGATATCATGGCCTTTCCAACCATTTCAGGTTATTCCATAATAAAGACCAGAGTGTACTTACCTTCTGTGGGATTGATAGGGTTGAGGAACACTGGCGAGGTTCCAATCTTAGGAAAGATATATCACAGAACGAAACCCAGTGGATACACAGATTACGCACGTTGAATCCCTTGGGCCTGAATATTGAATTGGACCTGAATTGTTTTCTATCCAATTGGTAGCTTTACCTTTATATCAATTAATTTTTAACAATGGGGTTTCACTGCTTTTTTATACATAAAAAAGTAATTTTTAATTTTTGTTAAATCAGATCCACGTGCTATATACATTTAGCAAATATATGTAGTAATTACATACAATATATAATATACATATTTTTCCCCTCCTTTTGCAAGTGATTGTGTTGTATATCTCTGAGGGTTAAACATATAAGGGGCAAAGTTTATTGATTTTGGTATTTTTAATTAGGTTTTGTTATTTCCAAAAAAAAAAAAAAAAATTTTTTTGTATATATTTAATAATTTTTATTTTTTGTTTTAAATTAATTTTTTCTTTTTGGATATTAATAAGTTTTATCTTATATATGTATGTAAATATATATATTTTTTTTTCCTGTTGCAAGATACAATAAGCATCTAGGAATTTTAATTTAATTTGTATTTTTTTTATTTTATGTCATATTTTTTATATATTAAAGAATTGTTATATATATTTTTTTGAATAAGTTATGTCAAGCAAAATTGGACATTCAGCATATATTATATATAGATATTTTATCTGTATAGATATCCTGTTGTAATACATCTGCATTTTGGTTTAAGACAACAAGCGCATAAATCTGATGTCTTGCATAAGTTGTCCAAATATATACATTCGCTTATTGTGGTTATAGGAGATGTTGTGTCTCTGTTCAATGATTAAAGTTTTCCAATTGCAACAGGATATGATGATTTTAGGAAGAAATGGGTAATGCTTACCCATTGGCCGTAATTGGCTGTCACTCACTGAACGTAGTATAAGTAAAATCTTGTGTGAGCTGGATGATGAGTCTTTGATAACGCCCTGGGGGAGTGGCGAAACGCGTCGACGCAACATCCGGCTTACGCCTGAGAATCTGAGAACCAGTGACATCACTTCCTGGAGTCGGTGGCACGCACGCCATACAGCAGCGAACACCGACTGGATATCTGAATGCCTGCTCTGCACATCGGTTCCGTGAGTAGCGCTGTTATGCGCAGGTGATCTCACAGTGTCATAGGTTTTACACTATATGCTTTCTCTTTATTTTCGGATGGAACGTGAAGTCCGTGGTTCCCAAGGTCTTTTCATAATTATTACCAGCATTAGCCTATCTCCATGCCCAAACTCAGTCTGTGGATGGATAAGCTTGAAGCCTATTGACTGATTTTGTGAAGGAATACCTTGATGTAAAGGACTCTCCGTTAATAGAAAGTTATGATTTAATCTCTATACTTTGTTCTCACATATCATTTGGCATTTATTTAATAAGAGGGTCACACGCTTGTATTTGTGGTCACGAATGTTAATCTATTTGTCACATTTCTTATCAATTGCACCAGTGTAGCGACATCTAATTGTTTTCTAGTCGCACAGCTTTTAGCGGCATTTTTACCAATCTTCACACAGTTTATATTATTTTGTGCATATTCAATTTTATTGTTCTTTTACATATTATTTATCATTCTTTATACATATTTCTTTATGGTGAGTTGCCAGCGCAGGGCGTAGCACTCGTATCCAGCAGCTGCAACACGTTAGTTAGGTTATACCAATAAATTTTTTTGCGAGCGCTGTTTTTTATCTATGTTACATTTTTATACTTATTTTTATTTCTATTTTTCATTGTTTTTTCCCATTTTTATTTTTTATTTTATTTTTGGTTTATATTTATTTTTATTTCATTTTTAATTTTCCACATTTTTTTCATCTTCTAAATAAATGTTTTAACTCTAATTCTAATTATTATTATCCTTATATTTATTAAGCTTACCCCCAAATTCATCATATTTTTAAATTCTTCATACTTTACTTTCACCTTTTTTATGCTTTGTGGGTCTGCTGGCTGTTGTGGTTCAACAGCCACAGACCTCCAGCCCATACGCTTTAACCTAATTGCCTCCACTATATATTCAAGCTGCTCTCCTCCAGGGAGCAAAAAGGCCAGTAGAAGGAGCTGTGAGCCCCGAGCACGTAGACTGTACTATCCCTGCATCATCCCCAACTCCAGCCTGGACGTTTGCCGTGCATCAATGATGTCATTTCCTAGTCCGCGCTCCAGAGTGGTCAGCGTGGAGCTTTCCATGCACTGGATGTAGCGGTTCAGCCTGTGTACAGACTCCACACCCAGACGCCTGAAGGATTGAAATCCGAGCCGGAAACAAGATAACAGCACATCCCAGGACACTTTCCATCTCAAAGAAACACCTCCACCCTGCGAACCAGTAAGTGTAATTGTTACACTAACTTTTATTTTTGCATAAACAAGCTACCACAGTTGGCGCCTCCACACCCCTCCTTTTTTCAACAGGTGCTGGACACTGGCACACCCTAAACAGGAAGTTGCCTCCCTATATCTCAGTTTGTAGTAAAGCAATACACTTGTATACTAGAGGGACCTCTGTGTCCTGTGATGTACTTCAAAAGAAAAGGATTTTACAGGCAAGCCGTTATAAAAATCCTATTTTCCTTAATTGTACATCATGGGACACAGAGCCATAGTAATTACTATGTGGGATGTCCCAGAGCAATGCCAACTGAGGGAACGGAGACACAACAAAGGGCACCATGAGATCAGAGGACTTATACTGCTGCCTGCAGTCCAATGTGCCCAAAGGCGACATCCTCATGTCTTTTTACATCCACCTGATAGAATCTGGTAAATGTATGGATTGAAGACCAAGTTGCGGCCTTGCAGATTTGAGCCATGGAGGTTTGGATGCCCACGAAGCACTAACAGCCCTAGTGGAGTGCGCTTTAATATGAAAAAGGTGGAGCTTCCCTCTTTAAACCATAAGCTTGAACAATCACTTGTCAAATTCATTTAGAATAGTAGATTTCCATGCTGCCTGACCTCTTTTAGGACCTTTAGGCAATACGAACAAAACATCCATTTTCCGAATCTGAGCAGTCGTCTTTAAGTAGACTGCTCTCACCACATCAAGAGAATGTAGTGATTTTTCTTCCATAGAACAGGGTTCTGGAGAAAGGATGGTAGAACAATATCCTGGTTTAGATAAAAACCTGACACTACCTTCGCTAAAAAGTTAGGATGAGGATGCCATACTACCTTATCCTTGTGAATAATAAAATGGCTCGTTACAAGAAAGAGCAGCCAATTCTGATACCCTTCTTGCAGCAGATATGGTTACCAGAAAAAATAGTTTCCTTGTCAAAAAAGGACCAAAGGAATATGTCGTATTGGTCCAAAAAAAGGCCGTTTTGTAATGCCGCCAAAAAGAAATTCAAGTCCCAAGGGTTCAGGGGTGACCTAACCAGGGATTAAGCCGTGTTACCCCCTGAATAAAGTTGTGAACCAAAAAGAGCGAAGTGGTCATTGAAATAATACCGATAAGGCTGAGACCTGTCCTTAGAAAGCACTCAAGGCCAGCTTTATTTCTCACCCCATCTGAAAGAAAGTCAAGGATTCTACCTATTTCCTGGGGTGCACCCCCTGGTTTTACACCAGGAGACATGCTTCCCAGACTCCATAATATACAATTATGGAGGCCGGCTCCCTTTCATTAACCAAGATAGAAACCACTGAACCTGACAGCCCACGTTTCTTCAGAGCATGGGTCTCAATAGCCAAACCATTAAATTTAGCGTCTAAAGTAGGATGGAATACCGGACCTTGCGAAAGAAGGTCTGGCCGTGGCGGTAGGGTCTATGGGTCCCGTGTCATCTTTACGATCCCTGCAGACCAAGAATTCCTGGGCCCCGCTGGAGGCCACAAGAATCACCGACTTCCCTTCCTGCTTGATCCTGGGAAGAAGTCGTGGACGCAGGCAGAATAGGAGGGAATGCATAAATCAGCGAGAACCGATTCTACGGGAATAGCAAGGCAGCGGATCCTTTGTGTTTGACACAAAGTTGTCGATGTCTTTGTTGAACCTGGGACGTAAACAGATCTATATCTGGGGTCCTCCATCTTTGACATATTGACAGGAAGATATTGGGGTGAAGGAATCATTTTCCCGGGAACAACTGCTGGCGACTCAAATAGCCCGCCTGCCAATTTTCTATTCCTAGAATGAAGACCGCCGATAGGCAAAGTACATTGTTTTCTGCCCAAGATAGGATATGATTCACCTTTCTCTGTGCCGCACAACTTCTTGTGCCCCCTTGGTGACAATACCGTAAACTGAACGTTCAGGCCCTCAGCACCAAATGCTCTACCTGAATTTCTAGAATGATAATGGGCAAGGTCATTTCTGATCTGGGCCATTTCCGTTGTAACTGAAGGGTGTTCCCCTTTGCAGATTTTTGGATATTAACCATAAACTGAGGCTCAGACGTACCCAGCCTACAGTACCTGGTATTTCCAGGTGGCCCATCCGGGTGCTAACCAGGGCCGACCTTGCTTAGCCTCCAAGATCAGATGAGATTGGGCGCTTTCAGGGTGATGTGGCCGTAGGCTTTGGAGTCAGACACATTGGGAATCTAGAGCTTGAACCCTTTGTTCCAAGCCGATATGATAATGTTTTGCAGCAGTCTCTAATGAAACTGAGCATAAGGAACAGCCCTGAACGAAGCCACCATCTTTCCCAACAACCTCATGCAAAACCTACGTTAGACTTACCGGTAACGGTATTTCTACGCACTTTCCAGGACGGCACACCTGAGAGATGAAGGCTCCTCCCTACAGGAAACAGAATCACTTGACAGCTTTGTTATAAGTCCCCACCCTTCCCCTTGATCCTCAGTATGTAATAAAGTAATCCTGAACTGGTTCACAAGGAGCATTGCTCTACATAGGTACTTACCACCTAGCATTTAGCTTATCTTTCCCTCCACATAGGGTGGGAAGTAGGCCTACCATCCTGGAAGGTTCGTAGAAATACCGTTACCGGTAAGTCTAACATAGGTTTTCTCTTATCACCTTCCAGGACGGCACACCTGAGAGGATAATCGAGTAACCACAGGCCTACTTTAGGGTGGGACCTCTGCCTGCAAGGCCTTTCTGCCAAAAGTCAGACTTCGACTTTTTACCTCCACTCCTTAGTGCGTGATGAAGGTATTCTAGCTGGATCAAGTAACTGATCTGCAGGTCTGCTCCACCTATGTCCCTGCCTTCTCTCCAGATGCAGGATCTAGGTGGCATGGGCTCTTAAAGATGAATTCTGAGAGCCTGTAAATTTTGTTAGAAAAATTGACTGTCAACCTTCTAGCAATCGTGGTCTATAATGTCCGTAACTGCTGCATAGGACCACTAAAGACTAATCAAAGACTTGTTCTGTAAAACACAGAACTACTTTGACAACAAAGGACGTCTGGTTTTAAACCATTAGTCTGTTCAGGAGAGCGATTTAGAAAAAAACTCCGACAGACAATCATTGTCGTTCCCCTTTTTATTTGCCATAGTGAAAAGGAAGAAAACCCACTTAAGTATAATAGATTAAGAGAAGCTTATTCCCTGGACTCAGATGACTGGACAGGGATGTAACAACCATACCCAACTTATGGTCTTTCTTCCCATCTGAATGTTGACAAGTCAGATGTGCAAGTTTTCTATATCCCCCTGCTCCTTATAACCCTGCTGGTAGATGCATTAAACTTAGGCAGAAGGGAGCCTAGTAAGAACTGATAGTAACTAATTTTATACATATCAGGTGTCTGAGACCATAATCCACTCCAAGCACCAATGGGTGCCTTTTGGTACCAATGAGAGTTAAATTAAGCAGATCCCTACTACAGGGAATTAGGTCTATAGTATGAGTAAAAGACGAACATTGATCAGCTGTATTCAGTTCGTCCAAGAGGGTGACATGAAGGAAATCTGCCGAGCCATAAGCCTATTGGGTCGAGTAAACAGGTCAGATAAGTTCTGAGGCTGCATCTTCAAGCCAAAAAACTCCTATGAACCATAGTTCATAGTACTTAAAATCATGATAGGGGATTTTATGACCTTTTTTCCAGTGTCCTATAACCCTACTGGGTTCAAGCCTAGGGAATGCCACTGGCATGCCTGTTTCTTACATGTTCATGGAAAAAAAAGGTCTGAAACAAAAGTGACAAATATATAATATCACAGATATCCAGGCCATAAATCTTGTATTTCCGAAGGGTAGCCAGCTCAAGCTTTATCTGGTATATAAAAAAAACAGGAAGACACACCCTGCCTTCGCTGTTGCATTTTCTGACGTACAGTCACCTGTAGAACAGAGAAGATACAAACAAAACAAAATGTTACATATTACGATACCATCATATAACCTAAGCAAAGAGAAAGGACACAAACTTCAAATGTGTGCTTCTGATGCTCAACAAGGTAAGGTCATACATCCAACAGAAAGGACACTAACAAATGCAAATGTGTGCTGTGCGTTTCTGAATAGCAACCTTGTACAGTCACATAGCCAATAGAAATGTCACTGGCCAAAAACCTAATGCTGTGCGTTTCTGAATAGCAATCTTATACAGTCATATAACCAACAGAAATGTCACTGACAATTCAGTGTTGCGCATTTCTGAACAATAGTGTACGGTTATATAAACAGAATTGTCACTAACAATTCAATGTTATGCGTTTTTGATAGGCAACAGTGTACAGTCACATAACCCACAGAAATGTCACTTTAGCAAATTTTGTACAATCACATAACCAATAAAAATGTTTCTATCAGTAACTCAATATTGTGTGTTTCTGATTAGCAACAGTGTACAGTCATATAGCCAACAGAAACGTCACTAACCATATTTCAATGTTGCGCGTTTCTGAATAGCGACTTTGTACATTCATATAATCAACTGAAATGTCGCTGACAATTCAATGTTGCGCATTTCTGATTAGCAATAGTGTACGGTTATATAACAGAAGTGTCACTAACAATTCAATGTAATGCGTTTCTGATAAGCAAACTTGTACAGTCATATAACCAATAGAAATGTCGCTATCAGTAACTCAAGGTCGTGTGTTTCTGAATCGCAACCTTGTACAGTCATATAACCAACAGAAATGTCGCTGACAATTCAATGTTGTGCATTTCTGATTAGCAATATTATGCATTTCTAGGGAGCCATAAGAGATAGATTGAGAGAGAGATAGAGAGAGATCTCTCTCTCTATATATATATATAACTAACAGAAAAGACACAAAACTTCCAAATGTTGTGTATTTCTGATGTGCAGTCAGACCGACAATCTATCCTAGGCATAACCTGACCTCCAGATACTAATCCTTCACCCACCAGTGAAGGAACATGGTAGTTCCAAATAATGGAAGTCTGAGATGTGAGACTTTACCAGAGTAGTGGTAGCTATTACCCTACTACTGCATAAGTCTGAGTAGGTGTAGCTAGCCCACACCCAGGTGGGAGTGAGTCCAAGCATCTAAGGTCTTTAACGAGCACAGACCCAGAGATCAATTAAGTCATTCTCAGGAAGAGGTGATCACAATCTTAGCCAGGAGGCAACCAGACACCTGTAGGGCTTCCCGCTAAATACAGGCTAGTTTATGTAGCTCTAGCACAGAGGTTTGCACCAGGAACCCGTAATTTAAGGGTTGCAGGATAGCATCTTATGCTTCTCGTACAGCCCATAGGTGGGCTGTAACCCAAACCACAAGAGATCTCACACTCGGACCACCCTCTCACTTATGCAGCATTTGCACCAGACATCAAGTCCACATTTTCAGCAGCTATCACTGACTAATCTACTAGTCCTCACTGAGAAGCTGGTCTTGGTGGAGGCAGCAGGTGATGGGGGGGGGTCTGATATTGGGGGGGGGGGTCCATTAACAGACTAGAGGGTGACTGCTACACACTCTCTCCATTTCACTGAAACGAACAAACATTTGGATGACTTGGACAATAGGGGGTAGATGAAACAGAGTCAGGTGGATTCCTGAGTGTGGAGGGCAATCAAACTGCACCCGCTTTACAAAAGGGTCTTTAACAGTCTCCTGGAGAGACCAAAAGAAATGGAGATCGAATTTGTTTGAGCACATAGAGCACTAAAGGGCACAAGGTCCAGATACAGCACCACCTTCCAGATGTAATTAGCAGCTTACAAAATTTTGCCTCAAAAACAGGACCATCTTGCGTAAGGCTCGGTGAAACGACCAGATCTTTAATGGTGAAACCATTATGCTACTTCAAAAGACCTGTCGCAGATGACGAAGAGAAGAAAAAAAAAAAAAACACGCAGAGCATTGCGCCCCCTGCTTGATAAGTTGAGTGAAAAAGCGCTGATGTGGAGATTTCCAAGTGTGACATAGTGGAAGACAGAAGCTGCTCCGTACGTCAGATGATGCCTTCTGTAATTCTTTACAACTTGGCCCAGTGGAGCTACCCAAGTGGCATCAGGACTCCCCTCTGTCACCCCTGGAAAGAAGCCCCCACGCTCACCCTTCACCTCCCCGGAGAAACGTCAATCAAAGATGAAACAGCCATCATGGAGGGTCGAACGCAGGAACTCCAAACTCTCAATCCTCTAGGATGCATGGAATCCAACTTAACGCCTATAGCATGGGTCCTCAAACTACGGCCCGTGGGCCGAATCCGGCCCTCCAGCGTTTTGTATCTGGCCCGCGGACTGCCCCTTTAACATCGCAGCACTCCCCCTGCTCTCTGCTACTTTTATCACACAGGACGGGAAACATGACAGGTCTGGACAAAGGACCTTTTGTGTTAAGAAGCAGGTGATTGGTTACTAGGCATCGGGGCGGTCCCAGGAATCAATCACCTGCCTTTCACTTGCAAAGTCCCGCCCTTTGTCCGGACCTACCATGCTTCGTGTCTTGTGTGATACAGGTAACAGAGGGGAGTGGGAGTGCTGTGATATTATAGAAGGGGCGGCAGTGTAATATCAATGAGGGGGATCTGTGATGGGGGAGTCTGATATGGGGGGGGGGGGGGGGAAGAGTGATATATGGGGGGGGGGGGGGAAGAGTGATATATGGGGGGGGGGGGGAAGAGTGATATATGGGGGGGGGGGGGAAGAGAGTCTGATATGGGGGGGGAAGAGTCTGATATGGGGGGGGGGGGGAGAGTCTGATATGGGGGGGAAAGAGTCTGATATGGGGGGGGGAAAAGAGTCTGATATATGGGGGGGGGGGGGGGGGGGGAGAGGTCTGATATGGGGGGGGGAAAGAGTCTGATATGGGGGGGGGGGAAAGAGTCTGATATGGGGGGGGGGAAAGAGTCTGATATGGGGGGGGGGGGAAAGAGTCTGATATGGGGGGGGGGGGAAGAGTCTGATATGGGGGGGGGGGAAAGAGTCTGATATGGGGGGGGGGGAAAGAGTCTGATATGGGGGGGGGGGGAAAGAGTCTGATATGGGGGGGGGGGGGGAAGAGTCTGATATGGGGGGGGGGAAAGAGTCTGATATGGGGGGGGGGGAAAGAGTCTGATATGGGGGGGGGGGAAAGAGTCTGATATGGGGGGGGGGGAAAGAGTCTGATATGGGGGGGGGGGAAAGAGTCTGATATGGGGGGGGGGGAAAGAGTCTGATATGGGGGGGGGGGGAAAGAGTCTGATATGGGGGGGGGGAAAGAGTCTGATATGGGGGGGGGGGAAAGAGTCTGATATGGGGGGGGGGGCTCTGTCAGGGGGGGGGGCTCTGTCAGGGGGGGGGGCTCTGTCAGGGGGGGGGGGCTCTGTCAGGGGGGGGGGCTCTGTCAGGGGGGGGGGCTCTGTCAGGGGGGGGGGCTCTGTCAGGGGGGGGGGCTCTGTCAGGGGGGGGGGCTCTGTCAGGGGGGGGGGCTCTGTCAGGGGGGGGGGGCTCTGTCAGGGGGGGGGGGCTCTGTCAGGGGGGGGGGGCTCTGTCAGGGGGGGGGGGCTCTGTCAGGGGGGGGGGGCTCTGTCAGGGGGGGGGGCTCTGTCAGGGGGGGGGGCTCTGTCGGGGGGGGGGGGGCTCTGTCACGGGGGGGCGGGCTCTGTCACGGGGGGGCGGGCTCTGTCACGGGGGGGCGGGCTCTGTCACGGGGGGGCGGGCTCTGTCACGGGGGGGCGGGCTCTGTCACGGGGGGGCGGGCTCTGTCACGGGGGGGCGGGCTCTGTCACGGGGGGGCGGGCTCTGTCACGGGGGGGGCGGGCTCTGTCACGGGGGGGCGGGCTCTGTCACGGGGGGGCGGGCTCTGTCACGGGGGGGCGGGCTCTGTCACGGGGGGGCGGGCTCTGTCACGGGGGGGGCGGGCTCTGTCACGGGGGGGGCGGGCTCTGTCACGGGGGGGCGGGCTCTGTCACGGGGGGGCGGGCTCTGTCACGGGGGGGGCGGGCTCTGTCACGGGGGGGGCGGGCTCTGTCACGGGGGGGGGCGGGCTCTGTCACGGGGGGGGCGGGCTCTGTCACGGGGGGGGCGGGCTCTGTCACGGGGGGGGCGGGCTCTGTCACGGGGGGGGCGGGCTCTGTCACGGGGGGGCGGGCTCTGTCACGGGGGGGGCGGGCTCTGTCACGGGGGGGGCGGGCTCTGTCACGGGGGGGGCGGGCTCTGTCACGGGGGGGGCGGGCTCTGTCACGGGGGGGGGCGGGCTCTGTCACGGGGGGGGCGGGCTCTGTCACGGGGGGGGCGGGCTCTGTCACGGGGGGGGGGCTCTGTCACGGGGGGGGGGGCTCTGTGATTGGGAGTAGTTCTGTAATGAGGGGAGTCTGAAATACTGATAAGTTCATATTGATTAAAATTGTTCTTTATTTTGAATATTGTACTGTTTTTTCCTGTTTTTTTTTTTTTTTGCACTACAAATAAGATGTGTGCATAGAAATTAGTTATTTTTTTTTTAAACTATAGTGCAGCCCCCCAACAGTCTGAGGGACCGTGAACTGGCCCCCTGCCTAAATAGTTTGAGGACCCCTGGCCTATAGTGTTGAGTCTATACCTCTAATTTGTAAACAGCCGCCTTAACTGTCTGAAATTTATATATGATCCTCTGAGGGGAGATGGTGGGGATGTCAGACTTTCCCTCCTGTGTCTGTTTGAATCCAGATTACCAGATGTCATGTGCACTCTGTTTTATTCCGCATTGAAGTTTTTTTTTTTGTTTCGTTATACAGTATACGTTACTGACCCTGTTCAAAGGTTCTTGCTTGCCAGAAAGGTTCAGTCTCTTGGCTATGTGGCCACCAGCATTGCCACATTCCTCCTTTTATATGGAGGGTTTTGTTTAGTCCATGAGACTGGCTCCTTTGACTATTTTGTACCTCAATGCTGACATCATGGGTTGCTGGCAAGTTCTGCCTGGGAAAGGCTGTGCCGTTTAGCCAGCATGCCCTAAGGGCCCAGATCCTATAGCAGGTTGCCCGTGGTGGTTTTAAAGGGCAAGGTTGATTCATTAGCCCATTTCCTTATGCGTTTAAAGCTGTGAGCAGTTTATGTCCGATTTTAGTAAATAGTATTTTTTACAACTTGCTTCACTATTGATAATGCTGTCTTTCCTAGCCAGCACCTCCCTCTAACCCCACAGAAGTGAACTTTTTTATGCCTATATTAAAGCAAAGTTCCAGCCTGTACAAATTTTTTTTTTTTTTTTTTTTTAAAGTCAGCAGCTACAAATACTAGCTGCTAACTTTTAATATAAAGGACACTTACCTGTCCAGGGTTCCTGCGATGTCGGCACCCCAAGCCGGCTTTGGGTGCAGACGCCAGCATTGCAAGCAAGGGAAAAAGGCAGTGAAGCCTTAAGGTTACCTACTGTACATGCACGAGTCACACTGTGTGGTCCTGTCAGCTTCTGGGAAACACGTGGGGGAAGGAAGAGAACCCAAAGCAATTGCGGAAATTTACCTCTCTTCGACAAGGTAGGACCGAGGGGCAGCTTAAAAATAGGTACAAAACTAAAAAAAAAAAAAAAGACACCATTATCCAAAAATATTGGGGGGGAGGTTTGAGTGCTTTATTGTTCAGGACGTTTGCATTTTAGCCTGGAATGCCGCTTTAAGGTGCGCTTGTGATCTTTGAAATAAAAAAGAAAAAAAAAGAAGACCAGTTACTTGCCGGTAACTGTTTCTGGGAAGTCTTCCAGGACGGCACCCTGAGAGATGACTGGTCCACCTGACAGGAAACACAAAGAGGTTAAAGCCCCCACCTCTCCCCGTGCTCCTCAGTTGTGACAAAGTATTGACCCACACCAGTGCACGAGAGTAAAGAAAAAAGACTAACACCACACTCTATATATTAGACATACCTAAACAGAACGGGTGGGAAGTAGGCCTGCCGTCCTGGAAGACTTCCCAGAAACACAGTTACCGGTAAGTAACTGGTCATTTTCTCAAGTCGTCTTCCAGGATGGCACCTTGAGAGAGGAGCAAGTAGCTCAGGCCTACCTTAGGGCGGGATAACCGCTTGCAGGACTTTCCTGCCAAAAACCAGATCTTGAGGAGACAGTAACTCCACCCTGTAAAGCTTCAGGAAGGTGTTCTGGCTTTACATATCTGCTCCACCGAAGCTCTGACCCTTTCCGCCCAAGAGGTTGCCAGAGATCGCGTGGAATGTGCCTTGAGGTTCATAGGGGCTGCCTTACCAGAATGCTCATAGGCAAAAGAAATAGTGTGCTTAATCCTTTTCGGACCAAGAGAAGGGCCAACAAGCAAGTAAAGCATCCACAGCTAGTATGGATGCTTTACTTGCTTGTTGGCCCTTCTCTTGGCCGGAAAAGTTAACTAAAAGATAGCTGGACCTTCTAAACTCCTTAACTTTATCTAAGTAGGATAATAAACAATGTCTGACATCCAGACAGTGAAAGGAAACTTCCCTTTCATTCTTGGGATTGTTGCAAAAGGAAGGCAGCACTACTTCCTGAGTTCTGTGAAACTTAGATGCTACCTTAGGGAGGTACAGGGGGTCCTGCCTAAGTATCACCCTGTCCCCTAATAAATGAAAAAAATGGCTCCCTAAATCGAGAAGGCCTGAATCTCACCTACTCTCCTGGCAGATGTGATTGCTAGTAGAAAAGTCAACTTAAAGGTGAGGAACCTAAGGGGAATTTGGTCTATAGGTTCAAAGGGAGCTTTAGTTAGACTTTCCAACACCAAGGTAAGATCCCAAGGTGGAAAGCTAGACATCTTGACAGGGGACAACCTATCTGACCAAAAGGAATCTCTTGATCAGGGGGTCCAATGCCAAGTGTCTTTCCAAAAAACAGGATAGGGCTGCGACTTGTACTTTAAGTGTCTTGGTTGCTAAACCCTGGAGAAATTCCAGAATGGCAGGGATCTCTTGTTGAGAAGTTCCTCTTGCTTGACACCAGCGAGAGAAAACTCCCCAAGTCTTAGCGTAAATACGCCTTGTGACCTGCTTCCTGCTAAGAAGAAGAGTATCCACTACTCTGTCTGACAGGCCCTTTTCCTGCAGGTTCCGCCTTTCAAGATCCAGGCCGTCAGCTTGAAGAAGCTGGGGTCTGGGTGGCAGACTGGACCCTGAAGGAGAAGGTCGCACCGAACAGAAAGGTGAAGAGGCGGGACTATGGACCAACGCTGTAAGGTTGGAAACCAAGCTCTCTTGGGCCACCACGGGGCTATCAGAATTAGATTGCCCTCCGAGAGAAATACCTTTTGCAGAACTCTCGGAATAAGCCCCTGGGGGGAAAAGCATAAGCCAACCGGAACTTCCAAACCTGGGCCAATGCATCTATCCCCTCCGCGCCCATTTCTCGAGCAAGGGAAAAGAACCTCTTTACCCTTCTGTTCTCCCTGCAGACGAAGAGATCTACCTCTGGAATGCCGAATTGCGTGCACACCAAGGAGAAAACCTCTGGATTCAACATCCATTCTCCGTGCAGAATCGGCTGGCGACTGAGATAATCGGCCTCTATATTCAGAGTTCCCTTTATGTGAACTGCGGAAATAGAGAGAACCCTGTGCTCTGCCCAACCCAGGATCTCTAGAGACAGAGCAAGGAGGGACGTGGATCTGGTGCCCCCTTGGCGATTCAGAAAAGCCACAGCTGTGGCATTGTCTGAAAGGATCTGAACTTCTTGGTTCCTGATTCTCCCCTCAAACACTTTTAACGCCTTTCAGACGGCCAAAAGCTCTTCAAAAGTTTGAGGAGGATCCTCTCTGACTCGAGTCCCAGGACACCTGAGCTTTTAGATCCTCTAGGTGTGCCCCCCACCCCCCAGGAACTTGCGTCTGTCGTTATTCTGAGAGGCTGAAGCTGACCCCAAAGGAGACCCCCCCTGAAGAAGACTCCACAAGTGAAGAAATTCTTTCACTTTGACTGGAATGACTACCTTTAGGTCTAGAGAGCTCCTTTTCTTGTCCCAGGAGGATAAGAGGAAATGCTGGGGGGTCCTGGAATGTAGTTGTGCCCAAGGCACTGCAGGTATAAAACGCAGTCATTAGGCCCAAAACTCTCATAATACCCCTGTATGAGGCTGTCCTTGCTTCTAGCAGAGAAGTGGCGGCTGAAATTAGGGCCTCTACCTTGCTCTAAGAATTAACCTTTGTTTCACTGAATCCACCAGGAATCCCAGGTACATCTTCACTTGGGCCGGAACCAGCGAGGATTTTTCCCTGCTGATGATCCATCCCAAAGATTCTAAGGTCTCCATCACCTTGGCTAGGTTCAGAAGCAGCTGGTCCCGATTCTGATTGTAAATCAGAATGTCGTCTAAATAGGGGATCAATGTTATTTCCTGGAGATGTAGAAAGGCCACTACCTCTGCCAGGACCTTCGTGAAGACCCTTGGACTGGATGCCAGTCCAAACGGGAGGGCTGCAAACTGCCAATGCTGAATTACCTGTGGGGAGGCAATTGCGAACCTCAGAAAAATCTGATGACCCTGAAAAATAGGGACGTGGAGGTAAGCCTCTTTTAAATCTAAGGTTACCATGAACACATCCTTGAGGTGGTGTTTTCTGAGGGAGTACACACTCTCCATGTGGAACTTCTTGTACCGCAAGAAAACATTGAGGTTCCTTAGATTTATTATAAGACGATATTTTCCCGAGGGCTTGGGCACCACAAAAATGTGGGAGTAAAACCCCCGACCCTGTTGGTCTACTGGGACCGGTACTATGACCTCCTGACTGGCCAGCTTTTCTATGTTCCGTAGGAAGCCTCCTGCCTTGCAGGGATCCTTGGGAAGGTGGGTCAAAAAACTTCTGGGGAGGAGGGGAGAGAAATTCTAACTTGTAACCCTCTCTTACTATCTGGAGATTGTGGGGGCTCTGCGTGACTCTTTCCCACTGAGGGATAAAGTGGGAAAGCCTTCCCCCTGCTGGCAAGTCATTTGGCGGACTTGTCACCCGCCTTCTGGCTGGAAAAGAGAATACCTGATTTCTGCTTGTCCTTTCCAGCTCCCCAATGCCTATTAGGGGAGACTTATCTGAGAAGCGGTTCTTTGCTTGAGGGCCACGAAAAAACCTCTTCCTGTCTCTTCTTGGTTTAACAGGGAACTTTTTCCCTTTTTCTGTAGCTCTAGCCAAAGTTTGATCTAACCCAGTACCAAAAAGGAGTGAACCCTCAAAGGGGAGGCCACAAAGCCGGGTCTTTGATGAACTATCCCCATCCCAGGTTTTAACCCAGAGGCCTCGCCTGGCTGAGTTCAATAAGGCACCAGATTTAGAGGTGGCATGCACTGTCTCAACCGCAGCATCTACTAGGTATGCGACTGCACTACCTATGATTTCCAATGAATCTAAGACCTCCTTAGACTTCGTGGTTCGGGACACATGGTCCATGAGTTTACATACCCACATGTCCGCATTTCTTGCAATGCAAGCTGAGGCCAATGCGGGGCTCATAGCCGCAGCGTTAGCTTCCCAGGCCCTGCGTAAATTGGTTTCTGCCTTCCAATCCATATGATCCTTTATGTTGCCCGTGTCCTCAAAAGGAGAGATCGGACTGTTTAGACACTTGCGCTAAGGAGGCGTCTAATCTAGGGGTCTTAAACTTCTTCTCATTTTCTTCCGAAAAGGGGCATCTACGCTTCCACGTTTTGTATTTCAGGAGCCTCTTCTCTGGTTCCTTCCATTCCCTCAAGATAACATCTTTGAGGGCTAAATGTACCGGAAGAACCCAAGCTTGTGGCTTAATTAAGCCTCTGTACATCCTGTCCTGGGCAGAAACCTGCTCAGTGGGCTCCTAAATCTCCTCGGAAGCATAAATAGCCCTCAGAAGGCCCTCCATGTCGTCGGCTGAAAAAATATGCCTACTAGACCTGGAGTCCTCACCCTCCTCCTCCTGGCTGTCTGCTACCCCCTCACCCGAAGATCTCTGCTCAAGAGATTTGGATTCTAGTTCCTCCTCCGAATCCTGGGAAAAGGAGTACTTTGGTATATCCCTGACACGTTTAGATCCTCTAGAGGAAGCGGAGCCCTCCTGGGAGGAGGCGTCCTTACTGGTATGGGCCTCTGACTCCCTCGCCTTAAAGGAGGATTGAAACGCCTTTAGGGTGGAGAGCATCTCAGTTTGAACCGTGAGGAAATCCTTCATGATCTGGGATGTCTCCTTCCCTGTTAGGTTTAGGGTGACTTGGGGGTAACCTATCCTTACAATTCCTGCATCTTCTAGAACGGGTAGTCTTAATGGGACGGCTGGCAACCTCACGGGCAATAGCATTGTCCCCTGAAACAAAATACACAGGCATAAATATAGCACTAATACTCAAGGAATTAGGGTACCCTCCCCCATCTAAACCTCTGGCGGCAGGTCAGACTCACCCCCCGTGGTCTCCTCTATAGCCGTGGACCCTGTAGGTCGCTCATGTTCCATTTTGCACAAATAGCCTGGTCTGTAGGAGAAATGGGCGCCCGCTCAAGCTGGATTTATATCTCCTTCTTATGATGAGCCGCTGTGCCTTTTCCCCCTTTCACCATGCTGATGTCGCCGCCATAGACCGGAAGTGACACGGGCCACGCTGAGCTCACTTCCTGTGTAGTGGAGGAAGTGATGTAACACCACTCCTCCCCTATCCTCAACAAAATGGCGCCGAGCGCCCACAGGACACTGAGAAGTGCAGACACCTTCCCCCTCTGCTGACACTCTGCACAGCTAGGGGGATAAGAACCACGCGAGCGCGGGGGGGGGGGGGGCACCAACGCTGTGGAGCATGAAGCCAGCCACCTTCCTTATCCCCCTGCCGACCAAGGCAGCTGTCTGCCCACCCTGACCAGCACTAGGGGAAAAGGTAAGACAAACTCACCGCCCAAGAAGGGAGGAGAACCAGGCTCCTTTTCTGCACAGCCACCGTGCAGGTAAGGAGAGGAGGCAGGAAGACAGGCCCCTGAAGAGGGGGGGGGGGGGGGTCTTCAGCTTGTGTTGCCCCCCTGAGGAAAATATGGGGGAACCCCCTCAGGAAGGATAAAAAATACCCGGCCGGACCCAGAGGTCACCCAGGCATTTGGTCCAGCTCCCAGAACACGTGGAGATCGCCACTCTGCTCTGGGCACGGGTGAGGCTGCATCCAAACACTGGCAAGCTGCATATGACAAGCACTGGCAGGCTGAATTGATCTCCTGTAGCACGTCTGCAGTCTCTGACCATCTCCTGTATCAGATGGTTAGAGACTGGGGACTGAATTTTCTTGAGCTTTTCTTGCACCAAAGGTGGCAATAATGGCAAAAAATTCATATTAATGAAAACTGATTGATATTGAATATCAAAAATTGAAATTGATGATATTAAAAAGTCGACTATAATAAATTGTATATAAAAATATAAATATTTTTTAAAAACTTTATTTTCGGTATCAGCACCAAAAAACCCATTTGGTGCACCCCTGCGCGACACTGAAAAAAAATTTATATTTATATATATACACATACACATATATACATACACATATATACATACACATATATACATACACACACACATATACATACATACATACATATATATACATACATACAGTGGGGACGGAAAGTGTTCAGACCCCCTTAAATAAACTCTGTTATATTGCAGCCATTTGCTAAAATCATTTAAAGCGGGGTTCCACCCAAATTTTGAACATTATCTCTATGCATTCTCTTCCTTGCCTAGATGCTGACATGCTGTGTAAAAAAATTTAAATCGCCGTAATTACCTTTTTTTTCTAATCTTCTTAGCACTTCCTGGTTTTCCAACCATGGGAGTAGGCGTGTTTTTAGCCTCTCCCAGACCTCCCACAGTCCCCTGGGAGCTAGTCTCAGGCTTCCAAGCATGCATTGTGCAACAGCGTCATCACAACATCTCGGTGAATGCTGGGAGCACAGCATTCACTGCATCCAGGAAATACATGCTTGTGGGCTTCAAATGCCCACAATGAAGATGGAAACCGCCTTCAGTGAATTTTATAAGTTATTCTTTACAACGAAATTGGACACAGGCGGACTTATTACACAGAACATGTGAGTAGATAATCATGAGAAGAAAAGTTTGTGAATGAACTCCCAAAAAAAAAAAAAAAAAAAAAAAAAAAAACACCACACACACACACACACACACACACACAGATAGGTGGACCCCCGCTTTAAGTTTATTTTTTTTCCTCATTAATGTACACACAGCACCCCATATTGACAGAAAAACACAGAATTGTTGACATTTTGCAGATTTATTAAAAAAGAAAAAATTTAAATATCACATGGTCCTAAGTATTCAGACCCTTTGCTGTGACCTGTTTAACTCAGGTGCTGTCCATTTCTTCTGATTATCCTTGAGATGGTTCTACACCTTCGAGTCCAGCTGTGTTTGATTATACTGATTGGACTGGATTAGGAAAGCCACACACCTGTCTATATAAGACCTTACAGCTCACAGTGCATGTCAGAGCAAATGAGAATCATGAGGTCAAAGGAACTGCCTGAAGAGCTCAGAGACAGAATTGTGGCAAGGCACAGATCTGGCCAAGGTTAAAAAAAAATTCTGCTGCACTTAAGGTTCCTAAGAGCACAGTGGCCTCCATAATCCTTAAATGGAAAACGTTTGGGACAACCAGAACCCTTCCTAGAGCTGGCCGTCCGGCCAAACTGATCTATCGGGGGAGAAGAGCCTTGGTGAGAGAGGTAAAGAAGAACCCAAAGATCACTGTGGCTGAGCTCCAGAGATGCAGTCGGGAGATATGAGAAAGTTGTAGAAAGTCAACCATCACTGCAGCCCTTCACCAGCCTCTCCTCAGTGCAAGACACATGAAAGCCCGCATGGAGTTAAACACCTGAAGGACTCCAAGATGATGAGAAATAAGGTTCTCTGGTCTGATGAGACCAAGATAGAACTTTTTGGCCTTAATTCTAAGCGGTATGTGTGGAGAAAACCAGGCACTGCTCATCACCTGTCCAATACAGTCCCAACAGTGAAGCATGGTGGTGGCAGCATCATGCTGCGGGGGTGTTTTTCAACTGCAGGGACAGGACGACTGGTAGCAATCGAGGGAAAGATGAATGCAGCCAAGTACAGGGATATCCTGGACGAAAACCTTCTCCATAGTGCTCAGGACCTCAGACTGGGCAGAAGGTTTACCTTCCAA
Organism: Aquarana catesbeiana; assembly: GCF_042186555.1. Lineage (NCBI taxonomy): Eukaryota > Metazoa > Chordata > Amphibia > Anura > Ranidae > Aquarana > Aquarana catesbeiana. The sequence continues at coordinate 189,841,762 of NC_133329.1, read as the reverse complement.
CAAGACCTATGACCCTAAGCACACAGCTAAAATAACAAAGGAGTGGCTTCACAACAACTCCGTGACTGTTCTTAAATGGCCCAGCCAGAGCCCTAACTTAAACCCAATTGAGCATCTCTGGAGAGACCTAAAAATGGCTGTCCACCAACGTTTACCATCCAACCTGACAGAACTGGAGAGGATCTGCAAGGAGGAATGGCAGAGGATACCCAAATCCAGGTGTGAAAAACTTGTTGCATGTTTCCCAAAAAGACTCATGGCTATATTAGATCAAAAGGGTGTTTCTACTAAATACTGAGCAAAGGGTCTGAATACTTAGGACCATGTGATATTTCAGTTTTTTTTTTTTTACTAAATCTGCAAAAATGTCAACAATTCTGTGTTTTTCTGTCAATATGGGGTGCTGTGTGTATATTAATGAGGAAAAAAAAATGAACTTAAATGATTTTAGAAAATGGCTGCAATATAACAAAGAGAAAAATTTAAGGGGGTCTGAATACTTTCCGTCCCCACTGTACATACATATATACACACACACACACACACACACACACACACACACATTTTACTTGCTATAAAAACACATACACAACATACATATATGCATTTCATACATAAACACATTTAAAAAAGAAATGTATTTTTATCAATTTAGGCCAATATGTATTTAGTATTTTGGTATAAAAATAAATGCCAAAAAGCAGATTATTGATTGGTTTGCGCAAAAAAGTTATAGCGTCTACAAAACTATGGGATGTTTTTAGGGATGCACTGAAATTTCGGCCGCCGAAACATATCGGCCGAAAACGGCCCTTTCGGCAAAAAGCCGAAAGAGAATTTTTTCCGATACCGAATGGGACGGGGCCTGGTGCCACCTATCGGGGGGCTTCCTATATCGTAGAAAAGAGGAGAGCCACCGCCTGTTTGATTACAGAGCCGAGAACATCACAGCTTTCATTTCAATAGCTGTGTTCCCCGCTGCGCACCGTCACATACAGCCCCTCCCCCTTGTCCAGGCACGTTGATAAACAGATCACCCGTCTCTTCTACAAGAGACTCATTTTAAAACCCACCATGTCCCCAGATGGACTGACTTTGTCAAAAAGGTCTACCATTCCACCAATGACGCCTATAAATCAAAAGGGAGTATCAATTTTAGTGAGCAAGGAAGCTTCGTTTGAACTGACAAATTGTCTGGCAGATCCAAAGGGAAGGTTCTGGTTCCTTAAAGGAACGTATAATGGTAACCATTACTACGTTGGTAAACATATTTCCCAAACACATCTCATAACTTTCTGCCAATTTCTTGCCAATTTCTTGTAAGGGAACTAGAAGGGTTTGCGTTTGAATCTCATCCTGGGAGGGAACTTCAACATCCCTTTAAAACCCAGTCTAAACACTTCAACAGGGAAAACTTGTGTCGCTCTTAGGATTCTCAAAAGACTCAAATTGCTCTTGGACTCCTCCTGCAATTGGAAGATATGTGGCGCCTTCTACAGCCAGAAGATAGTGACTATACCTTTTATTCCACACCTTACAAATCGATACTCCCGTATCGATTACCTCTTCATTACTCAATGAGGCTTATCTACGGTCACGCAGCACACATGCGTATTCAATCCTTGTCAGACCCATCTCTCTGAGCATGAACCCAACAGCCCTCTACACCCAAACCTGTCACTTGGCTACTAAACTCTTCCTGAAGGGTCCCATCCCGCTTTACAAAATAATAGTGCTTCTCACGGATTCCTTCAAGCACAACCTGACACCAGGTATGGACCCCCTGACCATGTGGGAAGCCCATAAATCCACTATTAGGGGGTGAGTTTATTAGAAACAGGGCACAACATAAACGGAAACAAAAATCAAGCAACTTTGAGAAAATTCTTAAGTTGAAAGCATTGTACAAACATTCCGATTGCACAATCTGCACAAGACCTGTTGGATGTCAGGAAGGCGTTACAGCAGTTCTCAGAAGCCAAGGCCAAACGTATCCCGTTTTTCAGGAAAAAAAAAAAAAAAAAAGTATTACGAGTCTGGAGATAAGACAGGCAAACACTTAGCCTAGAGTTGCACGATTAATGGTAAAAAATTGCGATTGATCCAACCACACCTTAACCTAGCATTTTCTCGATTCATACAGTGCAGAGCCGTTGTCTCACTCACAGCTGTCAAAAAAAAAAAAAAAATAGATAACTAATGTTGATAAACATCTGTCTGTCATCTCCCAAAACAAAAGTATCTTTTCGTTTTTAGATCAAAGGGATGAACTTTGGCCTGTAAATGAAGTCAGTTTAACCACTTAAGGACCAAACCTTTTTCTGACACTTGTTGCTTACAACTTACAAAATCTGTATTTTTTCCTAGAAAATTACTTTGAACCCCCAAACGTGTGTGTGCATATATTATTTTAGCAGAGACCCTAGAGCAGTGTTTCTCTCTCCTTTTTACCGTCGAAGAACCCCTGAGCGGGGGGGGGTTTCCTGAGAGAGGGGGGCGGCAGGAGTACCCGACAGAAGGGGGGGGGGGGGGAGGAACGACAGAACACAGGATATATACACACACACAAAATATCCCCAAAGCACAAAAATTTATTTATCCGGATCACAATAAGCGTATGATTGGTTTGCGCAAAAGTTATAGCATCTACAAAATATGGGATTTATGGCATTTTTATTAGTAATGGCGGTGATCTGCAATTTTTAGTAGGACTGCGACATTGCGGCGGACAGATCGGACACTTGACACCTTTTTGGGACCAGTGACAGTTACACAGCGATCAGTGCTAAAAATAGCCGATTACTGTATAAATGTCACTGGCAGGGAAGGGTTTACCACTAAGGGGTTAAGTGTTCCCTACAGAGGGGTTTCTAACTGTGGCAGTGTAGTGACTGGAGAAGGAGACCGGTCGCCATTTCTAATCACTAGAACAGCAGATCTGTCTATCCTTTCCCTGACAGAACGGAGACCTGTTTACATTGACAAATCCCCATTCTGTCTCTCTCAGGAGCGATTGTGGGTGGCCAGCCCAACATCATGGCGGCCAGCCACGCGCATTGGCTCTGCATGCCTCCTAGTGGTCTTAAAGCAACCGACGTACAAAAACGGCAATTCGGCCAGGGCAGTAAAACTGCATCTCCTGGCTCATGCTCCATATCGGACTCCCTACCAGAGACCTCTGCACGCTTCCGTCCGGACATGTCAGCGGTAACCAACTCCCCACTCCGGGGGGGGGAGACAAGTCGCCTAGATGGTGATATCCATGTGCTTCTACAGGACTTACCCACCAAATAGGACATTGAGGCCCTGATTCTTCGGTGTGGAAGAGACGCATTGCCAAGACATCCAGGCAGTAAGGTTGGGGGGGGGGGGGCTTGGGAGTCCACTTGCTGAGAGAGGATACAGGGGAGACATCGATATCCTCCTTAGAACATCGCGTGGCAGCCCTGGAGTGTTCACGCATCTCTCAGGTGGATACAGCGGTGGACCTTCAGCTCCACCTGGGAGGACCTAGAAGGCAAAAGCCGCAGGAATAACCTGCGGCTGCGCAGCCTCCCAGAGCCTACAGGCACTGAAGATCTTCAAGCTACAGTGAGTGCCATCTTCCAGAAGGTCCTAAACTCCCCACAGGCCAATGTGGAATTGGATAGGGTTCATAGAGCCCTGGGCTCTAGATCTAATGACCTCAGCAGGCCCCGGGATGTAGTGTGTCGCCTACATCGCTACCCTCAGAAGGACCCGATTCTCCACAAAGCATGTGAAAATGGGGAGGTGGACTTTGATGGTGCCCCCATCAAAACTCTCCTGGATCTACCTACAGCAACTCTTCAGCGCAGGGCACGCCTGCGCCCTATCCATGACCCGGCTAGGGAACAGGTACAAATGGGGCTACCTGCCGACGGTCACCCTTCAGAAAGCCTCTGCCTCCTTCACCCTGCGTACACCTGCAAACTTACCGCAGCAATTTGTCTTTCTAGATGTGAAACCCATCCAGGTTCTGAATTGGCTCCAGCTTCTCCCACGCCCGGTAGGTCGCCCTGGCCCTTCTGTGCCCCAGGGTCTCCCTCAAGCACGCCAGCAAGGATCACAGGGGAGGTCCCGAGCAACTTCGGGGGAGCAGTCCCAGTTATCCTAAACGGCAAGAGTTCTACTCCACCTGTCTACAGTACAGTATATGACTGCAGGACTAATGGCAGACGTTCTTAGTGGTCCCCCGCCACTTGCCTGCGGCTGAGATGACTTGCCCTCTTCCTCACAGGTTTTTAATAGAGAAAAACCTGCATGCCACTGCCTGGATTTATCCCTCAGTGCACGTCAGAGGGACCCTGTCCTCCTATGGTACTTCCCAGACACATGTCCCTATACCATATCTATGAAGGGATACAAACACTCCTTATGGATGCGAGGTCTTTGTACCTCACTTCTTTTTTTTGCTTCAAGGTTTCCATCTAGCAGTAATATAGGAGACTAGCAATATGCCTCGTACACAAGGTCTTTGAGCCTTAATGTTTCCCTGCCAAGTACTATATTGCTCTTTGCATGCCTGTGATGCCTTCCCTTGCTCCCAATATACTTACTTGCCTGGTGTTTAAATAACACCTATATGTGTGTGAGTGAGAAAGAAGTCATAAGCCTAGGCTTATTTTATATAGGTAACAGCGAGTGCTCCTAATCTCAGCTTGTTACCTGTACAGAAGACACCTGGGAGCCAGAAATCTTGCTGGATTGATACACCGCTCCCACAGCACTGCAAAGATGCTACTTGCAGGACTTTACCGTCCTGCAAGAGCACCGCTCCGGTGTGATAGCCCTCAGGCTTTCACACTGGAGAGACTCTTTACAGGTGCTATTTTAGCGCTATAGCGCCTCAGTGTGAAAGTAGCTCTATTTCACTCATTAAAATGCAAATCAATATATAAAACTTTTTTGAAGTGGTTTTCTGTATATTTTTGTTATTCTGTCTCTCACTTAAAATAAACCTACCATTAAAATTATAGACTGATCATTTCTTTGCCAGTAAGCAAACGTACAAAATCAGCAGGGGATCAAATACTTTTTTCCCTCACTGTAAGCTTATATTAAATTGCAATATAGACAATCATTTTTTGACAATTACAATGTTTAGGTTATAATATTGCAGTGTATGCTCTATGAACTCCTTATATGTATAAATTTTCTATTTCTCTTAAGCTGGTCTTGGTGTATCAGAGTTTAATAATTTATGTCACAAAGAATATGAAAATCACCTTTTGTTGTGAAATCTTACCTTTGGGTGATAAGTAGCCCTGTACAAAAAAGGATTTCCTTCAAAAAGGGGATACCACAAAGCTTCAGTAGCTCTGGCTGAAGGCTTAATGGTCTCTACCATGACATCTGAAAAATACTGGTAAGCCACCAAAGAGCTTCTTGAAGTCTATGCGAGGGGGGGTACCTGAAGCAAGGAACCTGCACAGCCTTCCTACCCACACATCCAAGTTTGTAGACCTTTGCATTACGTGTGCGAAAAAAAAAAAAAAAAAAAAAAAAAAAAAAAAAAAAAAAAAAAAAAAAAAAAAAAAAAAAAGAAAGAAAGAAAGAAAGAAAGAAAGAAAGAAAGAAAGAAAGAAAGAAAGAAAGAAAGAAAGAGAGAGAGAGAATTTTGGAACTAACACTATTTTAATACTTTCAGAAAATAAAGTTTTGGGGATCGTATGTAGTCTTCAAGCCTAAAATTTAACATGTGAAAAAATAAAATAAACCAACACACAAAAACAGGTCTTGCAGCGAAAGGGTCACCTTTCGAGTAAGGTTACACGTTTGGGGGGGGGGGACAGAGTTTCCCGCCCACCCAACCGTAACCTTATTTCAGAGTTGTGTAAATTAATGAACTACAAGTACCAACATCCTTTGCAGATGTCGGCTTTTTAGTTGTCAATGAACTACCGTGGCGCTTTTGACTGTTGTGGTAGTAGCTTACACTAAGAGTCCTGCATTGCCCCAGCGATCTTCTGATCGCTGGTGAAATTTTTTTTTTATTTTTTTTTAAAAGAGAACTTTTAACAGAGTGGACACCGGAGCTTGATTTGGCTGCTCAGCATGCACTTTTACTGTGCACCCAAGTGCTTCCATGTGCGAGGGTAACCTAAAAGGAATAACATTTCTTTTCTCATTGGAGCCAGCTCCTCATTTACTTGCCCAGCAGCCCTAGATTTCCCTTTCCTGACGAGGACCCAATCATGCTAGTCATACCGCTGGCAACAACCATGAAGGGGAGTAGGAGATAAACAGCACAATTAAAAACACTGAGGCTAGGTTCACACATACGCAGCTGCGGTTTTCAGTCCGGAAAGTTTGTTCGCAGGTTCAAATTTTTACCTTAATTCACACCTGAACCGGACCCAAAAACTGACAGGACCCCTTTCATAACCGCACCACGGCCACCCCACAAGTGTGAACCGGCTCCCTTGAAAGTCAATCACATTATGGAAATGGGATGCGATTAAAAATGCAATTTGCATATATGTGAACCCAGCCTAAAAGATGCCATAAAGCCCTTTTCATCTTTAACCACTTGCCTACCAGGCACTAACATCCCCTTCCTGCCCAAGCCATTTTTCAGCGCTGTCGCACTTTGAATGACAATTGCTCGGTCATGCTACACTGTACCCAAACAAATTTTTTATCATCATTTTCTTCACACAAATAGAGTTTTCTTTTGGTGGCATTTAATCACCGCTGGGTTTATTTTTTTTACAAAAAAAAAAAAAATTTTTCAAAAAATTTGGGGAAAAAGGTTTTTTACTTTTTTCCTGTCAGGAAATTTCGTAACTAAGTAATTTTTCCCCTTCACTGACGTTCGCTGATCAGGCAGCACCGATGGGCACTGATGAGGTGGCACTTATGGGCACTGGCAAGCACTGATAGGTGGCCATTCTGGGCCACCGTCAAATGACAGCGTCCCAAGAACAAGAGCCGCACCGCCCCACAGTCATTTGTAATTGGGCGGGCGGGAAGTAGTTTAAAGCCCGACATTCCTAAAAGCACCTCAGGTTTAAATGTGGTTTTGGGTATTTTTTTTTTTTTTTTTACTACACAGGACAAGTAGATTGTCATGAGGGGAACCCGATTTAGTCCCTTGGACAAGTCATTTTTATTGAAAAAAATTCAACACCCTGCTTACAGTCCCAAATGCAGGCAGACTGCACTCGCATAGACATCAGACTGGGAGCAGCATCTGTGTTCCATGCAGCTGCTGCACCCAACTGACATCATTGGTAATGCTTGCAGAGAGATACAGAGAACACCTTTTGCATCCCTGTGTGGAACAAACATGGCCATTCACTTTAATACAACCCTGTGAATGAGGCCTTAGGAGTCACAGTGGAGGATGCTATGCCAACCAGTATGAAGTTAGGATTCAGAATTATATATGCATCATGTATGAACTTTTTCTTATGCATGGACACTATTTGAGATAATTTTCAGATAATTAACACGCCAAGATATATTTAGGCATCGATATTGGCGTTTACTTTTCTATGGCAGTCATTTTTGTTTAATGTTTAACACTAAAAATTTTGAATTTGACACATCAGCACAGCACATATATTTATACTTATTTTTGGTGCGGAACATACACTGGGTGTTTGCATCGGCTTCTCAAGACCTCCTGCTTTCAAGATCTCATCTCCTCCTCTCATGCTCGTCTCCAGGATTTCTCCAGAGCCTCTCCCATCCTCTGGAACTCGCTATCTCCATCTATCCCCTACTCTTGCCTATCACGTCTCCAACTAATCTCCTACCACTTCCACCAGCTCATTCCCCAGTTACAACCTTTTGTACCACCTGCCCCACCCTATTTGATTGTAAGCTCTTCTGAGCAGGGCCCTCTTAATCCTCTTGTATTTTATTCTATTATAACTGTATTGTCTCACTTTTATATTGTAAAGGGCTGCGTAAACTGTTGGCACTATATAAATCCTGAATAATAATAATAATAATAATAATAATAATAATAATAATAATAATAATAATAATGGCACAACTCTACTTTTGTCGAGGAGAGAAAGGAAAAAAAAAAAAAAAAAAAAAAAAAAAAAAAACCACACACACACACGCTCCCCCCCCCCCAGGTGATCTATATACACTGCAAGGATTATAACAACCTGTGTTGCAGATTCCTACTTTTTGTTATTCTGAAGAAATCCATGCATGTTTGTCTGTGCCTCTGGGCTCAGTGGGTCCAATTTCATAATTAGTCAGCTGTGGCAGCTGCAGGGCACTAATGAGGAAAGCTGCTTGGCCTGCATCCCTTTAGACGTGTTCCTATTGAATATATTGTATCTCACCAAAAAATAGGATTTTTATAACAGTTCATCTGTAAAATCCTTTTCTTTTGAAGTACATCACGGGACAGAGACATAGTAATTACTATGTGGGTTATAGTCCACCTTCAGGTGCTGGACACTGGCACACCTTAAAACAGGAAGTTGCCTCCCTATATAACCCCTCCTATACCGGGAACATCTCAGTTTTGTAGCAAAGCAATAAACATGTATACTAGAAAGAGGGGAGGGACCTCTCTGTGTGATGTACTTCAAAAGAAAAGGATTTTACAGGCAAGCCGTTATAAAAATCCTATTTTCCTTAATTGTACATCATGGGACACAGAGCCATAGTAATTACTATGTGGGATGTCCTAGAGCAATGCCAACTGAGGGGAGGGAGACAACAAAAAGTAGGGCACCATGAGATCAGAGGATTTATACTGCTGCCTGCAGTACACTGCGCCCAAAGGCGTCATCCTCATGTCTTTTTACATCCACCTGATAGAAACTGGTAAATGTATGGATCGAAGACCAAATTGCGGCCTTGCAGATTTGGGCCATGGAGGCTTGGTGAAGCACTGCCCACAAAGCACTAACAGCCCTAGAGGAGTGCGTTTTGGTTTGAGAGGGTTGAAACTACCTCTTTAAACCATAAGCTAGACCGATTACTTGTCTAATCCATTTAGTAGATTTCCATGCTGCCTGACCTCTTTTAGGACCTTCAGGCAATACATCCGTTTTCCGAATCTGAGCAGTCGTCTTTAAGTAGACTGCTCTCACCACAGCAAAGAATGTAGTGATTTTTCTTCCATAGAACAGGGTTCTGGAAAAAATGAAGACAGAACAATATCCTGGTTTAGATAAAAACCTGATACTACCTTCGGTAAAAAGTTAAGATGAGGATGCCATACTACCTTATCCTTGTGAACAATTATATGGCTCTTTACAAGAAAAAGCAGCCAATTCTGATACCCTTCTTTCAGCAGATATGGTTACCAGAAAAAGTTTCCTTGTCAAAAAAAGGACCAAGGGAATATGTTGTATTGGTCCAAAAAAAGGCTGTTTTGTAATGCCGCCAGAAACTAAATTCAAGTCCCGAGGGTTCAGGGGTGACCTAACCGGGGATTAAGCCGTGTTACCCCCTGAATAAAGTTACGAACCATAGAAAGCGAAGCAAGTGGTCGTTGAAATAATACCAATAAGGCCGAGACCTGTCCTTAAAAAGGACTCAAGGCCAGCTTTCTCACCCCATCTGCAGAAAGTCAAGGATTCTACCCTTGACCCATTTCCTGGGGTGCAACCCCTGGTTTCACACCAGGAGACATATGCTTCCCAGACTCCATAATTATGGAGGCCAGCTCCCTTGCATTAACCAAGATAGAAACCACTGAACCTGACAGCCCACGTTTCTTCAGAGTGTGGGTCTCAATAGCCAAACCGTTAAATTTAGCGTTTGTAAAGTAGGATGGAACACCGGACCTTGCGAAAGAAGGTCTGGCCGTGACGGTATGGTCCATGGGTCCCCTGTCATCTTTATGATCCCTGCATACCAAGATTTCCTGGGCCCTGCTGGAGGCCACAAGAATCACCGACTTCCCTTCCTGCTTAATCCTGTGAAGAAGTCGTGGACGCAGGCAGAATAGGAGGGAATACATAAGTCAATGATAACCAATTCTACGGGAATAGCAAGGCATCTGTTCCGCATGCTAGCGGATCCTTTGTTTTTGACACAAAATTTGTTGATTTCTTTGTTGAACCTGGACGTAAACAGATCTATGTCTGGGGTCCCCCTTCTTTGACATATTGACAGGAAGATATTGGAAGATAATGCTGCCACTTGCACTTTAAGAGTGCTGACTCCAAGACCTTTGTCTGCACCTTTTTGTAAAAACTCCAATACAGAGACCGTCTTTTACATTCCTACGTTCTGAAAGACAGCAAGAAACATAGACCTTCCATACCTTGGCGTAAATAGCTCTAGTTACCTTTTTCCTACTGAAAAGTAACGTGGTTATTAACTGTTCTGAAAAACCTTTGCTTAACAATTGCTCTTCAGATACCAGGCAGTGAGTTTTACCTGGCTACATCCGGATGATGTACTGGCCCCTGTATCAGCAAATCCTGACTGAGCGGAAGTTGCCAACATGGCTTGATTGCCAACAGCAGAACTGTGGAAAACCAAGCTCTTTTTGGCCAAAATGGAGTAATCAAGATTGATACTCTCTCCTTTTGCATCTTTCTCAACACCAGTGGAATCAACTGGAAAGGGGGAAAAGCATACCCCAGGCAAAAATTCCACGGATGTGCCAGAGCGTCTATCCCCTGAGAGCCGTCGTATCTCTGAAGGGAGAAAAATTGTGGGAGCTGCGCGTTTTGCCTTGAAGCAAACAGGTCTACTTGTGGAAGGCCCCAAGTCCTGGTGATCAATGCGAACACTTCTGAGTTCAGGCTCCACTCTGCTTCCTGAACCCTCTGTTCAGATAATCCGTCACTTTGTTAAACTTGCCTTTGAGGTCGACTGCGGATAAAGACAGTAAAGGGTTTTCCGCCCACTCCAGAATCTCCACTGACAGCAAGTGAAGAGCCTTGCTTCTTGTGCCTCCCCGTTTGTTCAGGTAGGCTACAGTAGTGGCATTGTCCAACAGAATCTGGACATGGAATCCGAGGAGGCTTGGAGAGAAGACAGCCAATGCTAGGGCGACCGCTTTTAGTTCTCTCCAATTCGAGGATTTTTTCAGCCTCTGCCTGGGACCATGTTCCCTGTGCCAAATCCTGACCCATGTGAGCCCCCATCCCCGCATAGTGGCGTCTGTTGTCACCACTTTTGTCGGTAGTACATGACTTTTCCACCAAAGTGTACATTTGACTCTGGTGGGGATCTTTATCTTTGCATCTAGACTCTCTGTCCTGTGGTTCCATGTTCTTAGAAGGAACCTCTGGAGAAGTCTGAAATGCAGCCTTGCCCATTGGATGGCTGGCATAGATGGTTAATAATCCCAAAGCAGACATAACACTTCAAACTTAAATCTGCTGATTCATTTGAAGTGTCGTTAACTACCCTGTGGACCTTTTTCTCTTCTGGGAGAAAAATCTTTTGTTCTACTAAATTTATCAAGTATCCCAGAAAAAGTACTTGCTGAGCTGGAATGAAATTCAAATTTTTGAGTATTTACTATCAACCCCAGAGACTCCAAATGACTGCAGGCTCTGTCCAGATCCCCCTGCAACTTCTCCTTGGATGGTGCAAAGAAGAGGAGGTCGTCCAAATATGGGATTACCGCAATCCCCTGGAGATGAAGAGGGGCGAGGGTTTCCACCATTATTTTCGCAAAAATACGCGGAGCTGATAACAGACCGAAGGGAAGGGCCCTGAACTGTAGATGTGCAGTCTCCTTGCCCATATTCTCCGCAAACCTCAGGAATCTCTGGGACTGAGGTGCTATAGGAATATAAAGATAAGCATCTCTCAGGTCGATTGATGCCATAAGGCATTCTTTGGTCAGCATATTCTTGACTGTGAAGATTGAGTCCATACAAAATTTCTTGTATAGGACTGACTTGTTTAATGGTTTCAGGTTGAGAATTAAACAGAAATATCCAGATGGTTTTCTTATCAGAAATGTGGGAATAAAAACCATGATTGTTCCTCTGGAGATACTGGTATCACAACCCTCTGGTGCATCAGATCCTTTAAAAAGGTTCTTCATAGCCAGGGCCTTTGTTAAATCCCTTGGAAGGTTTGTGACAAAGTATCTTTCTGGAGGACGATCCGAAAACGCTATTTTGTAACCCTGGGATAGCATGTCCAGAATACTTTGTCATGCTGGCCCAAAGGGGAGGAAACTTTGAAGCCTTCCCCCAACTGGAGCAGGAAGCCTGGGCTTTCAGGACAGCACCTAAGAGCCCTGACTCCCCACGAAGTGTTCCCTCCAGAGGAAACACAAAAACTGGCAATGTGTGGGAAGGAGCCTCCTTTTAAATTTAGTGGAAGAAGTGTTTCCTATTGGTAAGGGGAGGAGTCACTCTCTCAAGTGCTGTCCCGAAAGACGTTACGGGAAAATAAATTGTTCTTTAGCCTTCCCCTACCATAGCCCCACCTTCTGTTGGGCTCTTTTTTGGATCTGCAAGGTAAGCGACAGCTATCACTGATAGGAAGTGAAGGATGTCATCCGATTCGGATTCCTGTGACATGTGTTTGGTCAGTTTCTCCACCCAGAAATCTGCATTCCTGGCTATACAGGCTGCTGCTAAGGCTGGACCCATGGCTGATGTATTAGCATCTCAGGCCTTTCTAAGGAGGGATTCTGATCTACAGTCCATCAGATCCTTAATACTGCCTGCATTCTCAAAGGAGAGATCAGACTGCTTGGTGACTTGAGACAAAGTGGCATCCAGTTTTGGGAGCTTAAAGAATGTCTCCTTGTCACCCTCTTTAAAGGGAAATCTCCTTTTCCAGGTTTTTTGTCCTTTCAGGCTCCCTCCATTTCTATAGGATCAGATCCCTTAAGGATCGATGGAGTGGGAACACCCAGGACTGAGCCTTACTCAGTATACCTTGTCCTGTGCGGAAGTTATTCTAGGGGTTTCAAGAATCTCCTCAGTGGCATATATAACCTGTAGGAGCCCATCCAGATCCTGCAGGGTGAAGTGGTGTCTCCATAACCTTGCATCCTCCTCTGTCTCGCTTAGCTGGTCTGGATCCAACTCCTCATCTGAGCTGTGGTCTGACCTGGCTTTCTATTTTCTCCCATCCCTGAGAGAGAGGCATTGACTGAGGGTGGGAGGAGAGCACTAGGTCCCCCTCCAGAGAAGCTTTCCTGGGAGGATGTGCCTCTAGGGGCAAGCTCCTCTGGGTCAGGACCCTGGGCTGCTGACTGCCCAGCCCCTTCATGGAATGAAGGATGTCTCTAGGGGCAAGCTCCTCTGGGTCAGGACCCTGGGCTGCTGACTGCCCAGCCCCTTCATGGAAAAACTTGACTGTTGCCAGCATTTCTGTCTGCATAGATGAAAAACTTTCAAAGTAGAAGCTTCTTTCCCTGCTAATTTATTGATACATTTATAGCAGAAGGGTTTTGAATGGGACTTTGGCAGTTTATCCTTACAGTACCCACATTTTTTTGAGGATTGTGCTGGGGTATTCTGTAAGATAGGAGATAGAGCATACATGTAATTTTAGTCTTTAGGGGGGAGGGGGGTGGGGGGGATGTAAGGTGATTGGTGAAGCCAAAAAAAAAAAATTGTCGCTTTTTTTGTTTATAGCGCAAAAAAAATAAAAGGCAGAGGTGATCAAATACCACCAAAAGAAAGCTCTATTTGTGGGAAAAGGATGTCAATTTTGTTTGGGTACAACATTGCATGACCGCGCAATTGTCAGTTAAAGCGACGCAGTGCCATATCGCAAAGAAGGGCTTGGTCCAGAAGGGGGTAAATCCTTCTGGGGCTGAAGTAGTTAATAATAATTGTCAAACAGAGCTCAGGATACAATCAGACCAAATAGAGATCCTCCCCTTGGTCTACCATGACATGAGTTTTTTTATTTCAATCTGAGTTTTTTTTATTACATTTTTTTTTAATAAAATGCTTTTGGAGGAAAAAAAAAAAACCACACAATCTAAAGATGTTTTTTTAAATAGAAAACTATTAATAATTTAGTTTATTTAGCATGAAGTGGAGCTTCGTTATGTAGCATGAGGCTGTATATTATGCAATATTTACATTTTTGGTAAACTAATTCAATGAATCCAAGCTCTGCAAGCTGAGATAGCATGCACTCACACAACTTCACAGTAACCATGAGATAAAACAAAGTTCAGGAATATTCCTTTATCCCATTGTTTTGCAAATCTATGTACACTACAAACTGTATGAGTGAATCAGTTCTGATATCGCTGTTTTACTAACCCGACATATTATTCTACATAGGAAACCTTAATTTTGTTTGCAAATATTAACGATTCTAACTACCAGCAAGAATAAGTCCTTACATTTAAAGAGCACCTGTCATTTCAGATACATCATGGCAGCGCCTGTTAGTGGGCATCCACTCACCTGCTGTCGCCACGTCCCTCACTTTGTTGTGTCACTGCCACATCACCAGCCATCCCATTAAAGTGAATAAGGACCGTCAGTGAGTCAACAGTGGGTCAGAGATGACAGTTGCTCTTTAAAAATGATTTAAATCAAGTGGATTTAAATCAAGCCTTTATACTAGTGATTTAAATCAAATCCTCCCTGCCCTGAGATAAAACAAAGTTCAGGAATATTCCTTTATCCCATTGTATTGCAAATCTATGCACACTACAAACTGTATGATTGTTGGAAGAGAAATGCATCCGTACCAGGCTTGAAGTGTGAGGAGGAAGGGCAAGCAGTAAAAATTAAAGTGAAACTTAAGCAGCTTATAAACCTTGTGATCTTTCTGCACATAGCTTGAAGTGCTTTATTCATCCCTTGAGGAACAAAATGGCAGCAGGCCTTAAAAGAGACCCAGTTTGGGAATATTAACTAACCTGACAGCTTATTATCCTAAATAGAAAAACCTTCATTTTGTTTGCAAATTTAAAAGATTCTAACTACCAGCAAGAAGGAGTCCTTAGATTTAAAGAGCACCTGTCATTTCAGATCCAGCATGGCAGCGCCTGTTAGCGGGCATCCACTCACATGCTGCCGCCACATCCCTCACCTTGTTGTGCCACTGCCACATCACCAGCCCTCCCATTAAAGTGAATGGGACTGTCAGTGAGTCAACAGCGGGTCAGAGGAGGAGCAGCTGCAAGACAGAGATGACAGTTGCGCCTTAAAAATTATGATTTAAATAAAGCATTTTTTACTAATGATTTAAAACTTAATTTAAATCAAATCCAGCGTTTACATGTACCATGTCACTTTGTGCATATGTGTGAGTGGACAAGGTGCATGTAATATAGATCAGAAATATTTCAATTTGTAAAAAGAACATTTGTTATAAAAAAAAGGAATCAGTAAGCACTGTATAAATAGGTTCGCCAATCTGCATAACCGATTAAAGTGATGGAAAAAAGGAGACTTTACAATTAAAATAACAAACATGTTATACGTACCTGCTCTGTGCAGTGGTTTTGCACAGGGAAGCCCAGAGCCTCCTTTTCTCGGGTCAGCTGGGGCTTTTGGCCCCTCCCTCCTGTTAAGTGCCCCCCACAGCAAGCAGCTTGCTATGGGGGGGAGCCGAGCTGCAGCTCCGTGTATCCATTCATAGATGTCCGAGGCCCTCATTGACATTGCTGGATGGAGATGGGGCTCAGGTAAGCATTAGGGAGGCTGCTGCACACATCTTAAAGTGGATGTAAACCCAATGTCATCCTTTCTAAACTCCTGCCATAGGGGTTATCTATAAGGATATACATGCCTCCTGCATGTATCTTTATCCGTCAAATGTCTCCCCTCTGTCTGTTATAAGACCCGAAAAACTGCAGATTCTACGAGTGGGTCTGTTGTCTGGAGCTCGGTGGGTGGAGTCGTGATGTCAGACTCCCCGCCCACCTCTACACTCTCCTTGTCAATATGCATTTTCTCCTGTGCATTTCTTACACTGAACTTCTGCTATGATCTCTAACATCCAGTGAAAAAGACAGGAAAGTAACCACATGCCTTCAGCATGTCAAATCATGCAGAGGTGTGGAACAGCCAATCCTTGCAGAGCTGCTGAAGAAAGGAGTGTGGGTGGGAATTAAAAAATAATGCATGTCTCTTAGGCTAGTGCACAAGATATGTAAATCACCCGTTACTCACAGCAAGGGGGAGGATTTGACAAAGTTTTTCTCTGTCAAGATTTCTCTCACTGAACAATAAAAGAGGATTGCTCAGAGCTGGATTAACTCTGTGGCAAGACTAGGTTCAAATGATAGGAAATCTTATACTCTACATTATGACATTCAAAAAAAAAAAAAATTTCAGGTTTACATCCACTTTAAAGCATTAAGAAAAAAAAATAAATAAATAAATAAAAAGAAAAAAAAAAAAAAAAAAAAAAAAAAAAAAAACACACACACACACACATCTGCCTTTACAATCACTTTAAGCAGCCCATAGATTACTCAATTTTCTTTCCTTCCACCATGGATGGAACACAGTGTTTATGGGCGCTATTGTGTTCATATAGTAATCACATGTAGAAAAATCTGACAGCCTGACCGTACCCAAGACAAACGATGGATCGACTTGGATACAATCAGCCTGACCATACAAGATCAAAATTTGGCCCAGCAAAACTATGATCCCTGTATGGCTGTCTTTAACCACTTCAATACAGGGCACTTATACACCTTCCTGCCCAGACCAATTTTCAGCGCTGTCGCAGTTTGAATGACAATTGCACAGTCATCCAACACTGTACCCAAACTAAATTTTTATCATTTTGTTCCCACAAATAGAGCTTTCTTTTGGTGGTATTTGATCACCTCTGCGGTTTTTATTTTTTGCTAAACAAATAAAAACAGACCGAAAATTTTGAAAAAAAAAAAAAAAGTTTTGCTTTTGTTTCTGTTAAAAAATTTTGTAAATAAGTACGTTTTCTCTTTCACTGATGGGCACTGATAAGGCGGCACCGATATGCATTGATAGGCAGCACTGATGGGCACTGAAAGGCTGCAAAGATGGGTTCTTATGGGTGGCACTGCTGGGCACTGATAAGCATCCCTGGTGGCACTGGCAGTGGTAGGCATTGTGAGTGGGCACTGATTGGCAGCTGCCTGGGCACAGATTAGTATTTCCCTGGGGGTCTAGGGGGCATACCTGGTGGTCCAGTGTGGATAGCTTCCCTGGTGGTCCTGGGTGAGATCTGAGGGGGGCTGTGCTGATAAACAATCAGCACAGACCCCCCCCCGTCAGGAGAGCAGCCCATCGGCTCTCCTCTAGTCACGTCTTTCAGACGCGAGTGAGGAAAAGCCGATCACCAGTTCTTCCTATTTACATCGTGATCAGCCGTGATTGGACACGGCTGATCATGTGGTAAAGAGTCTCCGTCTGAGACTCTTTACCTAGATCGGTGTTGTGGGGTGTCAGGCTGACCCCCCACAACAACGATATCCGCGATGCACTCCCCCGGGGGCGCGCAGCGGCTCAATATCCTGCAGACATCATATGACGCCCAGTCAGGCTATTGAAACCACTTTGCCACCGTCATTCTGCTATATGGCGGGCAGCAAGTGGTTAATGAGTTTCTTTGTCCAAAGAGTGTCTGGAGTTAGGGAGTTCCTCTCAGCAGGGAGCACAGAATTCATTGGATTTGGTACCAGGATAGCCACACACCACTGCAATTTGGACTGAGGTCTCTGCTGATCACCAAGGTACAATATAGTAGACCTGCACTCAAAGTGGTCAGACTATTCAGAGCTTCCCCCAGTGATGGACTCTGAAACTGACATCTGGGAGGTTCCACTGGAGGGAGGCTAGAAGGTGTTTAGGACTGCTGCCTGCATGGGCTGTGTGCTGCTTCTAGAAACTGGGCAGCTAGGACTTAAAGTTCTGTATTGACTGCGCTTACTGTCCTGTGGACCATTTCCCCTTGCGGTTCCATATTGCTACTTCGTGGACTACTTGTCCTTCCTGTCTCTACTACGCTCACAACTGTTAGGCTGAGTTCACACTGGCATTAAGAACAGGCGTTTGAGAGGCGTTAAAAAGGCCCCTCAAATGCCTAAGCACAAGAAACAATAGACAGCACATAGTGCTGTTCACACTAAGCGAACGGCCCCTTTTAGGACACCAGGCGCCTGAATTACAGCTGCATGTTTTTTTTTTTCCACCCAGGTGTTACAACAAATGAATATTCGCTGTTTTAACACTGATCCTCAATCCGGCCAATCAGAAGCAGGTGAGACGTCAAAGTCGAAAAGAGACGAATCCTGATTGCTTGCCAAGGGAGAAAACTGAAGCCCCCCCCCTCCATTATTCCGCTGTTTATTCCTTCCCTATAATGTCATACAAAGCCCTGGCCAGACTCACAAGCTGACATGCCACAACCTCTCCCAGACTTGACTTTATGGTTGGGACATTAAGCTAAATGGTCATTGATCTGGTGAGAGTTTAGTGTGTTCTGAATGTCAATGTGCTGTGATTGCTTGAGCAGACCAGCATTGTGTTCTCTGTACAGGGTTTGGATTCAATTTTGTCTGCAAGAAAAACAGTATTAGAATATAACATTTTATGTATGAAAAGCTGAGTGTTTGAGTAGTATATACAGACCTGGGGTGTTATGTCAGTGGCATACTGTTTACTGCCCCCCCAAAAAAATTCCACCGGCAGCCACAGCTTTCCAGCATAGTCTTGACTAGTGGCTGACACTGCACACACTAATATATATATATATATATATATATATATATATATATATATATATGCTACAAGACTAGAAAAACCCAGACGTATGATCTGTTACTTTGTGCCTGTTGTAGCTAATATATGACCACTAAGGGTCACCACTTGACCAATCAACTTCATATTTGCCAAAACTACGTAATCTGATGATCTGCCCAAATCCAATCAAGTACCATCCAATCAGGCATACCCTTACACTCCATATTTGATAGATCTAAAAGAAGATTGTACAGGTTATAACGTGTGGTAAGCTTAAAATAAGCACGTGATTCCTGTCTGATGTTATAACCCACTAAGCACAAACGAATAATCCAGACAAATATAAATTAACAATGTAACTAAGGTAATGTGCCCAGCTATTGCAAATGACTTGATACAAATAGCTGAAAATAAAGTAAAGGCAAACTCCTTATGGGCACTACTCTACTATAAAGCATTAAACGGTTCCAGTAAAGCTCTTCCAATAAAACACAAACAAGCCTTTATATTAGTGAACGATACATTGCATAGGCACTACATACAAGTAGGATGGCCTTCCGGTGACTAGAATTAAGTCACACAAAAATCAGTGTACACCACAAGACAAAAGCACTGCTTTAATGACAGCAACACCCAAGTTTTTACTTTTAACCCGACTTAACTCATACACCGCTCTCACCTGCACAATGTCCATTCCATACATCCGTCTGTCCCCCATGTTGCTTTCTACACGTGTATCGCAGGGCATTTGATAACGCCCACGGCCACTGAACGTCAGTTCCGCTCCTAAACCGGAAGTTGAGTCGCAGATGAAATTACGTCAAGTAATTATCTACGAAAAAATTATGTAGCAAATACTATTACATTAGCGGTTATCTGCAGTCCACTTGTATTATGAAATTCTGTTTCCAATGAAATTCCAAGGGGGTTTGGCCTCGGAGTTGAGCTCCACTTTTGAAAAGAAGCATGTGGCCTCCACTCCACTTTTTTTTTTTTTTTTATTGAACTTTATTGTAACAAACAATGTATGGCTGTAGCTGGAGCTCCACTTGTCGACAGGAAACATGTGTCCTCCACTCCACCTTTTTTTCTTGTTTAATGAATTTAAAAGCAGAGTTCAAGTCATTGAGAGCCCTTTCACACTGAGCTGCGAGTAGCGTTAGCGGTAAAGAGGTGCTAGTTTTAGAGGTGCTTTACCGCTGCTTTAGTGGCGATATTCGCCAAAGATGCTGCTTGCAGGACTTTTTTAACGTCCTGCCAGCGCAGCACCCCAGTGTGAAAGCACTCAGACTTTTACATTGGGGTGGCAGGGTAGGCGTTTTCAGGCGCTATTTTTAGCCCTTTAGCACCTGAAAAACATCAGTGTGAAAGGGGTCTTATGTGTTAATTTAGGCTACTTTCACACTGAGACGCGCGGCCGTTAGCGCTAGTGGAGCAGTTTTTACCCAAAAAAAAGGGTAAAAAGTTCAGTTTTAAGGCACTTTGGAAGCTAAACACAGCGCTTCCAAACCCGCCCCAAAGATGCTGCTTGCAGGACTTTTCGTAACGTCCCACAAGTGCACCGCCCCAGTGTGAAAAGACACACTGCAATGAATGGGAGGTGGTTTTTCAGGCACTTTGCAGAGACTAAATAATGAAGAAACACCTGCACTGTCAGAAATACCTATGCTAATGCCGCGTATACACGAGCGGACTTTCCGGCATACTTGGTCCGCCGGACAATCCGACCATGTGTAGGCTCCGGCGGACTTTTGGGAAAAAGACCTAGATTTGAAACATGTTTTAAATCTTTCCGTCGGACTCAGATTCTGACGGAAAGTCCACTCGTCTGTGTGCTGGTCCGACGGAAAGCCCGCTCGTCTGTATGCTGGTCCAACGCAATACGCAGATACGACGCAAGGATGGTATTGCATCTCGCGCTCGCTGCAATAGGAAAAACAAATTTTCCTATTGTGGCGAGCACGGGGCATACCAGGCCCTTAGGTCTGGTATGGATTTTAAAGGGAACCCCCTACGCCGAAAAAACGGCGTGGGGTCCCCCCTAAAATCCATACCAGACCCCGATCCGAGCACGCAGCCCAGCCAGTCAGGAAAGGGGGTGGGGACGAGCGAGCGCCCCTCCCTCCTGAACCGTACCAGGCCTCATGCCCTCAACATGGGGGGTGGGTGCTTTGGGGGAGGGGGCATGTTGATTAGGACAAGGGCCTCTTCCCGACAACCCTGGCCGTTGGTTGTCGGGGTCTGCGGGCGGGGGGCTTATCGGAATCCGGGAGCCCTCCTATAATAAGAGGGCCCCCAGATCCCGTCCCCCCACCCTTTGTGAATGAGTATGGGGTACATGGTACCCATTCACCTAGGGAAAAAGTGTCAATAATAAAACACACTACACGGGTTTTTAAAATAATTTATTAAACAGCTCCGGGGGGTCTTCCTCCGGCTTCGGGGGTCTTCCTCCGGCTTCGGAGGTCCCTCCGGTTCCTCTTCTCCCGGTGTTCCAGTTCTTCTGCCTGCTCCTCCGCTGTCTTCATGCCGCTCTTTTGCCAGCGGAGGTCCGGACTTCTGGGCTTACTTGTCTTCTTCCTTCTTCTCTTCTCCAGATGTTGACACAACGCTCTCTCCGGCTGGACTGCTCTCTGAGCGCTCCGTTGTGACTTATATAGGTGGAGACCCCGCCCACTTATGACGTCACAGTCCCTGGGCATGCTGGGACTGTGACGTTTTAGGGGGCGTGGTCAACATCACCCGGTGACCGCGCCCCCTAAAACATCACAGTCTCAGCATGCCCAGGGACTGTGACATCATAAGGGGGCGGGGTCTCCGCCTATATAAGTCACAACGGAGCTCTCAGAGAGCAGTCCAGCCGGAGAGAGCGTTGTGTCAACATCTGGAGAAGAGAAGAGGGAAGAAGCCCAGAAGTCCGGACCTTCGCTGGCAAAAGAGCGGCATGAAGACAGCGGAGGAGCTGGCAGAAGAACTGGAACACGGGGAGAAGAGGCCAGAGGGAGCGGAGAAGAACCAACCAGACGCCGGGAGAAGAGGAAACGGAGGGATCCCCGAAGCCGGAGGAAGACCCCTGAAGCCGGAGGAAGACCCCCCCGGGCTGTTTAATAAATTATTTTAAAAACCCGTGTAGTGTGTTTTATTATTGACACTTTTTCCCTAGGTGAATGGGTACCATGTACCCGATACTCATTCACAAAGGGTGGGGGGGCCGGGATCTGGGGGGCCCTCTTATTATAGGGGGGCTCCCGGATTCCGATAAGCCCCCCGCCCGCAGACCACGAGAACCAACGGCCAGGGTTGTCGGGAAGAGGCCCTTGTCCTCATCAACATGGGGACAAGGTGCTTTGGGGTGGGGGGCCCCGCAGGGCGCCCCCTACCCCAAGGCACCCACCCCCCATGTTGAGGGCATGCGGCCTGGTACGGTTCAGGGGGTCGGGCTGCATGCTTGGATCGGGGTCTGGTATGGATTTTAGGGGGGACCCCACGCCGTTTTTTCAGCGTAGGGGGTTCCCTTTATAACCCATACCAGACCTAAGGGCCTGGTATGACCCGCGACGGGGCTCGCAAGTCCGTTCATTCTGAAAGTCCGCCGTAACTCCGGCGAAAGTCCGTCGGAAAGACGGGCGGACCTAGCCCGCCGGAAAGTCCGGTTGTGTGTAGGCAAGTCCGTCCGTTTTAAAGTCCGGCACACCTGGCGGACAAAGTCCGTCGGAAAGTCTGCCGGACCAAGTATGCCAGAAAGTCCGATCGTGTGTACGCGGCATAAGGGGCACTGCTGCAACACCTAAATGGCTGATCCAAACAGACAAAAGTGGTATGAATAAAGTGAGTGGTGATTGCGCTGTGATAAAAAGGGGAAGGGGGGAAGAGGAAGGGGAAGGGGCTAACTCAAATGTATAGTGTACCATGTTGTTTTTAACCTAATAAACTGATTTATATACGGGATCACGCTATGTGCACTCTCTTCCAACACTCCACATATATTCATCCCATTGTGCCGAGCATTGAGGAAACGGGGACGGTTTGAAGACACCCTTTTGAGGTATACGAACTCGGCGTTCGTTGGATTGACGCCTACACTCATTTTACAAAAGTGAGTGCATCCCCCTTCTGTGTCCTGTCCCTTTTTCCACTCTGGCCGTCACGGAGTTATACTATATACTGTCTGCTTATGTTTTTTATATACTATCCTGCACACCCACCACCTGAATCGCCTGAACTACTGGATGGGACCCTTTCCTGCTGGTGATTTGTTATTGGATTACAAGCTGTTGTCTTGCAGCAGTAAGGTGAGCTGCTTGCGAGCACAGAGGTGTCCCCACTGAAGACTTTTTTTCCCTTCCCTGTGGCTTGTGGACTTGCCATTTTGGAACTGATTACTCATTGTTTGAGCACTTTGTACTACAAGGTGGTGGGACTGTTCACCATTTATTTATTTACTTGGAGTCACTAATAAGAATTTGCTGAGTTACCACATATGTGCTAGTATGATACTAGCCCTTTTGCACTGAGGTTTTTTTTTTTTTTGTTTTTTTGTTTTTGTTTTGTTTTTTAGTGTTTCAGTATTTACAATATTTTTTATGTGCTAGCATGATACTAGCCCTCATGTATATGGACTTTTTTTGATTTATATATTTTTATTTGGTTCAACTCTTTTTGTACCCACAGTGTATTTGTCACTCATTTTATAGCTTTTTATACGTTTTAGGCAATTTTGTTTCTTCAGTTTATTCGGATTTAGTGCCCATGAGACTGCACTTTATTACATTTCATTATACTTTTATATTTTGTATAATTTTTTTCATTTTGCCTTTTTGGAACTGATGACTCATTGTTTGAGCACTTTGTACTACAAGGTGGCGGGACTGTTCACCATTTATTTATTTACTTGGAGTCACCAATAAGTATTTGCTGAGTTATCACATATGTGCTAGTATGATACTAGCCCTTTTGCACTGAGATTTTTCTTTTAATAAGTATTTGCTGAGTTAACACATATGTGCTAGTATGATACTAGCCCTTTTGCACTGAGAATTTTCTTTTCTTTTGTTTCAGTATTTACAATATTTTTTATGTGCTAGTAAGATACTAGCCCTCATGCTCATTATACCTTTTGTATATATTTTTTATTTTTCATTCACCTCTCTATACATTTGAGTTAGCCCCTTCCTCTTCTCCCCTTTTTATCACAGCGCAATCACCACTCACTTTATTCACTTTGCAGAGACTATTTATAGCACCAAAGTGCCTGAAAACCACTTCAGTGTGAAAGGGGTCTAAAAGTCAGCAGCTACAAAAACTGTAGCTGCTGACTTCTAATAAACACACACTTACCTGTCCCACGGTCCAGCTGTGCACTCACCCCAGCAGTTTTCTTCTTCTCTCCTCCCTTCATGCGCCTCCCATTGTAGAGGCGCATGAATCTCTACTATGGGCACGCGGCTGTGACAGCTTGCAGCTTTACAGCCAGGTGCCCATTGCGCATGCAAGAGCGGCACTGCACTCTGTGATTGGTCCCGAAGTCTTCTAGGACCTGTCCTGTGTCCCAGAAGACTTTGGCGACCAAAACGGAAATGGCTGCGAGTACCTATCAAAATCAGGTAAGGCCCCTTTCACACGTGCGGATCCGTTTTGATCCGACCCGTGAACATCCACTTGCTCAGCGGGGATCGCTCCGTTGATCCCCGCTGAGCCGGCGGATGACAGGGCGGTCCCTGCACACTGATCTCCGCTCTCCCCTATGGGGGATCGGATGAACATGGACTGTCTGTCCGTGTTCATCCGATCCGCTCTGCAGACGGATAGAAAAATAGGATTTTCTTACCTCTGAAGAATCGGACAATATCGGGGCCAGATGATATGTGGTGTTAGCGGATGTTCATCCGCTGACACCTGCTATCCCATAGGGATGCATGTATGTCTGTATTTCATCCGAAAATGGATGAATGTAATACGGACATACGGTCCGCACGTGTGAAAGGGGCCTAACTGTATAAATGAGTCTGACAGTTGTTTTGAAACATTTGCGAGGTAGACTTACAGTTAAAAGTAAACAGTAAGATCTCCGGGAGTTTAGGATATGCTGCAAAATAGGAACCTATATCTCGGAAACCCTAATGTTTAGGCTAGATGTACAAAAGTCAGATAAGGCTATAAGTGTTTTAATCTGAGCATATCCAAAAGTTTTTCTGTTAGTATAGTATAGAGAGAAGAAAATAGGAAAACGAAAGAAGAGGGGTGACGTGAGGGGGAAAAAAAAGGGGGGGTCACCGCTGGGGGAGCCAGAAAAAAGTAGGTCAGGGCCACGACTTATGCCGCGTACACACGACCGGACTTTATGGCATACTTGGTCCGGTGAACCGGAGTCCGTCGGACAATTCGATCGTGTGTAGGCTCCAGCGGACTTTGTTTTCTCAAAAGTTTGACGGACCTAGAAATGAAACATGTTTCAAATCTGTCCAACGGACTCGAGTCCGGTCGAAAAGTTCACTCGTCTGTATGCTAGTCCGACAGACAAAAACCAACGCTAGGGCAGCTATTGGCTACTGGCTATGAACTTCCTCGTTTAAGTACGGTCGTATGTCATCACGTACGAATCCGTCGGACTTTGGTTGATTGTGTGTAGGCAAGTCCGTTCATTCGGAAAGTCCGTCGTAAAGTCCATCGAAAAGTACGCCGTACAAAGTCTGCCGTAAAGTCCGCTCGTGTGTACGCGGCATTAGTGAAGAGCGCAGGCCCAAACATTGTTTGGATCAGACGTATTGCAAGTATTCCTCAGAGAAGCGAAAGAGACTCCAATAGAACCATCTGGTCTTATGCTCTTCGGTTTTGTCACGGAGGGTCGAGGTAGGGTCTTCCAGTTGCTCAATATCATTCACCCTTGCAAGCCATTGTGTAACTGTCCAGGGATGCAAGCTCGAGCTGCGTTGAGCAGGTGCTTAAGCAGAGATTTGTGGTACCTCTTCTTGGATAGTGGTGTGAGATTAAGCAGTATTGCGGCTGGGTTATCATGTAGGGAACTGTCAGTAAATTTGTGGATAAGTCGTAGCACAGGTTGCCAGAGAGTGCAGAGCTTAGGACACTCCCAGAAAATGTGTAAGAGAGTGCCTTCGGACAAGCCACATCGCAAGTTTTGATCGCTCTGTTGAGGAAACAACTTGGCAAGGACTGATGAGGTTCTATTCCAACATGTCATTAACTTGTATGTGGTATGGGGAGATTAGCTTGTGGGGATCACCTTTTCTCAGAATGAAGGTCAGTGTACAGGCAGTTTCTGATGGGTTGCCAGATTTATTTACAGGTGGTTTGCAAAGTCATAAAAATAAACAAAACAGTAATGCCGCGTACACACGGTCGGACTTTTCGTCTACAAAAGTCCGACAGCCTGTCCGACAGACTTTCGATGGACTTTTGGCGGACTTGCAGCAGACTTTCTTACGAACCGACTTGCCTACATACGATCACACAAAAGTCCGATGGATTCGTACGTGATGACGTACACCGGACGAAAATAAGGAAGTTGACAGCCAGTAGCCAATAGCTGTCCTAGCGTGGGTTTTTGTCCGTCGGACTAGCACACAGACGAGCGGATTTCTGGGTCCGGCGTAGTTACGACGTAAAGATTTGAAGCATGTTTCAAATCTAAAGTCCGTCAGATTTGAGGCTGGAAAAGTCCGCTGAAAGTCCAGGGAAGCCCACACACAATCGGATTGTCAGCCAGCTTTAGTCCGTCGGCATCCGTTGGACTTTTGTAGACGAAAAGTCTGACCGTGTGTACGCGGCATAAAACAAATCCTTGCCGTCCGGCGCTAAACAGCACACTGCTCTCTATACTGTGTGGGGCTGGTCCCCAACACCCGCAAAACATGAGGTAACCCAAACCTTTGTTTCCAGTCCAAACAAACAGAGTCTCTCTCTCTCTCTCTCTCTCTCTCTCTCTCCCTCTCCCTCCCTCCCTCTTTCTCTCTCTCTCTCTCTCTCTCTCTCTCTCTCTCTCCCGCTCTCCCGCTCTCCCGCTCCCTTCTGAGTCTCAGGCTAGAGCACTGCTGTGCTCTCTTCCTGGTCATTTAAAGTCCACCTGAACATGGACTCAAGTGGACTACAAGACCCGGACCGGAACCAAGCCTGCCACAGAGGCTGGAAAAATCCGGGCCGGATTCTGGTTCACTCTCTGACAATAGAACAAATGCGAGGTGAAATATATCGATTATCGATGACCTCGCCTTGCATACCGTCACATATCCTCCCCCCCTGCTTAAGCCCCTGCGGCTGAGCAATTGTCCCAAACATACAGTACATGCGGAAGAGGGCATCTGCATTGTTTTGGAGCTTGCCCGGCCTTTGCTCTACTGTAAATTTAAAGGGCTGTAAAGCCAGGAACCACCTTGTCATGCAGCCATTTTTCTCTCTGTTGTCACACATCCACTTCAGGGGAGCATGGTCGGTGACCAGCCTAAATGACCTCCCCAACAAGTAATATTTCATGGAGTCTAAGGCCCATTTAATAGTGAGACACTCCTTTTCGACAACGGCATAGTTTTTTTCGTGCTTGTTCAGTTTCTGGCTCAGGTATACAGCCGGTATACAACCAGGTGTTCCTCACCATCTCTGTTCTGGGATAGTACAGCCCTTAGTCCCACCTCAGAGGCGTCCGTCTGTACCATAAACTTCTTTGTGAAGTCCAGGGTCACTAGAACCGGTAATACACAAAGGGCCTGCTTTAATTTCTGGAATGCCTCCTCGGCTTCAGGATTCCATTTAACCATGACCGACCCTCTACCCTTTGTCAGGTCAGTCAGAGGGGCGGCAATGGTGGCAAAGTTGGGTATAAACCGTCTGTAATACCCCGTAATGCCCAGGAAGGCCCAAACTTGTTTTTTGTTTACTGGTTTTTGAATTGTCTCAACCTTATTGGTCTGAGGCTCGACCAGTCCCTGGCCAATAACGTACCCAAGCTATTTGGCCTCCTCCAGGCCTATGGAACACTTTTTTGGGTTGGCCGTGAGACCTGCTTTCCTAAGGGAATCTACCACTGCTTGTACTGCTTGGGCAGGTGCGATTCCCAATCTGGGCTGTGGATGACCACATCGTCCAAATAAGCAGCTGCATACGGGCGATGTGGTCTCAAAGTTTTGTCCATCATTCGCTGGAATGATGCAGGGGCTCCATGCAGACCAAAAGGCATCCGCTTGTACTGAAACGAGCCCTCAGGAGTAGAAAAGGCAGTCTTCTCCTTGGCTGATTCAGTTAGCGGTATTTGCCAATAGCCTTTCGTTAGGTCTACGGTTGTTATGTAGCGAGCCTGTCCCAACCTGTCCACGAGTTCTTTGACCCGAGGCATCGGGTATGCATCGAACTTAGACACACTGTTGAGTTTCCTAAAGTCGTTACAAAACCTGATAGTGCCATCAGGTTTTGGGACCAGCACTATGGGGCTCGACCACTCACTGTGGGACTCTTCTATCACGTCCAACTCTAACATATTTTTGATTTAATTCGCGACTGCCTCTCGCCTGGCCTCTGGGATTCTATATGGCTTTACATTTACGCGAACCCCGGGTTCCGTCACTATGTCATGCTGGATCACGTTGGTCAGTCCGGGTAAGGGGGAGAAAGTCTCTATTTTTACACACAAATGCCCTAACATCACTTTGTTGTACCACGGATAGGGAATCCGTTATGGGGACATCAGATGTCACTGGTAACCGGTCTGAGGGAGGCGGGGATGAGGTCAGTAAAGTCTCTCTGTCCTTCCAGGGCTTTAAGAGATTCACATGATAAATTTGGTGTGGTTTACTTTTCCCTGGCTGGTAGACTTTGTAGTTTACCTCCCCCACCCTTTCGACAACCTCAAAGGGACCCTGCCACTTGGCTAGGAACTTGCTTTCCACTGTGGTCACCAGTACCAACACTCTGTCCCCGGGGCTGAAAGTACGGACCTTGGCACCCGATCATAGACCCTCCTCTGAGCTTGTTCCATATGTTCTCTTACCAGGGGCAGGACAGCTGCGATTCGATCCTGCATCAAGGAGACATGCTGTATGATGCTTCTATATGGGGTGGCATCTCCTCCCCACGTTTATTTGGCGACATCTAGTAGCCCCCTGGGATGTCTATCATACAAGAGCTCAAAGGGGGAATAGCCTGTGGATGCCTGCAGAACCTCATGTATGGCAAACATGAGATAAGGTAGCAAAAAATCTCAGTTTCCCATGTTTGTCGACCACCTTTTTTAGCATACTTTTCAAAGTTTTAATAAATCTTTCGACAAGACCATCTGTTTGGGGGTGGTAGACAGAGGTACGGAGATGGGAGATTTTGTATAGCTTACACAGTTCCTTGGTAACCCTGGACATAAATGGGGTGCCCTGATTGGTTAAGACCTATTTTGGGATCCCCACTCCACTAAACACCTGGACTAGCTCCTTAGCCAAGGTGTTACACAAGGGAATGGCCTCAGGATAGTGCGTCGCATAGTCCAGGATTACAAAAATATGCTGGTGACCCTGGGCAGACTTCACTACCGGCCCCATGAGGTCCATGTCAGTTCTCTCAAACGGGACCTCGATTATTGATAGAGGAACAAGGGGACTGCGAAAATGTGGCGACGGTGCTGACATTTGGCACTCAGGGCACAATTCACAGTACTCCCTGACATCTACATACAACCCGGGCCAGAAAAAACTCTGGGCAATTCTCTCCTTGGTCTTTTGGATACCAAGATGTTCCCCCATTACATGACTATGGGCCAGGTCTAGCACCACCCTACGAAAGGGTTTGGGAACCAGTAACTGTTCTACCACGTCCTCTCCCCGTTTTACCACCTGATACAGTAAATGGTTTTTAAAGGCCATGTAGGGGAAAGACACCCCCCAATTAGGGTCCATCATTTCCGCATCCACCATCTTAACATTTTCTCTGGCTCTCATGAGGGTGGCATCTCGGAGTTGCTCGGTACAGAAATCCTCTCTCCTAACCTCTAAGTCGGGTACCACATTCTGGCTTCTCTCATTGTCAGGGTCAGAGGTGTTCTCCTGTTCGTTACCCCTGGACTGGGAGCTAGCTTCCAGGTCCTTCGGCTCCCCAGCCATGACAGGGAAAGGAAGAGGATCTCCGGCTTCCTTGATCCCACAAACAGCATCCCCTTCCTTTTGGCAAAAATGGTCTGGTGAGAGTTCCCGTGCTTCCCCAGCAGGGGGAGCTCTACCTACCAGCCTCCCTTTGCTCTCCCATAAATTCCAGAAATGGGGAAAATCTCTCCACACTAAAGCTTCATGAAGAAGCGAAGGTACCACCCCCACTGAATGTGTTACACTGCCCCAGGGGGTATCAACCTCAACCACCGCTATCTGGTAGTCCCGAGTGTCCCCATGGATGCAAATTACCCTAATAGTAATGGGATGTAGTTTTGTGGGGTTTACACAATCATCCCTGACTAGGGTCACCACACTACCAGAGTGTAGCAGGGCTGTGAGTGGCTTCCCATCCACTGAAATAACACACATTTGTTTTTCAATGCGAGTCTGACATGATGCAGTACATGCGACCTGTGCAAACAGAGACATGCGTCTTTTCATATAAGCATAATCACATAAGTTCATCATTTATAGGACAGTTTACAGCAATATGCCCTAGTGCATGGCAACGAAAACACTGTATATGCTCTACCCCAGCCCTCTTAACGGTCCCAAGAAAAGAAAGAGACCCCTCAAAGAGTGGTGGGACTTTGAAGGCAACGGAAATCAGAATATAAATAAAAAAGCGGGTTTTATTATTACAATTATATAAAAATTATACATATTGACAAGAATTAATCCAAATACAAACATGTAAATCAATTTGACAGTAAAAACAATGTTCTGCTGGTGAATGAACAAACGGTGTATTCATATAGTCTTCTACCTGGGCCTACGCGTTTCGGGACTGTTGAGGTCCCTTCATCAGGGGCAAAATGGTAAGCAGACTTTACACCAAGCATGAACAAGAACGGAGACCAACCGTCGGAGACACTCTCAGGGGCAGCTACGCATCAGACGCCAGAAAACCAAATAAGGAAACAGGCGTGTCTCTGGCCCCACCTTCTCCACACTGGTCCCAATGTATCACCACAAAAGGGGGACAACGCTACCTCAAAGGTCCCAGCGACCAGGGGATCAGGAAAAGAGAGGAGGGAGAAGAGGAGATTATCCCAATATTGGTATGTAGAAAATATATCCAGTAGCAAGTAAGAGAAGTCAGTGTACTAAAAGCGCTAACTCAGCTACAGTTGCAATGGTGAGTAAAGACCTCATCTGGGGAAATCTGAGTATGGTGGTTACTGGCCGCCTTACATCGCCGCCGCCGTGTCAAACAATGTCATTGTTTGACACGGCGGCGGCGATGTAAGGCGGCCAGTAACCACCATACTCAGATTTCCCCAGATGAGGTCTTTACTCACCATTGCAACTGTAGCTGAGTTAGCGCTTTTAGTACACTGACTTCTCTTACTTGCTACTGGATATATTTTCTACATACCAATATTGGGATAATCTCCTCTTCTCCCTCCTCTCTTTTCCTGATCCCCTGGTCGCTGGGACCTTTGAGGTAGCGTTGTCCCCCTTTTGTGGTGATACATTGGGACCAGTGTGGAGAAGGTGGGGCCAGAGACACGCCTGTTTCCTTATTTGGTTTTCTGGCGTCTGATGCGTAGCTGCCCCTGAGAGTGTCTCCGACGGTTGGTCTCCGTTCTTGTTCATGCTTGGTGTAAAGTCTGCTTACCATTTTGCCCCTGATGAAGGGACCTCAACAGTCCCGAAACGCGTAGGCCCAGGTAGAAGACTATATGAATACACCGTTTGTTCATTCACCAGCAGAACATTGTTTTTACTGTCAAATTGATTTACATGTTTGTATTTGGATTAATTCTTGTCAATATGTATAATTTTTATATAATTGTAATAATAAAACCCGCTTTTTTATTTATATTCTGATTTCCGTTGCCTTCAAAGTCCCACCACTCTTTGAGGGGTCTCTTTCTTTTCTCGTATGCTAGGGATGGTGGCAACTCTTGTGACACTGTTGGATGGTACCCTTTTTTTCTCTTAACGGTCCCAAAGACCTTCCTGGCTTCTTTAGCCAGTCTCCAGGTCTAGGAGCCACAATCTCATCAGCTGTAACAACAGTCTTATCTAACTTACCCATGCTCTTGAACCCCAGAACAGTCTTACCATAACGGCTGGGGGATCTTGTACCCCTAAACACACCGAAGTGGGGCGTAGACAGGTTCACCAAGTCCTCAGTAGCAAACTACCTCTCCACTAAGTCCACCAAAAGGGTTGCAGTTTTGGGGTCCCCCTGTCTGACCCACTTCCTCAGAGCAGCAGGGAGCGCACTTGGTACCGGTCCATTACCACACGCTCCACGATCTGAGGGCCCATCAAGGTCTCCTGCTGCAACCACTTCCTGATGAGGTGGACCAGGTCGAACATTTGAGACCGGGAGTAGGTCCACTGATGCACACACTGGGCCCGGACTGCCATAGTGACACCCAAGCGTGCGAGTATCTCTGTCTTCAGAGTCTCAAAAAATCCGGGCCAGATTCTGGTTCAGTCTCTGACAATAGAACAAATGCGAGGTGAAATATATCGATTATCAATGACCTCCCCTCGCATACCGTCACAGTGGTTTCCTGGGATCTGCTACACAGAGATGATTTATGTGCAAAAAAGAGTATATGCTCCTTTTGTGGGCCTAATGTCACCCTTAGTTTAAGAGTTTGGTGTCTGCACCAGTCCACTACTCTAGTCATCTGGACTGCTGTGTAGTATAGCGCTGGGTCAGGAAATCCTATACTGTACCAACTTTTAGTTTAGGCCGTAGTAACAGATTTTTGTTGAGGCGGGGGTGTTTACCATGCCAAACAAACTGTATGAAGGCTGAATGTACAGAGTGAAAGAAAACTCGAGGCAGCTTAAGTGGTAAGGCTTGTAGCAAGTTACATCGGCCAAACCATGATAATGCTAGGAACTCCCATTTCCTGAGATCACTCGATAGGGCATTGAGGAAAGGTTGGACGTTCAGGGAAAAGATTGCATTAAGGTTTACCAGAATTTTAGTCCCTAGATATTGTATAAACTGGGTGGCCCATTTGAAAGGGAAATAGGGATGTAGGCTATCAACAACAGTAGCTAGAAGGGAAACAACTGCACTTTTCAAACTGCACAGTCTTGTAGCCTTTAGTAAATCAAAACCTGCGTGTCCTTAAACTTGATTTCTAATTTCACCACCCCCTAAAATGTAACAATGTGCCATCAGAGGGGGTGAGCAATCTGATAAGTGTGCCTTTCCATATTATTTATTAAATAAGATTTCAATTATTTAATGTTATACTGATGCTGGGCAATAATGTTTTAAGTGTAATGTTTTTGCAATGTTATTTTCAAAATTACTGAGTTTTGGTTTCGTGTTTGATTCCCCAGTTTCCTTCAACGCCACAGGAATGGCAGACTGTGGCATCCCATTTTGCCACCCGTTGGGACTTTCCCAACTGTTGAGGGGCTATAGATGGGAAACATGTCCACATCATGCCACCACCCCATTCGGGGTCATACTATTTTAATTATAAGGGGTTCCATAGTATTGTCTTAATGGCGGTGGTGTCGGCACAATATGACTTTCTGTATGTGGACGTGGGGAAGAATGGCCGGATGTCGGATGGAGGAGTAATTGCCCAGACGGAGTTCTACCAGCATCTCCAGAGTGGTGGCCTGGGATTGCCACCTGATGCGGATAACGTGGAAGGACCCCTTTGTCTTTATAGCAAATGAAGCCTTCGCTCTGAGCAAGCACCTCATGAGGCCATTCCCCCAAAGGACCCTCACCCCGGAGAGGAGGGTTTTTAATTTCCGGCTGGCCAGAGCGAGAAGAGTTGTTGAGAATGCTTTTGGGATTCTGGCCAGCCGGTTCCGCCTGTTTCAGACATCGATAAGGCTTGGCCCCCCAAAGTGCCCGTCAAGTTCGTGATCAATATGTCAATTATTTTATGGGTAGGGGGGCCATTGCAATGCCCCAGAATATTTAATTTGTTAAAATAAAAAATCTTGATCAAATCTTGAATTATATTTATTGCTTTCCTTTCTTTTTTGGCTTTCTCCTAGGTTATCGTAGTGCCAAGTGTATTTTCCTTTAGTAAATAAGCACCATTGCCACCGTAAACAACTAAAATCAGGCCTCTATTTTTTTTTTGTTTTTTTATTTTGTAAAAACAGGCCTCTATTTTTTTTTGTTTTTTTTTATTTTGTAACAGGCCTCTATTTTTTTTTTATTTTGGTAATAAAAACAACAGGCATCCTTTTTTTTTATTATAATTTTTGGAAACAGGCATATAATTTAAAGAATATAAAAGAGAAGGCCCAGAATGGGGTCAGCAAACAAGGAAATGAAGAACATGATCGATGGTTTTTTGCTTGAAAAAGGGCATTTAGATTTTCCCCAAAACATTGATCATGTTCTTCATTTCCTGCTGCATATGATCCAGCCGATTCCGCATTAAATCAATCTCCCCATTCCAGGCCATTATCTGACCAATTAGGCATTGTGCACTGTCTGTGCTAAAATGTTCACCCAGACCTAAAATTGAATGAAAAAAAGATGTGTTTAGAAATATGCAGCCATACATAGATTACCTTACCATAAGCTGGTGTCTCAGACACTGACCTGGTGGGGTACCCATGTCGCATACTTCATAAACATCCTCGGGGTGGCGCTGTTGCTTGATTCAAGCACATACAGATCACCTAAAATAGAGGAGAGAATTTTATTACCCAAATATGCAGCCATACATAGATCAACGTAAGCTGATGTGTCAGACACTCACCTGGTGGGGTGCCCATGTCGTCCACCTCTCCTTCCTCCACATCCTCTGTGGGGCTTGGGCTGATTTCCCAATTATGGTGTTGCGGTCAGGGGGGACTGGATTCATCTTGTCTGAGTCTTTTCTCCCCTATGTGAAGGAAACAAAATATATACTTAGCACACAGATATTTTAGTACATGAATAGTAATCTTAAAACATTGTAGTGAAGTGGTGTACAAATTGTCTGTTTGGGCAGAGTTCCTAGTTGAATACATAATAAAATTTTATTTAGACATATCTAGATAGATATATATATCTATATATATCTATCTATATAGATCTCTATATATCTATATAGAGATCTATATAGATAGATCTCTATATAGATATATAGATAGATTTATAGATATCTATATAGATCTAGATAGATTTAGATCTAGATAGATAGATATATAGATATCTATAGATAGATAGATAGATATCTATCTATAGATTGTAATAGTGAGAGTCCCTGTCACTGTGAAAATGGGGTTGAGGTGGACATGGGGTATGCACGTTTGCTTGGGGCAGGGCCTCAGAGCATGAATGTGGACTGGAGAAAACTGCTTTTGCAGCTTTCTCCAGGTTTTGAGATCCACCAGCAGATTGACTGGTCAGGTGTGTGTTGGGCTATTTGTAGACACCTGACCATAGTTCTGGGCTCCACCCTCCCGAGGAGTCCAGGCAAGCAAGGGGAGAAGTGTGCATGTCTGTCTGTCTGTCTGTCCGTCCGTCCGTCCGTCCGTCCGTCCGTCCGTCCGTCCGTCCGTCCGTCCGTCCGTCCGTCCGTCCGTCCGTCCGTCCGTCCGTCCGTCCGTCCGTCCGTCCGTCCGTCCGTCCGTCCGTCCGTCCGTCCGTCCGTCCGTCCGTCCGTCCGTCCGTCCGTCCGTCCGTCCGTCCGTCCGTCCGTCCGTCCGTCCGTCCGTCCGTCCGTCCGTCCGTCCGTCCGTCCGTCCGTCCGTCCGTCCGTCCGTCCGTCCGTCCGTCCGTCCGTCCGTCCGTCTGTCTGTCCTGTCTGTCTGTCCTGTCCTGTCCTGTCTGTCCTGTCTGTCTGTCCTGTCTGTCTGTCCTGTCTGTCTGTCCTGTCTGTCTGTCCTGTCTGTCTGTCCTGTCTGTCTGTCCTGTCTGTCTGTCCTGTCTGTCTGTCTGAGCAGACAGAGGGTCTAAGCCTGTGGGCTGGAAAAGAGTGCTGAGGTACTGGGTGTACAGGAAATCTGTTATAGAGCCGAGAGGGCTGAAGCATGTGTACAGGAAATCTGTTATAGAGCCGAGAGGGCTGAAGTATAAGTCTGAGCAGCAGTGCTGCTGAAGAGAGCCAGGTGGCTTGGTATTTTTGATTAAACTTACATTGTTGCTGTGGAAAGCTGAAACCCCTGTGTGGGCAACACTTCTGTTATTGGATATTTTCTTTCTTTAATAAAAGTGGGCCTACAAGCCCTTAAAACTGCGTATCTGGCGTGGACTCCGCTCACTGGTAAGCTCTACCTTTAAGCTAAACCAACCCCCGATGTTACAAGTGGTTGTTGGATGCGGGCAGAAGACGGTGGAATCCGGGTCCTTGCTCCACAGTGAGTTCAAGTCAGGAACTATTGGCTGTGTGTGGAAGTGCAGCCAGGCAAAAGGCATTGCGTGTTGCAGGTGGTGTACCTGTGAATGAAAAGTCAAATTTTTTTTTTTTTTCTCTGCTATGAACTGTGTTTGTGTGCATGAGACAGCACAATCTGTGTGTGCACTGTGCAGGTGAGGAAAGCTTGCATGAAGTGAAAAGCAACGTGCTCTAAAGTGACAGTACTTCATTTTTTGCTGGAGGCCGCAAAAGTGCAGTGGAGTGACTGCGAATATGGAAAGTCCACCAGTGTTTGAACCGGCTGTGGACTGGTGCAAACGGCACCTGGCAGCGCTGGACAAAGCTACAGAGGAAAGAAAGCCAACCCTCAGTGTAAGGGGAGAGCGGCTGGATGTCCATAACTGGAAGAGGGGTGTTGTTGCCCCTGGTAACGCTGCTGCAGTTAAAACAGTAGCTATTGTGAAAAATGTCAACGTGTCAGGATCCAGCAGAGAGAAGCCCATGCTATTTACAAAGAGAGAGGCTGATCAAAGGCTGAGACCAAGAGTGGTTGCCCGTAGCAACAGAGAGGAAGCCAGTCGGGCTGTCTGTGTACCATGGGGTATGTCTAACCAGGATCGTGGCAAGTGGCTTCAGGAGAAGCCGATACATCATGTTGGAGAGAGCCAGCAAAGTTCTGCTGGGAGAGCGCGATCTCCCATGGCGACGAGAGTGAAAGTGGTGCCGGACAGGAGAAGCTGCAGAGGAGATTTGGCTCAGCGTCCCCGCAACGAGGCTTGTGCGTTCCAGCCAGCTGGGAATCGCCAGGAGAGAAGCGCTCTGGGAAAAAGTCGTCCAGTACCATGCCTGGAATGTGGCCAGCTGGGGCGTGGCATGTTTTCTTGTCCTAGGTTCTGGAATTCAGCTGGAGATAATATTGCTGAGAAAAGGTCTTTATCTGCGGGCCCAGATTCCTGTAAAAATATGTTTGCAGTCACCCCTAGCAACAAGAAGGAGTTTCCTGTTGTGTCGGCAGGTGGTGCTAAACAGTGGGAGATGCCTGCTGTAGTTTCATCCCGTGGCCACCAGGGGGAGTTGGCCAGTAAAAGTGCAGCAGAGGATTGGTTCATAAGACAACGTACTCAAATGAAGATGGTGACCCCAACTACTGCGGTGGGTAAGACTGTCTTTAATGAAATGGTGGCTGGAACTGTTGATTTCCGGTATAAAAGGACTGGTTACAAGACTGTCCCTTATGATGTGAGAGTGACCCCAGTTAGTGGGGCCACTGAATGTGTTCTTGAGGGTGACTTGTCCCTGTGCAGTACCCTGTGCAGTGGGGAGGCAGGGGTTAAAGTCAAACCTGCACCTGTGTGTGCATCTCAAGAGGAAAATAGTGATGTGTCTAATGTCTGCCAGTCTCAAGTTGGCGGTGGGCTAGGACAGCCTGCAAGAGGTACAAATGCTGTCAATGTTGATGATTATGGAAAATGTATTGCTGTTGGGAAACCCCCAGGTTCTTGCAGAGCAAAAGCTGTAGTCAAAAATGGGCCATTGCCCATAGCAACTGGTAGTAAGACATCACAGTTGTCCCTAGACATCTCCAGGGAACTTCATTTATTGGAGCCGGAGGTTGCCCTGGACAACTGCGATGTCACTCTGGTGGGACAGTGTGGAACTGTACCGTGTAATGGTAATGTGTTAGTGCAAACTGCTAGTACTAAAAATGTGCAGGTAAATGGTGGGTTAACACAACCTGTGAAAAATGCAAAGGTGTGTGAGGTTTATGAAGCACCAGCCGAGCAAGGTGGTGAACATGGTATATTGCAACCTTCTGTGTTAAAACATGTATTACCACAGTCTGACATGATTCACAATGATTTGTGTAATGAGCCTGAGCCCATCTGTTATGTGTCCCCTTGGGCGGATGGATCGGTTCTGAGGAGTACAGGTGAATGGAGCGCACAAACAATGGATTGGGATAGTTGGAGTAAAAATCTTATCTCCCTGATAGATGAGGTTTTTATGCACAAAACTGAGGTTGTCATGGAGTGTCAAAGTGACGTTGTCACTGGTAATGTTCTGGAGCCGTTCACTGATGCTGAACCTGAGAAGTTGGGTATGAGTCCAGCACCTGGCA
This sequence comes from Aquarana catesbeiana, assembly GCF_042186555.1. Classification (NCBI taxonomy): domain Eukaryota; kingdom Metazoa; phylum Chordata; class Amphibia; order Anura; family Ranidae; genus Aquarana; species Aquarana catesbeiana. The sequence goes on along the minus strand of NC_133329.1, from coordinate 189,803,565 downwards.
GCGCTCTGGGTGAGCACCAGGCTGTGGTTACCTCCAGCTGGGAGGATGTTGGTTTGACAATTGCAACTTCTCAAGTCTCAGCCAATGAGTCTCTCTGCATTCCCAATGTAATGAAAGTCCCCAGAACGGACTTGGGTCTGGGATTAAGGGTCTGGTCTGTAACCAAAGCATTAAAGGAGCTGCTTAAACTTTGGGATGTACAGCCAATCTATATTGGGGTGTCTCCTCCACAGTCAGATGGCCTGGTACTGTGGAGTACCACTAGGTGGAGCACTAAATGGCAGGCTGTACAGAACAAAGAAGAACAAGACAGGAATGGTTTATTCTTGAAAGTATTACTCTTGTTAAAAGTTGCTTCTGGGTATGCTGCTGGGTTAATTCCTGAAAAAATGGTATATGGGAGATGCTTTGGAGAAACTAAAAATGAGTCAATGTCTGAGGTTTCACCTCCTAACAGCCCGATGGGAAGCATTTCTGCGGTTATGGTCCAGGGTGGTGCTGGTCAGTTGTCGGTGAAGCGCGCGTATACTGCACCGGTGGAAAAACCACGTGAGATGGAAGGGCCGAGCATGGACCAGAAAACAGCAGAAATCCTGACCAGGGCTCAGACAGAGGTGGTTAAAGAGACTGGGGTCACCAGTCCAATAATAGGTTTATGTGACAAACCTGATATGGTCCCTGAGACAGGGAAATGGGTAAAAAGTGCAATAAGGTTGGTACGCGGATCAGATGAGAGCTCGCCTGTTCCGGTTTTGGATAGAAATCCAGGTGGTATTAAAGGTCAAGTGGTAGGACAGCTGTCTGCAGAGTGGGTGAACCCAGGGGAGGTGACATCCTGTGAGGTTCCTGTGGGTGATGGCGGCCCTCCGGTATGTGTGCCCTCTGCAGACTCTGCCCTAGCAAATGCTGAAAAAAAAGGCATTGGTGACATGTGCAACATTGAGAGGTGTAATGTTGGTTTGAAAATGTCTGTCAATGATGAATCAAGTAATGTGTTAATGGTACATTATAATGTGGTGTCCAAAGGTACAGGTAAACCTGGTAAACAATTAGTGACTGCTGAGTCAGGTACCAGAAATAAGAGGAGGAGTCCCGTTAAAAACACCATAAAAATAGGCCCCCTACAGTCTCAGAACAGTAATGCTGAGAGAGGTTTTGGGAAACCAGGAAACTTGAAGCGGGGAGGCAAAAGAGTTGGTAAACCCAAGAGACCTATTGTGATGGGGAAAACGGGTACCAGTGAGGGAAAAGGTGGTTACTCATCAGGCGTAGTGTCTGGAGGAGGTTCTCTACAGAATCAGGAAACTGAGTTGGAAGGAAGTAGCAGGAAAGGCAGGGGGCCAACAGAAAAGAAATGTGAGCTCAGGAACCCCAAGGACAGAGGGAATAGGCTGAGTATAGGGAAATGTAGGACCCTGTTAAGATCCAGGGTGGGACGTACCTGGAAGCGCACCCGGAAAAAAGGTTGGGCCTACGTGGCTGACAGCCAGCACAGAGGTGTCCCAACCATGACGGGTGCTGGTGTTCCTCCCTCCGGATCGAAACAAAGGGGGGGGATATGTAATAGTGAGAGTCCCTGTCACTGTGAAAATGGGGTTGAGGTGGACATGGGGTATGCACGTTTGCTTGGGGCAGGGCTTCAGAGCATGAATGTGGACTGGAGAAAACTGCTTTTGCAGCTTTCTCCAGGTTTTGAGATCCACCAGCAGATTGACTGGTCAGGTGTGTGTTGGGCTATTTGTAGACACCTGACCATAGTTCTGGGCTCCACCCTCCCGAGGAGTCCAGGCAAGCAAGGGAGAAGTGTGCATGTCTGCACAGGTCTGTCTGTCAGAGCAGACAGAGGGTCTAAGCCTGTGGGCTGGAAAAGAGTGCTGAGGTACTGGGTGTACAGGAAATCTGTTATAGAGCCGAGAGGGCTGAAGCATGTGTACAGGAAATCTGTTATAGAGCCGAGAGGGCTGAAGTATAAGTCTGAGCAGCAGTGCTGCTGAAGAGAGCCAGGTGGCTTGGTATTTTTGATTAAACTTACATTGTTGCTGTGGAAAGCTGAAACCCCTGTGTGGGCAACACTTCTGTTATTGGACATTTTCTTTCTTTAATAAAAGTGGGCCTACAAGCCCTTAAAACTGCGTATCTGGCGTGGACTCGGCTCACTGGTAAGCTCTACCTTTAAGCTAAACCAACCCCCGATGTTACAAGATATATATATATATATGTATGTGTGTGTGTGTGTGTGTGTGTAGATAGATAGATATATATATGTATATAGATAGACAAAAATTATCTAAAATATAGATAGATAGATTTAAAGATATAGGTGTGATAATATATATATGTAACAAGGTTTATTTAGATCGTTTCAAACTATATAAACTCGTACATTAAAGAAAAGCACATGGAGCAGTATACAAGGTAACAAACAGTATATGAACACGCGACAAGTACTTTACTTTTTTTCAGCACTTTACGGATCCATCTGTACTGATACGGCTCCCGGAGTTTGAGGTCGGATCATCATTTCCAAATCTGATCTTTTGAGCGCCGTACCCCAAAAGAAAGATGCAATGTCTTCACCACCTTCACCATTATTTTGGCTTTTCTAAAATTAGGCCGGGCGTACGGTCCATAATTCCCATCATAGTAATTTTTTCTCAGAATTTCCACCATCTCTTTAAAGGACATATTGGAGGCCTTAAATCTCTGCTTCCCAGATCGGGACGTTCCGGCCTCCGGGCTTTCGTCGCTACCTGAGGTAGTACACACCTGCTGTGTCTCCGCCATTGTTCCTCCCACTATGCACCGTAGAAAGAAGGGGCGGAGAATATTCGTTAAAAAAGAACGTCAGGGGTGGGCGACGCAGGCAGGGTTTCACACATGCGCAGTGTATAAAGATAGGTATTACGCATGTGTCGTACGTACGTTCTGTGCGTAGAGACAAAGGGCAGAGAATATGAGTTAAAATAGAACGTCAGGGGCGGGCGACGCAGGCGGAGTTTCACACACGCGCAGTGCCTAAAAATTGTTAGTACGCATGTGTCGTACATACGTTCTGTGCGCTGAGACAAGGGGGCTGAAAATATGCGTGAAAAAAAGAACGTCAGGGGCGGGCAAAGCAGGCGGAGTTTCACGCATGCGCAGTGTATAAAACGTTATTATTATGTATTGTGTCGTACATACGTTCTGTGCATAGATGATAGTGGACCGGGACGCTATAAACGAAGGTAATTTAAAAATTTTTAATTTGGGAAACACTTTGTAGCAAACAGCCTATATGGTTTGACAGATTGATGAGGCCTATGTTGGGATAAGATGAGGGTTTAGCTGAAACATAAGGTGTTTTTTGTCTTGTGTCTTTATCTTTTACAGAAATTATGAATGCAAAATTTAAGGAGCCAGAATTTCTGTCGGCTTTTATTGATCAGTACAGGGAGATGAGGAATCTGTCGGAGGTCAAACACCCTCAATATTATCTAAAGCATGTAAGGAAGTCAACGCTGGAGAGACTTCTGACATTGGTCCAGACGTACATCCCAGAAGCAACGATGGAGATGTTGTTATCGAAAATTTGGATCTTGAGGAATATGTATAAGAAAGAGCATAACAAGATCCAGAATTCCCTGAGATCAGGAGCATCAGCAGATGATGTATATGTACCCAGGCTGTGGTACTACAATAAACTACGTTTTCTTGATGACCAGACTGAAGCCAGGGCATCACTTTCAACCCTTCCCTCCACCCTTCCCTTCACCCTTCCATGTACTCTTCCATGCACCCTTCCCTCCACCCAAGCAGAGGCTGATGAGGACCAAGCTGGGTCTTCCATCCTGGAAGAACCTGATGTGACCATCTGGAGTCAGGTAAATTAATTTAAAAAATATTTAGTGTCCTAATATTAATGATGTTGTGTGTTTTTTTTTTTTTTTTTTTTTTTAAATCTTTTTATTTGAGAAAGTTATCCATTACAGCTTACACAAAACCACCAAAATACAAAAGGAAGAAAGTACAAAAAAACAAAAAAAAAAAAAAAAAAAGAGAGAAGAGCTGTCTCTAAGATCATAAACACATTAAAATCATCCATTTTTCCCGTATATACTTCTATATCTAATCCAGTATGTGTCAATTCAAGATACCCATAAGCTGTAACCTTCAAAAAGGGGAAGTAAAAAGGTTTCTTCACTTTTCCCCTCATTTTACCCCCTCCCCCCCCCCCCCCCCCCCATTGTCACTCACCCGCCATTCACCCTCACATACACCCTACCCCAGTCTCATCTCTTACCATCCTCACCCCACCTCCCCCTCCGGCCCCACCCCATCCCGATCCAACCATGCTTTCCAGATCTTCACAAATTTCTTGTAGTTACCCCTCTTCTTATAGATATACTTTTCCCTGCAAATCACCTCCCTTACTGCATTCTCCCATTCCGTCACCGTCGGAGCCTCCTTCCTCTGCCAGTGTTGTGCAATGAGCTTTCTTCCCTGAAACAGGCATCTAACTCTTGCCGTCTGTGTGTCCCTTGAGGTCCCTCCATCCCCCATCAGTCCCAGCAGGCACTCTCTCGCCTCCAACCTCAGCGACGTCCCAAACACCAGGTTTATTTTTCCCACCACTCCTACCCAGTATCTATGCAGTTTGGGGCATCGCCAGAACATGTGGATCAAATCCTCGTGCCCCCCTCCACATCTTTGACATTTCGGGTCGGGTCTCTTACCCCACTTAAATAATTTCAGGGGTGTATAGTATGCCCTATAGGATAAATACAGGTGAGACATCACTTGTGAGGGGGAGAGAGTGACCCTGGGCCCAGACGCCAAGACATACTCCCATTGGTCATCAGACAATGCTCCCACATCTTTTTCCCATTTAATCCTATTTTTATTTTCCACCGGGCCTTCCTGGGCTGCTGCCTTCAGGCATCCATACATATCCGAAATCAACCCCTTCATGGAGCTTGCATCAACCAGCTTTCTCAAAGAGGCCATTTCGCACCACACCGGCGCCTCCCTCCCAAATTGTGCCTCCAGGGCATGCCTAATTTGCAGATATCTGTAAAATGACCTGTTAGAGATCGCATATTCCTCTACAAGCTCCTGAAAGGACTTCAACCTTACCGCCCTGTATACCTGTGCCAGGTAGTGAATACCCTGGCGGTCCCATTCCTCAAAACGCCCCATTTTTTTAAGCTCATTGAGGCTGTTGTTATCCCAAAGTGGCGAGAATTCTGCAAACCGGTATATCCCAAGGTTCTCTTAGCTTGTACCCAGACTTTAACCATCATCTGGGTGGTGGGGCATTTAGTACAAAATGAATCTGCCTCTAATCCCTCTGCGATTGTATCGTGTCTGGTGTCATTCAACAAAATGCTATCCCCCGCTCCCTCTTCTCCTGACCTATTGCTGCCTCCCATTTGTTGCAATTGGGCTGACAGGAAGTAGCCCCACGGGTCAGGTACCGCCAGGCCACCCTTCCCCTCTGATCGCCGCAGCACCCGCAACCCGATCCTGGCCACCCCCTTTTTCCAAATGAGCTCCCTGAACACACTGTCCATTTTTTTGAACCAATGCTTGGGAATCCAAACAGGAGAGTTCTGCAGGACGTATAAGATTTGGGGTAACCAAACCATTTTAATCAGGTTGCAGCGCCCGGCGACCGAGAGGGGCAGGCGTCTCCACACTTGACACTTCTGCTTCAGCTTTTTCATCAATGGGACTAGGTTTCCGGTTATGTACTGGCCTGGATCTCTAGTTATATTAATCCCCAAGTATTTAATTTGCCTGACTACTTGAACTTGGGATGCCTGGTGGGGGAGAGGCCCGCTCAGGGCGTCTACGGGCAGGATCACTGATTTCTCCCAGTTAACCAGTAGCCCAGAGAAAGCACCAAACTCTTTTACTATCCCTATAGCTGTTTCCAGTGAGTCCTGCGTGTCCGCCAAAAACAGCAGAATGTCGTCGGCATACAGGGCTACTTTGTCCACCCCTCTTTTTCTCCTAAACCCCTGTACGCCCAGTGCCATCCTCAGAGCAACCGCTAAGGGCTCAATTGCAAGGGCAAAGAGCAGGGGGGACAAAGGACACCCCTGTCTCGTACCCCTGCTCAACTGGATCCACTCCGAACACTGCCCGTTGATTTTCACCTTATATAACAATCTTAACCACTGAGCAAATCCGGGGCCAAACTGATATTCTGCCAACACCTTCCATAAATAATGCCATTCCAAAGAATCGAAGGCCTTGGCTGCGTCTAGTGAAAGGATTGCTCTCCTACCGCTGTTTTCTATAGGGATTTGCATGTTAAGGTACACCCGTCTTATGTTCGTGCTTGTAGATCTGTTCGGGATGAACCCGGTCTGGTCTGTGTGTATTAGTTTGGGGATTATCTTATTTAGCCTTGCGGCTAGTACTTTGGCCAGGATCTTCACATCCGAGCACAAGAGCGAGATGGGCCTATATGAAGACATATCTGTTGGGTTCTTCCCTTCTTTTAGCAGGATTATTACTATGGCTTCTGACATAGAGGGGGGCAGAGCCCCTTCCTCCTTAGCTCCGTTGAATACCTCCAGTAATAAGGGTAGCAATACCTTCCTGTATTTTTTAAATAATTCTATGGGCAGGCCATCCGGGCCCGGGGACTTTTGAGCCGCCATATCTCCAACAGCCCTTTGTAGTTCTTTGAGAGTCAATGGGGCGTCCAGCATTTCCTGGTCCTCATTTGATAACGGAATTATCCCCAACCCCTCAAAGAAGCCCTGCATTTCCCCCTCTACATTCCCCCTGGAGGAGCTATATAGCTTCTCAAAGTATGTCCTGAACTCCTCTATTATTTCTGGGGTATTTTTCCTTATTACTCCTTCCCTCCCCTCAATTGCTGGCACCGCACTCGGGGGGCCGTTTGCCTTGATTGTCAGAGACAGAGCTTTCCCAATTCGTTCTCCTTCTCCAAAAAAGCTCCGCCTCTGAAAAGATCTAATCTTCTCCATCTTCTCTCGGAGTACCCTGCTATACTCTTCCTGTCTCCTCACCCAACAGTCATAATTAGCTTGGGATGGTATTGTCACGAAGTGCGCCTCCGCCCGCCTTGCATTTTCTTTGGCTCCCAGTTCCTCGGCTTGTGACTGTTTTTTAACATGGGCGATTCTCTGAATTAAAACACCTCGGAGGTATGCCTTCAGGGAGTCCCAAACCACCCTCAGTGTGGCCGAACCTAGATTTATATTAATAAACTCTAGTAGCCCCTCCATCATTTTTTCTTCCTCTCCTATCAGTTCAAGCCAAAAAGGGTTAATCTTCCAGCTCCCTCTATTATATTGCCCCCCTACCTTCACGGAGGCAATAACTGGCGTATGGTCCGAGACGCCTCTCGGCTCATAGGTTATTTCCTCCACTACGTTTAGTGCCTCCTCGTTACCCAGTACAAGGTCAATTCTGGATAAGGTGGCATGGGTCCTGGAGTGGCATGAATACTGCCTCTCTCCAGGATGCCTCCTCCTCCAGATATCCACCAGCCCTATTTCGTCACAGTATTGCGAAAGGGGGCTCCTGTTGACCACTCCAGCACCCTGCCTTAGCGGAAACCTATCTATGCTACTGTTCATCGTCATATTGAAATCTCCCAATGCTATTACCGGGGTCCCAGGGAAATCTGCTATGAACTTGGCTAGGTCTTCCATTACTTCCGTGCTAAATGGGGGGGATATACACATTGGCCAGTATGTATCTTTTATTTTCTATTAAGCAAGAGAGAAAAATATACCTTCCATTTTCATCCAATCTGCTCTGCCCACAGGAGAAAGCCAGATCTGTGCTTATCAATACACTCACCCCTCTTGAAAATGATGAGTGAGTGGAATGAAACTGTATGCGAAACTGCTTATTACTTAAAGTTTCAGTTGTGTCTTTTACCAAATGGGTCTCCTGGAGGCAGAGTATCTTGACATTCTCCTTTATAGTTATTGAAAAAATTACCTGTTTTTTGAGTTTATCCTTTATCCCCCTAACGTTCCATGGGCATATATTAATCTGTTTTCCCGTATCCGGGATTCTACCACCCCTTCTTTCAATGCTCATGGGCCGTTGGGTCTAATATCTTTGCAATATTCTGGTCTCTTATCAAACCCTCCCTCGTTGTACATACAGTAGGGGAATATGCCAAATACCACCCTGTCTTTTTCCCGTCCCTTTAATCTGGTAACCTGGATCCACTCACATCCTCTCACAACAATATTCCCTACTTTCCCTCTCTGATTGTGTTCATGCATCTTCCCCCCCCACCCCCCGTGTCCCCTCTCCCACCCAACATCCCTCCCTTTCTCCCCCCCCGCCCCCCTCGCCCCCCCACCCACATCCCAACCCCGTTCCCACTTTTGGGCCTATCCCTCGAGCTTCTATTGTGACCTTCAAAACCCTTTTGAGGTGTAAGAAAAGAACCGTGAACCAAACCCAGTAGGGGGGGACATTCCCCCAAAAAATATTTGTGCTTATTACTGTGTGTGTAATTTGTGCATTTATCTCTATTTAGTGTATTATAATTCCATTTATTTAATCCCCCCTTCCCCCCCTCCCCCACTCCATGCCCAATTTGCATCATCAAAAAACAAAAATCCAGTAAACCAAAAAAAAAAAACAGGGAAGAGTAGGACACCATACAAAGGGAAACAAAATAAGCAAAAGTCCCAAAAGACGCCTAACTTCCTTCTTCTCGCCTGATTCTCTCTTCGTTGTGCTCTAGCCAGGTTGACATTTCATTGGGGGGTAGAAAAAAACCTAACCTCCCCCAGAGCTGAGACACGCAGTCGTGCCGGGAACAAGAGCGCATAATTGATTCTAAGTTGTTGAAGCTTCCGTTTACATTCTCCAAATTTAGCTCTTTGTCTCTGTAGCTCGGGGGAAAAATCTGGGTAAATTGAGATCCTGACTCCGTTGTGCTGGATATTCCTCAACTCTCTTGCTTTCTGTAAAATAGTGATTTTGTCCCGAAAACATAGAAACTTAAAAATAAAGGGCCTAGGGTGGCCTCCTAGAGCCAGAACTTTAGGGCCTATTCTATGTGCGTGCTCGATAGCAAAAGTGTTAGAGAATGAGTCCCTGCTGAGTTTCTCCCTCAGCCAGTCCTCCATAAATTGAATGGGGTTGTTCCCCTCGCATCCCTCTGGGAGCCCGAGTACCCTCAGGTTCTCTCTGCGTAGCCTGTTCTCCATACTGTCCATTTTCTGCAAACAGTCCTTTAATTGAATTTTCATAAGTGCTACCTCTTGTTTTAAAGGATACACATCATCCTCCATTTGGCTAAATCTCTCCTTGAGCGCTGTTGTCCGAGTACAAACTATACGCACTTCCCCCTTAACCGAAAGCAATTCATCTCTAATGCCTTTAAGTTGCTCAGACAGCTCGTTGATTGATTGCTTGCAAGTGTTGACGGCTACAAGAATATCATGCAGGGATGGCTCCCTTTCATTTACCGGGCTGCCCTGGCCTCCCCCTACCGCCCCCTCCAGGCCCAAAACCTGTTGCTTATCCAGGGTCCCTCTTGCTGCTGGGCCTGCCGATGGTATAGCTGACGGCATAGCTGCCAAAGTCCCGTTTTCCTGGGTCTGGCTTCTCCTCCCATGGTGGCCCGCTTGTTGTTGCCCCCCCCCCCCCCCCTATGCTGCTAGGTTTATTAGGGGTTTGGTTTGGGGTATGCGCAAAGCGCTCTAGTTTAGCGGTTGCTTGGTTCCCCTTCTCCTTAGCACTGCAGGTTCCAAGGGCCCCTGTCCCTTGTTGGACTGGCCCGTCCTCCATCCCCTTCTTCCTTGACATTTCCAATGATGTTCTGTTAACCACTGTACGTTGCTAGTCCCTGCCCTGGGACCTGGACCTGTGTGACCACCGACCCCCTGTCGAGATTACAGCAATAATGTCTTTTCCTGCTGAGCCTCTATGTTAAAGATGTGCTAGATGTGAGTGTGCACACAGCCACTGACTCACCCCTCTGGTGCTCCGGGCGGGATCCTCTGCTGCTTGATGTGCTAGATGTGAGTGTGCACACAGCCACTGACTCACCCCTCTGGTGCTTCGTGCGGGATCCTCTGCTGCTTGAACCCTCCAGGGGATTTCCAGCGCCGCCTGCTCAATCCCAGGCACCGGCGCCTCCCACTCTCACTGGGACAGGCACCGCCGATGTTTCCCCCGGGAGAGCACCGTGCAGCTGGTCCGGCTCGGTGCGGCAGCCAGTCACTTTCGCGGCAGTTTCACTCAACGCTCCAAACGTTCTGCAGCAGGTCTCCTGGATCACGCTGTGGCGGATGTCAGTGAAGGAGCGAGGGGAGAGGGCTGGGTTCAGTCACGGCCTCCTCTCTCACCTCACCATCCGGTCACGCCCCATCCCCAAGTGTGTCGTATTGGGCTTGCATCAATATTAATGATGTTAGCTAGATGTTATAATTGATTAAAAGAATTTTATCCTAAAAATGATGTATACATATATATCAATTGACAGTAGTGGCCAAATATGTTTGTCACCTGCTTTAAAAAATGATGGTGTCAGATATCTATACTCTTATTAATAGATGTATTAACATTGAATTTGCAAGTCATGAGAAGAAAATTGTGTGTCATTGATGAACAAAAAACAAACAATTAAAACTATGTCCCCCTTTTTATACACAGGATGAGGTCAGCCAGGAGGAAAGTGGGGAAAGTGGCAGGCAGGAGGAGGCCGGGTCCAGGGACAGCCAGGAGGAGGCCGGACCCTGTGTCATCCAGGAGGAGGCAGGACCCTGTGTCACCCTGCGTGTCCTTAAACTTGATTTCTAATTTCACCACCCCCTAAAATGTAACAATGTGCCATCAGAGGGGGTGAGCAATCTGATAAGTGTGCCTTTCCATATTATTTATTAAATAAGACTTCAATTATTTAATGTTATACTGATGCTGGGCAATAATGTTTTAAAAATTGTTAGTACGCATGTGTCGTACATACGTTCTGTGCGCTGAGACAAGGGGGCTGAAAATATGCGTGAAAAAAAGAACGTCAGGGGCGGGCAAAGCAGGCGGAGTTTCACGCATGCGCAGTGTATAAAACGTTATTATTATGTATTGTGTCGTACGTACGTTCTGTGCATAGATGATAGTGGACCGGGACGCTATAAACAAAGGTAATTTAAAATTTTTTAATTTGGGAAACACTTTGTAGCAAACAGCCTATATGGTTTGACAGATTGATGAGGCCTATGTTGGGATAAGATGATGAGGGTTTAGCTGAAACATAAGGTGTTTTTTGTCTTGTGTCTTTATCTTTTACAGAAATTATGAATGCAAAATTTTAAGAGCCAGAATTTCTGTCGGCTTTTATTGATCAGTACAGGGAGATGAGGAATCTGTCGGAGGTCAAACACCCTCAATATTATCTAAAGCATGTAAGGAAGTCAACGCTGGAGAGACTTCTGACATTTGTCCAGACATACATCCCAGAAGCAATGATGGAGATGTTGTTATCGAAAATTTGGATCTTGAGGAATATGTATAAGAAAGAGTATAACAAGATCCAGAATTCCCTGAGATCAGGAGCATCAGCAGATGATGTATATGTACCCAGGCTGTGGTACTACAATAAACTACGTTTTCTTGATGACCAGACTGAAGCCAGGGCATCACTTTCAACCCTTCAGTCCACCCTTCCCTCCACCCTTCCATGCACTCTTCCATGCACCCTTCCCTCCACCCAAGCAGAGGCTGATGAGGACCAAGCTGGGTCTTCCATCCTGGAAGAACCTGATGTGACCATCTGGAGTCAGGTAAATTAATTTAAAAAATATTTAGTGTCCTAATATTAATGATGTTAACTAGATGTTATAATTGATTAAAAGAATTTTATCCTAAAAATGATGTATACATATATATCAATTGACAGTAGTGGCCAAATATGTTTGTCACCTGCTTTAAAAAAATGATGGTGTCAGATATCTATACTCTTATTAATAGATGTATTAACATTGAATTTGCAAGTCATGAGAAGAAAATTGTGTGTCATTGATGAACAAAAAACAAACAACTAAAAACTATGTCCCTTTTTTATACACAGGATGAGGTCAGCCAGGAGGAAAGTGGGGAAAGTGGCAGGCAGGAGGAGGCCGGGCCCAGGGACAGCCAGGAGGAGGCCGGGCCCAGGGACAGCCAGGAGGAGGCCGGACCCTGTGTCATCCAGGAGGAGGCCGGACCCTGTGTCATCCAGGAGGAGGCCGGACCCTGTGTCATCCAGGGGGAGGCCGGACCCTGTGTCATCCAGGGGGAGGCCGGACCCTGTGTCATCCAGGGGGAGGCCGGACCCTGTGTCATCCAGGGGGAGGCCGGACCCTGTGTCATCCAGGGGGAGGCCGGACCCTGTGTCATCCAGGGGGAGGCCGGACCCTGTGTCATCCAGGGGGAGGCCGGACCCTGTGTCATCCAGGGGGAGGCCGGACCCTGTGTCATCCAGGGGGAGGCCGGACCCTGTGTCATCCAGGGGGAGGCCGGACCCTGTGTCATCCAGGGGGAGGCCGGACCCTGTGTCATCCAGGGGGAGGCCGGACCCTGTGTCATCCAGGGGGAGGCCGGACCCTGTGTCATCCAGGGGGAGGCCGGACCCTGTGTCATCCAGGGGGAGGCCGGACCCAGTATAAGCCTGACCTAATCCTAAGTGGCACCCCTCCGCCTTCCTACAAAAAGGGCCAGGAAGGGGACGGTGACACAGGAGGCATCCCTGCGCCTCATGAGACAGGCCACAAATTTTTTGAAGAGCCCCCCTGAAGCTGAAGAGGCCTATAGGTGTAATTTAGCCAGCAGGCTGCTTCAAATGGAGTGGGGACAACGCCTCATTTGTGAAAAACTGTTATCTGAAACTATACACAAGGGGCTGAAGGGCAAGCTAACTGCCAACACACAAATGAGGCAGCCCCCCTCCTCCTCCTTCTCCTCCTGCCACAACTCAACCACCAGAGCCACAGCCTCCAAGGAAGGCTGCAGGGAAGGGTGCAGGGAAGGGTGCAGGGCAGCATGGAGGGAAGGCTGCAGGGAAGAGAAGAAAGTGATGACCTGGGTTCAGTCTGGTCTGACAGAAGATGCAGACTGTTGTAGTACCACAGTCTGGGGACATCTATGTCATCTGTTGCTGCTGTCGATCTCTGGGATTCCTGGACCAGATTGTGCTCCCTCTTATATGGACTCCTCAAGATCCCAATTTTCTTGTCCACAGACTTTTTCAAGCGTTGACTTCCTCTTTATTTTCTTTTTTACCATAAATAAATGGATATTTTAGTTTATGAAAAGACTTTATGTGTTTTAACCACTTCAGCCCCGGAAGGTTTTACCCCCTTCCTGACCAGAGCACTTTTTACAATTCGGCACTGCGTCGCTTTAACTGCTAATTGCGCGGTCATGCAATGCTGTACCCAAACGAAATTTGCGTCCTTTTCTTCCCACAAATAGAGCTTTCTTTTGATGGTATTTGATCACCTCTGCCGTTTTTATTTTTTGTGCTATACACGGAAAAAGACCGAAAATTTTGAAAAAAAAATGATATTTTCTACTTTTTGTTCTAAAAAAAATCCAATAAACTCAATTTTAGTCATACATTTAGGCCAAAATGTATTCGGCCACATGTCTTTGGTAGAAAAAATGTCAATAAGTGTATATTTATTGGTTTGCGCAAAAGTTATAGCGCCTACAAACTAGGGTACATTTTCTGGAATTTACACAGCCTTTAATTTATGACTGCCTATGTCGTTTCTTGAGGTGCTAAAATGGCAGGGCAGTACAAAACCCCCACAAATGACCCCATTTTGGAAAGTAGACACCCCAAGGAATTTGCTGAGAGGCATGTTGAGCCCATTGAATATTCACTTTTTTTGTCCCAAGTGATTGAATAATGACAAAAAAAAAAAAAAAAATTACAAAAAGTTGGCACTAAATGATATATTGCTCACACAGGCCATGGGCATATGTGGAATTGCACCCCAAAATACATTTAGCTGCTTCTCCTGAGTATGGGGATACCACATGTGTGGGACTTTTTGGGAGCCTAGCCGCGTACGGGGCCCCGAAAACCAATCACTGCCTTCAGGATTTCTAAGGGCGTACATTTTTGATTTTACTCCTCACTACCTATCACAGTTTTGAAGGCCATAAAATTCCCAGATGGCATAAAACCCCCCCAAATGACCCCATTTTGGAAAGTAGACACCCCAAGCTATTTGTTTTGAGGCATGTTGAGTCCATGGAATGTTTTATATTTTGACACAGTTGCGGGAAAGTGACAAATTTTTTTTTTTTTTTTTGCCCAAAAAGTCTCACACATGTGGTATCCCCGTACTCAGGAGAAGCAACAGAATGTATTTTGGGGTGTAATTTCACATATTCCCATGGCATGTTTGAGCAATATATCATTTAGTGACAACTTTGCGCAAAAAAAAATAAAAAAAATAAAAAATTGTCTCTTTCCCGCAACTTGTGTCACAATATAAAATATTCCATGGACTCGACATGCCTCTCAGCAAATAGCTTGGGGTGTCTACTTTCCAAAATGGGGTCATTTGGGGGGGTTTTGAACTGTCCTGGCATTTTATGCACAACATCTAGAAGCTTATGTCACACATCACCCACTCTTCTAACCACTTGAAGACAAAGCCCTTTCTGACACTTTTTGATTACATAAAAAAAATAATTTTTTTTTGCAAGAAAATTACTTTGAACCCTCAAACATTATATATTTTTTTAAAGCAAATGCCCTACAGATTAAAATGGTGGGTGTTTCATTTTTTTTTTCACACAGTATTTGCGCAGCGATTTTTCAAATGCATTTTTTGGGGAAAAAACACACTTTTTTTAAATTTTAATGCACTAAAACACACTATATTGCCCAAATGTTTGATGAAATAAAAAAGATGATCTTAGGCCGAGTACATGGATACCAAACATGACATGCTTTAAAATTGCGCACAAACGTGCAGTGGCGACAAACTAAATACATTTTTAAAAGCCTTTAAAAGCCTTTTTCAGGTTACCACTTTAGATTTACAGAGGAGGTCTACTGCTAAAATTACTGCCCTCGATCTGACGTTCGCGGTGATACCTCACATGCATGGTACAATTGCTGTTTACATTTGACGCCAGACCGACGCTTGCGTTCGCCTTAGCGCGAGAGCAGGGGGGACAGGGGTGCTTTTTTTTTTTTTTTTTTTTTTTTTTTTTTTTTTTTCATTATTATTATTTTTTTATCTTATTTTTAAACTGTTCCTTTCATTTTTTTTTTTTAAATCATTTTTGTTATCTCAGGGAATGTAAATATCCCCTATCATAGCAATAGGTAGTGACAGGTACTCTTTTTTGAAAAAATTGGGGTCTATTAAACCCTAGACTTCTCCTCTGCCCTCAAAGCATCTGACCACACCAAGATCGGTGTGATAAAATGCTTTCCCAATTTCCCAATGGCGCTGTTTACATCCGGCGAAATCTAAGTCATAAAATGCTCGTAGCTTCCGGTTTCTTAGGCCATAGAGATGTTTGGAGCCACTCTGGTCTCTGATCAGCTCTATGGCCAGCTGGCTGAATCACCGGCTGCATTCTCAGGTTCCCTGTCGAGACAGGAGAGCCAGAGAAAAACACGGAAGACTTGGGGGGGGGGGGGGGGGGCATTCCCTCCCACTGCTTGTAAAAGCAGTCTAGAGGCTAATTAGCTGCTAGGATTGCTTTTACATGAAAGCCGATCGCTGGCTGAAAAGAATGATACCAAGATGATACCTAAACCTGCAGGCATCATTCTGGTATAATCATTCAAAGTCGTGAATGGCGTACCTGAAGACAAAAAAATGGTTAACAATAAAGCACAGTAAATGGTAAGGTATAAAAAATTGCATATCCGAAAAGCAAACATGATAAAACATAATAACAATAAAACATTGCAGAATAGAATACAGTAAAAAAGAGCAGAACAATAGAGAGAGAATAGAGAGAGAGCGAGAACAATAAAACGACAACTATTTTTTTTTTATTTTATATTTTTGTATGTTTTTTGTTTTTTTTTTTTTTTTTTTTTTTTTTTTTTTTTTTTTTTACACTTTTTTTTGTAACTAACTTTTATAACTGTAACCGGTTCCAGGTTCGGGTCTCTCAAAATGCGATGGCATCTTGGGAGACCCTGTGAAAGTGTGCCTAGTCTGTGCAATGCTGTACCCTACGCTAATACTCAACTAGTGAATTGTAGCGTTCAAAACATTCACCAATGCAAAGACCAGGATTGTCAGGACAGGAGGGACAACAATAGCGGGTGTCACGCCTATATCCGCGCTTGCTGCAGACACAACATCTTTTTTGGGGGGGTTAGTTGGGTAGGGGTACTCGAGAGGACATAAAGAAAATGCCTCTCATGCAGCCGACTGCATTTGGTTGGGGATGTGAATGGGGGAAGTACGGGCGCTGCAGAAGCGGTGGGTTCCCAATTAGGATTGGCGAATGCAGCAGGAAGGGCACTATGGGCACGACGGGCCTGTGTTTGTCTTTTTGGTGGCAGCGGGACACTACTTGTGCTTGCCACCTCACCAGCTTGAACTGCACTTATGGGACTCGCCACGTCACCAAGTGTTACTGCAGTGCTGGTTTGACTACGACTGGGGTGTACTAGGCCGCTGGTGCTTGCCAGTTCACCAAAACGCTACAAAAAAAACTGTTAGCGATCGCAGGGATCAGGCCTGACTCTGCGAACGCTGCAGTTATGCGTTTAGTGTTTTGTAAGTGTCAGTGAGCGATCGATACTGCACTTGGGTGGGCTGGGCTGGGCCGCAGGTGCTAGCAGGTATCTGAGCTGATCCCGCTAACACTGCGTTTTTGGGAACCCTAAACTGCTGGGGACGCTAGTATAGATCTGATCGGATCAGATATTGATCCGATCAGATACTATACCACTAAGGGAGGTGTACGGTGCATGCGTGGGTGTTAGCGGTACTGGCGCTAACCTGACGCTGCCTGGGGCTGGTGCTTGCCAGTTCACCAAAACGCTACCAAAAAAACTGTTAGCGATCGCAGGGATCAGGCCTGACTCTGCGAACGCTGCAGTTATGCGTTTAGTGTTTTGTAAGTGACAGTGATCGATCGATACTGCACTTGGGTGGGCTGGGCCGGGCGTAGGGGCAAAACGCAGGTGCTAGCAGGTATCTGGGCTGATCCCGCTAACACTGCGTGTTTGGGAACCCTAAACTGCTGGGGACGCTAGTATAGATCTGACCGGATCAGATATTGATCCGTTCAGATACTATACCACTAAGGGAGCTGTACGGTGCGTGCGTGGGTGTTAGCGGTACTGGCGCTAATCTGACGCTGCCTGGGGCTGGTGCTTGCCAGTTCACCAAAACGCTACCAAGAAAACTGTTAGCGATCGCAGGGATCAGGCCTGACTCTGCGAACGCTGCAGTTATGCGTTTAGTGTTTTGTAAGTGACAGTGATCGATCGATACTGCACTTGGGTGGGCTGGGCCGGGCAGAGGGGAAAAACGCAGCTGCTAGCGGGTATCTGGGCTGATCCCGCTAACACTGCGTTTTTGGGAACCCTAAACTGCTGGGGACGCTAGTATAGATCTGATCGGATCAGATATTGATCCGTACAGATACTATACCACTAAGGGAGGCGTATGCTGCGTGCGTGGGTGTTAGCGGTACTGGCGCTAATCTGACGCTGCCTGGGGCGACGCATATCACCGCCGGGCGATCAGGGGGCTAAACCTTTATTCAGTAATAAATGGCGGGTGCCCTGACACTATAAAAAATAAACGAACTAACCAGCGTCACCCGTAACGGTTATACGGTGATCAGTGGTGAAAGGGTTAACTAGGGGGCAATCAAGGGGTTAAAACATTTATTAGGTAGTATGTGGGGGTCCCTGTCGCTATAAAACGCTGACGGCGAACCTAAATATTTAGGTCCCTAACTAGCGACACTAATACAGCGATCAGAAAAATGATCGCTTAGTGACACTGGTGACAGGGGGTGATCAAGGGGTTAAAACTTTGTTAGGGGGGGTATCCTAGACCTAAAGGGGGGTAATACTAACTGCCCTAACACTGTAACTGTCACAAACTGACACCAATGCAGTAATCATAAAAAAAAAAAAAAAAAATACTGCTTGCTGTCAGTTTGTGACAGGGGGGATGATCGGGGGGGGATCGGGGGGGGATCGGGGGTGTAAAGTATGCCTGGCATGTTCTACTGTGTGTGTGTGTGTGTGTGTGTGTGTGTGTGTGTGTGTGTGTGTGTGTGTGTGTGTGTGTGTGTGTGTGTGTGTTGTGCACTTACATGTCTTCTCTCCTCGGCGCTGGGACGGAAACTGCCAAGCCGAGGAGAGATGACATCACATCCTCTGCCTGTGTGAAACTACACACAGGCAGGGGAGGATTCCGATTGGCTGGGAGCGATCGTGAGGGGGGGGGCCACGATCGGATGGTCTCCCCCTCGCCTCCCGACGCTCCCAGTCAAATGCCGACCGCCGCTGGCACCGGGGGGGGGTCTGATCGGACCCCCCGCCCGCGGGAGGCAGATCACGTACAGGTACGTGATTCTGCCTGCCCGTGCCATTCTGCCGCCGTATATGTGCGTTAGGCGGTCGGCAAGTGGTTAATTAACATCATTGATTTAGAGACAATGTCAAACAAGGGACAACAACCTCCTTGAGGTTGCAAAAACACAAAAAATATAATGTTCTAGTGATAACTTTTACAAAAAAAACTCTATCTATCTATCTATCTATCTATCGTATTTGTGTTAAATTTAAGAACTACATAAATCAAAAAAAAAGGTTCTTTGTGGTAACTTTACAAACCCAAAATATAAAATAATGTAGATAAAATAATTTCGACAATAATCATAAAAAAAAAATTGATGAAATCTAAAATAAAAGATGACTCCAAAAAAGTGTAAACATTAGTATGGAGATATGGTTTTTCAAAAAAATACTATATCATTCATGAGATCAAGAGAAATAATCCAGAAATCAGTTTGGGAGAACTCTGTGTGAATAGAAACATCTTCGTTCTTATAGCATTATTAAAGAAGACATTAATGCGCTGCATTCAACGATCACAGAATTTGCAGCGTGAGGAATGTGCTACCTACAATACGAACACTAGTTTTACTAGACCGAGTGCTTCCGTTTAGTATTTGCTTCTGAGTGTCGTTTTCTTGTCCGCCAAACCAGCATACAGACTAGCGGATTTCTGGGTCCGGTGGAGTTACGATGTAAAGATTTAAAGCAAGTTCCAAATCTAAAGTCCATCAGATTTGCGGCTGGAAAAGTCAGCTGAAAGTCCGGGGAAGCCCACACACGATCGGATTGTCCGCCGGATTTGGTCCGTCGGCGTCCGTCTGACTTTTGTAGACGAAAAGTCCGACCGTGTGTAAGCGGCATTAGTGTTAACATTTTTTATGTCACACGATATCACACGTTTTCTAGGAAGTGCAACATTTTAGTAAAAAACACACAAAAGTGAATTATAAGGCAAACAAACGCAATACATTACCCAATTTTTGGTAAAATATAAAAGCCGTGGTTGCACGAAGGAAATAGATACCCAACATGTCAAACCTTAAATTTGTGTGCGCCCCTGAAATGGCGACAAACTTTTGTACCCTATATTTACTATAGGGGACAATTCAAAAGCCCCCTATAAGTTATCAGTTTATGCCCTGTACACACGGTCGGACATTGATTGGACATTCCGACAACAAAATCCATCGTTGTTTTCCGACGGATGTTGGCTCAAACTTGTCTTGCATACACACGGTCGCACAAAGTTATCGGAAAATCCGATCGTTCTGAACGCGGTGATGTAAAACACGTACGTCGGGACTATAAACGGGGCAGTAGCCAATAGCTTTTATCTCTTAATTTATTCTGAGCATGCATGGCACTTTGTGCGTCGGATTTGTGTACACACGATCAGAATTTAACCGATCGGATTTTGTTGTCGGAAAATTTTATAGCCTGCTCTCAAACTTTGTGTGTCGTAAATTCTGATGGAAAAAGTTCGATGGAGCCCACACACGATTGGAATTTCTGACAACACAATCCGATCGCACTTTTTCCGTCGGAAAATCTGACCGTGTGTACAGGACATTATGCCCTGTACACACGGTTGGACATTTATCGGACATTCCGACAACAAAATCCATCGTTTTTTCCCGAAGGATGTTGGCTCAAACTTGGCTTGCATACACACGGTCGCACAAAGTTGTCGGAATTTCCGAACGTCAAGAACGCGGTGACATACACCACGTTCGACAAGACTATAAAAGTGCAGTTCAGTACCAAGCGCGCCACCCTTTGGGCTCCTTTTGCTAATCTCATGTTAGTAAAAGTTTGGTGAGAGACGATTTGCGCTTTTTCAGACTCGTGGTTTTCAGATCGTATTTCTGGTGTTCAGTTTGTGCTTGTGGGTTTGTATCTGTTCTTCAGTGCGTGCAGCGAGTTTTTCGATTTTTCATTGTGTTCTTGTCCGTTCGTTACTGATCTTCAGGTCGCTCTTCACAGGCCTTGCTGTTCTTCAGTGCGTTCTGTTACTTCGTTCTGACCAGCCGACCGTTTTCTAGCCATGTTGCGTGTACGTACTCGTCTTAGAGTTCGTGCTGTGCAGGGGCTTGGTGTTGGAGTTCTTACTTTGACACAAGCCCAGTCCATGAACAGGGCGAGGAGGAGTTCATGGACCAAGAATTGGTTGCTCCAGCGTGACCAATTCTGTCACATGCCTTTGCTCCGTGAGATCCATGAGAATAATCCTGACGATTTCAGGAGCTTTCTCAGAATGACGGACCCCGTTTTTCACCATTTGTTGGCTATGCTGACCCCTTATATCAGCAGGCAGGATACCTGCATGAGGCAAGCCATCACTCCGGAGCAGAGGCTAGTCGCCACCCTGTGGTACTTGGCGACGGGGAGAAGCCTGCAGGACCTCAAGTTCTCCACAGGCATCTCCCCCCAGGCTCTGGGGATCATTATCCCAGAGACCTGTTCTGCCATCATCCAGGTCCTGCAGAAGGAGTATATTAAGGTAAGATTTTTATCCTTTAACATCACATTTTATTGTATTTAATGTTTACTAATGTAATGTATTTCTTTCCTTATTCCCTAATTACCATGATTGTAATATGCTGTGAATTTCCCCTTTGTCCTCATGCATGCTGGATTTTTATTAAAAAAAAATGTTGTCCTTCATACATATTTGCCTTCACTTACCTCCCCAGCATGCTCTCCTGGGCCCATATACACCTCGCCTAGTCACTTAACAAGGTATTTTGTCAGCTCCATTTACCCTAAATACCCCCTAAAATGTGTAAAAATGTGATTTGTGCTTTAAATTCTGGCAGAGTGCCAGAGGTTTTTTTTTTTAGATCCCAAAATCATTTGGAACCCTCCCCCCCAACTGCTAACTCAGCTGATAACAATCCTCTATCTGCTGACTTTGCCAAACCCATACACACTATACCCACCTCTTTTGTGGTCAGATTTTTGGATGAATTCCCCAAAGCATGTAGTGCAAGGGCCTGCCTGAATACTTTCAAATGGTACTGTTAAAAGTTTTTGTATCCTATTATTATCTTGATAGGTAATAGCAGAATGTAAAAATGTGCTAAAATGTGTACAGTGTGTATTTATATCTTTGTATTATGACACCTCTTACCTGTCCAGTGGGCTGCCAATAGTGTAAGTAAGGAGGGTCTGGCCAAATTAATACACATTATTTAGGCATTCATCCCTCAATGAAGAAGAGAGGGTTACCTGTCCAAAACATCTACCCCCCCTAAAATTGTTTAAATGGCCCATGAGGGGGGGGGGGGGATCTGATAGGTGGACCTTATACCTTTGTCTTTAAATACTCCCTCAAATAAATGTTATACTGATGTTGGCCAAGAATGTTTGTGTCTAATCTGCTTTCAATGTTTATGTGCAAAATTATTTTTTTTTTCTTGTTTTTTCTCCAGAGTTTCCTTCCAACCCACAGGAATGGCAGACTGTGGCCTCCCACTTTGCCCAGCGGTGGTACTTTCCCAACTGCGTCGGGGCAATTGATGGGAAACACATCCAGATCGTCCCAACCCCCAACTCGGGGTCATACTATTACAACTACAAGGGGTTCAATAGTATTGTGATGTTGGCGGTGGTGCCGGCTACTTAAGAGTTCCTGTATGTGGACGTGGGGAAGAATGGCCAGATGTCAGATGGTGGAGTCATCGCCCACACAGAGTTCTACAGGCATCTCCAGAATGGCAGCTTGGACTTGCCACCTCCAGAAGACAATGCGGAAGGACTCCCATTCGTCTTCGTTGCGGATGAAGCGTTTGCGCTGGGGGACAATCTTATGCGGCCATTCCCTATGAGGACCCTCACCCCGAACCAAAGGGTTTTTAATTACTGGATGGCCAGAGCCAGAAGAGTGTTGGAGAATAGCCAGTCGGTTCAGCCTATTTCTTACACCGATACACATGGCGGAATATAAACTCAATCACATCATCCTGGCTTGCTGTGTTCTCCACAATTTTTTAAGGAGAAATTCTTTGAACTATGCTGGCTCAGTTGGGCCTGAGGCCGGAATTAATATTAACGAACCAACCCTGACGGAGCTTGAAACTAGCCGTCCTGGCTTGCCCCCCCAGAGTGCCTGTGAGGTCCGTCTAAGATACATGGAATACTTTGCGGGTAGGGGGGCCATCGATATGCTAGACAATGTCTGAGACATTTTTTTAAATAAAAATATATTTTAAACTGAACAAATATTTGCTTAGATTTACTGCTTGGCTTTCTTTTAGCTGACCATGACCGAAATTTGGGGAGTCCTGAAAATGGCGTGATTGTGTAAAATTATAAAGCACTGTTGAATGTTATTTACTAAAGGAAAATACACTTTGCACTACAAGTGCACTTGAAACTGCACTGAAACTGCACTTGTAGTGCAAAGTGGATTTGCCTTTAGTAAATAACCCCCATTGCAACTGAAAACAACAACTTTATACTCCAAAAAATGCTTTAGAGCATTGAAAGAAGAAGCCACACATTGTTGATTATTAATCTTTTTAATCGAAGCACAATCACATGTGCATTTAGAAAAGGGTTTTTGGAGGGGCGTGGCCTGACTCTGCATGGCGTAGGACGCATCTTCCCGGAGCTCCAACGAGTAATCCTGTTTAACGGCTAATCCTTCGACTCTACAACAAGATATTGCTCCCAAACTGTCTCAGAGGACGCCCGCTGTCTCTTGTGGTCATGTCTCCCACAAAAAGCCAAAAATCAGCTGCAGCCAAGCTGGCACAGTATCGCCGACAGGAAGGTAAGGAGGGAGAGGATGATGGCGGCGCTGAGAAGGGGGAAGGAGAGCGGGGAGCAGGGGACACAGACAGGCTGCTGGAAGCTATTACTCTGTGCCGCACTTCCCTCTCCGCACAGATCGAGGAAGTCAAAATGGACATTTCATTGACAAGACTTCCAGAAACGTCATGAGCGGGTCAGAGAAACTGAGACCCGCATAAGTGAAGTGGAAGACGCCCTCCCACCATTACAGGCTGATTCAGAACACGTGCAACGACAGATTAACCAGATCCTCGCCAAACAGGACGAAATGGAGAATCACCTAAGAAGATGCAACATCCGCCTCGTCGTTCTCCCAGAGGGGGCAGAGGGTAAGGACCCGACAACATTCATAGAGCAGCTATTAATCACCACTTATGGACGGGAAGCCTTCTCCTCCGTACTGGTGGTTGAGCGAGCCCACCGCATACCAGCGAGATCCCCCCCCCCTCAAGGAGCTCCCCCTCGCACCTTTATCTCAAAACTGCTTAATTACAAAGATAGGGATGCCGCCCTGTGATTGGCGAGAGAGAGGGGAAACATCCCTATTGGCAACATCAAGGTCGCAATTTTCCCCGACTTTTCTGCGGAGATACAGAAAAAGCGCCAGGGATTTATGGAGGCTAAACGACAACTGTGCACTCACCACCTAAAATACTCCATGTTATTCCCAGTGCGACTGCAAGTGGAGAGTGGAGGGAAGGTACTATTTTTTTGAAGACCCACGCGAGGTCATTACCTGGTTGGAACGTAAAGAGGCACCTGACAGAAGGGAATAGCGGAGCACCAGAAGAGTCATACGGTGAGCTAATGTCTCCCCCTCTTTTTTCCTTTGCCGCCAGACTAGCCAGTTATACCCTATGGCACACTGTCTGAAGGGCTCATTAGACAGCAACGTTACAAGGACAATTTCCATATTCACTGTTATGAAGCCAGAGTTGCAGACAGGAAAACCTTTTGAAGGTCAGCTAGGAAACTGCCTAATCCTCTGAAATGTGAGTTCAAACTATTTATTTTTTTTTTTTTCTTTTACTCCCTTCTAGGGGGTTGTTCTTTCCTGCACTCCTTTGTTGATAACTTTTGCAGGGGTTATGGGATCATGTTGATTCTGCGAAACGCACACGCAGTGCAGCGAGTTTTTGCCCCAATTTCCGCTGGGAACCACCACCATGCATATAGAAGGGGGAACTGGGATGTTTCACCGTTGGCATTAAATCCTTCTCAAGACAGACGTCCTGGCACCCCTTCGTACAGAAGAGATTGGCCCGACAAAATGGCCCACCTCGACGGATGAAACTAATATGTGTGTTTTTTGTTTTTTTCCTCTTATTATTTTTTGTTCATTCCACCGATACTGACTTTCCCTGTCGGAAGTTCTCAGTTGTTAAGGGACTATACCCACACCAGTTGGGGAAGGTGCAGCGTAGGGAGGGGGGAATGTTATTAGGGGTAAACTTAACGGTTATTGTTATGCGGACACAGGTCTTTATTAAACGAGGTATAATTTTGAACAGGTACGGACATATTATGTCACATACACAATCAGTAATGTTATTTATGTGTGGGAGGGTATCGATGAGCTGGTTCATGGGGAACTTGGGTACTGCTTTACCCGACATGTACAATAATACAGATAACCTAATATGGCGTCAGTAAAATTTCTTACTTGGAACGTGCGGGGCCTGCGTGAGAAAATAAAACGCACGGCAGCCTTTACGTTCCTTAAGAAACAAAGGGCTGACGTGTTGGTGTTGGTGGAGACACATGTGGAAGGCAGACTACAGATGGCCCTACGATGTCCATGGATTGGATGGGCGTTTCATTCGGTGCACACATCCCATTCTCAGGGAGTGTCAGTGCTCATAGCAAAATCAGTACAATTTGAATTATATGAAGTATGCACTGACCCCCAGGGAAGATATGTGTTCTTATCCACTAAATTATATGGAGAACCATTTCTTATTATGGCCTTTTATGTCCCCCCCCCCCCCATTCTCTCTATCAATCATTATGGAAGGGCTATCATTCATGGTTAAACACCCTACGATACAGGCTGTCTGGCTGGGGGATTTTAACGCCACCTTAAATACATCCCTTGATAGGCTTAGACCCTCTTCATTAACCACAGGGCAGACTGGAAGTACTAAATTCGCTAAACTAATTTCTTCCATTCATTTAATAGATACCTGGAGACATAAGTTCCCGCAAGTACGTGAGTACTCTTGCTTTTCTACCACCCACAACACTATGTCCCGTATTGACCTTATTCTTGTATCCCAACAACTCACACCTAGACTGCTAGAGGCAAAGTTTGGCCCCAGACTGCTGTCAGACCATAGCTCATATTCAGTGGTAATTAGCATACCCCTTAATAGATCCCCACAGACCTGGCGATTGAATCCATTTTGGCTATCTTTATTGCCGGAGGAAGATACAATTACCACTGAGTGGGAACAGTTCTTTACGGAAAATGACCACTCTGCCTCTGTTCAGGCAGTGTGGGATTTATTTAAGTTACATGTACGTGCGACCTTAACCTCTTGCATAAACAGGATAAAGGCAGAATCCACAGCAGCCTTTGGCAAGGCGGTAGCGGAACTCTCATCCTTAGAACAAGCTTATGTAACTGACCCCTCTTCATCAAATGTTAATGCGCTTAAACTACAGGAGAGAGTAGTGTCCCAACTACAATATGAAAAAACCAGGCAGAAATTATTCTTCTCTAAACAGAAACAATTCAAGCATGGGGGGAAGGCCGGTAGACTCCCTGCTTATCTAACGCATAGTGAAGACAGACCCCCAGTTGTCATTACTTTACAAGGTCATGGGGGACAACAGATTACAGACCCTTCTACTATAACCTCCAAATTTAGAGAATTCTTTAATAATCTATACACCTCTACAGTCTCGGGAGATACGACAAACATGGATCAATTTCTTGACAAAATCTCACTCCCCCAACTCTCAGAAGATCAGATCGATCTTCTTGAAGCACCCCTTACTTCAGATGAAATAGCAATTGCTATTGCAAGTTTTACCAGATCCAAAGCCCCTGGATCAGATGGCTTACCAATCGAATTTTACTCCCAATTCAGTGAATTACTCATACCGAAACTATTAACCCTGTACAATAATCTTTTTGAAACCCTAATATTGCCACCTTCTTTGAGAGAAGCCACAATAGTCCTAATACCCAAACCAGGCAAAGATCCAGGATACCCAGAATCATATCGTCCTATATCCTTATTGCAGGTAGACATCAAAATACTAGCTAAACTACTCTCCCTGCGCTTAAATCAAGTAGTACTCTCTCTGATACATACAGACCAGGCGGGGTTCTGAAATCTAAAATCTAAAATACACGCTTGGTCCCGCCTGCCCCTGGGAGTGTGGGGTCGTATCAATTTACTAAAGATGATATTATTACCCAAAGTACTGTATATTTTATGGCACTCCCCTGTATACATTCCCATCAAATATTTCAAATCGTTGGAGGCTCTCCTCAAACCCTTCGTGTGGGGTAATAATAGACACAAACTTTCATGGCAGGCACTTAAAAATTCAACTGACATGGGTGGCACTGCCCTTCCGGACTTTACTAACTATTATATCGCATCACAATTATCCCAGCTTTTTCATATCGACAAATCAGACAAAGATCGTTTCCTAACCTTCCTATGCCCTAGCTGGGCACAAAGCACTGGGGACCCTATAACTGCTATATCAGTAGGAGCAGAGAATATGATATCGAGGGAATGCAGGCAGTCCTTACTCTTTCAATATAGGCGTATATGGGACATAGCATTGACCAAATTAGACATACCATCGTACAATGACTATGCACCGCTCTGGCACAACAAACATTTACAGGAATTTTACCACATTCAGAACATAGAAATATGGGCCTCGAGGGGTATATACTACTTACACCACATGGTCACTCACGGGACTTTTAAAACCTTTGAGGTACTTAAGGAAGAATTTACACTTCCAAACAATATGTTCTATCGCTTCCTCCAGATTCACCACGCGGCACAGATGCATTTCTCACAGTCTTGGCCGCAACCCACCCCCAATCCCATTATAGCAATAATTAAAAACACCGACCCCAAAAAGCTTATATCATGCTTCTATAACATGCTTTCCACACCTATTTCGTCCAAAATGGCCTACGCCTTAAAACCCAGATGGGAGGGAGATGTGGGAACGATTGAGGATGAGGAATGGGAAGAGGCCTTAGAAACCTGCAAGAATGTGTCCCCCAAACTCTCAGACAGACTGTCCCAAATATACATACTTCACCGAGCATATCTTACCCCTCCCAGAATAGCCAGATATAAAAGGAATCAGCCTACTACATGCCCGGTGTGTAATACTACAACGGGGACTTTTTTCCATCTTATATGGTCATGTCCCAAAATACAGGAATATTGGAAACAAATAGTGACCTTCTTACACGATGTTATGGGATCTCCCCTAGCGCTAGATCCGAAGTCGTGCCTACTTGGGATATTTCCTGATGTTATTGAAAAATTCACAAAAACATTCCTACAAGAAACCTTGTTCTCAGCCAGAAAAATAATTGCTAGAAAATGGATGAGACTTGAACCCCCAAATATTTTAGAATGGAAAAGGGATATTAATATAACTCTGCCATACAAAAAATTATTATATATTAATAGAGGCTGCCCAGATAAATATAACAAAATTTGGGACAGATGGTTACAAGAATCCGAAACCTGTACATGAGAGATGTAATTATAGATATAAGAGACATATTGTATGAAAATATTACACATCCTGCTAAACAGCTTGTAACACATCTCCGCATACATAAGTGCCTACCATACATGTAATGATTTGTATCTGTGATGTAACTGCCATATATGCTGTGTCACCGCAAATGTGTTGTTCCTTTTTTTTCTCCTACATGTGATATGTGTACCTGTGACTAATAAAACCCTTTTGGAAAAAAAAGAAAAGGGTTTTTGAACAAACCAACATGTTTTTTGTATAACAATTTTTTAGGTCACATTAATAAATAGAAATTGCATTTTAAGGTAAAACAGGCATGTTTTAAAGAATAAAAAAAATACACAACGAAAGTGAAGGCAATATCAGACATGAGTATTTATAAACTGTGTTTGATATTGCCTTCAGCAGATGGGGTGATGTCACCCCTGGAAAAGCCAAATTTTGAAGATTCACACAAATTGCCGAATGTCAACATGTGCTAGCTGCCATCATGGGGGATCAATGGACGTGTTTTGTGGGTGCAACCCCTTCCTCTCACCTACTTTATTATTGAGGAAGGGGTTGCACCCACAAAATGCGTACATTGATCTCCCGTGATGGGAGAGAGCACATGTTGACACAATGTGTGCATCTTCAAAATTTGGCTTTTCTATAATATGTCAAAAATTAGTCATAAAAACAACAATAAACCTGGAATAATTTAGGGATTTCTGGGTGTTTTATATTCTCCCTAAAACATCAATGATGTTCTTCATTTTGTTTTGAACGTCATTGATGTTTTGCTTAATGTTTTCTAAATCCGTATTACACCCCATTATCTACCCGATGAGGATCTGGGCACTTTCACTTGTGAAATTACATTCCTCTTCCACAACATCACGATCACCTAAAAGAAAAAAGAAAAAAAAAACACCATGTATTATAAATATGCCGGCATCCATCTCTTACCTGAAGCTTTGGTCGCAGACACTCACCTGTTGTGGTGACAATTTCGATAATGTCTCCCTCCTCCGGTTGGGTTTGGGGGATTTCCCCTTCTTCCTGAGGTGGGGGGTCCGTGGTCTCCTCTGATGAGTGGTTTCCTCCGAGTCTTTTCTCCCCTATGTGAACAAAAATAGGTATACTTAGCACACAGATATTTGATGGCAGAAATAGGAATAAGAAACATTGATTGGAAGTGGGTTACAATTGTCTCTTTTGGCAGAGTTCCAAGATGAAGAAATATTTTTGTCCTTTGTCAAGCTTGAATACTTACCTGTTTTGTGCAAGCTTCACAGATGGAGACACCCCTATAATATTCACTGGAGCACCTGTGCCCCTTAATAAAAAGGGTGTTCTTTTGTCCCACACTAGTGTTCCAGCGTCCAGATGTGTAAACAGCTGCTGAGTGTCCTCTTCTTACACAGAATCTAGTTTGCATTTCATTCTAGTTACAAACCCATTCTAGTTACAAAGACAACAGACTTATTTTAAGAGAAGTAGGGCATAAAAAATGTATTGAACTGCATCTGGACAAAACATGGTGTTTTAGTGGCCGAACCAACAATGTTTTCTACGAACGAATAATGTGTCCATGATCATAAAAGTTGCCATTTTAAAATGTACAACAGTAAAGAAAAGCACATGGAGCAGCATGAACGTAAAAAAAAATAAAGAATAGGAACACAGGACAACTACTTACTTTTTTGCAGCACTCTCCTCATCCTTCTATACTGATCATGCTCCCTGATTTTAAGGTCCGACCACCGTTTCCTCAGTTGATCCTTGGATCGTCGTACCCCAAAATTCTTCTGCAGACTCTTCACAACTTTAGCCATGATCTTGGCCTTTCTGACATTTGGGTTGGGGTAAGGTCCATACTTCCCGTCATAGTCAGCCCTTTTCAAGATGTCCACCATCTCCACCATCTCTACAAGGGACATATTTGATGCCTTACATCTTCTCCTCCGGGATCGGGAGGATCGTGACGTTTCTGGCTCCGGGCTTTCCCCCTCCTCCTCGTTGCAGCTATTAGCATGCACCTGGTGTGTCTTCGCCATGTGCTCTTCCCCAATGCGCCGAACGAGAAGGGGCGGGGAATAGACTAGAAAGAACGTCAGGGGCGGGCGGTGTTTCACGCATGTGCAATGTATATAAAGCGTAACACGCATGCATCGTACGTATGATCTGTGAGCGGAGGAAGGAGTATCGGAAGCGCAGATCGTGATAACGAAGGTAATATTTAAACTTGGGCCTATACTGCTTATAGATTGAGACCTATATTGGGACAAGATTAGGAGAATTTAGCCTGGCCTTAGGGTTTGTCTTGTGTATTGCAGATAAAATGGATGGCTTCAATGACCACAACTTCCTCCCCCTGTTCATAGACAAGTACAGGGAGCTGCCCTGTCTGTGGCAGGTGAAACACCCACATTATAATCATAAACAAAAGAGGCAGGCAGCGCTGGAGAAACTGCTGGAGTTGGTGAAGCCGGTGGTCCCCGCGGCAACCATCCCCTATTTAAAAGCCAAAATTGGTGGCCTGAGGAGCACTTATCTTAGGGAGCGCAAGAAGGTCCAGGATTCCCAGAGATCTGGAGCTGCAGTAGATGACATTTATGTCCCCAGGCTGTGAGAGACTGCAATTTCTGTCAGACCAGACTGAAGTCAAGGAATCCCTCTCAACACTTCCTTCCACTCTTCCTTCCACCCTATCTTCCACCCCAGATGAGGCTTCCGACGTCCAACCTGGGACTTCCAGCCAGGAAGAAGTGGAGGAGCCCAGCTTGAGCCAGGTATAGCATTGTTCTACAGATTTCTGGTCAATAAATAAATGATGTTTACTAGATTTTTTTATTGATCACTAATTGCTGATTTAATAAAGTGTTTTACATATCAATAGACAGTAGTGGGCAAAAATAATTGTGACAAGAATGAAAAATGCTGGGCTCAGAATGATAGTCTTTTATATTTGTTAACATTCCCATGCAACAGTCATGAGATGAAAATTGTGTGTGATTGATGAAGAAAAAACTAAAACTATGTCCCTTTTTCATACACAGGAAGACCTCAGCCAGGAGGAGGCTGTGGAATGTGGCACACAGGAGGAGGCTGTGGAATGTGGCAGCCAGGAGGAGGCGGGGGTTAGTGGCAGCCAGGAGGTGGCCGGGTAAGTGGCAATCAGGAGGTGGCAGGGCCCAGTAGGAGCCTCACAGAATCCCAGGTTCCTCCCCTCCGCCTTCCAACCAAAAGACCCAGGAAGGGGAGGAACATGGAGGAGTCAGCACCTAGGCTGATTCAGGAGGCTTCTGCATCCCTCAGAGCCACCCCCACTCATGAAGAGGCCTTTGCTTGCATGGCTGCCACAAAACTGCAGGACATGCAGGAAGGCCAACACCTCATGTGTGAGGAAATCCTTTATAAAACATTAACTAAGGGGGTGAGGGGCAAAATCACACCCAATCACCAGTGTGAGTTGCATCATCCTCCTCCTCCTGCCACAACTCCAACACCACAGACACAGCGTGGAAGGAAGAGTGGAAGGAAGACAAGAAAGTGATGGCCTGGGTTCAATCTGGTCTGACAAAAGATGCAGGCTCTTGTATGACCACAGCCTGGGGACATGTATGTCATCTGCTGCTGTTCATGATCTCTTGGACTTCTGGACCAGATTGTACTCACTTAGATAAGGACTCCTCAGGCCACCAATTTAGCATTAAAATAATTGACGTGTGCCCTGGGGGCCAAAGGCTTCACCAATTTCTGCTGTTTCTCCAGCTTTGCCTCCCTCTTTCTTTGGTTAGGACTCCTTAATAAATTTGTTTTTTTTAAGAACACTTGCCTATGTGTGTTTTCCTTCAAAAAGGACAGTTTGTTTGTGAGGAGGCAGGTACATTTCCAAAATACAATGTGAAATTAACAAGAGACACCAAACAATCTCCTTGAGATTAAATAATACAAGATAAAAATGGTGTTGTGGTAACTTGACACACAAAACACACCCAAAACTATTCTGGAGTTAAAAAAAAATATTAAAAAAAATAACAGGAGATCAGGATTTAAAAAACTTAAAAAAAACAACAAAATCTAAAAACAAAAAAACAACAAATTTTTTCGGGAGATGTGACAAATAAAAATATTATATTCATGAAATCACGATAAATAATAAAGAAAGAGGTTTGTAAGAAGTCTGTGTGAATATGAGCAGCAAAACAACTTCATTCTTCTAGCATTATAAAGAAGAAGAGAGTGCGCTGCATTAAACAATTTAAAACATTGCAGCGTGACGAAAGTGCTATATCCATTACGAACGCTAATTTTACCAGACCGAGCAGTTCCGTCTCGAAATTTATTCTGAGCATGCGTGGCACTTTGTGCGTCAGAATTGACCACACACGGTCGGAATTTATGCGAACGGATTTTGTTGTCGGAAAATTTTATAGCCTGCTCTCAAACTTTGTGTGTCGGAAATTCCGATGGAAAACGTCCGATGGAGCCCACACACGGTCGGAATTTCCGACAACAAGCTCCGATCGTACATTTTCCGTCGGAAAATCCGACCGTGTGTACAGAGCATAAGTGTTACAGAGGAGGTCTGGTGCTAGAATTATTGCTCTCACTCCTTCGTGTGCAGCGATATGTAACGTGAATCACAGTCAATGTTTTCTTGGCAAATTTGCTTTGAATCTAGGACCCAGTTTTTTTTAACCACTTCAGCCCCGGAAGTTTTGGCTGCTTAATGACCAGGCCATTTTTTGCGACACGGCACTGCGTGGCTTTAACTGACAATTGCACGGTCGCATGACGCTGTACCCAAACAAAATTGGTGTCCTTTTTTTTCCACAAATAGAGCTTTCTTTTGGTGGTATTTGATCATCTCTGCGGTTTTTATTTTTTGCGCTAAACAAAAAAAGAGCATCAATTTTGAAAAAAACACAATATTTTGTACTTTTTGCTATAATAAATACCCCCAATTTTATAAAAAAAAGCAAAGTTATTCCTCAGTTTAGGCCGATATGTATTCTTCTACATATTTTTGGTAATAAAAATCGCAATAAGCGTATATTGATTAGTTTGCGCAAAAGTTATAGTGTCTACAAAATAGGGGATAGATTTATGGCATTTTAATTATTTTTTTTTTTATTTTTTACTAGTAATGGCGGTGAGCAGAGATTTTTATCGGAACTGCATATTATGGCAGACAGATTGGACACTTTTGACACATTTTGGGACCATTGACAATTATACAACGATCAATGCTATAAAAATGCACTGATTACTGTGTAAATGTCACTGGCAGGGAAGGGGTTAACACTAGGGGGCAATCAGGGGGTTAACTGTGTTCCCTAGTGTGTTTTCTAACTGTGGAGGATGGGAGTGACGGGAGGAAATGACCGGTCATTGTTCCTAGCTAGTAGGAACTCACGATCTGACTCTCCTCTCCTCACAGAACAGGGATTTCTGTGTTTGTTCTAGCTCTCGTGCCCGTGATCGTGCGTGGCTGGTGGTCACGCGCATTGGCACCCCCGCAGTACAGTGGGCTTGCGCCTGCTATCCCGCATAAAGGGACCGACGTACAGCTACAATGGTTCGCAGGATCATGCCGACCTGCCGCAGTATAATGAGGGCGGCTAGTCGGCAAGTGGTTAAACTAACAAATCTTACGGGTAGAACATATAATATGTTCTCCTTTAACCCTTTAATTGCCAGAGCCGGTTTGGAGGGTTTTTTTTTGCACACATTTAAAAAAATTATTTTAGGCCTGAAGATTACATAAAACCCCCAAAATAATATATATCTTCTGAAAGCAGACACCCTAGAGAATAAAAATGTTGTACATATTGTGACAGAACGTCCCACACTCCGCTTGAGTGTTTCCGTCAGTATACCACTTCCTCCCAGTCTGGATACAGATATCAAATATTCCAACTGCTCCCAAACACAAAACAAGGCGAGACTTGCTTAGATGCTAACATGGACTGTTTCATTATCACACACGGACGCAACAGATAGAATAACTCAGAGACTCTTCCCCCCCACCCTTGGAAAAGAGGGCGGGTTAAACTGTCCAAAGACAATGGACACACAGGTTAGGTGTGTTAAAACTTCTCCTCAGTAAACAGTCTTATCAGCAGGGGGCTGCTGGAGGAATCCCCCCTCCCTTCATAGAGATACACTTCCCAAATGATCACAGCAAAGAGTCCACAACAGAATGAGACAATATACAATATATACTTTTATACAAGATTGAGTCTGATTAGTACAGATCAGACTGGATTTCTCATTCACCTCACAAAGCGTATTGTTCCCTTGAAAATCCAGGGCCCATAATCAAAAGGCAAGAGGCTTGCATTCAGTCCTCTCCAAAAGCCTCTGTCCAGGCTAGGTCTGTCACATGTATAAATTTTTATGTCACACGTTTTCTAGAAAACGAAACATTTTAGTAAAAAACACATTAAATTGAATCTTTAAGCAAAAAAAAGCAATACATTACCCAATGGGGGAGATTTACTAAGACGAATGTGCTGCGCCGGTTCACACCTTAATTGGTGCGCCGGAAAAGTCATTGATTGAATGTGTGAACCGGCGTACGCAGACGATTTACATAAATATGTAAACTGCAACTGGTGCTAGGGTAACTGCAGTTTTCTCATTGATAATAGCGCACGCCCAATCCAATTGGTTAATTTCATCTCATTGGATGTGTCTTGTTAAGCGATTAGTAGGTGTTCTCAGTGAAATAACCCTTTTGATGCTAATCTCATTCCTATGACTTCTAATATATCTTTGAAATGTGTTTTTTTTTGTATTTGTACCCAAATCTTTCAATACATTACAAAGAACAGAGAAGTGTTTCTAAACCCAATAAATTAATATTTTCCGATCTTGATCTTTAAAGGTGACCATACACTGCAATCAGTTAGATCTTAAAAAATTAGATTTAGTGCAAGAGCCTGTTTGATTTCCTATAATTTGAATTAATTGTTCAAGTGTGTCTTCCTATTTCCTATTTTGCCGAAATATTGAGTTGTACAGAGATTGGCCAATCAGATTGCATAGTGCATGACCATCTTAAGTGCCAAATTTGGAATATAGATGTGCTATGACTCACTTGTATTTTCCTATTGATATTTCTTGGGCATTATACAAGGCACATGAGAACCCACCTTTTTTCAAGACATGCTAGAGTGATCAGGAATCTTCAAACTACTACTCTCCAGCTGTTGCGGAACTACACATCCCATGAGGCGTTGTAAAACTCTGACATTCACAGACATGACTAGGCATGATGGGAATTGTAGTTCCTGAACAACTGGAGGGCCGTAGTTTGAAGACCCCTGTGCTAGACCATTATTATGCCTCCAGAATTGGCAGTGTAGCATCTATTCAACTTCTCTCTGCTGGTGGACACAAGAACCTACATCTATAGATATATATTAGGGCAGGACAGTGGTGTAGTGGTTAGCACTTTCACTCAACAGCAAAAAAGGGTTGCTGGTTCGAATCCCGCCTGTGACACCATCTGTCTGGAGTTTGCAGGTTCTCCCTATGCCTGCGTGGGTTTCCTCCAGGTACTCCGGTTTCCTCCCACACTCTAAAAACATGCTGGTAGGTATATCAGATCCTGTCTAAATTGGCCCTAATTTTCTTAATTTGCAAATAAGGATCGCCTCTGCCTCAGAGAACAGTGAGCGGGGCATGGTGGTGAGAAGAAATTAGCAGCAGTACAAGCAACTTCCTGTAGGGGCGTGATGTCATTCCTGTGTGCTGTCTGCCACTTCCAGGAAGGAGATATGCGCCACGGACACATACCTATGCGCACACAGCACTTGTGCATCTAGCTGCAAGAGTTCATATTTGGATGTAAATTAATACTAAAGCAGATACAGGTTTCCAGGACTATACTAACAAATGTTTATAGTGAAAGGCAACTGGTATTTTCTATAAAAATAAGGTCCAAAGGGGCCATTGACATGCATCCCAGTTGAACTTAGGAATGTGTCTTTGCAAAGTTCAACTAAATGAAATCTGTTCTTATTTTTGCTTGGGGATAGAGTGCAGAGGGATTAGAAGTCTTGTCAGGTTTTGGGGATGTCTGCAACCCTGTTAGGGTGAAAACACCTCCCAAATGTTGCCACTTTCTCCTTCAAATTTATTCACTTCCTGTCACCTAGCTAAACAGGAAGTGAGGGTAAAACCCTACCAATGTCTTTCCTTGGGGACACACAGGTCAATATAAATAGTTTCCTCATTAGGTAAATTGCACTCTAGCATTTTGCTCTGTTTCTTGGACTTTGGGGGTTTATTTACTAAAGGTAAATCCACTTTGCACTAAAAGCGTACTTGGAAGTGCAGTTGCTGGACATCCGAGGGAGACATGCAAGAGGGAGAAAAAAAAGCACACACAGCATCTTTGCTTCTACATGATTGGATGATAAAATCGCCAGTGCTTGCCCTCCGATTTACAGCGCGTACACTTGTATTGCAGAGTGTATTTGCCTCTATTAAACCCCAAAATACCAGCTAGATTGACCTGTGTGTCACATGTTGGCAACCTAACATGACCTGTGTGCAAATATCATTAAAAAAATACATAAACGGTGAACCAGCGTAAGCTTATAGTTGCGCCCATTCAGCCATTTGCATTGCTTGACATTTACTAAGATTTTGGCCACGCAAAGTGCAAATGTACTTGCAGGCACAGCAGGCTTGCTCAGAAAAAGTTACTTTCTCATTCTATTTTGGGCAAATTTGTTAGTTGGGCAGTTGTTACTACACTTCTTCACATCACCCCACATCACCCCATAATATTGGCACCTCCGTGCCAATCTTCTGTTAATTTTCTGTTGATATTGAATTGAAGATGCAGTGCACCATGTCCATAGTGGCGCTTCAGATTTAATTCTCCCGTGCGCCGAGTTCACTATAGTAAATGGGGATTAGCACTCTGTTACCGACGCAAACGTTTAGTAAATATGAAATTGTACTTTGCGCCTCTATCGATGGTGCAAACGTTTCGTAAATCAGCCTAAAAGTTTGGTAAATTATAAAAGCCGAGATTGTACTAAGTAAATAGATACCCAACATATCAAACCTTAAATTTGTGTGTGCCCCTGAAATGGCGACAAACTTCTGTACCCTATATTGTATATGTATACTGGAAGAATTATTCCTCTAGTGGGACTTTAAAAGGTAAACTTCTCTATAAGTAGGGACGTAGGGTATGAGTTTGAGATATTTATTTAAAGGTGATAGTAGAAAAACACAATCTACATATAAACAAGTGAGAATACAAAATAGACAAGTTGGGTATACAGGATGCAAAAAATGTTCAAAAATCTGATCAAAAATAAACATGCAATAGATGGGGTACAATCAAGGCTCCGTTGTATGTGGTTATACAAACAAGAAAAGACCCAACGTTTTGAGTTTATGATAGATATTACTCTTCTTCAGGGGTATAGGATTGTGACCATGACGGAAGATATGTCTATAAATTAGAAAGACAATTGTAAACATAAAATGTAATGACAAGATAAAAAATCAACATGTATACTTATGTCATTTAAAAGGTTTTATTTACACTGACCATAAGGTATTGCTTGGGAACTCAGATATTGTTTTGCATCCAATTTAAAATCAAGGGGAGGGGGGAGAGAGTGCTACTGTCCTGCGCGACGCTGGCTCTGGGATGTCCGGGCAGGGGCTGACTAACAGAGGCCCACGGAGAAAATTCTCCCACAAGGGCGGCAGAACCCCAAACACTATGGCCGTGGTCCAGGGGGCGAGAAGAGGTCGCTGGAAGAACAAAAGAGGTACACATCAGTGTGCCAGGCTGTAGATGCCCCCCGAGCCGTTGGTGCGCGCAGCTGCCTCTGCCCACATGCATCTAATGCATGTGGGTGATGGACACGACTGGCGTTCGGGATGCCGGGCATGATGACGTCAGACGTCTGGCGCCGCAGCACCGGGCATGACGCGGCAGTGACAGAGGCATGCGTTGGCAGCCCACGACGCAGTTAGAATGGGAGGGGCGGTATGACAGTGTGACCTGAAACCACACCTCCCATGTAAGGGGAGTCGCCTGTGTCAAAAAGGCACAGGACAGCCCCCTACGTCGAGTGGGGAAAATCCATGAGCCCATGCCAGGCAAACCCCACTGGACATGGCAGAAACTACAAATAGCACAGGACAGTACAGGACACTTCACCGTCTATGCACAAATTATTGTGCATGATTGAACAAACAGAATGGTGTAAAGGACAGATTATACAGATTGCAGTGCATTTAAAAAATCTTCAACTGAATAAATTGCATGAGAAAAATAATAATGAACGCTGATGGATAGATATACATGGAGAAAGACAATTTGATAATGATACAGGCAGATTCCAAAGATGAGCAAAGTACACCTCATTATGTTAACATACATAATGTTTAGTAGGGAGTATTTGCATATATTCCAAAGCTCCAAAAAAAAAAAAAAAAAAAAATAAAAAAAGGGGAGTTGATTTATAGTTTTGGTATGTGTATTAAAAAGGGAGTCCACCTAAACAAAATGATTAAAAGCCAGCAGCTACAAATACTGCAGCTGCTGACTTTTAATAAACGGACACTTACCTGTCCTGGAGTCCAGCGATATCGGCAGCCGAAGCCAATCAATCCCTCGGCTCTCGGCTGCTGCCGCCGCCATTCTCTGTGAGGGAATCAGGAAGTGAAGCGTTGCAGCTTCACTTCCCGGTTCCCTACTGCACATGCTCGAGTCGCGCTGCGCGTCCTAAGTGGTCCCCAGGAGACAGCAGGGGGGTGCGGGAAGGGGCGTGACTCCCGCGGGAGTCTATTCCGGGAAGTGGGTGCAAATACCTGTAGTAGACAGGTATCTGCACCCCCCTCCCCCCCTGAAAGGTGCCAATTGTGGCACCGGAGGGGGGGGGAATCAGATGAGCGGAAGTTCCACTTTTGGGTGGAACTCCGCTTCAAGGTGGTTCATTGGGCTCTCATTCTTCCTTTTTTTTCTTTATTTTATCCAAATTTATAGTACACAAAGAATTAAAAAAAAATGTCCCTACTCAATAGGGATATACATTATCACATTTTATTTCCAAACCTTTATCTACCCTTACACTCCCCCCCTCCACCCTCCACCCCACTCCTAGACCCTTTTTTCTCCTCTTCTCTAAGTAATCTTAATCTCACTATATTTCTTTGTTAATTTAAACTTTTTCCACTTTTCCCATCTCTTAATGAATCCCTCTCTAGTATCCTCGTGGCTATATCTTAGATGTTCCATGTCATATATTTCTTCTATTTTATCAAACCACTCTCTGATTTTTTGGCTCTCTGCTTCCTTCCATTTCCTTGGCATTAAGCTTTCTGCAGCGTTCATCATATGTACAATCATTGAGTTGCTATATTCTTTTGTCGGAATATCTACCCCGTGAAATAGACATGTCCATGGTTCCTCAGGTATATCTATATTAGTAATTTCCTTAATATAACTCAGTGGTTCCCCTTTGTTTACAGCTCCGCCAACACTCCGTTGTTTGTCCTATTTGATATTTCCCTAGTGTTTCTGGGGTTCTATACCACCGGGTTACGCACTTATAGTTTATTTCCACCATCCCATTATTTACTGATGATCCATGTACTATGAATACTACTTATAAATGTCGGAACTTCCAGCTCCTCTACTTCTATCAAGGTTTTATATATCCTAGATATATTCCCACTTGTTTTTTCAATGGTACATAGTCGCTCTATCAATGTAAGTGCTTCTCCTTCTCTTATTGGATGAGGAAGTGCTGCTATGAAGTGTTTGAGCTGAAAATACCTCCATCCATTAATCTCCATCACATCTTTTTTTATTTTTAATTCTTGTAAAGTGCAAATTTTTCCCTCTTGTGTTATATCACGTAGTTGTGCGTTTTTCTTTTTTAATCCAATTCCCCCCTATTGAACTTTTCCCTGGTGCAAATAGATTATTTTCCTTTAGTGCCATCAATGGTGAATTATATTGTGTAGTGCATCCCAAATTTTCAAAACTATCCGTGTCAATGTGTGTGTATTTTCTCCCAATGTCCTATAGTGTGGTGGTATCCATATATTCCTCCCTAGTTGTGTATTAGCCATTATGTGTTCTATATTTACCCACCTTTTCTCATTATTTGATTTAGCCCATTCCACCACGTGTGTTAACAAAACCGCCTCGTAGTATTTTTGAAAGTATTTTTGAAAGTCAGAGACATTTAATCCCCCATTTAATCCCCCTCTGGAGTTGCCAGAGAGATTCTAGGTTTCTTATTGTGCCATATTAATTTAGTGATTAAAGTTCTTAATGTTCTAAAATATGCTGGGGGTATATATATGGGGAGCATCTGAAACTTGTACATGATCTTCGGAAGTATTATCATCTTTAGCCACTTTCCACCTGGCCTATAGCAGATTGACGGCCGGGCGGTGGTTCAGTTATCCTGACTGGGTGTCATATGTCGTCCAGCAGCATAACAGCCGCAGCGCGCCCGTGGGGGCGCGCATTGCGGCGATCGGTGGAGCGGTTTCTCAGTATGACACACCGCTACACCGATCTTGGTAAAGAGCCTCTGGCGGAGGCTTTTTACCACGTGATCAGCCGTGTCCAATCACAGCTGATCACGATGTCAATAGGAAAAGCCGTTTATCGTCTTTTCCTCACTCGCGTCTGACAGACGTGAGTAGAGGAGAGCCGATCAGCGGCTCTCCTGACAGGGGGGGTTTATCAGCGCAGCCCCCCTTCGGATGCCCACACTAGACCACCAGGGAAGCTGCCAGGACCACCAGAGAAGGGGACAACATGTGGATGGCCAGGTATGTACCCCATGGCCATCCACATGTGCAAATTATGCCCGATCTGTGCCTGTGACTGGCACCATTATATATCAGTGATGCCCAGTAATGCCACCCATCAGTGTCATCAGTGCCACCAATCAGTGTCATCAGTGCCACCCATCAGTGTCCATTGGTGCCACCTGTTAGTGCCCATCTGTGCCACCTATCAGTGCCAACCATAAGTACCCATCAGTGCCACCCATAAGTACACATCAATGCCACCTATGAGTGCAAATAAGTGCCGCCATAGAGTGCCCATCAGTGCCTGTGTTGCGTTTGTTACAATATGATTTTTTTAATTAATCAGACTTACGATACATGGGACATAACATTACACAATAGTGGTTGGTCATAGAGATATCGTCAGTTTTTTGGCTTGATTAGATTTCTCAAACAAATGCTGTTTTATACAATGGGGGTAAATATCATTGTTGTATTCAATTGACAGTTTTCAACAGGCTATTGTCTCTATAGCTACAGTACACAAGAAAGAGATTTAGTTGTTTGAGTTTTTTTCAGCTCTCAAACTGAAAGAATGACTGTTAGATTACTGTCAGGTGTTGGCTTGATTAGACAATGGGTACGTAGATACCATTTTTGTATTCAATTGACAGTTTGCAACAGTCCATTGTTTCTACAGCCACAGTAAACAGGTATGTTTTCTGTTGTTTGGTAACTATGGTAAACAGCCTGACAGATAAAAGGGGTGAGTAGGGACACTCACACATACACACCATCATGCTTTTAAGATCAGAAGCTGCCACTCATGATACAAGAACACTGCCTGGTGTCCAAGAAGCATCGTTGCCAATGGAGATCACGAACATACAGTAACAGAAGATAAGTAACTTTTAAGTGTATTTGTACTGTTAGACCATAGGCTGTTCATTTGCTAGGCATTTTTGCTTGTTATAGATATCTGTCAGTCTTGTATTGTATTCCTAAGATTGTAATAGTTTTGTATGTACAGCATCTTTGTATAGTAAAAGCACAATTTACACACTGCAGAAATCTCAGCTTCCTTGCTTATACCACAGAGTAACCTTGCTAGATAGACGCACGCAAAACATTTGGGGGCTCATGCCGTGAACTGTGCTATAATTTAATTGAAGCGGACATGTTTTTCTGTAGTGTGTTGTGTAGCTTGTGCTAGGTAAAATGCTGTGTAAGCTGTTTAGGAAAAGCAAGGCTGCAGAGGGTTCTGGTGGCCAGAAGGAAGTGTGCAGCTTAGCTATCTGGGCCAGAGACAATGAGTGGGAGCCTCTTGCTAAAGAATTTGTGAAGTATGCTTCTCCCTTGAAGCTGACTTGGGGTGATAAAGTCTCAGATCATTTTGTAGATTTTAGCCTTAAGGGGTTGGATTTAAGTAAAAAAGAGAAGAGGTCAGTGTCCACAGTGGGCTGGTATTTCCTGAATGCTATTTACACCGAATCACAGAGAAGGGAGAAGGCAGAGGCAGAAGTTAAGGTATTAAAAGACCAGCTAGCAGTTGCTTCAGAGTGTGTGCGTTCAACTGCTAGTCGGGCTGATAATTTACAAGAGCGGTGTGCAGCCCTCATGACCAAATCAATTAATGCCTTAAGGAAAAGGAAGGGCCGTAAACATGTTAGTAAAGCCAGGTTACGTGCCATTGTCACATCCCAAAATTGGGATTGTGAGGATGTGCTCTCCTCAAATGATAGTGAGGATGAGGAGATAGAGTTTGATATTTCGCATGATGATCTGCTAGTGCGAAAGAAAAAGTATGCCAGACCTCTCATTACTAAGCATAGGAAATGGCAACATGATAGAGAGGATATGGCAAATGGGGAGGTGCATTATCGCAACCCCAGAGATGTTAAATTTGAAGAAGTACGGGAGTTTACACTAACTGAACTCAATGAGCTGGCAAAACAATACAAACAAAGGTCTGGGGAGTTCCTATTGACCTGGCTCCTACGCTTATGGGATGAAGGGGCGGACAGTGTTGTTTTGTCAGGTAAGGAAGCAGTGACTATGGGAGTGTTAACCCATGATCCACAATTGCGTCAGGCAATGCGAAAAGCCCGAGAGTTTAGCGTGAATTTTTCACTGTTAGACCTCGTGAGAGATGGAATAGTCCGAGTATACACTAGTCCTACTGACCTGGAAAATACCTACTCATGGAGAGCAATAGGAGAGGGTATTTCCAGGTTACGTGAGATGGGTTGTATAACTGGATTAAATACATTTCCAGAATGGATGGGTCCAGATATGGAACCCTTTACGTCTGCTCTGCACTCTAAGCTGATGAAGTCTGCACCATTTAATCTCAGGGCTCCATTATTGTCCTTGTTGGGAGGCCTGGGATTAAACAGCAAGATTCTTGAAGCCACAACCCTTTTAAGCCAGTTGGGGGAGCTAGAGGAGATTAAAACAAAACCTGTCAGGGCAGTAGATAAGGCCAGACAGGAAGAATACAAGCAGAAAAGAACAGAGAAGAAAGGGAATGGGGTAGAGAAGACAGGAGGTGAAGAGAAAACCAGGCTTGTTATTTCTAGGAAAGAAATGTGGGTGGACCTATTAAAGGCAGGAGTACCTAAATATGAGATAGATGGATTTTTCTACTGCAGAAATGCTGAAGAGGTGGAAACATTTAGTAGGGAAAACTGTCAGGGTTAGAAACACTACTCCTAGTGAAGATAACATCAGCCTAGAGATATGCCCCGTACACACGATCGGACATTGATCGGACATTCCGACAACAAAATCCATGGATTTTTTCCGATGGATGTTGGCTCAAAGTTGTTTTGCGTACAAGCGGTCGCACAAAGTTTTCGGAATTTCCAATCGCCAAGAACGCGGTGACGTACACCACGTACGACGAGACTAGAAAAGGCCAGTTCAGAACCAAGCGCGGCACCCTTTGGGCTCCTTTTGCTAACCTCGTGTTAGTAAAAGTTTGGTGAGAGACGATTCACGCTTTTTCAGACTTGTGGTTTTCAGATCGTTTTCTGCTGTTCAGTTTGTGCTTGTGGGTTTGTATCTGCTCTTCAGTGCGTGCAGTCAGTTCGTATTGTACTATTCAGTGCGATCTTGTCCGCTCGTTACTGTTTTTCAGGTCGCTCTTCACAGGCCTTGCTGTTCTTCAGTGTGTTCTGTTACTTCGTTCTGAGCAGCCGACCGTTTTCTAGCCATCTTGCGTATACGTACTCCTCATAGAGTTCGTGCTGTGCGGGGGCTTGGTGTTGGGGTCCTTACCTTGACACAAGTCCAGTCCATGAACAGGGTGGGGAGGAGTTCATGGACCAAGAATTGGTTGCTTCAGCGTGACCAGTTTTGTCGTATGCCTTTGCTCCGTGAGATCCGTGAGAATAATCCTGATGATTTCAGGAACTTTCTCCGGATGACGGACCCCGTATTTCACCATTTGTTGGCTTTGCTGACCCCTTATATTAGCAGGCAGGATACCTGCATGAGGCAAGCCATCACTCCGGAGCAGAGGCTTGTCGCCACCCTGCGGTACTTGGGGAGAAGCCTGCAGGACTTGAATTTCTCGACAGGCATCTCCCCCCAGGCTCTGGGGATCATTATCCCAGAGACCTGTTCTGCCATCATCCAGGTCCTGCAGAAGGAGTATATTAAGGTAAGATTTTTATCCTTTAATATCACATGTTATTGTATGAAATGTTTGCTAATGTATTGTATTTCTTTCCTCATTCCCCAATTACCATGATTGTAATATGCTGTGAATGTCCCCTTTGTCCTCATGCATGCTGGATTTTTATGTAATTATTTTTGTTGTCCTTCATACATATTTGCCTTCACTTACCTCCCCAGCATGGTCTCCTGGCCCTATATTCACCTCGTGTAGTCACTTAACAATGTATTTTATCAGCTCCATAGTAACGATTTACCCCAAACACCCCCTAAAATGTTTTTAAATGTGATTTGTGCTTTAAATTTAGGCAGAGTGCCAGAGACTTGTTTTGGGGGTCCCCAAATCAATTTTAACCCTCCCTCCCCCCAACTGTTAAGTCAGCTGATAACAATTCTCTATCTATCCTCAATCAT
Organism: Aquarana catesbeiana; assembly: GCF_042186555.1. Classification (NCBI taxonomy): domain Eukaryota; kingdom Metazoa; phylum Chordata; class Amphibia; order Anura; family Ranidae; genus Aquarana; species Aquarana catesbeiana. The sequence goes on along the minus strand of NC_133329.1, from coordinate 189,758,600 downwards.
CTATCTGCTGACTTTGCCAAACCCATACACACTATACCCACCTCTTTTGTGGTCAGATTTATGGATGAATTCCCCAAAGCATGCCTGCCTGTATACTTTCAAATGTTACTGTTTCAAGTTTCTGTATACTATTATTATTTTGATAGGTAATAGCAGAATGTCCAAATGTGCTCAAATGTTTACAATGTGTATTTATATCTTTGTATTATGACACTTCTTACCTGTCCAGTGGGCTGCCAATAGTGTAATAAGGAGGGGCTGTTCAAAGTAATACCCATTATTTAGGCATTCATCTCTCAATGAAGTGGAGAGGGTTACCTGTCCAAGAGTCCCCCCCCATAATGTTAGAAATAGCCCATGAGGGGGGGGAGGGGGAATCTGATAGGTGTACCTTATACTTTGGTCATTAAAAACTTCCTCAAATAAATGTTATCTTGATGTTGGCCAAGAATGTTTGTGTCTAATCAGCTTTCCCTGTTTATGTGCAAAATGACTAAATTTATTTTTTCGTTTGACTCCACAGTTTCCTTCCACGCCAACAGGAATGGCAGACTGTGGCCTCCCACTTTGCCCAGCGGTGGGACTTTCCTAACTGCGGAGGGGCAATTGATGGGAAACACGTCCACATCGTCCCACCACCCAACTCGGGGTCGTACTATTATAATTATAAGGGGTTCAATAGTGTTGTGATGTTGGCGGTGGTGTCGGCTACTTATGAGTTCCTGTATGTGGACATCGGGAAGAATGGCCGGATGTCCGATGGTGGAGTCATCGCCCAGACGGAGTTCTACAGGCGTCTCCAGAATGGCAGCTTGGACTTGCCACCTCTAGAAGACAATGTGGAAGGACTCCCATTCGTCTTTGTTGCGGATGAAGCCTTTGCGCTGGGGGACCATCTTATGCGGCCATTCCCGATGAGGACCCTCACCCCGGGCCAGAGGGTTTTTAATTAGCGGTTGGCCAGAGCCAGAAGAGTGGTGGAGAACACGTTTGGAATCATGGCCAGCCGGTTCTGCCTATTTCTTACACCCATACATATGGCGGAGTATAAACTGAATCATATAATCCTGGCGTGCTGTGTTCTACACAACTTTTTACGGCATTATTCTGCCAACTATGCTGGCTCAGTTGGGCCTGAGGCTGGAATTCAAAATGAAACAACCCTGACGGCGCTTGAAAGTGGCCGTCCTGGCTTGCCCCCCCCGAGTGCCCGTGATGTCCGGCTAAGATACCTTGAATTCTTTACGGGTAGGGGGGCTATCAATATGCCAGACAATGTCTGAAACCTTTTTCAAATAAAAAAAAATAACTACTCAAATCTTTGGTGACATTTACTGCTTGTGTTTGTTTTAGCTGACCCTGACAGAAATGTGGTGAGTCCTGAAAATGGCGTGATTGTGTAACCTTACAAAGCACTGTTGGGTGTTATTTACTAAAGGCAAAGACACTTTGCACTACAAGTGCACTTGAAACTGCACTTGTAGTGCAAAGTGGATTTGCCCTTAGGAAATAACACCCATTATCACAGAAAACACCAATTAGAGCACAGCAAAAGTGTTGGAGCGTTGAAACAATAATCCACACATTCTTGATTAACAATCTTTTTAATACCAGCACAATCACATGTGCATTTAGAAAAGGTTTTTAAAACAAACCAACATGTTGTTGTATAACAATTTTTGGGGTCACATTAGAAAAAGTAGAAATGTCCATTTAAGATAAAACAGGCATGTTTAAAACCAACATGAAAGACACAAATCTTGAACTTACAAAGTTCACATTTGGTAGAACTTGAAGGCAATATCAGACATGAGTATTTACAAACTGTGTATGATATTGCGTTCAGATGAGGTGAAGTCACCCCAGGAAAAGCCAAATTTTGAATATGCACACAAATTTACGAATGTCAACATGTGCTACCTGCCATCACGGGAGATCAAGGGACGTGTTTTGGGGGTGCAACCCCTTCCTCACAGCTTTATTATTGAGGAAGGGGTTTCACCCCCAAAATGCCTACATTGATCTCCCGTAATGGCAGATAGCACATGTTGACACACTGTGTGCATCTTCAAAATTTGGCTTTCCTCAAATTTGTCAAAAAATGTCAATAATGTTTAGCACACAAAAAACCAAAGGAATTTGGAGGGGTTTTAAACTCTCCCTAAAACATCAATGATGTTCTTCATTTTTTGTTGATGTTTTTCTGGATGTTTTCCAAGTCCCTATTACACCCCATGATCTCCCCGATCAGGATCTGTGCACTTTCTGAGGTGAAAGGATCTGGATCCACAACATCACGATCACCTAAAAAGATAGAAACCAAAAAACACCATGTATTATAAATATGCCACCATCCATCTCTTACCTGAGCCTGTGGTCGCAGACACCTGCTGCCAATTTCCACCACGTCTTCCTCCTCCTGCTCTGCTTGGCTTGGGTGGATTTCCCCTTTTTCCAGAGGTGGGGGGTCTCTGGTCTCCTCAGATGAGGGGTGTCCTCCGAGTCTTTTATCCCCTATGTACAAAAAAAAGTATACTTAGCACACAGATATTTGATGGCAGAACTATAAATATGAAACATTGCTTGGAAGTGGGGTACAATTGTCTGTTTTGGCAGAGTTCCAAGATGTTGCATTTCTATTGTCCTTTGTCAAGCTTCAATACTTTACCTGTTTTGTACAAGCTTCACAGATGGAGACACCCCTATAGTATACACTGCAGCACCTGCGTGGGGCCCATTAATAAAAAGGGTGTTCTGGTGTCCCACACTAGTGCTCCAGCGTCCAGATGTGTAAACAGCTGCTGAGTGTCCTCTCCTTACACAGAATCTAGTTTGCATTTCATTCTAGTAACAAACACATCTACACAACCAAATTATTTTCAGACAAGTAGGCCCTAAAAAATGTGGGCAAATGCATATGGCCTGTCAGCGAAATTTGGTTGTACGCAAAGCACACAGCCAAATCTCCTGTTTCTAATCATAATAGCAATTTCGTCTAATGATACAAATGCATCTCACCTTTTGATCGTATCCATCCTCTGGTGTGTGCCCCATCCAGACAACTAGACAAAACACATCCTTCTTACATTCTCATCTCAGCAAGACTGCCCTTATAGCTCTCAGTCTGCCTCCTTTATTCAAAAGACCACAAAAGCAATCACAAACAGGAAGCCCTGGCCCCAACAGCCAATCGTTTCCTTCACAGGATATGACCTCAGCCTCACAGGATGTGAGTGACCATATAAGGATTTAACAACAGAACACAAAACAACCAATGAACAATGATTACAGGACATGATACAATATACTAAATGACGATGACTAAAGTTCCTCGTGCATGGGAGATTATCTGCAGGTGTATGTCATGGCACCCCAAACATGTTAATCAGGCATACCAGGGGTGACAAGAGCAAAACACCTCTAAACCGATAATGTCTTTGCAGAGTGAACGCATCCCCACCAGACGATCGTTCTGTGCATTGCACAGGGGCCCTTTTGCTGGCAGACATGTCCTCTCTCCGCAAACACCTCTCTCCAAACACCAGGAAGTTTTCCACTACCTAACAGATCTCAGCCAGCGTCGATCTGCCGCAGTCAGCTCTTTAGAGCGGGCTGTGGTTGAACACACACTGGGAGACTTATGACAACACATTAATATAAAATTTCCACAACAGGTCAAAACAATGGTGTTTTCTAGGCCGAACGAAAAATGTTTGATACGAACGAATAATGTGCCCATGAACATGAAAGTTGACATTTTAAACTGGATAACAGTTAAGAAAAGCACATGGAGCAGCACGAACGTAATAAACATAAAGAATATGAACACAGCACAACTACTTACTTTTTTGCAGCACTCTCCGGATCTTTCTGTGCTGCTCGTTTTCTCTTAATTTGAGGTCCGACCACCGTTTCCTGAGCTGATCTTTCGACCGTCGTACCTTGAAATTCCGGTGCAGACCCTTGACCACTTTCGCCATGATCTTGGCCGTTCTGACATTGGGGTTGGGGTAAGGTCCATACTTCCCGTCATAGTCGGCACTCTTCAGGATGTCGACCATCTCCAACATCTCCCCAAAGGACATATTTGATGCCTTAAATCGTCTCCTTCTGGATCGGGACATTTCTGCCTCCAGGCTTTCCTCCTCCTCCTCCTTGGTGTAATTATCTGACACCTGCTCTATCTCCTCCATGTGCTCTTCCCCACTGCGACGAATGAGAAGGGGCAGGGAATAGACTAGAAAGAACGTCAGGGGCAGGCGGAGTTTCACGCATGTGCAGTGTCTATAAAGCGTAACACGGTTGCCTAGTACGTACGATCTGTGAGCGGAGGAAGGAGTAATGGAGGCGCCGATCGTGATTGCGAAGGTAAGATTTAACATTGGGCCTATACTGCTTCTAGATTGAGGCCTGTATTTGCACAAGTTTAGAAGAAATTAGGGGTTGTCTTGTGTTGTGTCTTACAGTGAAAATGGATATCTTGAAAGATAAGGACTTTATGCCAATCTTCACTGATATGTTCAGGGAGCTGCCCTGTCTATGGGAGATAAACCACCCTGAATATAAGAACCAAACAAAGAGGAAGGCAGCGCTGGATAATTTGTTGGAATTTGTGAAGACAGTGATCCCCATGACAGACATCACCTATTTGAAGATCCTAATTGGTGGCCTGAGGAGCACTTATCTAAGGGAGCACAAGAAGGTCCAGGATTCCCAGAGATCAGGAGCTGCAGATGACATTTATGTCCCCAGGCTGTGGTACTATGACAGACTGCATTTTCTGGCAGGTCAGAACCCAGGCCAGGACTCTCCAATCTTCCTTCGACGCTTCCTTCCCCCCCGCTGAGGCTTCTGACGCCCAACCTGGGCCTTCCAGGCAGCAACATGTGGAGGAGCCCAGCTTGAGCCAGGTATAGCATTCCTCTAAATCTTCATGGTTGTCCAATCAATGATGTTAACTAGATGTTAGTTTGGAGTACTAATTTATGATTGTGATTTATAATGCAAAAACTAAAACCATGTCCCTTTTTCATACACAGGGAAGTCTCAGCCAGGAGGTGGCCGGGCCAAGCAGGCTGCCTGATATCCAGGTCCCTCCCCTACACCTTCAAAGACAAAGTGGCAGGAAGAGGAGTAACCTGGAGGAGGCTGCCATAGGCCTCTTTTGGAAGGCTACAGAGGCCCTGAGAACCCCCCACAGTGTGGAGGAGGACTTTGCTGGCATAACTGCCTGCAAAATGCTGCAGATGGAGGAGGGCCAACGATTCCTGTGTGAGTCCTTAATTTTGGAAGCTGTCAATAAGGGGTTGAGGGACCAAATAACATGTGCTACCCACATTTGTGACCCCATACATAGTCCTCCTCCTCCTCCTCCTCCTCCTCCTCCAGGTCCTACTCCTCCTCCTCCTCCTTCTCCTCCAGGTCCTACTCCTCCTCCTCCTCCAGGTCCTACTCCTCCTCCTGCCACATCTCCAACACCAGAGCCACAGCCGGGAAGGAAGTGTGGAAGGAAGACCAGAGAGTGATGGCCCTGGGCTCAGTCTGGTCTGGAAAAATATGCAGCCTCTTGTAGTACCACAGCCTGGGGACACAGATGTCATCTGCTGCTTTCATGATCTCTGGGACTTCTGGACCAGAATGCACTCCCTTAGATATGGACTCCTCAGGCCACCAATTTTGCTGGAAAAGAATTGATGTCTGCCCTGGGGGTCAAAGGCTTCTCCAAAAAGGAATTTTTGTTTTAATTATACTCGCCTATGTGTGTTTTCCTTCAAAAAGGACAGTTTGTTTGTGAGGAGGCAGGTACATTTCAAAAATGCAATGTGAAATTAACAAGGGACACCAACACCAAGCAATCTCCTTGAGATTAAATAATACAAGATAATAATGGTGTGGTGGTAACTTGACACACAAAACACACACAAAAATATTATGGCGTAAAACCCAAAAATTAAAAAAAAAACATCAGCCTTAAAAAAAATACAAACCCCCCCCCAAAAAAAAAATCAGCCTTGAAAAAAACAAACAAAACAAAACTAAAATTGGTCAGATGTGACAAATCAAAATATATTGAGGGAATCACGATAAATAATAAAGAAAGAAGTTTGTGGGAAGTCTGTGTGAATATCAGCAGCAAAACTACTTCATTCTTCTCACATTATTAAGAAGAAGAGAGTGCGCTGTATTAAACAATTTAAAACATTGCAGCGTGACGAAAGTGCTCTATCCATTCCGAACGCTAATTTTACCAGACCGAGCTGTTCCGTCTCGGAATTTCTTCTGAGCATGCATGGCACTTTGTGCGTCGGAATTGTCCACACATGGTCGGAATTGACGCGATCGGATTTTGTTGTTGGAAAATGTTATAGCCTACTCTCAAACTTTGTGTGTCGGAAAGTCTGATGGAAAATGTCCGATGGATCCCACACACGGTTGGAACTTCCGACAACACGCTCCGATCGCACATTTTCCGTCGGAAAATCCGACCGTGTGTACGGGGCAATAGAGGAAACAGAACAGACCCCTCCTGTTAGCCCCAAACCAATTCCCAAAACTGAACATGAACCCAAACCCAAATCCCTTTATCCTGGGGAGGAATTAGAGAGAATCAGAAAAGGGGATTGGGAGGTTCCTTATCCTTTATGAAGGGAAGGTGAGTCTCCTGTAATAGCCTTGAGGGCAGTGACAGCAGGAGACCGATGCCCATATGCACCTGTTACTGTATGGTGGGGGAAGTCATCTTCTCCTACACATGTAATGGCTTTAGTTGATAGCGGAGCTGATGTTACACTTTTGCGAGGAAATCCTTCCCATTCCAAAGGAGAATTGATTTATGTAGAAGGTTTGGGAGGGAAAACTACACCAGCAGTTAGGATACGGGTGAAATTGGCTATTGGCAAGGGATCAGGATCTATGACAAATGTTTTGGTATCAGAGTTACCCGAAAATATTCTTGGGATGGATGTACTTCAAGGTCAGTCAATTCAGACTGAAAGAGGAACATTCACATTCGGGTATCCTGATAAAGCGTATCTGGTTAAGGCGGTGAAGGCTGTGGTCAGAGATTATGCGAAATGGACCCCTGTCTACATTTCTCCACCAGAGAAGCCAGTCTGTCTCAAGCAGTACAGACTTCCTGGAGGCCACAAAGAAATTGGGGAGACTATTCAAGAACTGTTGAGAGTAGGGATCCTTAGACCTTCTGTAAGTCCTTTCTCGTCTCCGGTGTTCTCAGTAAAGCCACCTGATGGGACATATAGAATGACTGTGGATTACAGAGGTCTAAACAAAGTGGCACCTCCAATGAAGTCAGCTGTACCAGATATGATCTCAATTGTTGAGAAAATTGCTAAAAATGCAGGAGAATATCATGCTGTGATAGACCTGGCTAATGCTTTCTTTTCAATTTTGATAGACCCAGAGTGTCAAGACCAGTTTGCTATGGTGTGGGATGGCCTCCAGTACACTTTCACCGTGCTTCCTGAAGACTATGTTCATTCTCAAACGATTTGTCATGGACTGATTGCCTGAGATTTAAGTACCCTGAATTTGAAAGTCGCTGTGTTTCATTACATTGATGACATCATGATCTCTGGGACAAAAGAAGATGTAACTGAAGCACTGCACCTGCTGATAGAGCACTTGGAGAACAGAGGGTGGGCTATCAACAGAGACAAAGTCCAAGGACCTGCCACAGAAGTGAAATTCCTGGGAATGATGTGGACTGGGCCACAGAGGGAAATTCCAGAGACAGTTGTGCAAACTATCCAGGCGCTGTCGCCCCCTACTACCAAAAAGGAGGCACAGAAGTTCATTGGAATTGTGGGGTTCTGGAGATCATTCATACCACATCTTGGACTGATTCTGAGGCTTATATATAATGTCACCAGAAAAAAGACTGAGTTCTCATTGGGTTCAGAGCAAGGGACTGCATTCCTGGCTGCTAAAGAAGCTATTTTGCAGCATCAGGGATTAGGACCCATGAGACAAGGAGTACCATTTCAGCTGGATGTAGTGGAGCAGAATGGTACCATATCTTGGAGTCTGTGGCAGCCAAATGAAAAGAAAGGACTGAGAGCAATACCCATTGGATTTTGGTCCAGACAACTGACAGGGGCACAGAAGAGATACACGCCCCTAGAGAAGTACCTGTTTGGGGCCTACACAGCACTTCAACATGTAGAGACCATTACAGGTAAGGACACAGTCACCATCCATACTGCATTGCCAATAGCAGGATGGGTGAGAGATAATGGACTGACCACTAGGGCAGCTGTAGCCCAGAACCAGACACTGATGAAATGGAAGTGGTACCTTCAAGAAAGAGGGGGTATTGCAGCTGGGGATGTTAGAGACATTTCAAAACAGTTGGCTGGTCTTGTCACTTTTACCAGCACCCGGCCATAAGAAGAAATTCCTGTGCTGCAGTCATCCCCCATTTAAGAGGCTCCACCCTTCGAGTCTCTGTCAGAAGACATGAAGGAGTCAGCGTGGTTCACTGATGGTTCAGCCATAGTCACCTTGTCTGGGCATAAATGGACAGCAGCAGCCTACAACCCAAGTACAGACACAGTCCTGCAGGAGACCGGAATTGGAGGGTCCAGTCAATGCGCAGAGTTGAAAGCTGTGGTGATGACTCTACAGGAGGATCCTTCTTCCCATATCACTATCTACACTGACAGGTGGGCGGTTTTTAAAGGACTGACAACTTGGATGCCCACGTGGAAGTCCAATGAATGGATGATTCATGGAAAGGTGGTGTGGGGAGGCAAGGAAGTCTGGGACTACATCTGGAAGGAAGCTCACTCCCGCACCATAAAAGTGGGGCATGTTGATGCACATGTGCCCCTAGTCCCAGACTTTGAGAACTATAACAGAGTTGCAGATGAAATCGCCAAAGTGAAGGCCGTTGTGCCAATTGATCCTGCCTTGATGAACTTGGCCAACTGGGCCCACAAGCAATCTGGACATTTGGGGCAGAAAGCAACATATGAATGGTCACAGCAGAGAGGATTGCCTATATCCATGGACATGATTAAGACTGTAATAGGGAACTGTACAGTGTGTGGAGAAGTGCAACAATGGCAATTGCAAAAGTACTCCACCGGGTCGATTAAGAGGGGTGAGAGGCCTGCAGAGATCTGGCAGATCAACTTCATTGGTCCCCTGCCCCGGGAAAACAATGGACTGAGATATTATTGCACTGCAGTGGACACCTATTCAGGACTTATGCTTGTTCATCCCTGCAAACGTGCAGATCAAGCTGCAACGCTTCAACTGCTCTAGAAACTTGTCGTTTTCTTATGGTTCTCCCAAACAAGTCCAAAGTGATAACGGCTCACACTTCACTGGATCAACAGTACAGCAGTGGGCCAAAGATTCTGGAGTGTACTGGTTGTGCCACATCCCATACCATCCACAGGCAGCTGGTTTGATTGAAAGATACAACAGGCTATTGAAGGACCAGATACGCAAACTTACACCCACACATACACTAAGGGGGTGGGATCAGGTCCTCACACAGGAGGTCATGTTGTTAAATTCTAGGCCAATAGCCAAAAGCACACCATATGAGAGGATGGTAGAGGCTGGGGCACAGATTCCACAGCTGGAGTGCAGAGTTCAGTATTTATGTAAGGTTCCTGAAAGAACAGGGCTTAACAGATACCATGCATCTGCATCCAATGACATAGAAACCAAGAGTGACGTATCTGAAGCTGAAGCCTATCTAGGAATGAGAGGGAATCTGGCAGGAAGGTTTGAAGTTACATTTGCATTGACAGATGAGCTTCAAGACAGTGGCTGGGACTCTGACTGGTTAGTGGCTACTTCTCAGCAAGAGTGGAAAGTGAGGCTACATAACAGCAAACCTTCCAAAATAAACAGCAGTGATCTTCTGGGAAATATCAGTATATTTCCTCTCCTCCCTATTGATGTTCTTTGGGAGGGTCAGAAGTGGGTACAGGCAGGGGGCAAAGTGTTAGTCAGATATCCAGGCAAAAAGCCATCTAGAGGAGAGATTGTAGCTGAAGGGCTTGGATCTACTGTTTATGTATTACTAGAAGGAACAGATAATCCGCTTTGTTTTCCACTCCACAGGCTGTCTCCGATTTGATCCATAGGTCATGATGGAAAGAATGACGGAATATCGCAAAAGCTGTGGAAAGCAAGGCCTTTGATGAATTACAAGCCTGGACTTTCTAAAGAACTTTAGAATGGACTTTCTAATGAACTTTTTAGCCACCTTCTCAATGGCAGAAATATGGGAGGTGTTGCATTCAAGGAAATGAATGTTTAAAATGAGTTTTTGATAATAATGAAGTGATTTTCTGTATGGAGTCTGAAAGGAAAAAAAAAATCTAGTGCGGAATGTGTTGCGTTTGTTACAATATGATTTTTTTTTATTAATCAGACTTGCAATACATGGGACATAACATTACACAACAGTTGCTCATAGAGATATTGCCAGTTTTTTGGTTTGATTAGATTTCTCAAACAAATGCTGTTTTATACAATGGGGGTCATTGTTATATTCAATTGACAGTTTTCAACAGGCTATTGTCTCTATAGCTACAATACACAAGAAAGAGATTTAGTTGTTTGAGTTTTTTTTCAGCTCTCAAACTGAAAGAATGCCTGTTAGATTACTGTCAGGTGTTGGCTTGGTTAGACAATGGGTACGTAGATACCATTTTTGTATTCAATTGACAGTTTGCAACAGTCCATTGTTTCTACAGCCACAGTAAACAGGTATGTTTTCTGTTTGGTAACTATGGTAAACAGCCTGACACATAAAAGGGGTGAGTAGGGACACTCACACACACACACCATCATGCTTTGAAGATCAGAAGCCGCCACTCATGATACAAGAACACTGCCTGGTGTCCAAGAAGCATCGTTGCCAATGGAGATCACGAACATACAGTAACAGAAGGTAAGTAACTTTTAAGTGTATCTGTACTGTTAGACCATAGGCTGTTCATTTGCTAGGCATTTTTGCCTGTTATAGATATCTGTCAGTCTTGTATTGTATTCCTAAGATTGTAATAGTTTTGTATGTACAGCATCTTTGTATAGTAAAAGCACAATTTACACACTGCAGAAATCTCAGCTTCCTTGCTTATACCACAGAGTAACCTTGCTAGATAGACGCAAGCAAAACAGTGCCACCTATGAGTGGCCATCAGTGCCGCATACCAGTGCCACCTATCAGTGCCGCCTATCAGTGCCCATCATCAGTGCCCGTCAGTGCCACCTCATCAGTGCCACCTCATTGGTGCAACCTCATCGGTGCCCGTCGGTGCCACCTCATTGGTGCCACCTCATCGGTGCCCGTCATTGAAGAAGAAAATGTACTTATTTTCAAAAATTTTTAACAGAAACAAAGAAAAACTTTTTTTTTTAATTTTCGGTCTTTTTTTATTTGTTGCGCAAAAAATAAAAAACACAGAGGTGATCAAATACCACCAAAAGAAAGCTCTATTTGTGGGAGCAAAATGATAAAAAATTTGATTGGGTACAGTGTTGTATGACCGCGCAATTGTCATTCAAATTGCGACAGCGCTGAAAGCTGAAAACTGGCCTGGGCAGGAAGGTGTCTAAGTGCCTGGTATTGAAGTGGTTAGAGCGTTAATCCAGCCCATCCATGATAAGGGACGTGTTGCTATCCTTTTTATTTCTATTTTTATTCCCTCTAATAATGGGATATAGTTTGCTTGATATATTTTCTCTGGAGATGCCATTAGTTTAATCCCAAGATATTTTATTTCTGTCCTCTTCCAAGGGAATGGAAACTCTTGTTGTAGACTCTGTTCCTCTTTCAATTTCATGTTTATATTTAATATTTCAGATTTAGTCGGGTTGATCTTAAAATTAGATAGATCTCCATATTCCTTTAATGCTTTCATAAGATTGGGCATTGTAATTCGGGGGGTTGATATATAAAATAATATATCGTCTGCGAATGCAGCTAATTTATGCTCCTCTTCTCCGACTTTGAAGCCCCCTATGTCCGCATCTCCCCGCACTGTGGCCAGAAGAGGTTCCAGCGCCAGCATGAACAGGAGCGGAGACAGGGGACATGCCTGTCTCGTCCCGTTATTCATTCTAAAGGGGGGTGACAATGTTCTATTTACTTTCACCATGGCTGTAGGACCATTATATAATGTTTGTATCCACTGCATCATCCTTGGGCCTATCCCCATGCTCTCTAGAGTGCTCATCATGAATCCCCAGTCTACCCTGTCGAATGCCTTTTCGGCATCTATTGACAGGAGTAGACCGGGGACTCTCCCTTCTTTTATTTTTTGAAGTAACAGAAATATTCTTACCCCATTATCCCTCCCCTCTCTCCTTGGTACAAAGCCCTTTTGACCAGGATGGACCAACTCTGTCATTAAATCTTTCATCCTTGTTGCTAGTATTTTTTCGCGAACAATTTTGTGTCCGCATTTAACAATGATATAGGTCTATAGTTTGAACACTTAGTACTATCTTTGCCTTCTTTTGCTATAATAGTAATTGATGCCAATAAGGCCTCTTTACTCATCTCATACCTTCTTCCCAATCCATTCATATATGTGCACAGTTTTGGGGTCAGGATTTCTTTGAACCTTTTTAAGTATAACGTCGTATACCCATCTGGCCCTGGACTTTTTCCTGACGCTGATTCTTTTAACACTTGATTAATCTCATCTACCGTTATTGGTGTTTCTAGGGATATTGCTCTTTCCTCTGTTATCCGGGGGATCCTAGCTTTTTTTAAATATTCTTTTATTCTTTCTTTTTTCCCCTCATCCCATTGACTTTTATATCCTTCCTTATCCATCCTTTATATTATAGATCATTTCCCCTTTTTTATTTTGTATTTTTTCTATAAAGTTCATTGATTTTTTTTTCTTAACATCCTTGCTAGGCACTTGCTATTTTTATTCCCCCATTGATATCTTTCCTTTGAGATTTTATTGAAGGTTTTCCTTATTTCTTGTTCTAATAGTTCCTTTAGTTCATCTCTTTTTATTTCTAGTTCTTGTGACAGTTCCTGATCTTGGCCTCTCCCTTTTTTGTGTCTTTGCTCTAATAGGTATATTTCTTCTATCAGTTTTGCCCTTTTTTTTATTCTTTCCTTCTTGCTCCTAGTTCCCATTGAGATCAGGATTCCCCTTATGTAGGCTTTATGAGCCTCCCACAGGCTCTCGTCCGCAATCTCACTGGTTCCGTTTAACCACTTCAGCCCTGGAAGGTTTTACCTCCTTCCTGACCAGAGCACTTTTTACAATTTGGCACTGCGTCGCTTTAACTGCTAATTGTGCGGTCATGCAATGTTGTACCCAAACAAAATTTGCGTCGTTTTTTTTTCCCACAAATAGAGCTTTCTTTTTATAGTATTTGATCACCTCTGCGGTTTTTATTTTATGCGCTATAAATGGAAAAAGACTGAAAATTTTGAAAAAAATTATATTTTCTACTTTTTGTTATAAAAAAAATCCAATAAACTCAATTTTAGTCATACATTTAGGCAAAAATGTATTCAGCCACATGTCTTTGGTAAAAAAAGTCAATAAGCGTATATTTATTGGTTTGCGCAAAAGTTATAGTGTCAACAAACTAGGGTACATTTTCTGGAATTTACACAGCTTTTAGTTTATGACTGCCTATCTCATTTCTTGAGGTGCTAAAATGGCAGGGCAGTACAACACCCCCCCCCCAAATGACTCTATTTTGGAAAGTAGACACCCCAAGGAAATTGCTGAGAGGCATGTTGAGCCCATTGAATATTTAATTTTTTTGTCCCAAGTGATTGAATAATGACAAAAAAAAAATATTTTACAAAAAGTTGTCACTAAATGATATATTGCTCACACATGCCATGGTTATATGCGAAATTGCACCCCAAAATACATTTTGCTGCTTCTCCTGAGTGCGGGGATACCACATGTGTGGAACTTTTTTGGAGCTTAGCCGCGTACGGGGCCCCCGAAAACCAATCATCGCCTTCAGGATTTCTAAGGGCGTAAATTTTTGATTTCACTCCTCACTACCTATCATAGTTTTGAAGGCCATAAAATGCCAAGATGGCACAAAACCCCCCAAATGACCCCATTTTGGAAAGTAGACACCCCAAATTATTTGCTGAGAGGCATGTTGAGTCCATGGAATATTTTATATTTTGCCACAAGTTGCGGGAAAATTACAAACTTTTTTTTTTTTTTTTGCACAAAGTTGTCACTAGGGTTGTCCCGATACCGATACTAGTATCAGTATCGGCACCGATACCGAGCATTTGCCCAAGTACTCATACTCGGGCAAATGCTCCCGATGCTTCCGCCGATACCTAGAAGTCAGCTGTGATCGGCGCATGGGGAGTTACAAGATTCTCCCCCAGCGGCTTTCAGCAGCTTTAGTGACATACAGCGGTGATCGCTCACCGCTGACTGTCACTGCATCCTCTTCCATGCCCCCTCCGTTCCTCTGTCCCCCTCCGCTGTCCCCCTCTGTTCCCCTCTCCTTCCCTGTGTCTCTCCGCTGTCCCCCTCCGCTCCTCTCTCCTTCCCTGTGTCTCTCCGCTGTCCCCCTCCGCTCCTCTCTCCTTCCCTGTGTCTCTCCGCTGTCCCCCTCCGCTCCTCTCTCCTTCCCTGTGTCTCTCCGCTGTCCCCCTCCGCTCCTCTCTCCTTCCCTGTGTCTCTCCGCTGTCCCCCTCCGTTCCCCTCTCCTTCCCTGTGTCTCTCCGCTGTCCCCTCCGTTCCCCTCTCCTTCCCTGTGTCTCTCCGCTGTCCCCTCCGTTCCCCTCTCCTTCCCTGTGTCTCTCCGCTGTCCCCTCCGTTCCTCTCTCCTTTTCTGTCCCCCTCCGCTGTCCCCCTCTGTTCTGCTGTGCCTCTCCGCTGTCCCCTCCGTTCCCATCTCCCTCTCTGTCCCCCTCCGTTCTCCCCCTCCGTTCCGCCGTCCTCCTCCTCCTTCCTTTGTGAATGGATAGAGTCAGCTGACTCTGTCTATTCACATAACTGAAACATTGTAATCTCCTGTGATTACGATGTGTCAGTTTATGAATGGAGAGGAGCCGCTGTCTTCTCTCCATTCATTCTCAGTGCAGCTGAGGCTGCAGAGAAAGGGACTGGGGAATCTCTATCCTCGGTCTCTTTCTCTGTCTCAAGGGGGAGATATCAGAGGTCTGTTAAGACCTTGATATCTCACCAAAGCCCCCCCAACAGGGCTGATTAAAAAAAAAAAAAAAAACATATAAAAAAATATTATTGTAAAAAATAAAAATTGTAAAAAAAAACAAAAAAACACACACACACATACACCGTTCACCCCCCCCCCCCAAAAAAAGAAAACACTGTTAAAAAAAACAAAAAAAAACACTGTCACGTGACATTAAAAAAAAAGTATCAGTAATCGGTATCGGCGAGTACTTGAAAAAAAGTATCGGTACTTGTACTCGGTCCTAAAAAAGTGGTATCGGGACAACCCTAGTTGTCACTAAATGATATATTGCTCAAACATGCCATGGGCATATGTGGAATTACACCCCAAAATACATTATGCTGCTTCTCCTGAGTATGGGGATATCACATGTGTGGGACTTTTTGGGAGCCTAGCTGCGTACAGGGCCCTGAAAACTACCTATCACAGTTTTGAAGGCCATAAAATGCCAAGATGGTACAAACCCCCCCAAATGACCTCATTTTGAAAAGTAGACACTACATCAAAAACAGGCAGAGTAATGAGAAAAGGTTCTGGCGTTCTCAGCACCCTCTCACTTGTGCTTCTATCGTGTATACCACTCCAGCCAATCCCTACGCGTTACGACACCGTCTCCCCAGATGAAGACACGTGACGGTGTCGTAATGCGTAGGGATTGGCTGGAGCGGTATACACGATAGAAGCACAAGTGAGAGGGCGCTGAGAACGCCAGAACCTTTTCTCATTACTCTGCCTGTTTTTAATGTTTATCATGTAAGAGCACTACCTAAAGAATAAATATCCCCCCATTTTTAAACTTTATTACACTAGTGGAGCCTTCTTCTCTCCCCCTCCCCTCATCTGTTTTCTCTCCTCCACCGCTGAGACAACAAGATCGGAGGTGTATAGAAAGAGCAATGGAGGACTAACAGAAAAGAATGCAAGGACCTCATTGATAGCGCCTGCACCAGAAATCCACAACCCCTTAATGCCTCTTTACTACAGTTTGAAGGTGAGGGTTCTGTGAGACCACACACAGGAGACACCGCCAGTAGGGTCACACATTCATCACATTACATGTGCCAGAATTGATTAGAAGAATTTCCTATATGTCTACAGACTCTTTTGCTGATATTTTTACCCTATCTATCTCCCCAGTGGACTTTATCTTATTTATCTGCACTATAATTGAGCACTTATGTGGAGTTTTTGAATTTATTTTTAAATTTTTATGTCCGTTTTATATATGATTTTGATGGTTTATGGTAATATTTATTGCACGATTTGCACTCATCACCAACAATTTGTTACCAATGGCCGCAGGAAATAACGGTTTCCATTTATGATAATATTTTGATTGCACAACCTCCTTTACCATCACTATGTGTTACTAGTGGCTACAGGAATATAATTCAAAACAGAGACAATAGGTCCTGGCAATGTAGGCTACTTATGCCATTCACATTTTTACTAGTTTACTAATCAACTTTAGATTTATAACACGTTCACCTGAATGCACTTTATTTTATTATATCATACATCTCTATTATTAGGAGATAGTGGCCATAGCAATTAACTGCAACATAGAGACAATTGATCCTTGCAGTAATAGCTATACCCACAACCATTACAATTGTCACCAATTTATTTGGCTTTTCACTCCTCTTATACCACTTGGATTTTAATTTTGATTCGATATTGCGCGAAATATATTACAATATCTACTAGACTAAGTGTTGGTGTGAACACCCTCATTTTGCTGCAATATTATTATTAATTTTTCATGCGATTTTTAAGCTTTCACTTTACAATAGTATAGACAATATTTATATATTCTTCACGTCTATCATCTGACGAGCGCGAAGGACACTTTCCACTTATTCTGACAACAAAATCCATGGATTTTTTCCAACGGATGTTGGCTCAAACTTATTTTGCATACACACGGTCGCACAAAGTTGTCGGAATTTCCGATCGCCAAGAACGCGGTGACGTACACCACGTACAAAGAGACTATAAGAGGGCAGTTCAGAACCAAGCGCGACACCCTTTGGGCTCGTTTTGCTAATCTTGTGTTAGTAAAAGTTTGGTGAGAGACGATTCGCGCTTTTTCAGACTCGTGGTTTTCAGATCGTTTTCTGCTGTTCAGTTTGTGCTTGTGGGTTTGTATCTCCTCTTCAGTGCATGCAGCGAGTACAATTGACTTGTCTTTGTGTTCGTGTTCATTCGTTACTGATTTTCAGGTCGCTCTTCACAGGCCTTGCTATTCTTCAGTGCGTTCTGTTACTTCGTTCTGAGCAGCCGACCGTATTCTAGCCATCTTGCGTATACATACTCCTCGTAGAGTTCGTGCTGTGCGGGGGCTTGGTGTTGGGGTCCTTACCTTGACAGAAGTCCAGTCCATGAACAGGGTGGGAAGAAGTTCATGGACCAAGAATTGGTTGCTCCAGCGTGACCAATTCTGTCACATGCCTTTGCTCCGTGAGATCCGTGAGAATAATCCTGACGATTTCAGGAACTTTCTCTGGATGGCGGACCCCGTATTTCACCATTTGTTGGCTTTGCTGACTCCCTATATCAGCAGGCAGGTTACCTGCATGAGGCAAGCCATCACTCCGGAGCAGAGGCTCGTCACCACCCTGCTGTACTTGGTGACGGGGAGAAGCCTGCAGGACCTCAAGTTCTCGACAGGCATCTCCCCCCAAGCTCTGGGGATCATTATCCCGGAGACCTGTTCTGCCATCATCCAGGTCCTGCAGAAGGAGTATATTAAGGTAAGATTTTTATCGTTTAACATCACATTTTATTGTATTTAATGTTTGATAATATATTGTATTTCTTTCCTCATTCCCTAATTACCATGATTGTAATATGCTGTGAATGTCCCCTTTGTCCTCATGCATGCTGGATTTTTAGGTAACTATTTTTTGTCCTTCATACATATTTGCCTTCACTTACCTCCCCAGCATGCTCTCCTGGGCCTATATTCACCTTGTGTAGTCACTTAACAATGTATTTTATCAGCTCCATAGTAGTGCTTTACCCTAAATACCCCCTAAAATGTGGTAAATTGTGATTTGTGCTTTAAATTCAGGCAGAGTGCCAGAGGCTTTTTTTTGTGTCCCCAAATCATTTGGAACCCTCCCTCCCCCCAACTGCTAACTCAGCTGATACCAATCCTCTATCTGCTGACTTTGCCAAACCCATACACACTATACTCACCTTTTTAGTGGTCAGATTCATGGATGAATTCCCCAAAGCATGTAGTGCAAGGGCCTGCCTGAATACTTTCAAATGGTAATGTTCAAAGTTTTTGTAGTTTTTGTGTATTTATCTCTTTGTATTATGACACTTCTTACCTGTCCAGGGGGCTGCCAATAGTGTAAGTAAGGAGGGGCTGGCCAAACTAATAATACACATTATTTAGGCATTCATCTCTCAATGAAGTGGAGAGGATTACCTGTCCAAAACATATCCCCCCCCATAAAATTTTACAAATGGCCCATGAGGGGGGGGGGGATCTGATAGGTGACCCTTATACCTTTTTCTTTAAATACTCCCTAAAATAAATGTTATACTGATGTTGGCCAAGAATGTTTGTGTTTAATCTGCTTTCCATGTTTATGTGCCAAATGATTCATTTATTTTTCTTGTTTGACTCCACAGTTTCCTTCCAACCCGCAGGAATGGCAGACTGTGGCCTCCCACTTTGCCAGCGGTGGGACTTTCCTAACTGCGGAGGGGCAATTGATGGGAAACACGTCCACATCGCCCCACCACCCAACTCGGGGTCATACTATTACAACTATAAGGGGTTCAATAGTATTGTGATGTTGGCGGTGGTGTTGGCTACTTATGAGTTTCTGTATGTGGACGTGGGGAAGAATGGCTGGATGTCAGATGGTGGAGTCATCGCCCAGACGGAGTTCTACAGGCGTCTCCAGAAAGGCAGCTTGGACTTGCCACCTCCAGAAGACAATGTGGAAGGACTCCCATTCGTCTTCCTTGCGGATGAAGCATTTGCGCTGGGGGACCATCTTATGTGGCCATTTCCGATAAGGACCCTCACCCCGGACCAGAGGGTTTTTAATTACCGGCTGGCCAGAGCCAGAAGAGTGGTGGAGAACACATTTGGAATCATGGCCAGCCGGTTCCACCTATTTCTTACACCCATACACATGGCAGAGTATAAACCGAATCATATCATCCTGGCATGCTGTGTTCTCCACAACTTTTTAAGGCGAAATTCTGCCAACTATGCTGCCTCAGTGGGGCCTGAGGCCGGAATTCATGTAAATGAACCAAACCTGATGGCGCTTGAGGCTGGCCGTCCTGGCTTGCCCCCCCTGAGTGCCCGCGAGGTCCGTCCTAGACACCTTGAATACTTTGCGGGTAGGGGGGCCATCAATATGCCAGACAATGTCTGATGCCGCGTACACACGGTCGGACTTTCTATCCTACTTGGTCCGGCACACTTTCTGACGGACTTTGTCCGCCAGGTGCGCCGGACTTTAAAACGGACGGACTTGCCCACACACACCCGGACTTTCCGGCGGGCTAAGTCCGCCCGTCTTTCCGACGGACTTTCGCCGGAGTTCCGGCGGACTTTCAGAATGAACGGACTTGCCCACACACGGACAAGTCCGTTCATTTTGAACGTGACTCAGGTGCGACGGGACTAGAAAAGGATGTCAATCTTGCCGCTTTTATCGGCGAGATTGACACCTTGCGAGCCCCGTCGCGGGGCATACCAGGCCCTTAGGTCTGGTATGGATTATAAAGGGAACCCCCTACGCCGAAAAAACGGCGTGGGGTCCCCCCTAAAATCCATACCAGACCCCGATCCGAGCACGCAGCCTGGCCGGTCAGGAAAGGGGGTGGGCATGCTGGGACTGTGACGTTTTAGGGGGCGTGGTCAACATCACCCAGTGACCACGCCCCCTAAAACGTCACAGTCCCAGCATGCCCAGGGACTGTGACATCAAAAGGGGGCGGGGTCTCCACCTATATAAGTCACAACGCAGCCCTCGGAGAGCAGTCCAGCAGGAGAGAGCGTCGTGTCAACATCTGGGGAAGAGAAGCCCAGAAGCCCAAAAGTCCGGATCTCTGCTGGCAAGAGAGCTACTTGAAGACAGCAGAGGAGCCGGCCGAAGAACAGGAACACCGGGAGAAGAGAGCGGAGAAGAACCAACCGGACGCCGGGAGAAGATGAAGCGGAGGGACCCCCGAAGCCGGAAGAAGACCCCCGAAGCCGGAGGAAGATTCCCCCCCCCCCGAGCTGTTTAATAAAATATTTTAAAAACCTGTGTAGTGTGTTTTATTACTTACACTTTTTCCCTAGGTGAATGGGTAGGGGTACCATGTACCCCATACTCATTCACATAGGGTGGGGGGCCGGGATCTGGGGGCCCCCTTATTAAAGGGGGCTCCCAGATTCCGATAAGCCCCCGCCCGCAGACCCCGACAACCAACGGCCAGGGTTGTCGGGAAGAGGCCCTTGTCCTCATCAACATGGGGACAAGGTGCTTTGGGGTGGGGGGGCCCCGCAGGGCGCCCCCTCCCCCAAAGCACCCACCCCCCATGTTGAGGGCATGCGGCCTGGTACGGTTCAGGAGGGGGGGGGCGCTCGCTCGTCCCCACCCCCTTTCTTGACCGGCCAGGCTGTGTGCTCGGATCGGGGTCTGGTATGGATTTTAGGGGGGACCCCACGCCGTTTTTTCGGCGTAGGGGGTTCCCTTTATAATCCATACCAGACCTAAGGGCCTGGCATGCACCGCGCTCACCGCAATAGGAAAATTTGTTTTTCCTATTGCAGAGAGCGTGAGATGCAATACCCTGCCCTCGCAACGTATCTGGTCCGTCGGACCAGCCTACACACGAGCGGGCTTTCCGTCGGACCAGCACACACACGAGCGGACTTTCCGCCCGAAACTGAGTCCTACGGAAAGATTTAAAACTTGTTTCAAATCTAGGTCCGGCGGGCTTTTGGGAAGAAGTCCGCCGGAAAAGTCCGCCGCCGCCCACACACGGGCGGATTGTCCGGCACACTCTGGTCCGCCGGACCAAGTATGCCGGAAAGTCCGACCGTGTGTACGCGGCATGAGCCTTTTTTTCAATAAAAAAATTAGTTTACCTACTAAAATATTTGCTGACATTTATTACTGCTTGTCTTTCTTTTAACTGACCCTGACTGAAATGTGTATAGTCCTGAAAATGGCATGATTGTGTAACATTCGAAAGCACTATTGGGTGTTATTTACTAAAGGCAGAGACACTTTACACTACAAGTGCACTTGAGAGATTGCACTGAAACGGCACTTGTAGTGCAAAGTGGATTTGCCCTTAGGAAATTGTCACAGAAAACCGCAATTTTACCACAACAAAAGTTTTCGAGCATTGAAACAATAATCCACACATTCTTGATAATCAATCTTTTTAATACCAGCACAATCATATGTGCATTTATAAAAGGTTTTTAAAACAAACCAACATGTTTGTTGTATAACAATTTTTTGGTCACATTAATAAAAGTAGAAATGTCCATTTAAGGTAAAACAGGCATGTTTAAAACCAACAAGAAATACACAAATCTGGAACTTACAAAGTTCAACTTTGTTATAAAATGAAGGCAATATCAGACATGAGTATTTATAAACTGTGTTTGATATTGCGTTCAGATGGGGTGATGTCACTCCTGGAAAAGCCAAATTTTGAAGATGCACACAAATTATTGAATGTCAACATGTGCTAGCTGCTATCACGGGGGATCAAGGGACGTGTTTTATGGGTGCAACCCCTTCCTCTCAGCTACTTTATTATTGAGGAAGAGGTTGCACCCCCAAAACGCATACATTGATCTCCCGTGATGGCAGATAGCACATGTTGACACACTGTGCATCTTCCAAATTTGGCTTTTCAAGAATATGTTAAAAAATGTGAGAAATTTTTAGATTCCAAAAAGCACAAAAAAGGGAAGGGAATTTGGAATTGTTTTAAACTCTCCCTAAAACATCAATGATGTTCTTCATTTTGTTTTGAACATCATTGATGTTTTTCTGGATGTTTTCCAAGTCCCTATTACACCCCATTATCTCCCCGATCTGGGCACTTTCACTGGTGAAATGTCCTTCATCCACAACATCACGATCACCTAAAAATATAGAAACAAAAACACACCATGTATTATAAATATGCCGGCATCCATCTCTTACCTAAGCCTGTGATCGCAGACACTCACCTGTTGTGATGACTATTTCGATTACGTCTCCCTCCTCCTCCTCCTGTTGGCTTTCTTCCTTCTTCCTGAGGTGGGGGGTCTGTTGTCTCCTCAGATGAGTGGTGTCCTCCGAGACTTTTCTCCCCTATGTAAAAAAAAAAATGCTATACTTAGCACACAAATATTTCATGGCAGAAATAGGAATATGAAACATTGCTTGGAAGTGGGGTACAATTGTCTGTTTTGGCAGAGTTCCAAGATAAAGAAATATTTTTGTCCTTTGTCAAGCTTGAATACTTACCTGTTTTGTACAAGCTTCACAGATGGAGACACCCCTATAGTATACACTGGAGCACATGTGTAGGACCCCCTAATAAAAAAGGGTGTTCTGGTATCCCACACTAGTGCTTCAGTGTCCAGATGTTTAAACAGCTGCTGAGTGTCCTCTCCTTACATAGAATCTAGTTTGCATTTCATTCTAGTTACAAACCCATCTACACAACAAAATTATTTTAAGAGAAGTAGGCTAGCAAAAATGTATTCAAATGTATATGCCCAAAACAATGGTGTTTTCTAGGCCGACCGAACAATGTTTCATACGAACACCAGATGATCGTTCTGTGCATTGCACAGGGGCCCTTTTGCTGGCGGACATGTCCTCTCTCTGCAAACCCCTCTCTCCAAACACCAGGAAGTTTTCCACTACCTAACAGGTCTCAGCCAGCGTCGATCTGCCGCAGTCAGCTCTTTAGAGCGGGCTGTGGTTGAACACACACTGGGAGACTTATGACAACACATTAATATAAAATTTCCACAACAGGCCAAAACAATGGTGTTTTCTAGGCCGAACGAAAAATGTTTGATACGAACGAATAATGTGCCCATGAACATGAAAGTTGCCATTTTAAACTGTACAACAGTTAAGAAAAGCACATGGAGCAGCATGAACGTAAGAAAAATAAAGATTAGGAACACAGGACAACTACTTACTTTTTTACAGCACTCTCCTGATCATTCTGTACTGCTCGTGCTCCCTTAATTTGAGGTCCGACCCTCCTGAGTTGATCCTTGGATCGTCGTACCCCAAAATTCCGGTGCAGACTTTTGACCACTTTCGCCATGATCTTGGCCTTTCTGACATTGGGGTTGGGGTAAGGTCCATACTTCCTGTCATTGTCGGCCCTCTTCAGTATGTCGACCATCTCCAACATCTCCCCAAAGGACATATTTGAGGCCTTAAATCGTCTCCTCCGGGATCGGGACGTTTCTGGCTCCAGGCTTTCCTCCTCCTCGTTGCTGTAATTAGCACGCACCTGCTGTGTCTCCACCATGTGCTCTTCCCCCACTGCGCCGAATGAGAAGGGGCGGGGAATAGACTAGAAAGAACATCAGGGGCTGGTGGAGTTTCACGCATGCGCAGTGTATATAAAGCGTAACACGCGTGCGTAGTACGTACAAACTGTGAGCGGAGGAAGGAGTATCGGAGGCGGCGATCGTGATAACGAAGGTAAGATTTAAACTTGGGCCTATACTGCTTCTAGATTGAGGCCTATATTGTGACAAGATTAGGAGAGTTTCGCCTGACATTAGGGTTTGTCTTGTGTCTTGCAGATAAAATGGATGGCTTCAATGACCACAACTTCCTCCCCCTGTTCATAGACAAATACAGGGAGTTGCCCTGTCTGTGGCAGATCAAACAACCCCAATACAATAATAAACAAAAGAGGCAAGCAGCGCTGGAGAAACTGCTGGAGTTGGTGAAGCCGGTGGTCCCCACGGCAACCATCCCCTATTTAAAAGCCAAAATTGGTGGCCTGAGGAGCACTTATCTTAGGGAGCGCAAGAAGGTCACGGATTCCGAGAGATCCAGAGCTGCAGCAGATGACGTCCCCAGGCTGTGGTACTATGAGAGACTGCGATTTCTGTCACCCCAGCTGAGGCTTCCGATGTCCAACCTGGGACTTCCAGCCAGGAAGAAGTGGAGGAGCCCAGCTGGAGCCAGGTATAGCATTCTTCTACAGATTTCTGGTCAATAAATAAATGATGTTTACTAGATGTTATTTATGATCACTAATTGCTGATTTCATAAAGTGTTTGACATATCAATAGGCAGTAGTGGGCACAAAAAATTGGGACAAGAATGAAAAATGCTGGGCTCAGAATTATAGTCTGTTATATTTGTTAACATTCAATTTGCAACAGTCATGAGATGAAAATTGTGTGTGATTGATGAATAAAAAACTAAACCTATGTCCCTTTTTCATACACAGGAAGACCTCAGCCAGGAGGAGGCTGTGGAATGTGGCACACAGGAGGAGGCTGTGGAATGTGGCAGCCAGGAGGAGGCGTGGGTTAGTGGCAGCCAGGAGGAGGCAGGGCTAAGTGGCAGCCAGGAGAAGGCCGGGCCCAGTAGGAGCCTGACAGAATCGCAGGTTCCTCCCCTCCGCCTTCCAACCAAAAGACCCAGGAAGGGGAGTAACGTGCAGGATTCAGCACTCAGGCTGATTCAGGAGGCTTCTGCATCCCTCAGAGCCTTCCCCACTCCTGAAGAGGCCTTTGCCTCCATGGCTGCCACAAAACTGCAGGGCATGCAGGAGGGCCAACGCCTCATGTGTGAGGACCTTCTTTACAAAACACTAACTAAGGGGATGAGGGGTGAAATCACACACAAAACCCACCTGTGTGAGTTGGACCATCCTCCTCCTCCTCCTGCCACAACTCCACCACCACAGACACAGCGTGGAAGGAAGCGTGGAAGGAAGATCAGAGAGTGATGGCCCTGGGTTCAGTCTGGTCTGGCAAAAGATGCAGGCTCTTGTATGACCACAGCCTGGGGACATACATGTCATCTGCTGCTGTTCAGGATCTCTTGGTCTTCTGGACCAGACTGCACTCCCTTATATATGGTCTCCTCAGGCCACCAATTTTGCCTGGAAATAATTGATGTGTGCCTTGGGGGCCAAAGGCTTCGCCAATCTCTGCTGTTTCTCCAGCGTTGCCAACCTCTTTGTTTGGTTATGAGCCCTTAATAAAGGATTTTTTGTTTCAATTATACTCGCCTATGTGTGTTTTCCTTCAAAAAGGACAGTTTGTGAGGAGGCAGGTACATTTCTAAAATACAATGTGAAATTAACAAGAGACACCAACACCAAGCAATCTCCTTGAGATTAAATAATACAAGATAATAATGGTGTTGTGGTAACTTGACACACAAAACACACCCAAAAATATTCTGGAGTTTAAAAAAAAAATTGACAAAAAAAAGATCAGGCTTGAAAAAAATACAAAAAAAAACAACTCATTTTGAATCAGATGTGATGTGATCAGGATGATTCCGAACGCTAATTTTACCAGACTGAGCTGTTCCGTCTTGGAATTTATTCTGAGCATGTGTGGCACTTTGTGCGTCGGAATTGGCCACACACGGTCGGAATTGACGTGATCGGATTTTGTTGTCGGAAAATTTTATAGCCTGCTCTCAAACTTTGTGTGTCGGAAAATCCGATGGAAAAAGTCCGATGGAGCCCACACACAGTTGGAATTTCCAACAACAAGTTCCGATCGCACATTTTCCGTCGGAAAATCCAACCGTGCGTACAAGGCATAAGACTTACCATACCTGCAAAGCAAATACAAAAAAAAATAGTAAAAAATAAAACATTTTTTAACGCAACCTGTGCCTAAAATATATATATATATGCTGAAGCATGGGGGCATCCACCCGCAAAAGGTAGGAGCAAATCGCTTCTCCGCCCCTGCTGCCCCCATGCTTCAGCATATATGCTCTTTTTTTTAATTGTGGTGGTGAAATCATCTCCGACAGCGCTGGAGTCCCGGCTTTATGTATCGTGGGAGCAAAAGCTGTTGCTGTCAAGATAAATAAATCCGAGCTGCAGCTGAATGGCGTACCTGAAAACAAAAAAATGGTTAACAATAAAACACAGTAAACAGTAAAGTATAAAAAAACTACATACCTGCAAAGCAAACATGATAAAACATAATAACAATAAAACATTGCAGAATATAATACAGTAAAAAAGAGCAGAACAATAGAGAGAGAATAGAGAGAGAGAGAACAATAAAACAACTATTTTTGTTTTTTTAATTTTATATTTTCTTGTGCATTTTTTTTTTTACTTTTTTTTTTACATTTTTTTTTTTTTTATAACTGTAACTTTTGTAACTGTTCAGGTCTCTCAAAATGCGATGGCATCTTGGGAGACCCTGTGAAAGTGTGCCTAGTCTGTGCAATTCTGTACCCTACGCTAATACTCAACTAGTGTATGGTAGCGTTCACCAAACATTCACCAATGCAAAGACCAGGATTGTCAGGACAGGAGGGACAATAATAGCGGGTGTCACGCCTATATCCGCGCTTGCTGCAGACACAACATCTTCTTTGGGGGGTTCGTTGGGTAGGGGTACTCGGGAGGACATAAAGAAAATGCCTCTCATGCAGCCGGCTTACTGCATTTGGTTGGAGAAGGTGAGATGGAGCACCGTCTGGAAACAGAAGGTCTCTGACTATCTCTTCCTGGAATTTAAGGAAGGATCCAGTCCGTCCTGAAGCTCTGTATAGCACATGAGCGTTCAGCAAAGCCAATTGAAATAAGTATACAGACACTTTTTTATACCAGCATCTGGCCTTACGGGCAAATAGGTACGGCGCCAACATATTCGTGGACACATAGGGGTTTCTCCACAACACCAGTCACCGTAATAATTTGGACAGTCGTGTCTGCATGAAGGGAGGTAAGAACGAAAACATTCTTATTATCCCTCCACTTCATAGCGAGCAAGTTATTACACTTCAAGAAGGCTCTTCTCCCCCAGCATAAGACGAGAAACTACAAGCCGCTGGGGAAAGCCTCGGCAATTAGATTGCACGGTGCCACGTGCTCCAATCTGATTATCAAACAAGTGACTAAAAAGTGGCACGCTCGTGTAATAATTGTCCACGTACAAGTGGTACCCCTTTCCGATTAAGGGTGACACCAAGTCCCACACAATCTTGCCAGCGCTTCCTATGTAGTCAGGGCAGTTTGTCAGCTCTACGTAACTATCTCTTCCCTCGTAAACCATAAAACTACATGTATAGCCTGTGGCCCTGTCACAGAGCTTATACATCTTGACCGTGTATCTGGCATACTTGCTGGGAAGGTACTGTTTGAATGACAAGCGGCCAGAAAACTTAATTAAGGACTCATCAACGCAGACAACTTGACGGGGAGTAAACAAGTCTGCAAAACGTTGGTTGAAGTGGTTTATGAGGGGCTGAATTTTGTAGAGCGGAACGTATCCAGGGTCTCCACAAGGACGACAGAGTTCATTGTTGTTGAAGTGCATGAACCGCAAAATCTGCTCGTATCGTGCCCTGGCCATGGAAGCAGAGAACACGGGCATATGGTGAATTGGGTCAGTGGACCAATATGACCGCAACTCACTCTTTTTGGTTATGCCCATGAGGAGGGATAGGCCCAGAAAGATCTTAAATTCAGAAACCGTAACTGGTTTCCAATCTCTGGCAAGGGAGGACTGGGGAATAGTGGCGATGTGTTGACCAGCGTACAAATTGCTTTGGTCCACAATAGATCTATAGAGAGCTTCTGTGAAACACAGCGAATAAAAATCAAGTGACATAAAATCAACTGTTTCCACCTGAATGCCGGGTTGGCCAGTGAATGGGGGAAGTACGGGTGCTGCAGAAGTGGTGGGTTCTCAATTAGGATTGGCGAATGCAGCAGGAAGGGCACTATGGGCACAACGGGCCTGTGTTCGTCTTCTTAGTGGCAGCAGGACACTACTTGTGCTTGCCACTTCGCCAGCTTGAACTGCACTTATGGGACTCACCACGTCATCAAGTGTTACTGCATTGCTGGATGTACGACCAGGGTGTACTAGGCCGCTGGTGCTTGCCAGTTCACCAGAAGGAATAGCGGCGCTAGAACTTCTCTGCTCCATATGAGAGCCCTGCGATTCTTGCACCTCAACAGCAGAAGAAGATTGGGGTCTGGTACGCCTGACCTTAGCAGGGACCACAACTCCGTCGTCTGAGCTATCTGTCATGGAGCCGCTACTGTCTACAGGTTCGTATTCTGAGCCTGAATCTGACAGATGAGTAACTTCCTCTTCACTATCTGTCATGCTCAGAAACGTGTAGGCCTCTTCACTACTGTACCTTTGATTTGCCACTTTGGGCTCTAAATTTAGTGGTACAGTAGTGAGACTCACAGGTAAAAAAGCTCCTGACTGTTAGCAACTGTATCAAAACGCTACCAAAAAACTGTTAGCGATCGCAGGGATCAGGCCTGACTCTGCGAACTCTGCAGTTATGTGTTTAGTGTTTTGTAAGTGACAGTGATCGATCGATACTGCACTTGGGAGGGCTGGGCAGGGCTGGGCAGAGGGGCAAAACACAGGTGCTAGCAGGTATCTGGGCTGATCCCGCTAACACTGCGTTTTTGGGAACCCTAAACTGCTGGGGACGCTAGTATAGATCTGATCGGATCAGATATTGATCCATTCAGATACTATACCACTAAGGGAGGTGTATGCTGCGTGCGTGGGTGTTAGAGGTACTGGCACTAACCTGACGCTGCCTGGGGCGACGCAGACCCTATCTGATCCTAAAACCTAACTTATATCACCCGCCGGGTAATTAGGGGGTTAAACCTTTATTAGGTAATAAACAGGGGGTGCCCTGACACTATAAAAAACTAACTAACTAGTGTCACCTGTAACAGTTATACGGTGATCACTGGTGAAAGGGTTAACTAGGGGGCAATCAGGGGGTTAAAACCTTTACAAGGTAGTATATGGGGGTACCTGACGCTATAAACACCTGATGGCAAACCTAAATACTTACCTGCCTAACTAGCGTCACCTGTGACACTAATACAGCGATCAGATAAAAGATCGCTTAGTAACACTGGCAAAGGGGGGTGATCAAGGGGTTAAAACTTTATTAGGGGGGGTTAGGTGGGTACCCTAGACCTAAAGAGGCCTACCACTAACTGCCCTACGACTTATAACTGTCACAAAATGACACCAATGCAATAATCAGAAAAAAAAAAAACTGCTATTGGTGTCACTGTGACAGGGGGTACAGGGGGGTGATCGGGGGGTGATTGGGGGGTGAAAAGTGTCCCTTTGTGTTCTACTGGAAGTGTAGTGTTTGGTGCAAACTTACTTGATGTCTTCTCTCCTCAGAAGCCGTAACGAAAAGGCTTCACGAGGAGCGATGATATCACTTCCTCTGCCGCTGTTTACATTTCAGCAGCAGAGGAAGATTCTCATTCGCCAGGAGCGATCGTGAGGGGGTGGCCATGAATCAGTGGCCTCCCCCTCAGCTCGGATCGCTCCTGACGGTAATCAGCCTGCCCAGGCACCAGTGGGGGGGTCCTATTGGACCCCCCGCCTGCGGGCAGGCAGGGACGTACAGGTAAGCCCTTATGCCTGCCCGTGCCATTGTGCCAACGTACATCGGTGTGTGGCGGTCGGCAACTGGTTAAGCTAAAAAATTGCTCTAATTCTTTTTTTATTATATCCTTCCCTTATTTATCTAGAAGATCTTCATTTAGCCTCCATGAATTCGCTTGTATCTGAGTTTCTGGTGTCTTTATTTTCATGGTCATTGGCGCATGGTCAGATAGTGTAGCTATTTCTATATTGGTGGAGACTACCAAGTCTAGCATTCTATGCTCTATCAGCCAATAGTTGATCCTAGTGTATGTCCCGTGTACAGGGGAGTAGAACGTATAATCTTGTATCCTGGGATGTTGTATCCTCCATACATCTACCAACTGGTAGTCGTGTAATTTCTGTTTTATCACCTTCAATTGGGCGTTCCTCGTCCCCTGTACCCGGGACGTACGGTCTTGTTTTGGATCCATAAAAAACTTCAGGTCCCCCGCCATGAACACTTTCCCTTTTTTAAATTCCGATAATTTTTCCAAATATTAGCCAAATGTGCATTCCATTCCCAACAGCTTCCCCCTTAAGAAGAGAAATCTTCCCTCCGGGTCAGTTAATCTGTCCTCCAGGGAGAACCGAACTCCCCTACCTATTCCAACCCCTTTTGCTTTATTTGTCATTGAGTCGCCATAGCACCAAGTTGGTAGTTGATGGGAATAAAACCTCACATTAGTTTCATGAGACAGGTGTGTCTCCTGTAAGAAGACCACCCCAGCCCCATGATGCTCGATCTCTTTCAAGATTTTATGCCTTTTTGTTGGTGTATTCAGCCCTCGCACATTGTAGGTCAAAAAATTAACTGTAGTCATGGTATAGTTATTCGCAGCCTATTTTCATAGCGATGGGTTATTTGCATCCTATTTTCATATAGATGTAATCTTTTTCTGAGTTTACGATTATTCTTAATGGGGTCTAGGTTTTGTCCCCCCCCTCCTCCCACCCCCCCCCTCCTTCCCCCTGCCTCTCTCCAGCTCTTGACTCGCAAATGGAGTCCCTCTCCATTTCCCCCTCTATGAGTCTCCCTCCCTTGGGGTGTCACTCCAACCGTGGCGGCCATTTTCCTGCCGCCCCACCCACGGGGGGCCCGCTCTTCCCCAGAACGCTCCAGGCATCCCAACTGCTCAGTCCGCTTCTGCATTCCCAACTCCCTCCACCTCCCTCCTCCCCAACCCCCTCCCCCCAAGTCCACTTGAATAGTCTCTTCTCCTTTTTTAGGTGCTTCTTGTGATTTTCTGCGATTTCTACAATTTCTACTAATATCTTTTTCCTCCTCTTTCATGACTTCATCCTTCTGTCCATCCCGCTATACCCAGCTTTGGAACACCTATTTCCTTACAGAAATCTTCTAAGTCCTCTGGATATTTTAGTCTCACAGATCTACCTTCTTTCTGGGCTACTAAGGACGCTGGGAACCCCCAACTATATTTAATATTAGGCGTTCTCATTTGAACCAATAATGGCCTAAGAAGTCTTCTTCTTTCCAATGTTTCTGCTGATAGATCTGTGAAGATTTGAAGTTCTGCACCCTTGTATTTTAGTGTTGGTCTATCTCTCAATCTCTGCCTTATCTTCATATAGCTGAAATCGTACTATGATATCCCGGGGTATTTCTGCATTTAGTTACGGAGGTTTCCTAATCCTATGCACTCGGTCTATTTTGAGTTCTTGCTCTTCTCCTCTGTCCCGTAGAGGGTTAAATATTTCCATCATAGTTTTTTTCATATCTTCACCTCTCTCTTCTGGAAGCACTCTCCTTAGATTCTGATGTCTGCTTTGGTTTTCTTGATTCTCTATTTTGTATAATATTTCCCTCTGACTGGTTTGCAAAGGTTTAACTTGTGTTTTTAGTTCTTGTATTTCTGAGGCTTGCTTTTTGTTTTTGTCCTCCGTTTCCTCTGCCCTTTTTAGTAGATGGCCCAAGTCAGCTCGCATTGTTGCGATTTCTGTCTTAAAAGAATTTTTTCTAATCTTTTAAACATCTCTATTATTTCTGATTTAGTTGGCAATTGGGCGTAAGTACTTTGCTCTCCTGCACCCGCTTCATTGTCCATCCTGATTTCTGCTTTAGTTTTTTCTTGCATTTCTCCTTTCTTTTTCGCAGTCTCTTTTTTCTTTTCTTTAGTCGCTTGTTGTTTTTCAAGGGCAGGGCTTTTTGGATTTTCCTCTTTTGTTAAATATTTTTGGATCGTACTAGTGTTCAAGTTTTCCCTTGGGGTTTTGGGCACAGTTCCTTTTGTAGTTCAGCTTTTCATTCTAGTATTTATATAGATAAGAAAGAAGACTGATGCAGGGTTTTCACAGTCAACAGGGTTTGCCAATGCACCTGCAAAGTTTTTCCATTCAACAAGGTTTCACAGTCAATTCGCCGTGCATCAACAGATTTCAGGGGGTACACACTGGGGCAGACACACGGATGCACATTAAAAATTTTTCACAATCGGTAAAGTTTGTGTAGGCCGATGCAAGATTTTCACCTTTAACAGGGTTTCACCGTCAATTACCGTCCCATAGGCAGGTGCAGGGTTTTCCTATTTAACAAGGTTTCACATTCAATCACCCGTGCATAAGCAGATTATGTACAAGATATGTTTAAGGGTTTTTACTTGTTCCTTACAGTCCGTTTGCTCACCTCTCCCTTGTAGGTATTTCCTATCTGGGGGTCTCACTGTACTTGCAAGTTTTTTACTGTTAGCAGGGTTTGCGAAAGCAAGTTCAGGGTGCAAGACTTTCACATTCAACAGAATTTCGCCATCAATTACCAACTCATCTGCAAATTGCGAGCATAGTTTATATAACAAAAAATAAATAAATTAGTTCTTACTATTCACAGTCCATTTGCCTGTTCCCCTATAAGTACTTCCATTGGGGGGGGGGTCACACTGAGGAAGGCAGATAGGTACATATACCGGATTTCCACATTTAACCAGGTTTGCAGAGTGCAGGTACTTTCACCTCTCTTATTTAGGGGGTCGCACCAGAGCAGGTGAAAAAATGCACATAAAAATGCACAAATGAGGTTTTCACAGCCAGCAGGGTATTGCAGTTAAAGATGCAGATTTTTTCACATTCAACGATACACGATCCAGGATAAGGAAGGAGAATTTAGGGCATATACCCTTATGCACAGAGGTCACATGTCTGCCAAGTGGAAGGTTGGTATTATAGGTTCCCATGGATGTCTATATGATCTTCGTCAGAATTCCTGGATGGTTTTTCCCACGTAGAAACACATGCATTCACACATTAGGAGGTAAACTACGCCTGGTGTTTGACAATTGGCGTAGTGTCTGGGTTTGAACAATTCACCATTGGGTAATGTGATGCTTATAGAAATATTCATAACCTGACAATATTTGCAACCACCACATGTGAAAGTTCCTTTTGTTTTTACAGGGGTCCCGTTTGCCATCTCCTCTGAACTCACTACATAGCAATTGATCTCGTAGAGAGCCAGCCCGCCTGAAGGTAAATGCTGGAGTATCTGGTACAAATGGACCAATTAGGGGATCCATGGTTAGAATGTGCCAGTATTTATCCACCACCCATCTGATGGTTTGGTGTTGATTTGAAAATCTGGTAATGATAGAAATTTGGTTTTGCTTCTTCTTTTTAGAAGATGGGTTGTAAAGAAGGTTATCATGGGTTCTGGTATATGCCCGTTTGAACGCTTTTTTGAGACATTTGTTAGAATAACCCCATGCCTGTAACCTTGTTCTTAGTATATTGGCCTCTTTTTTGAAAACCTCGTCATCCGTACAGTTCCTCCTGGTCCGCAGATACTGACTGTATTGGTTTGAGGAGATCAATGGTTGAGGATGGAAGCTGCTGGCATGCAAGATTGAGTTGCCAGCCAAGGGTTTCCTATATAGGCTGGTGGTTAGGCATCCATTGATGTCTTTGTGTATTGTAACATCCAAAAATGTGATAGATTCCTGGTCTCATGTCATAGTAAATGACTGGTTGAAATTGTTGGAATTGAGTTCTTCAAGGAAGGCTGGCAGCTGGTCCGTGGGTCCATTCCACACTAGGAGGACGTCGTCAATGTATCGATACCAAAAGACAACGTTCTCCATGTAGGGGGCAAGGGATTGTGATTGATTGATCATGCGTTCCCACTCCCCCAGGTACAGGTTGGCGTAAGACGGGGCATTTTCTCTTTCATACAGGGTATGACAGCAGCAGTCCGCACAACATTGATTGCACGCATATGCAGACTTTTCCATTCCATTACCTGCCTCCTTCACTATCTGTGACAGGTTCCTGGTCTTTGTATTTGTGTTTGTACACATACACAATACTTCTAGCAATATCCCTAGCACAGCAGTGACACCCGTGTCCTCCTGACGATTAGGTATGACCACCCTACTTTATTTATGTTTTTCAATATTGTGGTCTATTTGGGGGTTTGCGTTTCTCGGTGGGCAATCTCTATGTACCTTTTTTGGTTGCATGCAAAGCATGGCACACTGATATGTACCCCCTTTGTTCTTCCAGTGACCACTCCTCGCCCCCTGGACCATGGCCATAGTGTTTGGGGTTCTGCCGCCCTTGTGGGGGAATTTTCTCCGAGGGCCTCTGTTGGTTACCCCCTGCCCGGACATCCCAGAGCCAGTGTCGCGCAGGACAGTAGCACTCTCTCCCCTCCCCTTGATTTTAAAGTGGATGCAAAACAATATCTGTGTTCCTAAGCAATACCTTATGGTCAGTGTAAATAAAACCTTTTAATGACATAAGTATACATGTTGATTTTTTATCTTGTCATTACATTTTATGTTTACAACTGTCTTTCTAATCTATAGACATATCTTCCGTCATGGTCACAATCCTATACCCCTGAAGAAGAGTAATATCTATCATAAACTCGAAACGTTGGGTCTTTTCTTGTTTGTATAACCACATACAACGGAGCCTTGATTGTACCCCATGTATTGCATGTTTATTTTTGATCGGATTTTTGAAATTTTTTTGCATCCTGTATACCCAACTTGTCTATTTTGTATTCTCACTTGTTTATATGTAGATTGTGTTTTTTTACTATCACTTTTAAATAAATATCTCAAACTCATACCCTACGTCTCTACTTATATTGAAGTTTACCTTTTAAAGTCCCACTAGAGGAATAATTCTTCCAGTACACACATTTATTTGGGATGTGGGTAAACCTTACTCTGTGTTGCCAAACTAGCATCATCCCCAATATCTATATTTTATATAGGCGGCTCTTCAAAAGTCATCTATAACATAGTTGCCAATATTGTAAAAAAAATTTATAGGGACACTTTTTTGCCTGTAGGCGGAGTCTTATTATAATTAGGGGGTGGGCATTAATTTGTGGGAGTGGCATATCAGGGAAAAAATGCTGTGCGCAAAGCGTGCCGCAGCAAAGGATAGGCGTGGTTTAATCAAAACATTGGGTGTGGCTTAAAGGGGCATGGCTCAAAAAGGGTGTGTGGTTAGAGTGTGAGATGAATGAGGGATGGAGGGAGAAAGAGGGAGGGGGAGAGAGAGAAAGAAAGATAGGGAGGGAGGGAAGGAAGGAGAGAGAAGGAAGGGAAAAAAGAGGGATAGAGGGACAGCAGGCCCAGATCCTACACAATAGAAATATGTGTATTCCAGAAAGTTTAACAATCAGCAGATAAAGATACTCCAAACACCTGGTGTTAGCGCTTCAATCATCCTGACACCATGATCCTGACACCATGGTTGTTATGGTGTCAGGATTAGGGTTGAGCTTCGAGTTCGAGTCAAACTCGAGTCGAGTGGACGAAGAAGATGGAGAAGAAGAAGATGAAGAAGAAGATGGAGGAAGAAGAAGAACACTGAAAGAACACCAGAAGAAAGAAGATGGAAGAAGAAGACGAAAGAAGAAGAAATTAATAAAGGACTTGTCAAAAACGTCTCTTGTGCTTTTTAACCTTTTTCACTCTTTTTTTGTGAAATGGTAGGGGTACATTTGTACCCCATTACCAATTCACACGGGGGGCGGGGATCTGGGGGTCCCCTTGTTAAAGGGGGCTTCCAGATTCCGAATAAGCCCCCCACCCACAGACCCCCACAACCACGGGCCAAGGGTTGTGGGGATGAGGCCCAAAGCACAAGGTGCTTTGGCGGGCTACCTCCAAAGCACCCTCCCAATGTTGAGGGCATGTGGCCTGGTACGGTTCAGGAGGGGGGGCGCTCTCTCATCCCCCCTCTTTTCCTGCGGCCTGCCAGGTTGAGATGCTTGGATAAGGGTCTGTATGGATTTTTGGGGTTACCCCACGCCATTTTTAAAAATTTTTGGCGCGGGGTTCCTCTTAATATCCATACCAGACCTGAAGGGCCTGGTATGGAATTTAGGGGGACCCCCACGCATTTTTTTTTTATTTTGGTTCGGGGTTCCCTTGTGCGGAAATCCCATGCAGTTTTTATCAATGAACTTTTATGTGTATTGTCGGACCGACAATTCATTAATAGCTGCGAGTAGTTTTTAAATGACTTTTTTTCCTTTTAAATGTCATTTTGCTGTCAGACTGTTCTAAGCACGGGAAACATGCGCCCCTTTAGAAAGCATACTATAGACACCCCCAGGTACGAAATTTAAAGGAATATTACACTTTTATTGTTTCCCTTTAAGCATGATTAAAATCACTGCTCCAGAAAAAACGTCCGTTTTTAAAAATTCTTTTTGCATTGATACATGTCCCCCGGGGCAGGACCCAGGTCCCCAAACACTTTTTATGACAATAACTTGCATATAAGCCTTTAAAATGAGCACTTTTGATTATTCATGTTCGTGTCCCATAGATTTTAACAGTGTTCGCGTGTTCAAACTAATTTCTTGCCTGTTCGCAAGTTCTGCTGCAAACTGAACCGGGGGGTGTTCAGTTCATCCCTAGTCAGGATGATAGAAGCGCATTATTTCTATTATTACATTGTAATATAAAATTAAATCATTCAACTCACTATAATGCAGAATCAGTGGGAGCCCTGAGCGTTTCACCTGCCACGTCGCCTGCCACCAGATGCCATGAGGTGCCCCCAGCGGAGTCCCATCTTACATCATGTGCCCCCGGCAGAATACGTCCTTACATCATGTGCCCCAGCAGAGTCCCTCTGTACATGAGGAGCCCCCAGCAGAGCCTCTCCTTACATCACGTGCACCCAGTGGATACCCTCCTTACATCAGGTGTCCCCATCGGAACCCCTCCTTACATCAGTGTTCCTATTAGCGGAGCCCCTCCTTACATCAGTGTCCCCAGCAGCGGAGCCCCTCCTTGCATCAGTGTCCCTATCAGCGGATCCCCTACTTACATTTGGTATCTCCATCAGCGGAGTACCTCCTTACATCTGGTGTCCCCAAAGGAGGCCCTCCTTACATCTGGTGTCCACATCAATGGAGCCCTTCCTTACATCAGTGTCCCCATCAGTGGAGCCCCTCTTTACATCTGGTGTCCACATCAGCGGAGCCCCTCCTTACATCTGGTGTCCCCAGCAGCAGAGCTACTCCTTTCATCAGTGTCCCCATTAGCGGGGCCCCTACTTACATCAGTGTCCACATTAGCGGAGACCCTCCTTACATCAGTGTCCCCATCAGCAGAGTTCCTTACATCAGTGTCCCCATCAGTGGAGTCCCTCCTTACATCAGTGTCCCCATCAGTGGAACCCCTCCTTCCATCAGTGTCCACATCAGTGGAGACCCTCCTTACATCAGTGTCCCCATCAGCGGAGCTCCTCCTTACATCAGGAGAGTCTGTCCTTACATCAGTGCCCCCAGCAAAGTCTGTCCTTACATCAGGTGCCCCCAGCAGAATCCCTCCTTACATCAGGTGCCCCCATCAGCAGAGCCACTCCTTACACCAGTGTCCCCATCAGCAGAGCCCCTCCTTACATCAGTGTCCCCATCAGCAGAGCTCCTTCTTACATCAGTGTCCCCAATAGAGGAGCCCCTCCTTTCATCAGTGTCCCCAGCAGCGGAGCCCCTCCTTACATCAGTGTCCCTATCAGCGGATCCCCTCCTTACATCAGTGTCCCCATCAGTGGAGCCCCTCCTTACATAAGTATAAATGTCATGGATGTACTGCTCATGGTTCTGCAACTGGCCGCGGGCACACGGATCCATTGGGACGTGTTCCAGTCCATAGGCATTCAGCAGTGAATAGACGCATGCCAATGCGCATGCGCGTGCGCAGAACACGGACGCGCGCACGCTTGCCTACCAGTCCTGCATCCCTGTGCATTTGCCTACAAGTCCTGCATCTGTGTGCATCTGCCTACAAGTCCTGCATCTTTGCGCACCTGCCTACAGTCCTGCATCTGTGCGCACCTGCCTGCTACTTCTCAGCGTTCCTGCATCCGCAGCATTCAAGCCTGTTCCTGTCTCTGCCAAGCTGACTTCATCTTCATATCAAAAAGGGGGGGGGGGAGAAAAAAGCAATTCATCAAGGAGGAACAGGCAATTATCAAAAAATATAAATAATGTTTATTGAAAAATTCACTTTAACACCAATCAAAAAATATGGTTAAAAAACAGGTACCACCACCATTCTAAAATTGACAACGTTGTCATAAACAGACACAGATGGCCACCACACACATAGACCATGCACACCTCCTATCATATAGATGCAAGATGATGTCTCCTCATGAGTCATCTAACATGAAGCTGATGATCCTAATAGGTTTAGGAAGACAGCTAGTAATGAGTGGGGAGAGGTGGATGGTATGCAGCCGTTAAGGAATCACATCCTCTATGTGAATGTAGACAAAGGGGGGAACTGACAGTAACCAGCTTGTTGGTGGGGTAGTAGACACTGCTGTCCTTGTCTGCAAAGTTCACCATAGAGATTCAGTACCGTGGGACACAAATAGCAGGGGAGGGAAGTTCCTGTGTGTGAGGAGCTATGAGCCCTGGAGGGTTGGAGCAGGCTTGGAAGTATAGCTATGTCGGTGGACCATCAGTGCTCAAGGGTGGAATGCATATTGCAAATTAGAGCAGCAGTCCTATGCAGGGAATAAGAAAGGAAAGATCTCACCTGAGAGTAGGCACTGGAATGTCGCGCCGATCTAGTAGGGGAGCCGTGTCTTGCTCATATCATCTCTGAGTGGCTGATCAAGCTGTCTTCCATCCACAGGCAGAGTGTCACCGGCGAGGTCCCAGTAATCATGTTTGGGGAGCGTTGTGTTTGAGCGGGAAGTGCAGTGAGTAGTGTACCGCATTCAGTCATCCCATCATCCAGTTCCCGGGTAGGTATTAGCGGCCTCGCGGGGCTACGGGCGGGGATTCCAAGGCTGGTGGGTGGCTCTGTGAGCACACTATGGGAAGCGTGATGCGTCATGCTGATGCGTTTCATCCATCACTCGGATTTCCTCAGAGCATGCGCAGTAGCTGAGACAGTCATCTTATATAACCCAGGTGCTGGGATCAGTGGGTACGTCAGCGTCTGGTTGTCTCTGGCGACGGCGCAACTAATTGACAGCCATACGTATATACAGAAAACAATACATACATAGCGGGCTGGTCCGTAGGTGCAGACACCCACAGAGAAAGAGTAAAGAACCAAGGAAGGCAGATGAATAGAAATAAATGAAGATAAGGCACAGGCCGTGAGAAACAGAAAATTGATTAAAAATGAATAATCAAAATAAAAAGATTAAATAAAGAAAGTAAAATAAAAAGAAAAGAAAAAAGGGGAAAGAAAAAGAAAAGAAAGAGGGAAAGCAGAAAGGAAGAAAGAAGAAAAAAGCAAAAAGAGAAAAGGGGTAGGGGGGGCAAGAAGAATGAATATGGACAATTAGAAGAATGTAGAATAGAATAAGGTGAAATTAAATAAAATAAAGTAGAATTACTGACATAAAGATAGATAAGGGCTCCATACCGTGAGAAGGGTTCCCCTCGTAGCTGGTAAAAATTAGGGTGTAAGGAACACGGAGAGTTTACATTTGTTGTTTAACCCACGGGGGTGCATACTATTTAGATTGTATATCCACATTTTTTCTTTCTGGCAAAGAATTCAGTCAAAGTCACCCCTTCTTTGGGGAAGGTTCAGCCTATAGATACCCTTAAAAGTAAGTCCGGTGGGATTCCCGCCGTGAAATTTAATGAACTGTAGGGGAATAGGGCGCTCATCATCCTTATCGAGAATGCTTCGGACGTGCTCGCCGATTCTGACTTTAAGTTACCTCTTAGTCTTACCCACATAGTTCTTCCCACAGGGGCAATTAAGCATATAGATTACTCTACTGGTATTGCAATTGATAAAGTTATGGACTTTAAAATGTTTTTTACCGTCAGAATCAGTGAACACGTCCGTGCGTTCAGCGTATCTACAGACCGAGCACCTACCACATCTAAACATACCTTTCAAAGGTGGAAGTTGGGTAAGCCAATTAGGAGTGGGTGATCTCTTATATTTGGAATGAATGAGGCAATCTCTTAGGTTCCTGGAATGACGAGCAGTAAGGAGAGGACGTACACCCACAATATTACCCAAGACGGGCGACTCAGACAGAATATGCCAATGTTGGCTCAGCATTGCCTTGACTTGGTCCCAATGGGCACCAAATTTGGTGATGATCCTTAGAGGTTCCTGTTTATCATTCATAGATTTAGGATCTTTTTTCATAAGGAGTTTCTGTCGATCTGTCTGAATGGCCCTTTTTTTGGCTTCCCTAATGCATGAATGGGAGTAGCCTCTCTCCCTGAATCTACCATAGATGTCCCTAGCTTCGGCTATGAAATCTTGTTGGTTGGAACAGTTTCTTCAGGTTCTAAGAAACTGGCCCACTGGTATTCCCCTAATCAAGGATTTTGGGTGATCACTAGTAGCTTAAAGAAGAGTGTTAGCTGCTGTGGACTTCCGATGAGTCTTGGTACTAATCAGTCCATTCTCAGCTCTAATGCCCCGTACACATGGTCGGATTTTCCGATGGATAATATCCGATCGGAGCATGTTGTCGGACATTCCGACCACGTGTGGGCTCCATCAGACATTTTCCATCTGATTTTCCGACACACAAAGTTTGAGAGCAGGCTATAAAATTTTCTGACAACAAAATCCGATCGCGTCAATTCCGACCGTGTGTGGCCAGTTCCGACGCACAAAGTGCCACGCATGCTCAGAAGAAATTCCCAGACGGAACCGATCGGTCTGGTAAAATTAGCGTTCGCAATGGATACAACACTTTCGTCACGGTGCAATGTTAAAAATGGTTTAATACAGCGCACTCTCTTCTTCTTTATAATGTGAGAAGAATGAAGTAGTTTTGCTGCTCATATTCACACAGACTTCTCACAAACTTCTTTCTTTATTATTTATCGGGATTCCCTCAATATATTTTGATTTGTCACATCTGACAAAATTATTTTTGTGTTGTTTTATTTTTTTTTTTATTTTGAGGCATAATTTTTTTTTTTTTTTTTAGGTTTGTTTTTTTTTAAGGCTGATCTTTGTTTTATTTTATTTTTAGTTTTACTCCAGAATATTTTTGTGTGTGTTTTGTGTGTCAAGTTACCACAACACCATTGATATCTTGTATTATTTAATCTAAAGGAAATTGCTTGGTGTTGGTGTCTCTTGTTAATTTCACATTGTACTTTAGAAATGTACCTGAATCCTCACAAACAAACTGTCCTTTTTGAAGGAAAACACACATAGACGAGTATAAGTGAAACAAAAATTCCTTTATTAAGGGCTCAGAACCAAACAAAGAGGGAGGCAACGCTGGAGAAACAGCAGAAATTGATGAAGCCTTGGACCCCCAGGGCAGACATCAATTCTTTAACATCAAAATTGGTGGCCTGAGGAGTCCATATCTAAGGGAGTGCAGTCTTGTCCAGAAGTCCCCGAGATCCGGAAAGCAGCAGATGACATCTGTGTCCCCCAGGCTGTGGTACTACAAGAGCCTGCATCTTTTGCCAGACCAGGCTGGACCCAGGGTCATCACTTTCTGGTCTTCTTTCCATGCTTCCTTCCCGGCTGTGGCTTTGGCGTTGGAGATGTGGCAGGAGGAGGAGTAGGACCTGGAGGAGGAGGAGGACTAGTAGGACCTGGAGGAGGAGGAGGACCTGGAGGAGGAGGAGGACCATGTGTGAGGTCACAAATGTGGGTAGCAGATGTTATTTGGCCCCTCAACCCCTTATTGAGAGCTTCTAACATTAAGGACTCACACATGAGTTGTTGGCCCTCCTCCATCCGCTGCATTTTGCAGGCAATTATGCCAGCAAACTCCTCCTCCACAGTGTGGGGGGCTGTCGGGGCCAATGGCAGCCTCCTCCAGGGTACTCCTCTTCCTGCCACTTTCTCTTTGCAGGTGGCTGGGAGGGACCTGGATATCAGGCAGCCCACTCGGCCTGGCCACCTCCTGGCTGAGACTTCCCTGTGTATGAAAAAGGGACATGGTTTTACTTTTTGCATCATCAATCACAATCATAAATTAGTACTCCAAACTAACATCTAGTTAACATCATTGATTGGACAAACAGAAATATTTTGAGGAATGCTATACCTGGCTCAAGCTGGGCTCCTCCGCATGTTGCTGCATGGAAGGCCCAGGTTGGGTGTCAGAAGCCTCAGCTGGGGGGGAAGGAAGCGTGGAAGGAA
Source organism: Aquarana catesbeiana (assembly GCF_042186555.1). Taxonomy (NCBI): domain Eukaryota; kingdom Metazoa; phylum Chordata; class Amphibia; order Anura; family Ranidae; genus Aquarana; species Aquarana catesbeiana. Next base: position 189,716,150 of record NC_133329.1, on the reverse strand, counting down.
GACTGGAGAGTGATGACCTGGGTTCAGTCTGACCTGCCAGAAAATGCAGCCTGTCATAGTACCACAGCCTGGGGACATAAATGTCATCTGCAGCTGCTGATCTCTGGGAATCCTGGACCTTCTTGTACTTCCTTAGATAAGTGCTCCTCAGGCCACCAATTAGGATCTTCAAATAGGTCATGTCTGCCGTGGGGATCACCGTCTTCACAAATTCCAGCAATTGATCCAGTGCTGCCTTCCTCTTTGCTTCTTATATTCAGGGTGGTTTATCTCCCATAGACAAGGCAGCTCCTTGAACATATCTATGAAGATTGCCATAAAGTCGGTATCTTTCAAGATATCCATTTTCACTGCAAGACACAGCACAAGACAAACCCTAATCCCTAGATCATGGGGTGTAATTTAGCATTGGAAAACCTCAAGAAAAACATCAATGATGTTATTCAAAAAAATAATAACATCATTGATGTTTTGGGGAGAGTTTAAAACCCCTCCAAATCCCTTAATTTTTTTGTGTGCTACAATGTTAAAAATGTTTTAGCGATTTTTAGAAAAGCCAAATTTTGAGGATGCACACAGTGTGTCAATATGTGCTATCTGCCATCACGGGAGATCAATGGACGCGTTTTGGGGGTGCAACCCCTTCCTCAATAATAAAGTAGCTGAGAGGAAGGGGTTGCTCCCCAAAACACGTCCCTTGATCCCCCATGATGGCAGCTAGCACATGACATTCGTAAATTGGTGTGCATCTTCAAAATTTGGCTTTTCCTGGGGTGACTTCACCCCATCTGAACGCAATATCAAACACAGTTTGTAAATACTCATGTCTGATATTGCCTTCAAGTTTTACCTAATGTGAACTTTGTAAGTTCAAGATTTGTGTCTTTCTTGTTGTTTTGAAACAAGCCTGTTTTATCTTAAATGGACATTTCTATTTTTGATAATGCCACCCCAAAAATTGTTATACAACAAACATCTTGGTTTGTTTTAAAAACCTTTTCTAAATGCACATGTGATTGTGCAGGTATTAAAAAGATTGTTAATCAAGAATGTGTGGATTATTGTCTCAAAGCTACAACACTTTTGTGGTGATGTAATTGCTGCTTTCTGTGACAATGGGTGTTATTTCCTAAAGGCAAACCCACTTTGCACTACAAGTGCAGTTTCAGTGCATTTTCAAGTGCACTTGTAGTGCAAAGTGTATTTGCCTTTAGTAAATAACACCCAACAGTGCTTTGTATAAGGTTACACAATCACACCATTTTCAGGACTCACCACATTTCGGTCAGGGTCAGCTAAAACAAACACAAACAGTAAATGTCACCAAAGATTTGCTTAATTTTTTTTTTATTTGATCAAGGTTTCACAAATTGTCTTGCATATTGATGGCCCCCTACCCTCAAAGAACTCAAGGTATCTTAGCCGGACATCATGGGCACTCAGGGAGGGCAAGCCAGGATGGCCACTTTCAAGCGCCGTCAGGGTTGGTTCATTTATAATTCCAGCCTCAGGCCCAACTGAGCCAGCATAGTTGGCAGAATGTTGCCGTAAAAAGTTATGTAGAACACAGCACCCCAGGATTATATGATTCAGTTTATACTCCGCCATATGGATGGGTTTAAGAAATAGGCGGAACCGGCTGGCCATGATTCCAAATGTGTTCTCCGCCACTCTTCTGGCTCTGGCCAGCCGGTAATTAAAAACTCTCTGGTCCGGGGTGAGGGTCCTCATCAGGAATGGCTGCATAAGGTGGTCCCCCAGCGCAAAGGCTTCATCCGCAACGAAGACGAATGGGAGTCCTTCCACATTGTCTTCTGGAGGTGGCAAGTCCAAGCTGCCATTCTGGAGAAGCCTGTAAAACTCCGTCTGGGCGATGACTCCACCATCGGACATCCGGCCATTCTTCCCCACGTCCACATACAGGAACTCATAATTAGCCGACACCACCGCCAACATCACAATACTATTGAACCCTTTATAATTATAATTGTATGTCCCCGAGTTGGGTGGTGGGATGATGTGGACGTGTTTCCCATCAATTGCCCCTCCGCAGTTAGGAAAGTCCCACCGCTGGGCAAAGTGGGAGGCCACAGTATGCCATTCCTGTGGCATGGAAGGAAACTGTGGAGGAAAAAAAAAATTAATTCTTTTTGCACATTAAAACATGGAAAGCAGATTAGACACAAATATTCTTGGCCAACATCAAGATAACATTTATTAATGGGAATTTTTAAACACCAAAGTATAAGGTACACCTATCAGATTCCCCCTCCCCCACACCCTCTCATGGGCCATTTCTAACATTATGGGGGGGGGGGGCTCTTGGACAGGTAACCCTCTCCACTTCATTGAGAGATGAATGCCTAAATAATGGGTATTACTTTGAACAGCCCCTCCTTAGTTACACTATTGGCAGCCCACTGGACAGGTAAGAAGTGTCATAATACAAAGATATAAATACACATTGTATCTGGCATCTGGCACTCTACCTGAATTTAAAGCACCAATCACATTTTAAAACATTTTAGGGGGTGTTTAGGGTAAAGCACTACTATGGAGCTGACAAAATACATTGTTAAGTGACTACATGAGGTGAATATAGGGCCTGTAGACCATGCTGGGGAGGTAAATGAAGGCAAATATGTATGAAGGAGCAAAATAATAATTACATAAAAATCCAGCATGCATGAGGACAAAGGGGACATTCACAGCATATTCCAATCATGGTAATTAGGTAATGAGGAAAGAAATACAATATATTATCAAACATTAAATACAATAAAATGTGATATTAAAGGATAAAAATCTTACCTTAATATACTCCTTCTGCAGGACCTGAATGATGGCAGAACAGGTCTCCGGGATAATGATCCCCAGAGCCTGGGGGGGAGATGCCTGTCGAGAACTTGAGGTCCTGCAGGCTTCTCCCCATCGCCAAGTACCGCATGGTGGTGACGAGCCTCTGCTCCAGAGTGATGGCTTGCCTCATGCAGGTATCCTGCCTGCTAATATAGGGGGTCAGCAAAGCCAACAAACGGTGAAATATGGGGTCCGTCATCTGGAGAAAGTTCCTGAAATCATCAGGATTATTCTCACGGATCTCACGGAGCAAAGGCATATGACAGAACTGGTCACGCTGAAGCAACCAATTCTTGGTCCATGAACTCCTCCCCACCCTGTTCATGGACTGGACTTGTGTCAAGGTCAGGACTCCAACACCAAGCCCCCGCACAACACGAACTCTACGAGGAGTACGTATACGCAACATGGCTAGAAAACGGTCGGCTGCTCAGAACGCAGTAACAGAACGCACTGAAGAACAGCAAGGCCTGTGAAGAGCGACCTGAAAAACAGTAACGAACAAACACAATGACTCAAATAAGTCACACGTAGCTTGCTGCACGCACTGAAGAGCAGATACAAACCCACAAGCAACAAACTGAACAGCAGAAAACGATCTGAAAACCACAAGTCTGAAAAAGCGCGAATCGTCTCTCACCAAACTTTTACTAACACGAGATTAGCAAAAGGAGCCCAAAGTGTGCCGCGCTTGGTTCTGAACTGGCCTTTTCTAGTCTCATTGTACGTGGTTTACGTCACCGCGTTCTTGGCGATCGGAAATTCCGACAACTTTGTGCGACCGTGTGTACGCAAAACAAGTTTGAGCCAACATCCGTCGGAAAAAATCCTAGGATTTTGTTGTCGGAATGTCCGATCAATGTCTGACCATGTGTACAGGGCATAATAGTTAGGTCAAGAAAGGAAAGGGTGTGGGGATGAGCAGTGAAGGTAAGTTTAATGTTGCGCTCATTGGTATTAAGTTCATTCATGAACTGCAACAGTTCCTGTTCAGTGCCATCCCAGATCATAAGTACGTCATCAATGTACCTCAGCCACATGCGACTGTGGCTGAGGTACATTGGTGACGAGTAGACCAATTCCTCCTCCCACATGCCCAGGTGAAGGCATGCGTATGAGGGGGCCCAAGGGGCTCCCATTGAGGTCACCCTAGTCTGTTGGTAGTAGGTTCCCAGGAATTGGAAGCAGTTATCTTCCAGTAGGAAGGTGAGGATCTCACCTATAAATTCATTCTGCTGTCCAAGAAGTGGGAATTTCCTTTCAAGAAAAAACTGAACAGCCCTTAAACCCTAAACTTGGGGGATCGACGTATATAGGGATTCTAAGTCGATCCCTACTAGGAGAGCTCCGGTCGGCAGGGCCATAGTGACCAGTCGCAACAGTACATCCCTTGTATCTTGCACATACAAGGATAGGTCATGTACCAATTCCCTGATAAGTGCATCGATGAATTTTCCAATTTTTTCCAGGGGACCGTTGACAGCAGACACTATGGGCCTGCCAGGTGGGTTATGTAGGGATTTGTGAAGCTTAGGTATGTTGTAAAATGTTGGGGTGTTAAACTGCACGACCCATAGGTAATTGAATTCTTTCCTAGTAATCAACTTTTCTTCCAGGCCAAGGCTCAATAAATAATTGAGAGCATTAATAATGGTAGGGAAGGGATTGGAAAGAAGCTTACGATACGTGGATTTGTTACCGAGCAGTCTCCTCACTTCATTCTCGTATTGGTCCTCAGTGAGTAGAACCACATTACCACCCTTGTCACTGCCCTTGATAACGATGCCTGGTGCCTCCTCAAGTTCCCTAAGTGCTTTCTTTTCTTTCCGCAAAAGATTATCAAGGCCCTTATATTTCCAGTTGATCTTAGATAGATCCCTCTTGACTTGCGCCAAGAAGAATTCAATTGGTTTATGCTTAGGCAACAGAGGCATTTTGACTGATCTAATAGCTATATTAGCGGGGCATGTCAGTTCATACTGGTGCTCAGAGGTCTCTGTATCTCAATCAGATTCAGCTTCTCCTGTAGGAGAGAGACTAGGGCATCTAGGGCATCTCTTTCTTCCTTATTTGTTTGAGTTAGTTGGAGCTCATCATGACTTCATCTTCAGTCAAGCGGACCCTGCAGGCTCTCCTACTCCGCTGTGCTCCGAGGGTCACTGTTCCCACTCCAGTGATCCCGGAACCAGAGCCGTACGAGAGGTCTCCCTCTGCACGTCAGGCTCACCTCCAAGATACATGTCAATCCCCAGCAGCGGAGCCCCTCCTTACATCAGCGTCCCCATCAGCGGAGCTCCTTCTTACATCAGTGTCCACATCAGCTGAGACCCTCCTTACATCAGTGTCCCCATCAGTGGAGCTCCTTACATGAGTGTCCCCATCAGCAGATCTCCTCCTTACATCAGGTGCCCCCAGGAGAGTCTGTCCTTACATCAGTGCCCCCAGCAAAGTCTGTCCTTACATCAGGTGCCCCCAGCAGAGTCCCTCCTTACATCAGGTGCACCCAGCGGAGCCCCTCCTTTTATCAGGTGTCCCCAGTGGCATCCCTCCTTACATTAGTGTCCCCAGCAGTGGAGCCCCTCCTTACATCAGTGTCCCCAACAGCAGAGCCCCTCCGTACATCAGTGTCCCCATCAGTGGAGCCCCTCCTTACATCAGTGTCCCCATCAGTGGAGTCCCTCCTTACATCAGTATGCCTATCAGCGGAGCCCCTCCTTACATCAGTGTCCCCATCAGCGGAGCCCCTCCATACATCAAGGTCCCAATTGGTGGAGCTCCTTCTTACATCAGTGTCCACATCAGCAGAGACCCTCCTTACATCAGTGTCCCCAACACCGGAGCTCCTTCAATCAGTGTCCCCATCAGCGGAGCTCCTCCTTACATCAGTGCCCTGGGAGAGTTTGTCCTAACATCAGTGCGCCCAGAAAAGTCCGTCCTTACAACAGGTGCCCCCAGCAGAGTCTCTCCTTACATCCGATGCCCCAAGCAGAGCACCTCCTTACATTAGGTGCCCCCAGCAGAGCCCCTCCTTACATTAGTGTCACCAGCAGCGAAGCCCCTCCTTACATCAGTATCCCCAGCAGCGAAGCCCCTCCTTACATCAGTGTCCCCAGCAGCTGAGCCCCTCCTTACATCAGTGTCCCTAGCAGTGGAGCCCCTCCTTACATCAAAAATAAATAAATATATGTGTATGCGCTAAAGGCTATAAATACGTGAACAAAGAATATAATAAATCTATACAATATTAAAAATTATTATAAATTATAAACAGTGTCACACACCTGTGAAGAAAGTGACTATAATCCACAATTGAATATATGAAAAATGGTAACATGCACCATGCAAAAAAATGTGAGAAAAAAAAAAAATCCTTTAAATGATTAAAAAAAAAATATAAGTGCTACTTGATAAATAAAGTGTCCGAAACCAATTCATACAAATGAATATATCTCAGTCCAAGCCATTCATAAGAGTATATAAATCAAAGTGCACAATAGTGTCCAAACAAATAGCAGGCAATCCTCATGCTGTTTTTTTTGAAAAAGTGCTAAATATTCCTCATGCTCTTCTTATGAGATGTGCACATTAAGGCATGCTGCAGTGCTCTCCAGTGACCCCCAATGGATAATGCGCTCACCTTAGAGCGTGTGACACAGTAGCTCAACAGTGTCAAAACACGCATTAGAGCCACTCCAGGGCTCACACAGGGTATGCTGGTGATGATCTGTATCTCGCTCAAATGGTGACATATATGAAAGAAAGGAGACTCATAGCATAATACCGCCAGGAATTTATTTGAAAAGCCCTAAAAACAATCCCTCCAGGAGGGTACTCACAATGCTTGGGTGCGTCAGTGCACCATCCTATCCAAAACATGCAATACAGATGAATCCTGTGGCGTGCGGTGCGGTGTTCAATCCTCTACCTGTCTGTGTGTAGAAAGCTCCGTCCTGCCCCTCCCCTACGCGTCTTCGGCACAGGGTATACGTGCCTTCATCTCCTTACATCAGGTGCCCCCAGCGGAGCCCCTCCTTACAGCAGGTGGCCCCAGCAGCAGAGCCCCTCCTTACATTAGTGTTCCCATCAGTGGAGCCCCTCCTTACATCTGGTGTCCCCATCAGCGGAGCCCCTTCTTACATCTGCTGTCCACATCAACAGAGCCCCTCCTTACATCTTGTGTCCCCAGTAGTGGAGCCCTTCCTTACATCTAGTGTCCCCAGCAGCAGAGCCCCTCCTTATATCTGGTGTCCAAATCAGCGGAGCCCCTTCTTACATCTGGTGTCCACATCAACAGTGCCCCGCCTTACATCTGGTGTCCCCAGCAGAGGAGCCCTTCCTTACATCTGGTGTCCCCAGCAGAGGAGCCCTTCCTTACATCTAGTGTCCCCAGCAGCGGAGCCCCTCCTTACATCTGGTGTCTGCAGCAGTGGAGCCCCTTCTTACATCTGGTGTCCCCATCAACGGAGCCCCTCCTTACATCAGTGTTCCCATCAGCGGAGCCGCTCCTTACATCAGTGTCCCCATCAGCAGAGCCCTTCCCTACATCAGGTGCCACCGGCAGAGTCAGTACTTACATCAGGTGCCCCCAGCCCAGCAGAGTCCATCCTTACATCAGGTGAACCCAGCAGAGTCCATCTTTACATCTGGTGCCCCCAGCAGAGTCCCTCCTTACATCAGGTGTCCCCAGCGGAGCCCTTCCTTACATTAATGTCCCGAGCAGCGGAGCCCCTCCTTACATCTGGTATCTGCAACAGCGGAGCCCCTCCTTACATCAGTGCCCCTGGGAGAGTCTGTCCTAACATCAGTGCGCCCAGCAAAGTCCGTCCTTACAAAAGGTGCCCCAGCAGAGTTTCTCCTTACATCCGATGCCCCCAGCAGAGCCCCTCCATACATTATGTGCCCCCAGCAGAGCCCCTGCTTACATTAGTGTCACCAGCAGCGAAGCCCCCCCTTACATCAGTGTCCCCAGCAGCGAAGCCCCTCCTTACATCAGTGTCTCCAGCAGCTGAGCCCCTCCTTACATCAGTGTCCCTAGCAGTGGAGCCCCTCCTTACATCAGGTGCCCCCAGCGGTGCCCCTCCTTACAGCAGGTGGCCCCAGCAGTGGAGCCCCTCCTTACATTAGTGTTCCCATCAGTGGAGCACCTCCTTACGTCTGGTGTCCCCATCAGTGGAGACTCATCTTACATCTGGTGTCCACATCAACAGAGCCCCTCCTTACATCTTGTGTCCCCAGCAGAGGAGGCCCTCCTTACATCTGGTGTCCCCAGCAGCAGAGCCCTCCTTACATCTATTGTCCCCATCAGCGGAGCCCCTTCTTACTACTGATGTCCACATCAACAGAGCCCCTCCTTATATCTGGTGTCCCCAGCAGAGGAGCCCCTCCTTACATCTGGTGTCCTCAGCAGCGGAGCCCTTCCTTACATATAGTGTCCCCAGCAGCGGAGCCCCTCCTTACATCCGGTGTCTGCCGCAGCGGAGCCCCTCCTTACATCTGATGTCCCCATCAATGGAGCCCCTCCTTACATCAGTGTCCCCATCAGCGGAGCCCCTCCTTACATCAGTGTCCCCATCAGCAGAGCCCTTCCTTACATCAGGTGCCACCGGCAGAGTCAGTACTTACATCAGGTGCCCCCAGCCCAGCAGAGTCCATCCTCACATCAGGTGCCCCCAGCAGAGTCCCTCCTTACATCAGGCGTCCCCAGCGGAGCCCCTCCTTACATTAGTGTCCCCAGCAGCGGAGCCCCTCCTTACATCAGTGTCCCCATCAGTGGAGACCCTGCTTACATCAGTGTCCCCAGCAGTGGAGCCCCTCCTTACATCAGTGTCCCCAGCTGCGGAGCCCCTTCTTACATTAGTGTCCCCATCAGCAGAGCCCCTCCTTACATCTGGTGTCCCCATCAGTGGATCCCCTCCTTACATCTGGTGTCCCCAGCAGCGGAGCCCCTCCTTACATCTAGTGTCCCCAGCAGAGGAGCCCCTCCTTACATCTGGTGTCCCCAGCAGCGGAGACCTTCCTTACATCTAGTGTCCCCAGCAGCGGAGCCCCTCCTTACATCAGGTGTCTGCAGCAGCGGAGCCCATCCTTACATCTGGTGTCCCCATCAACGGAGCCCCTCCTTACATCAGTGTCCCCATCAGCAGAGCCCCTCCTTACATCAGTGTCCCCATCAGCAGAGCCCTTCCTTACATCAGGTGCCACCGGCAGAGTCAGTACTTACATCAGGTGCCCCCAGCCCAGCAGAGTCCATCCTTACATTAGGTGCCCCCAGCAGAGTCCATCTTTACATCAGGTGCCCCCAGCAGAGTCCCTCCTTACATCAGGTGTCCCCAGCAGAGCCTTTCCTTACATTAGTGTCCCGAGCAGCGGAGCCCCTCCTTACATCTGCTGTCTGCAACAGTGGAGCCCCTCCTTACATCTGGTGTCACTATCAATGTGCCCTTCCTTACATCAGTGTCCTCATCAGCAGAGCCCCTCCTTACATCAGTGTCCCCATCAGCAGAGCCCCTCCTTACATCAATGTCCCCATCAGCGGAGCCCCTCCTTACATCAATGTCCCCAACAGCGGAGCCCCTCCTTACATCAGTGTCCCCAGCTGTGGAGCCCCTTCTTACATCAGTGTCCCTATCAGCAAAGCACCTCTTTACATCTGTTGCCACATGAACGGAGCCCCTCCTTACATCTGGTGTCCCCATCAGTGGATCCCCTCCTTACATCTGGTAACCCTAGCAGCGGAGCCCCTCCGTACAACAGTGTCCCCATCAGCGAAGCTCCTCCTTACATCAGTGTCCCCATCAACGGAGCCCCTCCTTACATCAGTGTATCCATCAGCGGAGCTCCTTACATCAGTGTCCCCATCAGCGGAGGCCCTCCTTACATCAGTGTCACCAGCAGTGGAGGCCCTCCCTGCATCAGTGTCCCCATCAACAGAGCCACTCCTTACATCAATCTCCCCATCAGCGGATTCAATGCTTACATCAGTGTCCCCATCAGCGGAGCTCTTCCTTACATCAGTGTCCCCAGCAGCGGAGCCCCTCCTTACATCAGTGTCCCCAGCAGTGGAGGCCCTCCCTACATTAGTGTCCCCATCAGCGGAGTCACTCCTTACATCAGTGACCCCATAAGCGGAGCCCTTCCTTACATCAGTGTTCCCAGCAGTGGAGACCCTCCTTGCATCAGTGTCCCCATCAGCGGAGCCACTCCTTACATCAATCGCCCCATCAGCGGAGCTCCTCCTTACATCAGTGTCCCCAGCAGCGGAGCCCCTCCTTACATCAGTGTCCCCAGCAGTGGAGACCCTCCCTGCATCAGTGTCCCCATCAGCGGAGCCACTCCTTACATCAATCGCCCCATCAGCGGAGCTCCTCCTTACATCAGTGTCCCCAGCAGCGGAGCCCCTCCTTACATCAGTGTCCCCAGCAGAGGAGCCCCTCCTTGCATCAGTGTCGCCAGCAGCGGAGACACTCCTTACATCAGTGTCCCCATCAGCGGAGCCCCTACTTACATGTGGTGTCCACATCAACAGGGCCCCTCGTTACATCTGTGTCCCCATCAGAGGAGCACCTCTTTACATCAGTGAACCCATCAGCAGAGCTCCTTACATCAATGTCCCCATCAGCGCAGCTCCTCCTTACATCACGTTCCACCGGCAGAGTCAGTACTTACATCAGGTGCCTCCAGCCCAGCAGAGTCCAGCCTTACATAAGATGCCCCCAGCAGAGTCCCTCTTTACATCAGGTGTCACCAGCGGAGCCCCTCCTTACATTAGTGTCCCCAGCAGCGGAGCCCCTCCTTACATCAGTGTCCCCAGCAGTGGAGACCCTCCTTACATCAGTGTCCCCAGCAGCGGAGCCATTCCTTACATCAGTGTCCCCAGCTGTGGAGCCCCTTCTTACATCAGTGTCCCTATCAGCAGAGCCCCTCTTTACATCTGTTGCCACATGAACGGAGCCCCTCCTTACATCTGGTGTCCCCATCAGTGGATCCCCTCCTTACATCTTGTGTCCCTAGCAGCGGAGCCCCTCTGTACATCAGTGTCCCCATCAGCGAAGCTCCTCCTTACATCAGTGTCCCCATCAACGGAGCCCCTCCTTACATCAGTGTACCCATCAGCGGAGGCCCTCCTTACATCAGTGTCACCAGCAGTGGAGGCCCTCACTGCATCAGTGTCCCCATCAACGGAGCCACTCCTTACATCAATCTCCCCATCAGCGGATTCAATGCTTACATCAGTGTCCCCATCAGCGGAGCTCCTCCTTACATCAGTGTCCCCAGCAGTGGAGGCCCTCCCTACATTAGTGTCCCCATCAGCGGAGACACTCCTTACATCAGTGTCCCCATAAGCGGAGCCCTTCCTTACATCAGTGTCTCCAGCAGCGGAGACTCTCCTTACATCAGTGTCCCCATCAGCGGAGCCACTACTTACATCTGGTGTCCACATCAACGGAGCCCCTCCTTACATCTGTGTCCCCATCAGAGGAGCACCTCTTTACATCAGTGTACCCATCAGCAGAGCTCCTTACATCAGTGTCCCCATCAGCGGAGCTCCTCCTTACATCAGTGTTCCCAGCAGCGGAGCCCCTCCTTACATCAGTGTCCCCAGCAGTGGAGGCCCTCTCTACATTAGTGTCCCCATTAGCGGAGTCACTCCTTAAATCAGTGTCCCCATCAGCGGAGCCCTTCCTTACATCAGTGTCCTCAGCAGTGGAGACCATCCTTACGTCAGTGTCCACAGCAGCGGAGGCCCTTCTTACATCAGTGTCCCCATCAGCGGAGCTCCTCCTTACAACAGTGTCCCCATCAGCGGAACTCCTCCTTACATCAGTGTCTCCAGCAGCGGAGCCCCTTTTTACATCAGTGTCCCCAGCAGTGGTGCCCTTCCCTACATCGGTGTCCCCAGCAGCAGGGCCCTTCCTTACATCAGTGTACCAATCAGTGGAGCTACAACTTACATCTGATGTCCACATCAAAGGAGCCCCTCCTTACATCTGTGTCCCCATCAGAGGAGCACCACTTTACATTAGTGTTACCATCAGCAGAGCAACTTCTGACATCAGTGTCCCCATCAGAGGAGCCCCTCCTGAAATCAGTGTCCCCATCAGCAGAGCCCCTCCTTACATCAGTGTTCCCATCAGCTGAGCTCCTTACATCAGGTGTCCCCAGCGGAGCCCCTCCTTACAGCAGGTGGCCCCAGCAGTGGAGCCCCTCCTTACATAATTGTCCACAGCAGCGGATCCCCTCCTTACATTAATGTCCCCATCAGTGGAGGCCCTCCCTACATTAGTGTCCCCATCAGAGGAGCCACTCCTTACATCAGTGTCCCCATCAGCGGAGCCCTTTCTTACATCAGTGTCCCCAGCAGTGGAGACCCTCCTTACGTCAGTGTCAACAGCAGTGGAGGCCCTTCTTACATCAGTGTCCCCAGCTGCGGAGCCCCTTCTTACATCAGTGTCCCCATCAGCAGAGCCCCTCCTTACATCTGTTGCCACATAAACGGAGCCCCTCCTTACATCTGGTGTCCCCATCAGTGGATCCCCTCCTTACATCTGGTGTCCCCAGCAGCGGAGCCCCTCCTTACATCTGGTGTCCCCAGCAGAGGAGCCCCTCCTTACATCTGGTGTCCCCAGCAGTGGAGAAGTTCCTTACATCTAGTGTCCCCAGCAGCGGAGCCCCTCTTTACATCAGGTGTCTGCAGCAGCGGAGCCCATCCTTACATCTGGTGTCCCCATCAACGGAGCCCCTCCTTACATCAGTGTCTCCATCAGCGGAGACCCTCTTTACATCAGTGTCCCCATCAGCAGAGCCCTTCCTTACATCAGGTGCCACCGGCAAGAGTCAATACTCACATCAGGTGCCCCCAGCCCAGCAGAGTCCATCCTTACATTAGGTGCCCCCAGCAGAGTCCATCTTTACATCAGATGCCCCCAGCAGAGTCCCTCCTTACATCAGGTGTCCCCAGCAGAGCCCTTCCTTACGTTAGTGTACAGAGCAGCGGAGCTCCTCCTTACATCTGGTGTCTACAACAGTGGAGCCCCTCCTTACATCTGGTGTCACCTTCAATGTGCTGTTCCTTACATCAGTGTCCCCATCAGCAGAGCCCCTCCTTACATCAATGTCCCCATCAGCGGAGCCCCTCCTTACATCAATGTTCCCATCAGCGCAGATCCTCCTTACATCAGGTTCCATTGGCAGAGTCAGTACTTACATCAGGTACCTCCAGCCCAGCAGAGTCCATCCTTACATAAGGTGCCCCCAGCAGAGTCCCTCCTTACATCAGGTGTCCCCAGCGGAGCCCCTCCTTACATTAGTGTCCCCAGCAGCGGAGCCCCTCCTTACATCAGTGTCCCCAGCAGTGGAGCCCCTTCTTACATCAGTGTCCCCATCAGCAGAGCCCCTCTTTACATCTGTTGCCACATGAACAGAGCCCCTCCTTACATCTGGTGTCCCCATCAGTGGATCTCCTCCTTACATTTGGTGTCTCTAGCAGCAGAGCCCTTACGTACATCAGTGTCCCCATCAGCGAAGCTCCTCCTTACATCAGTGTCCCCATCAACGGAGCCCCTCCTTACATCAGTGTATCCATCAGCGGAGCTCCTTACATCAGTGTCCCCATCAGCGGAGCCCCTCCTTACATCAGTGTCACCAGCAGTGGAGGCCCTCCCTGCATCAGTGTCCCCATCAATGGAGCCACTCCTTACATCAATATCCCCATCAGAGTATTCAATCCTTACATCAGTGTACCCATCAGTGGAGCTCCTCCTTACATCAGTGTCCCCAGCAGCGGAGCCCCTCCTTACATCAGTGTCCCCAGCAGTGGAGGCCCTCCCTACATTAGTGTCCCCATCAGCGGAGCCACTGCTTACATCAGTGTCCCCATAAGCGGAGTCCTTCCTTACATCAGTGTCCCCAGCAGTGGAGCCCCTCCTTGCGTCAGTGTCCCCATCAGCGGAGCTCCTCCTTACATCAGTGTCTCCAGCAGCATAGCCCCTTTTTACATCAGTGTCCCCAGCAGTGGAGCCCCTCCTTACATCAGTGTCCCCAGCAGAGGGGCCCCTCCTTACATCAGTGTCGCCAGCAGCGGAGACCCTCCTTACATCAGTGTCCCTATCAGCAGGGCCTCTACTTACATCTGGTGTCCACATCAACGGAGCCCCTCCTTACATCTGTGTTCCCATCAGAGGAGCACCTCTTTACATCAGTGTACCCATCAGCAGAGCTCCTTACATCAGTGTCCCCATCAGCTGAGCTCCTCCTTACATCAGTGTTCCCAGCAGCGGAGCCTCTCCTTACATCAGTGTCCCCAGCAGTGGAGACCCTCCCTGCATCAGTGTCCCCATCAGTGGAGCCACTCCTTACATTAATCGCCCCATCAGCAGAGCTCCTCCTTACATCAGTGTCCCCAGCAGCGGAGCCCCTCCTTTCTTCAGTGTCCCCAGCAGTGGAGACCCTACCTGCATCAGTGTCCCCATCAGCGAAGCCACTCCTTACATCAATCTCCCCATCAGCAGAGCTCCTTCTTACATCAGTGTCCCCAGCAGCGGAGCCCCTCCTTACATCAGTGTCCCCAGCAGGGGAGCCTCTCCTTACATCAGTGTCCCCAGCAGAGGAGCCCCTCCTTACATCAGTGTCGCCAGCAGCGGAGACCCTCCTTACATCAGTGTCCCCATCAGCGGAGCCACTACTTACATGTGGTGTCCACATCAATGGAGCCCCTCCTTACATCTGTGTCCCCATCAGAGGAGCACCTCTTTACATCAGTGTACCCATCAGCAGAGCTCCTGACATCAGTGTCCCCATCAGCGGAGCTCCTCCTTACATCAGTGTTCCCAGCAGCGGAGCCCCTCCTTACATCAGTGTCCCCTGCAGTGTAGACCCTCCCTGCATCAGTGTCCCCATCAGCGGAGCCACTCTTTACATGAATCTCCCCATCAGCGGAGCTCTTCCTTACATCAGTGTCCCCAGCAGCAGAGCCCCTCCTTACATCAGTGTCCCCAGCAGTGGAGACCCTCCCTGCATCAGTGTCCCCATCAGCGAAGCCACTCCTTACATCAATCTCCCCATCAGCGGAGCTCCTCCTTACATCAGTGTCCCCAGCAACGGAGCCCCTCCTTACAACAGTGTCCCCAGCAGCGGAGCCCCTCCTTACATCTGTGTCCCCAGCAGTGGAGACCCTCCCTACAATAGTGTCCCCATCAGCGGAGCCAATCCTTACATCAGTGTCCCCATCAGCGGAGCTCCTCCTTACATCAGTGTCCCCAGCAGCGGAGCCCCTCCTTACATCAGTGTCCCCAGCAGTGGAGGCCCTCCCTACATTAGTGTCCCCATCAGCGGAGCCACTCCTTAAATCAGTGTCCCCATCAGCGGAGCCCTTCCTTACATCAGTGTCCCCAGCAGTGGAGACCCTCCTTATGTCAGTGTCCACAGCAGCGGAGGCCCTTCTTACATCAGTGTCCCCATCAGCGGAGCTCCTCCTTCCAACAGTGTCCCCATCAGTGGAGCTCCTCCTTACATCAGTGTCTCCAGCAGCGGAGCCCCTTTTTACATCAGTGTCCCCAGCAGTGGAGCCCCTCCTTACATCAGTGTCCCCATCAGCGGAGCCACTACATACATCTGGTGTCCACATCAACAGGGCCCCTCCTTACATCTATGTCCCCATCAGAGGAGCACCACTTTACATCAGTGTTACCATCAGCAGAGCAACTTCTTACATCAGTGTCCCCATCAGAGCAGCCCCTCCTGAAATCAGTGTCCCCATCACCAGAGCCCCTCCTTACATCAGTGTTCCCATCAGCGGAGCTCTTTACATCAGGTGTCTCCAGCGGAGCCCCTCCTTACAGCAGGTGTCCCCAGCAGTGGAGCTCCTCCTTACATCAGTGTCTCCAGCAGCGGAGCCCCTTTTTACATCAGTGTCCCCAGCAGTGGAGCCCCTCCTTACATCGGTGTCCCCTGCAGCAGAGCCCCTACTTACATCTGTGTCCCCATCAGAGGAGCACCACTTTACATCAGTGTTACCATCAGCAGAGCAACTTCTTACATCAGTGTCCCCATCAGAGCAGCCCCTCCTGAAATCAGTGTCCCCATCACCAGAGCCCCTCCTTACATCAGTGTTCCCATCAGCGGAGCTCGTTACATCAGGTGTCCCCAGCGGAGCCCCTCCTTACAGCAGGTAGCCCAAGCAGCGGAGACCCTCCTTATATCAATGTCCCCAGCAACGGATCCCCTCCTTACATTAATGTCCCCATCAGTGGAGACCATCCCTACATTAGTGTCCCCATCAGCGGAGCTCCTCCTTACATCAGTGTCGCCAGCAGCGGAGACCCTCCTTACATCAGTGTCCCCATCAGCGGGGCCTCTACTTACATCTGGTGTCCACATCAACGGAGCCCCTCCTTACATCTGTGTCCCCATCAGAGAAGCACCTCTTTACATCAGTGTACCCATCAGCAGAGCTCCTTACATCAGTGTCCCCAGCAGTGGAGCCCCTCCTTACATCGGTGTCCCCAGCAGCAGAGCCCCTCCTTACATCTGTGTCCCCATCAGAGGAGCACCACTTTACATCAGTGTTACCATCAGCAGAGCAACTTCTTACATCAGTGTCCCCATCAGAGCAGCCCCTCCTGAAATCAGTGTCCCCATCACCAGAGCCCCTCCTTACATCAGAGATCCCATCAGCAGAGCTCGTTACATCAGGTGTCCCCAGCGGAGCCCCTCCTTACAGCAGGTAGCCAAAGCAGCGGAGCCTCTCCTTATATCATTGTCCCCAGCAACGGATCCCCTCATTACATTAATGTCCCCATCAGTGGAGACCCTCCCTACATTAGTGTCCCCATCAGCGGAGCTCCTCCTTACATCAGTGTCTCCAGCAGCATAGCCCCTTTTTACATCAGTGTCCCCAGCAGTGGAGCCCCTCCTACATCAGTGTCCCCAGCAGAGGGGCCCCTCCTTACATCAGTGTCGCTAGCAGCGGAGACCCTCCATACATCAGTGTCCCCTCCAGCGGAGCAACTTCTTACATCTGATGTCCACATCAACAAAGCCCCTCCTTACATCTGTGTCCCCATCAGAGGAGCACCTCTTTACATCAGTGTACCCATCAGCAGAGCTCCTTACATCAGTGACCCCATCAGCGGAGCCACTATTTACATTAATCGCCCAATCAGCGGAGCTCCTCCTTACATCAGTGTCCCCAGCAGCGGAGCCCCTCCTTACATCAGTGTCCCCAGCAGTGGAGACCCTGCCTGCATCAGTGTCCTCATCAGCGAAGCCACTCCTTACATCAGTGTCCCCATCAGCGGAGCTCCTCCTTACATCAGTGTCCCCAGCAGCGGAGCCCCTCCTTACATCAGTGTCCCCAGCAGAGGAGCCCCTCCTTACATCAGTGTCGCCAGCAGCGGAGACCCTCCTTACATCAGTGTCCCCATCAGCGGAGCCTCTATTTACATGTGGTGTCCACATCAACGGAGCCCCTCCTTACATCTGTGTCCCCATCAGAGGAGCACCTCTTTACATCAGTGTACTCATCAGCAGAGCTCCTTACATCAGTGTCCCCATCAGCGGAGCTCCTCCTTACATCAGTGTTCCCAGCAGCGGAGCCCCTCCTTACATCAGTGTCCCCAGCAGTGGAGACCCTCCCTGCATCAGTGTCCCCATCAGCGAAGCCACTCCTTACATCAATCTCCCCATCAGCGAAGCTGTTCCTTACATCAGTGTCCCCAGCAGCGGAGCCCCTCCTTACATCAGTGTCGCCAGCAGCGGAGACTCTCCTTACATCAGTGTCCCCATCAGCGGAGCAACTTCTTACATCTGATGTCCGCATCAACGAAGCCCCTCCTTACATCTGTGTCCCCATCAGAGGAGCACCTCTTTACATCAATGTACCCATCAGCAGAGCTCCTTACATCAGTGTCCCCATCAGCGGAGCGCCTCCTTACATCAGTGTTCTCAGCAGCGGAGCCTCTCCTTACATCAGTGTCCCCAGCAGTGGAGACCCTCCCTGCATCAGTGTCCCCATCAGCGGAGCCACTCCTTACATTAATCGCCCCAACAGCGGAGCTCCTCCTTACATCAGTGTCCCCAGCAGCGGAGCCCCTCCTTACATCAGTGTCCCCAGCAGTGGAGACCCTCCCTGCATCAGTGTCAACATCAGCGAATCCACTCCTTACATCAATCTCCCCATCAGCGGAGCTCCTCCTTACATCAGTGTCCCCAGCAGCGGAGCCCCTCCATACATCAGTGTCTGCAGCAGAGGAGCCCCTCCTTACATCAGTGTCGCCAGCAGCGGAGACCCTCCTTACATCAGTGTCCCCATCAGCGGAGCCACTACTTAAATCAGTGTCCCCATCAGCGGAGCCCTTCCTTACATCAGTGTCCCAAGCAGTGGAGACCATCCTTATGTCAGTGTCCACAGCAGCGAAGCCACTCCTTACATCAATCTCCCAATCAGCGGAGCTCCTCCTTACATCAGTGTCCCCAGCAGCGGAGCTCCTCCTTAAATCAGTGTCCCCAGCAGCGGAGCCCCTCCTTACATCAGTGTCCCCAGCAGTGGATACCCTCCCTGCATCAGTGTCCTCATCAGCGAAGCCACTCCTTACATCAATCTCCCCATCAGTGGAGCTCCTCCTTACAACAGTGTCCCCAGCAGCAGAGCCCCTCCTTACATCAGTGTCCCCAGCAGAGGAGCCCCTCCTTACATCAGTGTCGCCAGCAGCGGAGACCCTCCTTACATCAGTGTCCCCATCAGCGGAGCCTCTACTTACATGTGGTGTCCACATCAACGGAGCCCCTCCTTACATCTGTGTCCCCATCAGAGGAGCACCTCTTTACATCAGTGTACTCATCAGCAGAGCTCCTTACATCAGTGTCCCCATCAGCGGAGCTCCTCCTTACATCAGTGTTCCCAGCAGCGGAGCCCCTCCTTACATCAGTGTCCCCAGCAGTGGAGACCCTCCCTGCATTAGTGTCCCCATCAGCGGAGCCACTCCTTACATGAATCTACCCATCAGCAAGGCTCCTCCTTACATCAGTGTCCCTAGCAGCGGAGCCCCTCCTTACATCAGTGTCCCCAGCAGTGGAGACCCTCCCTGCATCAGTGTCCCCATCAGCATAGCCACTCCTTACATCAATCTCCCCATCAGCGAAGCTCCTCCTTACATCAGTGTCCCCAGCAGCGGAGCCCCTCCTTACATCAGTGTCCCCAGCAGTGGAGACCCTCCCTGCATTAGTGTCCCCATCAGCGGAGCCACTCCTTACATGAATCTACCCATCAGCAAGGCTCCTCCTTACATCAGTGTCCCTAGCAGCGGAGCCCCTCCTTACATCAGTGTCCCCAGCAGTGGAGACCCTCCCTGCATCAGTGTCCCCATCAGCATAGCCACTCCTTACATCAATCTCCCCATCAGCGAAGCTCCTCCTTACATCAGTGTCCCCAGCAGCGGAGCCCCTCCTTACATCAGTGTCCCCAGCAGTGGAGCCCCTCCTTACTTAGTGTCCCCAGCAGAGGGGCCCCTCCTTACATCAGTGTCGCCAGCAGCGGAGACCCTCCATACATCAGTGTCCCCATCAGGGGAGCAACTTCTTACATCTGATGTCCACATCAACGAAGCCCCTCCTTACATCTGAGTCCCCATCAGAGGAGCACCTCTTTACATCAATGTACCCATCAGCAGAGCTCCTTACCTCAGTGTCCCCATCAGCGGAGCGCCTCCTTACATCAGTGTTCTCAGCAGCGGAGCCTCTCCTTACATCAGTGTCCCCAGCAGTGGAGACCCTCCCTGCATCAGTGTCTTCATCAGCGGAGCCACTCCTTACATTCATAGCCCCATCAGCGGAGCTCCTCCTTACATCAGTGTCCCCAGCAGCGGAGCCCCTCCTTACATCAGTGTCCCCAGCAGTGGAGACCCTCCCTGCATCAGTGTCCCCATCAGCGAAGCCACTCTTTACATCAATCTCCACATCAGCGGAGCTCCTCCTTACATCAGTGTCCCCAGCAGTGGAGCCCCTCCTTACATCAGTGTCGCCAGCAGCGGAGACCCTTCTTACATCAGTGTCCCCATCAGCGGAGCCACTACTTAAATCAGTGTCCCCATCAGCGGAGCCTTCCTTACATCAGTGTCCCCAGCAGTGGAGACCATCCTTACGTCAGTGTCCACAGCAGCGGAGCCCCTCCTTACATCAGTGTCGCCAGCAGCGGAGACCCTCCTTACATCAGTGTCCCCATCAGCGAAGCCACTCCTTACATCAATCTCCCCATCAGCGGAGCTCCTCCTTACATCAGTGTCCCCAGCAGCGGAGCCCCTCCTTAAATCAGTGTCCCCAGCAGAGGAGCCCCTCCTTACATCAGTGTCGCCAGCAGCGGAGACCCTCCTTACATCAGTGTCCCCATCAGCGGAGCCACTACTTAAATCTGTGTCCCCATCAGCGGAGCCCTTCCTTACATCAGCGTCCCCAGCAGTGGAGACCATCCTTACGTCAGTGTCCACAGCAGCGGAGGCCCTTCTTACATTAGTGTCCCCATCAGCAGAGCTCCTCCTTACATCAGTGTCTCCAGCAGCGGAGCCCCTTTTTACATCAGTGTCACCAGCAGTGGAGCCCCTGCTTACATCGGTGTCCCCAGCAGCAGGGCCCCTCCTTACATCAGTGTCCCCATCAGCGGAGCCACTACTTACATCTGGTGTCCACATCAACGGAGCCCCTTCTTACATCTATGTCCCCATCAGAGGAGCACCACTTTACATCAGTGTTACCATCAGCAGAGCAACTTCTTACATCGGTGTCCCCATCAGAGCAGCCCCTCCTGAAATCAGTGTCCCCATCAGCAGAGCCCCTCCTTACATCAGTGTTCCCATCAGCGGAGCTCTTTGCATCAGGTGTTTCCAGCGGAGCCCCTCCTTACAGCAGGTGGCCCCAGCAGTGGAGCTCCTCCTTACATCAGTGTCTCCAGCAGCGGAGCCCCTTTTTACATCAGTGTCCCCAGTAGTAGAGCCCCTCCTTACATCGGTGTCCCCAGCAGCAGAGCTGCTCCTTACATCTGTGTCCCCATCAGAGGAGCACCACTTTACATCAGTGTTACCATCAGCAGAGCAACTTCTTACATCAATGTCCCCATCAGTGCAGCCCTTCCTGAAATCAGTGTCCCCATCACCAGAGCCCCTCCTTACATCAGTGTTCAAATCAGCGGAGCTCGTTACATCTGGTGTCCCCAGCGGAGCCCCTCCTTACAGCAGGTAGCCAAAGCAGCGGAGCCCCTCCTTATATCATTGTCCCTAGCAACGGATCCCCTCCTTACATTAATGTCCCCATCAGTGGAGACCCTCCCTACATTAGTGTCCCCATCAGCGGAGCTCCTCCTTACATCAGTGTCTCCAGCAGCATAGCCCCTTTTTACATCAGTGTCCCCAGCAGTGGAGCCCCTCCTACATTAGTGTCCCCAGCAGAGGGGCCCCTCCTTACATCAGTGTCGCTAGCAGCGGAGACCCTCCTTACATCAGTGTCCCCACCAGCGGAGCAACTTCTTACATCTGATGTCCACATCAACAAAGCCCCTCCTTACATCTGTGTCCCCATCAGAGGAGCACCTCTTTACATCAGTGTACCCATCAGCAGAGCTCCTTACATCAGTGACCCCATCAGCGGAGCCACTCCTTACATTAATCGCCCCATCAGCGGAGCTCCTCCTTACATCAGTGTCCCAAGCAGCGGAGCCCCTCCTTACATCAGTGTCCCCAGCAGTGGAGACCCTCCCTGCATCAGTGTCCCCATCAGCGAAGCCACTTCTTACATCAATCTCCCCATCAGCGGAGCTCCTCCTTACATCAGTGTCCCCAGCAGCGGAGCCCCTCCTTACATCAGTGTCCCCAGCAGAGGAGCCCCTCCTTACATCAGTGTCGCCAGCAGCGAGGACCCTCCTTACATCAGTGTCCCCATCAGCGGAGCCACTACTTACATGTGGTGTCTACATCAACGGAGCCCCTCCTTACATCTGTGTCCCCATCAGAGGAGCACCTCTTTACATCAGTGTACTCATCAGCAGAGCTCCTTACATCAGTGTCCCCATCAGCGGAGCTCCTCCTTACATCAGTGTTCCCAGCAGCGGAGACCCTCCTTACATCAGTGTCCCCAGGAGTGGAGACCCTCCCTGCATCAGTGTCCCCATCAGTGGAGCCACTCCTTACATGAATCTACCCATCAGCGGAGCTCCTCTTTACATCAGTGTCCCTAGCAGCGGAGCCCCTCCTTACATCAGTGTCCCCAGCAGTGGAGACCCTCCCTGCATCAGTGTCCCCATCAGCGAAGCCACTCCTTACATCAATCTCCCCATCAGCGAAGCTCCTCCTTACATCAGTGTCCCCAGCAGTGGAGCCCCTCCTTACATTAGTGTTCCCAGCAGAGGGGCCCCTCCTTACATCAGTGTCGCCAGCAGCGGAGACCCTCCTTACATCAGTGTCCCCATCAGCGGAGCAGCTTCTTACATCTGATGTCCACATCAACGAAGCCCCTCCTTACATCTGTGTCCCCATCAGAGGAGCACCTCTTTACATCAATGTACCCATCAGCAGAGCTCCTTGCATCAGTGTCCCCATCAGCGGAGCGCCTCCTTACATCAGTGTTCTCAGCAGCGGAGCCTCTCCTTACATCAGTGTCCCCAGCAGTGGAGACCCTCCCTGCATCAGTGTCCCCATCAGCGGAGCCACTCCTTACATTAATCGCCTCATCGGCGGAGCTCCTCCTTACATCAGTGTCCCCAGCAGCGAAGCCCCTCCTTACATCAGTGTCCCCAGCAGTGGAGACCCTCCCTGCATCAGTGTCCCCATCAGCGAAGCCCCTCCTTACATCAGTGTCGCCAGCAGCGGAGACCCTCCTCACATCAGTGTCCCCATCAGCGAAGCCACTCCTTACATCAATCTCCCCATCAGCAGAGCTCCTCCTTACATCAGTGTCCCCAGCAGCGGAGTCCCTCCTTACATCAGTGTCCCCAGCAGAGGAGCCCCTCCTTACATCAGTGTCGCCAGCAGCGGAGACCCTCCTTACATCAGTGTCCCCATCAGCGGAGACACTACTTAAATCAGTGTCCCCATCAGCGGAGCCCTTCCTTACATCAGCGTCCCTAGCAGTGGAGACCATCCTTACGTCAGTGTCCACAGCAGCGGAGGCCCTTCTTACATCAGTGTCCCCATCAGCGGAGCTCCTCCTTTCATCAGTGTCTCTAGCAGCGGAGTCCCTTTTTACATCAGTGTCCCCAGCAGTGGAGCCCCTGCTTACATCGGTGTCCCCAGCAGCAGGGCCCCTCCTTACATCAGTGTCCCCATCAGCGGAGCCACTACTTACATCTGGTGTCCACATCAACGGAGCCCCTCGTTACATCTGTGTCCCCATCAGAGGAGCACCACTTTACATCAGTGTTACCATCAGCAGGTCAACTTCTTACATCAGTGTTCCCATCAGAGCAGCCCCTCCTGAAATCAGTGTCCCCATCAGCAGAGCCCCTCCTTACATCAGTGTTCCCATCAGAGGAGCTCCTTACATCAGGTGTCCCCAGCGGAGCCCCTCCTTACAGCAGGTGGCCCCAGCAGTGGAGCCCCTCCTTACATCATTGTCCCCAGCAGCGGATCCCCTCCTTACATGAATGTCCCCATCAGTGGAGGCCCTCCCTACATTAGTGTCCCCATCAGAGGAGCCACTCCTTACATCAGTGTTCCCATCAGCGGAGCCCTTTTTTACATCAGTGTCCCCAGCAGTGGAGACCTTCCTTACGTCAGTGTCCACAGCAGCGGAGGCCCTTCTTACATCAGTGTCCCCATCTGCGGAGCTCCTCCTTACAACAGTGTCCCCATCAGCAGAGCTCCTCCTTACATCAGTGTCTCCAGCAGCGGAGCCCCTTTTTACATCAGTGTCCCCAACAGTGGTGCCCCTCCTTACATCAGTGTACCCATTAGCGGAGCTACTACTTACATCTGATGTCCACATCAATGGAGCCCCACCTTACATCTGTGTCCCCATCAGAGGAGCACCACTTTACATCAGTGTTACCATCAGCAGAGCAACTTCTTACATCAGTGTCCCCATCAGAGGAGCCCCTCCTGAAATCAGTGTCCCCATCAGCAGAGCTCCTTCTTACATCAGTGTTCCCATCAGCGGAGCTCCTTACATAAGGTGTCCCCAGCGGAGCCCCTCCTTACAGCAGATGGCCCCAGCAGCGTAGCCCCTCCTTACATAATAGTCCCCAGCAGTGGATCCCCTCCTTACATTAATGTCCCCATCAGTGGAGGCCCTCCCTACATTAGTGTCCCCATCACAGGAGCCACTCCTTACATCAGTGTCCCCATCAGTGGAGCCCTTTCTTACATCAGTGTCCCCAGCAGTGGAGACCCTCCTTACGTCAGTGTCAACAGCAGTGGAGCCCCTTCTTACATCAGTGTCCCCATCAGCAGAGCCCCTCCTTACATCTGTTGCCACATGAACGGAGCCCCTCCTTACATCTGGTGTCCCCATCAGTGTATCCCCTCCTTACATCTGGTGTCCGAAGCAGCGGAGCCCCTCCTTACATCTGGTGTCCTCAGTAGAGGAGCCCCTCCTTACATCTGGTGTCCCCAGCAGTGGAGACCTTCCTTACATCTAGTGTCCCCAGCAGCGGAGCCCCTCCTTACATCAGGTGTCTGCAGCAGCGGAGCCCATCCTTACATCTGGTGTCCCCATCAACGGAGCCCCTCCTTACATCACTTTCCCCATCAGCAGAGCCGCTCCTTACATCAGTGTCCCCATCAGCAGAGCCCTTCCTTACAACAGGTGCCACCGGCAGAGTCAGTACTTACATCAGGTGCCCCCAGTCCAGCAGAGTCCATCCATACATTAGGTGCCATCAGCAGAGTCCATCTTTACATCAGGTGCCCCCAGCAGAGTCCCTCTTTACATCAGGTGTCCCCAGCAGCAGGGCCCCTCCTTACATCAGTGTACTCATCAGCGGAGCTACTACTTACATCTGATGTCCACATCAATGGAGCCCCTCCTTACATCTGTGTCCCCATCAGAGGAGCACCACATTACATCAGTGTTACCATCAGCAGAGCAACTTCTTATATCAGTGTCCCCATCAGAGGAGCCCCTCCTGAAATCAGTGTCCCCATCAGCAGAGCTCCTTCTTACATCAGTGTTCCCATCAGCGGAGCTCCTTACATAAGGTGTCCCCAGCGGAGCCCCTCCTTACAGCAGGTGGCCCCAGCAGCGGAGCCCCTCCTTACATAATTGCCCCCAGCAGCGGATCCCCTCCTTACATTAATGTCCCCATCAGTGGAGGCCCTCCCTACATTAGTGTCCCCATCAGAGGAGCCACTCCTTACATCAGTGTCCCCATCAGCGGAGCCCTTTCTTACATCAGTGTCCCCAGCAGTGGAGACCCTCCTTACGTCAGTGTCAACAGCAGCGGAGGCCCTTCTTACATCAGTGTCCCCAGCTGCGGAGCCCCTTCTTACATCAGTGTCCCCATCAGCAGAGCCCCTCCATACATCAGGTGTCTGCAGCAGCGGAGCCCATCCTTACATCTGGTGTCCCCATCAACGGAGACCCTCCTTACATCAGTTTCCCCATCAGCAGAGCCGCTCCTTACATCAGTGTCCCATCAGCAGAGCCCTTCCTTACATCAGGTGCCACCGGCAGAGTCAGTACTTACATCAGGTGCCCCCAGTCCAGCAGAGTACATCCATACATTAGGTGCCCCCAGCAGAGTCCATCTTTACATCAGGTGCCCCCAGCAGAGTCCCTCCTTACATCAGGTGTCCCCAGCAGAGCCCTTCCTTACATTAGTGTCCAGAGCAGCGGAGCCCCTCCTTACATCTGGTGTCTGCAACAGCGGAGCCCCTCCTTACATCTGGTGTCACCTTCAATGTGCCCTTCCTTACATCAGTGTCCTCATCAGCAGAGCCCCTCCTTACATCAGTGTCCCCATCAGCAGAGCCCCTCCTTACATAAATGTCCCCATCAGTGCAGCTCCTCCTTACATCAGGTTCCAGCAGAGTCAGTACTTACATCCGGTGCCTCCAGCCCAGCAGAATTAATCCTTACATAAGGTGCCCCCAGCAGAGTCCCTCCTTACATCAGGTGTCCCCAGCGGAGCCCCTCCTTACATCAGTGTCCCCAGCAGTGGAGGCCCTCCTTACATCAGTGTTCCCAGCAGCGGAGCCCCTCCTTACATCAGTGTCCCCATCAGCAGAGCTCCTCTTTACATCTGTTGCCACATGAACGGAGCCCCTCCTTACATCTGGTGTCCCCATCAGTGGATCCCTTCCTTACATCTGGTGTCTCTAGCAGCGGAGCCCCTCCGTACATCAGTGTCCCCATCAGCGAAGCTCCTCCTTACATCAGTGTCCCCATCAACGGAGCCCCTCCTTACATCAGTGTATCCATCAGCGGAGCTCCTTACATCAGTGTCCCTATCAGCGGAGCCCCTCCTTACATCAGTGTCACCAGCAGTGGAGGCCCTCCCTGCATCAGTGTCCCCATCAACGGAGCCACTCCTTACATCAATCTCCCCATCAGTGGATTCAATCCTTACATCAGTGTACCCATCAGCGGAGCTCCTCCTTACATCAGTGTCCCCATCAGCGGAGCCAATCCTTACATCAGTGTCCCCATCAGCGGAGCTCCTCCTTACATCAGTGTCCCCAGCAGCGGAGCCCCTCCTTACATCAGTGTCCCCAGCAGTGGAGGCCCTCCCTACATTAGTGTCCCCATCAGCGGAGCCACTCCTTAAATTAGTGTCCCCATCAGCGGAGCCCTTCCTTACATCAGTGCCCCCAGCAGTGGAGACCCTCTAAATGTCAGTGTCCACAGCAGCGGAGGCCCTTCTTACATCAGTGTCCCCATCAGCGAAGCTCCTCGTTACAACAGTGTCTGCATCAGTGGAGCTCCTCCTTACATCAGTGTCTCCAGCAGCGGAGCCCCTTTTTACATCAGTGTCCCCAGCAGTGGAGCCCCTCCTTACATCGGTGTCCCCAGCAGCAGGGCCCCTCCTTACATCAGTGTCCCCATCAGTGGAGCCACTACTTACATCTGGTGTCCACATCAACGGAGCCCCTCCTTACATCTGTGTCCCCATCAGAGGAGCACCACTTTACATGAGTGTTACCATCAGCAGAGCAACTTCTTACATCAGTGTCCCCATCAGAGCAGCCCCTCCTGAAATCAGTGTCCCCATCACCAGAGCTCCTCCTTACATCAGTGTTCCCATCAGCGGAGCTCTTTACATCAGGTGTCCCCAGCGGAGCCCCTCCTTACAGCAGGTGGCCCCAGCAGTGGAGCTCCTCCTTACAACAGTGTCCCCATCAGTGGAGCTCCTCCTTACATCAGTGTCTCCAGCAGCGGAGCCCCTTTTTACATCAGTGTCCCCAGCAGTGGAGCCCCTCCTTACATCGGTGTCCCCAGCAGCAGGGCCCCTTCTTACATCAGTGTCCCCATCAGCGGAGCCACTACTTACATCTGGTGTCCACATCAACGGAGCCCCTCCTTACATCTGTGTCCCCATCAGAGGAGCACCTCTTTACATCAGTGTACCCATCAGGAGAGCTCCTGACATCAGTGTCCCCATCAGCGGAGCTCCACCTTACATCAGTGTTCCCAGCAGCGGAGCCCCTCCTTACATCAGTGTCCCCTGTAGTGGAGACATCTGTGTCCCCATCAGAGGAGCACCACTTTACATCAGTGTTACCATCAGCAGAGCAACTTCTTACATCAGTGTCCCCATCAGAGCAGCCCCTCCTGAAATCAGTGTCCCCATCACCAGAGCCCCTCCTTACATCAGTGTTCCCATCAGTGGAGGTCTTTACATCAGGTGTCCCCAGCGGAGCCCCTCCTTACAGCAGGTAGCCCCAGCAGCGGAGCCCCTCCTTACCTCATTGTCCCCAGCAGCGGATCCCCTCCTTACATTAATGTCCCCATCAGTGGAGACCCTCCCTACATTAGTGTCCCCATCAGAGGAGCCACTCCTTACATCAGTGTCCCCATCAGCGGAGCTCCTCCTTACATCAGTGTCCCCATCAGCGGAGCTCCTCCTTACATCAGTGTCTCCAGCAGCGTAGCCCCTTTTTACATCAGTGTCCCCAGCAGTGGAGCCCCTCCTTACATTAGTGTCCCCAGCAGAGGGGCCCCTCCTTACATCAGTGTCCCCATCAGTGGAGCCACTACTTACATGTGGTGTCCACATCAACGGAGCCCCTCCTTACATCTGTGTCCCCATCAGAGGAGCACCTCTTTACATCAGTGTACCCATCAGCAGACCTCCTTACATCAGTGTCCCCATCAGCGGAGCTCCTCCTTACATCAGTGTTCTCAGCAGCAGAGCCTCTCCTTACATCAGTGTCCCCAGCAGTGGAGACCCTCCCTGCATCAGTGTCCCCATCAGCGGAGCCACTCCTTACATGAATCTCCCCATCAGCGGAGCTCCTCCTTACATCAGTGTCCCCAGCAGCGGAGCCCCTCCTTACATCAGTGTCCCCAGCAGTGGAGACCCTCCCTGCATCAGTGTCCCCATCAGCGAAGCCACTCCTTACATCAATCTCCCCATCAGCGGAGCTCCTCCTTACATCAGTGTCCCCAGCAGCGGAGCCCCTCCTTACATCAGTGTCCCCAGCAGAGGAGCCCCTCCTTACATCAGTGTCGCCAGCAGCGGAGACACTCCTTACATCAGTGTCCCCATCAGTGGAGCCACTACTTACATG
Organism: Aquarana catesbeiana; assembly: GCF_042186555.1. NCBI lineage: Eukaryota > Metazoa > Chordata > Amphibia > Anura > Ranidae > Aquarana > Aquarana catesbeiana. The sequence goes on along the minus strand of NC_133329.1, from coordinate 189,687,588 downwards.
TGGTGTCCACATCAACGGAGCCCCTCCTTACATCTGTGTCCCCATCAGAGGAGCACCTCTTTACATCAGTGTACCCATCAGCAGAGCTCCTTACATCAGTGTCCCCATCAGCGGAGCTCCTCCTTACATCAGTGTTCCCAGCAGCGGCGCCCCTCCTTACATCAGTGTCCCCAGCAGTGGAGACCCTCCCTGCATCAGTGTCCCCATCAGCTAAGCCACTCCTTACATCAATCTCCCCATCAGCGGAGCTCCTCCTTACATCATTGTCCCCAGCAGCGGAGCCCCTCCTTACATCAGTGTCCCCAGCAGTGGAGACCCTCCCTGCATCAGTGTCCCCATTAGCTAAGCCACTCCTTACATCAATCTCCCCATCAGCGGAGCTCCTCCTTACATCAGTGTCCCCAGCAGCGGAGCCCCTCCTTACATCAGTGTCCCCAGCAGTGGAGCCCCTTCTTACATCAGTGTCCCCAGCAGTGGAGACCCTCCCTACAATAGTGTCCCCATCAGCGGAGCCAATCCTTACATCAGTGTCCCCATCAGCGGAGCTCCTCCTTACATCAGTGTCCCCAGCAGCGGAGCCCCTCCTTACATCAGTGTCCCCAGCAGTGGAGGCCCTCCCTACATTAGTGCCCCCATCAGCGGAGCCACTCCTTAAATCAGTGTCCCCATCAGCGGAGCCCTTCCTTACATCAGTGTCCCCAGCAGTGGAGACCATCCTTACGTCAGTGTCCACAGCAGCGGAGGCCCTTCTTACATCAGTGTCCCCATCAGCAGAGCTCCTCCTTAAAACAGTGTCCCCATCAGCGAAGCTCCTTACATCAGTGTCCCCATCAGAGCAGCCCCTCCTGAAATCAGTGTCCCCATCAGCAGAGCCCCTCCTTACCTCAGTGTTCCCATCAGCGGAGCTCCTTACATCAGGTGTCCCCAGCAGAGCCCCTCCTTACAGCATGTGGACCCAGCAGCAGAGCCCCTCCTTACATCATTGTCCCCAGCAGCGGATCCCCTCCTTACATTAATGTCCCCATCAGTGGAGACCCTCCCTACATTAGTGTCCCCATCAGAGGAGCCACTCCTTACATCAGTGTCCCCATCAGCGGAGCCCTTTCTTACATCAGTGTCCCCAGCAGTGGAGACCCTCCTTACGTCAGTGTCCACAGCAGCGGAGGCCCTTCTTACATCAGTGTCCCCATCAGCGGAGCTCCTCCTTACAACAGTGTCCCCATCAGCGGAGCTCCTCCTTACATCAGTGACTCCAGCAGCGGAGCCCCTTTTTACATCAGTGTCCCCAGCAGTGGAGACCCTCCCTGCATAAGTGTCCCCATCAGCGGAGCCACTCCTTACATTAATCTCCCCATCAGCGGAGCTCCTCCTTACATCAGTGTCCCCAGCAGCGGAGCCCCTCCTTACATCAGTGTCCCCAGCAGTGGAGACTCTCCCTGCATCAGTGTCCCCATCAGCTAAGCCACTCCTTACATCAATCTCCCCATCAGCGGAGCTCCTCCTTACATCAGTGTCCCCAGCAGCGGAGCCCCTCCTTACATCAGTGTCCCCAGCAGTGGAGCCCCTTCTTACATCAGTGTCCCCAGCAGTGGAGACCCTCCCTACAATAGTGTCCCCATCAGCGGAGCCAATCCTTACATCAGTGTCCCCATCAGCGGAGCTCCTCCTTACATCAGTGTCCCCAGCAGCGGAGCCCCTCCTTACATCAGTGTCCCCAGCAGTGGAGGCCCTCCCTACATTAGTGCCCCCATCAGCGGAGCCACTCCTTAAATCAGTGTCCCCATCAGCGGAGCCCTTCCTTACATCAGTGTCCCCAGCAGTGGAGACCATCCTTACGTCAGTGTCCACAGCAGCGGAGGCCCTTCTTACATCAGTGTCCCCATCAGCAGAGCTCCTCCTTACAACAGTGTCCCCATCAGCGGAGCTCCTTACATCAGTGTCCCCATCAGAGCAGCCCCTCCTGAAATCAGTGTCCCCATCAGCAGGGCCCCTCCTTACCTCAGTGTTCCCATCAGCGGAGCTCCTTACATCAGGTGTCCCCAGCGGAGCCCCTCCTTACAGCATGTGGCCCCAGCAGCGGAGCCCCTCCTTACCTCATTGTCCCCAGCAGCGGATCCCCTCCTTACATTAATGTCCCCATCAGTGGAGACCCTCCCTACATTAGTGTCCCCATCAGAGGAGCCACTCCTTACATCAGTGTCCCCATCAGCGGAGCCCTTTCTTACATCAGTGTCCCCAGCAGTGGAGACCCTCCTTACGTCAGTGTCCACAGCAGCGGAGGCCCTTCTTACATCAGTGTCCCCATCAGCGGAGCTCCTCCTTACAACAGTGTCCCCATCAGCGGAGCTCCTCCTTACATCAGTGTCTCCAGCAGCGGAGCCCCTTTTTACATCAGTGTCCCCAGCAGTGGAGCCCCTCCTTACATCGGTGTCCACAGCAGCGAAGGCCCTTCTTACATCAGTGTCCCCATCAGCGGAGCTCCTCCTTACAACAGTGTCCCCATCAGCGGAGCTCCTCACATCAGTGTCCCCATCAGAGCAGCCCCTCCTGAAATCAGTGTCCCCATCAGCAGATCCCCTCCTTACATCAGTGTTCCCATCAGCGGAGCTCCTTACGTCAGGTGTCCCCAGCGGAGCCCCTCCTTACAGCAGGTGGCCCCAGCAGCGGAGCCCCTCCTTACATCATTGTCCCCAGCAGCGGATCCCCTCCTTACATTAATGTCCCCATCAGTGGAGGCCCTCCCTACATTAGTGTCCCCATCAGAGGAGCCACTCCTTACATCAGTGTCCCCATCAGCGAAGCCCTTTCTTACATCAGTGTCCCCAGCAGTGGAGACCCTCCTTACATCAGTGTCCACAGCAGCGGAGGCCCTTCTTACATCAGTGTCCCCATCAGCGGAGCTCCTCCTTACAACAGTGTCCCCATCAGCGGAGCTCCTCCTTACATCAGTGTCTCCAGCAGTGGAGCCCCTTTTTACATCAGTGTCCCCAGCAGTGGAGCCCCTCCTTACATCGGTGTCCCCAGCAGCAGGGCCCCTCCTTACATCATTGCCCCCATCAGCGGAGCCACTACTTACATCTGGTGTCCACATCAACGGAGCCCCACCTTACATCTGTGTCCCCATCAGAGGAGCACCACTTTACATCAGTGTTACCATCAGCAGAGCAGCTTCTTACATCAGTGTCCCCATCAGAGGAGCCCCTCAAGAAATCAGTTTCCCCATCAGCAGAGCCCCTCCTTACATCAGTGTTCCCATCAGCGGAGCTGCTTACATCAGGTGTCCCCAGCGGAGCCCCTCCTTACAGCAGGTGGCCCCAGCAGCGGAGCCCCTCCTTACATCATTGTCCCCAGCAGCGGAGCCCCTCCTTACATTAACGTCCCTGTCACGGAACGTCCCACACTCCGCTTGAGTGCTTCCGTCATATACCACTTCCTCCCAGTCTGTATACAGATATCAGATATTCCAACCTCTCTGAGCACAAAACAAGGCGACACTTGCTTGTTGCTAACATGAACTCACTTTATTTAGAATCAAAATTACAAGACTTTATATGCCGTTGGAACCTCCTCTAACAATACAACTGTAACCTAATTAACATAATTAACATGAGCTAATTGACTAAAAGATTTACCCAAACCAGATGACAGACTTGTGGGCACCAAGCTTCACACAGTAGTATAAACACAATAGCTGCAGCTCCATTATGAGTCGTCCCGTCTCCTACATTGTATAGAGGACAATGTGATCAGCTCATTCAATTAACATAAACACAGGTAGTTGGAGTTGATGACACCAGCATCCCCTCACAGGATGTGTCCCAACAGAATGAATCAGTCTTATCAGCAGGGGGCTGCTGAAGGAATCCCCTCTCCCTCTTCAGGGACACAAATCCACAGCAAGGAGTCCCCAATAGAATCAAACATCATACAATATATACATATATACACGACTGAGTCCGATTAGTACAGTTCAGACCAGACCTCCAATTCACCCCACAAAGAGCACCGTTCCATTGAAAATCCAGGGCCCATAATTAAAAGGCAAGAGGCTCGCACCCAGTCCTCTCCAACAGCCTCTGTCCCGGCTAGGTCTGTCACATTTCTCCCCTTTCGGCAGGAGACTAACACAGGAGGAGATCCCAGACGGGTTGACTCCGAAGTTAGTCAGTAGTTCCAGTCCTCTACTCCCTGTTCCCACACAGTACCCCAAACAAATTGTTCCAAACAGAGTATTACTCACCCAGCCAACCTCTGCCTCTCTCAGAGAACATATCTGCCGCTGGGGAGAGGCCTGGACTGGCCCTTCTCCCTGCAGTCCTTTCTGCCACTGGAGAGAAGACAGGGGGACTGGGCTCACTCCGTCATGCTGTTGGGGATCTGGGCTGACTGCCCAGCATCCCTGGAGTATACAGGTGGAGACTGAAGTCCCATCCACCTTCACAGGAAATCCATCTCCTGTTAGTTGAGGGCAGAGTCCAGCAGTACTCAGCCCTGTTGCCAGCCCTTCTGCTGGAAACCCCACACCATCTGCCCCGGCTACCTGTTCGGGAGGGAGGCCGACTGCCCCACCTCCCTGGAACTCTGTAGTTGTTGCCAGTGATGGCCAGAGGTTGGTAGCACTCTGCCCGGTTGCCGGTGCTTCAACTGGGGAAGATCCCTGTAACTCCACAGATACTGCTGTTGGTGCTGGGCAGAGCACAGTGAAGTTTGGCCCCAATAGCAGCTCTTCTGCTGGAGGCTCATCAGGTTGTTCTTCCTCAGCAGAAAAGTCTATGAAATCCCCTACCTCTATAACTGGTGTCTGTGGATAGAGGTTCACCATCTCCTGTCCGTGGAACTCAGAAGATGCCATCAGTGCTGAGCAGAGCGCAATGAAGTTTGGCCCTAATCCCAACTCTTTTGCTGGGGGCTCACCCGATGGTTCTTCCTCAGCAGAAAAGTCTATCAAATGCCCTGTCTCTGCAACTGGTGTCTGGGGATGGAGGTTCACCATCTCCTGTCCATGGAATCCAGAAGATGCTATCAGTGCTGGGCAGAGGTTAGCAGAGCTCTGCCCGGTTGTCAGCACTTCAGGTTTGGGGATGGCAATCTCCAGATTTTCCGCTGCAGATTCTCTGGCATGCTGCTGGACAGGCACATTTCTCCATCCAAGATCATCCCATGCAGAAACAGGATCATCAAGGTCAGTCAGCACTTGCTGCATCCGCCATAAGACCTCCGCCTCCCTAGCTGTGGGGGCAGGTTGGCAAAGCACACTATTGCTCTGCCACATTGCCGACTCTTCAGCCAGGATTTCAGGGTTGTCAGCTGGTATTTCCTGATAGTCCCAGGCAAAGGGAGCCCAGCCCTTGCACTGAGCAATGTCTAGCAGCCGTCTGTAGGCAATCTCTAGCTCCCATTCCTGAACGGCCAGAAACTCCAAATCTTCCTGTGCCCAATGCACTTACGAAATGTTCAGTAGCCCTTCTCTGAAATCCATGATTTCGTCCAACCGCCACTCCAAATCACTCCTAAAGTTAGGGTCCCCTGTCAGCTTCACTTACAACAGTCCCAAGCCGCCGTAGCTTAAGCCTTCCATTGGGCTGTCATCCACTATCCAGGGACATGCTTGGGATACATGCCACCGAAGGGCTCTGTAGCACTCATCCAGCTTTATCTCTGCCCAGACCAGCCTGCTTAATTCAGCTGTCTGCTTCTTGTGTGGTTTTTCTCCCAAAAACCGCACCTGCAGTCCGTACTGCGACCAGTACCTTTCCTCGATGGAGGGGAGAACTTTTCCCTGGTGTCGCTGCTCACGGGCTAGCGCTTCCTTCCAGAGTTTGCAGAGAATAGAATCACACCATCCCAGCAGGACCTGCTCCGATACTGGTCCTCTGTGCTGTATCTGGATCTCTCGCAACCTCCTTCTGAATTCCTCATCCATGGCGGCTGGTATCTGTACCTCTCCTCTCCTGCTATCTGGACCTTGGATCCAGATGGAAGTTTGGATGTCCCAGACTGCAGGAAGCTTTCCCTCTGCTTGCCACCAATGTCACGGAACGTCCCACACTCCGCTTGAGTGCTTCCGTCATATACCACTTCCTCCCAGTCTGTATACAGATATCAGATATTCCAACCTCTCTGAGCACAAAACAAGGCGACACTTGCTTGTTGCTAACAAGTACTCACTTTATTTAGAATCAAAATGACAAGACTTTATATGCCGTTGGAACCTCCTCCAACAATACAACTGTAACCTAATTAACATAATTAACATGAGCTAATTAACTAAAAAATTTACCCAGACCAGATGACAGACTTGTGGGCACCGAGCTTCACACAGTAGTATAAACACAATAGCTGCAGTTCCAATAGGAGTCGTCCCGTCTCCTACATTGTATAGAGGACAATGTGATCAGCTCATTCAATTAACATAAACACAGGTAGTTGGAGTTGATGACACCAGCATCTCCTCACAGGATGTGTCCCAACAGAATGAATCAGTCTTATCAGCAGGGGGCTGCTGGAGGAATCCCCCCCTCCCTCTTCAGGGACACAAATCCACAGTAAGGAGTCCCCAACAGAATTAAACAACATACAATATATACATATATGCACGACTGAGTCCGATCAGTACAGTTCAGACCGGACCTCCAATTCACCCCACAAAGAGCACCGTTCCATTGAAAATCCAGGGCCCATAATCAAAAGGCAAGAGGCTCGCACCCAGTCCTCTCCAACAGCCTCTGTCCCGGCTAGGTCTGTCACAGTCCCCATCAGTGGGGGCCCGCCCTACATTAGTGTCCCCATCAGAGGAGCCACTCCTTACATCAGTGTCCCCATCAGCGGAGCTCTTTCTTACATCAGTGTCCCCAGCAGTGGAGACCCTCCTTACGTCAGTGTCAACAGCAGCGGAGTCCCTTCTTACATCAGTGTCCCCATCAGCGGAGCTCCTCCTTACATCAGTGTCCCCATCAACGGAGCTCCTCCTTACATCAGTGTCCCCAACAGCGGAGCTCCTCCTCACATTAGTTTCTCCAGCAGCGGAGCCCCTTTTTACATCAGTGTCTCCATCAGAGGAGCCTCTCCTGAAATCAGTGTCCCCATCAGCAGAGCCCCTCCTTACATCAGTGTTCCCATCAGCGGAGTGCCTTACATCAGGTGTCCACAGCGGAGCCCCTACTTACAGCAGGTGGCCCCAGCAGCGGAGCCCCTCCTTACATCATTGTCCCCAGCAGCGGAGCCACTCCTTACATTAATGTCCCCATCAGTGGAGGCCCTCCCTACTTTAGTGTCCCCATCAGAGGAGCCACTCCTTACCTCAGTGTCCCCATCAGCGTAGCCCTTTCTTACATTAGTGTCCCCAGCAGTGGAGACCCTCCTTACGTCAGTGTCAACAGCAGCGGAGGCCCTTCTTACATCAGTGTCCCCATCAGTGGAGCTCCTCCTTACATCAGTGTCCCCATCAACGGAGCTCCTCCTTACATCAGTGTTCCCCTTCAGCGGAGCTCCTCCTCACATTAGTTTCTATAGCAGCGGAGCCCCTTTTTACATCAGTGTCCCCAGCAATGGAGCCCCTCCTTTCATCAGTGTCCCCAGCAGCAGGGCCCCTCCTTACATCAGTGTCCCCATCAGCAGAGCCACTACTTACATCTGGTGTCGACATCAACGGAGCCCCTCCTTACATCTGTGTCCCCATCAGAGGAGCACCTCTTTACATCAGTGTTCCATCAGCGGAGTAACTTCTTACATCAGTGTCCCCATCAGCAGAACCCCTCCTTACATCAGTGTTCCCATCAGTGGATCCCCTCCTTACATCTGGTGTCCCCAGCAGAGGAGCCCCTCCTTACATCAGTGTCCCCATCAACGGAGCCCCTCCTTACATCAGTGTACCCATCAGCGGAGCTCCTTACATCAGTGTCCCCATCAGCGGAGCCCCTCCTTACATCAGTGTCACCAGCAGTGGAGGCCCTCCCTGCATCAGTGTCCCCATCAACGAAGCCACTCCTTACATCAATCTCCCCATCAGCGGAGCCAATCCTTACATCATTGTCCCCATCAGCGGAGCTCCTCCTTACATCAGCGTCTCCAGCAGCGGAGCCCCTCCTTACATCAGTGTCCCCAGCAGTGAAGGCCCTCCCTACATTAGTGTCTCCATCAGTGGAGCTATTCCTTACATCAGTGTACCCATCAGCGGAGCCCTTCCTTACATCAGTGTCCCCAGCAGTGGAGACCCTCCTTACGTCAGTGTCCACAGCAGTGGAGGCCCTTCTTAAATCAGTGTCCCCATCAGCGGAGCTCCTCCTTGCATCAGTGTCCCCATCAACGGAGCTCCTCCTTACATCAGTGTCTCCAGCAGCGGAGGCCCTTCTTACATCAGTGTCCCCATCAGTGGAGCTCCTCCTTACATCAGTGTCCCCATCAACGGAGCTCCTCCTTACATCAGTGTCCCCCTTCAGCGGAGCTCCTCCTCACATTAGTTTCTCCTGCAGCGGAGCCCCTTTTTACATCAGTGTCCCCAGCAGTGGAGCCCCTCCTTAAATCGGTGTCCCCAGCAGCAGGGCCCCTCCTTACATCAGCGTCGCCAGCAGCGGACACCCTCCTTACATCAGTGTCTCCATCAGCAGTGCCACTACTTACATCTGGTGTCCACATCAACGGAGCCCCTCCTTACATCTGTGTCCCCATCAGCAGAGCCCCTCCTTACATCAGTGTTCCCATCAGCGGAGCGCCTTACATCAGGTGTCCACAGCGGAGCCCCTACTTACAGCAGGTGGCCCCAGCAGCGGAGCCCCTCCTTACATCATTGTCCCCAGCAGCGGAGCCACTCCTTACATTAATGTCCCCATCAGTGGAGGCCCTCCCTACTTTAGTGTCCCCATCAGAGGAGCCACTCCTTACCTCAGTGTCCCCATCAGCGGAGCCCTTTCTTACATTAGTGTCCCCAGCAGTGGAGACCCTCCTTACGTCAGTGTCAACAGCAGCGGAGGCCCTTCTTACATCAGTGTCCCCATCAGTGGAGCTCCTCCTTACATCAGTGTCCCCATCAACGGAGCTCCTCCTTACATCAGTGTTCCCCTTCAGCGGAGCTCCTCCTCACATTAGTTTCTATAGCAGCGGAGCCCCTTTTTACATCAGTGTCCCCAGCAATGGAGCCCCTCCTTTCATCAGTGTCCCCAGCAGCAGGGCCCCTCCTTACATCAGTGTCACCAGCAGCAGAGACCCTCCTTACATCAGTGTCCCCATCAGCAGAGCCACTACTTACATCTGGTGTCGACATCAACGGAGCCCCTCCTTACATCTGTGTCCCCATCAGAGGAGCACCTCTTTACATCAGTGTTCCATCAGCGGAGTAACTTCTTACATCAGTGTCCCCATCAGCAGAACCCCTCCTTACATCAGTGTTCCCATCAGTGGATCCCCTCCTTACATCTGGTGTCCCCAGCAGAGGAGCCCCTCCTTACATCAGTGTCCCCATCAACGGAGCCCCTCCTTACATCAGTGTACCCATCAGCGGAGCCCCTCCTTACATCAGTGTACCCATCAGCGGAGCTCCTTACATCAGTGTCCCCATCAGCGGAGCCCCTCCTTACATCAGTGTCACCAGCAGTGGAGGCCCTCCCTGCATCAGTGTCCCCATCAAAGAAGCCACTCCTTACATCAATCTCCCCATCAGCGGAGCCAATCCTTACATCAGTGTCCCCATCAGCGGAGCTCCTCCTTACATCAGCGTCTCCAGCAGCGGAGCCCCTCCTTACATCAGTGTCCCCAGCAGTGAAGGCCCTCCCTACATTAGTGTCTCCATCAGTGGAGCTATTCCTTACATCAGTGTACCCATCAGCGGAGCCCTTCCTTACATCAGTGTCCCCAGCAGTGGAGACCCTCCTTACGTCAGTGTCCACAGCAGTGGAGGCCCTTCTTAAATCAGTGTCCCCATCAGCGGAGCTCCTCCTTGCATCAGTGTCCCCATCAACGGAGCTCCTCCTTACATCAGTGTCTCCAGCAGCGGAGGCCCTTCTTACATCAGTGTCCCCATCAGTGGAGCTCCTCCTTACATCAGTGTCCCCATCAACGGAGCTCCTCCTTACATCAGTGTCCCCCTTCAGCGGAGCTCCTCCTCACATTAGTTTCTCCTGCAGCAGAGCCCCTTTTTACATCAGTGTCCCCAGCAGTGGAGCCCCTCCTTTCATCGGTGTCCCCAGCAGCAGGGCCCCTCCTTACATCAGCGTCGCCAGCAGCGGACACCCTCCTTACATCAGTGTCCCCATCAGCAGTGCCACTACTTACATCTGGTGTCCACATCAACGGAGCCCCTCCTTACATCTGTGTCCCCATCAGAGGAGCACCTCTTTACATCAGTGTTCCATCAGCGGAGCAACTTCTTACATCAGTGTCCCCATCAGAGGAACCCCTCCTTACATCAGTGTCCCCATCAGCAGAGCCCCTCCTTACATCAGTGTTCCCATCAGTGGATCCCCTCCTTACATCTGGTGTCCCCAGCAGAGGAGCCCCTTCTTACATCAGTGTCCCCATCAACGGAGCCCCTCCTTACATCAGTGTACCCATCAGCGGAGCTCCTTACATCAGTGTCCCCATCAGCAGAGCCCCTCCTTACATCAGTGTCACCAGCAGTGGAGGCCCTCCCTGCATCAGTGTCCCCATCAACGAAGCCACTCCTTACATTAATCTCCCCATCAGCGGAGCCAATCCTTACATCAGTGTCCCCATCAGCGGAGCTCCTCCTTATATCAGTGTCTCCAGCAGTGGAGCCCCTCCTTACATCAGTGTCCCCAGCAGTGAAGGCCCTCCCTACATTAGTGTCTCCATCAGTGGAGCTACTCCTTACATCAGTGTCCCCATCAATGGATCCCTTCCTTACATCAGTGTCCCCAGCAGTGGAGACCCTCCTTACGTCAGTGTCCACAGCAGTGGAGGCCCTTCTTAAATCAGTGTCCCCATCAGCGGAGCTCCTCCTTACATCAGTGTCCCCATCAACGGAGCTCCTCCTTACATCAGTGTCTCCAGCAGCAGGGGCCCTTCTTACATCAGTGTCCCCATCAGTGGAGCTCCTCCTTACATCAGTGTCCCCATCAACAGAGCTCCTCCTTACATCAGTGTCCCCCTTCAGCGGAGCTCCTCCTCACATTAGTTTCTCCTGCAGCGGAGCCCCTTTTTACATCAGTGTCCCCAGCAGTGGAGCCCCTCCTTACATCGGTGTCCCCAGCAGCAGGGCCCCTCCTTACATCAGTGTCACCAGCAGCAGAGACCCTCCTTACATCAGTGTCTCCATCAGCAGAGCCACTACTTACATCTGGTGTCCACATCAACGGAGCCTCTCCTTACATCTGTATCCCCATCAGAGGAGCACCTCTTTACATCAGTGTTCCATCAGCGGAGCAACTTCTTACATCAGTGTCCCCATCAGAGGAGCCCCTCCTTACATCAGTGTTCCCATCAGTGGATCCCCTCCTTACATCTGATGTCCCCAGCAGAGGAGCCCCTCCTTACATCAGTGTCCCCATCAATGGAGGCCCTCCTTACATCAGTGTACCCAACAGCGGAGCTCCTTACATCAGTGTCCCCATCAGCGGAGCCCCTCCTTACATCAGTGTCACCAGCAGTGGAGGCCCTCCCTGCATCAGTGTCCCCATCAACGGAGCCACTCCTTACATCAATCTCCCTATGAGCGGAGCCAATCCTTACATCAGTGTCCCCATCAGCGGAGCTCCTCCTTACATCAGTGTCCCCAGCAGCGGAGCCCGTCCTTACGTCAGTGTCCACAGCAGCGGAGGCCCTTCTTAAATCAGTGTCCCCATCAGCGGAGCTCCTCCTTACATCTGTGTCCCCATCAACGGAGCTCCTCCTTACATCAGTGTCTCCAGCAGCGGAGCCCCTTTTTACATCAGTGTCCCCAGCAGTGGAGCCCCTCCTTACATCGGTGTCCCCAGCAGCAGGGCCCCTCCTTACATCAGTGTCCCCATCAGCGGGGCCACTACTTACATCTGGTGTCCACATCAACGGAGCCCCTCAAGAAATCAGTGTCCCCATCAGCAGAGCCCCTCCTTACATCAGTGTTCCCATCAGCGGAGCTCTTTACATCAGGTGTCCCCAGCGGAGCCCCTCCTTACAGCAGGTGGCCCCAGCAGCGGAGCCCCTCCTTACATCATTGTCCCCAGCAGCGGAGCCCCTCCTTACATTAATGTCCCCATCAGTGGAGGCCCTCCCCACATTAGTGTCCCCATCAGAGGAGCCACTTCTTACATCAGTGTCCCCATCAGCGGAGCCCTTTCTTACATCAGTGTCCCCAGCAGTGGAGACCCTCCTTACGTCAGTGTCAACAGCAGCGGAGGCCCTTCTTACATCAGTGTCCCCATCAGCGGAGCTCCTCCTTACATCAGTGTCCCCATCAACGGAGCTCCTCCTTACATCAGTGTCCCCATCAGCGGAGCTCCTCCTCACATTAGTTTCTCCAGCAGCAGAGACCCTTTTTACATCAGTGTCCCCATCAGTGGAGCTCCTCCTTACATCAGTGTCCCCATCAACGGAGCTCATCCTTACATCAGTGTCCCCCTTAAGCGGAGCTCCTCCTCACATTAGTTTCTCCTGCAGCGGAGCCCCTTTTTACATCAGTGTCCCCAGCAGTGGAGCCCCTCCTTACATCGGTGTCCCCAGCAGCAGGGCCCCTCCTTACATCAGTGTCGCCAGCAGCGGAGACCCTCTTTACATCAGTGTCCCCATCAACAGAGCCACTACTTACATCTGGTGTCCACATAAATGGAGCCCCTCCTTACATCTGTGTCCCCATCAGAGGAGCACCTCTTTACATCAGTGTTCCATCAGCAGAGCAACTTCTTACATCAGTGTCCCCATCAGAGGAGCCCCTTCTTACATCAGTGTCCCCATCAGCAGAGCCCCTCCTTACATCAGTGTTCCCATCAGTGGAGCCCCTCCTTACATATGGTGTCCCTAGCAGAGGAGCCAATCCTTACATCAGTGTCCCCATCAGCGGAGCTCCTCCTTACATCAGTGTCCCCAGCAGCGGAGCTCCTTATATCAGTGTCCCCATCAACGGAGCCACTCCTTACATCAATCTCCCCAGCAGTGGAGACCCTCCTTACGTCAGTGTCCACAGCAGCGGAGGCCATTCTTAAATCAGTGTCCCCACCAGCGGAGCTCCTCCTTACATCAGTGTCCCCATCAACGGAGCTCCTCCTTACATCAGTGTCTCCAGCAGCGGAGCCCCTTTTTACATCAGTGTCCCCAGCAGTGAAGCCCCTCCTTACATCAGTGTCCCCAGCAGCAGGGCCCCTCCTTACATCAGTGTCCCCATCAGCGGAGCCACTACTTACATCTGGTGTCCACATCAACGGAGCCCCACTTTACATCTGTGTCCCCATCAGATGAGCACCACTTTACATCAGTGTTACCATCAGCAGAGCAACTTCTTACATCAGTGTCCCCATCAGAGGAGCCCCTCAAGAAATCAGTGTCCCCATCAGCAGAGCCCCTCCTTACATCAGCGTTCCCATAAGCGGAGCTCCTTACATGAGGTGTCCCCAGCGGAGCCCCTCCTTACAGCAGGTGGCCCCAGCAGCGTTGCCCCTCCTTACATCATTGTCCCCAGCAGCCGAGCCCCTCCTTACATTAATGTCCCCATCAGTGGAGGCCCTCCCTACATTAGTGTCCCCATCGGAGATGCCACTCCTTACATCAGTGTCCCCATCAGCGGAGCCCTTTCTTACATCAGTGTCCCCAGCAGTGGAGACCCTCCTTACGTCAGTGTCAACAGCAGCGGAGGCCCTTCTTACATCAGTGTCTCCATCAGCGGAGCTCCTCCTTACATCAGGGTCCCCATCAACGGCGCTCCTCCTTACATCAGTGTCCCCATCAGCGGAGCTCCTCCTCACATTAGTTTCTCCAGCAGCGGAGCCCCTTTTTACATCAGTGTCCCCATCAGAGGAGCCCCTCCTAAAATCAGTGTCCCCATCAGCAGAGCCCCTCCTTACATCAGTGTTCCCATCAGCGGTGCTCCGTACATCAGGTGTCCCCAGCGGAGCCCCTCCTTACAGATGGTGGCCCCAGCAGCGGAGCCCCTCCTTACATTATTGTCCCCAGCAGCGTAGCCCCTCCTTACATTATGGTCCCCAGCAGCGTAGCCCCTCCTTACATTAATGTCCCCATCAGTGGAGGCCCTCCCTACATTAGTGTCCCCATCAGAGGAGCCACTCCTTACATCAGTGTCCCCATCAGCGGAGCCCTTTCTTACATCAGTGTCCCCAGCAGTGGAGACCCTCCTAACGTCAGTGTCAACAGCAGCGGAGGCCCTTCTTACATCAGTGTCCCCATCAGTGGAGCTCCCTTTACATCAGTGTCCCCATCAACGGAGCTCCTCCTTACATCAGTGTCCCCATCAGCGGAGCTCCTCCTCACATTAGTTTCTCCAGCAGCGGAGCCCCTTTTTACATCAGTGTCCCCAGCAGTGGAGCCCCTCCTTACATCGGTGTCCCCAGCAGCGGGGCCCCTCCTTACATCAGTGTCGCCAGTTGCGGAGACCCTCCTTACATCAGTGTCCCCATCAGCAGAGCCACTACTTACATCTGGTGTCCACATCAACGGAGCCCCTCCTTACATCTGTGTCCCCATCAGAGGAGCACCTCTTTACATCAGTGTTCCATCAGCGGAGCAACTTCTTATATCAGTGTCCCCATCAGAGGAGCCCCTCCTTACATCAGTGTCCCCATCAGGAGAGCCCCTCCTTACATCAGTGTTCCCATCAGTGGATCCCCTCCTTACATCTGTTGTCCCCAGAAGAGGAGCCCCTCCTTACATCATTGTCCCCATCAGCGAAGCTTCTCCTTACATCAGTGTCCCCATCAACGGAGCCCCTCCTTACATCAGTGTATCCATCAGCGGAGCTCCTTACATCAGTGTCCCCATCAGCGGAGCCCCTCCTTACATCAGTGTCACCAGCAGTGGAGGCCCTCTCTGCATCAGTGTCCTCATCAACGGAGCCACTCCTTACATCAATCTCCCCATCAGCGGAGCCAATCCTTACATCAGTGTCCCTATCACCGGAGCTCCTCCTTACATCAGTGTCCCCAGCAACGGAGCCCCTCCTTACATCAGTGTCCCCGGCAGTGGAGGTCCTCCCTACATTAGTGTCTCCATCAGTGGAGCCACTCCTTACATCAGTGTCCCCATCAGCGGAGCCCTTCCTTACATCAGTGTCCCCATCAGCAGAGCCCCTCCTTACATCAATGTCCCTATCAACAGAGCCCCTCCTTAAATGAGTGTCCACATCAGCGGGGACCCTCCATACATGAGTGTCCCCAGCAGCGGAGCCACTCCTTACAACAGTGTTCCCAGCAGCGGAGCCCCTCATAACATCAGTGTCCCCATCAGTGGAGCCCCTCTTTACATCAGTGTCCCCATCAGCGAACCCCTCCTTACATCAGTGTCCTCATCAGTGGAGTCCCTCCTTACATCTGGAGCCCCTCCTTACATCAATGTCCCTATCAGCGGAGCCCCTCCTTAAATGAGTGTCCACATCAGCGGGGACCCTCATAACATCAGTGTCCCCATCAGTGGAGCCCCTCCTTACATCAGTGTCCCCATCAGCGAACCCCTCCTTACATCAGTGTCCTCATCAGTGGAGCCCCTCCTTACATCTGGAGCCCCTCCTTACATGAGTGTCCCCATTAGCAGAGCCCCTCCTTACATCAATGTCCACATCAGCGGAGCCCCTCCTTACCTCAGTGTGTACATCATTGGAGACTAGGGATGAGCCGAACACCCCCCGGTTCGGTTCGCACCAGAACCCGCGAACGGACCGAAAGTTCGCACGAACGTTAGAACCCCATTGACGTCTATGGGACTCGAACGTTCGAAATCAAAAGTGCTCATTTTAAAGGCTAATTTGCATGGTATTGTCCTAAAAAGGGTTTGGGGACCCGGGTCCTACCCCAGGGGACATGTATCAATGCAAAAAAAACTTTTAAAAACGGCCGTTTTTTCGGGAGCAGTGATTTTAATGATGCTTAAAGTAAAAAAAAAAAAGTGAAATATTCCTTTAAATATCGTACCTGGGGGGTGTCTATAGTATGCCTGTAAAGTGACGCGTGTTTCCCATGTTTAGAACAGTCCCTGCACCAAATGTCATTTTTAAAGGAAAAAATCTCATTTAAAACTGCTTGCGGGTTTAATGTCATGTCGGGTCATGGCAATATGGATGAAAATCAGTGAGACAAATGGCATGGGTACCCCCCAGTCCATTACCAGGCCCTTTGGGTCTTGTATGGATATTAAGGGGAACCCCGCACCCAAATTAAAATAAGGAAAGGTGTGGGGCCACCAGGCCCTATATACTCTGAACAGCAGTATACAGGCGGTGCAAACAAGACAGGGACTGTAGGTTTGTTGTTAAGTAGAATCTGTTTGTAATTTTGAACATTTTTAACGTGTTTAGCTCCAGCCAAAAAATCTTTTCTAAGCTTTTTGGAAAACATAGGGAAGGGTTATCACCCCTGTGACATTTGTTTTGCTGTCTTTCCTCCTCTTCAGAAGATTTCACCTCACTTTTTTGTCCCAATGAAAAATGTTTTTTGAAAATTTGGGTTTTTTTGTGGAACAAGGATTGGAAAGCATCAGTGGAAAGGAGAAATTGTTTTCCCATATTAACTCTTACAGGAGAGAATTTCCCTTCCTAGGGGTAGATTTCATCTCACTTCCTGTTGTCTCCTTCCGTTTGCAAGTAGGAGTCGTTTGTAAGTTAGATGTTTGAAAGTAGGGTCCTGCCCTATATACTCAGCAGAAATTTGGGCCTTAGGTGTTGCTGTGGCCACAACACTGTAAGCCCTCACAGGGCCCTGCTGTGAAATATTAGATCAAGAATTGTAATTACATGCCCCTGTTGAACAGGAGCTGAAAAATTAGGCCTTAGGCACTGGTGCTGGTGCCACAACACTGCAACCCCTCACAGACACTCTAGTTGGAACGCAGGAACGAGCCCTGCTGCAAAGTATTGCTTCAAAAATTGTAATTACACGCCCCTGTTAGACAGGGGCAGAAAAATTGGGCCTTAGGCACTGGTGCTGGTGCCACAACACTGCAACCCCTCACAGACACTCTAGTTGGAACGCAGGAACGAGCCCTGCTGCAAAGTATTGCATCAAAAATTGTAATTACACGCCCCTGTTAGACAGGGGCAGAAAAATTGGGCCTTAGGCACTGGTGCTGGTGCCACAACACTGCAACCCCTCACAGACACTCTAGTTGGAACGCAGGAACGAGCCCTGCTGCAAAGTATTGCATCAAAAATTGTAATTACACGCCCCTGTTAAACAGGGGCTGAAAAATTGTGCCTTAGGCACTGGTGGTGGCGCCCAGAACCAAAAATGTTCTTACAAGCTATCAGCGTGATGATTGAGGAGGAAGAGGATAATTACTCAGGGATAGTCACTCAGCATCAGCATAGGCAGTCTTTGAAGGGATCTGAGATTTCAAAAAAAATTATTCGGTTACATCAGCATCAGGTGCTTGGTAGCTGGTGGTGATCCAAGACTCATTCATTTTTATGAAGGTCAGCCGATCGACCGAGTCGGTGGACAGACGCACCCTGTGATCGGTTACCACGCCTCCAGCAGCACTGAATGTGCGTTCCGAAAGAACGCTGGATGCAGGACAGGCCAGTAGCTCAATTGCATACTGTGCAAGCTCTGGCCAGTGATCCATCCTCAAGACCCAGTAACCCAGAGGATTTTCGGTGGGAAAGGTGTCCAAGTCTGATCTTGCCCCTAGGTATTCCTGCACCACGTAAAACAGACGCTGGCGATGGTTGCTGGAACCGATCATACCTTGGGGCTGCGGACCAAAAAATTGTCTGAACGCATCGGTCAGACGGCCACCTTCTCCACCGCTCCTTCTTTGACTGACCGAAGCCTCAGCAACACGTTGTCCAGAAACAGGAGTTTGTAACCTCCCAGTCTCTGGGAACGCGTTGCACAGACCTTTCTGCAAGGCCTCCCGAAGATGTTTCATCCTCTGCTCCCTCTGCGATGGCAAGATAAGGTCCGCAACCTTACCCTTGTAACGTGGATCAAGGAGGGTTGCCAGCCAGTATTGGTCCTTCTCCTTGATACCACGAATACGAGGATCCTTACGCAGGCTTTGCAGGATCAGGGAGGCCATGCAGCGTAGGTTTGCTGAGGCATTCGGTCCGGAGTCCTCTGGGTCACTAAGAACGACATGGTCCGCAGCCACCTCCTCCCAGCCACGTACAAGTCCATGTGTTTCTTGGGACTGATCCCTTAAAGACTGCTGCTGATGCTGAGTGCCAGGCTCCACCTCCATACTGACACAATCTTCCTCCTCCTCCTCTTCCTCCTCGTCCTCTTCCTGTGTGATCGGCGGGCACGCAGGAACACTGTCTGGATAAAGGGGGCCTTGAGAGCTAAGGAAGTCCTCCTCTTCCTGCCTCTGTTCTGCCTCAAGTGCCCTGTCCATTATTCCATGCAGCGTGTGCTCCAACAGGTGGACAAGGGGGACAGTGTCACTGATGCATGCACTGTCACTGCTCACCATCCTCGTGGCCTCCTCGAATGGTGACAGGACAGTGCATGCATCCCTGATCATGGCCCACTGGCGTGGGGAAAAAAAACCAAGCTCCCCTGACCCTGTCCTGGTGCCATAGTCGCACAGGTACTCATTGATGGCCCTCTGCTGCGTGTGCAGCCGCTGCAGCATGGCCAACGTTGAGTTCCACCTGGTGGGCATGTCACAGATTAGGCGGTTCTTGGGCAGGTTAAACTCCTTTTGGAGGTCCGTCAGCCGAGCACTGGCATTATATGACCGGCGGAAATGCACACAGACTTTCCTGGCCTGCCTCAGGACATCCTGTAAGCCCGGGTACCTGCCCAAGAACCGCTGCACCACCAAGTTAAGGACGTGAGCCAAACAGGGCACATGGGTCATTTGTCCCTGTCGGAAGGCAGAGAGGAGGTTGGTGCCATTGTCGCAAACCACCATTCCTGCCTTAAGTTGGCGTGGCGTCAACCACCTCTGAACCTGCCCCTGCAGAGCTGACAGAACCTCTGCCCCAGTGTGGCTCCTGTTCCCCAAGCACACCAGCTCAAGCACCGCATGGCATCTTTTGGCCTGCGTACTTGCGTAGCCCCTTGAACGCCTACGGAGCACCGCTGGTTCCGAGGAAGAGGCCATGGAGGAAGAAGAAGAGGAGGGGGTGGAGGAGAGAGGTGTGTCACAATCAGCATTTTGGAGGCGTGGTGGCGGAACAACCTCCAACACTACTGCACCTTGTCCTGCATCCTTCCCAGCTGCCAGCAGAGTCACCCAATGCGCCGTGAAACTTAGGTAACGTCCCTGTCCATGCCTGCTGGACCATGAGTCAGCGGTAATATGCACCTTACCGCTGACCGCCCTGTCCAGCGAGGCATGGACATTGCCTTCCACATGCCGGTAGAGAGCCTGAATCGCCTTCCGTGAGAAAAAGTGGCGTTTGGGTACCTGCCACTGAGGAACCGCACATTCCACAAACTCACGGAAGGGGGCAGAGTCTACCAACTGAAAAGGCAGCAGTTGAAGTGCTAGCAATTTTGCCAAGCTAGCATTCAACCGCTGGGCATGTGGATGGCTGGGAGCAAACTTCTTTCGGCGGTGCAGCAGCTGGGGCAGGGAAATTTGCCTGGTACAATCTGACGTCGGTGTACCAAAAGCAGATTGCCCACAAGTACTTGGCTGTGACACACCTAATTCTACACCTTCATTCCTCTCACTGCAGGTCTCAGAGAGGACTGAAGGTCTAGTGGGGTTGGAAATCTCAGCTGATGAGGAGCAAGGAGAGATCCTCTTTGTTCTTTGGTGTGGGTCTTTTAGATACGCTTGCCAACGAACTGCATGGCAGGTCAACATATGTCTGGTCAAGCATGTGGTACCCAAGCGGGAGATGTTTTGGCCACGCGAGATACGCTTGAGACATATGTTGCAAATAGCAGCGGTGCGATCTGATGCACTCGTCTCAAAAAAGGCCCACACCAAAGAACTTTTTGAATAACGCGCAGAGACTGCAGCGCCCTGCACATGTGGAGCTTTGGGGTGTGATGCAGTCAATGTGCTGCCCTTAGGCTGGCCCCTGGAGGGCATCCTGCCTCGTTGGTGATGTGCCGCCGCCTCCTCCTCCTCCTCCTCCTCCTCCTCCTCCTCTCTCCTATCAGGCACCCACGTTGAGTCAGTGACCTCATCATCCCCTCCCTCCTCATCACTGGAGCAAACCTGGCAGTATGCTGCAGCAGGGGGAGCATGACTGCCAGATTGCTGTCCTTCTTGGGCACCCCCTCTGTCCGTGCTCATGTTACTGCCTTCATCGAGCTCAGTATCGTCATCAGAGCCTTCCAAACGCTGGGCATCCTCCTGGAGCATGTACCCAACACTGTGGTCAAACAGTTCGAGGGAATCCTCATGAGGACATGGTGGAGCTAGGGAAGGAGTCACTGATGACATTGAGCTGAGGGAAGAGGCCGCTGCTTTGCCAGACAAAGCACCCTGGGCATGGGTGAGAGAGGATGAGGAGGATGAGGACGGCTTGGTCATCCACTCGACCAAGTCTTCCGCATGTTGCGGCTCAACACGGCCAGCTGCCGAAAAAAAGGCCAAGCATGTCCCATGGCCACGTGCTGATGAGGATGCACCGTCTCCACAACCAGCACTAGACACAGAGCCTGCTTGCCCTCTCTTATTGGCTTGTGACTGTCTGCCTCTCCTTCTTGGCCTTCCAGACATACTAATGGCCTGTAGCTGCACTAAGCTGGGATAGAACACCTGTAATTTTCTTCAGGTAGCTTTATATACTGTAACCAGACAAGCCTGCCTGTCAGTAGGAAGATAACAGGAACGGATCTAGCTGAACACTGTGAGCAGGACGCACTGTACTAAATGTAAATAGTCTAGCTGCCTGACCGTGGTACTAATAGGATCAAATAGAACACCTGTAATTTTCTTCAGGTAGCTTTATATACTGTAACCAGACAAGCCTGCCTGTCAGTAGGAAGATAACAGGAACGGATCTAGCTGTACACTGTGAGCAGGACGCACTGTACTAAATGTAAATAGTCTAGCTGCCTGACCGTGGTACTAATAGGATCAAATAGAACACCTGTAATTTTCTTCAGGTAGCTTTATATACTGTAACCAGACAAGCCTGCCTGTCAGTAGGAAGATAACAGGAACGGATCTAGCTGAACACTGTGAGCAGGACGCACTGTACTAAATGTAAATAGTCTAGCTGCCTGACCGTGGTACTAATAGGATCAAATAGAACACCTGTAATTTTCTTCAGGTAGCTTTATATACTGTAACCAGACAAGCCTGCCTGTCAGTAGGAAGATAACAGGAACGGATCTAGCTGAACACTGTGAGCAGGACGCACTGCACTAAATGTAAATAGTCTAGAAGATAACAGGAACGGATCTAGCTGAACACTGTGAGCAGGACGCACTGCACTAAATGTAAATAGTCTAGAAGATAACAGGAACGGATCTAGCTGAACACTGTGAGCAGGACGCACTGCACTAAATGTAAATAGTCTAGAAGATAACAGGAACGGATCTAGCTGAACACTGTGAGCAGGACGCACTGCACTAAATGTAAATAGTCTAGAAGATAACAGGAACGGATCTAGCTGAACACTGTGAGCAGGACGCACTGCACTAAATGTAAATAGCAGGAACGGATCTAGCTGAACACTGTGAGCAGGACGCACTGCACTAAATGTAAATAGTCTAGAAGATAACAGGAACGGATCTAGCTGAACACTGTGAGCAGGACGCACTGCACTAAATGTAAATAGCAGGAACGGCTCTAGCTGAACACTGTGAGCAGGACGCACTGCACTAAATGTAAATAGCAGGAACGGATCTAGCTGAACACTGTGAGCAGGACGCACTGCACTAAATGTAAATAACAGGAACGGATCTAGCTGAACACTGTGAGCAGGACGCACTGCACTAAATGTAAATAGTCTAGAAGATAACAGGAACGGATCTAGCTGAACACTGTGAGCAGGACGCACTGCACTAAATGTAAATAGCAGGAACGGATCTAGCTGAACACTGTGAGCAGGACGCACTGCACTAAATGTAAATAGCAGGAACGGATCTAGCTGAACACTGTGAGCAGGACGCACTGCACTAAATGTAAATAGCAGGAACGGATCTAGCTGAACACTGTGAGCAGGACGCACTGCACTAAATGTAAATAACAGGAACGGATCTAGCTGAACACTGTGAGCAGGACGCACTGCACTAAATGTAAATAGCAGGAACGGATCTAGCTGAACACTGTGAGCAGGACGCACTGCACTAAATGTAAATAGCAGGAACGGATCTAGCTGAACACTGTGAGCAGGACGCACTGCACTAAATGTAAATTGCAGGAACGGATCTAGCTGAACACTGTGAGCAGGACGCACTGCACTAAATGTAAATAGTCTAGAAGATAACAGGAACGGATCTAGCTGAACACTGTGAGCAGGACGCACTGCACTAAATGTAAATAGCAGGAACGGATCTAGCTGAACACTGTGAGCAGGACGCACTGCATTAAATGTAAATAGTCTAGATAGAAGATAACAGGAACGGATCTAGCTAAACTGAATACAGTGTATATATATATATATATGCAACACCTGGGATGCATATATATACACAATACACTGTAAGTGCAGCTAACTGACTGACTGTTCTGCCTAATCTATCTAACTCAAATCAAATGACACTGTCTCTCTCTCTCTCTCTATCTCTCAGCACACCGGAACACACACTACACAGGGCCGCCGTGCAGGCGGCCTTATATAGTGTGGGGTGTGTACTAAATCCCCTGAGCCATAATTGGCCAAAGCCACCCTGGCTTTGGCCAATTACAGCTCTCTCTACTGACGGCGCTGTGATTGGCCAAGCATGCGGGTCATAGTGCATGCTTTGCCAATCATCAGCCAGCAATGCACTGCGATGCCGCAGTGAATTATGGGCCGTGACGCGCCACACGAATTTAGCGCGAACGGCCCATATCGTTCGCAATTCGGCGAACGGGCGAACAGCCGATGTTCGAGTCGAACATGGGTTCGACTCGAACACGAAGCTCATCCCTATTGGAGACCCTCCTTATATCAGTGTCCCCAGCAGCAGAGCTCCTTACATCAATGTCCCCATGAGCGGAGCTCCTCCTGACATCCGGTGCCACCGGAAGAGTCCGTACTTACATCAGGTGCCCCCAGCCCAGCAGAGTCCATCCTTACATCAGTTGCCCCTAGGAGAGTCCCTCCTTACATCAGGTGTAGGAATGAGCATCGTGTTCGAGTCGAACCCATGTTCGACTCGAACATCGTCTGTTCGACCGTTCGTCGAATTGCGAATGATATGGGCCGTTCATGCCAAATTCGTGTGGCGCGTCACGGCCCATAATTCACTGCGGCATCGCAGTGCATTGCTGGCTGATGATTGGCCAAGCATGCACTATGACCCACATGCTTGACCAATGAGAGCGCCATCAGTAGAGAGAGCTGTAATTGGCCAAAGCCAGGGTGGCTTTGGCCAATTATGGCTCAGGGGGTTTAGAACACGCCCCACACTATATAAGGCCGCCTACACGGCGGCCCTGTGTAGTGTGTTCCGGCGTGGTGAGAGATAGAGGGAGAGAGAGACAGTGTCATTTCATTTAAGTTAGCTAGATTAGGCAGGACAGTCAGTCAGTTAGCTGCACTTACAGTGTACTGTGTATATATGCATCCCAGGTGTTGTATATATATATATATATATATATATATATATATATATATATATATATATATATACACACTGTATTCAGTTTAGCTAGATCAGTTATCTTCCTACTAACAGGCAGGCTTGCCTTGTTACAGTATTTACAGCTACCTGAAGAAAATTGCTGGTGTTCTTTTGATCCTATTAGTACCACAGTCAGGCAGCTAGACTATTTACAGTTAGTGTAGTGCATCCTCCTCACAGTGTTCAGCTAAAGCTACAGGTTAGTTTAGTGTGACCTCTGCACAGTGTTTAGCTAAAGCTACAAGTTAGTGTAGTGCATCCTCCTCACAGTGTTCAGCTAAAGCTACAGGTTAGTTTAGTGTGACCTCTGCACAGTGTTCAGCTAAAGCTACAAGTTAGTGAAGTGCGTTCTCCTCACAGTGTTCAGCGAAAGCTATAAGTTAGTTTAGTGTGACCTCTGCAAAGTGTTCAGCTAAAGCTACAAGTTAGTGTAGTGCGTGCTCTGAACAGTATTCAGCTAAAGCTACAAGTTAGTGTAGTGCGTCCGCCTCACAGTGTTCAGATAAAACTACAAGTTAGTGTAGTGCGACCTCTGCACAGTGTTCAGCTAAAGCTACAAGTTAGTTTAGTGCGACCTCTGCACAGTGTTCAGCTAAAGCTACAAGTTAGTGTAGTGCATCCTCTGAGCAGTGTTCAGCTAAAGCTACAAGTTAGTGTAGTGCGACCTCTGCACAGTGTTCAGCTAAAGCTACAAGTTAGTTTAGTGCATCCTCTGAGCAGTGTTCAGCTAAAGCTACAAGTTAGTGTAGTTGCGACCTCTGCGCAGTGTTCAGCTAAAGCTACCTGTAGAAGGTTGGTGGTGTTTTCCTGATCCTACCACTACCGCAGGCAGCTAAAGTATTTACACGTTAGTGTAGTGCGACCTCTGCACAGTGTTCAGCTAAAGCTACCTGTAGAAGGTTGGTGGTGTTTTCCTGATCCTATCACTACCGCAGGCAGCTAAACTATTTACACGTTAGTGTAGTGCGACCTCTGCACAATGTTCAGCTAAAGCTACCTGTAGAAGGTTGGTGGTGTTTTCCTGATCCTATCACTACCGCAGGCAGCTACAGTATTTACACGTTAGTGTAGTGCGACCTCTGCACAGTGTTCGGCTACAGCTACCTGTAGAAGGTTGGTGGTGTTTTCCTGATCCTATCACTACCGCAGGCAGCTAAACTATTTACACGTTAGTGTAGCGCGACCTCTGCACAGTGTTCATCTAAAGCTACCTGTAGAAGGTTGGTGGTGTTTTCCTGATCCTATCACTACCGCAGGCAGCTAAAGTATTTACACGTTAGTGTAGTGCGACCTCTGCACAAAGTTCAGCTAAAGCTACCTGTAGAAGGTTGGTGGTGTTCTCATACTGTAGGCAGGCAGTTGATTTTGCTAGCTGCAGTATCAGTATATATATATATATATATATATATATATATATATATATATATATCCCAGCTTAGTGCAGCTACAGGCCATTAGTATGTCTGGAAGGCCAACAAAGAGAGGCAGACAGTCACAAGCCAATAAAAGAGGGCAAGCAGGCTCTGTGTCTAGAGGCAACGGTGCTGGTCGTGGAGACGGTGCATCCTCATCAGCACATGACCATGGGACATGCTTGGCCTTTTTTTCGGCAGCTGGCCATGTTGAGCTGCAACATGCGGAAGACTTGGTCGAGTGGATGACTAAGCCGTCCTCATCCTCCTCATCCTCCCTCACCCATGCTCAGGGTACTTTGTCTGGCAAAGCAGCTGCCAACGTGGCCTCTTCCCTTGGCTCAATGGCATCAGTGACTCCTTCCTTAGCCCCACCATGTCCTCCTGAGGAGTCCCTCGAACTGTTTGACCACAGTGTTGGGTACATGCTCCAGGAGGATGCCCAGCGTTTAGAAGGCTCTGATGATGATACTGAGCTAGATGAAGGCAGTAATGTGAGCACGGACAGAGGGGGTGCCCAAGAAGGACAGCAATCTGGCAGTCATGCTCCCCCTGCTCCAGCATACTGCCAGGTTTGCTCCAGTGATGAGGAGGAAGGGGATGATGAAGTCACTGACTCAACATGGGTGCCTGATAGGAGAGAGGAGGAGGAGGTGGAGGCACATCACCAACGAGGCAAGATGCCCTCCAAGGGCCAGCCTAAGGGCAGCACACTGACTGCATCAAACCACAAAGCTCTGCATGTGCAGGGCGCTGATGTGTCTGCGCGTTATTCCAAAAATTTTTTGGTGTGGGTCTTTTTTTGAGACGAGTGCATCAGATCGCACCGCTGCTATTTGCAACATATGTCTCAAGCGTATCTCACGTGGCCAAAACATCTCCTGCTTGAACACCACATGCTTGACCAGACATATGTTGACCTGCCATGCAGTTCGTTGGCAAGCGTAACTAAAAGACCCATACCAAAGAACAAAGAGGACCTCTCCTTGCT
Source organism: Aquarana catesbeiana (assembly GCF_042186555.1). NCBI lineage: Eukaryota > Metazoa > Chordata > Amphibia > Anura > Ranidae > Aquarana > Aquarana catesbeiana. The sequence continues at coordinate 189,661,354 of NC_133329.1, read as the reverse complement.
CCTCATCAGCTGAGATCTCCAACCCCACTATACCTTCTGTCCTCTCTGAGACCTACACTGAGAGGAATGAAGGTATAGAATTAGGTGTGTCACAGTCAAGTACTTGTGGGCAATCTGCTTTCGGTACACCGACGTCAGATTGTACCAGGCAAATTTCCCTGCCCCAGCTGCTGCACCGCCGAAAGAAGTTCACTCCCAGCCATCCACATTCCCAGCGGTTGAATGCTAGCTTGGTAAAATTGCTAGCACTTCAACTGCTACCTTTTCAGTTGGTAGACTCTGCCCCTTCCGTGAGTTTGTGGAATGTGCGGTTCCTCAGTGGCAGGTACCCAAACGCTACTTTTTCTCACGGAAGGCGATTCTGGCTCTCTACCGGCATGTGGAAGGCAATGTCTTGACCTCGCTGGACAGGGCCCCCTTCCGTGAGTTTGTGGAATGTGCGGTTCCTCAGTGGCAGGTACCCAAACAACACTTTTTCTCACAGAAGGCAATTCCGGCTCTCTACCGGCATGTGGAAGGCAATGTCTTGGCCTCGCTGGACAGGGCGGTCAGCGGTAAGGTGCATATTACTGCTGACTCATGGTCCAGCAGGCATGGACAGGGACGTTACCTAAGTTTCACGGCGCATTGGGTCACTCTGCTGGCAGCTGGGAAGGATGCAGGACAAGGTTCAGTAGTGTTGGAGGTTGTACCGCCACCACGCCTCCAAAATGCCACTACTAAAGATTGTGACACACCTCTCTCCTCCACCCCTCCTCTTCTTCTTCCTCCATGGCCTCTTCCTGTGCTTTGTCCTCGGAACCAGCAGTGCTCCGTAGCCATTCAAGGGGCTACACAAGTACACAGGCTGGTGTGCTTGGGGGACAGGAGCCACACTGGGGCAGAGGTTCTGTCAGCTCTGCAAGGGCAGGTTCAGAGGTGGTTGACGCCAAGCCAACTTAAGGCAGGAATGGTGGTTTGCGACAATGGCACCAACCTCCTCTCCGCCCTCCGACAGGGACGACTGACCCATGTGCCCTGTTTGGCTCGCGTCCTTAACTTGGTGGTGCGGCGGTTCTTGGGGAGATACCCGGGCTTACAGGATGTCCTGAGGCAGGCCAGGAAAGTCTGTGTGCATTTCCGCTGGTCATATAATGCCAGTGCTCAGCTGGCAGACCTCCAAAAGGAATTTAACCTGCCCAAGAACCGCTTAATCTGTGACATGCCCACCAGGTGGAACTCAACGTTGGCCATGCTGCAGCGGCTGCACACGCAGCAGAGGGCCATCACTGAGTACCTGTGTGACTATGGCACCAGGACAGGGTCAGGGGAGCTTGTTTTTTTCCCCATGCCAGTGGGCCATGATCAGGGATGCATGCACTGTCCTGTCACCATTTGAGGAGGCCACAAGGATGGTGAGCAGTGACAGTGCATGAATCAGTGACACTGTCCCCCTTGTCCACCTGTTGGAGCACACGCTGCGTGGAATAATGGACAGGGCACTTGAGGCAGAACAGAGGCAGGAATAGGAGGACTTCCTTAGCTCTCAAGGCCCCCTTTATCCAGACAGTTTTCCTGCGTGCCCGCCGATCACACAGGAAGAGGAGGAGGAGGAAGAGGAAGATTGTGTCAGTATGGAGGTGGAACCTGGCACTCAGCATCAGCAGCAGTCTTTAAGGGATCATTTAGAGTCCCAAGAAACACATGGACTTGTACGTGGCTGGGAGGAGGTGGCTGTGGATCGTGTCGTCCTTAGTGGCCCAGAGGACTCCGGACTGAATGCCTCAGAAAACCTACGCTGCATGGCCTCCCTGATCCTGCAAAGCCTGCGGAAGGATCCTCATATTTGTGGTATCAAGGAGAAGGACCAATACTGGCTGGCAACCCTCCTTGATCCAAGTTACAAGGGTAGGGTTGCGGACCTTATCTTGCCATCGCAGGGGGAGCAGAGGATGAAACATCTTCGGGAGGCCTTGCAGAAAGGTCTGTGCAACGCGTTCCCAGAGACTGGGAGGTTACAAACTCCTGTTTCTGGACAACGTGTTGCTGAGGCTTCGTTCAGTCAAAGAAGGAGCGATGGAGAAGGTGGCCGTTTGATGCGTTCAGACAATTTTTTAGTCTGCAGCCCCAAGGTATGATCAGTTCCAGCAACCATCGCCAGCGTCTGTTTTACATGCTGCAGATATACCTAGGGGCAAGATCTGACTTGGACACCTTTCCCACCGAAAATCCTCTGGATTACTGGGTCATGAGGATGGATCACTGGCCAGAGCTTGCACAGTATGCAAGTGAGCTACTGGCCTGTCCTGCATACAATGTTCTTTCGGAACGCACATTCAGTGCTGCTGGAGGCTTTGTAACCGATCACAGGGTGCGTCTGTCCACCGACTCGGTCGATCGACTGACCTTCATAAAAATGAATTAGTCTTGGATCACCACCAGATACTAAGCACCTGATGCTGATGTAACGAAACATTTTATTTGGAAATGTCAGATCCCTTCAAAGACTGCCTATGCTGATGCTGAGTGACTATCCTGTTATGCTGAGTAATTACCCTCTTCCTCCTCAATGATCATGCTGATAGCTTGTAAGGACAATTTTGGTTCTGGGCGCCGCCACCAGTGCCAAAGGCCCAATTTTTAAGCCCCTGTTTAACAGGGGCATGTAATTACAATTTTTGATGCAATTCTTTGCAGCAGGGCTAGTTCCTGCACTCCAACTAGAGTATCTGTGAGGAGTTGCAGTGTTGTGGCACCAGCACCAGTGCCTAATGCCCAATTTTTCAGCCCTTGTTTAACAGGGGCGTGTAATTACAATTTTTGATGCAATACTTTGCAGCAGGGCTTGTTTCTGCAATCCAACTAGAGTATCTGTGAGGGGTTGCAGTGTTGTGGCAACAGCACCAGTGCATAAGGCCCAATTTTTCAGCCCCTGTTTAACAGGGGCGTGTAATTACAATTTTTGATGCAATACTTTGCAGCAGGGCTCATTCCTGCGTTCCAACTAGAGTATCTGTGAGGGGTTGCAGTGTTGTGGCAACAGCACCAGTGCCTAAGGCCCAATTTTACAGCCCCTGTTTAACAGGGGCATGTAATTACAATTTTTGATGCAATACTTTGCAGCAGGGCTTGTTCCTGCGTTCCAACTAGAGTATCTGTGAGGGGTTGCAGTGTTGTGGCAACAGCACCAGTGCCTAAGGCCCAATTTTTCAGCCCCTGTTTAACAGGGGCGTGTAATTACAATTTTTGATGCAATACTTTGCAGCAGGGCTCGTTCCTGCGTTCCAACTAGAGTATCTTTGAGGGGTTGCAGTGTTGTGGCAACAGCACCATTGCCTAAGGCCCAATTTTTCAGCCCCTGTTCAACAGGGACATGTAATTATAATTCTTCATCAAATATTTCACAGCAGGGCCCGTTTCTGTGCCCACCAAGAGTAACTGTGATTACTTACAGTGTTGTGCCACCAGCACCACCACCACCACCAAAGGCCCAATTTTTCTGGCCATGTTCAACAGGGACATGTAATTACAATTCTTGATCTAATATTTCACAGCAGGGCCGTTTCTGCGCCCACCAAGAGTAACTGTGAGGACTTACAGTGTTGTGCCACCAGCACCACCACCACTACCAAAGGCCCAATTTTTCTGGCCCTGTTCAACAGGGCATGTAATTACAATTCTTGATCTAATATTTCACAGCAGGGCCCATTTCTGCGCCCACAAAGAGTAACTGTGAGGACTTACAGTGTTGTGCCACCAGCACCACCACCACCACCAAAGGCCCAATTTTTCTGGCCCTGTTCAACAGGGGCATGTAATTACAATTCTTGATCTAATATTTCAGAGCAGGGTCCGTTTCTGCACCCACCAAGAGTAACTGTGAGGACTTACAGTGTTATGCCACCAGCACCACCACCAAAGGCCAAATTTTTCTGGCCCTGTTCAACAGGGGCACGTAATTACAATTCTTGATCTAATATTTCACAGCAGGGCCTGTTTCTGCACCCACCAAGTGTAATTGTGAGGATTTACAGTGTTGTTGCACCAGCACCACCACCACCATCACCAAAGGCCCAATTTTTCTGATCCTCTTCAACAGGGGCATGTAATTACAATTCTTGATCTAATATTTTCACAGCAGGGCCCTGTGAGGGCTTACAGTGTTGTGGCCACAACAACACCTAAAGCCCAAATTTCTGCTGAGTATATAGGGCAGGCCCCTACTTTCAAACATCCAACTTACAAACGACTCCTACTTGCAAACGGAAGGAGACAACAGGAAGTGAGATGAAATCTACCCCATAGGAAGGGAAATTCTCTCCTGTAAGAGTTAATATGGGAAAACTTTTCTCCTTTACACTGATGCTTTATCACCAATCCTTGTTTCACTAAAAACCCCAAATTTTCAAAAAACATTTGTCATTGGGACAAAAAGTGAGGTGAAATCTTCTGAAGAGGAGCACAGACAGCAAATCAAATGTCACAGGGGTGATAACCCTTCCCTATGTTTTCCAAAAAGCTTAAAAACAGATTTTTTGGCTGGAGCTACACTTTGAACATGTACCAGTTCAAAATTACAAACAGATTCTACTTAACAACAACCCTTCAGTCCCTGTCTTGTTTGCACTGCCTGTATACTGCTGTTCAGAGTATATAGGGCCTGGGGGTGTTCTGCCGAGAGAGTTCCGCTCGGCGGATAAGGACCCCCCTCTCCTGCGCAGTAGGATCCGGCGGAAATAGCCGAAGGTGAATAGGTGAAAATCAGCTGTACACGGCACATGTAAGAGGTCCCCTCGCGGGCTCGCTTCGCCATGCTTCGGGCACGGCCTCGCTTTGCTCGGCTCTTTTTTATTCCCCCTCTAGGTCCACTTGGATGGTGGGGAAGGAACCTGGACCTAGGGCGCAGGCGCTGTGTACAGCTGATTGAACATTTTGAGCTTCGGCTATCTCTGGCAGCTGATAGTAGTTCGTACTGCGCAGGCGCTGCTCCTGCGCAGGACTGGGGGGGTCCTTATCCGCCAAGGGAACTTTCTTGGCAAGACAGGGGCCCCACACCTTTCCTTTTTTAATTTGGGTGTGGGGTTCCCCTTAATATCCATACAACAAAAGAAAGAGTTTCCCCAGGGTGGGGTTTTTAGGCAGCACAATGACGAAGTGGAGTCAATAATATGTAAAAAAGTATAACAAATTTATTAAGTATGTACCATGAAAGCTAAAACAATGAGCTCCAGTGGGGGGCACTTAAAATACAATTAAATTAGATGAGCTGAACATACATTGGCAGACATATATTCATAACAACGCTTGGTAACATGAATATTAAAACTGACGCGTTTCGACCCCTATGCTTTGGGTCTTCTTCAGAGGGTCAGCCTGCTGGAAACATATACATAGATAGAATTGGTATACATATATAGGTTCCATTGATATAATAGTAATTACATCCACCGTATAGTGCATAAATCCAGTATAGTTACCCAATAATGTGTGTCCAGCAGAAAAAGAAAAAAAGGCCTCCCACATGGAGATCCCCTAAAAAGACTGTCCTCCCCTCTTTCCCCGAGGGAGAATCCCAGGTGTCTCTATCGCCAACACGACTTAGACCAGGGCAGTGAAAACAACGACGTGACTTACGAGAGGTCACACTCTTGAAGCACCGCCCGCCAGGCCAGACGACCAACCAGGGGACACAAAAACACACCTGCGATGAGAATCAGAGAAGGCGTCCATAATGTATTTCATTACCATACTATATCTATTATGTGGCCAGAACAGGCCACTAGGGGACAAAAGTCTCCAATATGTATCATGAGCATAAATATAAATATATATAGTATAATATAATTCATAAACCATATAGGGTATTGGCAACCATTCAGTCAGTGCTCTATATAAATAAATATTCGTGTTAGGGATAATACCGTGAAGGGGTGAGGATGTGGTAGGGAAATAACAAACGTGAACGGTGAAGAAACAACAATGTAATGTGAGGATGTGGTGAGCAAAGAAAAACATGTGAATCAAACAAGGTGAACAGTGAAAAAGGAGGGGGGAGGGGGGGGAGGCAGGGCGGGAGCGGGAGGAGGGGAAAAAGGGGGGGGGAGGGAAAGAAGGGGGAAAGGGGGGGGAGGGGTGGAGGTGAAAAAGGGGGGGGGGAAAGGGGGGGGGGAAGGAGTGGATGGAGAATGCAAGAGTGATCAAAGGAGAAAATAGGTTCTCAGGTGTGAATATAAAATATTACCTCCAACAGGTGCTAGATAGCGTATGTGTTTGCACAATATTGCCCCATATAACTAGACTGTTGCTTGTCAGCCAACCCGGGACTGGCCACAAACTGTATCAGGCTCAGTGGATTTGTATCCAACTCTGAGTCCAACAGTCTAGAAATAAACAAAAGGAGATCAAATAAATTAAAAAATGTAAAAAAGAACATAGTAATTGTACCATTGTGAATAAATGAGGGTCAGTGTGGAATAGGTTAATTTCCACATGAACCCCCATTGTGGGGCAGAGAATGGTGCAAAACAAAGAATGACACATCGCTGAGTGAGTACTTACTGAGTGAGAAGCGGCAAGTGCTTGTTGTTCACCAAACAGGGAAAGACTGAGAGTGTGTTGCCAATACTACCTTTATATTGTATATTGGGGGTGTGTACCTCATAGTGATTTGTCCAGGTCTGTGCATTCCCCTGATCGCCCCATGGCGGGCTGCATGGCAGCCATTGAGGCAGCCGAGCGTGGCCTCCCCGGCGTTCAGGAAGAGCCTGAGGCTCCGACTGATCGTCACTCCCGTCGAAATCTCGCGATGTCCATGACGTCACGTCGCATACGCGGGGCCCCGCGCATGCGCAGCGACGAGGAACATCCGAGAGTGTTCCGGAACGCCGCCGGCAAGGAGGAAAAGATCCCCAACACAGCGCCCGGTGGCCATCCGAGCGCCCAATGGGGAAACAGGGGGGGGGAGGAGCCACCTTATAGGCCGGCCCACCCCCCCCCTTGCCGGGAAGCCATATCGTGCATCACCCCCGATCCAGAGGTGAAAGCGAAGACAGTACCAGAGGTCCCCCACTCAGAGGAGAGGCAATCCTAGAGGGGGGGGGGAGAAAGACACAAAATAAAAAATTATAAACATAATACATGTATACTGATTCACAATACAGAGATAGTGCCGTTCTTACTAAACATTGCCTATCTAGCATGTATATGTGTGTGAGGAGCATCAGTACAGGAAGGAAATTTCAATCACATGTGTTGGTAATTGTACAGCATCAGATTAAACAGTAGAATAATAGAAGGGAAAAATAAAATAAAATAAATAAAATAAAATAAAATAAAATAATAATAATAATAAAAAATAATAAAAAATAAAATAATAATAATAATAAAAAAAAAAAAAAATAAAAATAAAAAATAGAAAATAAGAAAATAAAATGGGAATAAAAATAATAATAATAATTATAACAAAAAAAAAAAAAAAGAAAGGGTGCGTTGGAAACGGGAGAGTGGGGAATATAGGAAAAAAGGGGACATGGTTGGAGGACCTGATAGTATTTTATTTGGTTTAAACCTAACTATTGCGTTTTTCCAGAAACAAAGCCCTTTAAAAATGGAGCAAACAAAATGGCCTCATTCAATCCAGGGAACGAGGTGGAGTTCAATTTAAAGATCCACCTCTGTTCGTGCTGTAACAAGATTTTGTTCCAGTCGCCGCCTCGCGCTGGTATATGGATTCGATCGAGTGCGGCGAAGGATACTTTTGGCATTCTGTAATTGTGAATTTCCATTACATGCCGCCCAAGTGGCAAATATGGGTTGCTGATTTGCATGTGATAAATATGTTTTGATATCCGCTGGTGGAATTCTTGTTTGGTCTTGCCAACATAGTGTGCTCCACATTCACAAGACATGAGGTACACCACTCCTCGTGTCTGGCAGTTGGTGAAGTGCGTTGGTTTGAAGATCGACCCATTTGGGAGCTGAAAGATCTTTTCACGTCTTATATATTGACAATACGAGCAGTGTCCACAGGGAAAAGATCCCAGGACAGAACAATGTTTTCGTCTTTTTTGTGCACTTTTGAACTCGCTCTGAACTAATTTGTCCCTTAACGAAGTAGCTCGTCTGTAGGTAATAGAGGGGGTATCTGAGATGAACCTACTGACTTTCGGATCATCCAAAAGTATAGGCCAGTGCTTACAAATAATGCTTCTGATCTCATTGTGCTGTCTAGAGAAACGCAAAATCACCCTGGTGGAATCCATACCAGGGTCGACTCTCACTTTCTCTTTAAACAGCAACGCATGTCTCGGTTGTGCAACCGCTCGATTGTATGCCCTACGTAGACATGAGCGGCTGTAGCCTCGTGCTAGAAGTCTAATTTGTAATTTCTGTGCTTCTTGCTTGAAGAAGACCTCATCGGAACAATTCCTGCGTAACCGCAGGTACTGTCCATATGGGATGGAGTTCTTCAAGCCTGTGGGGTGAAAACTGTCCACATGGAGGATGGTATTTCCTGCGGTACTTTTCCGAAAAAGGGTACTAGAGATTGTATCCTCAGGAGTACGTCTCAGCTGTACATCCAAAAAGGTTACCTGATCACGATCATAGGTCATGGTAAATTTTAGATTATATACATTTTGGTTAATGTGATCGAAAAATTCCAATAACAGTTCTTCAGGACCATCCCAGACAAGGAGGACATCATCAATGTATCGTCGCCACATACGTATGTGGCTCCTATACATGGCAAGGCCCTCCTCGTCTCCGAGCGCCCTCTCCCACTCCCCCAGGTACAGGTTGGCGTAGGCCGGGGCACAGCATGTGCCCATAGCCACGCCCTGCACCTGGAGGTAGTGGGAGTTATCGAAGACAAAGAAATTATGATTCAGAATGTATTCGAGTCCGTTGATGATAAACTCATTTAATGCTCCATCGTATTTCTGATTTCTCAATAGGAGTGCCCGTATAGCCTCGATCCCTTTGTTGTGAGGGATCGAGCTATACAGGGCCTCGACATCAATGGCCACAAAAAATGAATTTGATGGGAGTGATGCTCCCTGAATCAGTTGGAGTAAATGCATTGTGTCCTTTAGAAACGAGGGCATGCAGGTGACAAATGGTTGTAAAAAGGAGTCAATCACTTTGCTTAGATTTTCAGATATTCCTCCATTACCGGAGACAATTGGCCGTCCGGGAGGTTTCATTTGACTTTTATGAATTTTGGGCAAGCTGTAAAACGTAGGCATACGTGGATGTTTGATTTGGATGAATTCGTATTGATCTCTGGTGATAACTTCTTTGTCAAGGGCGAGCTGGATTAGGTCATAGAATTTAGCATAAGACTTTTGTATGGCTTTGATTGAAATGGTCTTGTACCATTCATCGTTATCTAAGATGTCTTGGCACATACATACGTAGTCCTGATTGTCCATCAGGACCACGTTGCCCCCCTTATCGGATGGTTTTATTGTAATTTCGACATTTTTACACAAAGAGTCGATAGCTATCGATTCCTCAGCTGTTAGGTTTTGAGGTCGTGTTTTTTTGTGTGAAAGTTTGGAGATATCTCTAAGTGTTTGTTTAACAAAAATCTCTATGCTGGGGTTCAGATTGAGTGACGGGAACTTTCCAGAGGGTTTTTTAAAACTTGTTCTGGGGTTCTGAGTGGGTTCATTGGCACTTTCAAGTAGGGTTTCCAAATCGATCTGATCTATAAGGTCTATGGTATTATTTTCTTGGAACAAAAGAGTCAGATCGCGCAGGGCTTTAAATTCCTTCATACTGAAGGTGTCCCACTCAGTCATATCCATGTTGGTGTCAGTTTTTGCATGGAGGCTCTTCAAAAGTAGCCGACGATCAGGGGAATGCACAGACCTGGACGAATCACTATGAGGTACACACCCCCAATATACAATATAAAGGTAGTATTGGCAACACACTCTCAGTCTTCCCCTGTTTGGTGAACAACAAGCACTTGCCGCTTCTCACTCAGGAGTACTCACTCAGCGATGTGTCATTCTTTGTTTTGCACCATTCTCTGCCCCACAATGGGGGTTCATGTGGAAATTAACCTATTCCACACTGACCCTCATTTATTCACAATGGTACAATTACTATGTTCTTTTTTACATTTTTTAATTTATTTGATCTCCTTTTGTTTATTTCTAGACTGTTGGACTCAGAGTTGGATACAAATCCACTGAGCCTGATACAGTTTGTGGCCAGTCCCGGGTTGGCTGACAAGCAACAGTCTAGTTATATGGGGCAATATTGTGCAAACACATACGCTATCTAGCACCTGTTGGAGGTAATATTTTATATTCACACCTGAGAACCTATTTTCTCCTTTGATCACTCTTGCATTCTCCATCCACTCCTTCCCCCCCCCTTCCCCCCCCCCCTTTTTCACCTCCACCCCTCCCCCCCTTTCCCCCTTCTTTCCCCCCCCCCCCTTTTTCCCCCTCCTCCCGCTCCCGCCCTGCCTCCCCCCCCTCCCCCCTCCTTTTTCACTGTTCACCTTGTTTGATTCACATGTTTTTCTTTGCTCACCACATCCTCACATTACATTGTTGTTTCTTCACCGTTCACGTTTGTTATTTCCCTACCACATCCTCACCCCTTCACGGTATTATCCCTAACACGAATATTTATTTATATAGAGCACTGACTGAATGGTTGCCAATACCCTATATGGTTTATGAATTATATTATACTATATATATTTATATTTATGCTCATGATACATATTGGAGACTTTTGTCCCCTAGTGGCCTGTTCTGGCCACATAATAGATATAGTATGGTAATGAAATACATTATGGACGCCTTCTCTGATTCTCATCGCAGGTGTGTTTTTGTGTCCCCTGGTTGGTCGTCTGGCCTGGCGGGCGGTGCTTCAAGAGTGTGACCTCTCGTAAGTCACGTCGTTGTTTTCACTGCCCTGGTCTAAGTCGTGTTGGCGATAGAGACGCCTGGGATTCTCCCTCGGGGAAAGAGGGGAGGACAGTCTTTTTAGGGGATCTCCATGTGGGAGGCCTTTTTTTCTTTTTCTGCTGGACACACATTATTGGGTAACTATACTGGATTTATGCACTATACGGTGGATGTAATTACTATTATATCAATGGAACCTATATATGTATACCAATTCTATCTATGTATATGTTTCCAGCAGGCTGACCCTCTGAAGAAGACCCAAAGCATAGGGGTCGAAACGCGTCAGTTTAATATTCATGTTACCAAGCGTTGTTATGAATATATGTCTGCCAATGTATATTCAGCTCATCTAATTTAATTGTATTTTAAGTGCCCCCCACTGGAGCTCATTGTTTTAGCTTTCATGGTACATACTTAATAAATTTGTTATACTTTTTTACATATTATTGACTCCACTTTGTCATTGTGCTGCCTAAAAACCCCACCCTGGGGAAACTCTTTCTTTTGTTTTCAGTCTTCAAGGGGTGAGCAGCAATCTTTTTTCTCTCTCTAGTGTCCCCTCCTTTTTGTAATATCCATACAAGACCCAAAGGGCCTGGTAATGGACTTGGGGGTACCCATGCCATTTGTCTCACTGATTTTCATCCATATTGCCAGGACACGACATCACATTAAAGCCGCAAGCAGTTTTAAATGACTTTTTTTCCTTTAAAAATGTCATTTTGTGCAGGGACTGTTCTAAGCATGGGAGACACACGCTACTTTACAGGCATACTATAGCCACCCCCCTGGTACGATATTTAAAGGAATATTTCGCTTTTTTTTTTTTTTTTTTACTTTAAGCATCATTAAAATCATTGCTCCCGAAAAAACGGCTGTTTTTAAAAGTTTTTTTTGCATTGATACATGTCCCCTGGGGCAGGACCCGAGTCCCCAAACCCTTTTTAGGACAATACCATGAAAATTAGCCTTTAAAATGAGCACTTTTGATTTCGAACGTTCGAGTCCCATAGACGTCAATGGGGTTCTAAAGTTCGTGCGAATTTTCGGTCCGTTCACAGGTTCTGGTGCGAACCAAACCGGGGGGTGTTCGGCTCATCCCTAATCAGGTGTGCACAGCAGGGCCCCTCCTTACAATAGTGTCCCCAGCAGTGGAGCCCCTCCTTACATCAGTGTCCCCATCAGCGGAGCTCCTTACATCAGTGTCCCCATCAGCAAAGCTCCTCCTTACATCAGTGTCCCCAGCAGTGGAACCCCTCCTTACATCAGTGGAGCACCTTCTAACTTCAGTGTCCCCATTAGCGGAGCTCCTCCTTACATCAGTGTCCCCTTCAGAGGAGCCCTTCCTATCATCAGTGTCCCCATCAGCAGAGCCCCTCCTTACATCAGTGTCCCCATCAGTGGAGCTCCTTACATCAGTGTCCCCATCAGCGGAGCCACTCCTTACATCAGTGTCCCAATCAGCAGAGCCACTCCTGATATCAGTGTCCCCAGCAGCAGAGCCCGTCCTTACATCAGTGTCCCCATCAGTGGAACCCCTCCTTACATCAGTGTCCCCATCAGCGAAGCCCCTCCTTACATCAGTGTCCCCATCAGTGGAGCCCCTCCTTACATCTGGAGCCCCTCCTTACATCAGTGTCCCCATCAGCAGAGCCCATCCTTACATCAATGTCCCCATCAGCGGAGCCACTCTTTACATCAGTGTCTACATCAGCGGAGCCCCTCCTTACATCAGTGTCCCCATCAGCGGAGCCACTCCTTACATCTAGTGTCCACATCAACTGAGCCCCTCCTTACATCTGGTGTCCCCATCAGTGGACTTCCTTCTTACCTCTGGTGTCTCCAGCAGCAGAGCCCCACCTTACATCTGGTGTTCCCATCAGAGGAGTACCTTCTTACATCAGTGTCCCCATCAGCGGAGCTCCTCCTTACATCAGTGTTCCCATCAGAGGAGCCCCTCTTTACATCAGTGTCCCCATCAGCAGAGCCACTTCTTACATTAGTGTCCCCATCAGCGGAGCTCCTTACATTAGTGTCCCCATCAGCGAAGCTCCTTCTTACATCAGTGTCCCCAGCAGTGGAGCCCCTCCTTACATCAGTGTCCCCATCAGCGGAGCTCTTCCTTACATCAGTGTCCCCAGTAGCCGAGCCACTCCTTACATCAGTGTTCCCAGCAGTGGAGCCCCTCCTTACATCAGTGTCCCCATCAGTGGAGCCCCTCCTTACATCAGTGTTCCCATCAGCGAAGCCCCACCTTACATCAGTGTCCCCATCAGAGGAGCCCCTCCTTACATCTGGAGCCCATCCTTACATCAGTGTCTCCATTAGCAGAGCCCCTCCTTACATCAAAGTCCACATCAGCGGAGCCCCTCCTTACATCAGTGTCTACATCAGTAGAGACCCTCCTTACATCAGTGTCCCCATCAGCAGAGCTCATTACATCAATGTTCCCATGAGCCGAGCTCCTCCTTAAATCAGGTGCAACCGGCAGAGTCTGTACTTACATCAGGTGCCACCAGCCCAGCAGAGTCCATCCTTACATCAGGTGCCCCCAGCAGAGTCCCTCCTTACATCAGGTGTCCACAGCAGGGCCCCTCCTTACAATAGTGTCCCCAGCAGTGGAGCCCCTCCTTACATCAGTGTCCCCATCAGCAGAGCCCATCCTTACATCAATGTCCCCATCAGCGGAGCCACTCCCTACATCAGTGTCTACATCAGCGTAGCCCTTCCTTACATCAGTGTCCCCATCAGCGGAGCCACTCCTTACATCTAGTGTCCACATCAACGGAGCCCCTCCTTACATCTGGTGTCCCCATCAGTGGACTTCCTCCTTACCCCTGGTGTCTCCAGCAGCAGAGCCCCACCATACATCTGGTGTTCCCATCAGAGGAGCACCTTCTTACATCAGTGTCCCCATCAGCGGAGCTCCTCCTTACATCAGTGTTCCCATCAGAGGAGCCCCTCTTTACATCAGTGTCCCCATCAGCAGAGCCGCTTCTTACATTAGTGTCCCCATCAGCGGAGCACCTTACATCAGTGTCCCCATCAGTGAAGCTCCTTCTTACCTCAGTGCCCCCAGCAGTGGAGCCCCTCCTTACATCAGTGTCCCCATCAGCGGAGCTCTTACTTACATCAGTGTCCCCAGCAGCGGAGTCACTCCTTACATCGGTTTTCCCAGCAATGGAGCCCCTCCTTACATCAGTGTCCCTATCAGTGGAGCCCCTCCTTACATCAGTGTCCCCATCAGCGAAGCCCCTCCTTACATCAGTGTCCCCATCAGAGGAGCCCCTCCTTACATCTGAAGCCCATCCTTACATCAGTGTCCCCATTAGCAGAGCACCTCCTTACATCAAAGTCCACATCAGCGGAGCCCCTCCTTACATCAGTGTCTACATCAGTAGAGACCCTCCATACATCAGTGTCCCCATCAGTGGAGCTCCTTACATCAATGTCCCCATGAGCCGAGCTTCTCCTTACATCAGGTGCCACCGGCAGAGTCCATACTTACATCAGGTGCCACCAGCCCAGCAGAGTCCATCCTTACATCAGGTGCCCCCAGCAGAGTCCCTCCTTACATCAGGTGTCCACAGCAGGGCCCCTCCTTACAATAGTGTCCCCATCAGTGGAGCCCCTCCTTACATCAGTGTCCCCATCAGCGAAGCTCCTCCTTACATCAGTGTCCCCATTAGCAGAGCCCCACCTTACATCAATGTCCCCATCAGCGGAGCCCCTCCTTACATCAGTGTCTACATCAGCTGACCCCCTCCTTACATCAGTGTCCCCATCAGCGGAGCCACTCCTTACATCTAGTGTCCGCATCAAAGGAGCCCCTCCTTACATCTGGTGTCCCCATCAGTGGACCACCTCCTTACATCTGGCGTTCCCATCAGATGAGCACCTCCTTACATCAGTGTCCCCATCAGCGGAGCTCCTCCTTACATCAGTGTCCCCATCAGTGGAGCTCCTCCTTACATCAGTGTTCCCATCAGAGGAGCCCCTCTTTACATCAGTGTCCCCATCAGCAGAGCCACTTCTTACATTAGTGTCCCCATCAGCGGAGCTCCTTACATTAGTGTCCCCATCAGCGAAGCTCCTTCTTACATCAGTGTCCCCAGCAGTGGAGCCCCTCCTTACATCAGTGTCCCCATCAGCGGAGCTCTTCCTTACATCAGTGTCCCCAGTAGCCGAGCCACTCCTTACATCAGTGTTCCCAGCAGTGGAGCCCCTCCTTACATCAGTGTCCCCATCAGTGGAGCCCCTCCTTACATCTGGAGCCCATCCTTACATCAGTGTCTCCATTAGCAGAGCCCCTCCTTACATCAAAGTCCACATCAGCGGAGCCCCTCCTTACATCAGTGTCTACATCAGTAGAGACCCTCCTTACATCAGTGTCCCCATCAGCAGAGCTCATTACATCAATGTCCCCATGAGCCGAGCTCCTCCTTAAATCAGGTGCAACCGGCAGAGTCTGTACTTACATCAGGTGCCACCAGCCCAGCAGAGTCCATCCTTACATCAGGTGCCCCCAGCAGAGTCCCTCCTTACATCAGGTGTCCACAGCGGAGCTCCTCCTTACAATAGTGTCCCCAGCAGTGGAGCCCCTCCTTACATCAGTGTCCCCATCAGCAGAGCCCATCCTTACATCAATGTCCCCATCAGCGGAGCCACTCCCTACATCAGTGTCTACATCAGCGTAGCCCTTCCTTACATCAGTGTCCCCATCAGCGGAGCCACTCCTTACATCTAGTGTCCACATCAACGGAGCCCCTCCTTACATCTGGTGTTCCCATCAGTGGACTTCCTCCTTACCCCTGGTGTCTCCAGCAGCAGAGCCCCACCATACATCTGGTGTTCCCATCAGAGGAGCACCTTCTTACATCAGTGTCCCCATCAGCGGAGCTCCTCCTTACATCAGTGTTCCCATCAGAGGAGCCCCTCTTTACATCAGTGTCCCCATCAGCAGAGCCGCTTCTTACATAAGTGTCCCCATCAGTGAAGCTCCTTCTTACCTCAGTGCCCCCAGCAGTGGAGCCCCTCCTTACATCAGTGTCCCCATCAGCGGAGCTCTTACTTACATCAGTGTCCCCAGTAGCGGAGTCACTCCTTACATCAGTTTTCCCAGCAATGGAGCCCCTCCTTACATCAGTGTCCCTATCAGTGGAGCCCCTCCTTACATCAGTGTCCCCATCAGCGAAGCCCCTCCTTACATCAGTGTCCCCATCAGAGGAGCCCCTCCTTACATCTGAAGCCCATCCTTACATCAGTGTCCCCATTAGCAGAGCACCTCCTTACATCAAAGTCCACATCAGCGGAGCCCCTCCTTACATCAGTGTCTACATCAGTAGAGACCCTCCATACATCAGTGTCCCCATCAGTGGAGCTCCTTACATCAATGTCCCCATGAGCCGAGCTTCTCCTTACATCAGGTGCCACCGGCAGAGTCCATACTTACATCAGGTGCCACCAGCCCAGCAGAGTCCATCCTTACATCAGGTGCCCCCAGCAGAGTCCCTCCTTACATCAGGTGTCCACAGCAGGGCCCCTCCTTACAATAGTGTCCCCATCAGTGGAGCCCCTCCTTACATCAGTGTCCCCATCAGCGAAGCTCCTCCTTACATCAGTGTCCCCATTAGCAGAGCCCCACCTTACATCAATGTCCCCATCAGTGGAGCCCCTCCTTACATCAGTGTCTACATCAGCTGACCCCCTCCTTACATCAGTGTCCCCATCAGCAGAGCCACTCCTTACATCTAGTGTCCGCATCAAAGGAGCCCCTCCTTACATCTGGTGTCCCCATCAGTGGACCCCCTCCTTACATCTGGCGTTCCCATCAGATGAGCACCTCCTTACATCAGTGTCCCCATCAGCGGAGCTCCTCCTTACATCAGTGTCCCCATCAGAGGAGCCCCTCTTTACATCAGTGTCCCCACCAGCAGAGCCGATTCTTACATCAGTGTCTCCATCAGCGGAGCACCTTACATCAGTATCCCCATTAGGGAAGCTCCTTCTTACATTAGTGTCCCTAGCAGTGGAGACCCTCCTTACATTAGTGTCCCCATCAGCGGAGCAACTCCTTACATCAGTGTCCCCATCAGCGTAGCTCCTCCTTACATCAGTGTCCCCAGCAGTGGAGCCACTCCTTACATCAGTGTCCCCATCAGTGGAGCCCCTCCTTACATCAGTGTCCTCATCAGCGAAGCCCCTCCTTACATCAGTGTCCCCATCAGTGGTGCCCCACCTTACAGCTGGAGCCCATCCTTACATCAGTGTCCCCATTAGCAGAGTCCCTCCTTACATCCATGTCCACATCAGCGGAGCCCCTCCTCACATTAGTGTCTACATCAGCGGAGCTCCTTACATCAATGTCCCCATCAACGGAGCTCCTCCTTACATCAGGTGCCACCGGCAGAGTCCGTACTTACATCAGGTGCCCCCAGCCCAGCAGAGTCCATCCTTACATCAGGTGCCCCAGCAGAGTCCCTCCTTACATCAGGTGTCCACAGCAGGGCCCCTCCTTACATTAGTGTCCTCATCAACGGAGCTCCTCCTTACATCAGTGTCCCTAGCAGCGGAGCCCCTATTTACATCAGTGTCCCCAGCAGCTGACCCCCTCCTTACATCTGGTGTCTGCAGCAGTGGAGCCCCTCCTTACATCTGGAGTCCACAGCAGCAGAGCACCTCCTTTCATCAGTGTCCCCAACAGTGGGGCCCCTCCTTACATCAGTGTCCCCATCAGCGGAGCCCCTCCTTACATCAGTATCCCCATCAGCGGAGCCACTTCTTACATCAGTGTCCCCAGCAGCGGAGCTACTTCTTACATCAGTGTAAACATCAGCGGAGACCTTCCTTGCATCAGTGTCCCCATCAGCGGAGCTCCTTACATCAGTGTCCACATCAGCGGAGCCCCTCCTTACATCAGTATCCCCAGCAGCGGAGCCCCTCCTTACATCAGTGTCCCCAACAAAGGAGCCCCTCCATCTTTATGCCTCCAGCAGTGGAGCCCCTACTTACATCTGGTGTCTGCAGCAGCGGAGCCCCTCCTTACATCTGGAGTCCACAGCAGCAGAGCACCTCCTTTCATCAGTGTCCCCAACAGTGGAGCCCTTCCTTACATCAGTATCCCCCTCAGCAGAGCCACTTCTTACATCAATGTCCCCATGAGCCGAGCTTCTCCTTACATCAGGTGCCACCGGCAGAGTCCGTACTTACATCAGGTGCCACCAGCCCAGCAGAGTCCATCCTTACATCAGGTGCCCCCAGCAGAGTCCCTCCTTACATCAGGTGTCCACAGAAGGGCCCCTCCTTACAATAGTGTCCCCATCAGTGGAGCCCCTCCTTACATCAGTGTCCCCATCAGCGAAGCCCCTTCTTACATCAGTGTCCCCATTAGCAGAGCCCCACCTTACATCAATGTCCCCATCAGCGGAGCCCCTCCTTACATCAGTGTCTACATCAGCTGACCCCCTCCTTACATCAGTGTCCCCATCAGCGGAGCCACTCCTTACATCTAGTGTCCGCATCAAAGGAGCCCCTCCTTACATCTGGTGTCCCCATCAGTGGACCCCCTCCTTACATCTGGTGTTCCCATCAGATGAGCACCTCCTTACATCAGTGTCCCCATCAGCGGAGCTCCTCCTTACATCAGTGTCCCCATCAGAGGAGCCCCTCTTTACATCAGTGTCCCCACCAGCAGAGCCAATTCTTACATCAGTGTCTCCATCAGCGGAGCACCTTACATCAGTGTCCCCATTAGGGAAGCTTCTTCTTACATCAGTGTCCCTAGCAGTGGAGACCCTCCTTACATTAGTGTCCCCATCAGCGGAGCAACTCCTTACATCAGTGTCCCCATCAGCGTAGCTCCTCCTTACATCAGTGTCCCCAGCAGTGGAGCCACTCCTTACATCAGTGTCCCCTTCAGTGGAGCCCCTCCCTACATCAGTGTCCCCATCAGCGAAGCCCCTCCTTACATCAGTGTCCCCATCAGTGGTGCCCCACCTTACAGCTGGAGCCCCTCCTTACATCAGTGTTCCCATTAGCAGAGCCCCTCCTTACATCCATGTCCACATCAGCGGAGCCCCTCCTCACATTAGTGTCTACATCAGCGGAGCTCCTTACATCAATGTCCCCATCAACGGAGCTCCTCCTTACATCAGGTGCCACCGGCAGAGTGCATACTTACATCAGGTGCCCCCAGCCCAGCAGAGTCCATCCTTACATCAGGTGCCCCAGCAGAGTCCCTCCTTACATCAGGTGTCCACAGCAGGGCCCCTCCTTACATTAGTGTCCTCATCAACGGAGCTCCTCCTTACATCAGTGTCCCTAGCAGCGGAGCCCCTATTTACATCAGTGTCCCCAGCAGCTGACCCCCTCCTTACATCTGGTGTCCGCAGCAGCGGAGCCCCTCCTTACATCTGGAGTCCACAGCAGCAAAACACCTCCTTTCATCAGTGTCCCCAACAGTGGGGCCCCTCCTTACATCAGTGTCCCCATCAGCGGAGCCCCTCCTTACATCAGTATCCCCATCAGCGGAGCCACTTCTTACATCAGTGTCCCCAGCAGCGTAGCTACTTCTTACATCAGTGTAAACATCAGCGGAGACCTTCCTTGCATCAGTGTCCCCATCAGCGGAGCTCCTTACATCAGTGTCCACATCAGCGGAGCCCCTCCTTAATCAGTATCCCCAGCAGCGGAGCCCCTCCTTACATCAGTGTCCCCAACAAAGGAGCCCCTCCATCTTTATGCCCTCAGCAGTGGAGCCCCTACTTACATCTGGTGTCCGCAGCAGCGGAGCCCCTCCTTACATCTGGAGTCCACAGCAGCAGAGCACCTCCTTTCATCAGTGTCCCCAACAGTGGAGCCCCTCCTTACATCAGTATCCCCCTCAGCAGAGCCACTTCTTACAGCAGTGTCCCCAGCAGTGGAGCTACTTCTTACATCAGTGTAAACATCAGCGGAGACCTTCCTTACATCAGTATCCCCATCAGCGGAGCCACTTCTTACATCAGTGTCCCCAGCAGCGGAGCTACTTCTTACATCAGTGTAAACATCAGCGGAGACCTTCCTTGCATCAGTGTCCCCATCAGCGGAGCTCCTTACATCAGTGTCCACATCAGCGGAGCCCCTCCTTACATCAGTATCCCCAGCAGCGGAGCCCTTCCTTACATCAGTGTCCCCAACAAAGGAGCCCCTCCATCTTTATGCCTTCAGCAGTGGAGCCCCTACTTACATCTGGTGTCCGCAGCAGCGGAGCCCCTCCTTACATCTGGAGTCCACAGCAGCAGAGCACCTCCTTTCATCAGTGTCCCCAACAGTGGAGCCCCTCCTTACATCAGTATCCCCCTCAGCAGAGCCACTTCTTACAGCAGTGTCCCCAGCAGTCGAGCTACTTCTTACATCAGTGTAAACATCAGCGGAGACCTTCCTTGCATCAGTGTCCCCATCAGCGGAGCTCCTTACATCAGTGTCCACATCAGCGGAGCCCCTCCTTACATCAGTATCCCCAGCAGCGGAGCCCCTTCTTACATCAGTGTCCCCAACAATGGAGCCCCTCCTTACATCAGTGTCCCCATCAGCGGAGCCCCTCCTTACATCAGTGTCCCCATTAGCGTAGCCCCTCCTTACTTCAGTGTCCACATCAGCGGAGGCCCTCCTTACAACAGTGTCCCCATCAGCGAAGCCCCTCCTTACATCAGTGTCCCCATCAGTGGAGCCCCTCCTTACAGCTGGAGCCCCTCCTTACATCAGTGTCCCTATTAGCAGAGCCCCTCCTTACATCAATGTCCACATCAGCGGAGCCCCTCCTCACATCAGTGTCTACATCAGCGGAGCTCCTTACTTCAATGTACACATCAACGGAGCTCCTCCTTACATCAGGTGCCACCGGCAGAGTCCGTACTTACATCAGGTGCCCCCAGCCCAGCAGAGTCCATCCTTACATCAGGTGCCCCAGCAGAGTCCCTCCTTACATCAGGTGTCCACAGCAGGGCCCCTCCTTACATTAGTGTCCACAGCATTGGAGCTCCTCCTTACATCAGTGTCCCCATCAGCAGAGCTCCTCCTTACATCAGTGTCCCCAACAGCGGAGCTCCTTACATCAGTGTCTCCATCAGCGGAGCTCCTCCTTAGATCAGTGTCCCTAGCAGCGGAGCCCCTATTTACATCAGTGTCCCCAGCAGCTGACCCCCTCCTTACATCTGGTGTCCCAATCAGCGGAGCCCCCTATCCTCTATTACATCTGGTGTCCACATCAACAGAGCCCCTCCATCTTTATGCCCCCAGCAGTGGAGCCCCTACTTACATCTGATGTCCGCAGCAGCGGAGCCCCTCCTTACATCTGGAGTCCACAGCAGCAGAGCACCTACTTTCATCAGTGTCCCCAACAGTGGGGCCCCTCCTTACATCAGTGTCCCCATCAGCGGAGCCCCTCCTTACATCAGTATCCCCATCAGCGGAGCCACTTCTTACATCAGTGTCCCCAGCAGCGGAGCTACTTCTTACATCAGTGTAAACATCAGCGGAGACCTTCCTTGCATCAGTGTCCCCATCAGCGGAGCTCCTTACATCAGTGTCCCCAGCAGCGGAGCTACTTCTTACATCAGTGTAAACATCAGCGGAGACCTTCCTTACATCAGTATCCCCAGCAGCGGAGCCCCTCCTTACATCAGTGTCCCCAACAACAGAGCCCCTCCTTACATCAGTGTCCCCATCAGCGGAGCCCCTCCTTACATCAGTGTCCCCATCAGCGTAGCCCCTCCTTACTTCAGTGTCCACATCAGCGGAGGCCCTCCTTACAACAGTGTCCCCATCATTGGAGCCCCTCCTTACATCATTGTCCCCATCAGCAGATCTCCTTCTTACATCAGTGTCCCCAACAGCGGAGCCCCTCCTTATATCAGTGTCTAGAGCAGTGGAGCCCCTCCTTAAATAAGAGTCTCCAACAGCGGAGCCCCTCCTTACATCGGTGTACCCATCAGTGGAGCCACTCTTTACATCAGTATCCCCATCAACGGAGCCCCTCCTTACATCTGGTGTCCCCAGCAGCAGAGCTCCTCCATTCATAAGTGTCCCCATCAGCGGAGCCCCTCCTTACATCAGTGTCCCCATCAGCTGAGCCCCTCCTTACCTCAGTTTCGCCATCAGTGGAGCCCCTCCTTACATCAGTGGAGACCCTCCTTACATCAGTGTCCCCATCAGCAGAGCTCCTGACATCAATGTCCCCATCAGCGGAGCTCCTCCTTACATCAGGTGCCACCGGCAGAGTCCGTACTTACATCAGGTGCCCCCAGCAGAGACCCTCCTTACATCAGGTGTCTACAGCGGAGCTCCTCCTTACGTTAGTGTCCCCAGCAGCGGAGCCCCTCCTTACATAAGTGTCCCCAGCAGTGGAGCCCTTCTTACATCAGTGTCCCAATTAGCGGAGCCCCTCCTTACTTCAGTGTCACCTGCAGCAGAGCCCCTACTTACAACAGTGTCCCCATCAGCAGAGCCCCTCCTTACATCTGGAGTCCACACCAATGGAGCCACTCCTTACATCTGGTGTCCCCATCAGTTGACCCCCTCCTTACATATGGTGTCCCCAGCAGTGGAGCTCCTCCTTACACCAGGGTCTCCATCAGCGGAGCTCTTTCTTACATCTGGTGTCCACACCAACGAAGCCCCTTCCTAAATCTGGTGTCCCCATCAGTGGACCCCCTCCTTACATCCATTGTCCCCAGCAGCAGGGTCCCTCCTTACATTAGTGTCTCCAGCAGCAGAGCCCCTCCTTACAACAGTGTCCCCATCAGCAGAGCCCCTCCTTACATCAGGTGTCCACACCACCGGAGCGCCTCCTTACATCCGGTGTCCCCATCAGTGGACCCCCTCCTTACATCTTGAGTCCCCAGTAGCGGAGCCCCTCCCTACATCATTGGCCCCCTCAGCGGAGCTCCTCCTTATATCGGTGGCCCCATCAGCATAGCCTCTCCTTACATAAGTGTCCCCATCAGCGGAGCTCCTTACGTCAGTGTCTCCATCAGTGGAGCTCCTCCTTACATCAGTGTCCCCAGCAGTGGAGCCCGTCCTTACATCAGTGTCCCCATCAGTGGAGCCCCTCCTTACATCAGTGTCCCCATCAGCGAAGCCCCTCCTTACATCAGTGTCCCCATCAAAAGATCCCCTCCTTACATCAATGTACCCATCAGCGGAGCCCCTCCTTACATCAGTGTCTACATCAGCGGAGCCCCTCCTTACATCAGTGTCCCCATCAGCGGAGCCACTCCTTACATCTAATGTCCGCATCAACGGAGCCCCTCCTTACATCTGGTGTCCCCATCAGTGGACCCTCTCCTTACATCTGGTGTTCCCATCAGAGGAGCACCTTCTTACATCAATGTCCCCATCAGCGGAGCTCCTCCTTACATCAGTGTCCCCATCAGCGGAGCCACTCCTTACATCTAGTGTCCGCCTCAACGGATCCCCTCCTTACATCTGTTGTCCCCATCAGTGGACCCCCTCCTTACATCTGGTGTTCCCATCAGAGGAGCATCTGCTTACATCAGTGTCCCCATCAGTGGAGCTCCTCCTTACATCAGTGTCCTCATCAGAGGAGCCCCTCTTTACATCAGTGTCCCCAACAGCAGAGCCGCTTCTTACATCAGTGTCCCCATCAGCGGAGCTGCTTACATCAGTGTCCCCATCAGGGAAGCTCCTTCTTACATCAGTGTCCCTAGCAGTGGAGCCCCTCCTTACATCAGTGTCCACATCAGCGGAGCCACTCCTTACATCAGTGTCCCCATCAGTGTAGCTCCTCCTTACATCAGTGTCCCCAGCAGCGGAGCCACCCCTTACATCAGTGTTCTCAGCAGTGGAGCCCCTCCTTACATCAGTGTCTCCAGCAGCTGAGCCCCTTTTTACATCAGTGTCCCCAGCAGTGGAGCCCTTCCTTACATTGGTGTCCCCAGCAGCGGGGCCCCTCCTTACATCAGTGTCGCCAGCAGCGGAGACCCTCCTTATATCTGTCATAGAAATTTGGCTATAAGCAGAGCACACAGCCAAATCTCTTGAGTCTAATAATAATAACAATTTTGTCTATTGATATAAATGCATCTCACCTTTTGATCGTATGCCATCCTCTGGTGTAGCCCATCCTTTGGTGTGTGCCCCATCCTCAGAAACAGACACAACACATGCTCACGTTATCAGCTCCAAACAAGCTCTGCCAGCCAGCCTCCTCTCAGCTGCCAGTGAGCAACTTTTTTAGCATATCATCAGGAAGTCCCAAAGCTTGAGGGTTGGGCTTCCAACAGCCAAACACCTCTTATAAAGCTTGTGACCTCACAAGAAATGAACACAGGATGTGAATGACCATATAAGGATTTAACAACACAACAAAATACATACAACCAAATGACGATGACTAGAGTTCCTCATGGATGGTAGATTATCTGCAGGTGTATGTCATGGCACCCCAAACATGTTGATCAGGCATACCAGAGGTGACAAGAGCAAACAACCGCTAAACCGATAATGTCTTGCAGTGCGAACACTCCCCCACCAGAAGATCGTTCTCTGCATTCCACAGGGGCCCTTTGCTGGTGGACATGTCCTCTCTCTCCGCAAACACCTCTCTCCAAACACCAGGAAGTTTTCCACTATCTAACAGGTCTCAACCAGCATCAGTCTGCCCCAGTCAGCTCTTCAGAGCGGGCTGCGAGAGAGCAGACACGGAGACTATCATGACAATACATTAACATAAAATTTTCCACAATAGTCCCTCCTCTTGTCATATGATCCCTTGTGTCCCTCGATAAATCCTGATCTTCTTCTTAGTCCATAAAAAGTAAAACACGGCTTGACATGTAGACTCTGTTGGAGATGGCATGGTGAGCTGTAGTTAGTCGCCGGTCGTTCTGGGATCCTCTGTGTCTTGTACGTGGGTCGGGCTTCGGGGCATCTCATCAGGGAAGATGTGGTCATCTGCTCAGGCTCTGGTCACGCGTCCAATCAGGCAACAGGAGCACCTCATCACGGCATATAGAAGGAATAGAAACCAAAACAACATGAGTATATATACCCCTACTTCCTTCACTATGATCCGCTGTAAAATAAAAATTAAATCCCCAATGATTCCCAGACCCTTAAAAAGGATTCCAACCTTCACTAGCTATAGCTCTGGCTTTGCCTTGTAGGGATCTAAACCTTATCCATATGGGCCTGAACTTCATCACTACTATCCCTGATCCAGATATAACAATCTTTACTTATGAATTCCCAGAAACCATTGGACTATGGGAACTTCCTTGCAGCTTCAACAGTTACATGCAAGTGTTTCATAAGCTCAAGCCCCCACCGTGTACAAGCAATTCCCTTCCAGCTGTCCCTGCCATTCTTACCTTTTCTCGCGCCATGAGATCCTCACGATCGGGCGTGACATAAGATGCTGGGACGAGTTTCACCAGCACACATGAACCTCTTGCCTTAGGGGAATTACCTTATAAGCTGTAGATCCGCATTAATACCAAACTACAATTGAAGCACACTTGTGGGCTACCTAGTTATCCCGATACCAAAGCTGGCAAGATCCAGAGCTATTGTTAAAATTACAGTATAATTAATTTTACGCTCTAGAAATGTTTTAAGTTCCTTTGACAGGTGTCTGTTTGGATTTTACTAGTCTGTCAAAACTCCTCACACCAATATGAACGTCACATATAGCATGTAACACTGTCATCGCTGGGGCACTAGTACCCGACCATGTGTCCTGTTCTCTTTCTTAGCTAGTTGGGATGCTTTTCATCGTTACCCTTGCCAAAATGTATTAAACAAAAAATATAAATTAACGAAGATACTTCTCTACTCTTTGTGGTTGATCCGCTTCTTGCAGTGGCTGGCGTGGTCTTATCCCTCAAGCTTCTTTACAATGACCCAGTCACCTGGTTGGAAAGAATGTAAACTGATTATTCTGTCAGGGTCCAGGATGGACTCGTGAACCCTGTGGTGGACCTTTTGAAATTCATGTTACAGTGATTGCACCCACCCCATCAGCTAAGAATGTAGGTGACAGCTAATGAGGAAAGTACAACTCTGTTTTTGGTTGACCTCCAAACAAACCTCATATGACAATAACCCAGACATCGGGACTGTGGTCACTGCATAACCTGTGCGTGGCTTACCATCTGGGGTGTAATACCTGGAACCAGTGACAAAAAGGTTCTTAGCATCTGGGATGGGAGCCTCTTTCACCAGACTGCTGCTTGCTGATTCAAATTCTATCAAAGAAAGACAGTCTTGGCACAAACTTGGTTAGAATTACAAAGGTTAGTATTATTGGTTTGAAAAATTGTCATTCTCACCACTCTCATCCCCCCTTTTCTTCCCTCCTCTTTACAAACTGGAAGAAGACATGCAGGGTTTAGAATGGTGCAGAATAAAACAGTGAAATAGCCTATGATACTTTTACCTTCTTATACACCTGTACACACACTTTCAGAAACTCTTTGGACCTGAAAAGATACTTATAAACAAAAGTTATTAACTCTATCCTTCAAAGAATGTTAAACAATACAACATTCGTGTAAATTGGCAAATTGTCACTTGACATTCCACAAAACCGATAATAACTAAACCCTCTGTAAATCTTACTTTCACATTTTTTTACTAAAATACAACAGCCACGACACGCAAGAGGGCTGTCGCGGTAGGTTCAAACATCTTGTTACCACATACAAACAATGAGACAAAGACAAACATTTAGATACAAATGTGGGGGAGATATTTCATAGTTCCCAAAAACGAAAATGAAAAAAATAAAAACGACCAAATGGAATGCTGCCTTCACTCTTTTAGTGATAGAAAAAGAATACAATTTGAAAAGCACGAGAGCATTTCAAAATCTTTGCATGGACCAGCCACACAAAGTTCAGAAACAGGCCTGTGTATTTTTAATCACACAAACGTGTACTACGCATCTATCAACTCACTGAACATTACAGATTTCTGAAGCCACAGCTGAACTACTTCCAAGGTATTTTTATTCTGGGGTCTTGTACCTCCAGACATCAAAAGTACCTTCCAAAGGATTACACCTTACTGTACCCTCTGACCATATCTGCCAATCTTTAAGGGGTCTCATGTTCGGAGCCCTAAACCAGATCTCATGTGAAGTGCAGCTGTCTGACTGGTGTGGAGCCTCATTTTTTTCCTCCAAGGCATGGACCATCATTACCCATGACGATTCGAATCGCTTTTGACAGTCCCTGCGTCCAGGGCACCCTTGCAATAGTTTTCGGATCAGTACTGCTTAGTGACTATTTTTACAGTACTGGCACCAGACGTTCTCCGATTATTTTGCACGGCCTCCCGGTGTGCTAGCGTACTAATCCTCACATTTACATGCTCTACAACCGGCTATCGGCAGCCCTATAAATGTGTTGTCAGACAAACTACAAAGCACCATGAAATCTCCACTATTCAAAACAAAAACAATATTATGGCTTCTATCTGTACCTAGATATTACAACAATAACTTGGATGCCTCCTGTTTGCTCTCTCCTTCCAAACACAAGTCAAAAGACCCCAAGCCCCTTCCACCAACTTCCTGTTGCACACCTGAGTAGGAAGAGGGAGGGGGAGGGGAAGCCTTGAATAGCTTCATATTTTGTCTATCAAGACATTTAGAAAAATCTATGGCTAACATCAACAAAAAAATAAAAACTTTAGTCCAGGAGTGGGTGGAATAAGCCCCCATATTGCAAATGGGAGGGAATCCCCCTTGACTCACATATCCCCTGGGAAGTCAAACCACAAGTTTGAGACCGAAATACCACACAACAGTGTAACAAAAGCCAAAAACTGAAACTCCTGCAAAAAGACGGCTGAAGGAGTTCAACCAAAGTCTTTTCCCTTCCACTGCAAGCCACAAACAAAATGGCGCCATTAACACATGAAATTTAGTTGTTGATCCCGCCAAAATCGAGATTTCTTCACTAGAAACATAAATGATTCTACTGGAAATGGAATTCAGTACAAAACCAGAGATATTTCGCTCAAGACTAAAATCAGCAGAAACAAAAAGGCAGTTGCAGCAATCAAAAATCGGTCCACGGCAAAATGGTGAATGAAACCCGGACTACAGAAAAATGGCCGACATTAACAAATGACAAGACAAACCAGGATTTCTTCCTACTAAAACTGACTATACAATTGAGACACCAATTTTAACACTTATCCCTAGACAAACACTTTAGGCTATGTCAATAATGGCCTATACTGAAATATAGGCATATTTAACTAAACAATATTGGGTGGCACAGTGGTGTAGTGGTTAGCACCCCCGCCCAGCAGCAAAAGGGCAGCTGGCTTGATTTCCAAACATGACACCACCCGCCCGGTCTCTGCATGTCCTCCCTGCGCCTGCGTGGGTCTCCTCCGGGCACTCCGGTTTCCTCCCACACTCCAAAGACATGCTGGCAGGCCAATTGGCCTCCTTCCAAAATTGGCCCTAGTACATGAATGCAAACCGGGGACCCCGGACTGCGGGCTCCCTGAGGGCAGGGACCGACGTGAGCATGCAATGCATGTGTGGAGCCCTGCACAAACTGATGGTGCTATATGGGTACCTTTAAACAAATATGAGCATCTCAATG
Source organism: Aquarana catesbeiana (assembly GCF_042186555.1). NCBI lineage: Eukaryota > Metazoa > Chordata > Amphibia > Anura > Ranidae > Aquarana > Aquarana catesbeiana. The sequence continues at coordinate 189,632,820 of NC_133329.1, read as the reverse complement.
AGACACAATGCACAGGGACAACAGCAGACACACACCCACACTCACTCAGGCCGAACTGGATGGACTGGTGTCTCCACCCAACCCCACCAACCATGCAATTATGTAATATATCCAAAACGCTAAAGTTACATAAAACATGAAATAAAACGTCTTAAACAATACACTCTTGTCGCAAATACAACACAATATTTGACTCTGAGAGTTAGAACTTCCCCCATGCTATTACCTAGAAACCTGAGACCCCCCCCCCCCGGGTGTAAACAGCTCCTATTGTGATGTCCCAACAATGCATGGGCACTTGGATATGCAACAGGCATTTCAACTTAAAACCAATATTCAATACAGAAAACGCAATAGTTTCCTTGAAAAGTATGTAAACAGTACAAAAATAGAATTCACAAAATGGTGCCTAGAAGAAGCCAGATTGTAGCTTATAGCACATGGCTTTGCACACACAAAGGAATACACAATGGAGCAGCTTCCCCTGTAGGATGGCCCACAGGTCTTCAAAATGGCCACCGATCCACATGGTGACTCCAACAAAAACCAGACCCTAACAAAATGGCGCATTTTTCCGCCAAAACTGAAATTCAATACCAAGATGGATAAACATTTCAAAGTTCACACACAAAGGAATAGAAAATGGCCGACCGTAGTCACATGGCAGACAACAACAAAAGAACAAAAGGAAATAGCAGACAAAAAACATTTTCCTGCCAAAACCAAAAATTTCTCCCCCAAAAATTACACATTTGAGATACTAAATGAACACTTAGACAAACATTTAAAAGTGTTAAAGTTACGAACAAAAACACAACTTAGGAACACATGGTAGATGAAATCTGGACCACAGCAAGATGGCCGATAATAAAAAGACCACCTAAAAACACAAACACACAGCTGCAACATACCCTCTCCTCTCAAACTAATCAGCTTTCACAGGAACAAGACATTAAGAGGTACAAACAGTGATGCTTCCCTGTTCTTTTCATCTCAAAACAAAACCTTTCTATTGTCGACAGGGAGCAGCAAACTTTCACCATTGTAAAATGCTTGGCCCCCCTCCTCCGGTAAAACTCATGGCATCTTCATGAAAAGATTCAGCTACTTACAAAACTGCACAGAACACACACACATCCCATGTTGCAAATAATCCCAATTCATACATTTCTATTTCTCATATACTTATTACAAACTTGTTACACAGCATACAATTACTTACACATACAGCCTCCTTGCACAAACATTCGAGATACAAATCACACGCACACACACACACACACACGCAGGCACACACCAGACATACAATCAAACTTCCAGCATTATTTCAAAAGACGAAAAATGTGTTCTTTTCGCGAAGCAGACCCTCCCCAGCACATCTTAATGATCCGATTCTGAAGGAGGTTCTGTTCACTCCTACGTTCTGACTCGCCAAGCTGTCATAGAAATTTGGCTATACGCAGAGCACACAACCAAATCTCTTGTTTCTAATAATAATAACAATTTAGTCTAATGATATAAATGCATCTCACCTTTTGATCGTATGCCATCCTCTGGTGTAGCCCATCATCTGGTGTGTGCCCCATCCTCACAAACAGACACCACACATGCTCACGTTATCAGCTCCAACATTGCTCTGCCAGCCAGCCTCCTCTCAGCTGCGAGTGAGCCACTTTATTAGCATATCAACAGGAAGTCCAAAAGCTCGAGGGTTGGGCTTCCAACAGCCAAACACCTCTTACAAAGCTTGTGACCTCACAAGAAATGAACACAGGATGTAAATGACCATATAAGGATTTAACAACACAACAAAATACAAACAACCAAATGACAATGACTAGAGTTCCTCATGGATGGGAGATTATCTGCAGGTGTACGTCATGGCACCCCAAACATGTTGATCAGGCATACCAGGGGTGACAAGAGCAAACAACCGCTAAACCAATAATGTCTTTGCAGAGCGAACACACCCCCACCAGAAGATCGTTCTGTGCATTCCACAGGGGCCCTTTGCTGGCGGACATGTCCTCTCTCCGCAAACACCTCTCCAAACACCAGGAAGTTTTCCACTACCTAACAGGTCTCAACCAGTGTCAGTCTGCCCCAGTCAGCTCTTCAGAGCGGGCTGCGAGAGAGCAGACACTGGGAGACTCTTATGACAATACATTAACATAAAATTTTCCACAACACATCAGTGTCCCCATCAGCGGAGCCACTACTTACATCTGGTGTCCACATCAATGGAGCCCCTCCTTACATCTGTGTCCCCATCAGAGGAGCACCTCTTTACATCAGTGTTCCCATCAGCGGAGCAACTTCTTACATATGTGTCTCCATCAGAGTAGCCCCTCCATACATCAGTGTCCGCATCAGCAGAGCACCTCCTTAAATCAGTGTTCCCATCAGCGAAGCTCCTCCTTACATCAGGTGTCCCCAGCAGAGCCCCTCCTTACAGCAGATGGCCCCAGCAGCAGAGCCCCTCCTTACATCATTGTCCCCAGCAGCAGAGCCCCTCCTTACATCTAGTGTCCTCAGCAGCGGAGGCCGTCATTACATCTGGTGTCTGCAGCAGCGGAGCCCCTCCTTACATCTGGTGTCCCCATCAGCGACAGCCCTCCTTACATCAGTGTCCCCATCAGCGAATCCCCTCCTTACATCAGTGTCCCCATCAGCAGAGCCCCTCCTTACATCAATTTCCCTATCAGCGGAGCCCCTCCTTAAATCAGTGTCTTCATCAGCGGGGACCCTCCTTACAAGAGTGTCCCCATCAGCGGAGCTCCTCACGTCAATGTCCCCATTAGCGCAGCTTCCCCTTACATCAGGTGCCACCGGCAGAGTCAATACCTACATCAGGTGTCCCCAACCCAGCTGTCAGGGTACCACTGGCGCCAGACCTGGGCGTTTGCATGTGCCTATGCGCCGGCGCGCTCCGGTACGAACCTTGCAGCAAGTTCCTGTTGTTTCCAGGCATTAGCGTGGCGCTCGGGCGCGCGCGGGTACGCGGCGCTTGTGCGCACGCGCATGCACGTGCGCGCGTACGGACGTGCGCGCGTTAGCGCCGGTTTGGCACCAAAGTGCACATAAAAGTTCCCCTGTGCCTCTGGCACATTGCTGCTTCGTCTCAGCTCTGTGATTCCTGTAAATCTGCACCCGATTGATCGTTACCTATCTGACCCCGCTTGTCTGACCATCCGTCCCGCTCCCATCCAACCCGGCTTGCCTGACTACTCTACTGCTGCTGCCTGATACCGTTGCTGACCTCTGCCTGCCTACCGACTCTGCCTCTGCCTGCTGTTATTGCCTGTCTCATACCCCTGCTGACCCGGACTGTCTGACCCTGCTTGTGCCTGCTGTTGTTCTTACTGTTGCACCTTCAGCTTCAGCTCCAGTGATCTCTGCACCTCCAGTGTTTCAGCTTGCTGCCTCCAGTCTCCATCTGATCTGCAGTCCAGCCATCCCTGTGGGATCTCTCATCACTTCAGCATCAGAGACTCTGCTCAACAGGCACTCCTACCCCACTGTGCTCAGGAGACCACTGTCCCCACTCCAGTGGCTCCTGAACCAGCTTTGTATGAGAGGTCTTCTCCTACAAGTCAGGCTCTACTACCAGGTACCTAACACCAGCAGAGTCTATCCTTACATCAGGTGCCCCCAGCAGAGTCCCTCCTTACATCAGGTGTCCCCAGCGGAGCCCCTCCATACATTAGTGTTCCCAGCAGCGGAGCACCTCCTTACATCAGTGTCCTCATCAGCAGAGCCCCTCCTTACATCTGGGGTCCACATGAACGAAGCCCCTCCTTACATCCGGTGTCCCCATCAGTGGATCCATCAGCGGAGCTCCTTACATCAGTGTCCCCATCAGCGGAGCTCCTCCTTACATCAGTGTCCCCAGCAGCGTAGCCTCTCCTTACATCAGTGTCCCAAGCAGTGGAGCCCCTCCTTACATCAGTGTCCCCATCAGCTGAGCCACTCCCTACATCAGTGTCTACATCAGCGATGCCCCTCCTTACATCAGTGTCCCCATCAGTGGAGCCACTCCTTACATCTAGTGTCCACAGCAGCGGAGCCCCTCCTTACATCAGTGTCCCCAGCAGCAGAACTCCCCCTTACAACAGTGTCCCCATCAGCAGAGCAACTTCTTTCATCTGGTGTCCACATCAACGGAGCCCCCCTTACATCTGGTTTCCCTCATCAGTGAACCCCCTCCTTACATCTGGTGTTCCCATCAGAGAAGCACCATCTAACTTCAGTGTCCCCAGCAGTGGAGCTCCTCCTTACATCAGTGTCCCCATCAAAGGAGCCCCTCCTTACATCAGTGTCCCCATCAGCAGAGTCCCTCCTTACATCAGTATCCCCATCAGTGGAGCTCTTTACATCAGTGACCCCATCAGTGAAGCTCCTCCTTACATCAGTGTCCCCAGCAGTGGAGCCCCTCCTTACATAAGTGTCCCCATCAGCAGAGCCACTCCTTACATAAGTGTCCCAATCAGCGGAGCCACTCCTTACATCAGTGTCCCCAGCAGCGGAGCCCGTCCTTACATCAGTGTCCCCATCAGTGGAGCCCCTCCTTACATCAGTGTCCCCATCAGCGAAGCCCATCCTTACATCAGTGTCCCCATCAGTGGAACCCCTCCTTACATCAGTGTTTCCATCAGCAGAGCCCATCCTTACGTCAATGTCCCCATCAGTGGAGCCCCTCCTTACATCAGTGTCCCCATCAGCAGAGCCACTACTTACATCTAGTGTCCACATCAACAGAGCCCCTCCTTGCATCTGGTGTCCCCATCAGTGGACTCCCTCCTTACCTCTGGTGTCTCCAGCAGCAGAGCCCCTCCTTACATCTGGTGTTCCCATCAGAGGAGCACCTCCTTACATCAGTGTCCCCATCAGCGGAGCTCCTCCTTACATCAGTGTTCCCATCAGAGGAGCCCCTCTTCACATCAGTGTCCCCATCAGCAGAGCCGTTTCTTACATCAGTGTCCCAATCAGTGGAGCTCCTTACATCAGTGTCCCCATCAGTGAAGCTCCTTCTTACATCAGTGTCCCCATCAGCGGAGCTCTTCCTTACATCAGTGTCCCCAGCAGCACAGTCACTCCTTACATCAGTGTTCCCAGCAGCGGAGCTCCTCATAACATCAGTGTCCCCATGAGTGGTACATAAGGGGTCCTTACATCAGTGTCCCCATCAGCGAACACCTCCTTACATCAGTGTCCCCATCAGTGTAGCCCCTCCTTACATCTGGAGCCCCTCCTTACATCAGTGTCCCCATTAGCAGAGCCCCTCCTTACATCAATGTCCACATCAGTGGAGCCCCTCCTTACATCAGTGTCTACATCAGTGGAGACCCTCCTTATATCAGTGTCCCCATCAGCGGAGCTCCTTACATCAATGTCCCCATGAGCGGAGCTCCTCCTGACATCAGGTGCCACCGGAAGAGTCCGTACTTACATCAGGTGCCCCCAGCCCAGCAGAGTCCATCCTTACATAAGGTACCCCATGGAGAGTCTCTCCTTACATCAGGTGTCCACGGCTGGGACCCTCCTTACAATAGTGTCCCCAGCAGTGGAGCCCCTCCTTACATCTGGAGCCCCCCCTTACATCAATGTCCCCATCAGCGGAGCCCCTCCTTACATCAGTGTCTACATCAGCGGAACCCCTCCTTACATCAGTGTCCTCATCAGCGGAGCCACTCCTTACATCTAGTGTCCACATCAACGGAGCCCCTCCTTACATCTGGTATCCCCATCAGTGGACTTCCTCCTGACCTCTGGTGACTCCAGCAGCAGAGCCCCACCTTACATCTGGTGTTCCCATCAGAAGAGCACCTTCTTACATCAGTGTCCCCATCAGCGGAGCTCCTCCTTACGTCAGTGTTCCCATCAGAGGAGCCCCTCTTTACATCAGTGTCCCCATCAGCAGAGCCACTTCTTACATTAGTGTCCCCATCAGAGGAGCTCCTTACATCAGTGTCCCCATCAGCGAAGCTCCTTCTTACATCAGTGTCCCCAGCAGTGGAGCCCCTCCTTATATCAGTGTCCCCATCAGCGGAGCTCTTCCTTACATCAGTGTCCCCAGCAGCGGAGCCACTCCTTACATCAGTTTTCCCAGCAGTGGAGCCCCTCCTTACATCAGTGTCCCCATCAGTGGAGCCCCTCCTTACATCAGTGTCCCCATCAGCGAAGCCCCTCCTTACATCATTGTCCCCATCAGAGGAGCCCCTCCTTACATCTGGAGCCCCTCCTTACATCAGTGTCCCCATTAGCAGAGCCCCTCCTTACATCAATGTCCACATCAGCCCAGCCCCTCCTTACATCAGTGTCTACATCAGTGGAGACCCTCCTTACATCAGTGTCCCCATCAGCGGAGCTCCTTACATCAATGTCCCCATGAGCGGAGCTCCTCCTTACATCAGGTGCCACCGGCAGAGTCTGTACTGACATCAAGTGCCACCAGCCCAGCAGAGTCCATTCTTACATCAGGTGCCCCCAGCAGAGTCCCTGCTTACATCAGGTGTCCACAGCAGGGCCCCTCCTTACAATAGTGTCCCCAGCAGTGGAGCCCCTGGTTACATCAGTGTCCCCATGAGCGGAGCTCCTTACATCAGTGTCCCCTTCAGCGAAGCTCTTCCTTACATCAGTGTCCCCAGCAGTGGAACCCCTCCTTACATCAGTGGAGCAACCTTCTAACTTCAGTGTCCCCATCAGCATAGCTCCTCCTTACAACAGTGTCCCCATCAGAGGAGCCCCTTCTTACATCAGTGTCCCCATCAGTGGAGCTCCTTACATCAGTGTCCCCATCAGGGAAGCTCCTCCTTACATCAGTGTCCCCAGCAGTGGAGCCCCTCCTTACATCAGTGTCCCCAGCAGCGGAGCACGTCCTCACATCAGTGTCCCCATCAGTGGAGCCCCTCCTTACATCAGTGTCCCGATCAGCGAAGTCCCTCCTTACATCAGTGTCCCCATCAGTGGAGCCCCTCCCTACATCTGGAGCCCCTCCTTACATCAGTGTCCCCATCAGCAGAGCCCCTCCTTACATCAATGTTTCCATCAGAGAAGCCCCTCCTTACATCTGTGTCTACATCAGCGGAGCCCCTCCTTACATAATTGTCCCCATCAGCGGAGCCACTCCTTACATCTAGTGTCCGCATCAACGGAGCCCTTCCTTACATCTGGTGTCCCCATCAGTGGACCCCCTCCTTACATGTGGTGTTCCCATCAGAGGAGCACGTCCTTACATCAGTGTCCCCATCAGCAGAGCTCCTCCATACATCAGTGTGCCCATCAGAGGAGCCCCTCTTTACATCAGTGTCCCCATCAGCAGAGCCGCTTCTTACATCAGTGTCCCATCAGCGGAGCTCCTACATCAGTGTCCCCATCAGCGAAGCTCCTTACATCAATGTCCCCATGAGCGGAGCTCCTCCTTACATCAGGTGGCCCCAGCAGAGTCCCTGCTTACATCAGGTGTCCACAGCAGGGCCCCTCCTTACAATAGTGTCCCCAGCAGTGGAGCCCCTCCTTACATCAGTGTCCCCATCAGTGGAGATCCTTACATCAGTGTCCCCATTAGCAGAGCTCCTCCTTACAACAGTGTCCCCATCAGAGGAGCCCCTCCTTACATCAGAGTCCCCATCAGTGGAGCTCCTTACATCAGTGTCCCCATCAGGGAAGCTCCTCCTTACATCAGTGTCCCCAGCAGTGGAGGCCCTCCTTACATCAGTGTCCCCAGCAGCGGAGCACGTCCTCACATCAGTGTCCCCATCAGTGGAGCCCCTCCTTACATCAGTGTCCCGATCAGCGAAGTCCCTCCTTACATCAGTGTCTCCATCAGTGGAGCCCCTCCCTACTTCTGGAGCCCCTCCTTACATCAGTGTCCCCATCAGCAGAGCCCCTCCTTACATCAATGTTTCCATCAGAGAAGCCCCTCCTTACATCGGTGTCTACATCAGCGGAGCCCCTCCTTACATAATTGTCCCCATCAGCGGAGCCACTCCTTACATCTAGTGTCCGCATCAACGGAGCCCTTCCTTACATCTGGAGTCTCCATCAGTGGACCCCCTCCTTACATGTGGTGTTCCCATCAGAGGAGCATGTCCTTACATCAGTGTCCCCATAAGCAGAGCTCCTCCATACATCAGTGTGCCCATCAGAGGAGCCCCTCTTTACATCAGTGTCCCCATCAGCAGAGCCACTTCTTACATCAGTGTCCCCATCAGCGGAGCTCCTACATCAGTGTCCCCATCAGCGAAGCTCCTTCTTACATCATTGTCCCTAGCAGTGGAGCTCCTTCTTACATCAGCGTCCCCATCAGCAGAGCCACTCCTTACATCAGTGTCCCCATCAGAATAGCTCTTCCTTACATCAGTGTCCCCAGCAGCGGAGCCACTCCTTACATCAGTGTTCCCAGCAGTGGTGCCCCTCCTTACATCTGTGTCCCCATCAGTGGAGCCCCTCCTTACATCAGTGTCTCCATCAGCGGAGCTCCTTACATCAGTGTCCCCATCAGCGAAGCTCCTCCTTAGATCAGTGTCCCCAGCAGTGGAGCCCCTCCTTACATCAGTGTCCCCAGCAGTGGAGCCCATCCTTACATCAGTGTCCCCATCAGTGGAGCCCCTCCTTACATCAGTGTCCCCATCAGCGAAGCCCCTCCTTTCATCAGTGTCCCCATCAGCAGAGCCCCTCCTTACATCAATGTCCCTATCAGCGGAGCCCCTCCTTACATCAGTGTCTACATCAGCAAAACCACTCCTTACATCTAGTGTCCACATCAATGGAGCCCTTCCTTACATCTGGTGTCCCCATCAGTGGACCCCCTCCTTACATGTGGTTTTCCCAACAGAGGAGCACGTCCTTCCATCAGTGTCCCCATCAGCGGAGCTCCTCCATACATCAGTGTGCCCATCAGAGGAGCCCCTCTTTACATCAGTGTCCCCATCAGCAGAGCCGCTTCTTACATCAGTGTCCCCATCAACGGAGCTCCAAAATTTGCAGCCACATGCTATACCCAAGGGGTGGTTTACCTGATGAAGTGTACCTGCGGGTTTTTTATGTGGGCAAGACGGCCAGGCAGCTCAGGCAAAGAATCAACGACCATATCTACTATTCAGGGAATGGGAAGATGCTCACTCCTGTGAGCAGACATCTCGACTTATACCATCGTTTTAATACTTCGTTGATTTCCTTTGCTGTTTTGGCTGTCATTCCCCAAAACCCCAATGGTGGTGAATGGGACAAGCTCATATTACAAAAAGAGACCCTCTGGATCGAGCGCTTGAACGCCACCAGGGCACCTGGCTTGAATGAATCCCATTCATACAAACCCTTCCTCTGATCCATACTAAGCCCCCTTTTAGCATGTGTTATCTTTTGCCCTTATAACTGTTTACTCAGTTGAAAATAATTGTTGATGATATGATATGACACATTTGATCCTAATTATTTCTTTCTAAGCCCCCAGATCGATGTATCCATATGTTCTCCCCCTCTTTGAAATACTACAGGTTACTCAAATTGCCTATCTGTCTTTAATGTCCCCATATGGGATTCTATAATTACACATTAATGTTATCACATTTTCTGTACATTGCATATCTAATCTTATTTTTATCCACGCCAGGTTGATGGTTCAGGGACTCTCCCTTAGTGTTGGTCTACTCCCCAATTACATGGGTCCTGCCTTGATGAGTCCCGCTGCCCAGCGCCGCACATCCGGTCCGATCTTTCGACCGGATGTGCGGCGATTGTCGGAGACACGGGGACTTCCCTCCCCTCCAACTCCGCCCTTGCTGCTTGCGTCATCCGCTTGGTCCCGTCTCCCCTCACACTATCCCTCGGCGCATGCGCGGAACTGTCCCGGCGCTGCGTCCCTACGTGAGGATGACGTGATGCGGCGCATGCGCGGTAGCCTGTAGCGGGGCCGGAACACGTTACGCTCCCTGGAGCCGCTCGTTTCCGGCCGGAGTCATAATATATAAGGACGCTGTCCTGCCTGCTTCTATGCGGTCACAGCACCGGTCCCTGCTAGATCGGACGGCGCATCCCTGTGTCTCCTCTCATCTACCTGAGGGTAAGGTCACCTTTGTCTCACTAATTCTTTCTAATCTACAAGCAAAGTACCTCTATGTTTGCAGCTCCTTTTCTGACTACAACATATGGTAATATCAATGTGACTGCTTATTCCCACCTTTCTCTTTTTTCATATATCAGCACTACAATGATAAAGCCCCTGCTTTCCCTCTTATGGATACCTGATGCTACATTTTTTTGAGAGGTTCCAGGCTGTGGCCGATTGCTGTTTCCAATTCAATTCAGATACTCTATATCTATGATCAAATCCTGATCATCTGCATACAATCACTATTGACAGGTTTATGCAACCTTACCATACCCAATTGGTAAGTGTACCACGTTTCCCCATTTATTTTTTACCATTTTCCTTTTTCCTCCCCTTTCCCCCCCCTTTTTCTCCCTGTTTTTGTTTTCCCTTCATTTCCCCCTCCCCTCCCCCTTTTCCTCCTTCTTTCCCCTTCCTCCTTTTCTTTTTTCCCCCCTTCGTCTCTTCTTTTTTTCTTCCCTTCCCCCTTCCCCCTTTCTTTTTCATTTCCTCCCCTCTTGTCCTCGGTTCTACTGTTTTTAATCTTTCCAAATTTATACACATTGAGACCCTTCAAAATCCTTCATTTCAGATTGCACTCTCTGCTTCCCCTGTCTTTGTTGACTCCAACCATCAGGCCTTACCATGCGTTGATTGGAGACCATAATCTTTCATAGGGCCTGTCCCCTGAGCCATTCTACCTGGCAGTGGTTATATCTTCAATATTGATACTTATATGTACATTGTGTTTAGTATATTCATGTTTTTTGATTTTCTGTTTCTGTGGTTGTTTCTTTCATGCATTTTAATTTTAGAATCTCTAGCTCCTGAGGAAGCGTTCTGCCTAACGCGAAACATGTAAAGCAACTAGAGAACATTTCACCGTGGATTACCAAACCTGCTGTATCTTGTCTGCTATAATCATGTGCTTGTCTACTGTTCAATGCTCAGGGGAAGTATTTCTCCTATATATGGACTAAGTGATATATGTGTATATTTATAACTTTCCTTATGCTACACAAACTTGCAGGATAGGATCCATACGGTGTATTATTACAAGGGTTTACATCTAGCCTGAATTGTTTTTAAATAATCCATGTGTGTCCATTGTCTTTTATAATTTTCTAATAAAACACCCTTATCAAACTTATTTTTTGTAGTATAATACTATTGTGCCCTCAAAGTCCCATTCCTAGAGTCTTTCTATCTACAACGGAGCTCCTTACATCAGTGTCCCCATCAGCAAAGATCCTTCTTACATCAGTGTCCCTAGCAGTGGAGCTCCTCTTTACATCAGTATCCCCATCAGCGGAGCCACTCTTTACATCAGTGTCCCCATCAGCGTAGCTCCTCCTTACATCAGTGTCCCCAGCAGCGGAGCCACTCCTTACATCAGTGTTCCCAGCAGTGGAGCCCCTCCTTACATCAGTGTCCCCATCAGTGGAGCCCCTCCTTACATCAGTGTCCCCATCAGTGGAGCTCCTTACACCAGTCTCCCCATCAGCGAAGCTCCTCCTTACATCAGTGTCCCCAGCAGTGGAGCCCCTTCTTACATCAGTGTCCCCATCAGTGGAGCCCCTCCTTACATCAGTGTCCCCATCAGCGAAGCCGCTCCTTACATCAGTGTCCCCATTAGCAGAGCCCCTCCTTACATCAATGTCCCCATCAGCGTAGCCCCTCCTTACATCAGCATCTACATAAGCGAAACCCCTCCTTACATCAGTGTCTACATCAGCGAAGCCCCTCCTTACATCAGTGTCCCCATCAGTGTAGCCACTCCTTACATCTAGTGTCCGCATCAACGGAGCCCCTCCTTACATCTGGTGTCCCCATCAGTGGACCCCCTCCTTACATCTGGTGTTCCCATCAGAGGAGCACCTCCTTACATCAGTGTCCCCATCAGTGGAGCTCCTCCTTACATGAGTGTCCCCATCAGAGGAGCCCCTCTTTACATCAGTGTCCCCATCAGCAGAGTCGCTTCTTACATCAGTGTCCCCATCAGCGGAGCACCTTACATCAGTGTCCCCATCAGCAAAGCTCCTTCTTAATTCAGTGTCCCTAGCAGTGGAGCCCCTCCTTACATCGGTGTCCCCATCAGCGGAGCCACTCCTTACATCTGTGACCCCATCAGTGTAGCTCCCCCTTACATCAGTGTCTCCATCAGCGGAGCCACTCCTTACCTCAGTGTCCCCATCAGTGGAGCCCCTCCTTACATCAGTGTCCACATCAGCGAAGCCCCTCCTTACATCAGTGTCCACATCAGCGAAGCCCCTCCTTACATCAGTGTCCCCATCAGTAGAGCCCCTCCTTACATCAATGTCCCCATCAGCGAAGCCCCTCCTTACATCAGTGTCTACATCAGCAAAGCCCCTCCTTACATCTGGTGTCCCCATCAGTGGACCCCCTCCTTACATCTGGTGTTCCCATCAGAGGAGCACCTCCTTACATCAGTGTCCCCATCAGTGGAGCTCCTCCTTACATGAGTGTAACCATCAGAGGAGCCCCTCTTTACATCAGTGTCCCCATCAGCAGAGTCGCTTCTTACATCAGTGTCCCCATCAGCGGAGCCACTCCTTACCTCAGTGTCCCCATCAGTGGAGCCCCGCCTTACATCGGTGTCCCCATCAGCGAAGCCCCTCCTTTCATCAGTGTCCCCATCAGCAGAGCCCCTCCTTACATCAATGTCCCCATCAGCGGAGCCCCTCCTTACATCTGTGTCTACATCAGCAAAACCATTCCTTACATCTAGTGTCCGCATCAATGGAGCCCTTCCTTACATCTGGTGTCCCCATCAGTGGACCCCCTCCTTACATGTGGTTTTCCCATCAGAGGAGCACGTCCTTACATCAGTGTCCCCATCAGCGGAGCTCCTCCATACATCAGTGTGCCCATCAGAGGAGCCCCTCTTTACATCAGTGTCCCCATCAGCAGAGCCGCTTCTTACATCAGTGTCCCCATCAACGGAGCGCCTTACATCAGTGTCCCTATCAGCGAAGATCCTTCTTACATCAGTGTCCCTAGCAGTGGAGCTCCTCTTTACATCAGTATCCCCATCAGCGGAGCCACTCTTTACATCAGTGTCCCCATCAGCGTAGCTCCTCCTTACATCAGTGTCCCCAGCAGCGGAGCCACTCCTTACATCAGTGTTCCCAGCAGTGGAGCCCCTCCTTACATCAGTGTCCCTATCAGTGGAGCCCCTCCTTACATCAGTGTCCCCATCAGTGGAGCTCCTTACACCAGTCTCCCCATCAGCGAAGCTCCTCCTTACATCAGTGTCCCCAGCAGTGGAGCCCCTTCTTACATCAGTGTCCCCAGCAGTGGAGCCTGTCCTTACATCAGTGTCCCCATCAGTGGAGCCCCTCCTTACATCAGTGTCCCCATCAGCGAAGCCCCTCCTTACATCAGTGTCCCCATCAGCAGAGCCCCTCCTTACATCAATGTCCCCATCAGCGAAGCCCCTCCTTACATCAGCGTCTACATCAGCGAAGCCCCTCCTTACATCAGCGTCTACATCAGCGAAGCCCCTCCTTACATCAGTGTCTACATCAGCGAAGCCCCTCCTTACATCAGTGTCTCCATCAGTGGAGCCACTCCTTACATCTAGTGTCCGCATCAACGGAGCCCCTCCTTACATCTGTTGTCCCCATCAGTGGACCCCTTCCTTACATCTGGTGTTCCCATCAGAGGAGCACCTCCTTACATCAGTGTCCCCATCAGTGGAGCTCCTCCTTACATCAGTGTCCCCATCAGAGGAGCCCCTCTTTACATCAGTGTCCCTATCAGCAGAGTCGCTTCTTACATCAGTGTCCCCATCAGCAGAGCACCTTACATCAGTGTCCCCATCAGTGGAGACCCTCCTTACATCAGTGTCCCCATCAGCGAAGCCCCTCCTTACATCAGTGTACCCATCAGCAGAGCCCCTCCTTACATCAATGTCCCCATCAGCGAAGCCCCTCCTTACATCAGCGTCTACATCAGCCAAACCCCTCCTTACATCAGTGTCTACATCAGCGAAGCCCCTCCTTACATCAGTGTCCCCATCAGTGTAGCCACTCCTTACATCTAGTGTCCGCATCAACGGAGCCCCTCCTTACATCTGGTGTCCCCATCAGTGGACCCCCTCTTTACATCTGGTGTTCCCATCAGAGGAGCACCTCCTTACATCAGTGTCCCCATCAGTGGAGCTCCTCCTTACATCAGTGTCCCCATCAGAGGAGCCCCTCTTTACATCAGTGTCCCCATCAGCAGAGTCGCTTCTTACATCAGTGTCCCCATCAGCGGAGCACCTTACAACAGTGTCCCCATCAGCAAAGCTCCTTCTTACTTCAGTGTCCCTAGCAGTGGAGCCCCTCCTTACATCAGTGTCCCCATCAGCGGAGCCACTCCTTACATCTGTGTCCCCATCAGTGTAGCTCCTCCTTACATCAGTGTCCCCATCAGCGGAGCCACTCCTTACCTCAGTGTCCCCATCAGTGGAGCCCCTCCTTACATCAGTGTCCCCATCAGCGAAGCCCCTCCTTACATCAGTGTCCCCATCAGCAGAGCCCCTCCTTACATCAATGTCCCAATCAGCAAAGCCCCTCCTTACATCAGCGAAGCCTCTCCTTACATCAGTGTCCGCATCAACGGAGCCCCTCCTTACATCTGGTGTCCCCATCCGTGGACCCCCTCCTTACATCTGGTGTTCCCATCAGAGGAGCACCTCCTTACATCAGTGTCCCCATCAGCGGAGCTCCTCCTTACATGAGTGTAACCATCAGAGGAGCCTCTCTTTACATCAGTGTCCCCATCAGCAGAGTCGCTTCTTACATCAGTGTCCCCATCAGCGGAGCCACTCCTTACCTCAGTGTCCCCATCAGTGGAGCCCCTCCTTACATCAGTGTCCCCATCAGCGAAGCCCCTCCTTTCATCAGTGTCCCCATCAGCAGAGCCCCTCCTTACATCAATGTCCCCATCAGCGGAGCCCCTCCTTACATCTGTGTCTACATCAGCAAAACCACTCCTTACATCTAGTGTCCGCATCAATGGAGCCCTTCCTTACATCTGGTGTCCCCATCAGTGGACCCCCTCCTTACATGTGGTTTTCCCATCAGAGGAGCACGTCCTTACATCAGTGTCCCCATCAGCGGAGCTCCTCCATACATCAGTGTGCCAATCAGAGGAGCCCCTCTTTACATCAGTGTCCCCATCAGCAGAGCCGCTTCTTACATCAGTGTCCCCATCAACGGAGCTCCTTACATCAGTGTCCCCATCAGCGAAGATCCTTCTTACATCAGTGTCCCTAGCAGTGGAGCTCCTCTTTACATCAGTATCCCCATCAGCGGAGCCACTCTTTACATCAGTGTCCCCATCAGCGTAGCTCCTCCTTACATCAGTGTCCCCAGCAGCAGAGCCACTCCTTACATCAGTGTTCCCAGCAGTGGAGCCCCTCCTTACATCAGTGTCCCCATCAGCGGAGCCCCTCCTTACATCAGTGTCCCCATCAGTGGAGCTCCTTACACCATTCTCCCCATTAGCGAAGCTCCTCCTTACATCAGTGTCCCCAGCAGTGGAGCCCCTTCTTACATCAGTGTCCCCAGCAGTGGAGCCTGTCCTTACATCAGTGTCCCCATCAGTGGAGCCCCTCCTTACATCAGTGTCCCCATCAGCAAAGCCCCTCCTTACATCAGTGTCCCCATCAGCAGAGCCCCTCCTTACATCAATGTCCCCATCAGCGAAGCCCCTCCTTACATCAGCGTCTACATCAGCGAAGCCACTCCTTACATCAGTGTCTACATCAGCGAAGCCCCTCCTTACATCAGTGTCCCCATCAGTGGAGCCACTCCTTACATCTAGTGTCCGCATCAACGGAGCCCCTCCTTACATCTGGTGTCCCCATCAGTGGACCCCCTCCCTACATCTGGTGTTCCCATCAGAGATGCACCTCCTTACATCAGTGTCCCCATCAGCGGAGCTCCTCCTTACATCAGTGTCCATATCAGAGGAGCCCTTCTTTACATCAGTGTCCCCATCAGCAGAGTCGCTTCTTACATCAGTGTCCCCATCAGCGGAGAACCTTACATCAGTGTCCCCATCAGCAAAGCTCCTTCTTACATCAGTGTCCCTAGCAGTGGAGCCCCTCCTTACATCAGTGTCCCCATCAGCGGAGCCACTCCTTACATCTGTGTCCCCATCAGTGTAGCTCCTCCTTACATCAGTGTCCCCATCAGTGGAGCCACTCCTTACCTCAGTGTCCCCATCAGTGGAGCCCCTCCTTACATCAGTGTCCCCATCAGCAAAGCCCTTCTTTACATCAGTGTCCCCATCAGCAGAGCCGCTTCTTACATCAGTGTCCCCATCAACGGAGCTCCTTACATCAGTGTCCCCATCAGCGAAGATCCTTCTTACATCAGTGTCCCTAGCAGTGGAGCTCCTCTTTACATCAGTATCCCCATCAGCGGAGCCAATCTTTACATCAGTGTCCCCATCAGCGTAGCTCCTCGTTACATCAGTGTTCCCAGCAGTGGAGCCCCTCCTTACATCAGTGTCCCCATCAGTGGAGCCCCTCCTTACATCAGTGTCCCCATCAGTGGAGCTCCTTACACCAGTCTCTCCATTAGCGAAGCTCCTCCTTACATCAGTGTCGCCAGCAGTGGAGCCCCTTCTTACATCAGTGTCCCCAGCAGTGGAGCCTGTCCTTACATCAGTGTCCCCATCAGTGGAGCCCCTCCTTACATCAGTGTCCCCATCAGCAAAGCCCCTCCTTACATCAGTGTCCCCATCAGCAGAGCCCATTCTTACATCAATGTCCCCATCAGCGAAGCCCCTCCTTACATCAGCGTCTACATCAGCGAAGCCCCTCCTTACATCAGTGTCTACATCAGCGAAGCCCCTCCTTACATCAGTGTCCCCATCAGTGGAGCCACTCCTTACATCTAGTGTCCGCATCAACAGAGCCCCTCCTTACATCTGGTGTCCCCATCAGTGGACCCCCTACCTACATCTGGTGTTCCCATCAGAGAAGCACCTCCTTACATCAGTGTCCCCATCAGCGGAGCTCCTCCTTACATCAGTGTCCATATCAGAGGAGCCCCTCTTTACATCAGTGTCCCCATCAGCAGAGTCGCTTCTTACATCAGTGTCCCCATCAGCGGAGCACCTTACATCAGTGTCCCCATCAGCAAAGCTCCTTCTTACATCAGTGTCCCTAGCAGTGGAGCCCCTCCTTACATCAGTATCCCCATCAGCGGAGCCACTCCTTACATCTGTGTCCACATCAGTGTAGCTCCTCCTTACATCAGTGTCCCCATCAGTGGAGCCACTCCTTACCTCAGTGTCCCCATCAGTGGAGCCCCTCCTTACATCAGTGTCCCCATCAGCAAAGCCCCTCCTTACATCAGTGTCCCCATCAGCAGAGCCCCTCCTTACATCAATGTCCCAATCAGCGAAGCCCCTCCTTACATCAGCGAAGCCCATCCTTACATCAGTGTCCCTATCAGTGGAGCCACTCCTTACATCTAGTGTCTGCATCAACCGAGCCCCTCCTTACATCTGGTGTCCCCATCAGTGGACCCCCTCCTTAAATCTGGTGTTCCCATCAGAGGAGCACCTCCTTACATCAGTGTCCCCATCAGAGGAGCCCCTCTTTACATCAGTGTCCCCATCAGCAGAGTCGCTTCTTACATCAGTGTCCCCATCAGCGGAGCCACTCCTTACCTCAGTGTCCCCATCAGTGGAGCCCCTCCTTACATCGGTGTCCCCATCAGCGAAGCCCCTCCTTTCAGCAGAGCCCCTCCTTACATCAATGTCCCCATCAGCGGAGCCCCTCCTTACATCTGTGTCTACATCAGCAAAACCACTCCTTACATCTAGTGTCCGCATCAATGGAGCCCTTCCTTACATCTGGTGTCCCCATCAGTGGACCCCCTCCTTACATGTGGTTTTCCCATCAGAGGAGCACGTCCTTACATCAGTGTCCCCATCAGCGGAGCTCCTCCATACATCAGTGTGCCCATCAGAGGAGCCCCTCTTTACATCAGTGTCCCCATCAGCAGAGCCGCTTCTTACATCAGTGTCCCCATCAACGGAGCTCCTTACATCAGTGTCCCCATCAGCGAAGATCCTTCTTACATCAGTGTCCCTAGCAGTGGAGCTCCTCTTTACATCAGTATCCCCATCAGCGGAGCCACTCTTTACATCAGTGTCCCCATCAGCGTAGCTCCTCCTTACATCAGTGTCCCCAGCAGCGGAGCCACTCCTTACATCAGTGTTCCCAGCAGTGGAGCCCCTCCTTACATCAGTGTCCCCATCAGTGGAGCCCCTCCTTACATCAGTGTCCCCATCAGTGGAGCTCCTTACACCAGTCTCCCCATCAGCGAAGCTCCTCCTTACATCAGTGTCCCCAGCAGTGGAGCCCCTTCTTACATCAGTGTCCCCAGCAGTGGAGCCTGTCCTTACATCAGTGTCCCCATCAGTGGAGCCCCTCCTTACATCAGTGTCCCCATCAGCGAAGCCCCTCCTTACATCAGTGTCCCCATCAGCAGAGCCCCTCCTTACATCAATGTCCCCATCAGCGAAGCCCCTCCTTACATCAGCGTCTACATCAGCGAAGCCCCTCCTTACATCAGTGTCTACATCAGCGAAGCCCCTCCTTACATCAGTGTCCCCATCAGTGGAGCCACTCCTTACATCTAGTGTCCGCATCAACGGAGCCGCTTCTTACATCAGTGTCCCCATCAACGGAGCTCCTTACATCAGTGTCCCCATCAGCGAAGATCCTTCTTACATCAGTGTCCCTAGCAGTGGAGCTCCTCTTTACATCAGTATCCCCATCAGCGGAGCCACTCTTTACATCAGTGTCCCCATCAGCGTAGCTCCTCCTTACATCAGTGTCCCCATCAGCAGAGCCCATTCTTACATCAATGTCCCCATCAGCGAAGCCCCTCCTTACATCAGCGTCTACATCAGCGAAGCCCCTCCTTACATCAGTGTCTACATCAGCGAAGCCCCTCCTTACATCAGTGTCCCCATCAGTGGAGCCACTCCTTACATCTAGTGTCCGCATCAACAGAGCCCCTCCTTACATCTGGTGTCCCCATCAGTGGACCCCCTACCTACATCTGGTGTTCCCATCAGAGAAGCACCTCCTTACATCAGTGTCCCCATCAGCGGAGCTCCTCCTTACATCAGTGTCCATATCAGAGGAGCCCCTCTTTACATCAGTGTCCCCATCAGCAGAGTCGCTTCTTACATCAGTGTCCCCATCAGCGGAGCACCTTACATCAGTGTCCCCATCAGCAAAGCTCCTTCTTACATCAGTGTCCCTAGCAGTGGAGCCCCTCCTTACATCAGTATCCCCATCAGCGGAGCCACTCCTTACATCTGTGTCCCCATCAGTGTAGCTCCTCCTTACATCAGTGTCCCCATCAGTGGAGCCACTCCTTACCTCAGTGTCCCCATCAGTGGAGCCCCTCCTTACATCAGTGTCCCCATCAGCAAAGCCCCTCCTTACATCAGTGTCCCCATCAGCAGAGCCGCTCCTTACATCAATGTCTCAATCAGCGAAGCCCCTCCTTACATCAGCGAAGCCCCTCCTTACATCAGTGTCCCTATCAGTGGAGCCACTCCTTACATCTAGTGTCTGCATCAACCGAGCCCCTCCTTACATCTGGTGTCCTCATCAGTGGACCCCCTCCTTAAATCTGGTGTTCCCATCAGAGGAGCACCTCCTTACATCAGTGTCCCCATCAGAGGAGCCCCTCTTTACATCAGTGTCCCCATCAGCAGAGTCGCTTCTTACATTAGTGTCCCCATCAGCGGAGCCACTCCTTACCTCAGTGTCCCCATCAGTGGAGCCCCTCCTTACATCGGTGTCCCCATCAGCGAAGCCCCTCCTTTCATCAGTGTCCCCATCAGCAGAGCCCCTCCTTACATCAATGTCCCCATCAGCGGAGCCCCTCCTTACATCTGTGTCTACATCAGCAAAACTACTCCTTACATCTAGTGTCCGCATCAATGGAGCCCTTCCTTACATCTGGTGTCCCCATCAGTGGACCCCCTCCTTACATGTGGTTTTCCCATCAGAGGAGCACGTCCTTACATCAGTGTCCCCATCAGCGGAGCTCCTCCATACATCAGTGTGCCCATCAGAGGAGCCCCTCTTTACATCAGTGTCCCCATCAGCAGAGCCGCTTCTTACATCAGTGTCCCTATCAACGGAGCTCCTTACATCAGTGTCCCCATCAGCGAAGATCCTTCTTACATCAGTGTCCCTAGCAGTGGAGCTCCTCTTTACATCAGTATCCCCATCAGCGGAGCCACTCTTTACATCAGTATCCCCATCAGCGGAGCCACTCTTTACATCAGTGTCCCCATCAGCGTAGCTCCTCCTTACATCAGTGTCCCCAGCAGTGGAGCCACTCCTTACATCAGTGTTCCCAGCAGTGGAGCCCCTCCTTACATCAGTGTCCCCATCAGTGGAGCCCCTTCTTACATCAGTGTCCCCATCAGTGGAGCTCCTTACACCAGTCTCCCCATCAGCGAAGCTCCTCCTTACATCAGTGTCCCCAGCAGTGGAGTCCCTTCTTACATCAGTGTCCCCAGCAGTGGAGCCTGTCCTTACATCAGTGTCCCCATCAGTGGAGCCCCTCCTTACATCAGTGTCCCCATCAGCGAAGCCCCTCCTTACATCAGTGTCCCCATCAGCAGAGCCCCTCCTTACATCAATGTCCCCATCAGCGAAGCCCCTCCTTACATCAGCGTCTACATCAGCGAAGCCCCTCCTTACATCAGTGTCTACATCAGCGAAGCCCCTCCTTACATCAGTGTCCCCATCAGTGGAGCCACTCCTTACATCTAGTGTCCGCATCAATGGAGCCCCTCCTTACATCTGTTGTCCCCATCAGTGGACCCCTTCCTTACATCTGGTGTTCCCATCAGAGGAGCACCTCCTTACATCAGTGTCCCCATCAGTGGAGCTCCTCCTTACATCAGTGTCCCCATCAGAGGAGCCCCTCTTTACATCAGTGTCCCCATCAGCAGAGTCGCTTCTTACATCAGTGTCCCCATCAGCGGAGCCACTCCTTACCTCAGTGTCCCCATCAGTGGAGCCCCTCCTTACATCAGTGTCCCCATCAGCGAAGCCCCTCCTTTCATCAGTGTCCCCATCAGCAGAGCCCCTCCTTACATCAATGTCCCCATCAGCGGAGCCCCTCCTTACATCTGTGTCTACATCAGCAAAACCACTCCTTACATCTAGTGTCCACATCAATGGAGACCTTCCTTACATCTGGTGTCCTCGTCAGTGGACCCCCTCCTTACATGTGGTTTTCCCATCAGAGGAGCACGTCCTTACATCAGTGTCCCCATCAGCGGAGCTCCTCCATACATCAGTGTGCCCATCAGAGGAGCCCCTCTTTACATCAGTGTCCCCATCAGCAGAGCCGCTTCTTACATCAGTGTCCCCATCAACGGAGCTCCTTACATCAGTGTCCCCATCAGCGAAGATCCTTCTTACATCAGTGTCCCTAGCAGTGGAGCTCCTCTTTACATCAGTATCCCCATCAGCGGAGCCACTCTTTACATCAGTGTCCCCATCAGCGTAGCTCCTCCTTACATCAGTGTCCCCAGCAGTGGAGCCACTCCTTACATCAGTGTTCCCAGCAGTGGAGCCCCTCCTTACATCAGTGTCCCCATCAGTGGAGCCCCTCCTTACATCAGTGTCCCCATCAGTGGAGCTCCTTACACCAGTCTCCTCATTAGCGAAGCTCCTCCTTACATCAGTGTCCCCAGCAGTGGAGCCCCTTCTTACATCAGTGTCCCCAGCAGTGGAGCCTGTCCTTACATCAGTGTCCCCATCAGTGGAGCCCCTCCTTACATCAGTGTCCCCATCAGCAAAGCCCCTCCTTACATCAGTGTCTCCATCAGCAGAGCCCCTCCTTACATCAATGTCCCCATCAGCAAAGCCCCTCCTTACATCAGCGTCTACATCAGCGAAGCCCCTCCTTACATCAGTGTCTACATCAGCGAAGCCCCTCCTTACATCAGTGTCCCCATCAGTGGAGCCACTCCTTACATCTAGTGTCCGCATCAACGGAGCCCCTCCTTACATCTGGTGTCCCCATCAGTGGACCCCCTTCCTACATCTGGTGTTCCCATCAGAGAAGCACCTCCTTACATCAGTGTCCCCATCAGTGGAGCTCCTCCTTACATCAGTGTCCATATCAGAGGAGCCCCTCTTTACATCAGTGTCCCCATCAGCAGAGTCGCTTCTTACATCAGTGTCCCCATCAGCGGAGCACCTTACATCAGTGTCCCCATCAGCAAAGCTCCTTCTTACATCAGTGTCCCTAGCAGTGGAGCCCCTCCTTACATCAGTGTCCCCATCAGCGGAGCCACTCCTTACATCTGTGTCCCCATCAGTGTAGCTCCTTCTTACATCAGTGTCCCCATCAGTGGAGCCACTCCTTACCTCAGTGTCCCCATCAGTGGAGCCCCTCCTTACATCAGTGTCCCCATCAGCAAAGCCCCTCTTTACATCAGTGTCCCCATCAGCAGAGCCGCTTCTTACATCAGTGTCCCCATCAACGGAGCTCCTTACATCAGTGTCCCCATCAGCGAAGATCCTTCTTACATCAGTGTCCCTAGCAGTGGAGCTCCTCTTTACATCAGTATCCCCATCAGCGGAGCCACTCTTTACATCAGTGTCCCCATCAGCGTAGCTCCTCGTTACATCAGTGTTCCCAGCAGTGGAGCCCCTCCTTACATCAGTGTCCCCATCAGTGGAGCCCCTCCTTACATCAGTGTCCCCATCAGTGGAGCTCCTTACACCAGTCTCTCCATTAGCGAAGCTCCTCCTGACATCAGTGTCCCCAGCAGTGGAGCCCCTTCTTACATCAGTGTCCCCAGCAGTGGAGCCTGTCCTTACATCAGTGTCCCCATCAGTGGAGCCCCTCCTTACATCAGTGTCCCCATCAGCGAAGCCCCTCCTTACATAAGTGTCCCCATCAGCAGAGCCCCTCCTTACATCAATGTCCCCATCAGCGAAGCCCCTCCTTACATCAGCGTCTACATCAGCGAAGCCCCTCCTTACAACAGTGTCTACATCAGCGAAGCCCCTCCTTACATCAGTGTCCCCATCAGTGGAGCCACTCCTTACATCTAGTGTCCGCATCAACGGAGCCCCTCCTTACATCTGGTGTCCCCATCAGTGGACCCCCTCCCTACATCTGGTGTTCCCATCAGAGAAGCACCTCCTTACATCAGTGTCCCCATCAGCGGAGCTCCTCCTTACATCAGTGTCCATATCAGAGGAGCCCCTCTTTACATCAGTGTCAACATCAGCAGAGTCGCTTCTTACATCAGTGTCCCCATCAGCGGAGCACCTTACATCAGTGTCCCCATCAGCGAAGCTCCTTCTTACATCAGTGTCCCTAGCAGTGGAGCCCCTCCTTACATCAGTATCCCCATCAGCGGAGCCACTCCTTACATCTGTGTCCCCATCAGTGTAGCTCCTCCTTACATCAGTGTCCCCAGCAGCGGAGCCACTCCTTACATCATTGTTCCCAGCAGTGGAGCCCCTCCTTACATCAGTGTCCCCATCAGTGGAGCCCCTCCTTACATCAGTGTCCCCATCAGTGGAGCTCCTTACACCAGTCTCCCCATTAGCGAAGCTCCTCCTTACATCAGTGTCCCCAGCAGTGGAGCCCCTTCTTACATCAGTGTCCCCAGCAGTGGAGCCTGTCTTTACATCAGTGTCCCCATCAGTGGAGCCCCTCCTTACATCAGTGTCCCCATCAGCGAAGCCCCTCCTTACATCAGTGTCCCCATCAGCAGAGCCCCTCCTTACATCAATGTCCCCATCAGCGAAGACCCTCCTTACATCAGCGTCTACATCAGCGAAGCCCCTCCTTACATCAGTGTCTACATCAGCGAAGCCCCTCCTTACATCAGTGTCCCCATCAGTGGAGCCACTCCTTACATCTAGTGTCCGCATCAACGGAGCCCCTCCTTACATCTGGTGTCCCCATCAGTGGACCCCCTCCCTACATCTGGTGTTCCCATCAGAGAAGCACCTCCTTACATCAGTGTCCCCATCAGCGGAGCTCCTCCTTACATCAGTGTCCATATCAGAGGAGCCCCTCTTTACATCAGTGTCCCCATCAGCAGAGTCGCTTCTTACATCAGTGTCCCCATCAGCGGAGCACCTTACATCAGTGTCCCCATCAGCAAAGCTCCTTCTTACATCAGTGTCCCTAGCAGTGGAGCCCCTCCTTACATCAGTGTCCCCTTCAGCGGAGCCACTCCTTACATCTGTGTCCCCATCAGTGTAGCTCCTCCTTACATCAGTGTCCCCATCAGTGGAGCCACTCCTTACCTCAGTGTCCCCATCAGTGGAGCCCCTCCTTACATCAGTGTCCCCATCAGCAAAGCCCCTCTTTACATCATTGTCCCAATCAGAAGAGCCGCTTCTTACATCAGTGTCCCCATCAACGGAGCTCCTTACATCAGTGTCCCCATCAGCGAAGATCCTTCTTACATCAGTGTCCCTAGAAGTGGAGCTCCTCTTTACATCAGTATCCCCATCAGCGGAGCCACTCTTTACATCAGTGTCCCCATCAGCGTAGCTCCTCCTTACATCAGTGTCCCCAGCAGCGGAGCCACTCCTTACATCAGTGTTCCCAGCAGTGGAGCCCCTCCTTACATCAGTGTCCCCATCAGTGGAGCCCCTCCTTACATCAGTGTCCCCATCAGTGGAGCTCCTTACACCAGTCTCTCCATTAGCGAAGCTCCTCCTTACATCAGTGTCCCCAGCAGTGGAGCCCCTTCTTATATCAGTGTCCCCAGCAGTGGAGCCTGTTCTTACATCAGTGTCCCCATCAGTGGAGACCCTCCTTACATCAGTGTCCCCATCAGCGAAGCCCCTCCTTACATCAGTGTCCCCATCAGCAGAGCCCATCCTTACATCAATGTCCCCATCAGCGAAGCCCCTCCTTACATCAGCGTCTACATCAGCGAAGCCCCTCCTTACATCAGTGTCTACATCAGCGAAGCCCCTCCTTACATCAGTGTCCCCATCAGTGGAGCCACTCCTTACATCTAGTGTCCGCATCAACAGAGCCCCTCCTTACATCTGGTGTCCCCATCAGTGGACCCCCTCCCTACATCTGGTGTTCCCATCAGAGAAGCACCTCCTTACATCAGTGTCCCCATCAGCGGAGCCCCTCTTTACATCAGTGTCCCCATCAGCAGAGTCGCTTCTTACATCAGTGTCCCCATCAGCGGAGCACCTTACATCAGTGTCCCCATCAGCAAAGCTCCTTCTTACATCAGTGTCCCTAGCAGTGGAGCCCCTCCTTACATCAGTGTCCCCATCAGCGGAGCCACACCTTACATCTGTGTCCCCATCAGTGTAGCTCCTCCTTACATCAGTGTCCCCATCAGTGGAGCCACTCCTTACCTTAGTGTCCCCATCAGTGGAGCCCCTCCTTACATCAGTGTCCCCATCAGCAAAGCCCCTCCTTACATCAGTGTCCCCATCAGCAGAGCCCCTCCTTACATCAATGTCCCCATCAGCGAAGCCCCTCCTTACATCAGCGAAGCCCCTCCTTACATCAGTGTCCCTATCAGTGGAGCCACTCCTTACATCTAGTGTCTGCATCAACCGAGCCCCTCCTTACATCTGGTGTCCCCATCAGTGGACCCCCTCCTTAAATCTGGTGTTCCCATCAGAGGAGCACCTCCTTACATCAGTGTCCCCATCAGAGGAGCCCCTCTTTACATCAGTGTCCCCATCAGCAGAGTCGCTTCTTACATCAGTGTCCCCATGAGCGGAGCCACTCCTTACCTCAGTGTCCCCATCGGTGGAGCCCCTCCTTACATCGGTGTCCCCATCAGCGAAGCCCCTCCTTTCATCAGTGTCCCCATCAGCAGAGCCCCTCCTTACATCAATGTCCCCATCAGCGGAGCCCCTCCTTACATCTGTGTCTACATCAGCAAAACCACTCCTTACATCTAGTGTCCGCATCAATGGAGCCCTTCCTTACATCTGGTGTCCCCATCAGTGGACCCCCTCCTTACATGTGGTTTTCCCATCAGAGGAGCACGTCCTTACATCAGTGTCCCCATCAGCGGAGCTCCTCCATACATCAGTGTGCCCATCAGAGGAGCCCCTCTTTACATCAGTGTCCCCATCAGCAGAGCCGCTTCTTACATCAGTGTCCCCATCAGCGGAGCTCCTTACATCAGTGTCCCCATCAGCGAAGATCCTTCTTACATCAGTGTCCCTAGCAGTGGAGCTCCTCTTTACATCAGTATCCCCATCAGCGGAGCCACTCTTTACATCAGTGTCCCCATCAGCGTAGCTCCTCCTTACATCAGTGTCCCCAGCAGCGGAGCCACTCCTTACATCAGTGTTCCCAGCAGTGGAGCCCCTCCTTACATCAGTGTCCCCATCAGTGGAGCCCCTCCTTACATCAGTGTCACCATCAGTGGAGCTCCTTACACCAGTCTCCCCATCAGCGAAGCTCCTCCTTACATCAGTGTCCCCAGCAGTGGAGCCCCTTCTTACATCAGTGTCCCCAGCAGTGGAGCCTGTCCTTACATCAGTGTCCCCATCAGTGGAGCCCCTCCTTACATCAGTGTCCCCATCAGGGAAGCCCCTCCTTACATCAGTGTCCCCATCAGCAGAGCCCCTCCTTACATCAATGTCCCCATCAGCAAAGCCCCTCCTTACATCAGCGTCTACATCAGCGAAGCCCCTCCTTACATCAGTGTCTACATCAGCGAAGCCCCTCCTTACATCAGTGTCCCCATCAGTGGAGCCACTCCTTACATCTAGTGTCCGCATCAACGGAGCCCCTCCTTACATCTGTTGTCCCCATCAGTGGACCCCTTCCTTACATCTGGTGTTCCCATCAGAGGAGCACCTCTTTACATCAGTGTCCCCATCAGCAGAGTCGCTTCTTACATCAGTGTCCCCATCAGCGGAGCACCTTACATCAGTGTCCCCATCAGTGGAGCCCCTCCTTACATCAGTGTCCCCATCAGCGAAGCCCCTCCTTTCATCAGTGTCCCCATCAGCAGAGCCCCTCCTTACATCAATGTCCCCATCAGCGAAGCCCCTCCTTACATCAGCGTCTACATCAGCGAAGCCCCTCCTTACATCAGTGTCCCCATCATTGTAGCCACTCCTTACATCTAGTGTCCGCATCAACGGAGCCCCTCCTTACATCTGGTGTCCCCATCAGAGGACCCCCTCTTTACATCTGGTGTTCCCATCAGAGGAGCACCTCCTTACATCAGTGTCCCCATCAGTGGAGCTCCTCCTTACATCAGTGTCCCCATCAGAGGAGCCCCTCTTTACATCAGTGTCCCCATCAGCAGAGTCGCTTCTTACATCAGTGTCCCCATCAGCGGAGCACCTTACATCAGTGTCCCCATCAGCAAAGCTTCTTCTTACTTCAGTGTCCCTAGCAGTGGAGCCCCTCCTTACATCAGTGTCCCCATCAGCGGAGCCACTCCTTACATCTGTGTCCCCATCAGTGTAGCTCCTCCTTACATCAGTGTCCCCATCAGCGGAGCCACTCCTTACCTCAGTGTCCCCATCAGTGGAGCCCCTCCTTACATCAGTGTCCCCATCAGCGAAGCCCCTCCTTACATCAGTGTCCCCATCAGCAGAGCCCCTCCTTACATCAATGTCCCCATCAGCGAAGCCCCTCCTTACATCAGCGAAGCCTCTCCTTACATCAGTGTCTACATCAGCGAAACCCCTCCTTACATCAGTGTCCCCATCAGTGGAGCCACTCCTTACATCTAGTGTCCGCATCAACGGAGCCCCTCCTTACATCTGGTGTCCCCATCAGTGGACCCCCTCCTTACATCTGGTGTTCCCATCAGAGGAGCACCTCCTTACATCAGTGTCCCCATCAGCGGAGCTCCTCCTTACATGAGTGTAACCATCAGAGGAGCCTCTCTTTACATCAGTGTTCCCATCAGCAGAGTCGCTTCTTACATCAGTGTCCCCATCAGCGGAGCCACTCCTTACCTCAGTGTCCCCATCAGCGAAGCCCCTCCTTTCATCAGTGTCCCCATCAGCAGAGCCCCTCCTTACATCAATGTCCCCATCAGCGGAGCCCCTCCTTACATCTGTGTCTACATCAGCAAAACCACTCCTTACATCTAGTGTCCGCATCAATAGAGCCCTTCCTTACATCTGGTGTCCCCATCAGTGGACCCCCTCCTTACATGTGGTTTTCCCATCAGAGGAGCACGTCCTTACATCAGTGTCCCCATCAGCGGAGCTCCTCCATACATCAGTGTGCCCATCAGAGGAGCCCCTCTTTACATCAGTGTCCCCATCAGCAGAGCCGCTTCTTACATCAGTGTCCCCATCAACGGAGTTCCTTACATCAGTGTCCCCATCAGCGAAGCTCCTGCTTACATCAGTGTCCCAGCAGTGGAGCTCCTCTTTACATCAGTATCCCCATCAGCGGAGCCACTCTTTACATCAGTGTCCCCATCAGCGTAGCTCCTCCTTACATCAGTGTCCCCAGCAGCGGAGCCACTCCTTACATCAGTGTTCCCAGCAGTGGAGCCCCTCCTTACATCAGTGTCCCCATCAGTGTCCCCATCAGTGGAGCCCCTCCTTACATCAGTGTCCCCATCAGTGGAGCTCCTTACACCAGTCTCCCCATTAGTGAAGCTCCTCCTTACATCAGTGTCCCCAGCAGTGGAGCCCCTTCTTACATCAGTGTCCCCAGCAGTGGAGCCTGTCCTTACATCAGTGTCCCCATCAGTGGAGCCCCTCCTTACATCATTGTCCCCATCAGCGAAGCCCCTCCTTACATCAGTGTTCCCATCAGCAGAGCCCCTCCTTACATCAATGTCCCCATCAGCGAAGCCCCTCCTTACATCAGCGTCTACATCAGCGAAGCCCCTCCTTACATCAGTGTCTACATCAGCGAAGCCCCTCCTTACATCAGTGTCCCCCTCAGTGGAGCCACTCCTTACATCTAGTGTCCGCATCAACGGAGCCCCTCCTTACATCTGGTGTCCCCATCAGTGGACCCCCTCCCTACATCTGGTGTTCCCATCAGAGAAGCACCTCCTTACATCAGTGTCCCCATCAGCGGAGCTCCTCCTTACATCAGTGTCCATATCAGAGGAGCCCCTCTTTACATCAGTGTCCCCATCAGCAGAGTCGCTTCTTACATCAGTGTCCCCATCAGCGGAGCACCTTACATCAGTGTCCCCATCAGCAAAGCTCCTTCTTACATCAGTGTCCCCATCAGCGGAGCCACTCCTTACATCTGTGTCCCCATCAGTGTAGCTCCTCCTTACATCAGTGTCCCCATCAGTGGAGCCACTCCTTACCTCAGTGTCCCCATCAGTGGAGCCCCTCCTTACATCAGTGTCCCCATCAGCAAAGCCCCTCTTTACATCAGTGTCCCCATCAGCAGAGCCGCTTCTTACATCAGTGTCCCCATCAACGGAGCTCCTTACATCAGTGTCCCCATCAGCGAAGATCCTTCTTACATTAGTGTCCCTAGCAGTGGAGCTCCTCTTTACATCAGTATCCCCATCAGCGGAGCCACTCTTTACATCAGTGTCCCCATCAGCGTAGCTCCTCCTTACATCAGTGTCCCCAGCAGCGGAGCCACTCATTACATCAGTGTTCCCAGCAGTGGAGCCCCTCCTTACATCAGTGTCTCCATCAGTGGAGCCCCTCCTTACATCAGTGTCCCCATCAGTGGAGCTCCTTACACCAGTCTCTCCATTAGCGAAGCTCCTCCTTACATCAGTGTCCCCAGCAGTGGAGCCCCTTCTTACATCAGTGTCCCCAGCAGTGGAGCCTGTCCTTACATCAGTGTCCCCATCAGTGGAGCCCCTCCTTACATCAGTGTCCCCATCAGCGGAGCCCCTCCTTACATCAGTGTCCCCATCAGCGGAGCCCCTCCTTACATCAGTGTCCCCATCAGCGAAGCCCCTCCTTACATCAGTGTCCCCATTAGCAGAGCCCCTCCTTACATCAATGTCCCCATCAGCAGAGCCCCTCCTTACATCAATGTCCCCATCAGCGAAGCCCCTCCTTACATCAGCGTCTACATCAGCGAAGCCCCTCCTTACATCAGTGTCTACATCAGCGAAGCCCCTCCTTACATCAGTGTCCCCATCAGTGGAGCCACTCCTTACATCTAGTGTCCGCATCAACGGAGCCCCTCCTTACATCTGGTGTCCACATCAGTGGACCCCCTCCCTACATCTGGTGTTCCCATCAGAGAAGCACCTCCTTACATCAGTGTCCCCATCAGCGGAGCTCCTCCTTACATCAGTGTCCATATCAGAGGAGCCCCTCTTTACATCAGTGTCCCCATCAGCAGAGTCGCTTCTTACATCAGTGTCCCCATCAGCGGAGCACCTTACATCAGTGTCCCCATCAGCAAAGCTCCTTCTTACATCAGTGTCCCTAGCAGTGGAGCCCCTCCTTACATCAGTTTCCCCATCAGCGGAGCCACTCCTTACATCTGTGTCCCCATCAGTGTAGCTCCTCCTAACATCAGTGTCCCCATCAGTGGAGTCACTCCTTACCTCAGTGTCCCCATCAGCGGAGCCCCTCCTTACATCAGTGTCCCCATCAGCAAAGCCCCTCCTTACATCAGTGTCCCCATCAGCAGAGCCCCTCCTTACATCAATGTCCCCATCAGCGAAGCCCCTCCTTACATCAGCGAAGCCCCTCCTTACATTAGTGTCCCTATCAGTGGAGCCACTCCTTACATCTAGTGTCTGCATCAACCGAGCCCCTCCTTACATCTGGTGTCCCCATCAGTGGACCCATCCTTAAATCTGGTGTTCCCATCAGAGGAGCACCTCCTTACATCAGTGTCCCCATCAGAGGAGCCCCTCTTTACATCAGTGTCGCTTCTTACATAAGTGTCCCCATCAGCGGAGCACCTTACATCAGTGTCTCCATCAGCATAGCTCCTTCTTACATCAATGTCCCTAGCAGTGGAGCCCCTCCTTACATCAGTGTCCCCATCTGCGGAGTCACGCCTTACATGTGTGTCCCCATCAGCGTAGCTCCTCCTTACATCAGTGTCCCCATCAGCGGAGCCACTCCTTACCTCAGTGTCCCCATCAGTGGAGCCCCTCCTTACATCAGTGTCCCCATCAGCGGAGACCCTCCTTACATCAGTGTCCCCATCAGCGGAGCTCCTTACATCAATATCCCCATCAACGGAGCTCCTCCTTATATCAGTGTGCCTAAAAGCGGAGCCCCTCACCTCCTCAGTGTCCCCAGCAGCTCATCCCCTCCTTACATCTGGTGTCCCCATCAGCGGAGCCCACTATCCTCTATTACATCTGGTGTCCACATTAACAGAGACCCTCCATCTTGTGTCCCCAGCAGCGGAGCCCCTCCTTACATCTGGTGTCCCCAGCAGTGGAGCCACTCCTTACATCTGGTGTCCCCAAGCATGAGCCCCTACTTACATCTGGTGTCTGCAGCAGTGGAGCCACTCCTTACATCAGTGTCCCCATCAGCAAAGCTCCTCCTTACATCAGTGTCCCCATCAGCGGAGCTCCTCCTTACATCAGTGTCCCCAACAGCGGAGCTCCTTTCATCAGTGTCCCCATCAGCGGAGCTCCTCCTTATATCAGTGTGCCTAGAAGCAGAGCCCCACCTTACATCAGTGTCCCCAGCAGCTCATCCCCTCCTTAAATTTGGTGTCCCCATCAGCGGAGCCCACTATCCTCTATTACATCTGGTGTCCACATCAACAGAGCCCCTCCATCTTGTGTCCCCAGCAGCGGAGCCCCTCCTTACATCTGGTGTCCCCAGCAGTGGAGCTACTCCTTACATCTGGTGTCCCCAAGCAGGAGCCCCTACTTACATCTGGTGTCCGTAGCAGTGGAGCCCCTCCTTACATCTGGAGTCCACAGCAGCAGAGCACCTCCTTTCATCAGTGTCCCCATCAGCGGAGCACCTTACATCAGTGTCCCCATCAGCGGAGCCCCTCCTTACATCAGTATCCCCATCAGCGGAGCCACTTCTTACATCAGTGTCCCCATTAGCAGAGCTCCTTCTTATATCAGTGTCCCCAACAGCGGAGCCCCTCCTTACATCAGTGTCTAGAGCAGCGGAGCCCCTCTTTAAATAAGAGTCCCCATCAGCATAGCTCCTTCTTACATCAGTGTCCCTAGCAGTGGTACACCCCTCCTTACATCCATGTCCCCATCAGCGGAGCCACTCCTTACATCTGTGTCCCCATCAGCGTAGCTCCTCCTTACATCAGTGCCCCCATCAGCGGAGCCACTCCTTACTTCAGTGTCCCCATCAGCGGAGACCCTCCTTACATCAGTGTCCCCATCAGCGGAGCTCCTTACATCAATGTCCCCATCAATGGAGCTCCTTCTTACATCAGGTGCCACCGACAGAGTCCGTACTTACATTAGGTGCCCCAGCTCAGCAGAGTCCATCCTTACATCAGGTGCCCCAGCTCAGCAGAGTCCATCCTTACATCAGGTGCCCCCAGCAGAGTCCCTCCTTACATCAGGTGTCCACAGCAGGAACCCTCCGTACATTAGTGTCCCCAGCATTGGAGCCCCCCTTACATCAGTGTTCCCAACAGCGGAGCTCCTTACATCAGTGTCCCCATAAGCGGAGCTCCTCCTTATATCAGTGTGCCTAGAAGCGGAGCCCCTCCTTACATCAGTGTCCCCAGCAGCTCATCCCCTCCTTACATCTGGTGTCCCCATCAGCGGAGCCCACTATCCTCTATTACATCTGGTGTCCACATCAACAGAGCCCCTCCATCTTGTGTCCCCAGCAGCGGAGCCCCTCCTTACATCTGGTGTCCCCAGCAGTGGAGCCACTCCTTACATCTGGTGTCCCCAAGCAGGATCCCCTATTTACATCTGGCGTCCGCAGCAGTGGAGCCCCTCCTTACATCTGGAGTCCACAGCAGCAGAGCACCTCCTTTCATCAGTGTCCCCATCAGCGGAGCACCTTACATCAGTGTCCCCATCAGCGAAGCTCCTTCTTACATCAGTGTCCCTAGCAGTGGAGCCCCTCTTTACATCAGTGTCCCCATCAGCGGAGCCACTCCTTACATCAGTGTCCCCATCAGTGGAGCCCCTCCTTACATCAGTGTCCCCATCAGCGAAGCCCCTCCTTACACCAGTGTCCCCATCAGTGGAGCCCCTCCTTACAGCTAGAGCCGCTCCTTACATCAGTGTCCCCATTAGCAGAGCCCCTCCTTACATCAATGTCCACATCAGCGGAGCCCCTCCTCACATCAGTGTCTACATCAGCGGAGACCCTCCTTACATCAGTGTCCCCATCAGCGGAGCTCCTTACTTCAATGTCCTCATCAACGGAGCTCCTCCTTACATCAGGTGCCACCGGCAGAGTCCGTACTTACATCAGGTTACCCCAGCTCAGCAGAGTCCATCCTTACATCAGGTGCCCCCAGAAGAGTCCTTCCTTACATCAGGTGTCCACAGCAGGGCCCCTCCTTACATTAGTGTCCCCAGCAGTGGAGCCCCTCCTTACATCTGGAGTCCACAGCAGCAGAGCACCTCCTTTCATCAGTGTCCCCATCAGCGGAGTTCCTTCTTACATCAGTGTCCCTAGCTGTGGAGCCCCTCTTTACATCATTATCCCCATCAGCGGAGCTACTCCTTACATCAGTGTCCCCATCAGCATAGCTCCTCCTTACATCAGTGTCCCCATCAGCGGAGCCACTCCTTACATCAGTGTCCCCATCAGTGGAGCCCCTCCTTAGATCAGTGTCCCCATCAGCGAAGCCCCTCCTTACAATAGTGTCCCCATCAGTGGAGCCCCTCCTTACAGCTGGAGCCCCTCCTTACATCAGTGTTGTTGTGGAAAATTTATATTAATGTATTGTCATAAGAGTCTCCCAGTGTCTGTCCTCTTGCAGCCCGCTCTAAAGAGCTGACTGGGGTAGACTGACGCTGGTTGAGATCCATTTGGTAGTGAAAAGCTCTTTGGGGATGTAGAGAAATGTTTGCGGAGTGGGGACATGTCCGCCAGCTAAGGGCCCTTGTGCGATGCACAGAACGATCGTCTGGTGGGGGGTGTGTTCGCTCTGCAAAGACATTATCGGTTTAACGAGTGTGCTCTCATGTTGCCCCTGTGTGCCTGATCAACACATTTGTGGCCCAAGGAGTGTACGCCTGCCGATAATCTCTCGTCCACAAAGACAGTAGAATAATCCAGGTATACATTGTTCTCTGGAACAATGTATAATGGGGATTTCTATCAATGGAAATACGGGAGTCTTTTGGGTTGTTCTGGTTGGAGACAGAGTTAATGTTTGAAAGCCATGTGGCTTCTAAAAGCATGCATGCACCCAGTCTCTGCTCAGACACACCCATAAGACTCCTGTAGTCATTGTTCATTGGTTGTTGCATTTTCCTGTCTTAAATCCTTATATGGTCATTCACAGGTCACAAGCTTTGTAAGAGGTGTTTGGTTGTTGGAAGCCCAACCCTCGAGCTTTGGGACTTCCTGTTATGCTAATAAAGAGTGAGCACACGGCTGAGGAGGCAGTGTGATCTTGGAACTGGAACTGTGAGGATGTGTTGTATCTATTTGTGAGCATGGGGCACACACACCAGAGGAGGGGCTACATCAGAAGGAAAGACATATGAACAAAAGGTGAGATGCATTTATATCATTAGACGAAATTGTTATTATGATTAGAAACAGGAGATTTGGCTGTGTGCTCTGCGTACAACCAAATTTCCATAACAGTGTCCCCATTAGCAGAGCCCCTCTTTACATCAATGTCCACATCAGCGGAGCCCCTCCTCACATCAGTGTCTACATCAGCAGAGACCCTCCTTACATCAGTGTCCCCATCAGCGGAGCTCCTTACATCAATGTCCTCATCAACGGAGCTCCTCCTTACATCAGGTGCCTCCGGCAGAGTCCGTACTTACATCAGGTAACCCCAGCTCAGAAGAGTCCATCCTTACATCAGGTGCCCCCAGCAGAGTCCCTCCTTACATCAGGTGTCAACAGCAGGGCCCCTCCTTACCTTAGTGTCCCCAGCATTGGAGCCCCTCCTTACATCAGTGTCCCCATCAGCAGAGCTCCTCCTTACATCTGTCCCCATCAGCGGAGCTCCTCCTTACATCAGTGTCCCCAACAGCGGAGCTCCTTACATCAGTGTCCCCATCAGCAGAGCTCCTCCTTACATCAGTGTCCCTAGAAGCGGAGCCCCTCCTTACATCAGTGTCCCCAGAAGCTGACCCCCGCCTTACATCTGGTGTCCCCATCAGCGGAGCCCCCTATCCTCTATTACATCTGGTGTCCACATCAGCAGAGCCCCTCCATCTTGTGTCCTCAGCAGCGGAGCCCCTCGTTACATCTGGTGTCCCCAGCAGGAGCCCCTACTTACATCTGGTGTCCACAGCAGCGGAGCCCCTCCTTACATCTGGAGTCCACAGCAGAAGAGCACCTCCTTTCATCAGTGTCCCCAACAGCGGGGCCCCTCCTTACATCAGTGTCCCCATCAGCGGAGCCCCTCCTTACATCAGTATCCCAATCAGTGGAGCCACTTCTTACATCAGTGTCCCCATCAGCAGAGCTCCTTCTTATATCAGTGTCCCCAACAGCGGAGCCCCTCCTTACATCAGTGTCTAGAGCAGCGGAGCCCCTCTTTAAATAAGAGTCCCCAACAGCGAAGCCCCTCCTTACATCAGTGTACCTCTCAGTGGAGACACGCTTTACATCAGTATCCCCATCAGCGGAGCTCCTCCTTACATCTGGTGTCCCCAGCAGCAGAGCTCCTCCTTTCATAAGTGTCCCCATCAGCGGAGCCCCTCCTTACATCAGTGTCCCCATCAGCGGAGCCCCTCCTTACCTCAGTGTCCCCATCAGTGGAGCCCCTCCTTACATTAGTGGAGACCCTCCTTACATCAATGTCCCCATCAGCGGAGCTCCTCTTTACATCAGGTGCCACCGGTAGAGTCCGTACTTACATCAGGTGCCCCCAGCAGAGACCCTCCTTACATCAGGTGTCCACTGCATAGCCCCTCCTTACGTTAGTGTCCCCAGCAGCGGAGCCTCTCCTTACCTAAGTGTCCCCAGCAGTGGAGCCCCTTCTTACATCAGTGTCCAAAGCAGCGGAGCCCCTCATTACTTCAGTGTCACCAGCAGCAGAGCCCCTACTTACAACAGTGTCCCCATCAGCAGAGCCCCTCCTTACATCTGGAGTCCACACCAATGGAGCCACTCCTTACATCTGGTGTCCCCATCAGTGGACTCCCTCCTTACACATGGTGTCCCCAGCAGCAGAGCCCCTCCTTACACCAGGGTCCCCATCAGCAGATCCCCTCCTTACAACAGTGTCCCCATCAGCAGAGCCCCTCCTTACATCTGGTGTCCACACCACCAGAGCACCTCCTTACAACCGGTGTCCCCATCAGTGGATGCCCTCCTTACATCTGAAGTCCCCAGTAGCGGAGCCCCTCCTTACATCATTGGCCCCCGCAGCAGAGCTCCTCCTTACATCAGTGGCCCCATCAGCGGAGCCCCTCCTTACATAAGTGTCTCTATCAGCGGAGCTCCTTACATCAGTGTCTCCATCAGTGGAGCTCCTCCTTACATCAGTGTCCCCAGCAGTGGAGCTCCTCCTTACATCAGTGTCCCCATCAGCGAAGCCCCTCCTTACATCAGTGTCCCCATCAGCAGAACCCCACCTTACATCAATGTCCACATTAGTGGAGCCCCTCCTTACATCAGTGTCCCCATCAGCGGAGCCCCTCCTTACATCATTGGCCCCCTCAGCAGAGCTCCTCCTTACATCAGTGGCCCCATCAGCGGAGCCCCTCCTTACATAAGTGTCCCCAGCAGCGGAGCCATTCCTTACATCAGTGTCCCCATCAGTGGAGCCCCTCCTTACATCAGTGTCCCCATCAGTGAAGCCCCTCCTTACATCAGTGTCCCCATCAGTGAAGCCCCTCCTTACAGCTGGAGCCCCTCCTTACATCAGTGTCCCCATTAGCAGAGCCCCTCCTTACATCAATGTCCACATCAGCGGAGCCCCTCCTCACATCAGTGTCTACATCAGCGGAGACCCTCCTTACATCAGTGTCCCCATCATCGCTGCTCCTTACATCAATGTCCCCATCAACGGAGCTCCTCCTTACATCAGGTGCCACCTGCAGAGTCTTTACTCACATCGGGTGCCCCCAGCCCAGCAGAGTCCATCCTTACATCAGGTGCCCCCCAGCAGAGTCCCTCCTTACATCAGGTGTCCACAGAAGGGCCCCTCCTTACATTAGTGTCCACAGCATTGGAGCCCCTCCTTACATCAGTGTCCCCATCAGCAAAGCTCCTCCTTACATCAGTGTCCCCACCAGCGGAGCGCCTCCTTACATCAGTGTCCCCAACAGCGGAGCTCCTTACATCAGTGTCCCCATCAGCAGAGCTCCTCCTTATATCAGTGTCCCTAGAAGCGGAGCCCCTCCTTACATCAGTGTCCACAGCAGCTGACCCCCTCATTACATCTGGTGTCCCCATCAGAGGAGCCCCCTATCCTCTATTACATCTGGTGTCCACATCAACAGAGCCCCTCCATCTTGTGTCCCCAGCAGCAGAGCCTCTCCTTATATTTGGTGTCCCCAGCAGTGGAGCCACTCCTTACATCTGGTGTCCCCCAGCAGGAGCCCCTACTTACATCTGGTGTCCGCAGCAGCGGAGCCCCTCCTTACATCTGGAGTCCACAGCAGCAGAGTACCTCCTTTCATCAGTGTCCCCAACAGTGGGGCCCCTCCTTACATCAGTGTCCCCATCAGCGGAGCCCCTCCTTATATCAGTATCCTCATCAGCGGAGCCACTTCTTACATCAGTGTCCCCATCAGCGGAGCTACTTATTACATCAGTGTAAACATCAACGGAGACCTTCCTTGCATCAGTGTCCCCATCAGCGGAGCTTCTTACATCAGTGTCCACATCAGCGGAACCCCTCCTTACATCAGTTTTCTCAGCAGCGGAGCCCCTCCTTACATCAGTGTCCCCAACAATGGAGACCCTCCTTACATCAGTGACCCCATCAGTTTAGCCCCTCCTTACTTCAGTGTCCACATCAGCGGAGGCCCTCCTTACAACAGTGTCCCCATCATTGGAGCCCCTCCTTACATCATTGTCCCCATCAGCAGAGCTCCTTCTTACATCAGTGTCCCCAACAGCGGAGCCCCTCCTTACATCAGTGTCTAGAGCA
Source organism: Aquarana catesbeiana (assembly GCF_042186555.1). Classification (NCBI taxonomy): domain Eukaryota; kingdom Metazoa; phylum Chordata; class Amphibia; order Anura; family Ranidae; genus Aquarana; species Aquarana catesbeiana. Next base: position 189,594,504 of record NC_133329.1, on the reverse strand, counting down.
GCAGAGCCCCTCCTTAAATAAGAGTCCCCAACAGCGAAGCCCCTCCTTACATCAGTGTCCCCATCAGTGGAGCCCCTCCTTACAGCTGGAGCCCCTCCTTACATCAGTGTTGTTGTGGAAAATTTATATTAATGTATTATCATAAGAGTCTCCCAGTGTCTGTCCTCTTGCAGCCCGCTCTAAAGAGCTGACTGGGGTAGACTGACGCTGGTTGAGATCCATTTGGTAGTGAAAAGCTCTTTGGGGATGTAGAGAAATGTTTGCGGAGTGGGGACATGTCCGCCAGCTAAGGGCCCTTGTGCGATGCACAGAACGATCGTCTGGTGGGGGGTGTGTTCGCTCTGCAAAGACATTATCGGTTTAACGAGTGTGCTCTCATGTTGCCCCTGTGTGCCTGATCAACACATTTGTGGCCCAAGGAGTGTACGCCTGCCGATAATCTCTCGTCCACAAAGACAGTAGAATAATCCAGGTATACATTGTTCTCTGGAACAATGTATAATGGGGATTTCTATCAATGGAAATACGGGAGTCTTTTGGGTTGTTCTGGTTGGAGACAGAGTTAATGTTTGAAAGCCATGTGGCTTCTAAAAGCATGCATGCACCCAGTCTCTGCTCAGACACACCCATAAGACTCCTGTAGTCATTGTTCATTGGTTGTTGCATTTTCCTGTCTTAAATCCTTATATGGTCATTCACAGGTCACAAGCTTTGTAAGAGGTGTTTGGTTGTTGGAAGCCCAACCCTCGAGCTTTGGGACTTCCTGTTATGCTAATAAAGAGTGAGCACACGGCTGAGGAGGCAGTGTGATCTTGGAACTGGAACTGTGAGGATGTGTTGTATCTATTTGTGAGCATGGGGCACACACACCAGAGGAGGGGCTACATCAGAAGGAAAGACATATGATCAAAAGGTGAGATGCATTTATATCATTAGACGAAATTGTTATTATGATTAGAAACAGGAGATTTGGCTGTGTGCTCTGCGTACAACCAAATTTCCATAACAGTGTCCCCATTAGCAGAGCCCCTCCTTACATCAATGTCCACATCAGCGGAGCCCCTCCTCACATCAGTGTCTACATCAGCAGAGACCCTCCTTACATCAGTGTCCCCATCAGCGGAGCTCCTTACATCAATGTCCTCATCAACGGAGCTCCTCCTTACATCAGGTGCCTCCGGCAGAGTCCGTACTTACATCAGGTAACCCCAGCTCAGAAGAGTCCATCCTTACATCAGGTGCCCCCAGCAGAGTCCCTCCTTACATCAGGTGTCAACAGCAGGGCCCCTCCTTACCTTAGTGTCCCCAGCATTGGAGCCCCTCCTTACATCAGTGTCCCCATCAGCAGAGCTCCTCCTTACATCTGTCCCCATCAGCGGAGCTCCTCCTTACATCAGTGTCCCCAACAGCGGAGCTCCTTACATCAGTGTCCCCATCAGCAGAGCTCCTCCTTACATCAGTGTCCCTAGAAGCGGAGCCCCTCCTTACATCAGTGTCCCCAGAAGCTGACCCCCGCCTTACATCTGGTGTCCCCATCAGCGGAGCCCCCTATCCTCTATTACATCTGGTGTCCACATCAACAGAGCCCCTCCATCTTGTGTCCTCAGCAGCGGAGCCCCTCGTTACATCTGGTGTCCCCAGCAGGAGCCCCTCCTTACATCTGGAGTCCACAGCAGTAGAGCACCTCCTTTCATCAGTGTCCCCAACAGCGGGGCCCCTCCTTACATCAGTGTCCCCATCAGCGGAGCCCCTCCTTACATCAGTATCCCAATCAGTGGAGCCACTTCTTACATCAGTGTCCCCATCAGCAGAGCTCCTTCTTATATCAGTGTCCCCAACAGCGGAGCCCCTCCTTACATCAGTGTCTAGAGCAGCGGAGCCCCTCTTTAAATAAGAGTCCCCAACAGCGAAGCCCCTCCTTACATCAGTGTACCACTCAGTGGAGACACGCTTTACATCAGTATCCCCATCAGCGGAGCTCCTCCTTACATCTGGTGTCCCCAGCAGCAGAGCTCCTCCTTTCATAAGTGTCCCCATCAGCGGAGCCCCTCCTTACATCAGTGTCCCCATCAGCGGAGCCCCTCCTTACCTCAGTGTCCCCATCAGTGGAGCCCCTCCTTACATTAGTGGAGACCCTCCTTACATCAATGTCCCCATCAGCGGAGCTCCTCTTTACATCAGGTGCCACCGGTAGAGTCCGTACTTACATCAGGTGCCCCCAGCAGAGACCCTCCTTACATCAGGCGTCCACTGCATAGCCCCTCCTTACGTTAGTGTCCCCAGCAGCGGAGCCTCTCCTTACATAAGTGTCCCCAGCAGTGGAGCCCCTTCTTACATCAGTGTCCAAAGCAGCGGAGCCCCTCATTACTTCAGTGTCACCAGCAGCAGAGCCCCTACTTACAACAGTGTCCCCATCAGCAGAGCCCCTCCTTACATCTGGAGTCCACACCAACGGAGCCACTCCTTACATCTGGTGTCCCCATCAGTGGACCCCCTCCTTACACATGGTGTCCCCAGCAGCAGAGCCCCTCCTTACACCAGGGTCCCCATCAGCAGATCCCCTCCTTACAACAGTGTCCCCATCAGCAGAGCCCCTCCTTACATCTGGTGTCCACACCACCGGAGCACCTCCTTACATCCGGTGTCCCCATCAGTGGATGCCCTCCTTACATCTGAAGTCCCCAGTAGCGGAGCCCCTCCTTACATCATTGGCCCCCGCAGCAGAGCTCCTGCTTACATCAGTGGCCCCATCAGCGGAGCCCCTCCTTACATAAGTGTCTCTATCAGCGGAGCTCCTTACATCAGTGTCTCCATCAGTGGAGCTCCTCCTTACATCAGTGTCCCCAGCAGTGGAGCTCCTCCTTACATCAGTGTCCCCATCAGCGAAGCCCCTCCTTACATCAGTGTCCCCATCAGCAGAACCCCACCTTACATCAATGTCCACATTAGTGGAGCCCCTCCTTACATCAGTGTCCCCATCAGCGGAGCCCCTCCTTACATCATTGGCCCCCTCAGCAGAGCTCCTCCTTACATCAGTGGCCCCATCAGCGGAGCCCCTCCTTACATAAGTGTCCCCAGCAGCGGAGCCATTCCTTACATCAGTGTCCCCATCAGTGGAGCCCCTCCTTACATCAGTGTCCCCATCAGTGAAGCCCCTCCTTACATCAGTGTCCCCATCAGTGAAGCCCCTCCTTACAGCTGGAGCTCCTCCTTACATCAGTGTCCCCATTAGCAGAGCCCCTCCTTACATCAATGTCCACATCAGCGGAGCCCCTCCTCACATCAGTGTCTACATCAGCGGAGACCCTCCTTACATCAGTGTCCCCATCATCGGTGCTCCTTACATCAATGTCCCCATCAACGGAGCTCCTCCTTACATCAGGTGCCACCTGCAGAGTCTTTACTCACATCGGGTGCCCCCAGCCCAGCAGAGTCCATCCTTACATCAGGTGCCCCCCAGCAGAGTCCCTCCTTACATCAGGTGTCCACAGAAGGGCCCCTCCTTACATTAGTGTCCACAGCATTGGAGCCCCTCCTTACATCAGTGTCCCCATCAGCAAAGCTCCTCCTTACATCAGTGTCCCCATCAGCGGAGCGCCTCCTTACATCAGTGTCCCCAACAGCGGAGCTCCTTACATCAGTGTCCCCATCAGCAGAGCTCCTCCTTATATCAGTGTCCCTAGAAGCGGAGCCCCTCCTTACATCAGTGTCCACAGCAGCTGACCCCCTCATTACATCTGTTGTCCCCATCAGAGGAGCCCCCTATCCTCTATTACATCTGGTGTCCACATCAACAGAGCCCCTCCATCTTGTGTCCCCAGCAGCAGAGCCTCTCCTTATATTTGGTGTCCCCAGCAGTGGAGCCACTCCTTACATCTGGTGTCCCCCAGCAGGAGCCCCTACTTACATCTGGTGTGCGCAGCAGCGGAGCCCCTCCTTACATCTGGAGTCCACAGCAGCAGAGTACCTCCTTTCATCAGTGTCCCCAACAGTGGGGCCCCTCCTTACATCAGTGTCCCCATCAGCGGAGCCCCTCCTTATATCAGTATCCTCATCAGCGGAGCCACTTCTTACATCAGTGTCCCCATCAGCGGAGCTACTTATTACATCAGTGTAAACATCAACGGAGACCTTCCTTGCATCAGTGTCCCCATCAGCGGAGCTTCTTACATCAGTGTCCACATCAGCGGAACCCCTCCTTACATCAGTTTTCTCAGCAGCGGAGCCCCTCCTTACATCAGTGTCCCCAACAATGGAGACCCTCCTTACATCAGTGACCCCATCAGTTTAGCCCCTCCTTACTTCAGTGTCCACATCAGCGGAGGCCCTCCTTACAACAGTGTCCCCATCATTGGAGCCCCTCCTTACATCATTGTCCCCATCAGCAGAGCTCCTTCTTACATCAGTGTCCCCAACAGCGGAGCCCCTCCTTACATCAGTGTCTAGAGCAGCAGAGCCCCTCCTTAAATAAGAGTCCCCAACAGCGAAGCCCCTCCTTACATCAGTGTACCCATCAGTGGAGCCACTCTTTACATCAGTATCCCCATCAGCGGAGTCCCTCCTTACATCTGGTGTCCCCAGCAGCAGAGCTCCTCCTTTCATCAGTGTCCCCATCAGTGGAGCCCCTCCTTACATCTGGTGTCCACACCACCGGAGCGCCTCCTTACTTCCGGTGTCCCCATCAGTGGATCCCCTCCTTACATCTGGAGTCCCCAGTAGCAGAGCCCCTCCTTACATCATTGGCCCCCTCAGCAGAGCTCCTCTTTACATCAGTAGCCCCATCAGAGGAGCCCCTCCTTACATACGTGTTCCCATCAGCGGAGCTCCTTACATCAGTGTCCCCATCAGTGGAGCTCCTCCTTACATCAGTGTCCCCATCAGTGGAGCCCCTCCTTAAATCAGTGTCCCCATCAGCGGAGCTCCTTACATCAGTGTGCCCATCAGCAAAGCTCCTCCTTACCTCAGTGTCCCCAGCAGTGGAGCCCCTCCTTACATCAGTGGAAACCCTCCTTACATCAGTGTCCCCATCAGCTGAGCTCCTGACATCAATGTCCCCATCAGCGGAGCTCCTCCTTACATCAGGTGCCACCGGCAGAGTCTGTACTTACATCAGGTGCCCCCAGCAGAGACCCTCCTTACATCAGGTGTCCACAGCGGAGCCCCTCCTTAGGTTAGTGTACCCAGCAGTGGAGCCCCTCCTTACATCCGGTGTCCCCAGCAGCAGAGCCCCTTCTTAAAACAGTGTCCCCATCAGCAGAGCCCCTCCTTACATCTGGTGTCCACACCACCGGAGTGCCTCCTTACATCCGGTGTCCCCATCAGTGGATCCCCTCCTTACATCTGGAGTCCCCAGTAGCAGAGCCCCTCCTTACATCATTGGCCCCCTCAGCAGAGCTCCTCCTTACATCAGTGGCCCCATTAGAGGAGCCCCTCCTTACATAAGTGTCCCCATCAGCGGAGCTCCTTACATCAGTGTCCCCATCAGTGGAGCTCATCCTTACATCAGTGTCCCCATCAGTGGAGCCTCTCCTTACATCAGTGTCCCCATCATCGAAGCCCCTCCTTACATCAGTGTTCTCATCATCGGCGTCACCCCTTACATCTGGTGTTCACATCAATGGAGCCCCTCCTTACATCAGTGTCCCCAGCAGCGGAGCCCTTCCTTTCATCAGTGTCCCCATCAGTGGAGCCCCTCCTTAGATCTGGTGTCCCCAACAGTGGAGCCCCTGCTTACATCTGGTTTCCACATCAACGGAGACCCTCCTTACATATTTTGTGTCTGCAGCAGTGGATCCTCTCCTTACATCTGCTGTCCCTATCAGTGGAGCCCCTGCTTATATCAGTGTTCCCATCAGTGGAGCCCCTCCTTATATCAGTGTCCACATCAGCAGAGCCCCTCCTTACATCAGTTGCCCCATCAGCAGAGCCCCTCCTTAGATCTGGTGTCCCCAACAGTGGAGCCCCTGCTTACATCTGGTTTCCACATCAATGGAGACCCTCCTTACATATTTTGTGTCTGCAGCAGCGGAGCCTCTCCTTACATCTGCTGTCCCTATCAGCGGAGCCCCTGCTTATATCAGTGTCCCCAGCAGCGGAGTCCCTGCTTACATCAGTGTCCCCATCAGTGCACTCACTCCTTACATCTGGTGTCCCCAGCAGTGGCGCCCCTACTTACATCAGTGTCCCCATCAGCAAAGCCCCTCCTTGCAACAGATGTCCCCATTAGCGGAGCCCCTTTATACATCTGGTTCCACATCAACGGAGCCCATCCTTACATCTGGTGTCCCCAGCAGCGGAGCCCCTCCTTACATCTGGTGTCTGCAGCAGCGGAGCCCCTCCTTACATCTGGTGTCCCCAGCAGCAGAGCCCCTCCTTAGATCAGTGTCCCATTCAGTGGAGCCAATACTTACATCAGTGTCCCCATCAGCGGAGCTCCTGACATCAATGTCCCCATCAGCGGAGCTCCTCCTTACATCAGGTGCAACCGGCCGAGTCTGTACTTACATCAGGAGATCCTGACATCAATGTCCCCAGTAGCGGAGCCCCTCCTTACATCATTGGCCCCCTCAGCAGAGCTCCTCCTCACATCAGTGTCCCCATCAGTGGAGCTCCTCCTTACATCAGTGTCTCCAGCAGCAGAGCCCCTCCTTACTTCAGTGTCCCCAGCAGCTGAGCCCCTCCTTACAACAGTGTCCCCATCAGCAGAGCCCCTCCATACATCTGGTGTCCACACCAACGGAGCCACTCCTTATATCTGGTGTCCCCATCAGTGGACCTCCTCCTTACATATGATGTCCCAAGCAGTGGTGCCCCTCCTTACATCACTGTGCCCATCGGCGGAGCTCCTCCTTACATCAGTGTCCACATCAGTGCAGCCCCTCCTTACATCTGGTGTCCACACCAACAGAGCCCCTCCTTACATTTGGTTTCCTAATCAGCAGAGCCCCACCTTACATCAGTGTCCCCAGCAGCAGAGCCCCTCCTTACAACAGTTTCCCCATCAGCAGAGCCCCTCCTTACATCTGGTGTCCACAACAATGGAGCCCCTCCTTACTTCTAGTGTCCCCATCAGTGGACCCCCTCCTTACATTTGGTGTCCCCAGCAGCAGAGCCCCTCCATACATCAGTGTCCCCAGCAGTGCAGCCCCTCCTTACATCAGTGTCCCCAGCAGTGGAACCCCTCCTTACATCAGTGGAGCACCTTCTAACTTCAGTGTCCCCATTAGCGGAGCTCCTCCTTACATCAGTGTCCCCTTCAGAGGAGCCCTTCCTATCATCAGTGTCCCCATCAGCAGAGCCCCTCCTTACATTAGTGTCCCCATCAGTGGAGCTCCTTACATCAGTGTCCCCATCAGCGGAGCCACTCCTTACATCAGTGTCCCAATCAGCAGAGCCACTCCTGACATCAGTGTCCCCAGCAGCAGAGCCCGTCCTTACATCAGTGTCCCCATCAGTGGAACCCCTCCTTACATCAGTGTCCCCATCAGCGAAGCCCCTCCTTACATCAGTGTCCCCATCAGTGGAGCCCCTCCTTACATCTGGAGCCCCTCCTTACATCAGTGTCCCCATCAGCAGAGCCCATCCTTACATCAATGTCCCCATCAGCGGAGCCACTCCTTACATCAGTGTCTACATCAGCGGAGCCCCTCCTTACATCAGTGTCCCCATCAGCGGAGCCACTCCTTACATCTAGTGTCCACATCAACTGAGCCCCTCCTTACATCTGGTGTCCCCATCAGTGGACTTCCTTCTTACCTCTGGTGTCTCCAGCAGCAGAGCCCCACGTTACATCTGGTGTTCCCATCAGAGGAGTACCTTCTTACATCAGTGTCCCCATCAGCGGAGCTCCTCCTTACATCAGTGTTCCCATCAGAGGAGCCCCTCTTTACATCAGTGTCCCCATCAGCAGAGCCACTTCTTACATTAGTGTCCCCATCAGCGGAGCTCCTTACATTAGTGTCCCCATCAGCGAAGCTCCTTCTTACATCAGTGTCCCCAGCAGTGGAGCCCCTCCTTACATCAGTGTCCCCATCAGCGGAGCTCTTCCTTACATCAGTGTCCCCAGTAGCCGAGCCACTCCTTACATCAGTGTTCCCAGCAGTGGAGCCCCTCCTTACATCAGTGTCCCCATCAGTGGAGCCCCTCCTTACATCAGTGTTCCCATCAGCGAAGCCCCACCTTACATCAGTGTCCCCATCAGAGGAGCCCCTCCTTACATCTGGAGCCCATCCTTACATCAGTGTCTCCATTAGCAGAGCCCCTCCTTACATCAAAGTCCACATCAGCGGAGCCCCTCCTTACATCAGTGTCTACATCAGTAGAGACCCTCCTTACATCAGTGTCCCCATCAGCAGAGCTCATTACATCAATGTTCCCATGAGCCGAGCTCCTCCTTAAATCAGGTGCAACCGGCAGAGTCTGTACTTACATCAGGTGCCACCAGCCCAGCAGAGTCCATCCTTACATCAGGTGCCCCCAGCAGAGTCCCTCCTTACATCAGGTGTCCACAGCAGGGCCCCTCCTTACAATAGTGTCCCCAGCAGTGGAGCCCCTCCTTACATCAGTGTCCCCATCAGCAGAGCCCATCCTTACATCAATGTCCCCATCAGCGGAGCCACTCCCTACATCAGTGTCTACATCAGCGTAGCCCTTCCTTACATCAGTGTCCCCATCAGCGGAGCCACTCCTTACATCTAGCGTCCACATCAACGGAGCCCCTCCTTACATCTGGTGTCCCCATCAGTGGACTTCCTCCTTACCCCTGGTGTCTCCAGCAGCAGAGCCCCACCATACATCTGGTGTTCCCATCAGAGGAGCACCTTCTTACATCAGTGTCCCCATCAGCGGAGCTCCTCCTTACATCAGTGTTCCCATCAGAGGAGCCCCTCTTTACATCAGTGTCCCCATCAGCAGAGCCGCTTCTTACATTAGTGTCCCCATCAGCGGAGCACCTTACATCAGTGTCCCCATCAGTGAAGCTCCTTCTTACCTCAGTGCCCCCAGCAGTGGAGCCCCTCCTTACATCAGTGTCCCCATCAGCGGAGCTCTTACTTACATCAGTGTCCCCAGCAGCGGAGTCACTCCTTACATCGGTTTTCCCAGCAATGGAGCCCCTCCTTACATCAGTGTCCCTATCAGTGGAGCCCCTCCTTACATCAGTGTCCCCATCAGCGAAGCCCCTCCTTACATCAGTGTCCCCATCAGAGGAGCCCCTCCTTACATCTGAAGCCCATCCTTACATCAGTGTCCCCATTAGCAGAGCACCTCCTTACATCAAAGTCCACATCAGCGGAGCCCCTCCTTACATCAGTGTCTACATCAGTAGAGACCCTCCATACATCAGTGTCCCCATCAGTGGAGCTCCTTACATCAATGTCCCCATGAGCCGAGCTTCTCCTTACATCAGGTGCCACCGGCAGAGTCCATACTTACATCAGGTGCCACCAGCCCAGCAGAGTCCATCCTTACATCAGGTGCCCCCAGCAGAGTCCCTCCTTACATCAGGTGTCCACAGCAGGGCCCCTCCTTACAATAGTGTCCCCATCAGTGGAGCCCCTCCTTACATCAGTGTCCCCATCAGCGAAGCTCCTCCTTACATCAGTGTCCCCATTAGCAGAGCCCCACCTTACATCAATGTCCCCATCAGCGGAGCCCCTCCTTACATCAGTGTCTACATCAGCTGACCCCCTCCTTACATCAGTGTCCCCATCAGCGGAGCCACTCCTTACATCTAGTGTCCGCATCAAAGGAGCCCCTCCTTACATCTGGTGTCCCCATCAGTGGACCACCTCCTTACATCTGGCGTTCCCATCAGATGAGCACCTCCTTACATCAGTGTCCCCATCAGCGGAGCTCCTCCTTACATCAGTGTCCCCATCAGCGGAGCTCCTCCTTACATCAGTGTTCCCATCAGAGGAGCCCCTCTTTACATCAGTGTCCCCATCAGCAGAGCCACTTCTTACATTAGTGTCCCCATCAGCGGAGCTCCTTACATTAGTGTCCCCATCAGCGAAGCTCCTTCTTACATCAGTGTCCCCAGCAGTGGAGCCCCTCCTTACATCAGTGTCCCCATCAGCGGAGCTCTTCCTTACATCAGTGTCCCCAGTAGCCGAGCCACTCCTTACATCAGTGTTCCCAGCAGTGGAGCCCCTCCTTACATCAGTGTCCCCATCAGTGGAGCCCCTCCTTACATCTGGAGCCCATCCTTACATCAGTGTCTCCATTAGCAGAGCCCCTCCTTACATCAAAGTCCACATCAGCGGAGCCCCTCCTTACATCAGTGTCTACATCAGTAGAGACCCTCCTTACATCAGTGTCCCCATCAGCAGAGCTCATTACATCAATGTCTCCATGAGCCGAGCTCCTCCTTAAATCAGGTGCAACCGGCAGAGTCTGTACTTACATCAGGTGCCACCAGCCCAGCAGAGTCCATCCTTACATCAGGTGCCCCCAGCAGAGTCCCTCCTTACATCAGGTGTCCACAGCGGAGCTCCTCCTTACAATAGTGTCCCCAGCAGTGGAGCCCCTCCTTACATCAGTGTCCCCATCAGCAGAGCCCATCCTTACATCAATGTCCCCATCAGCGGAGCCACTCCCTACATCAGTGTCTACATCAGCGTAGCCCTTCCTTACATCAGTGTCCCCATCAGCGGAGCCACTCCTTACATCTAGTGTCCACATCAACGGAGCCCCTCCTTACATCTGGTGTTCCCATCAGTGGACTTCCTCCTTACCCCTGGTGTCTCCAGCAGCAGAGCCCCACCATACATCTGGTGTTCCCATCAGAGGAGCACCTTCTTACATCAGTGTCCCCATCAGCGGAGCTCCTCCTTACATCAGTGTTCCCATCAGAGGAGCCCCTCTTTACATCAGTGTCCCCATCAGCAGAGCCGCTTCTTACATTAGTGTCCCCATCAGCGGAGCACCTTACATAAGTGTCCCCATCAGTGAAGCTCCTTCTTACCTCAGTGCCCCCAGCAGTGGAGCCCCTCCTTACATCAGTGTCCCCATCAGCGGAGCTCTTACTTACATCAGTGTCCCCAGTAGCGGAGTCACTCCTTACATCAGTTTTCCCAGCAATGGAGCCCCTCCTTACATCAGTGTCCCTATCAGTGGAGCCCCTCCTTACATCAGTGTCCCCATCAGCGAAGCCCCTCCTTACATCAGTGTCCCCATCAGAGGAGCCCCTCCTTACATCTGAAGCCCATCCTTACATCAGTGTCCCCATTAGCAGAGCACCTCCTTACATCAAAGTCCACATCAGCGAAGCCCCTCCTTACATCAGTGTCTACATCAGTAGAGACCCTCCATACATCAGTGTCCCCATCAGTGGAGCTCCTTACATCAATGTCCCCATGAGCCGAGCTTCTCCTTACATCAGGTGCCACCGGCAGAGTCCATACTTACATCAGGTGCCACCAGCCCAGCAGAGTCCATCCTTACATCAGGTGCCCCCAGCAGAGTCCCTCCTTACATCAGGTGTCCACAGCAGGGCCCCTCCTTACAATAGTGTCCCCATCAGTGGAGCCCCTCCTTACATCAGTGTCCCCATCAGCGAAGCTCCTCCTTACATCAGTGTCCCCATTAGCAGAGCCCCACCTTACATCAATGTCCCCATCAGTGGAGCCCCTCCTTACATCAGTGTCTACATCAGCTGACCCCCTCCTTACATCAGTGTCCCCATCAGCGGAGCCACTCCTTACATCTAGTGTCCGCATCAAAGGAGCCCCTCCTTACATCTGGTGTCCCCATCAGTGGACCCCCTCCTTACATCTGGCGTTCCCATCAGATGAGCACCTCCTTACATCAGTGTCCCCATCAGCGGAGCTCCTCCTTACATCAGTGTCCCCATCAGAGGAGCCCCTCTTTACATCAGTGTCCCCACCAGCAGAGCCGATTCTTACATCAGTGTCTCCATCAGCGGAGCACCTTACATCAGTATCCCCATTAGGGAAGCTCCTTCTTACATTAGTGTCCCTAGCAGTGGAGACCCTCCTTACATTAGTGTCCCCATCAGCGGAGCAACTCCTTACATCAGTGTCCCCATCAGCGTAGCTCCTCCTTACATCAGTGTCCCCAGCAGTGGAGCCACTCCTTACATCAGTGTCCTCATCAGCGAAGCCCCTCCTTACATCAGTGTCCCCATCAGTGGTGCCCCACCTTACAGCTGGAGCCCATCCTTACATCAGTGTCCCCATTAGCAGAGTCCCTCCTTACATCCATGTCCACATCAGCGGAGCCCCTCCTCACATTAGTGTCTACATCAGCGGAGCTCCTTACATCAATGTCCCCATCAACGGAGCTCCTCCTTACATCAGGTGCCACCGGCAGAGTCCGTACTTACATCAGGTGCCCCCAGCCCAGCAGAGTCCATCCTTACATCAGGTGCCCCAGCAGAGTCCCTCCTTACATCAGGTGTCCACAGCAGGGCCCCTCCTTACATTAGTGTCCTAATCAACGGAGCTCCTCCTTACATCAGTGTCCCTAGCAGCGGAGCCCCTATTTACATCAGTGTCCCCAGCAGCTGACCCCCTCCTTACATCTGGTGTCTGCAGCAGTGGAGCCCCTCCTTACATCTGGAGTCCACAGCAGCAGAGCACCTCCTTTCATCAGTGTCCCCAACAGTGGGGCCCCTCCTTACATCAGTGTCCCCATCAGCGGAGCCCCTCCTTACATCAGTATCCCCATCAGCGGAGCCACTTCTTACATCAGTGTCCCCAGCAGCGGAGCTACTTCTTACATCAGTGTAAACATCAGCGGAGACCTTCCTTGCATCAGTGTCCCCATCAGCGGAGCTCCTTACATCAGTGTCCACATCAGCGGAGCCCCTCCTTACATCAGTATCCCCAGCAGCGGAGCCCCTCCTTACATCAGTGTCCCCAACAAAGGAGCCCCTCCATCTTTATGCCCCCAGCAGTGGAGCCCCTACTTACATCTGGTGTCCGCAGCAGCGGAGCCCCTCCTTACATCTGGAGTCCACAGCAGCAGAGCACCTCCTTTCATCAGTGTCCCCAACAGTGGAGCCCTTCCTTACATCAGTATCCCCCTCAGCAGAGCCACTTCTTACATCAATGTCCCCATGAGCCGAGCTTCTCCTTACATCAGGTGCCACCGGCAGAGTCCGTACTTACATCAGGTGCCACCAGCCCAGCAGAGTCCATCCTTACATCAGGTGCCCCCAGCAGAGTCCCTCCTTACATCAGGTGTCCACAGAAGGGCCCCTCCTTACAATAGTGTCCCCATCAGTGGAGCCCCTCCTTACATCAGTGTCCCCATCAGCGAAGCCCCTTCTTACATCAGTGTCCCCATTAGCAGAGCCCCACCTTACATCAATGTCCCCATCAGCGGAGCCCCTCCTTACATCAGTGTCTACATCAGCTGACCCCCTCCTTACATCAGTGTCCCCATCAGCGGAGCCACTCCTTACATCTAGTGTCCGCATCAAAGGAGCCCCTCCTTACATCTGGTGTCCCCATCAGTGGACCCCCTCCTTACATCTGGTGTTCCCATCAGATGAGCACCTCCTTACATCAGTGTCCCCATCAGCGGAGCTCCTCCTTACATCAGTGTCCCCATCAGAGGAGCCCCTCTTTACATCAGTGTCCCCACCAGCAGAGCCAATTCTTACATCAGTGTCTCCATCAGCGGAGCACCTTACATCAGTGTCCCCATTAGGGAAGCTTCTTCTTACATCAGTGTCCCTAGCAGTGGAGACCCTCCTTACATTAGTGTCCCCATCAGCGGAGCCACTCCTTACATCAGTGTCCCCATCAGCGTAGCTCCTCCTTACATCAGTGTCCCCAGCAGTGGAGCCACTCCTTACATCAGTGTCCCCTTCAGTGGAGCCCCTCCCTACATCAGTGTCCCCATCAGCGAAGCCCCTCCTTACATCAGTGTCCCCATCAGTGGTGCCCCACCTTACAGCTGGAGCCCCTCCTTACATCAGTGTTCCCATTAGCAGAGCCCCTCCTTACATCCATGTCCACATCAGCGGAGCCCCTCCTCACATTAGTGTCTACATCAGCGGAGCTCCTTACATCAATGTCCCCATCAACGGAGCTCCTCCTTACATCAGGTGCCACCGGCAGAGTGCATACTTACATCAGGTGCCCCCAGCCCAGCAGAGTCCATCCTTACATCAGGTGCCCCAGCAGAGTCCCTCCTTACATCAGGTGTCCACAGCAGGGCCCCTCCTTACATTAGTGTCCTCATCAACGGAGCTCCTCCTTACATCAGTGTCCCTAGCAGCGGAGCCCCTATTTACATCAGTGTCCCCAGCAGCTGACCCCCTCCTTACATCTGGTGTCCGCAGCAGCGGAGCCCCTCCTTACATCTGGAGTCCACAGCAGCAAAACACCTCCTTTCATCAGTGTCCCCAACAGTGGGGCCCCTCCTTACATCAGTGTCCCCATCAGCGGAGCCCCTCCTTACATCAGTATCCCCATCAGCGGAGCCACTTCTTACATCAGTGTCCCCAGCAGCGGAGCTACTTCTTACATCAGTGTAAACATCAGCGGAGACCTTCCTTGCATCAGTGTCCCCATCAGCGGAGCTCCTTACATCAGTGTCCACATCAGCGGAGCCCCTCCTTAATCAGTATCCCCAGCAGCGGAGCCCCTCCTTACATCAGTGTCCCCAACAAAGGAGCCCCTCCATCTTTATGCCCTCAGCAGTGGAGCCCCTACTTACATCTGGTGTCCGCAGCAGCGGAGCCCCTCCTTACATCTGGAGTCCACAGCAGCAGAGCACCTCCTTTCATCAGTGTCCCCAACAGTGGAGCCCCTCCTTACATCAGTATCCCCCTCAGCAGAGCCACTTCTTACAGCAGTGTCCCCAGCAGTGGAGCTACTTCTTACATCAGTGTAAACATCAGCGGAGACCTTCCTTACATCAGTATCCCCATCAGCGGAGCCACTTCTTACATCAGTGTCCCCAGCAGCGGAGCTACTTCTTACATCAGTGTAAACATCAGCGGAGACCTTCCTTGCATCAGTGTCCCCATCAGCGGAGCTCCTTACATCAGTGTCCACATCAGCGGAGCCCCTCCTTACATCAGTATCCCCAGCAGCGGAGCCCTTCCTTACATCAGTGTCCCCAACAAAGGAGCCCCTCCATCTTTATGCCTTCAGCAGTGGAGCCCCTACTTACATCTGGTGTCCGCAGCAGCGGAGCCCCTCCTTACATCTGGAGTCCACAGCAGCAGAGCACCTCCTTTCATCAGTGTCCCCAACAGTGGAGCCCCTCCTTACATCAGTATCCCCCTCAGCAGAGCCACTTCTTACAGCAGTGTCCCCAGCAGTCGAGCTACTTCTTACATCAGTGTAAACATCAGCGGAGACCTTCCTTGCATCAGTGTCCCCATCAGCGGAGCTCCTTACATCAGTGTCCACATCAGCGGAGCCCCTCCTTACATCAGTATCCCCAGCAGCGGAGCCCCTTCTTACATCAGTGTCCCCAACAATGGAGCCCCTCCTTACATCAGTGTCCCCATCAGCGGAGCCCCTCCTTACATCAGTGTCCCCATTAGCGTAGCCCCTCCTTACTTCAGTGTCCACATCAGCGGAGGCCCTCCTTACAACAGTGTCCCCATCAGCGAAGCCCCTCCTTACATCAGTGTCCCCATCAGTGGAGCCCCTCCTTACAGCTGGAGCCCCTCCTTACATCAGTGTCCCTATTAGCAGAGCCCCTCCTTACATCAATGTCCACATCAGCGGAGCCCCTCCTCACATCAGTGTCTACATCAGCGGAGCTCCTTACTTCAATGTACACATCAACGGAGCTCCTCCTTACATCAGGTGCCACCGGCAGAGTCCGTACTTACATCAGGTGCCCCCAGCCCAGCAGAGTCCATCCTTACATCAGGTGCCCCAGCAGAGTCCCTCCTTACATCAGGTGTCCACAGCAGGGCCCCTCCTTACATTAGTGTCCACAGCATTGGAGCTCCTCCTTACATCAGTGTCCCCATCAGCAGAGCTCCTCCTTACATCAGTGTCCCCAACAGCGGAGCTCCTTACATCAGTGTCTCCATCAGCGGAGCTCCTCCTTAGATCAGTGTCCCTAGCAGCGGAGCCCCTATTTACATCAGTGTCCCCAGCAGCTGACCCCCTCCTTACATCTGGTGTCCCAATCAGCGGAGCCCCCTATCCTCTATTACATCTGGTGTCCACATCAACAGAGCCCCTCCATCTTTATGCCCCCAGCAGTGGAGCCCCTACTTACATCTGATGTCCGCAGCAGCGGAGCCCCTCCTTACATCTGGAGTCCACAGCAGCAGAGCACCTACTTTCATCAGTGTCCCCAACAGTGGGGCCCCTCCTTACATCAGTGTCCCCATCAGCGGAGCCCCTCCTTACATCAGTATCCCCATCAGCGGAGCCACTTCTTACATCAGTGTCCCCAGCAGCGGAGCTACTTCTTACATCAGTGTAAACATCAGCGGAGACCTTCCTTGCATCAGTGTCCCCATCAGCGGAGCTCCTTACATCAGTGTCCCCAGCAGCGGAGCTACTTCTTACATCAGTGTAAACATCAGCGGAGACCTTCCTTACATCAGTATCCCCAGCAGCGGAGCCCCTCCTTACATCAGTGTCCCCAACAACAGAGCCCCTCCTTACATCAGTGTCCCCATCAGCGGAGCCCCTCCTTACATCAGTGTCCCCATCAGCGTAGCCCCTCCTTACTTCAGTGTCCACATCAGCGGAGGCCCTCCTTACAACAGTGTCCCCATCATTGGAGCCCCTCCTTACATCATTGTCCCCATCAGCAGATCTCCTTCTTACATCAGTGTCCCCAACAGCGGAGCCCCTCCTTATATCAGTGTCTAGAGCAGTGGAGCCCCTCCTTAAATAAGAGTCTCCAACAGCGGAGCCCCTCCTTACATCGGTGTACCCATCAGTGGAGCCACTCTTTACATCAGTATCCCCATCAACGGAGCCCCTCCTTACATCTGGTGTCCCCAGCAGCAGAGCTCCTCCATTCATAAGTGTCCCCATCAGCGGAGCCCCTCCTTACATCAGTGTCCCCATCAGCTGAGCCCCTCCTTACCTCAGTTTCGCCATCAGTGGAGCCCCTCCTTACATCAGTGGAGACCCTCCTTACATCAGTGTCCCCATCAGCAGAGCTCCTGACATCAATGTCCCCATCAGCGGAGCTCCTCCTTACATCAGGTGCCACCGGCAGAGTCCGTACTTACATCAGGTGCCCCCAGCAGAGACCCTCCTTACATCAGGTGTCTACAGCGGAGCTCCTCCTTACGTTAGTGTCCCCAGCAGCGGAGCCCCTCCTTACATAAGTGTCCCCAGCAGTGGAGCCCTTCTTACATCAGTGTCCCAATTAGCGGAGCCCCTCCTTACTTCAGTGTCACCTGCAGCAGAGCCCCTACTTACAACAGTGTCCCCATCAGCAGAGCCCCTCCTTACATCTGGAGTCCACACCAATGGAGCCACTCCTTACATCTGGTGTCCCCATCAGTTGACCCCCTCCTTACATATGGTGTCCCCAGCAGTGGAGCTCCTCCTTACACCAGGGTCTCCATCAGCGGAGCTCTTTCTTACATCTGGTGTCCACACCAACGAAGCCCCTTCCTAAATCTGGTGTCCCCATCAGTGGACCCCCTCCTTACATCCATTGTCCCCAGCAGCAGGGTCCCTCCTTACATTAGTGTCTCCAGCAGCAGAGCCCCTCCTTACAACAGTGTCCCCATCAGCAGAGCCCCTCCTTACATCAGGTGTCCACACCACCGGAGCGCCTCCTTACATCCGGTGTCCCCATCAGTGGACCCCCTCCTTACATCTTGAGTCCCCAGTAGCGGAGCCCCTCCCTACATCATTGGCCCCCTCAGCGGAGCTCCTCCTTATATCGGTGGCCCCATCAGCATAGCCTCTCCTTACATAAGTGTCCCCATCAGCGGAGCTCCTTACGTCAGTGTCTCCATCAGTGGAGCTCCTCCTTACATCAGTGTCCCCAGCAGTGGAGCCCGTCCTTACATCAGTGTCCCCATCAGTGGAGCCCCTCCTTACATCAGTGTCCCCATCAGCGAAGCCCCTCCTTACATCAGTGTCCCCATCAAAAGATCCCCTCCTTACATCAATGTACCCATCAGCGGAGCCCCTCCTTACATCAGTGTCTACATCAGCGGAGCCCCTCCTTACATCAGTGTCCCCATCAGCGGAGCCACTCCTTACATCTAATGTCCGCATCAACGGAGCCCCTCCTTACATCTGGTGTCCCCATCAGTGGACCCTCTCCTTACATCTGGTGTTCCCATCAGAGGAGCACCTTCTTACATCAATGTCCCCATCAGCGGAGCTCCTCCTTACATCAGTGTCCCCATCAGCGGAGCCACTCCTTACATCTAGTGTCCGCCTCAACGGATCCCCTCCTTACATCTGTTGTCCCCATCAGTGGACCCCCTCCTTACATCTGGTGTTCCCATCAGAGGAGCATCTGCTTACATCAGTGTCCCCATCAGTGGAGCTCCTCCTTACATCAGTGTCCTCATCAGAGGAGCCCCTCTTTACATCAGTGTCCCCAACAGCAGAGCCGCTTCTTACATCAGTGTCCCCATCAGCGGAGCTGCTTACATCAGTGTCCCCATCAGGGAAGCTCCTTCTTACATCAGTGTCCCTAGCAGTGGAGCCCCTCCTTACATCAGTGTCCACATCAGCGGAGCCACTCCTTACATCAGTGTCCCCATCAGTGTAGCTCCTCCTTACATCAGTGTCCCCAGCAGCGGAGCCACCCCTTACATCAGTGTTCTCAGCAGTGGAGCCCCTCCTTACATCAGTGTCTCCAGCAGCTGAGCCCCTTTTTACATCAGTGTCCCCAGCAGTGGAGCCCTTCCTTACATTGGTGTCCCCAGCAGCGGGGCCCCTCCTTACATCAGTGTCGCCAGCAGCGGAGACCCTCCTTATATCTGTCATAGAAATTTGGCTATAAGCAGAGCACACAGCCAAATCTCTTGAGTCTAATAATAATAACAATTTTGTCTATTGATATAAATGCATCTCACCTTTTGATCGTATGCCATCCTCTGGTGTAGCCCATCCTTTGGTGTGTGCCCCATCCTCAGAAACAGACACAACACATGCTCACGTTATCAGCTCCAAACAAGCTCTGCCAGCCAGCCTCCTCTCAGCTGCCAGTGAGCAACTTTTTTAGCATATCAACAGGAAGTCCCAAAGCTTGAGGGTTGGGCTTCCAACAGCCAAACACCTCTTATAAAGCTTGTGACCTCACAAGAAATGAACACAGGATGTGAATGACCATATAAGGATTTAACAACACAACAAAATACATACAACCAAATGACGATGACTAGAGTTCCTCATGGATGGTAGATTATCTGCAGGTGTATGTCATGGCACCCCAAACATGTTGATCAGGCATACCAGAGGTGACAAGAGCAAACAACCGCTAAACCGATAATGTCTTGCAGTGCGAACACTCCCCCACCAGAAGATCGTTCTCTGCATTCCACAGGGGCCCTTTGCTGGTGGACATGTCCTCTCTCTCCGCAAACACCTCTCTCCAAACACCAGGAAGTTTTCCACTATCTAACAGGTCTCAACCAGCATCAGTCTGCCCCAGTCAGCTCTTCAGAGCGGGCTGCGAGAGAGCAGACACGGAGACTATCATGACAATACATTAACATAAAATTTTCCACAATAGTCCCTCCTCTTGTCATATGATCCCTTGTGTCCCTCGATAAATCCTGATCTTCTTCTTAGTCCATAAAAAGTAAAACACGGCTTGACATGTAGACTCTGTTGGAGATGGCATGGTGAGCTGTAGTTAGTCGCCGGTCGTTCTGGGATCCTCTGTGTCTTGTACGTGGGTCGGGCTTCGGGGCATCTCATCAGGGAAGATGTGGTCATCTGCTCAGGCTCTGGTCACGCGTCCAATCAGGCAACAGGAGCACCTCATCACGGCATATAGAAGGAATAGAAACCAAAACAACATGAGTATATATACCCCTACTTCCTTCACTATGATCCGCTGTAAAATAAAAATTAAATCCCCAATGATTCCCAGACCCTTAAAAAGGATTCCAACCTTCACTAGCTATAGCTCTGGCTTTGCCTTGTAGGGATCTAAACCTTATCCATATGGGCCTGAACTTCATCACTACTATCCCTGATCCAGATATAACAATCTTTACTTATGAATTCCCAGAAACCATTGGACTATGGGAACTTCCTTGCAGCTTCAACAGTTACATGCAAGTGTTTCATAAGCTCAAGCCCCCACCGTGTACAAGCAATTCCCTTCCAGCTGTCCCTGCCATTCTTACCTTTTCTCGCGCCATGAGATCCTCACGATCGGGCGTGACATAAGATGCTGGGACGAGTTTCACCAGCACACATGAACCTCTTGCCTTAGGGGAATTACCTTATAAGCTGTAGATCCGCATTAATACCAAACTACAATTGAAGCACACTTGTGGGCTACCTAGTTATCCCGATACCAAAGCTGGCAAGATCCAGAGCTATTGTTAAAATTACAGTATAATTAATTTTACGCTCTAGAAATGTTTTAAGTTCCTTTGACAGGTGTCTGTTTGGATTTTACTAGTCTGTCAAAACTCCTCACACCAATATGAACGTCACATATAGCATGTAACACTGTCATCGCTGGGGCACTAGTACCCGACCATGTGTCCTGTTCTCTTTCTTAGCTAGTTGGGATGCTTTTCATCGTTACCCTTGCCAAAATGTATTAAACAAAAAATATAAATTAACGAAGATACTTCTCTACTCTTTGTGGTTGATCCGCTTCTTGCAGTGGCTGGCGTGGTCTTATCCCTCAAGCTTCTTTACAATGACCCAGTCACCTGGTTGGAAAGAATGTAAACTGATTATTCTGTCAGGGTCCAGGATGGACTCGTGAACCCTGTGGTGGACCTTTTGAAATTCATGTTACAGTGATTGCACCCACCCCATCAGCTAAGAATGTAGGTGACAGCTAATGAGGAAAGTACAACTCTGTTTTTGGTTGACCTCCAAACAAACCTCATATGACAATAACCCAGACATCGGGACTGTGGTCACTGCATAACCTGTGCGTGGCTTACCATCTGGGGTGTAATACCTGGAACCAGTGACAAAAAGGTTCTTAGCATCTGGGATGGGAGCCTCTTTCACCAGACTGCTGCTTGCTGATTCAAATTCTATCAAAGAAAGACAGTCTTGGCACAAACTTGGTTAGAATTACAAAGGTTAGTATTATTGGTTTGAAAAATTGTCATTCTCACCACTCTCATCCCCCCTTTTCTTCCCTCCTCTTTACAAACTGGAAGAAGACATGCAGGGTTTAGAATGGTGCAGAATAAAACAGTGAAATAGCCTATGATACTTTTACCTTCTTATACACCTGTACACACACTTTCAGAAACTCTTTGGACCTGAAAAGATACTTATAAACAAAAGTTATTAACTCTATCCTTCAAAGAATGTTAAACAATACAACATTCGTGTAAATTGGCAAATTGTCACTTGACATTCCACAAAACCGATAATAACTAAACCCTCTGTAAATCTTACTTTCACATTTTTTTACTAAAATACAACAGCCACGACACGCAAGAGGGCTGTCGCGGTAGGTTCAAACATCTTGTTACCACATACAAACAATGAGACAAAGACAAACATTTAGATACAAATGTGGGGGAGATATTTCATAGTTCCCAAAAACGAAAATGAAAAAAATAAAAACGACCAAATGAAATGCTGCCTTCACTCTTTTAGTGATAGAAAAAGAATACAATTTGAAAAGCACGAGAGCATTTCAAAATCTTTGCATGGACCAGCCACACAAAGTTCAGAAACAGGCCTGTGTATTTTTAATCACACAAACGTGTACTACGCATCTATCAACTCACTGAACATTACAGATTTCTGAAGCCACAGCTGAACTACTTCCAAGGTATTTTTATTCTGGGGTCTTGTACCTCCAGACATCAAAAGTACCTTCCAAAGGATTACACCTTACTGTACCCTCTGACCATATCTGCCAATCTTTAAGGGGTCTCATGTTCGGAGCCCTAAACCAGATCTCATGTGAAGTGCAGCTGTCTGACTGGTGTGGAGCCTCATTTTTTTCCTCCAAGGCATGGACCATCATTACCCATGACGATTCGAATCGCTTTTGACAGTCCCTGCGTCCAGGGCACCCTTGCAATAGTTTTCGGATCAGTACTGCTTAGTGACTATTTTTACAGTACTGGCACCAGACGTTCTCCGATTATTTTGCACGGCCTCCCGGTGTGCTAGCGTACTAATCCTCACATTTACATGCTCTACAACCGGCTATCGGCAGCCCTATAAATGTGTTGTCAGACAAACTACAAAGCACCATGAAATCTCCACTATTCAAAACAAAAACAATATTATGGCTTCTATCTGTACCTAGATATTACAACAATAACTTGGATGCCTCCTGTTTGCTCTCTCCTTCCAAACACAAGTCAAAAGACCCCAAGCCCCTTCCACCAACTTCCTGTTGCACACCTGAGTAGGAAGAGGGAGGGGGAGGGGAAGCCTTGAATAGCTTCATATTTTGTCTATCAAGACATTTAGAAAAATCTATGGCTAACATCAACAAAAAAATAAAAACTTTAGTCCAGGAGTGGGTGGAATAAGCCCCCATATTGCAAATGGGAGGGAATCCCCCTTGACTCACATATCCCCTGGGAAGTCAAACCACAAGTTTGAGACCGAAATACCACACAACAGTGTAACAAAAGCCAAAAACTGAAACTCCTGCAAAAAGACGGCTGAAGGAGTTCAACCAAAGTCTTTTCCCTTCCACTGCAAGCCACAAACAAAATGGCGCCATTAACACATGAAATTTAGTTGTTGATCCCGCCAAAATCGAGATTTCTTCACTAGAAACATAAATGATTCTACTGGAAATGGAATTCAGTACAAAACCAGAGATATTTCGCTCAAGACTAAAATCAGCAGAAACAAAAAGGCAGTTGCAGCAATCAAAAATCGGTCCACGGCAAAATGGTGAATGAAACCCGGACTACAGAAAAATGGCCGACATTAACAAATGACAAGACAAACCAGGATTTCTTCCTACTAAAACTGACTATACAATTGAGACACCAATTTTAACACTTATCCCTAGACAAACACTTTAGGCTATGTCAATAATGGCCTATACTGAAATATAGGCATATTTAACTAAACAATATTGGGTGGCACAGTGGTGTAGTGGTTAGCACCCCCGCCCAGCAGCAAAAGGGCAGCTGGCTTGATTTCCAAACATGACACCACCCGCCCGGTCTCTGCATGTCCTCCCTGCGCCTGCGTGGGTCTCCTCCGGGCACTCCGGTTTCCTCCCACACTCCAAAGACATGCTGGCAGGCCAATTGGCCTCCTTCCAAAATTGGCCCTAGTACATGAATGCAAACCGGGGACCCCGGACTGCGGGCTCCCTGAGGGCAGGGACCGACGTGAGCATGCAATGCATGTGTGGAGCCCTGCACAAACTGATGGTGCTATATGGGTACCTTTAAACAAATATGAGCATCTCAATGAGACACAATGCACAGGGACAACAGCAGACACACACCCACACTCACTCAGGCCGAACTGGATGGACTGGTGTCTCCACCCAACCCCACCAACCATGCAATTATGTAATATATCCAAAACGCTAAAGTTACATAAAACATGAAATAAAACGTCTTAAACAATACACTCTTGTCGCAAATACAACACAATATTTGACTCTGAGAGTTAGAACTTCCCCCATGCTATTACCTAGAAACCTGAGACCCCCCCCCCCCGGGTGTAAACAGCTCCTATTGTGATGTCCCAACAATGCATGGGCACTTGGATATGCAACAGGCATTTCAACTTAAAACCAATATTCAATACAGAAAACGCAATAGTTTCCTTGAAAAGTATGTAAACAGTACAAAAATAGAATTCACAAAATGGTGCCTAGAAGAAGCCAGATTGTAGCTTATAGCACATGGCTTTGCACACACAAAGGAATACACAATGGAGCAGCTTCCCCTGTAGGATGGCCCACAGGTCTTCAAAATGGCCACCGATCCACATGGTGACTCCAACAAAAACCAGACCCTAACAAAATGGCGCATTTTTCCGCCAAAACTGAAATTCAATACCAAGATGGATAAACATTTCAAAGTTCACACACAAAGGAATAGAAAATGGCCGACCGTAGTCACATGGCAGACAACAACAAAAGAACAAAAGGAAATAGCAGACAAAAAACATTTTCCTGCCAAAACCAAAAATTTCTCCCCCAAAAATTACACATTTGAGATACTAAATGAACACTTAGACAAACATTTAAAAGTGTTAAAGTTACGAACAAAAACACAACTTAGGAACACATGGTAGATGAAATCTGGACCACAGCAAGATGGCCGATAATAAAAAGACCACCTAAAAACACAAACACACAGCTGCAACATACCCTCTCCTCTCAAACTAATCAGCTTTCACAGGAACAAGACATTAAGAGGTACAAACAGTGATGCTTCCCTGTTCTTTTCATCTCAAAACAAAACCTTTCTATTGTCGACAGGGAGCAGCAAACTTTCACCATTGTAAAATGCTTGGCCCCCCTCCTCCGGTAAAACTCATGGCATCTTCATGAAAAGATTCAGCTACTTACAAAACTGCACAGAACACACACACATCCCATGTTGCAAATAATCCCAATTCATACATTTCTATTTCTCATATACTTATTACAAACTTGTTACACAGCATACAATTACTTACACATACAGCCTCCTTGCACAAACATTCGAGATACAAATCACACGCACACACACACACACACACGCAGGCACACACCAGACATACAATCAAACTTCCAGCATTATTTCAAAAGACGAAAAATGTGTTCTTTTCGCGAAGCAGACCCTCCCCAGCACATCTTAATGATCCGATTCTGAAGGAGGTTCTGTTCACTCCTACGTTCTGACTCGCCAAGCTGTCATAGAAATTTGGCTATACGCAGAGCACACAACCAAATCTCTTGTTTCTAATAATAATAACAATTTAGTCTAATGATATAAATGCATCTCACCTTTTGATCGTATGCCATCCTCTGGTGTAGCCCATCATCTGGTGTGTGCCCCATCCTCACAAACAGACACCACACATGCTCACGTTATCAGCTCCAACATTGCTCTGCCAGCCAGCCTCCTCTCAGCTGCGAGTGAGCCACTTTATTAGCATATCAACAGGAAGTCCAAAAGCTCGAGGGTTGGGCTTCCAACAGCCAAACACCTCTTACAAAGCTTGTGACCTCACAAGAAATGAACACAGGATGTAAATGACCATATAAGGATTTAACAACACAACAAAATACAAACAACCAAATGACAATGACTAGAGTTCCTCATGGATGGGAGATTATCTGCAGGTGTACGTCATGGCACCCCAAACATGTTGATCAGGCATACCAGGGGTGACAAGAGCAAACAACCGCTAAACCAATAATGTCTTTGCAGAGCGAACACACCCCCACCAGAAGATCGTTCTGTGCATTCCACAGGGGCCCTTTGCTGGCGGACATGTCCTCTCTCCGCAAACACCTCTCCAAACACCAGGAAGTTTTCCACTACCTAACAGGTCTCAACCAGTGTCAGTCTGCCCCAGTCAGCTCTTCAGAGCGGGCTGCGAGAGAGCAGACACTGGGAGACTCTTATGACAATACATTAACATAAAATTTTCCACAACACATCAGTGTCCCCATCAGCGGAGCCACTACTTACATCTGGTGTCCACATCAATGGAGCCCCTCCTTACATCTGTGTCCCCATCAGAGGAGCACCTCTTTACATCAGTGTTCCCATCAGCGGAGCAACTTCTTACATATGTGTCTCCATCAGAGTAGCCCCTCCATACATCAGTGTCCGCATCAGCAGAGCACCTCCTTAAATCAGTGTTCCCATCAGCGAAGCTCCTCCTTACATCAGGTGTCCCCAGCAGAGCCCCTCCTTACAGCAGATGGCCCCAGCAGCAGAGCCCCTCCTTACATCATTGTCCCCAGCAGCAGAGCCCCTCCTTACATCTAGTGTCCTCAGCAGCGGAGGCCGTCATTACATCTGGTGTCTGCAGCAGCGGAGCCCCTCCTTACATCTGGTGTCCCCATCAGCGACAGCCCTCCTTACATCAGTGTCCCCATCAGCGAATCCCCTCCTTACATCAGTGTCCCCATCAGCAGAGCCCCTCCTTACATCAATTTCCCTATCAGCGGAGCCCCTCCTTAAATCAGTGTCTTCATCAGCGGGGACCCTCCTTACAAGAGTGTCCCCATCAGCGGAGCTCCTCACGTCAATGTCCCCATTAGCGCAGCTTCCCCTTACATCAGGTGCCACCGGCAGAGTCAATACCTACATCAGGTGTCCCCAACCCAGCTGTCAGGGTACCACTGGCGCCAGACCTGGGCGTTTGCATGTGCCTATGCGCCGGCGCGCTCCGGTACGAACCTTGCAGCAAGTTCCTGTTGTTTCCAGGCATTAGCGTGGCGCTCGGGCGCGCGCGGGTACGCGGCGCTTGTGCGCACGCGCATGCACGTGCGCGCGTACGGACGTGCGCGCGTTAGCGCCGGTTTGGCACCAAAGTGCACATAAAAGTTCCCCTGTGCCTCTGGCACATTGCTGCTTCGTCTCAGCTCTGTGATTCCTGTAAATCTGCACCCGATTGATCGTTACCTATCTGACCCCGCTTGTCTGACCATCCGTCCCGCTCCCATCCAACCCGGCTTGCCTGACTACTCTACTGCTGCTGCCTGATACCGTTGCTGACCTCTGCCTGCCTACCGACTCTGCCTCTGCCTGCTGTTATTGCCTGTCTCATACCCCTGCTGACCCGGACTGTCTGACCCTGCTTGTGCCTGCTGTTGTTCTTACTGTTGCACCTTCAGCTTCAGCTCCAGTGATCTCTGCACCTCCAGTGTTTCAGCTTGCTGCCTCCAGTCTCCATCTGATCTGCAGTCCAGCCATCCCTGTGGGATCTCTCATCACTTCAGCATCAGAGACTCTGCTCAACAGGCACTCCTACCCCACTGTGCTCAGGAGACCACTGTCCCCACTCCAGTGGCTCCTGAACCAGCTTTGTATGAGAGGTCTTCTCCTACAAGTCAGGCTCTACTACCAGGTACCTAACACCAGCAGAGTCTATCCTTACATCAGGTGCCCCCAGCAGAGTCCCTCCTTACATCAGGTGTCCCCAGCGGAGCCCCTCCATACATTAGTGTTCCCAGCAGCGGAGCACCTCCTTACATCAGTGTCCTCATCAGCAGAGCCCCTCCTTACATCTGGGGTCCACATGAACGAAGCCCCTCCTTACATCCGGTGTCCCCATCAGTGGATCCATCAGCGGAGCTCCTTACATCAGTGTCCCCATCAGCGGAGCTCCTCCTTACATCAGTGTCCCCAGCAGCGTAGCCTCTCCTTACATCAGTGTCCCAAGCAGTGGAGCCCCTCCTTACATCAGTGTCCCCATCAGCTGAGCCACTCCCTACATCAGTGTCTACATCAGCGATGCCCCTCCTTACATCAGTGTCCCCATCAGTGGAGCCACTCCTTACATCTAGTGTCCACAGCAGCGGAGCCCCTCCTTACATCAGTGTCCCCAGCAGCAGAACTCCCCCTTACAACAGTGTCCCCATCAGCAGAGCAACTTCTTTCATCTGGTGTCCACATCAACGGAGCCCCCCTTACATCTGGTTTCCCTCATCAGTGAACCCCCTCCTTACATCTGGTGTTCCCATCAGAGAAGCACCATCTAACTTCAGTGTCCCCAGCAGTGGAGCTCCTCCTTACATCAGTGTCCCCATCAAAGGAGCCCCTCCTTACATCAGTGTCCCCATCAGCAGAGTCCCTCCTTACATCAGTATCCCCATCAGTGGAGCTCTTTACATCAGTGACCCCATCAGTGAAGCTCCTCCTTACATCAGTGTCCCCAGCAGTGGAGCCCCTCCTTACATAAGTGTCCCCATCAGCAGAGCCACTCCTTACATAAGTGTCCCAATCAGCGGAGCCACTCCTTACATCAGTGTCCCCAGCAGCGGAGCCCGTCCTTACATCAGTGTCCCCATCAGTGGAGCCCCTCCTTACATCAGTGTCCCCATCAGCGAAGCCCATCCTTACATCAGTGTCCCCATCAGTGGAACCCCTCCTTACATCAGTGTTTCCATCAGCAGAGCCCATCCTTACGTCAATGTCCCCATCAGTGGAGCCCCTCCTTACATCAGTGTCCCCATCAGCAGAGCCACTACTTACATCTAGTGTCCACATCAACAGAGCCCCTCCTTGCATCTGGTGTCCCCATCAGTGGACTCCCTCCTTACCTCTGGTGTCTCCAGCAGCAGAGCCCCTCCTTACATCTGGTGTTCCCATCAGAGGAGCACCTCCTTACATCAGTGTCCCCATCAGCGGAGCTCCTCCTTACATCAGTGTTCCCATCAGAGGAGCCCCTCTTCACATCAGTGTCCCCATCAGCAGAGCCGTTTCTTACATCAGTGTCCCAATCAGTGGAGCTCCTTACATCAGTGTCCCCATCAGTGAAGCTCCTTCTTACATCAGTGTCCCCATCAGCGGAGCTCTTCCTTACATCAGTGTCCCCAGCAGCACAGTCACTCCTTACATCAGTGTTCCCAGCAGCGGAGCTCCTCATAACATCAGTGTCCCCATGAGTGGTACATAAGGGGTCCTTACATCAGTGTCCCCATCAGCGAACACCTCCTTACATCAGTGTCCCCATCAGTGTAGCCCCTCCTTACATCTGGAGCCCCTCCTTACATCAGTGTCCCCATTAGCAGAGCCCCTCCTTACATCAATGTCCACATCAGTGGAGCCCCTCCTTACATCAGTGTCTACATCAGTGGAGACCCTCCTTATATCAGTGTCCCCATCAGCGGAGCTCCTTACATCAATGTCCCCATGAGCGGAGCTCCTCCTGACATCAGGTGCCACCGGAAGAGTCCGTACTTACATCAGGTGCCCCCAGCCCAGCAGAGTCCATCCTTACATAAGGTACCCCATGGAGAGTCTCTCCTTACATCAGGTGTCCACGGCTGGGACCCTCCTTACAATAGTGTCCCCAGCAGTGGAGCCCCTCCTTACATCTGGAGCCCCCCCTTACATCAATGTCCCCATCAGCGGAGCCCCTCCTTACATCAGTGTCTACATCAGCGGAACCCCTCCTTACATCAGTGTCCTCATCAGCGGAGCCACTCCTTACATCTAGTGTCCACATCAACGGAGCCCCTCCTTACATCTGGTATCCCCATCAGTGGACTTCCTCCTGACCTCTGGTGACTCCAGCAGCAGAGCCCCACCTTACATCTGGTGTTCCCATCAGAAGAGCACCTTCTTACATCAGTGTCCCCATCAGCGGAGCTCCTCCTTACGTCAGTGTTCCCATCAGAGGAGCCCCTCTTTACATCAGTGTCCCCATCAGCAGAGCCACTTCTTACATTAGTGTCCCCATCAGAGGAGCTCCTTACATCAGTGTCCCCATCAGCGAAGCTCCTTCTTACATCAGTGTCCCCAGCAGTGGAGCCCCTCCTTATATCAGTGTCCCCATCAGCGGAGCTCTTCCTTACATCAGTGTCCCCAGCAGCGGAGCCACTCCTTACATCAGTTTTCCCAGCAGTGGAGCCCCTCCTTACATCAGTGTCCCCATCAGTGGAGCCCCTCCTTACATCAGTGTCCCCATCAGCGAAGCCCCTCCTTACATCATTGTCCCCATCAGAGGAGCCCCTCCTTACATCTGGAGCCCCTCCTTACATCAGTGTCCCCATTAGCAGAGCCCCTCCTTACATCAATGTCCACATCAGCCCAGCCCCTCCTTACATCAGTGTCTACATCAGTGGAGACCCTCCTTACATCAGTGTCCCCATCAGCGGAGCTCCTTACATCAATGTCCCCATGAGCGGAGCTCCTCCTTACATCAGGTGCCACCGGCAGAGTCTGTACTGACATCAAGTGCCACCAGCCCAGCAGAGTCCATTCTTACATCAGGTGCCCCCAGCAGAGTCCCTGCTTACATCAGGTGTCCACAGCAGGGCCCCTCCTTACAATAGTGTCCCCAGCAGTGGAGCCCCTGGTTACATCAGTGTCCCCATGAGCGGAGCTCCTTACATCAGTGTCCCCTTCAGCGAAGCTCTTCCTTACATCAGTGTCCCCAGCAGTGGAACCCCTCCTTACATCAGTGGAGCAACCTTCTAACTTCAGTGTCCCCATCAGCATAGCTCCTCCTTACAACAGTGTCCCCATCAGAGGAGCCCCTTCTTACATCAGTGTCCCCATCAGTGGAGCTCCTTACATCAGTGTCCCCATCAGGGAAGCTCCTCCTTACATCAGTGTCCCCAGCAGTGGAGCCCCTCCTTACATCAGTGTCCCCAGCAGCGGAGCACGTCCTCACATCAGTGTCCCCATCAGTGGAGCCCCTCCTTACATCAGTGTCCCGATCAGCGAAGTCCCTCCTTACATCAGTGTCCCCATCAGTGGAGCCCCTCCCTACATCTGGAGCCCCTCCTTACATCAGTGTCCCCATCAGCAGAGCCCCTCCTTACATCAATGTTTCCATCAGAGAAGCCCCTCCTTACATCTGTGTCTACATCAGCGGAGCCCCTCCTTACATAATTGTCCCCATCAGCGGAGCCACTCCTTACATCTAGTGTCCGCATCAACGGAGCCCTTCCTTACATCTGGTGTCCCCATCAGTGGACCCCCTCCTTACATGTGGTGTTCCCATCAGAGGAGCACGTCCTTACATCAGTGTCCCCATCAGCAGAGCTCCTCCATACATCAGTGTGCCCATCAGAGGAGCCCCTCTTTACATCAGTGTCCCCATCAGCAGAGCCGCTTCTTACATCAGTGTCCCATCAGCGGAGCTCCTACATCAGTGTCCCCATCAGCGAAGCTCCTTACATCAATGTCCCCATGAGCGGAGCTCCTCCTTACATCAGGTGGCCCCAGCAGAGTCCCTGCTTACATCAGGTGTCCACAGCAGGGCCCCTCCTTACAATAGTGTCCCCAGCAGTGGAGCCCCTCCTTACATCAGTGTCCCCATCAGTGGAGATCCTTACATCAGTGTCCCCATTAGCAGAGCTCCTCCTTACAACAGTGTCCCCATCAGAGGAGCCCCTCCTTACATCAGAGTCCCCATCAGTGGAGCTCCTTACATCAGTGTCCCCATCAGGGAAGCTCCTCCTTACATCAGTGTCCCCAGCAGTGGAGGCCCTCCTTACATCAGTGTCCCCAGCAGCGGAGCACGTCCTCACATCAGTGTCCCCATCAGTGGAGCCCCTCCTTACATCAGTGTCCCGATCAGCGAAGTCCCTCCTTACATCAGTGTCTCCATCAGTGGAGCCCCTCCCTACTTCTGGAGCCCCTCCTTACATCAGTGTCCCCATCAGCAGAGCCCCTCCTTACATCAATGTTTCCATCAGAGAAGCCCCTCCTTACATCGGTGTCTACATCAGCGGAGCCCCTCCTTACATAATTGTCCCCATCAGCGGAGCCACTCCTTACATCTAGTGTCCGCATCAACGGAGCCCTTCCTTACATCTGGAGTCCCCATCAGTGGACCCCCTCCTTACATGTGGTGTTCCCATCAGAGGAGCATGTCCTTACATCAGTGTCCCCATAAGCAGAGCTCCTCCATACATCAGTGTGCCCATCAGAGGAGCCCCTCTTTACATCAGTGTCCCCATCAGCAGAGCCACTTCTTACATCAGTGTCCCCATCAGCGGAGCTCCTACATCAGTGTCCCCATCAGCGAAGCTCCTTCTTACATCATTGTCCCTAGCAGTGGAGCTCCTTCTTACATCAGCGTCCCCATCAGCAGAGCCACTCCTTACATCAGTGTCCCCATCAGAATAGCTCTTCCTTACATCAGTGTCCCCAGCAGCGGAGCCACTCCTTACATCAGTGTTCCCAGCAGTGGTGCCCCTCCTTACATCTGTGTCCCCATCAGTGGAGCCCCTCCTTACATCAGTGTCTCCATCAGCGGAGCTCCTTACATCAGTGTCCCCATCAGCGAAGCTCCTCCTTAGATCAGTGTCCCCAGCAGTGGAGCCCCTCCTTACATCAGTGTCCCCAGCAGTGGAGCCCATCCTTACATCAGTGTCCCCATCAGTGGAGCCCCTCCTTACATCAGTGTCCCCATCAGCGAAGCCCCTCCTTTCATCAGTGTCCCCATCAGCAGAGCCCCTCCTTACATCAATGTCCCTATCAGCGGAGCCCCTCCTTACATCAGTGTCTACATCAGCAAAACCACTCCTTACATCTAGTGTCCACATCAATGGAGCCCTTCCTTACATCTGGTGTCCCCATCAGTGGACCCCCTCCTTACATGTGGTTTTCCCAACAGAGGAGCACGTCCTTACATCAGTGTCCCCATCAGCGGAGCTCCTCCATACATCAGTGTGCCCATCAGAGGAGCCCCTCTTTACATCAGTGTCCCCATCAGCAGAGCCGCTTCTTACATCAGTGTCCCCATCAACGGAGCTCCAAAATTTGCAGCCACATGCTATACCCAAGGGGTGGTTTACCTGATGAAGTGTACCTGCGGGTTTTTTATGTGGGCAAGACGGCCAGGCAGCTCAGGCAAAGAATCAACGACCATATCTACTATTCAGGGAATGGGAAGATGCTCACTCCTGTGAGCAGACATCTCGACTTATACCATCGTTTTAATACTTCGTTGATTTCCTTTGCTGTTTTGGCTGTCATTCCCCAAAACCCCAATGGTGGTGAATGGGACAAGCTCATATTACAAAAAGAGACCCTCTGGATCGAGCGCTTGAACGCCACCAGGGCACCTGGCTTGAATGAATCCCATTCATACAAACCCTTCCTCTGATCCATACTAAGCCCCCTTTTAGCATGTGTTATCTTTTGCCCTTATAACTGTTTACTCAGTTGAAAATAATTGTTGATGATATGATATGACACATTTGATCCTAATTATTTCTTTCTAAGCCCCCAGATCGATGTATCCATATGTTCTCCCCCTCTTTGAAATACTACAGGTTACTCAAATTGCCTATCTGTCTTTAATGTCCCCATATGGGATTCTATAATTACACATTAATGTTATCACATTTTCTGTACATTGCATATCTAATCTTATTTTTATCCACGCCAGGTTGATGGTTCAGGGACTCTCCCTTAGTGTTGGTCTACTCCCCAATTACATGGGTCCTGCCTTGATGAGTCCCGCTGCCCAGCGCCGCACATCCGGTCCGATCTTTCGACCGGATGTGCGGCGATTGTCGGAGACACGGGGACTTCCCTCCCCTCCAACTCCGCCCTTGCTGCTTGCGTCATCCGCTTGGTCCCGTCTCCCCTCACACTATCCCTCGGCGCATGCGCGGAACTGTCCCGGCGCTGCGTCCCTACGTGAGGATGACGTGATGCGGCGCATGCGCGGTAGCCTGTAGCGGGGCCGGAACACGTTACGCTCCCTGGAGCCGCTCGTTTCCGGCCGGAGTCATAATATATAAGGACGCTGTCCTGCCTGCTTCTATGCGGTCACAGCACCGGTCCCTGCTAGATCGGACGGCGCATCCCTGTGTCTCCTCTCATCTACCTGAGGGTAAGGTCACCTTTGTCTCACTAATTCTTTCTAATCTACAAGCAAAGTACCTCTATGTTTGCAGCTCCTTTTCTGACTACAACATATGGTAATATCAATGTGACTGCTTATTCCCACCTTTCTCTTTTTTCATATATCAGCACTACAATGATAAAGCCCCTGCTTTCCCTCTTATGGATACCTGATGCTACATTTTTTTGAGAGGTTCCAGGCTGTGGCCGATTGCTGTTTCCAATTCAATTCAGATACTCTATATCTATGATCAAATCCTGATCATCTGCATACAATCACTATTGACAGGTTTATGCAACCTTACCATACCCAATTGGTAAGTGTACCACGTTTCCCCATTTATTTTTTACCATTTTCCTTTTTCCTCCCCTTTCCCCCCCCTTTTTCTCCCTGTTTTTGTTTTCCCTTCATTTCCCCCTCCCCTCCCCCTTTTCCTCCTTCTTTCCCCTTCCTCCTTTTCTTTTTTCCCCCCTTCGTCTCTTCTTTTTTTCTTCCCTTCCCCCTTCCCCCTTTCTTTTTCATTTCCTCCCCTCTTGTCCTCGGTTCTACTGTTTTTAATCTTTCCAAATTTATACACATTGAGACCCTTCAAAATCCTTCATTTCAGATTGCACTCTCTGCTTCCCCTGTCTTTGTTGACTCCAACCATCAGGCCTTACCATGCGTTGATTGGAGACCATAATCTTTCATAGGGCCTGTCCCCTGAGCCATTCTACCTGGCAGTGGTTATATCTTCAATATTGATACTTATATGTACATTGTGTTTAGTATATTCATGTTTTTTGATTTTCTGTTTCTGTGGTTGTTTCTTTCATGCATTTTAATTTTAGAATCTCTAGCTCCTGAGGAAGCGTTCTGCCTAACGCGAAACATGTAAAGCAACTAGAGAACATTTCACCGTGGATTACCAAACCTGCTGTATCTTGTCTGCTATAATCATGTGCTTGTCTACTGTTCAATGCTCAGGGGAAGTATTTCTCCTATATATGGACTAAGTGATATATGTGTATATTTATAACTTTCCTTATGCTACACAAACTTGCAGGATAGGATCCATACGGTGTATTATTACAAGGGTTTACATCTAGCCTGAATTGTTTTTAAATAATCCATGTGTGTCCATTGTCTTTTATAATTTTCTAATAAAACACCCTTATCAAACTTATTTTTTGTAGTATAATACTACTGTGCCCTCAAAGTCCCATGCCTAGAGTCTTTCTATCTACAACGGAGCTCCTTACATCAGTGTCCCCATCAGCAAAGATCCTTCTTACATCAGTGTCCCTAGCAGTGGAGCTCCTCTTTACATCAGTATCCCCATCAGCGGAGCCACTCTTTACATCAGTGTCCCCATCAGCGTAGCTCCTCCTTACATCAGTGTCCCCAGCAGCGGAGCCACTCCTTACATCAGTGTTCCCAGCAGTGGAGCCCCTCCTTACATCAGTGTCCCCATCAGTGGAGCCCCTCCTTACATCAGTGTCCCCATCAGTGGAGCTCCTTACACCAGTCTCCCCATCAGCGAAGCTCCTCCTTACATCAGTGTCCCCAGCAGTGGAGCCCCTTCTTACATCAGTGTCCCCAGCAGTGGAGCCTGTCCTTACATCAGTGTCCCCATCAGTGGAGCCCCTCCTTACATCAGTGTCCCCATCAGCGAAGCCGCTCCTTACATCAGTGTCCCCATTAGCAGAGCCCCTCCTTACATCAATGTCCCCATCAGCGTAGCCCCTCCTTACATCAGCGTCTACATAAGCGAAACCCCTCCTTACATCAGTGTCTACATCAGCGAAGCCCCTCCTTACATCAGTGTCCCCATCAGTGTAGCCACTCCTTACATCTAGTGTCCGCATCAACGGAGCCCCTCCTTACATCTGGTGTCCCCATCAGTGGACCCCCTCCTTACATCTGGTGTTCCCATCAGAGGAGCACCTCCTTACATCAGTGTCCCCATCAGTGGAGCTCCTCCTTACATGAGTGTCCCCATCAGAGGAGCCCCTCTTTACATCAGTGTCCCCATCAGCAGAGTCGCTTCTTACATCAGTGTCCCCATCAGCGGAGCACCTTACATCAGTGTCCCCATCAGCAAAGCTCCTTCTTAATTCAGTGTCCCTAGCAGTGGAGCCCCTCCTTACATCGGTGTCCCCATCAGCGGAGCCACTCCTTACATCTGTGACCCCATCAGTGTAGCTCCCCCTTACATCAGTGTCTCCATCAGCGGAGCCACTCCTTACCTCAGTGTCCCCATCAGTGGAGCCCCTCCTTACATCAGTGTCCA
The DNA here is from genome assembly GCF_042186555.1 of Aquarana catesbeiana. Lineage (NCBI taxonomy): Eukaryota > Metazoa > Chordata > Amphibia > Anura > Ranidae > Aquarana > Aquarana catesbeiana. The sequence continues at coordinate 189,558,615 of NC_133329.1, read as the reverse complement.
CATCAGCGAAGCCCCTCCTTACATCAGTGTCCACATCAGCGAAGCCCCTCCTTACATCAGTGTCCCCATCAGTAGAGCCCCTCCTTACATCAATGTCCCCATCAGCGAAGCCCCTCCTTACATCAGTGTCTACATCAGCAAAGCCCCTCCTTACATCTGGTGTCCCCATCAGTGGACCCCCTCCTTACATCTGGTGTTCCCATCAGAGGAGCACCTCCTTACATCAGTGTCCCCATCAGTGGAGCTCCTCCTTACATGAGTGTAACCATCAGAGGAGCCCCTCTTTACATCAGTGTCCCCATCAGCAGAGTCGCTTCTTACATCAGTGTCCCCATCAGCGGAGCCACTCCTTACCTCAGTGTCCCCATCAGTGGAGCCCCGCCTTACATCGGTGTCCCCATCAGCGAAGCCCCTCCTTTCATCAGTGTCCCCATCAGCAGAGCCCCTCCTTACATCAATGTCCCCATCAGCGGAGCCCCTCCTTACATCTGTGTCTACATCAGCAAAACCATTCCTTACATCTAGTGTCCGCATCAATGGAGCCCTTCCTTACATCTGGTGTCCCCATCAGTGGACCCCCTCCTTACATGTGGTTTTCCCATCAGAGGAGCACGTCCTTACATCAGTGTCCCCATCAGCGGAGCTCCTCCATACATCAGTGTGCCCATCAGAGGAGCCCCTCTTTACATCAGTGTCCCCATCAGCAGAGCCGCTTCTTACATCAGTGTCCCCATCAACGGAGCGCCTTACATCAGTGTCCCTATCAGCGAAGATCCTTCTTACATCAGTGTCCCTAGCAGTGGAGCTCCTCTTTACATCAGTATCCCCATCAGCGGAGCCACTCTTTACATCAGTGTCCCCATCAGCGTAGCTCCTCCTTACATCAGTGTCCCCAGCAGCGGAGCCACTCCTTACATCAGTGTTCCCAGCAGTGGAGCCCCTCCTTACATCAGTGTCCCTATCAGTGGAGCCCCTCCTTACATCAGTGTCCCCATCAGTGGAGCTCCTTACACCAGTCTCCCCATCAGCGAAGCTCCTCCTTACATCAGTGTCCCCAGCAGTGGAGCCCCTTCTTACATCAGTGTCCCCAGCAGTGGAGCCTGTCCTTACATCAGTGTCCCCATCAGTGGAGCCCCTCCTTACATCAGTGTCCCCATCAGCGAAGCCCCTCCTTACATCAGTGTCCCCATCAGCAGAGCCCCTCCTTACATCAATGTCCCCATCAGCGAAGCCCCTCCTTACATCAGCGTCTACATCAGCGAAGCCCCTCCTTACATCAGCGTCTACATCAGCGAAGCCCCTCCTTACATCAGTGTCTACATCAGCGAAGCCCCTCCTTACATCAGTGTCTCCATCAGTGGAGCCACTCCTTACATCTAGTGTCCGCATCAACGGAGCCCCTCCTTACATCTGTTGTCCCCATCAGTGGACCCCTTCCTTACATCTGGTGTTCCCATCAGAGGAGCACCTCCTTACATCAGTGTCCCCATCAGTGGAGCTCCTCCTTACATCAGTGTCCCCATCAGAGGAGCCCCTCTTTACATCAGTGTCCCTATCAGCAGAGTCGCTTCTTACATCAGTGTCCCCATCAGCAGAGCACCTTACATCAGTGTCCCCATCAGTGGAGACCCTCCTTACATCAGTGTCCCCATCAGCGAAGCCCCTCCTTACATCAGTGTCCCCATCAGCAGAGCCCCTCCTTACATCAATGTCCCCATCAGCGAAGCCCCTCCTTACATCAGCGTCTACATCAGCCAAACCCCTCCTTACATCAGTGTCTACATCAGCGAAGCCCCTCCTTACATCAGTGTCCCCATCAGTGTAGCCACTCCTTACATCTAGTGTCCGCATCAACGGAGCCCCTCCTTACATCTGGTGTCCCCATCAGTGGACCCCCTCTTTACATCTGGTGTTCCCATCAGAGGAGCACCTCCTTACATCAGTGTCCCCATCAGTGGAGCTCCTCCTTACATCAGTGTCCCCATCAGAGGAGCCCCTCTTTACATCAGTGTCCCCATCAGCAGAGTCGCTTCTTACATCAGTGTCCCCATCAGCGGAGCACCTTACATCAGTGTCCCCATCAGCAAAGCTCCTTCTTACTTCAGTGTCCCTAGCAGTGGAGCCCCTCCTTACATCAGTGTCCCCATCAGCGGAGCCACTCCTTACATCTGTGTCCCCATCAGTGTAGCTCCTCCTTACATCAGTGTCCCCATCAGCGGAGCCACTCCTTACCTCAGTGTCCCCATCAGTGGAGCCCCTCCTTACATCAGTGTCCCCATCAGCGAAGCCCCTCCTTACATCAGTGTCCCCATCAGCAGAGCCCCTCCTTACATCAATGTCCCAATCAGCAAAGCCCCTCCTTACATCAGCGAAGCCTCTCCTTACATCAGTGTCCGCATCAACGGAGCCCCTCCTTACATCTGGTGTCCCCATCCGTGGACCCCCTCCTTACATCTGGTGTTCCCATCAGAGGAGCACCTCCTTACATCAGTGTCCCCATCAGCGGAGCTCCTCCTTACATGAGTGTAACCATCAGAGGAGCCTCTCTTTACATCAGTGTCCCCATCAGCAGAGTCGCTTCTTACATCAGTGTCCCCATCAGCGGAGCCACTCCTTACCTCAGTGTCCCCATCAGTGGAGCCCCTCCTTACATCAGTGTCCCCATCAGCGAAGCCCCTCCTTTCATCAGTGTCCCCATCAGCAGAGCCCCTCCTTACATCAATGTCCCCATCAGCGGAGCCCCTCCTTACATCTGTGTCTACATCAGCAAAACCACTCCTTACATCTAGTGTCCGCATCAATGGAGCCCTTCCTTACATCTGGTGTCCCCATCAGTGGACCCCCTCCTTACATGTGGTTTTCCCATCAGAGGAGCACGTCCTTACATCAGTGTCCCCATCAGCGGAGCTCCTCCATACATCAGTGTGCCAATCAGAGGAGCCCCTCTTTACATCAGTGTCCCCATCAGCAGAGCCGCTTCTTACATCAGTGTCCCCATCAACGGAGCTCCTTACATCAGTGTCCCCATCAGCGAAGATCCTTCTTACATCAGTGTCCCTAGCAGTGGAGCTCCTCTTTACATCAGTATCCCCATCAGCGGAGCCACTCTTTACATCAGTGTCCCCATCAGCGTAGCTCCTCCTTACATCAGTGTCCCCAGCAGCAGAGCCACTCCTTACATCAGTGTTCCCAGCAGTGGAGCCCCTCCTTACATCAGTGTCCCCATCAGCGGAGCCCCTCCTTACATCAGTGTCCCCATCAGTGGAGCTCCTTACACCATTCTCCCCATTAGCGAAGCTCCTCCTTACATCAGTGTCCCCAGCAGTGGAGCCCCTTCTTACATCAGTGTCCCCAGCAGTGGAGCCTGTCCTTACATCAGTGTCCCCATCAGTGGAGCCCCTCCTTACATCAGTGTCCCCATCAGCAAAGCCCCTCCTTACATCAGTGTCCCCATCAGCAGAGCCCCTCCTTACATCAATGTCCCCATCAGCGAAGCCCCTCCTTACATCAGCGTCTACATCAGCGAAGCCACTCCTTACATCAGTGTCTACATCAGTGAAGCCCCTCCTTACATCAGTGTCCCCATCAGTGGAGCCACTCCTTACATCTAGTGTCCGCATCAACGGAGCCCCTCCTTACATCTGGTGTCCCCATCAGTGGACCCCCTCCCTACATCTGGTGTTCCCATCAGAGATGCACCTCCTTACATCAGTGTCCCCATCAGCGGAGCTCCTCCTTACATCAGTGTCCATATCAGAGGAGCCCTTCTTTACATCAGTGTCCCCATCAGCAGAGTCGCTTCTTACATCAGTGTCCCCATCAGCGGAGAACCTTACATCAGTGTCCCCATCAGCAAAGCTCCTTCTTACATCAGTGTCCCTAGCAGTGGAGCCCCTCCTTACATCAGTGTCCCCATCAGCGGAGCCACTCCTTACATCTGTGTCCCCATCAGTGTAGCTCCTCCTTACATCAGTGTCCCCATCAGTGGAGCCACTCCTTACCTCAGTGTCCCCATCAGTGGAGCCCCTCCTTACATCAGTGTCCCCATCAGCAAAGCCCTTCTTTACATCAGTGTCCCCATCAGCAGAGCCGCTTCTTACATCAGTGTCCCCATCAACGGAGCTCCTTACATCAGTGTCCCCATCAGCGAAGATCCTTCTTACATCAGTGTCCCTAGCAGTGGAGCTCCTCTTTACATCAGTATCCCCATCAGCGGAGCCAATCTTTACATCAGTGTCCCCATCAGCGTAGCTCCTCGTTACATCAGTGTTCCCAGCAGTGGAGCCCCTCCTTACATCAGTGTCCCCATCAGTGGAGCCCCTCCTTACATCAGTGTCCCCATCAGTGGAGCTCCTTACACCAGTCTCTCCATTAGCGAAGCTCCTCCTTACATCAGTGTCGCCAGCAGTGGAGCCCCTTCTTACATCAGTGTCCCCAGCAGTGGAGCCTGTCCTTACATCAGTGTCCCCATCAGTGGAGCCCCTCCTTACATCAGTGTCCCCATCAGCGAAGCCCCTCCTTACATCAGTGTCCCCATCAGCAGAGCCCATTCTTACATCAATGTCCCCATCAGCGAAGCCCCTCCTTACATCAGCGTCTACATCAGCGAAGCCCCTCCTTACATCAGTGTCTACATCAGCGAAGCCCCTCCTTACATCAGTGTCCCCATCAGTGGAGCCACTCCTTACATCTAGTGTCCGCATCAACAGAGCCCCTCCTTACATCTGGTGTCCCCATCAGTGGACCCCCTACCTACATCTGGTGTTCCCATCAGAGAAGCACCTCCTTACATCAGTGTCCCCATCAGCGGAGCTCCTCCTTACATCAGTGTCCATATCAGAGGAGCCCCTCTTTACATCAGTGTCCCCATCAGCAGAGTCGCTTCTTACATCAGTGTCCCCATCAGCGGAGCACCTTACATCAGTGTCCCCATCAGCAAAGCTCCTTCTTACATCAGTGTCCCTAGCAGTGGAGCCCCTCCTTACATCAGTATCCCCATCAGCGGAGCCACTCCTTACATCTGTGTCCACATCAGTGTAGCTCCTCCTTACATCAGTGTCCCCATCAGTGGAGCCACTCCTTACCTCAGTGTCCCCATCAGTGGAGCCCCTCCTTACATCAGTGTCCCCATCAGCAAAGCCCCTCCTTACATCAGTGTCCCCATCAGCAGAGCCCCTCCTTACATCAATGTCCCAATCAGCGAAGCCCCTCCTTACATCAGCGAAGCCCATCCTTACATCAGTGTCCCTATCAGTGGAGCCACTCCTTACATCTAGTGTCTGCATCAACCGAGCCCCTCCTTACATCTGGTGTCCCCATCAGTGGACCCCCTCCTTAAATCTGGTGTTCCCATCAGAGGAGCACCTCCTTACATCAGTGTCCCCATCAGAGGAGCCCCTCTTTACATCAGTGTCCCCATCAGCAGAGTCGCTTCTTACATCAGTGTCCCCATCAGCGGAGCCACTCCTTACCTCAGTGTCCCCATCAGTGGAGCCCCTCCTTACATCGGTGTCCCCATCAGCGAAGCCCCTCCTTTCAGCAGAGCCCCTCCTTACATCAATGTCCCCATCAGCGGAGCCCCTCCTTACATCTGTGTCTACATCAGCAAAACCACTCCTTACATCTAGTGTCCGCATCAATGGAGCCCTTCCTTACATCTGGTGTCCCCATCAGTGGACCCCCTCCTTACATGTGGTTTTCCCATCAGAGGAGCACGTCCTTACATCAGTGTCCCCATCAGCGGAGCTCCTCCATACATCAGTGTGCCCATCAGAGGAGCCCCTCTTTACATCAGTGTCCCCATCAGCAGAGCCGCTTCTTACATCAGTGTCCCCATCAACGGAGCTCCTTACATCAGTGTCCCCATCAGCGAAGATCCTTCTTACATCAGTGTCCCTAGCAGTGGAGCTCCTCTTTACATCAGTATCCCCATCAGCGGAGCCACTCTTTACATCAGTGTCCCCATCAGCGTAGCTCCTCCTTACATCAGTGTCCCCAGCAGCGGAGCCACTCCTTACATCAGTGTTCCCAGCAGTGGAGCCCCTCCTTACATCAGTGTCCCCATCAGTGGAGCCCCTCCTTACATCAGTGTCCCCATCAGTGGAGCTCCTTACACCAGTCTCCCCATCAGCGAAGCTCCTCCTTACATCAGTGTCCCCAGCAGTGGAGCCCCTTCTTACATCAGTGTCCCCAGCAGTGGAGCCTGTCCTTACATCAGTGTCCCCATCAGTGGAGCCCCTCCTTACATCAGTGTCCCCATCAGCGAAGCCCCTCCTTACATCAGTGTCCCCATCAGCAGAGCCCCTCCTTACATCAATGTCCCCATCAGCGAAGCCCCTCCTTACATCAGCGTCTACATCAGCGAAGCCCCTCCTTACATCAGTGTCTACATCAGCGAAGCCCCTCCTTACATCAGTGTCCCCATCAGTGGAGCCACTCCTTACATCTAGTGTCCGCATCAACGGAGCCGCTTCTTACATCAGTGTCCCCATCAACGGAGCTCCTTACATCAGTGTCCCCATCAGCGAAGATCCTTCTTACATCAGTGTCCCTAGCAGTGGAGCTCCTCTTTACATCAGTATCCCCATCAGCGGAGCCACTCTTTACATCAGTGTCCCCATCAGCGTAGCTCCTCCTTACATCAGTGTCCCCATCAGCAGAGCCCATTCTTACATCAATGTCCCCATCAGCGAAGCCCCTCCTTACATCAGCGTCTACATCAGCGAAGCCCCTCCTTACATCAGTGTCTACATCAGCGAAGCCCCTCCTTACATCAGTGTCCCCATCAGTGGAGCCACTCCTTACATCTAGTGTCCGCATCAACAGAGCCCCTCCTTACATCTGGTGTCCCCATCAGTGGACCCCCTACCTACATCTGGTGTTCCCATCAGAGAAGCACCTCCTTACATCAGTGTCCCCATCAGCGGAGCTCCTCCTTACATCAGTGTCCATATCAGAGGAGCCCCTCTTTACATCAGTGTCCCCATCAGCAGAGTCGCTTCTTACATCAGTGTCCCCATCAGCGGAGCACCTTACATCAGTGTCCCCATCAGCAAAGCTCCTTCTTACATCAGTGTCCCTAGCAGTGGAGCCCCTCCTTACATCAGTATCCCCATCAGCGGAGCCACTCCTTACATCTGTGTCCCCATCAGTGTAGCTCCTCCTTACATCAGTGTCCCCATCAGTGGAGCCACTCCTTACCTCAGTGTCCCCATCAGTGGAGCCCCTCCTTACATCAGTGTCCCCATCAGCAAAGCCCCTCCTTACATCAGTGTCCCCATCAGCAGAGCCGCTCCTTACATCAATGTCTCAATCAGCGAAGCCCCTCCTTACATCAGCGAAGCCCCTCCTTACATCAGTGTCCCTATCAGTGGAGCCACTCCTTACATCTAGTGTCTGCATCAACCGAGCCCCTCCTTACATCTGGTGTCCTCATCAGTGGACCCCCTCCTTAAATCTGGTGTTCCCATCAGAGGAGCACCTCCTTACATCAGTGTCCCCATCAGAGGAGCCCCTCTTTACATCAGTGTCCCCATCAGCAGAGTCGCTTCTTACATTAGTGTCCCCATCAGCGGAGCCACTCCTTACCTCAGTGTCCCCATCAGTGGAGCCCCTCCTTACATCGGTGTCCCCATCAGCGAAGCCCCTCCTTTCATCAGTGTCCCCATCAGCAGAGCCCCTCCTTACATCAATGTCCCCATCAGCGGAGCCCCTCCTTACATCTGTGTCTACATCAGCAAAACTACTCCTTACATCTAGTGTCCGCATCAATGGAGCCCTTCCTTACATCTGGTGTCCCCATCAGTGGACCCCCTCCTTACATGTGGTTTTCCCATCAGAGGAGCACGTCCTTACATCAGTGTCCCCATCAGCGGAGCTCCTCCATACATCAGTGTGCCCATCAGAGGAGCCCCTCTTTACATCAGTGTCCCCATCAGCAGAGCCGCTTCTTACATCAGTGTCCCTATCAACGGAGCTCCTTACATCAGTGTCCCCATCAGCGAAGATCCTTCTTACATCAGTGTCCCTAGCAGTGGAGCTCCTCTTTACATCAGTATCCCCATCAGCGGAGCCACTCTTTACATCAGTATCCCCATCAGCGGAGCCACTCTTTACATCAGTGTCCCCATCAGCGTAGCTCCTCCTTACATCAGTGTCCCCAGCAGTGGAGCCACTCCTTACATCAGTGTTCCCAGCAGTGGAGCCCCTCCTTACATCAGTGTCCCCATCAGTGGAGCCCCTTCTTACATCAGTGTCCCCATCAGTGGAGCTCCTTACACCAGTCTCCCCATCAGCGAAGCTCCTCCTTACATCAGTGTCCCCAGCAGTGGAGCCCCTTCTTACATCAGTGTCCCCAGCAGTGGAGCCTGTCCTTACATCAGTGTCCCCATCAGTGGAGCCCCTCCTTACATCAGTGTCCCCATCAGCGAAGCCCCTCCTTACATCAGTGTCCCCATCAGCAGAGCCCCTCCTTACATCAATGTCCCCATCAGCGAAGCCCCTCCTTACATCAGCGTCTACATCAGCGAAGCCCCTCCTTACATCAGTGTCTACATCAGCGAAGCCCCTCCTTACATCAGTGTCCCCATCAGTGGAGCCACTCCTTACATCTAGTGTCCGCATCAATGGAGCCCCTCCTTACATCTGTTGTCCCCATCAGTGGACCCCTTCCTTACATCTGGTGTTCCCATCAGAGGAGCACCTCCTTACATCAGTGTCCCCATCAGTGGAGCTCCTCCTTACATCAGTGTCCCCATCAGAGGAGCCCCTCTTTACATCAGTGTCCCCATCAGCAGAGTCGCTTCTTACATCAGTGTCCCCATCAGCGGAGCCACTCCTTACCTCAGTGTCCCCATCAGTGGAGCCCCTCCTTACATCAGTGTCCCCATCAGCGAAGCCCCTCCTTTCATCAGTGTCCCCATCAGCAGAGCCCCTCCTTACATCAATGTCCCCATCAGCGGAGCCCCTCCTTACATCTGTGTCTACATCAGCAAAACCACTCCTTACATCTAGTGTCCACATCAATGGAGACCTTCCTTACATCTGGTGTCCTCATCAGTGGACCCCCTCCTTACATGTGGTTTTCCCATCAGAGGAGCACGTCCTTACATCAGTGTCCCCATCAGCGGAGCTCCTCCATACATCAGTGTGCCCATCAGAGGAGCCCCTCTTTACATCAGTGTCCCCATCAGCAGAGCCGCTTCTTACATCAGTGTCCCCATCAACGGAGCTCCTTACATCAGTGTCCCCATCAGCGAAGATCCTTCTTACATCAGTGTCCCTAGCAGTGGAGCTCCTCTTTACATCAGTATCCCCATCAGCGGAGCCACTCTTTACATCAGTGTCCCCATCAGCGTAGCTCCTCCTTACATCAGTGTCCCCAGCAGTGGAGCCACTCCTTACATCAGTGTTCCCAGCAGTGGAGCCCCTCCTTACATCAGTGTCCCCATCAGTGGAGCCCCTCCTTACATCAGTGTCCCCATCAGTGGAGCTCCTTACACCAGTCTCCTCATTAGCGAAGCTCCTCCTTACATCAGTGTCCCCAGCAGTGGAGCCCCTTCTTACATCAGTGTCCCCAGCAGTGGAGCCTGTCCTTACATCAGTGTCCCCATCAGTGGAGCCCCTCCTTACATCAGTGTCCCCATCAGCAAAGCCCCTCCTTACATCAGTGTCCCCATCAGCAGAGCCCCTCCTTACATCAATGTCCCCATCAGCAAAGCCCCTCCTTACATCAGCGTCTACATCAGCGAAGCCCCTCCTTACATCAGTGTCTACATCAGCGAAGCCCCTCCTTACATCAGTGTCCCCATCAGTGGAGCCACTCCTTACATCTAGTGTCCGCATCAACGGAGCCCCTCCTTACATCTGGTGTCCCCATCAGTGGACCCCCTTCCTACATCTGGTGTTCCCATCAGAGAAGCACCTCCTTACATCAGTGTCCCCATCAGTGGAGCTCCTCCTTACATCAGTGTCCATATCAGAGGAGCCCCTCTTTACATCAGTGTCCCCATCAGCAGAGTCGCTTCTTACATCAGTGTCCCCATCAGCGGAGCACCTTACATCAGTGTCCCCATCAGCAAAGCTCCTTCTTACATCAGTGTCCCTAGCAGTGGAGCCCCTCCTTACATCAGTGTCCCCATCAGCGGAGCCACTCCTTACATCTGTGTCCCCATCAGTGTAGCTCCTCCTTACATCAGTGTCCCCATCAGTGGAGCCACTCCTTACCTCAGTGTCCCCATCAGTGGAGCCCCTCCTTACATCAGTGTCCCCATCAGCAAAGCCCCTCTTTACATCAGTGTCCCCATCAGCAGAGCCGCTTCTTACATCAGTGTCCCCATCAACGGAGCTCCTTACATCAGTGTCCCCATCAGCGAAGATCCTTCTTACATCAGTGTCCCTAGCAGTGGAGCTCCTCTTTACATCAGTATCCCCATCAGCGGAGCCACTCTTTACATCAGTGTCCCCATCAGCGTAGCTCCTCGTTACATCAGTGTTCCCAGCAGTGGAGCCCCTCCTTACATCAGTGTCCCCATCAGTGGAGCCCCTCCTTACATCAGTGTCCCCATCAGTGGAGCTCCTTACACCAGTCTCTCCATTAGCGAAGCTCCTCCTGACATCAGTGTCCCCAGCAGTGGAGCCCCTTCTTACATCAGTGTCCCCAGCAGTGGAGCCTGTCCTTACATCAGTGTCCCCATCAGTGGAGCCCCTCCTTACATCAGTGTCCCCATCAGCGAAGCCCCTCCTTACATAAGTGTCCCCATCAGCAGAGCCCCTCCTTACATCAATGTCCCCATCAGCGAAGCCCCTCCTTACATCAGCGTCTACATCAGCGAAGCCCCTCCTTACAACAGTGTCTACATCAGCGAAGCCCCTCCTTACATCAGTGTCCCCATCAGTGGAGCCACTCCTTACATCTAGTGTCCGCATCAACGGAGCCCCTCCTTACATCTGGTGTCCCCATCAGTGGACCCCCTCCCTACATCTGGTGTTCCCATCAGAGAAGCACCTCCTTACATCAGTGTCCCCATCAGCGGAGCTCCTCCTTACATCAGTGTCCATATCAGAGGAGCCCCTCTTTACATCAGTGTCAACATCAGCAGAGTCGCTTCTTACATCAGTGTCCCCATCAGCGGAGCACCTTACATCAGTGTCCCCATCAGCGAAGCTCCTTCTTACATCAGTGTCCCTAGCAGTGGAGCCCCTCCTTACATCAGTATCCCCATCAGCGGAGCCACTCCTTACATCTGTGTCCCCATCAGTGTAGCTCCTCCTTACATCAGTGTCCCCAGCAGCGGAGCCACTCCTTACATCAGTGTTCCCAGCAGTGGAGCCCCTCCTTACATCAGTGTCCCCATCAGTGGAGCCCCTCCTTACATCAGTGTCCCCATCAGTGGAGCTCCTTACACCAGTCTCCCCATTAGCGAAGCTCCTCCTTACATCAGTGTCCCCAGCAGTGGAGCCCCTTCTTACATCAGTGTCCCCAGCAGTGGAGCCTGTCTTTACATCAGTGTCCCCATCAGTGGAGCCCCTCCTTACATCAGTGTCCCCATCAGCGAAGCCCCTCCTTACATCAGTGTCCCCATCAGCAGAGCCCCTCCTTACATCAATGTCCCCATCAGCGAAGACCCTCCTTACATCAGCGTCTACATCAGCGAAGCCCCTCCTTACATCAGTGTCTACATCAGCGAAGCCCCTCCTTACATCAGTGTCCCCATCAGTGGAGCCACTCCTTACATCTAGTGTCCGCATCAACGGAGCCCCTCCTTACATCTGGTGTCCCCATCAGTGGACCCCCTCCCTACATCTGGTGTTCCCATCAGAGAAGCACCTCCTTACATCAGTGTCCCCATCAGCGGAGCTCCTCCTTACATCAGTGTCCATATCAGAGGAGCCCCTCTTTACATCAGTGTCCCCATCAGCAGAGTCGCTTCTTACATCAGTGTCCCCATCAGCGGAGCACCTTACATCAGTGTCCCCATCAGCAAAGCTCCTTCTTACATCAGTGTCCCTAGCAGTGGAGCCCCTCCTTACATCAGTGTCCCCTTCAGCGGAGCCACTCCTTACATCTGTGTCCCCATCAGTGTAGCTCCTCCTTACATCAGTGTCCCCATCAGTGGAGCCACTCCTTACCTCAGTGTCCCCATCAGTGGAGCCCCTCCTTACATCAGTGTCCCCATCAGCAAAGCCCCTCTTTACATCAGTGTCCCAATCAGCAGAGCCGCTTCTTACATCAGTGTCCCCATCAACGGAGCTCCTTACATCAGTGTCCCCATCAGCGAAGATCCTTCTTACATCAGTGTCCCTAGAAGTGGAGCTCCTCTTTACATCAGTATCCCCATCAGCGGAGCCACTCTTTACATCAGTGTCCCCATCAGCGTAGCTCCTCCTTACATCAGTGTCCCCAGCAGCGGAGCCACTCCTTACATCAGTGTTCCCAGCAGTGGAGCCCCTCCTTACATCAGTGTCCCCATCAGTGGAGCCCCTCCTTACATCAGTGTCCCCATCAGTGGAGCTCCTTACACCAGTCTCTCCATTAGCGAAGCTCCTCCTTACATCAGTGTCCCCAGCAGTGGAGCCCCTTCTTACATCAGTGTCCCCAGCAGTGGAGCCTGTTCTTACATCAGTGTCCCCATCAGTGGAGACCCTCCTTACATCAGTGTCCCCATCAGCGAAGCCCCTCCTTACATCAGTGTCCCCATCAGCAGAGCCCATCCTTACATCAATGTCCCCATCAGCGAAGCCCCTCCTTACATCAGCGTCTACATCAGCGAAGCCCCTCCTTACATCAGTGTCTACATCAGCGAAGCCCCTCCTTACATCAGTGTCCCCATCAGTGGAGCCACTCCTTACATCTAGTGTCCGCATCAACAGAGCCCCTCCTTACATCTGGTGTCCCCATCAGTGGACCCCCTCCCTACATCTGGTGTTCCCATCAGAGAAGCACCTCCTTACATCAGTGTCCCCATCAGCGGAGCCCCTCTTTACATCAGTGTCCCCATCAGCAGAGTCGCTTCTTACATCAGTGTCCCCATCAGCGGAGCACCTTACATCAGTGTCCCCATCAGCAAAGCTCCTTCTTACATCAGTGTCCCTAGCAGTGGAGCCCCTCCTTACATCAGTGTCCCCATCAGCGGAGCCACACCTTACATCTGTGTCCCCATCAGTGTAGCTCCTCCTTACATCAGTGTCCCCATCAGTGGAGCCACTCCTTACCTTAGTGTCCCCATCAGTGGAGCCCCTCCTTACATCAGGGTCCCCATCAGCAAAGCCCCTCCTTACATCAGTGTCCCCATCAGCAGAGCCCCTCCTTACATCAATGTCCCCATCAGCGAAGCCCCTCCTTACATCAGCGAAGCCCCTCCTTACATCAGTGTCCCTATCAGTGGAGCCACTCCTTACATCTAGTGTCTGCATCAACCGAGCCCCTCCTTACATCTGGTGTCCCCATCAGTGGACCCCCTCCTTAAATCTGGTGTTCCCATCAGAGGAGCACCTCCTTACATCAGTGTCCCCATCAGAGGAGCCCCTCTTTACATCAGTGTCCCCATCAGCAGAGTCGCTTCTTACATCAGTGTCCCCATCAGCGGAGCCACTCCTTACCTCAGTGTCCCCATCGGTGGAGCCCCTCCTTACATCGGTGTCCCCATCAGCGAAGCCCCTCCTTTCATCAGTGTCCCCATCAGCAGAGCCCCTCCTTACATCAATGTCCCCATCAGCGGAGCCCCTCCTTACATCTGTGTCTACATCAGCAAAACCACTCCTTACATCTAGTGTCCGCATCAATGGAGCCCTTCCTTACATCTGGTGTCCCCATCAGTGGACCCCCTCCTTACATGTGGTTTTCCCATCAGAGGAGCACGTCCTTACATCAGTGTCCCCATCAGCGGAGCTCCTCCATACATCAGTGTGCCCATCAGAGGAGCCCCTCTTTACATCAGTGTCCCCATCAGCAGAGCCGCTTCTTACATCAGTGTCCCCATCAGCGGAGCTCCTTACATCAGTGTCCCCATCAGCGAAGATCCTTCTTACATCAGTGTCCCTAGCAGTGGAGCTCCTCTTTACATCAGTATCCCCATCAGCGGAGCCACTCTTTACATCAGTGTCCCCATCAGCGTAGCTCCTCCTTACATCAGTGTCCCCAGCAGCGGAGCCACTCCTTACATCAGTGTTCCCAGCAGTGGAGCCCCTCCTTACATCAGTGTCCCCATCAGTGGAGCCCCTCCTTACATCAGTGTCACCATCAGTGGAGCTCCTTACACCAGTCTCCCCATCAGCGAAGCTCCTCCTTACATCAGTGTCCCCAGCAGTGGAGCCCCTTCTTACATCAGTGTCCCCAGCAGTGGAGCCTGTCCTTACATCAGTGTCCCCATCAGTGGAGCCCCTCCTTACATCAGTGTCCCCATCAGCGAAGCCCCTCCTTACATCAGTGTCCCCATCAGCAGAGCCCCTCCTTACATCAATGTCCCCATCAGCAAAGCCCCTCCTTACATCAGCGTCTACATCAGCGAAGCCCCTCCTTACATCAGTGTCTACATCAGCGAAGCCCCTCCTTACATCAGTGTCCCCATCAGTGGAGCCACTCCTTACATCTAGTGTCCGCATCAACGGAGCCCCTCCTTACATCTGTTGTCCCCATCAGTGGACCCCTTCCTTACATCTGGTGTTCCCATCAGAGGAGCACCTCTTTAAATCAGTGTCCCCATCAGCAGAGTCGCTTCTTACATCAGTGTCCCCATCAGCGGAGCACCTTACATCAGTGTCCCCATCAGTGGAGCCCCTCCTTACATCAGTGTCCCCATCAGCGAAGCCCCTCCTTTCATCAGTGTCCCCATCAGCAGAGCCCCTCCTTACATCAATGTCCCCATCAGCGAAGCCCCTCCTTACATCAGCGTCTACATCAGCGAAGCCCCTCCTTACATCAGTGTCCCCATCATTGTAGCCACTCCTTACATCTAGTGTCCGCATCAACGGAGCCCCTCCTTACATCTGGTGTCCCCATCAGAGGACCCCCTCTTTACATCTGGTGTTCCCATCAGAGGAGCACCTCCTTACATCAGTGTCCCCATCAGTGGAGCTCCTCCTTACATCAGTGTCCCCATCAGAGGAGCCCCTCTTTACATCAGTGTCCCCATCAGCAGAGTCGCTTCTTAAATCAGTGTCCCCATCAGCGGAGCACCTTACATCAGTGTCCCCATCAGCAAAGCTTCTTCTTACTTCAGTGTCCCTAGCAGTGGAGCCCCTCCTTACATCAGTGTCCCCATCAGCGGAGCCACTCCTTACATCTGTGTCCCCATCAGTGTAGCTCCTCCTTACATCAGTGTCCCCATCAGCGGAGCCACTCCTTACCTCAGTGTCCCCATCAGTGGCGCCCCTCCTTACATCAGTGTCCCCATCAGCGAAGCCCCTCCTTACATCAGTGTCCCCATCAGCAGAGCCCCTCCTTACATCAATGTCCCCATCAGCGAAGCCCCTCCTTACATCAGCGAAGCCTCTCCTTACATCAGTGTCTACATCAGCGAAACCCCTCCTTACATCAGTGTCCCCATCAGTGGAGCCACTCCTTACATCTAGTGTCCGCATCAACGGAGCCCCTCCTTACATCTGGTGTCCCCATCAGTGGACCCCCTCCTTACATCTGGTGTTCCCATCAGAGGAGCACCTCCTTACATCAGTGTCCCCATCAGCGGAGCTCCTCCTTACATGAGTGTAACCATCAGAGGAGCCTCTCTTTACATCAGTGTTCCCATCAGCAGAGTCGCTTCTTACATCAGTGTCCCCATCAGCGGAGCCACTCCTTACCTCAGTGTCCCCATCAGCGAAGCCCCTCCTTTCATCAGTGTCCCCATCAGCAGAGCCCCTCCTTACATCAATGTCCCCATCAGCGGAGCCCCTCCTTACATCTGTGTCTACATCAGCAAAACCACTCCTTACATCTAGTGTCCGCATCAATAGAGCCCTTCCTTACATCTGGTGTCCCCATCAGTGGACCCCCTCCTTACATGTGGTTTTCCCATCAGAGGAGCACGTCCTTACATCAGTGTCCCCATCAGCGGAGCTCCTCCATACATCAGTGTGCCCATCAGAGGAGCCCCTCTTTACATCAGTGTCCCCATCAGCAGAGCCGCTTCTTACATCAGTGTCCCCATCAACAGAGTTCCTTACATCAGTGTCCCCATCAGCGAAGCTCCTGCTTACATCAGTGTCCCTAGCAGTGGAGCTCCTCTTTACATCAGTATCCCCATCAGCGGAGCCACTCTTTACATCAGTGTCCCCATCAGCGTAGCTCCTCCTTACATCAGTGTCCCCAGCAGCGGAGCCACTCCTTACATCAGTGTTCCCAGCAGTGGAGCCCCTCCTTACATCAGTGTCCCCATCAGTGTCCCCATCAGTGGAGCCCCTCCTTACATCAGTGTCCCCATCAGTGGAGCTCCTTACACCAGTCTCCCCATTAGTGAAGCTCCTCCTTACATCAGTGTCCCCAGCAGTGGAGCCCCTTCTTACATCAGTGTCCCCAGCAGTGGAGCCTGTCCTTACATCAGTGTCCCCATCAGTGGAGCCCCTCCTTACATCATTGTCCCCATCAGCGAAGCCCCTCCTTACATCAGTGTCCCCATCAGCAGAGCCCCTCCTTACATCAATGTCCCCATCAGCGAAGCCCCTCCTTACATCAGCGTCTACATCAGCGAAGCCCCTCCTTACATCAGTGTCTACATCAGCGAAGCCCCTCCTTACATCAGTGTCCCCCTCAGTGGAGCCACTCCTTACATCTAGTGTCCGCATCAACGGAGCCCCTCCTTACATCTGGTGTCCCCATCAGTGGACCCCCTCCCTACATCTGGTGTTCCCATCAGAGAAGCACCTCCTTACATCAGTGTCCCCATCAGCGGAGCTCCTCCTTACATCAGTGTCCATATCAGAGGAGCCCCTCTTTACATCAGTGTCCCCATCAGCAGAGTCGCTTCTTACATCAGTGTCCCCATCAGCGGAGCACCTTACATCAGTGTCCCCATCAGCAAAGCTCCTTCTTACATCAGTGTCCCCATCAGCGGAGCCACTCCTTACATCTGTGTCCCCATCAGTGTAGCTCCTCCTTACATCAGTGTCCCCATCAGTGGAGCCACTCCTTACCTCAGTGTCCCCATCAGTGGAGCCCCTCCTTACATCAGTGTCCCCATCAGCAAAGCCCCTCTTTACATCAGTGTCCCCATCAGCAGAGCCGCTTCTTACATCAGTGTCCCCATCAACGGAGCTCCTTACATCAGTGTCCCCATCAGCGAAGATCCTTCTTACATTAGTGTTCCTAGCAGTGGAGCTCCTCTTTACATCAGTATCCCCATCAGCGGAGCCACTCTTTACATCAGTGTCCCCATCAGCGTAGCTCCTCCTTACATCAGTGTCCCCAGCAGCGGAGCCACTCATTACATCAGTGTTCCCAGCAGTGGAGCCCCTCCTTACATCAGTGTCTCCATCAGTGGAGCCCCTCCTTACATCAGTGTCCCCATCAGTGGAGCTCCTTACACCAGTCTCTCCATTAGCGAAGCTCCTCCTTACATCAGTGTCCCCAGCAGTGGAGCCCCTTCTTACATCAGTGTCCCCAGCAGTGGAGCCTGTCCTTACATCAGTGTCCCCATCAGTGGAGCCCCTCCTTACATCAGTGTCCGCATCAGCGGAGCCCCTCCTTACATCAGTGTCCCCATCAGCGAAGCCCCTCCTTACATCAGTGTCCCCATTAGCAGAGCCCCTCCTTACATCAATGTCCCCATCAGCAGAGCCCCTCCTTACATCAATGTCCCCATCAGCGAAGCCCCTCCTTACATCAGCGTCTACATCAGCGAAGCCCCTCCTTACATCAGTGTCTACATCAGCGAAGCCCCTCCTTACATCAGTGTCCCCATCAGTGGAGCCACTCCTTACATCTAGTGTCCGCATCAACGGAGCCCCTCCTTACATCTGGTGTCCACATCAGTGGACCCCCTCCCTACATCTGGTGTTCCCATCAGAGAAGCACCTCCTTACATCAGTGTCCCCATCAGCGGAGCTCCTCCTTACATCAGTGTCCATATCAGAGGAGCCCCTCTTTACATCAGTGTCCCCATCAGCAGAGTCGCTTCTTACATCAGTGTCCCCATCAGCGGAGCACCTTACATCAGTGTCCCCATCAGCAAAGCTCCTTCTTACATCAGTGTCCCTAGCAGTGGAGCCCCTCCTTACATCAGTTTCCCCATCAGCGGAGCCACTCCTTACATCTGTGTCCCCATCAGTGTAGCTCCTCCTAACATCAGTGTCCCCATCAGTGGAGCCACTCCTTACCTCAGTGTCCCCATCAGCGGAGCCCCTCCTTACATCAGTGTCCCCATCAGCAAAGCCCCTCCTTACATCAGTGTCCCCATCAGCAGAGCCCCTCCTTACATCAATGTCCCCATCAGCGAAGCCCCTCCTTACATCAGCGAAGCCCCTCCTTACATTAGTGTCCCTATCAGTGGAGCCACTCCTTACATCTAGTGTCTGCATCAACCGAGCCCCTCCTTACATCTGGTGTCCCCATCAGTGGACCCATCCTTAAATCTGGTGTTCCCATCAGAGGAGCACCTCCTTACATCAGTGTCCCCATCAGAGGAGCCCCTCTTTACATCAGTGTCCCCATCAGCAGAGTCGCTTCTTACATAAGTGTCCCCATCAGCGGAGCACCTTACATCAGTGTCTCCATCAGCATAGCTCCTTCTTACATCAATGTCCCTAGCAGTGGAGCCCCTCCTTACATCAGTGTCCCCATCTGCGGAGTCACGCCTTACATGTGTGTCCCCATCAGCGTAGCTCCTCCTTACATCAGTGTCCCCATCAGCGGAGCCACTCCTTACCTCAGTGTCCCCATCAGTGGAGCCCCTCCTTACATCAGTGTCCCCATCAGCGGAGACCCTCCTTACATCAGTGTCCCCATCAGCGGAGCTCCTTACATCAATATCCCCATCAACGGAGCTCCTCCTTATATCAGTGTGCCTAAAAGCGGAGCCCCTCACCTCCTCAGTGTCCCCAGCAGCTCATCCCCTCCTTACATCTGGTGTCCCCATCAGCGGAGCCCACTATCCTCTATTACATCTGGTGTCCACATTAACAGAGACCCTCCATCTTGTGTCCCAGCAGCAGAGCCCCTCCTTACATCTGGTGTCCCCAGCAGTGGAGCCACTCCTTACATCTGGTGTCCCCAAGCATGAGCCCCTACTTACATCTGGTGTCTGCAGCAGTGGAGCCACTCCTTACATCAGTGTCCCCATCAGCAAAGCTCCTCCTTACATCAGTGTCCCCATCAGCGGAGCTCCTCCTTACATCAGTGTCCCCAACAGTGGAGCTCCTTACATCAGTGTCCCCATCAGCGGAGCTCCTCCTTATATCAGTGTGCCTAGAAGCAGAGCCCCACCTTACATCAGTGTCCCCAGCAGCTCATCCCCTCCTTAAATTTGGTGTCCCCATCAGCGGAGCCCACTATCCTCTATTACATCTGGTGTCCACATCAACAGAGCCCCTCCATCTTGTGTCCCCAGCAGCGGAGCCCCTCCTTACATCTGGTGTCCCCAGCAGTGGAGCTACTCCTTACATCTGGTGTCCCCAAGCAGGAGCCCCTACTTACATCTGGTGTCCGTAGCAGTGGAGCCCCTCCTTACATCTGGAGTCCACAGCAGCGGAGCACCTCCTTTCATCAGTGTCCCCATCAGCGGAGCACCTTACATCAGTGTCCCCATCAGCGGAGCCCCTCCTTACATCAGTATCCCCATCAGCGGAGCCACTTCTTACATCAGTGTCCCCATTAGCAGAGCTCCTTCTTATATCAGTGTCCCCAACAGCGGAGCCCCTCCTTACATCAGTGTCTAGAGCAGCGGAGCCCCTCTTTAAATAAGAGTCCCCATCAGCATAGCTCCTTCTTACATCAGTGTCCCTAGCAGTGGTACACCCCTCCTTACATCCATGTCCCCATCAGCGGAGCCACTCCTTACATCTGTGTCCCCATCAGCATAGCTCCTCCTTACATCAGTGCCCCCATCAGCGGAGCCACTCCTTACCTCAGTGTCCCCATCAGCGGAGACCCTCCTTACATCAGTGTCCCCATCAGCGGAGCTCCTTACATCAATGTCCCCATCAATGGAGCTCCTTCTTACATCAGGTGCCACCGACAGAGTCCGTACTTACATTAGGTGCCCCAGCTCAGCAGAGTCCATCCTTACATCAGGTGCCCCAGCTCAGCAGAGTCCATCCTTACATCAGGTGCCCCCAGCAGAGTCCCTCCTTACATCAGGTGTCCACAGCAGGAACCCTCCGTACATTAGTGTCCCCAGCATTGGAGCCCCCCTTACATCAGTGTTCCCAACAGCGGAGCTCCTTACATCAGTGTCCCCATAAGCGGAGCTCCTCCTTATATCAGTGTGCCTAGAAGCGGAGCCCCTCCTTACATCAGTGTCCCCAGCAGCTCATCCCCTCCTTACATCTGGTGTCCCCATCAGCGGAGCCCACTATCCTCTATTACATCTGGTGTCCACATCAACAGAGCCCCTCCATCTTGTGTCCCCAGCAGCGGAGCCCCTCCTTACATCTGGTGTCCCCAGCAGTGGAGCCACTCCTTACATCTGGTGTCCCCAAGCAGGATCCCCTATTTACATCTGGCGTCCGCAGCAGTGGAGCCCCTCCTTACATCTGGAGTCCACAGCAGCAGAGCACCTCCTTTCATCAGTGTCCCCATCAGCGGAGCACCTTACATCAGTGTCCCCATCAGCGAAGCTCCTTCTTACATCAGTGTCCCTAGCAGTGGAGCCCCTCTTTACATCAGTGTCCCCATCAGCGGAGCCACTCCTTACATCAGTGTCCCCATCAGTGGAGCCCCTCCTTACATCAGTGTCCCCATCAGCGAAGCCCCTCCTTACACCAGTGTCCCCATCAGTGGAGCCCCTCCTTACAGCTAGAGCCGCTCCTTACATCAGTGTCCCCATTAGCAGAGCCCCTCCTTACATCAATGTCCACATCAGCGGAGCCCCTCCTCACATCAGTGTCTACATCAGCGGAGACCCTCCTTACATCAGTGTCCCCATCAGCGGAGCTCCTTACTTCAATGTCCTCATCAACGGAGCTCCTCCTTACATCAGGTGCCACCGGCAGAGTCCGTACTTACATCAGGTTACCCCAGCTCAGCAGAGTCCATCCTTACATCAGGTGCCCCCAGAAGAGTCCTTCCTTACATCAGGTGTCCACAGCAGGGCCCCTCCTTACATTAGTGTCCCCAGCAGTGGAGCCCCTCCTTACATCTGGAGTCCACAGCAGCAGAGCACCTCCTTTCATCAGTGTCCCCATCAGCGGAGCTCCTTCTTACATCAGTGTCCCTAGCTGTGGAGCCCCTCTTTACATCATTATCCCCATCAGCGGAGCTACTCCTTACATCAGTGTCCCCATCAGCGAAGCCCCTCCTTTCATCAGTGTCCCCATCAGCAGAGCCCCTCCTTACATCAATGTCCCCATCAGCGAAGCCCCTCCTTACATCAGCGTCTACATAAGCGAAGCCCCTCCTTACATCAGTGTCCCCATCATTGTAGCCACTCCTTACATCTAGTGTCCGCATCAACGGAGCCCCTCCTTACATCTGGTGTCCCCATCAGAGGACCCCCTCTTTACATCTGGTGTTCCCATCAGAGGAGCACCTCCTTACATCAGTGTCCCCATCAGTGGAGCTCCTCCTTACATCAGTGTCCCCATCAGAGGAGCCCCTCTTTACATCAGTGTCCCCATCAGCAGAGTCGCTTCTTACATCAGTGTCCCCATCAGCGGAGCACCTTACATCAGTGTCCCCATCAGCAAAGCTTCTTCTTACTTCAGTGTCCCTAGCAGTGGAGCCCCTCCTTACATCAGTGTCCCCATCAGCGGAGCCACTCCTTACATCTGTGTCCCCATCAGTGTAGCTCCTCCTTACATCAGTGTCCCCATCAGCGGAGCCACTCCTTACCTCAGTGTCCCCATCAGTGGAGCCCCTCCTTACATCAGTGTCCCCATCAGCGAAGCCCCTCCTTACATCAGTGTCCCCATCAGCAGAGCCCCTCCTTACATCAATGTCCCCATCAGCGAAGCCCCTCCTTACATCAGCGAAGCCTCTCCTTACATCAGTGTCTACATCAGCGAAACCCCTCCTTACATCAGTGTCCCCATCAGTGGAGCCACTCCTTACATCTAGTGTCCGCATCAACGGAGCCCCTCCTTACATCTGGTGTCCCCATCAGTGGACCCCCTCCTTACATCTGGTGTTCCCATCAGAGGAGCACCTCCTTACATCAGTGTCCCCATCAGCGGAGCTCCTCCTTACATGAGTGTAACCATCAGAGGAGCCTCTCTTTACATCAGTGTTCCCATCAGCAGAGTCGCTTCTTACATCAGTGTCCCCATCAGCGGAGCCACTCCTTACCTCAGTGTCCCCATCAGCGAAGCCCCTCCTTTCATCAGTGTCCCCATCAGCAGAGCCCCTCCTTACATCAATGTCCCCATCAGCGGAGCCCCTCCTTACATCTGTGTCTACATCAGCAAAACCACTCCTTACATCTAGTGTCCGCATCAATAGAGCCCTTCCTTACATCTGGTGTCCCCATCAGTGGACCCCCTCCTTACATGTGGTTTTCCCATCAGAGGAGCACGTCCTTACATCAGTGTCCCCATCAGCGGAGCTCCTCCATACATCAGTGTGCCCATCAGAGGAGCCCCTCTTTACATCAGTGTCCCCATCAGCAGAGCCGCTTCTTACATCAGTGTCCCCATCAACGGAGTTCCTTACATCAGTGTCCCCATCAGCGAAGCTCCTGCTTACATCAGTGTCCCTAGCAGTGGAGCTCCTCTTTACATCAGTATCCCCATCAGCGGAGCCACTCTTTACATCAGTGTCCCCATCAGCGTAGCTCCTCCTTACATCAGTGTCCCCAGCAGCGGAGCCACTCCTTACATCAGTGTTCCCAGCAGTGGAGCCCCTCCTTACATCAGTGTCCCCATCAGTGTCCCCATCAGTGGAGCCCCTCCTTACATCAGTGTCCCCATCAGTGGAGCTCCTTACACCAGTCTCCCCATTAGTGAAGCTCCTCCTTACATCAGTGTCCCCAGCAGTGGAGCCCCTTCTTACATCAGTGTCCCCAGCAGTGGAGCCTGTCCTTACATCAGTGTCCCCATCAGTGGAGCCCCTCCTTACATCATTGTCCCCATCAGCGAAGCCCCTCCTTACATCAGTGTTCCCATCAGCAGAGCCCCTCCTTACATCAATGTCCCCATCAGCGAAGCCCCTCCTTACATCAGCGTCTACATCAGCGAAGCCCCTCCTTACATCAGTGTCTACATCAGCGAAGCCCCTCCTTACATCAGTGTCCCCCTCAGTGGAGCCACTCCTTACATCTAGTGTCCGCATCAACGGAGCCCCTCCTTACATCTGGTGTCCCCATCAGTGGACCCCCTCCCTACATCTGGTGTTCCCATCAGAGAAGCACCTCCTTACATCAGTGTCCCCATCAGCGGAGCTCCTCCTTACATCAGTGTCCATATCAGAGGAGCCCCTCTTTACATCAGTGTCCCCATCAGCAGAGTCGCTTCTTACATCAGTGTCCCCATCAGCGGAGCACCTTACATCAGTGTCCCCATCAGCAAAGCTCCTTCTTACATCAGTGTCCCCATCAGCGGAGCCACTCCTTACATCTGTGTCCCCATCAGTGTAGCTCCTCCTTACATCAGTGTCCCCATCAGTGGAGCCACTCCTTACCTCAGTGTCCCCATCAGTGGAGCCCCTCCTTACATCAGTGTCCCCATCAGCAAAGCCCCTCTTTACATCAGTGTCCCCATCAGCAGAGCCGCTTCTTACATCAGTGTCCCCATCAACGGAGCTCCTTACATCAGTGTCCCCATCAGCGAAGATCCTTCTTACATTAGTGTCCCTAGCAGTGGAGCTCCTCTTTACATCAGTATCCCCATCAGCGGAGCCACTCTTTACATCAGTGTCCCCATCAGCGTAGCTCCTCCTTACATCAGTGTCCCCAGCAGCGGAGCCACTCATTACATCAGTGTTCCCAGCAGTGGAGCCCCTCCTTACATCAGTGTCTCCATCAGTGGAGCCCCTCCTTACATCAGTGTCCCCATCAGTGGAGCTCCTTACACCAGTCTCTCCATTAGCGAAGCTCCTCCTTACATCAGTGTCCCCAGCAGTGGAGCCCCTTCTTACATCAGTGTCCCCAGCAGTGGAGCCTGTCCTTACATCAGTGTCCCCATCAGTGGAGCCCCTCCTTACATCAGTGTCCCCATCAGCGGAGCCCCTCCTTACATCAGTGTCCCCATCAGCGGAGCCCCTCCTTACATCAGTGTCCCCATCAGCGAAGCCCCTCCTTACATCAGTGTCCCCATTAGCAGAGCCCCTCCTTACATCAATGTCCCCATCAGCAGAGCCCCTCCTTACATCAATGTCCCCATCAGCGAAGCCCCTCCTTACATCAGCGTCTACATCAGCGAAGCCCCTCCTTACATCAGTGTCTACATCAGCGAAGCCCCTCCTTACATCAGTGTCCCCATCAGTGGAGCCACTCCTTACATCTAGTGTCCGCATCAACGGAGCCCCTCCTTACATCTGGTGTCCACATCAGTGGACCCCCTCCCTACATCTGGTGTTCCCATCAGAGAAGCACCTCCTTACATCAGTGTCCCCATCAGCGGAGCTCCTCCTTACATCAGTGTCCATATCAGAGGAGCCCCTCTTTACATCAGTGTCCCCATCAGCAGAGTCGCTTCTTACATCAGTGTCCCCATCAGCGGAGCACCTTACATCAGTGTCCCCATCAGCAAAGCTCCTTCTTACATCAGTGTCCCTAGCAGTGGAGCCCCTCCTTACATCAGTTTCCCCATCAGCGGAGCCACTCCTTACATCTGTGTCCCCATCAGTGTAGCTCCTCCTAACATCAGTGTCCCCATCAGTGGAGCCACTCCTTACCTCAGTGTCCCCATCAGCGGAGCCCCTCCTTACATCAGTGTCCCCATCAGCAAAGCCCCTCCTTACATCAGTGTCCCCATCAGCAGAGCCCCTCCTTACATCAATGTCCCCATCAGCGAAGCCCCTCCTTACATCAGCGAAGCCCCTCCTTACATTAGTGTCCCTATCAGTGGAGCCACTCCTTACATCTAGTGTCTGCATCAACCGAGCCCCTCCTTACATCTGGTGTCCCCATCAGTGGACCCATCCTTAAATCTGGTGTTCCCATCAGAGGAGCACCTCCTTACATCAGTGTCCCCATCAGAGGAGCCCCTCTTTACATCAGTGTCGCTTCTTACATAAGTGTCCCCATCAGCGGAGCACCTTACATCAGTGTCTCCATCAGCATAGCTCCTTCTTACATCAATGTCCCTAGCAGTGGAGCCCCTCCTTACATCAGTGTCCCCATCTGCGGAGTCACGCCTTACATGTGTGTCCCCATCAGCGTAGCTCCTCCTTACATCAGTGTCCCCATCAGCGGAGCCACTCCTTACCTCAGTGTCCCCATCAGTGGAGCCCCTCCTTACATCAGTGTCCCCATCAGCGAAGACCTTCCTTACATCAGTGTCCCCATCAGCGGAGCTCCTTACATCAATATCCCCATCAACGGAGCTCCTCCTTATATCAGTGTGCCTAAAAGCGGAGCCCCTCACCTCCTCAGTGTCCCCAGCAGCTCATCCCCTCCTTACATCTGGTGTCCCCATCAGCGGAGCCCACTATCCTCTATTACATCTGGTGTCCACATTAACAGAGACCCTCCATCTTGTGTCCCCAGCAGCGGAGCCCCTCCTTACATCTGGTGTCCCCAGCAGTGGAGCCACTCCTTACATCTGGTGTCCCCAAGCATGAGCCCCTACTTACATCTGGTGTCTGCAGCAGTGGAGCCACTCCTTACATCAGTGTCCCCATCAGCAAAGCTCCTCCTTACATCAGTGTCCCCATCAGCGGAGCTCCTCCTTACATCAGTGTCCCCAACAGCGGAGCTCCTTTCATCAGTGTCCCCATCAGCGGAGCTCCTCCTTATATCAGTGTGCCTAGAAGCAGAGCCCCACCTTACATCAGTGTCCCCAGCAGCTCATCCCCTCCTTAAATTTGGTGTCCCCATCAGCGGAGCCCACTATCCTCTATTACATCTGGTGTCCACATCAACAGAGCCCCTCCATCTTGTGTCCCCAGCAGCGGAGCCCCTCCTTACATCTGGTGTCCCCAGCAGTGGAGCTACTCCTTACATCTGGTGTCCCCAAGCAGGAGCCCCTACTTACATCTGGTGTCCGTAGCAGTGGAGCCCCTCCTTACATCTGGAGTCCACAGCAGCAGAGCACCTCCTTTCATCAGTGTCCCCATCAGCGGAGCACCTTACATCAGTGTCCCCATCAGCGGAGCCCCTCCTTACATCAGTATCCCCATCAGCGGAGCCACTTCTTACATCAGTGTCCCCATTAGCAGAGCTCCTTCTTATATCAGTGTCCCCAACAGCGGAGCCCCTCCTTACATCAGTGTCTAGAGCAGCGGAGCCCCTCTTTAAATAAGAGTCCCCATCAGCATAGCTCCTTCTTACATCAGTGTCCCTAGCAGTGGTACACCCCTCCTTACATCCATGTCCCCATCAGCGGAGCCACTCCTTACATCTGTGTCCCCATCAGCGTAGCTCCTCCTTACATCAGTGCCCCCATCAGCGGAGCCACTCCTTACCTCAGTGTCCCCATCAGCGGAGACCCTCCTTACATCAGTGTCCCCATCAGCGGAGCTCCTTACATCAATGTCCCCATCAATGGAGCTCCTTCTTACATCAGGTGCCACCGACAGAGTCCGTACTTACATTAGGTGCCCCAGCTCAGCAGAGTCCATCCTTACATCAGGTGCCCCAGCTCAGCAGAGTCCATCCTTACATCAGGTGCCCCCAGCAGAGTCCCTCCTTACATCAGGTGTCCACAGCAGGAACCCTCCGTACATTAGTGTCCCCAGCATTGGAGCCCCCCTTACATCAGTGTTCCCAACAGCGGAGCTCCTTACATCAGTGTCCCCATAAGCGGAGCTCCTCCTTATATCAGTGTGCCTAGAAGCGGAGCCCCTCCTTACATCAGTGTCCCCAGCAGCTCATCCCCTCCTTACATCTGGTGTCCCCATCAGCGGAGCCCACTATCCTCTATTACATCTGGTGTCCACATCAACAGAGCCCCTCCATCTTGTGTCCCCAGCAGCGGAGCCCCTCCTTACATCTGGTGTCCCCAGCAGTGGAGCCACTCCTTACATCTGGTGTCCCCAAGCAGGATCCCCTATTTACATCTGGCGTCCGCAGCAGTGGAGCCCCTCCTTACATCTGGAGTCCACAGCAGCAGAGCACCTCCTTTCATCAGTGTCCCCATCAGCGGAGCACCTTACATCAGTGTCCCCATCAGCGAAGCTCCTTCTTACATCAGTGTCCCTAGCAGTGGAGCCCCTCTTTACATCAGTGTCCCCATCAGCGGAGCCACTCCTTACATCAGTGTCCCCATCAGTGGAGCCCCTCCTTACATCAGTGTCCCCATCAGCGAAGCCCCTCCTTACACCAGTGTCCCCATCAGTGGAGCCCCTCCTTACAGCTAGAGCCGCTCCTTACATCAGTGTCCCCATTAGCAGAGCCCCTCCTTACATCAATGTCCACATCAGCGGAGCCCCTCCTCACATCAGTGTCTACATCAGCGGAGACCCTCCTTACATCAGTGTCCCCATCAGCGGAGCTCCTTACTTCAATGTCCTCATCAACGGAGCTCCTCCTTACATCAGGTGCCACCGGCAGAGTCCGTACTTACATCAGGTTACCCCAGCTCAGCAGAGTCCATCCTTACATCAGGTGCCCCCAGAAGAGTCCTTCCTTACATCAGGTGTCCACAGCAGGGCCCCTCCTTACATTAGTGTCCCCAGCAGTGGAGCCCCTCCTTACATCTGGAGTCCACAGCAGCAGAGCACCTCCTTTCATCAGTGTCCCCATCAGCGGAGCTCCTTCTTACATCAGTGTCCCTAGCTGTGGAGCCCCTCTTTACATCATTATCCCCATCAGCGGAGCTACTCCTTACATCAGTGTCCCCATCAGCATAGCTCCTCCTTACATCAGTGTCCCCATCAGCGGAGCCACTCCTTACATCAGTGTCCCCATCAGTGGAGCCCCTCCTTAGATCAGTGTCCCCATCAGCGAAGCCCCTCCTTACAATAGTGTCCCCATCAGTGGAGCCCCTCCTTACAGCTGGAGCCCCTCCTTACATCAGTGTTGTTGTGGAAAATTTATATTAATGTATTGTCATAAGAGTCTCCCAGTGTCTGTCCTCTTGCAGCCCGCTCTAAAGAGCTGACTGGGGTAGACTGACGCTGGTTGAGATCCATTTGGTAGTGAAAAGCTCTTTGGGGATGTAGAGAAATGTTTGCGGAGTGGGGACATGTCCGCCAGCTAAGGGCCCTTGTGCGATGCACAGAACGATCGTCTGGTGGGGGGTGTGTTCGCTCTGCAAAGACATTATCGGTTTAACGAGTGTGCTCTCATGTTGCCCCTGTGTGCCTGATCAACACATTTGTGGCCCAAGGAGTGTACGCCTGCCGATAATCTCTCGTCCACAAAGACAGTAGAATAATCCAGGTATACATTGTTCTCTGGAACAATGTATAATGGGGATTTCTATCAATGGAAATACGGGAGTCTTTTGGGTTGTTCTGGTTGGAGACAGAGTTAATGTTTGAAAGCCATGTGGCTTCTAAAAGCATGCATGCACCCAGTCTCTGCTCAGACACACCCATAAGACTCCTGTAGTCATTGTTCATTGGTTGTTGCATTTTCCTGTCTTAAATCCTTATATGGTCATTCACAGGTCACAAGCTTTGTAAGAGGTGTTTGGTTGTTGGAAGCCCAACCCTCGAGCTTTGGGACTTCCTGTTATGCTAATAAAGAGTGAGCACACGGCTGAGGAGGCAGTGTGATCTTGGAACTGGAACTGTGAGGATGTGTTGTATCTATTTGTGAGCATGGGGCACACACACCAGAGGAGGGGCTACATCAGAAGGAAAGACATATGAACAAAAGGTGAGATGCATTTATATCATTAGACGAAATTGTTATTATGATTAGAAACAGGAGATTTGGCTGTGTGCTCTGCGTACAACCAAATTTCCATAACAGTGTCCCCATTAGCAGAGCCCCTCTTTACATCAATGTCCACATCAGCGGAGCCCCTCCTCACATCAGTGTCTACATCAGCAGAGACCCTCCTTACATCAGTGTCCCCATCAGCGGAGCTCCTTACATCAATGTCCTCATCAACGGAGCTCCTCCTTACATCAGGTGCCTCCGGCAGAGTCCGTACTTACATCAGGTAACCCCAGCTCAGAAGAGTCCATCCTTACATCAGGTGCCCCCAGCAGAGTCCCTCCTTACATCAGGTGTCAACAGCAGGGCCCCTCCTTACCTTAGTGTCCCCAGCATTGGAGCCCCTCCTTACATCAGTGTCCCCATCAGCAGAGCTCCTCCTTACATCTGTCCCCATCAGCGGAGCTCCTCCTTACATCAGTGTCCCCAACAGCGGAGCTCCTTACATCAGTGTCCCCATCAGCAGAGCTCCTCCTTACATCAGTGTCCTTAGAAGCGGAACCCCTCCTTACATCAGTGTCCCCAGAAGCTGACCCCCGCCTTACATCTGGTGTCCCCATCAGCGGAGCCCCCTATCCTCTATTACATCTGGTGTCCACATCAGCAGAGCCCCTCCATCTTGTGTCCTCAGCAGCGGAGCCCCTCGTTACATCTGGTGTCCCCAGCAGGAGCCCCTACTTACATCTGGTGTCCACAGCAGCGGAGCCCCTCCTTACATCTGGAGTCCACAGCAGAAGAGCACCTCCTTTCATCAGTGTCCCCAACAGCGGGGCCCCTCCTTACATCAGTGTCCCCATCAGCGGAGCCCCTCCTTACATCAGTATCCCAATCAGTGGAGCCACTTCTTACATCAGTGTCCCCATCAGCAGAGCTCCTTCTTATATCAGTGTCCCCAACAGCGGAGCCCCTCCTTACATCAGTGTCTAGAGCAGCGGAGCCCCTCTTTAAATAAGAGTCCCCAACAGCGAAGCCCCTCCTTACATCAGTGTACCTCTCAGTGGAGACACGCTTTACATCAGTATCCCCATCAGCGGAGCTCCTCCTTACATCTGGTGTCCCCAGCAGCAGAGCTCCTCCTTTCATAAGTGTCCCCATCAGCGGAGCCCCTCCTTACATCAGTGTCCCCATCAGCGGAGCCCCTCCTTACCTCAGTGTCCCCATCAGTGGAGCCCCTCCTTACATTAGTGGAGACCCTCCTTACATCAATGTCCCCATCAGCGGAGCTCCTCTTTACATCAGGTGCCACCGGTAGAGTCCGTACTTACATCAGGTGCCCCCAGCAGAGACCCTCCTTACATCAGGTGTCCACTGCATAGCCCCTCCTTACGTTAGTGTCCCCAGCAGCGGAGCCTCTCCTTACCTAAGTGTCCCCAGCAGTGGAGCCCCTTCTTACATCAGTGTCCAAAGCAGCGGAGCCCCTCATTACTTCAGTGTCACCAGCAGCAGAGCCCCTACTTACAACAGTGTCCCCATCAGCAGAGCCCCTCCTTACATCTGGAGTCCACACCAATGGAGCCACTCCTTACATCTGGTGTCCCCATCAGTGGACCCCCTCCTTACACATGGTGTCCCCAGCAGCAGAGCCCCTCCTTACACCAGGGTCCCCATCAGCAGATCCCCTCCTTACAACAGTGTCCCCATCAGCAGAGCCCCTCCTTACATCTGGTGTCCACACCACCGGAGCACCTCCTTACAACCGGTGTCCCCATCAGTGGATGCCCTCCTTACATCTGAAGTCCCCAGTAGCGGAGCCCCTCCTTACATCATTGGCCCCCGCAGCAGAGCTCCTCCTTACATCAGTGGCCCCATCAGCGGAGCCCCTCCTTACATAAGTGTCTCTATCAGCGGAGCTCCTTACATCAGTGTCTCCATCAGTGGAGCTCCTCCTTACATCAGTGTCCCCAGCAGTGGAGCTCCTCCTTACATCAGTGTCCCCATCAGCGAAGCCCCTCCTTACATCAGTGTCCCCATCAGCAGAACCCCACCTTACATCAATGTCCACATTAGTGGAGCCCCTCCTTACATCAGTGTCCCCATCAGCGGAGCCCCTCCTTACATCATTGGCCCCCTCAGCAGAGCTCCTCCTTACATCAGTGGCCCCATCAGCGGAGCCCCTCCTTACATAAGTGTCCCCAGCAGCGGAGCCATTCCTTACATCAGTGTCCCCATCAGTGGAGCCCCTCCTTACATCAGTGTCCCCATCAGTGAAGCCCCTCCTTACATCAGTGTCCCCATCAGTGAAGACCCTCCTTACAGCTGGAGCCCCTCCTTACATCAGTGTCCCCATTAGCAGAGCCCCTCCTTACATCAATGTCCACATCAGCGGAGCCCCTCCTCACATCAGTGTCTACATCAGCGGAGACCCTCCTTACATCAGTGTCCCCATCATCGGTGCTCCTTACATCAATGTCCCCATCAACGGAGCTCCTCCTTACATCAGGTGCCACCTGCAGAGTCTTTACTCACATCGGGTGCCCCCAGCCCAGCAGAGTCCATCCTTACATCAGGTGCCCCCCAGCAGAGTCCCTCCTTACATCAGGTGTCCACAGAAGGGCCCCTCCTTACATTAGTGTCCACAGCATTGGAGCCCCTCCTTACATCAGTGTCCCCATCAGCAAAGCTCCTCCTTACATCAGTGTCCCCACCAGCGGAGCGCCTCCTTACATCAGTGTCCCCAACAGCGGAGCTCCTTACATCAGTGTCCCCATCAGCAGAGCTCCTCCTTATATCAGTGTCCCTAGAAGCGGAGCCCCTCCTTACATCAGTGTCCACAGCAGCTGACCCCCTCATTACATCTGGTGTCCCCATCAGAGGAGCCCCCTATCCTCTATTACATCTGGTGTCCACATCAACAGAGCCCCTCCATCTTGTGTCCCCAGCAGCAGAGCCTCTCCTTATATTTGGTGTCCCCAGCAGTGGAGCCACTCCTTACATCTGGTGTCCCCCAGCAGGAGCCCCTACTTACATCTGGTGTGCGCAGCAGCGGAGCCCCTCCTTACATCTGGAGTCCACAGCAGCAGAGTACCTCCTTTCATCAGTGTCCCCAACAGTGGGGCCCCTCCTTACATCAGTGTCCCCATCAGCGGAGCCCCTCCTTATATCAGTATCCTCATCAGCGGAGCCACTTCTTACATCAGTGTCCCCATCAGCGGAGCTACTTATTACATCAGTGTAAACATCAACGGAGACCTTCCTTGCATCAGTGTCCCCATCAGCGGAGCTTCTTACATCAGTGTCCACATCAGCGGAACCCCTCCTTACATCAGTTTTCTCAGCAGCGGAGCCCCTCCTTACATCAGTGTCCCCAACAATGGAGACCCTCCTTACATCAGTGACCCCATCAGTTTAGCCCCTCCTTACTTCAGTGTCCACATCAGCGGAGGCCCTCCTTACAACAGTGTCCCCATCATTGGAGCCCCTCCTTACATCATTGTCCCCATCAGCAGAGCTCCTTCTTACATCAGTGTCCCCAACAGCGGAGCCCCTCCTTACATCAGTGTCTAGAGCAGCAGAGCCCCTCCTTAAATAAGAGTCCCCAACAGCGAAGCCCCTCCTTACATCAGTGTCCCCATCAGTGGAGCCCCTCCTTACAGCTGGAGCCCCTCCTTACATCAGTGTTGTTGTGGAAAATTTATATTAATGTATTATCATAAGAGTCTCCCAGTGTCTGTCCTCTTGCAGCCCGCTCTAAAGAGCTGACTGGGGTAGACTGACGCTGGTTGAGATCCATTTGGTAGTGAAAAGCTCTTTGGGGATGTAGAGAAATGTTTGCGGAGTGGGGACATGTCCGCCAGCTAAGGGCCCTTGTGCGATGCACAGAACGATCGTCTGGTGGGGGGTGTGTTCGCTCTGCAAAGACATTATCGGTTTAACGAGTGTGCTCTCATGTTGCCCCTGTGTGCCTGATCAACACATTTGTGGCCCAAGGAGTGTACGCCTGCCGATAATCTCTCGTCCACAAAGACAGTAGAATAATCCAGGTATACATTGTTCTCTGGAACAATGTATAATGGGGATTTCTATCAATGGAAATACGGGAGTCTTTTGGGTTGTTCTGGTTGGAGACAGAGTTAATGTTTGAAAGCCATGTGGCTTCTAAAAGCATGCATGCACCCAGTCTCTGCTCAGACACACCCATAAGACTCCTGTAGTCATTGTTCATTGGTTGTTGCATTTTCCTGTCTTAAATCCTTATATGGTCATTCACAGGTCACAAGCTTTGTAAGAGGTGTTTGGTTGTTGGAAGCCCAACCCTCGAGCTTTGGGACTTCCTGTTATGCTAATAAAGAGTGAGCACACGGCTGAGGAGGCAGTGTGATCTTGGAACTGGAACTGTGAGGATGTGTTGTATCTATTTGTGAGCATGGGGCACACACACCAGAGGAGGGGCTACATCAGAAGGAAAGACATATGATCAAAAGGTGAGATGCATTTATATCATTAGACGAAATTGTTATTATGATTAGAAACAGGAGATTTGGCTGTGTGCTCTGCGTACAACCAAATTTCCATAACAGTGTCCCCATTAGCAGAGCCCCTCCTTACATCAATGTCCACATCAGCGGAGCCCCTCCTCACATCAGTGTCTACATCAGCAGAGACCCTCCTTACATCAGTGTCCCCATCAGCGGAGCTCCTTACATCAATGTCCTCATCAACGGAGCTCCTCCTTACATCAGGTGCCTCCGGCAGAGTCCGTACTTACATCAGGTAACCCCAGCTCAGAAGAGTCCATCCTTACATCAGGTGCCCCCAGCAGAGTCCCTCCTTACATCAGGTGTCAACAGCAGGGCCCCTCCTTACCTTAGTGTCCCCAGCATTGGAGCCCCTCCTTACATCAGTGTCCCCATCAGCAGAGCTCCTCCTTACATCTGTCCCCATCAGCGGAGCTCCTCCTTACATCAGTGTCCCCAACAGCGGAGCTCCTTACATCAGTGTCCCCATCAGCAGAGCTCCTCCTTACATCAGTGTCCCTAGAAGCGGAGCCCCTCCTTACATCAGTGTCCCCAGAAGCTGACCCCCGCCTTACATCTGGTGTCCCCATCAGCGGAGCCCCCTATCCTCTATTACATCTGGTGTCCACATCAACAGAGCCCCTCCATCTTGTGTCCTCAGCAGCGGAGCCCCTCGTTACATCTGGTGTCCCCAGCAGGAGCCCCTCCTTACATCTGGAGTCCACAGCAGTAGAGCACCTCCTTTCATCAGTGTCCCCAACAGCGGGGCCCCTCCTTACATCAGTGTCCCCATCAGCGGAGCCCCTCCTTACATCAGTATCCCAATCAGTGGAGCCACTTCTTACATCAGTGTCCCCATCAGCAGAGCTCCTTCTTATATCAGTGTCCCCAACAGCGGAGCCCCTCCTTACATCAGTGTCTAGAGCAGCGGAGCCCCTCTTTAAATAAGAGTCCCCAACAGCGAAGCCCCTCCTTACATCAGTGTACCTCTCAGTGGAGACACGCTTTACATCAGTATCCCCATCAGCGGAGCTCCTCCTTACATCTGGTGTCCCCAGCAGCAGAGCTCCTCCTTTCATAAGTGTCCCCATCAGCGGAGCCCCTCCTTACATCAGTGTCCCCATCAGCGGAGCCCCTCCTTACCTCAGTGTCCCCATCAGTGGAGCCCCTCCTTACATTAGTGGAGACCCTCCTTACATCAATGTCCCCATCAGCGGAGCTCCTCTTTACATCAGGTGCCACCGGTAGAGTCCGTACTTACATCAGGTGCCCCCAGCAGAGACCCTCCTTACATCAGGCGTCCACTGCATAGCCCCTCCTTACGTTAGTGTCCCCAGCAGCGGAGCCTCTCCTTACATAAGTGTCCCCAGCAGTGGAGCCCCTTCTTACATCAGTGTCCAAAGCAGCGGAGCCCCTCATTACTTCAGTGTCACCAGCAGCAGAGCCCCTACTTACAACAGTGTCCCCATCAGCAGAGCCCCTCCTTACATCTGGAGTCCACACCAATGGAGCCACTCCTTACATCTGGTGTCCCCATCAGTGGACCCCCTCCTTACACATGGTGTCCCCAGCAGCAGAGCCCCTCCTTACACCAGGGTCCCCATCAGCAGATCCCCTCCTTACAACAGTGTCCCCATCAGCAGAGCCCCTCCTTACATCTGGTGTCCACACCACCGGAGCACCTCCTTACATCCGGTGTCCCCATCAGTGGATGCCCTCCTTACATCTGAAGTCCCCAGTAGCGGAGCCCCTCCTTACATCATTGGCCCCCGCAGCAGAGCTCCTCCTTACATCAGTGGCCCCATCAGCGGAGCCCCTCCTTACATAAGTGTCTCTATCAGCGGAGCTCCTTACATCAGTGTCTCCATCAGTGGAGCTCCTCCTTACATCAGTGTCCCCAGCAGTGGAGCTCCTCCTTACATCAGTGTCCCCATCAGCGAAGCCCCTCCTTACATCAGTGTCCCCATCAGCAGAACCCCACCTTACATCAATGTCCACATTAGTGGAGCCCCTCCTTACATCAGTGTCCCCATCAGCGGAGCCCCTCCTTACATCATTGGCCCCCTCAGCAGAGCTCCTCCTTACATCAGTGGCCCCATCAGCGGAGCCCCTCCTTACATAAGTGTCCCCAGCAGCGGAGCCATTCCTTACATCAGTGTCCCCATCAGTGGAGCCCCTCCTTACATCAGTGTCCCCATCAGTGAAGCCCCTCCTTACATCAGTGTCCCCATCAGTGAAGCCCCTCCTTACAGCTGGAGCTCCTCCTTACATCAGTGTCCCCATTAGCAGAGCCCCTCCTTACATCAATGTCCACATCAGCGGAGCCCCTCCTCACATCAGTGTCTACATCAGCGGAGACCCTCCTTACATCAGTGTCCCCATCATCGGTGCTCCTTACATCAATGTCCCCATCAACGGAGCTCCTCCTTACATCAGGTGCCACCTGCAGAGTCTTTACTCACATCGGGTGCCCCCAGCCCAGCAGAGTCCATCCTTACATCAGGTGCCCCCCAGCAGAGTCCCTCCTTACATCAGGTGTCCACAGAAGGGCCCCTCCTTACATTAGTGTCCACAGCATTGGAGCCCCTCCTTACATCAGTGTCCCCATCAGCAAAGCTCCTCCTTACATCAGTGTCCCCATCAGCGGAGCGCCTCCTTACATCAGTGTCCCCAACAGCGGAGCTCCTTACATCAGTGTCCCCATCAGCAGAGCTCCTCCTTATATCAGTGTCCCTAGAAGCGGAGCCCCTCCTTACATCAGTGTCCACAGCAGCTGACCCCCTCATTACATCTGTTGTCCCCATCAGAGGAGCCCCCTATCCTCTATTACATCTGGTGTCCACATCAACAGAGCCCCTCCATCTTGTGTCCCCAGCAGCAGAGCCTCTCCTTATATTTGGTGTCCCCAGCAGTGGAGCCACTCCTTACATCTGGTGTCCCCCAGCAGGAGCCCCTACTTACATCTGGTGTGCGCAGCAGCGGAGCCCCTCCTTACATCTGGAGTCCACAGCAGCAGAGTACCTCCTTTCATCAGTGTCCCCAACAGTGGGGCCCCTCCTTACATCAGTGTCCCCATCAGCGGAGCCCCTCCTTATATCAGTATCCTCATCAGCGGAGCCACTTCTTACATCAGTGTCCCCATCAGCGGAGCTACTTATTACATCAGTGTAAACATCAACGGAGACCTTCCTTGCATCAGTGTCCCCATCAGCGGAGCTTCTTACATCAGTGTCCACATCAGCGGAACCCCTCCTTACATCAGTTTTCTCAGCAGCGGAGCCCCTCCTTACATCAGTGTCCCCAACAATGGAGACCCTCCTTACATCAGTGACCCCATCAGTTTAGCCCCTCCTTACTTCAGTGTCCACATCAGCGGAGGCCCTCCTTACAACAGTGTCCCCATCATTGGAGCCCCTCCTTACATCATTGTCCCCATCAGCAGAGCTCCTTCTTACATCAGTGTCCCCAACAGCGGAGCCCCTCCTTACATCAGTGTCTAGAGCAGCAGAGCCCCTCCTTAAATAAGAGTCCCCAACAGCGAAGCCCCTCCTTACATCAGTGTACCCATCAGTGGAGCCACTCTTTACATCAGTATCCCCATCAGCGGAGTCCCTCCTTACATCTGGTGTCCCCAGCAGCAGAGCTCCTCCTTTCATCAGTGTCCCCATCAGTGGAGCCCCTCCTTACATCTGGTGTCCACACCACCGGAGCGCCTCCTTACTTCCGGTGTCCCCATCAGTGGATCCCCTCCTTACATCTGGAGTCCCCAGTAGCAGAGCCCCTCCTTACATCATTGGCCCCCTCAGCAGAGCTCCTCTTTACATCAGTAGCCCCATCAGAGGAGCCCCTCCTTACATACGTGTTCCCATCAGCGGAGCTCCTTACATCAGTGTCCCCATCAGTGGAGCTCCTCCTTACATCAGTGTCCCCATCAGTGGAGCCCCTCCTTAAATCAGTGTCCCCATCAGCGGAGCTCCTTACATCAGTGTGCCCATCAGCAAAGCTCCTCCTTACCTCAGTGTCCCCAGCAGTGGAGCCCCTCCTTACATCAGTGGAAACCCTCCTTACATCAGTGTCCCCATCAGCTGAGCTCCTGACATCAATGTCCCCATCAGCGGAGCTCCTCCTTACATCAGGTGCCACCGGCAGAGTCTGTACTTACATCAGGTGCCCCCAGCAGAGACCCTCCTTACATCAGGTGTCCACAGCGGAGCCCCTCCTTAGGTTAGTGTACCCAGCAGTGGAGCCCCTCCTTACATCCGGTGTCCCCAGCAGCAGAGCCCCTTCTTAAAACAGTGTCCCCATCAGCAGAGCCCCTCCTTACATCTGGTGTCCACACCACCGGAGTGCCTCCTTACATCCGGTGTCCCCATCAGTGGATCCCCTCCTTACATCTGGAGTCCCCAGTAGCAGAGCCCCTCCTTACATCATTGGCCCCCTCAGCAGAGCTCCTCCTTACATCAGTGGCCCCATTAGAGGAGCCCCTCCTTACATAAGTGTCCCCATCAGCGGAGCTCCTTACATCAGTGTCCCCATCAGTGGAGCTCATCCTTACATCAGTGTCCCCATCATTGGAGCCTCTCCTTACATCAGTGTCCCCATCATCGAAGCCCCTCCTTACATCAGTGTTCTCATCATCGGCGTCACCCCTTACATCTGGTGTTCACATCAATGGAGCCCCTCCTTACATCAGTGTCCCCAGCAGCGGAGCCCTTCCTTTCATCAGTGTCCCCATCAGTGGAGCCCCTCCTTAGATCTGGTGTCCCCAACAGTGGAGCCCCTGCTTACATCTGGTTTCCACATCAACGGAGACCCTCCTTACATATTTTGTGTCTGCAGCAGTGGATCCTCTCCTTACATCTGCTGTCCCTATCAGTGGAGCCCCTGCTTATATCAGTGTTCCCATCAGTGGAGCCCCTCCTTATATCAGTGTCCACATCAGCAGAGCCCCTCCTTACATCAGTTGCCCCATCAGCAGAGCCCCTCCTTAGATCTGGTGTCCCCAACAGTGGAGCCCCTGCTTACATCTGGTTTCCACATCAATGGAGACCCTCCTTACATATTTTGTGTCTGCAGCAGCGGAGCCTCTCCTTACATCTGCTGTCCCTATCAGCGGAGCCCCTGCTTATATCAGTGTCCCCAGCAGCGGAGTCCCTGCTTACATCAGTGTCCCCATCAGTGCACTCACTCCTTACATCTGGTGTCCCCAGCAGTGGCGCCCCTACTTACATCAGTGTCCCCATCAGCAAAGCCCCTCCTTGCAACAGATGTCCCCATTAGCGGAGCCCCTTTATACATCTGGTTCCACATCAACGGAGCCCATCCTTACATCTGGTGTCCCCAGCAGCGGAGCCCCTCCTTACATCTGGTGTCTGCAGCAGCGGAGCCCCTCCTTACATCTGGTGTCCCCAGCAGCAGAGCCCCTCCTTAGATCAGTGTCCCATTCAGTGGAGCCAATACTTACATCAGTGTCCCCATCAGCGGAGCTCCTGACATCAATGTCCCCATCAGCGGAGCTCCTCCTTACATCAGGTGCAACCGGCCGAGTCTGTACTTACATCAGGAGATCCTGACATCAATGTCCCCAGTAGCGGAGCCCCTCCTTACATCATTGGCCCCCTCAGCAGAGCTCCTCCTCACATCAGTGTCCCCATCAGTGGAGCTCCTCCTTACATCAGTGTCTCCAGCAGCAGAGCCCCTCCTTACTTCAGTGTCCCCAGCAGCTGAGCCCCTCCTTACAACAGTGTCCCCATCAGCAGAGCCCCTCCATACATCTGGTGTCCACACCAACGGAGCCACTCCTTATATCTGGTGTCCCCATCAGTGGACCTCCTCCTTACATATGATGTCCCAAGCAGTGGTGCCCCTCCTTACATCACTGTGCCCATCGGCGGAGCTCCTCCTTACATCAGTGTCCACATCAGTGCAGCCCCTCCTTACATCTGGTGTCCACACCAACAGAGCCCCTCCTTACATTTGGTTTCCTAATCAGCAGAGCCCCACCTTACATCAGTGTCCCCAGCAGCAGAGCCCCTCCTTACAACAGTTTCCCCATCAGCAGAGCCCCTCCTTACATCTGGTGTCCACAACAATGGAGCCCCTCCTTACTTCTAGTGTCCCCATCAGTGGACCCCCTCCTTACATTTGGTATCCCCAGCAGCAGAGCCCCTCCATACATCAGTGTCCCCAGCAGTGCAGCCCCTCCTTACATCAGTGGCCCCACCAGCGGAGCCCCTCCTTACATCAGTGGCCCCATCAGCGGAGCTCTTTATATCAGTGTCCCCAGCAGCGGAGCCCCTCCATACATCAGTGTCCCCAGCAGTGCAGCCCCTCCTCACATCAGTGTCCTCATCAGTGGAGCTCCTCCTTACATCAGTGTCTCCAGCAGCAGAGCCCCTACTTACTTCAGTGTCCCCAGCAGCTGAGCCCCTCCTTACAACAGTGTCCCCATCAGCAGAGCCCCTCCATACATCCGGTGTCCACACCAAAGGAGCCACTCCTTATATCTGGTGTCCCCATCAGTGGACCCCCTCCTTACATATGATGTCCCAAGCAGTGGTGCCCCTCCTTACATCACTGTGCCCATAAGCGGAGCTCCTCCTTACATCAGCGTCCACATCAGTGCAGCCCCTCCTTACATCTGGTGTCCACACCAACAGAGCCCCTGCTTACATTTGGTTTCCTAATCAGCAGAGCCCCACCTTACATCAGTGTCCCCAGCAGCAGAGCCCCTCCTTACAACAGTTTCCCCATCAGCAGAGCCCCTCCTTACATCTGGTGTCCACACCAATGGAGCCCCTCCTTACTTCTAGTGTCCCCATCAGTGGACCCCCTCCTTACATTTGGTGTCACCAGCAGCAGAGCCCCTCCATACATCAGTGTCCCCAGCAGTGCAGCCCCTCCTTACATCAGTGGCCCCACCAGCGGAGCCCCTCCTTACATCAGTGTCCCCATCAGCGGAGCTCCTTATATCAGTGTCCCCAGCAGCGGAGCTCCTCCATACATCAGTGTCCCCAGCAGTGCAGCCCCTCCTCACATCAGGGTCCCCATCAGCATAGCCCCTTCTTGCATCAGTGTCCCCATCAGTGGAGCCTCTCTTTACATCAGTGCCACCAACAGCAGAGCCCATCCTTACATCAGTGTCCCCATCAGAGTAGCCCCTCCTTACATCAGTGTCCCCATCAGAGGAGCCCCTCCTTACAGTTAGTGTCCCCAATCAGGGGAGTCCCTCCTTACATCAGTGTCCCCATTAGCGGAGCCCCTGCTTACATTAGTATCCCCATCTGAAGAGATCCTCCTCCATCATCAGATCCACTCCTTACATCAGTGTCCTCATCAGCGGAGCTCCTCCTTACATCAGTGTCCCCATTAGAGGAGCACCTCCTTACATCAGTGTCTCCAGCGGAGCCCTTCCTTACATCAGGTGCCCCCAGCGGAGCCCCTTCTTAAAAGAGGTGTCCCCAGCTTCGGAGCCCCTCCTTACATCAGTGTCCCCAGCAGCGGAGCCCCTCCTTACATCAGTGTCCCATCAGTGGAGTCCCTCCTTAGATCTGGTGTCCCTATCAGCGGAGCCCCTTCTTACATCTGGTTTCCACATCAATGGAGCCCCTCCTTACATCTGGTGTCTGCAGCAGCGGATCCCCTCCTTACATCTGGTGTCCCCATCAGCGGAGCACCTCCTTACATCAGTGTCCCCATCAGCGGAGCCCTTTCTTACATCAGTTTCCACATCAGCAGAGCCCCTCCTTACATCAGTGTCCCCATCAGCAGAGCCTCTCCTTACATCAGTGTCCCCATCAGCGGAGCTCCTCGTTACATCAGTGTCCCCATAAGCACAGCCCCTCCTTACATCGGTGTCCCCATCAGCAGAGCTCCTTACATCAGAGTCCCCATCAGCGGCGTTCCTCCTTACATCAGTGTCCCCAACAGTGGAGTCCCTCCTTACATCAGTGTCCCTATCAGCAGAGCTGTCCTTACATCAGTGTCCCAATCAGAGGATTCCCTCCTTACATCAGTGTCCCCATAAAAGGTCCGTCTCCTTACATCAGTGCCCCCATTAGCGGAGCCCCTCCTTACATCAGTGTCCCCATCAGAGAAGCCCCTCTTTACATCAGTGTCCCCATCAGAGGAGCCCTCCTTACATCAGTGTCTCCATCCAAGGAGCCCCTCCTTACATCAGTGGCCCCATCAGCGGGGATCCTCCTTGCATCAGTGTCCCCATCAGCGTAGATCCTCCTTACAGCAGTGTCCCCATCAGTGAAGCCCCTGTTTAAAGCAGTGTCCCCATCAGAAGAGCCCCTCCTTACATCAGTGCCCCATCAGCGGAGCCCCTCCCTACATCAGTGTCCCTATCAGCAGAGATCCTCCTTACATTAGTGTCCCATCAGTGAAGACCCTTCTTACATCAGTGTCCCCATCAGTGGAGCCCCTCCTTACATCAGTGTCCCCATCAGTGAAGCCCCTGCTTAAAGCAGTATCCCCATCAGAAGAGCCCCTCCTTACATCAGTGTCCCTATCAGCGGAGCCCCTCCTTACATCAGTGTCTCCATCAGCGGAGTTGCTCCTTACATCAGTGGAGACCCTCCTTACATCAGTGTCCCCATCAAGTGAGCTCCTGACATCAATGTCCCCATCAGCGGAGCTCCTCCTTAAATCAGGTTCCACCAGCAGAGTCCATACTTACATCAGGTGTCCACAGCGGAGCCCCTCCTTACGTTAGTGTCCCCAGCAGCAGAGCCCCTCCTTACATCGTGAACCCAGCAGTGGAGCCCCTTCTTACATCAGTGTCCCCAGCAGCGGAGCCACTCATTACTTCAGTGTCCCCAGCAGCAGAGTCCCTTCTTACAACATTGTCCCCATCAGAAGTGTTCCTTCTTACATCTGGTGTCCCCATCAGTGGACTCCCTCCTTACATATGGTGTCCCCAATCAGGGGAGTCCCTCCTTACATCAGTGTCCCCATTAGCGGAGCCCCTGCTTACATTAGTATCCCCATCTGAAGAGATCCTCATTATATCAGTGTCCCCATCAGCGAAGCCCCTGCTTATCCCCATCCTTATATCCGTGTCTCCATCATCAGATCCACTCCTTACATCAGTATCCTCATCAGCGGAGCTCCTCCTTACATCAGTGTCCCCATTAGAGGAGCACCTCCTTACATCAGTGTCCCCAGCGGAGCCCCTCCTTACATCAGGTGCCCCCAGCGGAGCCCCTTCTTAAAAGAGGTGTCCCCAGCTTCGGAGCCCCTCCTTACCTTAGTGTCCCCAGCAGCGGAGCCCCTCCTTACATCAGTGTCCCATCAGTGGAGTCCCTCCTTAGATCTGGTGTCCCTATCAGCGGAGCCCCTTCTTACATCTGGTTTCCACATCAATGGAGCCCCTCCTTACATCTGGTGTCTGCAGCAGCGGATCCCCTCCTTACATCTGGTGTCCCCATCAGAGAAGCCCCTCTTTACATCAGTATCCCCATCAGAGGAGCCCTCCTTACATCAGTGTCTCCATCCAAGGAGCCCCTCCTTACATCAGTGGCCCCATCAGCGGGGATCCTCCTTGCATCAGTGTCCCCATCAGCGTAGATCCTCCTTACAGCAGTGTCCCCATCAGTGAAGCCCCTGTTTAAAGCAGTGTCCCCATCAGAAGAGCCCCTCCTTACATCAGTGCCCCATCAGCGGAGCCCCTCCCCACATCAGTGTCCCTATCAGCAGAGATCCTCCTTACATCAGTGTCCCATCAGTGAAGACCCTTCTTACATCAGTGTCCCCATCAGTGGAGCCCCTCCTTACATCAGTGTCCCCATCAGTGAAGCCTCTGCTTAAAGCAGTATCCCCATCAGAAGAGCCCCTCCTTACATCAGTGTCCCTATCAGCGGAGCCCCTCCTTACATCAGTGTCTCCATCAGCGGAGTTGCTCCTTACATCAGTGGAGACCCTCCTTACATCAGTGTCCCCATCAAGTGAGCTCCTGACATCAATGTCCCCATCAGCGGAGCTCCTCCTTACATCAGGTTCCACCAGCAGAGTCCATACTTACATCAGGTGTCCACAGCGGAGCCCCTCCTTACGTTAGTGTCCCCAGCAGCAGAGCCCCTCCTTACATCGTGAACC
The DNA here is from genome assembly GCF_042186555.1 of Aquarana catesbeiana. Classification (NCBI taxonomy): domain Eukaryota; kingdom Metazoa; phylum Chordata; class Amphibia; order Anura; family Ranidae; genus Aquarana; species Aquarana catesbeiana. The sequence goes on along the minus strand of NC_133329.1, from coordinate 189,514,931 downwards.
CAGCAGTGGAGCCCCTTCTTACATCAGTGTCCCCAGCAGCGGAGCCACTCATTACTTCAGTGTCCCCAGCAGCAGAGTCCCTTCTTAAAACATTGTCCCCATCAGCAGTGTTCCTTCTTACATCTGGTGTCCCCATCAGTGGACTCCCTCCTTACATATGGTGTCCCCAATCAGGGGAGTCCCTCCTTACATCAGTGTCCCCATTAGCGGAGCCCCTGCTTACATTAGTATCCCCATCTGAAGAGATCCTCATTATATCAGTGTCCCCATCAGCGAAGCCCCTGCTTATCCCCATCCTTATATCCGTGTCTCCATCATGAGATCCACTCCTTACATCAGTATCCTCATCAGCGGAGCTCCTCCTTACATCAGTGTCCCCATTAGAGGAGCACCTCCTTACATCAGTGTCCCCAGCGGAGCCCCTCCTTACATCAGGTGCCCCCAGCGGAGCCCCTTCTTAAAAGAGGTGTCCCCAGCTTCGGAGCCCCTCCTTACCTTAGTGTCCCCAGCAGCGGAGCCCCTCCTTACATCAGTGTCCCATCAGTGGAGTCCCTCCTTAGATCTGGTGTCCCTATCAGCGGAGCCCCTTCTTACATCTGGTTTCCACATCAACGGAGCCCCTCCTTACATCTGGTGTCTGCAGCAGCGGATCCCCTCCTTACATCTGGTGTCCCCATCAGCGGAGCCCCTCCTTACATCAGTGTCCCCATCAGCGGAGCCCCTTCTTACATCAGTTTCCACATCAGCAGAGCCCCTCCTTACATCAGTGTCCCCATCAGCAGAGCCTCTCCTTACATCAGTGTCCCCATCAGCAGAGCTCCTCGTTACATCAGTGTCCCCATAAGCGCAGCCCCTCCTTACATCGGTGTCCCCATCAGCAGAGCTCCTTACATCAGAGTCCCCATCAGCGGCGTTCCTCCTTACATCAGTGTCCCCAACAGTGGAGTGCCTCCTTACATCAGTGTCCCTATCAGCAGAGCTGTCCTTACATCAGTATCCCAATCAGAGGATCCCCTCCTTACATCAGTGTCCCCATAAAAGGTCCCTCTCCTTACATCAGTGCCCCCATTAGTGGAGCCCCTCCCCATCAGAGAAGCCCCTCTTTACATCAGTGTCCCCATCAGAGGAGCCCTCCTTACATCAGTGTCTCCATCCAAGGAGCCCCTCCTTACATCAGTGTCCCCATCAGCGGGGATCCTCCTTACATCAGTGTCCCCATCAGCGTAGATCCTCCTTAAAGCAGTGTCCCCATCAGTGAAGCCCCTGCTTAAAGCAGTGTCCCCATCAGAAGAGCCCCTCCTTACATCAGTGCCCCATCAGCGGAGCCCCCCCCTACATCAGTGTCCCTATCAGCAGAGATCCTCCTTACATCAGTGTCCCATCAGTGAAGACCCTCCCTGCATCAGTGTCCCCATCAGTGGAGACCCTCCTTACATCAGTGTCCCCATCAGTGAAGCCCCTGCTTAAAGCAGTATCCCCATCAGAAGAGCCCCTCCTTACATCAGTGTCCCCATCAGCGGAGCCCCTCCTTACATCAGTGTCTCCATCAGCGGAGTCGCTCCTTACATCAGTGGAGACCCTCCTTACATCAGTGTCCCCATCAAGTGAGCTCCTGACATCAATGTCCCCATCAGCGGAGCTCCTCCTTACATCAGGTTCAACCAGCAGAGTCCATACTTACATCAGGTGTCCACAGCGGATCCCCTCCTTACGTTAGTGTCCCCAGCAGCAGAGCCCCTCCTTACATCGTGTACCCAGCAGTGGAGCCCCTTCTTACATCAGTGTACCCAGCAGCGGAGCCACTCATTACTTCGGTGTCCCCAGCAGCAGAGTCCCTTCTTACAACATTGTCCCCATCAGCAGAGTTCCTTCTTACATCTGGTGTCCCCATCAGTGGACTCCCTCCTTACATATGGTGTCCCCAGCAATGGAGCCCCTCCTTACATCAGTGTCCCCATCAGCGGAGCTCCTCCTTACATCAGTGTCCCCATCAGCGGAGCACCTCCTTACAGCAGTGTCCCCACAGCGTAGCGTCTTACATCAGTGTCCCCATCAGTGGAGCTCCTCCTTACATCAGTGTCCCCAGCAACAGAGCCCCTCCATAAATCATTATCCCCATCAGTGGAGCCCCTCCTTGCATCAGTGTCCCCATCAGTGGAGCCCCTCCTTACATCAATGTCCCCATCAGTGGAGCTCCTCCTTACATCAGGTTCCACCAGCAGAGTCCATACTTACATCAGGTGTCCACAGCGGAGCCCTTCCTTACGTTAGTGTCCCCAGCAGCAGAGCCCCTCCTTACATCGTGTACCCAGCAGTGGAGCTTCTTCTTACATCAGTGTCCCCAGCAGCGGAGCCACTCATTACTTCAGTGTCCCCAGCAGCAGAGTCCCTTCTTACAACATTGTCCCCATCAGCAGAGTTCCTTCTTACATCTGGTGTTCCCATCAGTGGACTCCCTCCTTACATATGGTGTCCCCAGCAGTGGAGCCCCTCCTTACATCAGTGTCCCCATCAGCGGAGATCCTCCTTAAATAAGTGTCCCTAGCAGTGGAGCCCCATCTTACATCAGTGTCACAAGCAGCAGAGCCTCTACTTACAACAGTGTGCCCATCAGCAGAGCCCTGCCTTACGTTTGGTGTCCACACCAATGGAGCCACTCCTTGCATCTTGTGTCCCCATCAGTGGACCACCTCCTTACATATGGTGTCCCCAGCAGTGGAGCTCCTCCTTACATCAGTGTCTCCATCAGCGGAGCTCCTCCTTACATCAGTGTTCCCATCAGCGGAGCACCTCCTTACAGCAGTGTCCCCACAGCGGAGCGTCTTACATCAGTGTCCCCATTAGTGGAGCTCCTCCTTACAGCAGTGTCCCCAGCAACGGAGCCCCTCCATACATCATTATCCCCATCAGTGGAGCCCCTCCTTGCATCAGTGTCCCCATCAGTGGAGCCCCTCCTTACATGTGTGTCCCCGTCAGTGGAGCCCCTCCTTACATCAGTGTCCCCAACAGCGGAGCTCCTCCTTACATAAGTGTCCCTAGCAGTGGAGCCCCTTCTTACATCAGTGTCACAAGCAGCAGAGCCCCTACTTACAACAATGTGCCCAGCAGCAGAGCCTCTTCTTACGTTTGGTGTCCACACCAACGGAGCCACTCCTTGCATCTTGTGTCCCCATCAGTGGACCACCTCCTTACATATGGTGTACCCAGCAGCGGAGCCCCTCCTTACATCAGTGTCCCCATCAGCGGAGCTCCTCCTTACATCAGTGTCCCCATCAGCAGAGCACCTCCTTACAGCAGTGTCCCCACAGCGGAGCATATTACATCAGTGTTCCCATCAGTGGAGCTCCTCCTTACATCAGTGTCCCCAGCAACGGAGACCCTCCATACATCATTATACCCAGCAGTGGAGCCCCTCCTTACATCAGTGTCCCCATCAGTGGAGCCCCTCCTTACATCAGTGTCCCCAACAGCGGAGCTCCTCCTTACATCAGTGTCCCCATCAGAGGAGCCCCTCCTTACATCAGTGTCCCCATCAGAGGAGCCCCTCCTTACATCAGTGTCCCAATCAGAGGAGTCCCTCCTTACATCAGTCTTCCCATTAGCGGAGCCCCTGCTTACATCAGTATCCCCATCCGAAGAGCCCCTCCTTACATCAGTGTCCCCATCAGCGTAGCCCCTTCTAACATTAGTATCCCCATCAGAGGAGCCTCCTCCTTATATCTGTGTCTCCATCAGTGAAGCCCCTCTTTACATCAGCGTCCCCATCACTGGAGCTTCTTCTTACATCAGTGTCCACATCAGCTGAGACCCTCCTTACATCAGTGTCCCCATCATCAGAGCTCCCTACATCAGTGTCCCCATCAGTGGAGCTCCATATATCAGTGTCCCCATCAGCGGAGCTCCTCCTTACATCAGGTGCCCCCAGAAAAGTCCATACTTACATTAGGTGCCCATAGTAGAGTCCCTCCTTAAATCAGGTGCCTCCAGCGGAGCCCCTCCTTTACATCAGGTGTCCCCAGCGGAGCCCCTCCTTACATTAGTGTCCCCAGCAGCGGAGCCCCTCCTTACATCAGTGTCCCCAGCAGCAGAGCCCCTCCTTTCATCAGTGTCTCCAGCAGCGAAGCCCCTGCTTACATCAGTGTCCCCATCATCAGAGCCCCTCCTTACATCAGTGTCCCCATCATTGAAGTCCCTCCTTACATCAGTGTCCCCATCATCAGAGCCACTCCTTACATCTGGTGTCCCCAGCAGTGAATCCTCTCCTTACATCAGTGTCCCCATCAGCGGAGCTCCTCCTTACATCAGTGTCCCCATCAGATGAGCACCTCCTTACATCAGTGTCCCTAGCGGAGCCCCTCCTTACATTAGTGTCCCCAGCAGTGGAGCCCCTCCTTACATCAGTGTCCCCAGCAGCTGAGCCCCTCCTTTCATCAGTGTCTCCAGCAGCGAAGCCCCTGCTTACATCAGTGTCCCCATCATCAGAGCCCCTCCTTACATCAGTGTCCCCATCATTGAAGTCCCTCCTTACATCAGTGTCCCCATCATCAGAGCCACTCCTTACATCTGGTGTCCCCAGCAGTGAATCCCCTCCTTACATCAGTGTCCCCATCAGTGGAGCTCCTCCTTACATCAGTGTCCCCATCAGATGAGCACCTCCTTACATCAGTGTCCCTAGCGGAGCCCCTCCTTATATTAGTGTCCCCAGCAGTGGAGCCCCTCCTTACATCAGTGCCTCCAGCAGCTGAGCCCCTCCTTTCATCAGTGTCTCCAGCATTGAAGCCCCTGCTTACATCAGTGTCCCCATCATCAGAGCCCCTCCTTTCTTCAGTGTCCCTATCAGTGAAGCCCCTCCTTACATCAGTGTCAACATCATCAGAGCCACTCCTTACATCTGGTGTCCCCATCAGCAGAGCCCCTTCTTACATCTGGTGTCAACATCAATGGAGCCCCTCCTTACATTTGGTGTCCCCATCAGTGGACTCCATCCTTACATTTGGTGTCCCCAACAGCGTCGCCCCTCCTTACATCAGTGTCCCCATTAGCGGAGTTCCTCCTTACATCAGTGTCCCCATCAGATGAGCACCTCCCTACATCAGTGTCCCCAGTGGAGCCCCTCCTTATATCAGGTGTCCCCAGCGGAGCCCCTCCTTATATCATCAGGTGCCCCCAGCGGAGCCCCTCCTTATAACAGGTATCCCAAGCAGTGGAGCCTCTCCTTACATCAGTATCCCCAGCAGCGGAGCCCCTCCTTACATCAGTGTCCCCATCAGCGGAGTCCCTCCTTAAATCTGGTGTCCCCATCAGCGGAGCCCCTTCTTACATCTGGTTTCCACATTAGTGGAGCTCCTCCTTACATCAGTGTCCCCAGCAGTGGAGCCCCTCCATATATCAGTGTATCCCTAGCAGTGGAGCCCCTCCTTACATCAGTGTCCCCATCAGCAGAGCCCCTCCTTACATCAGTGTCCCCATCGGTGGAGCCCCTCCTTACATCAGTGTCACCAACAGCAGAACCCCTCCTTACATCAGTGTCCCCATCAGTGGAGCCCCTTCTTACATCAGTGTCCCCATCAGTGAAGCCCCTGCTTAAAGCAGTGTCCCCATCAGAAGAGCCCCTCCTTACATCAGTGTCCCCATTAGCAACGCCCCTCCCTACATCAGTGTCCCCAGCAGCTGAGCCCCTCCTTTCATCAGTGTCTCCAGCAGGGAAGCCCTTCCTTACATCAGTGTCCCCATGAGAGGAGACCCTCCTTACATCAGTGTCCCCATCAGCAAAGCCCCTCCTTACATCAGTGTCCCCATCATCAGAGCCACTCCTTACATCTGGTGTCCCCATTAGCAGAGCCCCTCCTTACATCTGGTGTCCACATCAACGGAGCCCCTCCTTACATCTGGTGTCCCCATCAGTGGACTACCTCCTTACATCTGGTGTCCCCAGCTGCGAAGCCCCTCCTTACATCAGTGTCCCCATCAGCGGAGCTCCTCCTTACATAAGTGTCCCTAGCAGTGGAGCCCCTTCTTACATCAGTGTCACAAGCAGCAGAGCCCCTACTTACAACAGTGTGCCCATCAGTGGAGCTCCATATATCAGTGTCCCCATCAGCGGAGCTCCTCCTTACATCAGGTGCCCCCAGAAAAGTCCATACTTACATTAGGTGCCCCCAGAAGAGTCCCTCCTTACATCAGGTGCCCCCAGCGGAGCCCCTCCTTTACATCAGGTGTCCCCAGCGGAGCCCGTCCTTACATTAGTGTCCCCAGCAGCGGAGCCCCTCCTTACATCAGTGTCCCCAGCAGCTGAGCCCCTCCTTTCATCAGTGTCTCCAGCAGCGAAGCCCCTGCTTACATCAGTGTCCCCATCATCAGAGCCCCTCCTTACATCAGTGTCCCCATCATTGAAGTCCCTCCTTACATCAGTGTCCCCATCATCAGAGCCACTCCTTACATCTGGTGTCCCCAGCAGTGAATCCCCTCCTTACATCAGTGTCCCCATTAGCGGAGCTCCTCCTTACATCAGTGTCCCCATCAGATGAGCACCTCCTTACATCAGTGTCCCTAGCGGAGCCCCTCCTTACATTAGTGTCCCCAGCAGTGGAGCCCCTCCTTACATCAGTGTCCCCAGCAGCTGAGCCCCTCCTTTCTTCAGTGTCCCTATCAGTGAAGCCCCTCCTTACATCAGTGTCAACATCATCAGAGCCATTCCTTACATCTGGTGTCCCCATCAGCAGAGCCCCTTCTTACATCTGGTGTCCACATCAATGGAGCCCCTCCTTACATTTGGTGTCCCCATCAGTGGACTCCATCCTTACATTTGGTGTCCCCAACAGCGTCGCCCCTCCTTACATCAGTGTCCCCATCAGCGGAGCTCCTCCTTACATCAGTGTCCCCATCAGATGAGCACCTCCGTACATCAGTGTCCCCAGCGGAGCCCCTCCTTATATCAGGTGTCCCCATCGGAGCCCCTCCTTATATCATCAGGTGCCCCCAGCGGAGCCCCTCCTTATAACAGGTGTCCGCAGCAGTGGAGCCTCTCCTTACATCAGTGTCCCCAGCAGCGGAGCCCCTCCTTACATCAGTGTCCCCATCAGCGGAGTCCCTCCTTAGATATGGTGTCCCCATCAGCGGAGCCCCTTCTTACATCTGGTTTCCACATCAGTGGAGCTCCTCCTTACACCAGTGTCCCCAGCAGTGGAGCCCCTCCATATATCAGTGTATCCCTAGCAGTGGAGCCCCTCCTTACATCAGTGTCCCCATCAGCAGAGCCCCTCCTTACATCAGTGTCCCCATCAGTGGAGCCCCTTCTTACATCAGTGTCCCCATTAGTGAAGCCCCTGCTTAAAGCAGTGTCCCCATCAGAAGAGCCCCTCCTTACATCAGTGTCCCCATTAGCAACGCCCCTCCCTACATCAGTGTCCCCAGCAGCTGAGCCCCTCCTTTCATCAGTGTCTCCAGCAGGGAAGCCCCTCCTTACATCAGTGTCCCCATCAGAGGAGACCCTCCTTACATCAGTGTCCCCATCAGCAAAGCCCCTGCTTACATCAGTGTCCCCATCATCAGAGCCCCTCCTTACATCAGTGTCCCCATCATTGAAGTCCCTCCTTACATCAGTGTCCCCATCATCAGAGCCACTCCTTACATCTGGTGTCCCCAGCAGTGAATCCTCTCCTTACATCAGTGTCCCCATCAGCGGAGCTCCTCCTTACATCAGTGTCCCCATCAGATGAGCACCTCCTTACATCAGTGTCCCTAGCGGAGCCCCTCCTTACATTAGTGTCCCCAGCAGTGGAGCCCCTCCTTACATCAGTGTCCCCAGCAGCTGAGCCCCTCCTTTCATCAGTGTCTCCAGCAGCGAAGCCCCTGCTTACATCAGTGTCCCCATCATCAGAGCCCCTCCTTACATCAGTGTCCCCATCATTGAAGTCCCTCCTTACATCAGTGTCCCCATCATCAGAGCCCCTCCTTTCTTCAGTGTCCCTATCAGTGAAGCCCCTCCTTACATCAGTGTCAACATCATCAGAGCCACTCCTTACATCTAGTGTCCCCATCAGCAGAGCCCCTTCTTACATCTGGTGTCAACATCAATGGAGCCCCTCCTTACATTTGGTGTCCCCATCAGTGGACTCCATCCTTACATTTGGTGTCCCCAACAGCGTCGCCCCTCCTTACATCAGTGTCCCCATTAGCGGAGTTCCTCCTTACATCAGTGTCCCCATCAGATGAGCACCTCCCTACATCAGTGTCCCCAGCGGAGCCCCTCCTTATATCAGGTGTCCCCAGCGGAGCCCCTCCTTATATCATCAGGTGCCCCCAGCGGAGCCCCTCCTTATAACAGGTATCCCAAGCAGTGGAGCCTCTCCTTACATCAGTATCCCCAGCAGCGGAGCCCCTCCTTACATCAGTGTCCCCATCAGAGGAGTCCCTCCTTAAATCTGGTGTCCCCATCAGCGGAGCCCCTTCTTACATCTGGTTTCCACATTAGTGGAGCTCCTCCTTACATCAGTGTCCCCAGCAGTGGAGCCCCTCCATATATCAGTGTATCCCTAGCAGTGGAGCCCCTCCTTACATCAGTGTCCCCATCAGCAGAGCCCCTCCTTACATCAGTGTCCCCATCGGTGGAGCCCCTCCTTACATCAGTGTCACCAACAGCAGAACCCCTCCTTACATCAGTGTCCCCATCAGTGGAGCCCCTTCTTACATCAGTGTCCCCATCAGTGAAGCCCCTGCTTAAAGCAGTGTCCCCATCAGAAGAGCCCCTCCTTACATCAGTGTCCCCATTAGCAACGCCCCTCCCTACATCAGTGTCCCCAGCAGCTGAGCCCCTCCTTTCATCAGTGTCTCCAGCAGGGAAGCCCTTCCTTACATCAGTGTCCCCATGAGAGGAGACCCTCCTTACATCAGTGTCCCCATCAGCAAAGCCCCTCCTTACATCAGTGTCCCCATCATCAGAGCCACTCCTTACATCTGGTGTCCCCATTAGCAGAGCCCCTCCTTACATCTGGTGTCCACATCAACGGAGCCCATCCTTACATCTGGTGTCCCCATCAGTGGACTACCTCCTTACATCTGGTGTCCCCAGCTGCGAAGCCCCTCCTTACATCAGTGTCCCCATCAGCGGAGCTCCTCCTTACATAAGTGTCCCTAGCAGTGGAGCCCCTTCTTACATTAGTGTCACAAGCAGCAGAGCCCCTACTTACAACAGTGTGCCCATCAGTGGAGCTCCATATATCAGTGTCCCCATCAGCGGAGCTCCTCCTTACATCAGGTGCCCCCAGAAAAGTCCATACTTACATTAGGTGCCCCCAGAAGAGTCCCTCCTTACATCAGGTGCCCCCAGCGGAGCCCCTCCTTTACATCAGGTGTCCCCAGCGGAGCCCGTCCTTACATTAGTGTCCCCAGCAGCGGAGCCCCTCCTTACATCAGTGTCCCCAGCAGCTGAGCCCCTCCTTTCATCAGTGTCTCCAGCAGCGAAGCCCCTGCTTACATCAGTGTCCCCATCATCAGAGCCCCTCCTTACATCAGTGTCCCCATCATTGAAGTCCCTCCTTACATCAGTGTCCCCATCATCAGAGCCACTCCTTACATCTGGTGTCCCCAGCAGTGAATCCCCTCCTTACATCAGTGTCCCCATTAGCGGAGCTCCTCCTTACATCAGTGTCCCCATCAGATGAGCACCTCCTTACATCAGTGTCCCTAGCGGAGCCCCTCCTTACATTAGTGTCCCCAGCAGTGGAGCCCCTCCTTACATCAGTGTCCCCAGCAGCTGAGCCCCTCCTTTCTTCAGTGTCCCTATCAGTGAAGCCCCTCCTTACATCAGTGTCAACATCATCAGAGCCATTCCTTACATCTGGTGTCCCCATCAGCAGAGCCCCTTCTTACATCTGGTGTCCACATCAATGGAGCCCCTCCTTACATTTGGTGTCCCCATCAGTGGACTCCATCCTTACATTTGGTGTCCCCAACAGCGTCGCCCCTCCTTACATCAGTGTCCCCATCAGCGGAGCTCCTCCTTACATCAGTGTCCCCATCAGATGAGCACCTCCGTACATCAGTGTCCCCAGCGGAGCCCCTCCTTATATCAGGTGTCCCCATCGGAGCCCCTCCTTATATCATCAGGTGCCCCCAGCGGAGCCCCTCCTTATAACAGGTGTCCGCAGCAGTGGAGCCTCTCCTTACATCAGTGTCCCCAGCAGCGGAGCCCCTCCTTACATCAGTGTCCCCATCAGCGGAGTCCCTCCTTAGATCTGGTGTACCCATCAGCGGAGCCCCTTCTTACATCTGGTTTCCACATCAGTGGAGCTCCTCCTTACACCAGTGTCCCCAGCAGTGGAGCCCCTCCATATATCAGTGTATCCCTAGCAGTGGAGCCCCTCCTTACATCAGTGTCCCCATCAGCAGAGCCCCTCCTTACATCAGTGTCCCCATCAGTGGAGCCCCTTCTTACATCAGTGTCCCCATTAGTGAAGCCCCTGCTTAAAGCAGTGTCCCCATCAGAAGAGCCCCTCCTTACATCAGTGTCCCCATTAGCAACGCCCCTCCCTACATCAGTGTCCCCAGCAGCTGAGCCCCTCCTTTCATCAGTGTCTCCAGCAGGGAAGCCCCTCCTTACATCAGTGTCCCCATCAGAGGAGACCCTCCTTACATCAGTGTCCCCATCAGCAAAGCCCCTCCTTACATCAGTGTCCCCATCATCATAGCCACTCCTTACATCTGGTGTCACCATTAGCAGAACCCCTCCTTACATCTGGTGTCCACATCAACGGAGCCCCTCCTTACATCTGGTGTCCCCATCAGTGGACTCTCTCCTTACATCTGGTGTCCCCAGCTGCGAAGCCCCTCCTTACATCAGTGTCCCCATCAGCAGAGCTCCTCCTTACATCAGTGTCTCCATCAGATGAGCACCTCCTTACATCAGTGTCCCCAGCAGCGGAGCCCCTCCTTACATCAGTGTCCCCAGCAGCTGAGCCCCTCCTTTCATCAGTGTCTCCAGCAGCGAAGCCCCTCCTTACATCAATGTCCCCATCAGAGGAGCCCCTCCTTACACCAGTGTTCCCATTAGCGAAGACCCTCCTTACATTAATGTCCCCGTCATCAGAGCCCCTCCTTACATCTGGTGTCCCCATCAGCAGAGCCCCTCCTTACATCTGGTGTCCACCTCAACGGAGTCCCTCCTTACATCAGTGTCCCCATCAGCGGAGCTCCCCCTTACATCAGTGTCCCCATCAGATGAGCACCTCCTTACAGCAGTGTCCCCATCAGAGGAGCCCCTCCTTACATCAGTGCCCCAATCAGAGGAGTCCCTCCTTACATCAGTGTCCCCATTAGTGGAGCCCCTGCTTACATCAGTATCCCCATTCGAAGAGACCATCCTTACATCAGTGTTCCCATCAGCGAAGCCCCTGCTTACATCAGTATCCCCTTTAGAGGAGCCATTCCTTATATCGTGTCTCCATCAGCGTAGCCCCAGCTTACATCAGTGTCCCCATCATCAGAGCCACGCCTTACATCTGGTGTCCCCCATCAGCAGATACCCTCCTTACATCTGATGTCCCATTCAGTGGACCCCCTCCTTACATCAGGTGTCCCTGGCACCGGAGCCCCTCCTTACATCAGTGTCCCCTTTAGCGGAGCTGCTCCTTACATCAGTGTCCCCATCAGAGGAGCACCTCCTTACATCAGTGTCCCCAGCGAAGCCCCTCCTTACATCAGGTGCACCCAGCGGAGCCTGTCCTTACAACAGGTGTCCCCAGCAGCGGAGCCCCTCCTTACATCAGTGTCCCCAGCAGCGGAGCCCCTCCTTACATCAGTGTCCCATCAGCGGAGTCCCTCCTTAAAACTGGTGTCCCCATCAGCGGAGCCCCTTCTTACATCTGGTTTCCACATCAACGGAAGCCTCTCCCTACATCTGGTGTCTGCAGCAGCGGAATCCCTCCTTACATCTGGTGTCCCCATCAGCCGAGCCCCTCCATACATCAGTGTCCCCATCAGCAGAGCCTCTCCTTACATCAGTGTCCCCAGCAGCGGAGCCCCTCCTTACATTAGTGTCCCCATCAGCAGAGTCCCTCCTTACATCTGTTGTCCACATCAATGGAGCCCCTCCTTACATCTGGAATCCCTATCAGTGGACCACTCCTTACATCTACTGTCCCCAGCAGCAGAGCTCCTTACTTTAGTGTCCCCATCAGCGGAGCTCCTCCTTACATCAGTGTCTCCAGCAGGGAAGCCCCTCCTTACATCAGTGTCCCCATCAGAGGAGACCCTCCTTACATCAGTGTCCCCATCAGCAAAGCCCCTCCTTACATCAGTGTCCCCATCATCAGAGCCACTCCTTACATCTGGTGTCACCATTAGCAGAACCCCTCCTTACATCTGGTGTCCACATCAACGGAGCCCCTCCTTACATCTGGTGTCCCCATCAGTGGACTCTCTCCTTACATCTGGTGTCCCCAGCTGCGAAGCCCCTCCTTACATCAGTGTCCCCATCAGCAGAGCTCCTCCTTACATCAGTGTCTCCATCAGATGAGCACCTCCTTACATCAGTGTCCCCAGCAGAGCCCCTCCTTACATTAGTGTCCCCAGCAGCGGAGCCCCTCCTTACATCAGTGTCCCCAGCAGCTGAGCCCCTCCTTTCATCAGTGTCTCCAGCAGCGAAGCCCCTCCTTACATCAATGTCCCCATCAGAGGAGCCCCTCCTTACACCAGTGTTCCCATTAGCGAAGACCCTCCTTACATTAATGTCCCCGTCATCAGAGCCCCTCCTTACATCTGGTGTCCCCATCAGCAGAGCCCCTCCTTACATCTGGTGTCCACCTCAACGGAGTCCCTCCTTACATCAGTGTCCCCATCAGCGGAGCTCCCCCTTACATCAGTGTCCCCATCAGATGAGCACCTCCTTACAGCAGTGTCCCCATCAGAGGAGCCCCTCCTTACATCAGTGCCCCAATCAGAGGAGTCCCTCCTTACATCAGTGTCCCCATTAGTGGAGCCCCTGCTTACATCAGTATCCCCATTCGAAGAGACCATCCTTACATCAGTGTTCCCATCAGCGAAGCCCCTGCTTACATCAGTATCCCCTTTAGAGGAGCCATTCCTTATATCGTGTCTCCATCAGCGTAGCCCCAGCTTACATCAGTGTCCCCATCATCAGAGCCACGCCTTACATCTGGTGTCCCCCATCAGCAGATACCCTCCTTACATCTGATGTCCCATTCAGTGGACCCCCTCCTTACATCAGGTGTCCCTGGCACCGGAGCCCCTCCTTACATCAGTGTCCCCTTTAGCGGAGCTGCTCCTTACATCAGTGTCCCCATCAGAGGAGCACCTCCTTACATCAGTGTCCCCAGCGAAGCCCCTCCTTACATCAGGTGCACCCAGCGGAGCCTGTCCTTACAACAGGTGTCCCCAGCAGCGGAGCCCCTCCTTACATCAGTGTCCCCAGCAGCGGAGCCCCTCCTTACATCAGTGTCCCATCAGCGGAGTCCCTCCTTAAAACTGGTGTCCCCATCAGCGGAGCCCCTTCTTACATCTGGTTTCCACATCAACGGAAGCCTCTCCCTACATCTGGTGTCTGCAGCAGCGGAATCCCTCCTTACATCTGGTGTCCCCATCAGCAGAGCCCCTCCATACATCAGTGTCCCCATCAGCAGAGCCTCTCCTTACATCAGTGTCCCCAGCAGCGGAGCCCCTCCTTACATTAGTGTCCCCATCAGCAGAGTCCCTCCTTACATCTGTTGTCCACATCAATGGAGCCCCTCCTTACATCTGGAATCCCTATCAGTGGACCACTCCTTACATCTACTGTCCCCAGCAGCAGAGCTCCTTACTTTAGTGTCCCCATCAGCGGAGCTCCTCCTTACATCAGTGTCTCCAGCAGGGAAGCCCCTCCTTACATCAGTGTCCCCATCAGAGGAGACCCTCCTTACATCAGTGTCCCCATCAGCAAAGCCCCTCCTTACATCAGTGTCCCCATCATCAGAGCCACTCCTTACATCTGGTGTCACCATTAGCAGAACCCCTCCTTACATCTGGTGTCCACATCAACGGAGCCCCTCCTTACATCTGGTGTCCCCATCAGTGGACTCTCTCCTTACATCTGGTGTCCCCAGCTGCGAAGCCCCTCCTTACATCAGTGTCCCCATCAGCAGAGCTCCTCCTTACATCAGTGTCTCCATCAGATGAGCACCTCCTTACATCAGTGTCCCCAGCAGAGCCCCTCCTTACATTAGTGTCCCCAGCAGCGGAGCCCCTCCTTACATCAGTGTCCCCAGCAGCTGAGCCCCTCCTTTCATCAGTGTCTCCAGCAGCGAAGCCCCTCCTTACATCAATGTCCCCATCAGAGGAGCCCCTCCTTACACCAGTGTTCCCATTAGCGAAGACCCTCCTTACATTAATGTCCCCGTCATCAGAGCCCCTCCTTACATCTGGTGTCCCCATCAGCAGAGCCCCTCCTTACATCTGGTGTCCACCTCAACGGAGTCCCTCCTTACATCAGTGTCCCCATCAGCGGAGCTCCCCCTTACATCAGTGTCCCCATCAGATGAGCACCTCCTTACAGCAGTGTCCCCATCAGAGGAGCCCCTCCTTACATCAGTGCCCCAATCAGAGGAGTCCCTCCTTACATCAGTGTCCCCATTAGTGGAGCCCCTGCTTACATCAGTATCCCCATTCGAAGAGACCATCCTTACATCAGTGTTCCCATCAGCGAAGCCCCTGCTTACATCAGTATCCCCTTTAGAGGAGCCATTCCTTATATCGTGTCTCCATCAGCGTAGCCCCAGCTTACATCAGTGTCCCCATCATCAGAGCCACGCCTTACATCTGGTGTCCCCCATCAGCAGATACCCTCCTTACATCTGATGTCCCATTCAGTGGACCCCCTCCTTACATCAGGTGTCCCTGGCACCGGAGCCCCTCCTTACATCAGTGTCCCCTTTAGCGGAGCTGCTCCTTACATCAGTGTCCCCATCAGAGGAGCACCTCCTTACATCAGTGTCCCCAGCGAAGCCCCTCCTTACATCAGGTGCACCCAGCGGAGCCTGTCCTTACAACAGGTGTCCCCAGCAGCGGAGCCCCTCCTTACATCAGTGTCCCCAGCAGCGGAGCCCCTCCTTACATCAGTGTCCCATCAGCGGAGTCCCTCCTTAAAACTGGTGTCCCCATCAGCGGAGCCCCTTCTTACATCTGGTTTCCACATCAACGGAAGCCTCTCCCTACATCTGGTGTCTGCAGCAGCGGAATCCCTCCTTACATCTGGTGTCCCCATCAGCAGAGCCCCTCCATACATCAGTGTCCCCATCAGCAGAGCCTCTCCTTACATCGGTGTCCCCAGCAGCGGAGCCCCTCCTTACATTAGTGTCCCCATCAGCAGAGTCCCTCCTTACATCTGTTGTCCACATCAATGGAGCCCCTCCTTACATCTGGAATCCCTATCAGTGGACCACTCCTTACATCTACTGTCCCCAGCAGCAGAGCTCCTTACTTTAGTGTCCCCATCAGCGGAGCTCCTCCTTACATCAGTGTCCCCAGCAGTGGAGCTCCTCCATACATCAGTGTCCCCAACAGTGGAGCCCCTCCTTACATCAGTGTCCCCATCAGCAGAGCTCTCCTTACATCAGTGTCCCCATCAGGGGAGCCTCTCATTACATCAGTGCCCCCATTAACGGAGCCCCTCCTTACATCAGTGTCCCCATCAGAGAAGCCCCTCCTTACATCAGTGTCCCCATCAGAGGAGCCCCTGCTTACATCAGTGTCCCCATCAGCGGAGATCCTCCTTACATCAGTGTCCCCATCAGTGAAGCCCCTGCTTAAAGCAGTGTCCCCATGAGAAGAGCCCCTCCTTGCATCAGTGTCCCCATTAGCGGAGCCCCTCCCTACATCAGTGTCCCCATCAGCGGAGCCCCTCTTTTCATCAGTGTCCCCATTAGCAGAGTCCCTCCTTACATTAGTGGAGACCCTCCTTACATCAGTGTCCCCATCAAGTGAGCTCCTGACATCAATGTCCCCATTAGCAGAGTTTCTCCTTACATCAGGTGCCACCGGCAGAGTCCGTACTTACATCAGGTGTCCACAGCGGAGCCCCTCCTTACATTAGTGTTGACAGCGAAATTTGGCTATACGCAGAGCACACAGCCAAATCTCCTGTTTGTAATAATAACAATTTCGTCTAATGATATAAATGCACCTTACCTTTTGATCATATGCCATCCTCTGGTGTGTGCCCCATTCCCCAGAAAAACAGACATCAACACATCCTTACGTTCTCAGCTCAGCATCACTCTGCCTGGCCCTCAGCCGTGAGTCCCTTTATTAACATATCAACAGAAAGTCCCAAAACTTGAGGGTTAGGCTTCCAACGGCCAAACACCTTTTACAAAGCTTGTGACCTCACAGGAAATGAACACAGGATGTGAATGACCATATAAGGATTTAACAACACAACAAAATACATCATCCAAATGAGGATGACCAGAGTTCCTCGTGGTTGGGAGATTATCTGCAGGTGTACGTCATGGCACCCCAAATATGTTGATCAGGCATACCGGGGTGACAAGAGTAAACAACCGCTAATCCGGTAATGTCTTTGCAGAGCGAACACACCCCCACCAGACGATCGTTCTGTGCGTTGCACAGGGGCCCTTTGCTGGTGGGCATGTCTTCTCTCCGCAAACACCTCTCTCCAAACACCAGGAAGTATTCCACTACCTAACAGGTCTCAACCAGCGTCAGTCTGCCCCAGTCAGCTCTTTAGAGCGGGCTGCGAGAGAATAGACACTGGGAGACTCTTATGACAATACATTAATTTGTATTACCCCCTCCTTACATCAGTGTCCCCATCAGAGGTTCCTCTCCTTACATCATTGCCCCCATTAGCGGAGCCCCTCCTTACATCAGTCTCCCCATCAAAGAAGCCCCTCCTTACATCAGTGTCCCCATCAGAGGTGTCCCTCTTTACATCAGTGTCCCCATTAGCGGAGCCCCTCATTACATCAGTGTCCCCATCAGAGGTACCCCTCTCATTGGACTCGGGGCAGAGGGCTGGTGGCTACTACAGTTCCCTGCTTTCTCTGTGTGTTCAGTGGAGAGGGGCCTCCGATCTGCGCTACCAATCGGATTCAGTGTACAAGAGAATTATCTGCTTGTGCACTGAAGAGAGAAGCCGATTGGCTGCCCTTCCCCTCTCCACTGAACACACGGGGAAATAGTCCTCGCGGCGGCGGTGGCTATCTTTTGCCAGTAACATTCTCAATTTCCCGGGACAAAGGCAAAATCCCGGGAATTTAATAGGGACGAGCTCCTATCGGGGCGAGGGTCCCAAAATGAGGATTGTCCTGGGAAAAGCGGGACTGTTGGCAAGTATGCTATAAGTTATCAGTTTAGTGTTATGGAGGAGGTCTGGTGCTAGAATTATTGCTCTCACTTCGGCATGCGCAGCGATATGTAACGTGTATCACAATCAATGTTTTCAAGTACAGGCGTCTCCAATGCGTGTTTTTACCCTTGAACATGCGTATATGTGGGGGCCCTCAAAAAACTTTGAGCGGGAAGGTAATTTAAGGTGCTTGGGTGTAAATTTTTTTTTGGTTAACTTTTTTTTCTTCATCACATGGCTTGACAGGGCTTGGCAAATTTGCTTTGAATCTTGGAGCTAAAAAGTTAGGAGACAGTTTTTCTCTTAACTGTCCTATGTTGCAATACTTTCTGTCACACCGTATTTGAGCAGCGGTCTTACAAACACACTTTTTTTGGAAAAAATACAGGTTTTTGATTAAAAAAAAAAAGAGCAACAGTAAAGTTAGCCCAATTTTTTTTATATTGTGAAAGATGATGTTACGCCGAGTAAATTGATACCCAACATGTCACGCTTCAAAATTGCTCCCGCTCGTGGAATGGCGACAAAATTTTACCCTTAAAAATCTCCATAGACAATGTTTAAAAAATTCTACAGGTTGCAAGTTTTGAGTTACAGAGAAGGTCTAGGGCTAGAATTATTGCTCTTGCTCTATCGATCGCGGTGATACCTCACATGTGTGGTTTAAACACTGTTTTCATATGCGGGAGCTACTTACGTATGCGTTCGCTAGACTTTTGTCTCTTATGTGATGAAAAAAGTTAACCACTTGCGGACCGCCCACTGTAAATTTACTGCCACAATATCGCAGTCTCGATATAAGTCACTAATCGCCACCATTACTAGTAAAAAAAAATAAAAAAAATAAAAATTCCATAAATAAATCCCATAACGTGTAGATGCTATAACTTGCACAAACCATTCAATATACGTTTATGCCGGCTATACACGATTTCGAACGAAAATACAAATCAAAAGTAAAATTGTTCGTATTTCGTATCCTTAGTGTGGTATGTGCAACACGCGATTTTCGTACGACAGCCGAAATTGATTGATACAACATGTTGGGCTTTTCTACGAAAACCGTCCAAATTTCGTGTCATTAATGGGAGAGTTGGACGATTTGACTTAAGAAACAGAACTGCGCATGATGGCGCGACCCGATTTTGTACAGTAGGGGTGTGTTCAGTAGAGGTGTGGTTAAAAACTTAAACATTACATCACTTCCTCTATTGGCATGAAAACGATTTTCGTACCTAATTGACTCGCAAGCTGTATGTGAACACCGCTTTTATTTATCGCTCGACGGATCATTTGAAATTCGCACCGTGTATGGCCTGCATTATTGGAATTTTTTCTACCAAAAATATGTAGTAGAATACATATTGTTCTAAATTTATGAAGAAATTTAAATTTTTTATTGGATGTTTTATAGCAGAAAGTACCTATTGTTGCCATGCATGGGTCTTATGTTGTTAGGGGGTCAGTTGTTGCTGAGAGAGATCTACTGTTGGGGGGGGGGTCTATTTATTAGACATGTGAAATTCGTTTAGTTCCAAATTCGTTTTTTAATGAATTTAGACAAATTTGTTCATTTAGAAATATCCGAATTTCTGAATTTTTGAATTTCTGAATTTTTGAATTTCTGAATTTCCAAATTTTTCCAAATATTAGAAAATTTGAAATTTCGGAAATTCGAAGTTCGAAAATCCAAAAATTAAAAATTTCGGAAATTCGGAAATTCTAAAATTCTAAAATCCAGAAAGCCAAATATAAGAATGAAAATCCGAAAATTCAAAAGAACGAAAATAAGAAAGAAAATGCGAAAATTCTAAAATCTGAAATAATAACTAACTAATAATAACTTAACTATTACTAACTATTAAATTATAGATATTGGAATTTCCTTTAAAATACAAATACAAATTTATCCAAAGTTACGAATTATCCGTAATAAAAAATGCCATATCTAAATGAATGGAACGTAACGAATTAATAAACATAAATAACAACAATAATAATAATAATAAAAACGTATTATTATTTATTATTATTTTGTTCCATTCCATTTATTTAGATGCGGCATTCTTTATTTCGGATAATTCGTAATTTCAGATAAATTCGTATTCGTTACGTTCACTAACAGCTAAATTTGAAAGGAAATTCCAATACCTATAATTTTTTGTTAGTTATTATTAGTTAGTTAGTTATTATTTCTAAATTTGAGATTTTTGAATTTTCATTCTAAATTTTGGATCTTTCTTTCTTATTTTTGAATTTCCGAATTTTCGAATTTTCGAATTTCCAAATTGTCAAATTTTCACATTTTCCGAATTCCGAATTTTCACATTTTTGAATTCCAGATCTTCACATTTTAGAATTCCGAATTTTCAAATTTCACAATTTCAAATTTTCAAATTTACAAATTTTCGAATTTACAAATTTTCGAATTCACGAATTCCGAATTTCCGAATTTTCAAATTTTCGAATTTCGAATTAAGAATGTAAGTTCGACTTGAACATTGGGTGTTCGCCCTTTTGTCGAACAGAGAATATTATGGGGCATTCACGGGAAATTTGAGCACCGCAGGATGCCCCATAATGCACTGTGAGATCGTATCAATGTATGATGATTGGCCAAAGCATGCACCTGACCTGCATGCTTTGGCCAATCACAGCGCGCTCTGCTGAGAGAGCCATGATTGGCCAAAGGCAGGATGCCTTTGGCCAAATATGGCTCAGGGGGACTAAGTCTATGCCCCACACTATATAAGGCTGCTTACATGGCCGTGTATAGTGTGTGGATGGAGATAGTTTGAGCTAGATTAGACAGACAGGTTAGTTAGCGGCAGTGTATATATATATGTGTGTAACGCAGGGGTTGTTACTATAGTTATCATGCTAAGTAATGCGATGTTCCTTAGGTAAGGTAATTGCTCCCTCTAGTGTCCTTGTTTGTGTTAAAACTGAGTCAAGACATTTTTTTTTCTTCAAGGCTTGAGACACAGCGCTGCAATGCATTATGATCTGTGTTGTGTCCTTAAGGAGGGAGTGACTCATATGTTTAACTCAGTTTGGGAACTACCTACCCATGATGCCCAGTTCACCTACCAACAAGGCCAAGTCTGTGAACAGCCTGCTGGGTAAGCAAATAAAAGGGACAGGAGTGGCACGTTTTCTCTCTCTCCGGACACCATCTTATACACAGCAGGAGGGCTGTGTGTGTGTACCCAGGGCTAGGAGAGCCTGAGGCCTACAGCGGAGAGTGGATCACCTGCCCCAGAGGGATCCTTGTGAGCTGCCCTGCTGATTGAGCAGGAGGATTGGTCTGAATTATAAGACATTTGAGGTTTCCTGCATTACAGTCGCCGGCTATCCGAAGAAGCAGCACGGTGTGACAACGCCAGCTTGGACCGGACTGAACTCCCGGGAGAAGGACGTTGCAAGCATCTGGATCTTGTGTGGTGAGCAGGGCACTTGCCCAATCTACTGTGTCTTGTCTTGCCCATCTGTGTCTACTGTCTTGCCCGTACTGTTGCTGTGTTGCAAAGTTACAGACGGCTGGTGGGATTTGTAGTCCTACGGAAGTGTTCTCATTCAGCCATAGTTCACACTCAGTGGAACTGCAGGATGGCTGTTTATGTGCTATAAGTTAATGTTACAACACATCCACCATTAAGGAGGAGTTATACTAATTGCCTTTTGCCACCAGTATACAATCTACATGTTCTGGTTTCCCTATCTGGATTATAAATACTGCAGTCTAATAAGCTAGCTGAAGAAAGAAGACGACAAGAGACTTTTACCTGTGGTTATATACCGTAGCATTCTAACCCACTTAAGCAATATTGAGAAGTGCATTGCAACCTAGGGAGAGCCCTTGCGTAGGCAAGATAAATATCTGTATTGTATCACAATATTATACTACAACTGATGTTACATTATTAATTTAGTGCGTGTATGCTCTGAGTCGAGAGTGGGAAGGTGCTCAGTGTCAAGGTTTTACCGTATTGAGCCTAGGTCCCACTTTTCGCCTGTCTGCATATTCAAAGCAAGTGACCATCAAAGTTTTGGGTTCACACATGCACACCTTGATTGATGTTACTCTCACTCTGTAATTATCACTATGTCATTTACAAAAGTTTTATTTGGAATTTCAGGAAAACAGACAGTGGGTATAGTTATGAACGGTATATAACAACAATACAATAGAATGAATAAAGAAGTATTTAACAATGCGTTACGAACATGGTAGTAACTATTGAAGCTAAGCTTTTACAGGAATAGTATATAGCACAATGCATCACTAGTATAAGGTTATAGGTATATATGATAATATTTATTTATTTATTTCAGGTACTTATATAGCGCCGTCAATTTATGCAGCGCTTTACATATACATTGTACATTCTCATCAGTCCCTACCCTCAAGGAGCTTACAATCTAAGGTCCCTATCTCACATTCATACATACTAGGGACAATTTAGACAGGATCCAATTAACCTACCAGCATGACTTTGGAGTGTGGGAGGAAACCGGAGTACCCGGAGGAAACCCACGCAGACACAGGGAGAACATGCAAACTCCAAGCAGGTAGTGTTGTGGTTGGGATTTGAACCAGCGACCCTTCTTGCTGCTAGGCGAAAGTGCTACCCACTACACCACTGTGCCGCCCTAATATATTATATTAATGTTTTTTAGGTTGGGTTCCAATAAGACCATTTCTTTTTGTGAATATGGATAGTGTCATAAAGGATGTGATAAATCCATTCAGAAAGTTTGAGGAGTTCCATTCTGTTTATTACTTGTTGCCATGATAGATTATTAGATTTCCAATTATAGGCTGTCATCCAATGTATTGAACTACATAGGGAGTGGAATAGTCTCATACAGGGAGAGGGTATGTTTGGTATGTTAGCGTATAGCAAGCAAATCTGAGGAGAGAGGGTAATTTTTTGTTTAGAAGAGTGTTCTATTAGTTCAATTGCTTTGTGCCATATTTGATTAATATGATTGCAACTCCAAAATATGTGTATTAGGGTACCAGAGTCTGGGCATCCCCTAAAACAATTTGGAAAAATGGATGGGTAGTAAGAGTGAAGTTTTGAAGGGGTAAGGTACCACCCGGAGAATACCTTAATTGGGGTTTCTCTAAAGGAGATAGCTCTATTACTTTTGCGAAGATTGTCTGACATGGAATACCATTCTTTAACACTGAGTGAGATATCCATGTCTACTTCCCATTGAAGCATTTGTGTGGATTTATCTGGCGCTCCAAAGTTGTTAAAATAACAATACAACCTAGATATGAGGCCTCTGTCTCTAGAAGACAATATGCATATATGTTCAAAGGTTGTGTATGATGGATGGGTTTTGAGTGCAAAATATTTGGCGAAAAAGGATTTAATTTGCTGGTAATTATCACTATGTCTAATATGTGAACAAGTTTTCCAGTAAACTGTTTGTGTGGTTAAGTTACAAGGTGTGTGACACTCTATTACTCATTACAGCTGGTGGAGTGGCGGATACTCAGGTAACAGTAAATATACAGTATATTGTGTTGTTGCTGTGTTGCTGTTACCCATTGGGTCTTACGCCCATTATACCACACAGTTGTGCCTAGGGTGTGGTCGAGGCCATTTTCTGGGGTTGAGAGGCAGAGTGCAGGCCCAATCAATATATATAGAGAGAGAGAGAGAGAGAGAGAGAGAGAGAGAGAGAGAGAGAGAGAGAGAGAGAGAGAGAGAGAGAGAGAGAGAGAGAGAAAATAAATGTTGAGGGTGGAGTGCACGCGATCCAGATGTAGCAGTGCAAGCAATCAGACCCTTCCACAGGTCATATATAGAACGATCAGATAGGATTGCTGCACTTAACATTTATTTAGAAAAATTCAAAATCAAATTCCATTTAGTGTCAAATGCATGACGGTTTCAGGCTATACAGGTAGCGCCCATCTTCAGAGCAAGACACATACAATGACAATGGTTTTTACAAATATATTTATACACTCCTAGCTCATGTGGGATCAATTAATCAATCAATAATTTTGTACCAATGGGAGAAATCAACCAATGCAAAAAAATGTAGGTATATGAGAAATCATGGATCATCAAGTGCTATCACTTTTCCTATCACATTTCATATGCGCTGAGAAAAACAAAAAAACAAAACACATAATAAATAAGTATATCAAAGAAAGTATAGATCAAAATCAGAATTTAATCCGTTCGGGCTATATAGTGTTTAAACGGTGTATCCATTGAACCTCCCATTTTCTAAGGGTTAATTCCCTATTTCTTCCACGTCTGTTCCTGGGTAGGGATGAGCTCTATGTTTGGGTCGAACATAAGTTCTACTCGAACATCGGGTGTTCGCCCGTTCGCTAAAGACCGAACATTATGGGGCATTCACGGCAAAAATCGAGCGTCGTGGAACGCCCCATAATACACTGCGAGATTGCAGTGCGTTGCTGTATGATGATTGGCCAAAGCATGCACCTGACCTGCATGCTTTGGCAAATTCCAGCGCCCTCTGATAAGAGAGCCATAATTGGACAAAGGCAATCATGGCTCAGGGGGACTAAGTCCACGCCCCACACTGTATAAGGCTGCCTACAGGTCAGCCCTGTGTAGTGTTGTTGGTGTGGACGGAGAGATAGCGTGGTTTAGATTAAGCAGGCAGGTTATTCAGCTAGTGGCAGTGTATTTGAGATATATATATATATATATATATATATATATATATATATATATATATACACACAGTCTAATATATATATATATATATATATATATATATATATATATATATATATATACTCTGCATCCAGTGTAGCCTATATCTACAGTGCATTCCGTGGTGTACTGTTTCTACTACACTTGGTGGTGTACACATTACACAATACAGTGCAGCCGCTACTACACTTCTGGTGGTGTACACAGCACACAATACAGTGCAGCCGCAGTGCAGTTTCTACTACTTTTCTGGTGGTGTACACAGTACACAATACAGTGCAGCCGTATTGCAGTTGCTACTGCACTTCTGGTGGTATACACAGTACACAATACAGTGCAGCTGTAGTACAGTTGGGTGGTGTACACAGTACACAATACAGTGTAGTGTGGTATTGCAAAACAAAATATACATCATGTCCGGAAGGCCACCAAGGAGAGGCAGGCGCTCACAGGCCACTAAAAGAGGGCAAGCGCCCTCTGTGTCTACAATCAACAGTGCTGGTCGTGGACATGGTGCATCCTCTGCAGGTGGCCGTGGGGCATGTTTGTCCTTTTTTTCTGCTGCTGGGGCAGGGCAGAAAAATTGGGCCTTTGGTGGTGGTGGTGCCACAACACTGTAACCCCTCACAGATACTCTTGTTGGGCGCAGGAACGGGTCCTGCTGTGAAATATTAGATCAAAAATTGTCATTACATGCCCCTGTTAAACAGGAACAGAAAAATTGGGCCTTAGGCAGCGGTGGTGGTGCCCTAAACCAAAAATATTGTTGGAAGCTAGCATCATAAAGATTGAGGAGGAATAGGATAGTCGCTCAGCATAGGCAGTCTTCAAGGGATTCCACATCCATAGAAAAATCAGTTACATCAGCATCAGGTGCTTGATAGCTGCTGATTCAAGACTGATTAATTTTTATGAATGTGAGCCTATCACTGGAGTCTGTGGACAGGCACACTCTATGATCCCTTACAAACCCTCCAGCAGCACTGAATGTGCGTTCAGAAAGAACGCTGGATGCAGGACAGGCCAGTAATACAGAGGCCGAGCAACCTGAAGCATGTCAGGCAAATTAAAACATAGCTCAGGCCTAAGGAAAACCTAAGGAAAGACGTGTCAGGCTTGTTGCCACACAAGCCAATTAAAAACGAACATCTCAATCCGTTAGCACCCATAAACGTGATGGGTGACCCCACAGTGGTAGAACTCCGTAAGGCCTAAAACATGAAGAAATGATCAAATCATATGTATAAGCTTAGCAACCGACATAAGCTGACACAAACAACACCTACCGGTGCTGAACAAAGCTACCACCCTAACGATGCATGGATTGTCGAAATTAGGTTTGAACACGAAATCATCATCGTAATGAACCATCGCATGACTAGTGGAGTAGTGAACTCTGAGTGGAGGAGGTCTGGATAAGACGTGTACTATGTGACCCCTGCCAACCAACCTGTGAGATGCCTAGGTATAACTGGCAGGTGCCCTTACTAGCTACTCCCCAGTGACATGGCGGAATGTGAGCCGTGCCAACAGTAGGAACAAGTTGGTAAGCCACGCTGCCCCAAAATCCCACATATGCTAACCTGAGGCTCAATCAACTGACCAATAACTGCGGCAACAAGCCATGCGCTGAGGAACTGATAAGTATAAAACCCAATTTGCTGCGACGACACCCACGTCATGTGGGCATGGACACTATGACCCAATAATGCTTTATCAACACAACCCCACAACAACCTCCAACAGGGCCACTATCACCCCTGATACACCCCTGGTACAGCTGTTACCACTGTAAGGGGGCCCAAGGGGCACGCCCAGGCCAGAAAAAGGCAGGACGGATGAAGGAGAACTGTGCATCTCACAGCGTGTGCTCTCTGTGGCATTGAGCTCAGACATCAAGTTTTTTACTGCCACCTCTGGCTACTATGCATGTGCACCCCTCGTGTACTGGGCTTTTCTGTGTCAGCAACATGTCAGCTTTGTGAAAACGAGCTGGGACCAGGTAGAAGGAAATTCTTTACATGTAGGGGCTGTGAAGGAAAGGGAGGGGGGCTGTTTGTGTACGGGGGGGCAGAGCCTTGTGTGTTTACAGATTTGTGTATGTGTGGGGCTGACATATATATACAGGTGTGTGGGGGGGCTGGGCTGGCATATATACAGGCAGTGGCGGTGCACCCCCTCTCTCCAGCCACACACCTCTATGTATCATGGATAGATTCATGCATTGCATTGCATGAATCTATCCATGACCGCTGTAGCCACCCCCTATTCAGGCGTCCAGCCCCTTTTCAGGCACCGGGCGCCTAAATTACAGCTTTGAACGTGTATTTTTAAAGCACCTGATTAGAGCCATAGGCTCTAATAGGCTTCAAAAAAGGTGAACTGCGAGCGCAGAGCATTGCACTTGCAATTCACCAAGGTGTGTTAGAACAGCGAATAAATATTCGCTGTTCTAACACTGAACTGCCTCTCCGCCAGTCAGGAAGCGCGAGTGTGTTACCCACTACTGATTGGCTAAAACGACAGGCGCTGTGATTGGACGCCTATCAGGAAGAGGAGAGGAGATGCATGGAGGACACAGCTCGCCGCCGTCACCCGCTGCCCCACCGAGATAGGAAGAAACCCCAAGCACCTACAATAAATGAGGCCTAATGTACAGCCTGAACCTTTTGGACACCCACCTGTCATCTGCTTGACTGCATTATCGTTCAACCCCCACCACGACGCCTCGGTGGCCGCGGCAATGTGGAAAGAGTGAGACCCATACTGCATGGGATCCACACCCGCCTCCCCCAGACATTTACGAAAGACCGCCACAAACTGAAAGCTGGATAAACAGGAGCCATCAGCGTGCACAAACAGGAGGCCCACCAGTTGTGGTTGTATCGGAAAAAACTGTTCTAGAGCAACAACTGGGCAAAGACCTGCAATGTTTCCTCTGAACAGTTCCAAGTGCACCCCTCTACCGCTCTGATCCATTTTGCAACAACGTATTCCAATCCATACAGATGCCTCCGTAATTATAACATCCTCCCACAAGACACCCCCAGCTATCTTTTTGGAAGGGCTGACCAATTCACCTATCCGAAGGGCACTGAAAGAGGCCAGCAAAAAGGCTGCCTGAAACATAGTCCATTCATAAGCTAAAGAACAGATTGAAAGCAAGCGCTCCAATACAACCCGTAATATGGAGACAGATACTGGATGTCGGGAGTCCCTGGTATGGTGACCCCTGCGATACCCCTTCATAGCTTGCCTGACCACAAAGGATTTTGTGGCAACCCCGCTGCCCTGTAACTTAAACCAGAAGGCTAGGCCCATCAATTTGCGGTCTATGGCTGATGCAGAAGCCCCCCGAATAAAATTATTTACCACAAAGTACAACTAAGGAGGACACCTCCACCCCGGGTTCCAGCCCCCCTACCTCCGACAGCAACGAATTCCATTCCCGCCATGCCCTGGAATGCGCTTACCACGTTGTAACACTCAGGGAATCCCGAGTTAAACCAGCGGCAACTCCAACGTGATCGTCCACAACTGCCGCGGACAAGGCGTCCCATGCTGCTCCGCCTCCGGTGCCAACCCGCAAAACTCGTCCCACTGCAAACAAGACAAGGCATCCGCTATCTTGTTACATACCCCAGGAATGTGCACAGCGTAAATGAAAGCATTCAGTTGTAGGCAGAGCAGTACTAAATGGTGTAAAAGGCACACCACAAGCGGCAAGGAGGCCGAGATGTTATTTATAGCCGTCACCACCCCCATATTATCACAGTGGAAGCGTACCTTCTTATTTCAAAATGCACCCCCCCAAATTTCAACCGCCTGCACAATTAGAAACAATTCCAACAGTATCAGGTTTTTTAACCAACCTGCTGAACTCCATTCCTCTGGCCATTGTCCCATGCTCCATTTACCTTGAAAGAATATCCCATAACCTACTGACCCAGCCGCATCCGTAAACAGGGCCAAGTCAGCGTTGCCTGACATCCACAGGAATCACGGAATTGTAAGACTCCAAGAAAATGTTCCAAATCCTAAGGTCGGCCCTTAGATCCTTAGTCAAATGAATGTAGCGATGTAGCCAAGGAAAGTTGGCGGCAAAAAATCCTGCCCATAGGAATGATCCTGCAGGCAAAATTCAATTTCCCAAGCAAGGACTGCAACTCCCTCAACTGTACCTTGTGCCTGCTTGCCGTGCCTCCCACTTCCCTCCGCAGTGGCACCAGTTTGTCCTCGGGCAAACGGCACTCCATGTCATGGTTATGCAGTAATCTTTCTCTATCAGCTTACCTTCTCCTCATGAGGCCTGCCACTCACACCTGGCTGGTTTTATAACCTCTCCTCTAAGCATGGCCCCACCCCAGGCCCTATCAGGGAACCCTATATTAATCTGTGCACTGCAAGCAAGCAGTGCTGATCAACCATTGTGTGTTAGCTTTCGTGTGTACTTGCTGTTTTTCCTATGTCTGATTCCAGTTACTGACTTTGGCCTGTTCTTGACTTTCCCTGTCTGCTTGTGACTCTGACCTTTGGCGTGTTATGTTTATCCTTGTCTGCTAGTCACCCTGACATTTGGCTTATCCCTTACTTTCCTTGTTGTTCCAGCCTGCTGCCTCCTTCCTCTTCTCCTGTAGTCTATCGTGAGCGTGAGCTGTGAGACATTTGGCTTATCCCTTACTTTCCTTGTTGTTCCAGCCTGTTGTTCCAGTCGCTACGCCCTGTGATGCGATTCTGGTGGTCGCTGCACCTGGCAATGCTGTTCAGTCGGCCTCTGCACCAGTTCAGCCTATGCCCAGTGAAGCTATTCAGCTTGACTTCTGTGACACATCACTTTCTAACCAACCTGGTCTCAGGGATCCACTGACTTCTGCCCAGTCTGATGATCCTGTGCTGGATGTCCAGCTCATCTTTAAGGGTCTGGGGGACCCTGCTCAGACTCCTGATGGTCTTCTATACCTTTACCCAATCCTAAGAAGCCTTTAGCCCTCAAAGAGTCCTCTTATCCTCTCCCTACCTCGGTTTCGGTCTCTGAGGATAATTTTAAGTATGAGGTTGGTCAAGTTCTGGATTCCCAGCGCCGTAGAGGAATTCTTCAGTACCTCGTACATTGGGAAGGGTTTGGTCCTGAGGAGAGGTCTTGGATCACTGCATCTGAGATCTTTGCGCCTCGTCTGTTGAGGAGGTTTCATCTGGAGTTTCCCTTTAAGCCAGGGCCCAGGCTGGTGAGGGGGAGGCCTCATAAGAGGGGGGGTACTGTCATGGTTATGCAGTAATCTTTCTCTGTCAGCTTACCTTCTTCTCATGTGTTCAGACTAAGGATGAGCTTCGGCATGTTTGCATGCTGCACGTGCCAAGCCCACTAGGTACTTGGCACTGCACAGCGCTAATCACAAGTGGTGAGACATTTCCCGATGTGCGGCTGCAGAGATTGGGAAATGTCTCACTGCCTGTGATTAGCGCAGCGCATTGCCGACTTCCTGGCGGGCTCGGCACGTGCAGCATGCGAACACGCTGGAGCTCATCCTTAGTTCAGACTAAGAGGCCAGCCACTCACACCTGGCTGGTTTTATAACCTCTCCTCTAAGTATGGCCCCACCCTAGGCCCTATCGGGGAACCTTATATTAATCTGTGCACTGCAAGCAAGCAGTGCTGATCAACCATTGTGTGTTAGCTTTTGTGTGTACTTCTGTGTTTCCTACGTCTGATTCCAGTTACTGACTTTGGCCTGTTCTTGACTTTCCCTGTCTGCTTGTGACTCTGACCTTTGGCGTGTTATGTTTATCCTTGTCTGCTAGTCACCCTGACATTTGGATTATCCCTTACTTTCCTTGTTGTTCCAGCCTGCTGCCTGCTTCCTCTTCTCCTGTAGTCTACCGTGAGAGTGAGCTGTGAGACCCTGGGGGCCGCGACCTGGAGCCAGACTGCAGCTCAGTCCATCCTCACCACTAGAGGCTCTGATGAACACCTGCTGGCTCTTGGACTCCCAGTGGGATCTGTGTTAGTGATCCAGTAGACCTGCTTCCTGAACCTCCCAGGGTTCAATCTGCAGCAGCCAGTCCTAGGGTCCACTACCTAGCGGTGCACTTCCGACTCCTACAGAGTGCATCTGTCACCTGGTCTCAGGGGACCTGACACTCCATGGCCACCAAATTGATCGTTATGCCCAGAAAAACCAGCTCAGTCCCAGGGCCTTCTGTTTTCTCCGGGGCCAAAGGAATGCCGAAACAGTCCGCTATGTGTTGCAGCGTCCCCAGCAAAACCACATGGGCGTTGGAAGCAGACGGCCCAATGCACGGGAAATCATCCAGATAGTGGATAATGGAATTCAGACCGGACACATCTGACATTTGACAAAAGAACTAAAGGCCTTAAACAGCGCACAGGAAATGGAATACCCCATTGGTAGACAACGATCGAGCTCTTCTGCCCCTACCACTGCTGCCCAGGAGCCCCGCCTTACCCTTAAATAAACAAAACCCCTCCCAACTCTGCTCTTCTACACCAATCCTTTCCTCCCCTTACTTGCAAAACCTTCACTGCCTTTTAACCTTATGCTGTCTCCCCTTTTCACACTGTCATGCCTGGCCCTTCTCTATTTTCTCTTCTTTTCAACAAAAGAGCTGAACGTCTCGAACAAGGTGCAGGAAATGGAGCAGCCCATGGGCAGGCAGCGATACATGTAAAATTCTTCTTACCAGCAGCACCCAAGCAGACGGAAACTGTCCGGATGGACTGGAAGCAAGCGAAAAGTGGATTCAATGTCGGATTTTCCCATCAGCGCCCCATTCACCATATCGGCGAACCCAACCAACTGCAAAAGAAGTTTATGACATCGTACATGCTTCAGGATCTATGGCATCATTGACTGAACCTCCCTTTGAGAAAGACAGGTGTGAATAAGGCAAAACTTGTGCGGCTCCTTCTTTGGCATCACCCCCAGAGGTGTCCAGCAAAGGCTTAACCCATGCGACCCAGTGCCACTTTCTTAGCCAACTTCTCAGAAACCACAGCAGGATGCTACAATGCGGAATGCAAATTTCGCGCCATATGGGGGACGGCAGCCAAAGAACATGGGATCCTAAAACCCTCCAAGAATCCTGCGCCCAACAGCCTCGCCTCATCCCATGTACGTATTTAGGAAAGGTTGCCGGCGTCATCCCTCTTGTTAGCAAACTCTCCGGCACGGCCCTTACCTTTCTTGAAGCAGCGGGACATGGGATGAGAACCTCCACAGCCAGAGCACACATTCTTAAAATGGCATGACCCCCCCAAACTTACATGATCCCTCGTTGTACTGCCAGCAGAGACCCCATTTCTTACCGGCCGGTTGTCCTGGGGAAGATGCATGCAGAGGCTAATGTCTTTGTGGTCCCAGCGGAGAGACGGGCAGACAGCCCTACGCTGCCGGAACTGCTTGTCGTAGCATAGTCATGCTGATCCCTCATAGACTCTGTGAGCCTCTCCCATGGCGTCCATGTAGCAAAAGAGTGCTGAACAGTATTCCGGGCTCTTCTCCCCAATGACACTCGCCATAATAGTAAACGCCTGCCGCCAGTTAGCGAATGTCTGCGGAATCAATCTGTACCACCGCTTCTCCTCATCCTACTTGGTGTCGGCGGGCTTGAGTCTATCTAAGTTAAATTTCTCTAGGGGTAGCAAAGAGAAGATCTCCACATACTCACCCTTGCAAATTTTTTCTCGGACTTCCTGTTTAAAATATGCCCCCAACGGCCCCTCAAAGCACACGCACACCTCACATTTTGCTGCATCTCAATCCTAACAGCATGCGTCCTACCCGTTACCTCTTGTGACGCTCCGGCCTTCTCCCCCTGCAGTTGCACCTAAAGACACTGCAGCCGGGGGTGATAGAGTAGGCCCTGTAGGGGCAGGTGTAATCCCCGAGACTGGGGGGAGGTGGGGGGAGGTGAGGGGGCTACCCTGTTCGACCCCGTCCCTACGCCATCCACAACTGACCCGCCATCTGTCAGGACCCACGGTGACACCTGCGGTGGCTGGACCCCTTTTCCTACCGCAAATCGCTACACCAAATCCCGCAGACCCCCCAGCAAGTCTTGAAGCTGTGCCTCTGTCCCGGAAGTGGCCAAAGGGTGCTTCGCTGGTGGGCCTGACGGGTCCCATGTGGGGCTCCTACTGTGGCGCAAAGCTCTGGGGGAGGATCCTGGGGAAAAACGCTCTAAAGGCCTAGACCTCCGAGCCCGTTGGGGCTCTTGCCCCACATGCTGCTGAATGCCTGGTCCTTCAGAAGGGCGGACACCTGGCTGTGCAGCCACTCGGGTCCCTTGGTCACGTGAGCTGCCCGCAGCTGGGCCAGAATCCAATCGACGCCGACCATATTGCTGTGATGTCCAGCAGCATGGAAACTGCTTCCTACTCTTCTGCTGCCTGGGAGCCCAGCCTCCCCCTTAAAGAAAACCCCTCCCAACTCTGCTATTCTACACCAATCCTTTCCTCCCATTACTTGAAAAACCTTCATTGCCTTTTAACCCTATGCTGTCCTCCCTTTTCACACTGTCATGCACTTCTCTATTTTCTGTTCTTTTCTCTCGCTTCGGGCCTCACTTTCTTTCTTGTGTTGCAAGCTCGTCTCCAGTGGCACTCAACCTGGCCACTCACGTTTTCTTGTCTATCTTTCTCCATAAGTCAGTGAGGTCAGGTTGTTCCATCCTGCACAAGTTTGGACATTTTTCTCGAAGGTAATCTGACATACATACACACATGCAGGGCTTCCCATGCTTTTACCCAGGGGGAGGGGGCCGGCATTGGGCTCTCTTTCATGCCATGTTAAACCTGGACCTTCATGTTACCCTTTTCAGGTTCCTGGGCGCCAGATTAGTCTCGGCCACAACCAGGACCTGTATTCTATCAGGACATGAGTCAGGTGGGTAGTACACGGGACACTCTCCCACATGAGAACCTGCAGCATCATTTATTCATCTCATTACCTCATGTAGCACCCTCTACCACAAGGTAGGTGCTAGTAAGGGTTGTTTTTA
Source organism: Aquarana catesbeiana (assembly GCF_042186555.1). NCBI lineage: Eukaryota > Metazoa > Chordata > Amphibia > Anura > Ranidae > Aquarana > Aquarana catesbeiana. Next base: position 189,481,841 of record NC_133329.1, on the reverse strand, counting down.
CTAGTTTTGTTCAGCACAGGCAAATTCAGGCAGGCCTATGCTGCAAGCTAGGCCTGTCTGTTTTGATTCTGGGGCTGGGAGTGGTTAGAGTAGCAGTGGGTGTGACCACTTGGGCTCCACTCTGAGGCACCTCCCCTGCTTCCAGGGAGAATGTTCTGGAAGAGGAGGCTGGGCCTAGAGCTGGAGTGGCAGGCAGCACATGTGGGAGCTCTGACCAATCCCTAACTGGCATTGGCAGGGGGCAGGCCACCTATATATGCTGAGGTCACATGCTGCTGGGGAGGAGTAGTCGACTGGGTGACGTGAGGAATGGAGTGCTAGACAGCTGCAGGATCACACCTCCATCTGGGAGTGTGTGGGATCGCAGGAGGAGGCCCAGGGAGAGCTGTGAGGGAACATTGCCTTTACACAGTCACTGGCAATGTCTCTGTCACCACGCGGTCGGTGGCAGAGAACTCCTGAAGCAGAAGGAGCAGCAGAAGCTGTCGGAATGCATGGTCCGGGAAAGTTCCTCATCAAGGACTCAGGGTTGGAAGGTTGGAAGGTCGGTGAGTGTTACCACAGTGGATGGCTGGAGGACATGCCAGGGATTTTGTAAGGGAACTCTGCTTCTACAAGGTCACTAGCAGAGTCTTCATCATGCACACAGTGGATAGTGAAGAATCCTGGATCCGAGAAGAGACTGTGGGGATGTGTGTGTTAAATCAGTGTGGCCGGGGAACACATGATTTGCAAGTTGGACTGGCTGGGAGCAGTAGTCCATTTCTTAGAAAATAGACTTTAACCTAATAGGCCTCCGGGGAGAGGTTCTGCAGGCCTCACGTCTAGTAGCAGCGAGTCACCAGAGCCAGTAGAGGGGCTTATTCAGAGTGAGTTCTTCATACCCATTAGAAGAGGATGTGTTATACCCTAATGTAATTGCAAGTTGAGAAGGAGGAATACCAAGTGTGCATAGAGAAGCAAGTTTGGGCAGGTGGTGAAGAGAACTAAGACCATTACTTTTACATGGTCAAAAGTGATGTTTCTGTCCCTGGGGAACTCTTATGCCGTGTACACACAACGAGACTTTGCGATAGCAAAAGTCAGACGGAACGAATCCGCCAGACAATTCGATTGTATGTGGGCTTCATTGGACCTTTGCTGTGGAAAAATCAGATGGACTTTAGAAATAGAACATGTTTCAAATCTTTACGACGGACTCGAGTACGGTCGAAAAATACGTTCGTCTGTATGCTTGTCCGACGGACGAACAACGACGCAAGGGCAGCTATTGGCTACTGGCTATGAACTCCCTTATTCTAGTCCGGTCGTACGTCATCATGTTCGAATCAGTCGGACTTTAGTGTGCTCTTGTGTAGGCAAGTCCGTTGCGTCAGAACTTCGTCGAAAGTCCATCAAAAAGTCCTTCGGAGTTCAGTCCGTCGAAAGTCCGCCCGTGTGTACACGGCATAAGTAACAGCAGTCTGTATGGAGATGCAGGGAGCAATAGTCTGCATAGGAGATGCAGAGGGAGTAACAGTCTGCAGGGAGCTGCAGGAGAAGATTTCTACTTAGTCAAGTGTGCACATTCAATCTTCAGGCTCTAAATATGATCAAAGTATACTGAAACTGTAAATATGATGGCAATGATTAATTCTATGGACATCCCATATCCCAATCCCTATCCAAGTTGTACCCCCCAATAAAACAACAAAAACAAAGCTCGCAAATGACTGTTCATTGTCTCTGGAAAGGATGCCTGAAGTCTGGCAGTGGGGTAATTTGGCGGATTGTTTGTCAGTAGTGCTAACAGCATGGCTACACTTGGTCTCACCGAGATCTGCCTTCACGGTTAACCCGCTGGCCGTCTCCCTTAGCAACTGTAAAAGCCAAGGGAGACTTTGCCCGTTTTGGCAAGTTCTGGGGGTATAACTAGGGAAAAGACTATGTTTGCTCTAAAATTGACTTTGCCACATGTCATTGCCCATAGCAACCAAATGTAGAATTGTTGCTAAGTGTCGTTGTCCATAGCAACCATCCAGGATCAGCGCTGCCATCACGCCCCTGCACTAAAGTTGTTTTATGGACACTCACTACTAAGAAAAAGCCCTGCAAACAGTGACTGTAACCTTGTGCTATCACCTGTGGCAACCACAGCGAGCGATCACACTCTGGATTACAAATATGTCCAGCGCTCTGCATGGCGCGGGCATTGCTCACTGCATTGTAGACAAGATAAAAATGTTGTGACTTTATTAATGCTGCTTAACACAGTAAAGGGAGTTGAAGATGTCTGCTGTTGCCCCTAGTAACGGTATGCAACAAGGCGGTGTCTTTGACAGGATGCTGCACGGTCAGTCATTAGGATGATACAGTAGGATATCATGGAGAAGAGACTTTACTTTGTTAATGGTGGTTGCTGCATAGTTTGCCTGCTTTCAGTCCACTCTGTGAAGCAGTTTTAAACTAAACTTGGACAGTGTCTGCAATTCAACAGCGCCTGCCACCAGGTGTCACTCTGACGCACACTGAAAATGTTTGCTTACAGTTGCTTGCACGCTGAACCAGCGAGTGTGTGGGCGGGGTCACGCCCCAAGGAAGGACTAAAAAGAACTCAGCCTGCTACGTGGCAGACATGAGATGGAGGAAGATGGCGAAGGGTGACCGGAGAGTGCCCGCTATGCAGCGACTACCTGAAGTGCAGGACCGGGTGCTGATTGATACTGGCATCCGCTTAGAACTTTCGGGGGGACTCGCTTTGGGAGTTATCAGAGGAGTGAAGCAGCTGTGCATGCTATGTTCCAGGTGCCATTTGCCAACCATTGGAGTCAGTGCCTGGGCCTGGTGTGGTCACTGTGGGGATCCACTAACCCACCTTCGGCTGTTGCAGCAAGAGACAAGATATTACAATATCAACCCGCTCACAGGACTTTGCACATTGCAATTGCAGGACACTCGGAGGGCCGGAGAGGGCCAGGGATCACTCGCCAATGGTGGAGAGGAGCGTCCAACAGGTGTGTCCAGCCCAGAGTTCCGGAACATAAGTGAACCAGAGTCTGCTGTGAAGACCTGTGGCTTGGCCAGGGGCCCAGAGGTTGCAGGAGCTTGTGTGCGGCCTCCAGTTGATATCCATGAAGAGCCGGCCTCCAGTAAGTCCCATGCTGTGCCCATCCAGAAGGAGCCCATGCTGCAGGGAGGAGAAACTACAGGTGAGCTGGATGTGGTGAGCAAGGGCCGGGTCATTGATTGGGGTTCACCCAGAGTGTTGGAACGGTTCAGGTCAGTGGAGAAGTTGTTCTCTTGGTCCTCCCCTGAAGAGGGCTCCAGTGAGGAAGAATGGGAGACCGGGGATTCCCTACCTGTTGATACCTCACCTGATGCACTGGAGTAACCACATGTCCAAGCATGGACCTCAATATGTTCCAGCAGAACTTTCAATAGTCTGCATTCCTCCACCCAGACCAAGGCACCCACTTACAGACAATGGGCCACTAAGCCTCAGATGCCTGCGTCCTGCCTGGAAGAGGAAAAGTTAAGGAGCTACCCCGGCTCTCAAGGTTCCAGTGGGAAGTACAAAGAAGGGTTGCCTTGGAGTGGGGCTTTGACTATCCTTATGTCCTAACCCAGACTATGAACATCATTGATAGCTCACGGGGGCAGTGGGAGGATGACATGGTTTGGGATTTTCTCCATGTTCCCAAGCCGCTCCGTGTGCCAGAGAATGAAGTTTGGGCCCGGTTCAAGGACATTAAGCAAGAATGAAGCTTGGGATGTGCCATGCACAGAGACCGGGTCCTGGTTGTAAAGGAGCTATTCGGTCTCAGTCAGAGGGGAGGGGGATGTTCGGAGGAGATTGCCAGATCCCCGGTTCTATGTGTGAGGACTGCTGTGTTGTGCAGCTCACATGGAGCCAGCCACCAAAACTGCAAGGACAGGGCAGGGTTTGGGTGGTATTCCCCAATGACATTGTGAAAATTTACAGAGACAGCTTTTGCCTGCCACCCAGGGTGCCTGATAGGAGGGTCAATTATCATGGACACCAGGGTGCACTGTCTGTCAAACCCTCCTGCTACCTGACATTCAGGAGGGGCCCCTCCAACTGGGAGCAACCGAAAGGGTTCACTTTATCCTATTTGAATATTGGAGTGTCTGGTTAGGCTGCACTCTGCAGGAGGACTCCTTTTGAGGGAGTGACAGTCCTAGCAGGGAATCACATGCCACTTCTGCTCTGTTTGAAAGAAAATGTGTTTTTATTCACTCAGTAGAGGATGATAACCCTCTCTATCTGGTGAATAGTGTACAGTGTATAGTTAGACTGCGTGTGTGTTTTGTCTTCTCTTAGGTTCGTAAGAGATGGGACGGCTGTCCATCTTCATCGTGGGATCACAGATGAAGACCTGTGGCAGGCAGAGTATTCCTCCCACGGGAGCAGTGCTTTGTCTCCACTTGTATGGAAATAGCTACAGGGACCTGTAGGCTAGTATGTGTGTATAAAGTGTACAATGTAAATATATGAACAGAGTGTATATACTATATATTTTTTTATTTTTATACAAAATTCCCCTTCCAAGTTGTTATCCTTTTCCCCATCCAACCAAATTTTATGGGATGCCCTTTTACTCCTGGGCCCAGGAGGTATTTTTGTAAATTGTTTTTCCACAGCAGAGGACAGCTGTGATTTTTGGTGGGGGGTGAATGTAGTACCCTCTACCAGAAGGTAGGTGCTAGTAAGGGTTGTTTTACTAGGTTTGTTCAGCATAGGGAAATTTAGGCAGGCCTATGCTGCAAGCTAGGCCTGTCTGTTTTGATTCTGTGGCTGGGAGTGGTTAGAGCAGCAGTGGGTGTGACCACGTGGGCTCCACTCTGAGGCACCTCCCCTGCTTCCAGGGGAAATGTTCTGGAAGAGGAGGCTGGGCCTAGAGCTGGAGTGGCAGGCAGCACATGTGGGAGCTCTGCCCAATCCCTAACTGGCATTGGCAGGGGGTGGGCCTCCTATATATGCTGAGGTCACATGCTGCTGGGGAGGAGTAGTGAATGGAGTGCTAGACAGCCGCAGGGTCACACCTCCATCTTGGGGGGGGGGATTGCAGGAGGAGGCTATGAGGGAACATTGCCTTTACGCGGTCACTGGCAATGTCTCTGTCACCACACGGTCGGTAGCAGGGAACTCCTGGAGCAGAAGGGGAGTCCGGGTTCGGGAAAGTTCCCCATCAAGGACTCAGGGCTGGAAAGTTGGAAGGTTGGTGAGTGTTACCACAGTAGATGGCTGGAGGATGTGCCAGGGCTTCTGTAAGGGAACTCTGCATCTACACGGTCACTAGCAGAGAGTCTTCATCATGCACACAGTGGATAGTGAAGAATCCTGGATCAGAGAAGAGACTGTGGGGATGAGTGTGTCAAATCAGTGTGGCAGGGGAACACGTGATTTGCAAGTTGGACTGGCTGGGAGCAGTAGTCCATTTCCTAGAAAATAGACTTTAACCTACTAGGCCTCCGGGGAGAGGTTCTGCAGGCCTCAGGTCTAGTAGCAGCAAGTCACCAGAGCCAGTAGAGGGGCTTATTCAGAGTGAGTTCTTCATACCCATTAGAAGAGGATGTGTTATACCCTAATGTAATTACAAGTTGAGCAGGAGGAAAACCAAGTGTGCAAGGAGAAGCAAGTTTGGGCAGGTGGTGAAGAGAACTAAAACCATTACTTTTACACGGTCAAAAGTGATGTTTCTGTCCCTGGGGAACTCTTATAGGGCGTACACACGGTCGGACTTTGTTCGGACATTCCGACAACAAAATCCTAGGATTTTTTCCGACGGATGTTGGCTCAAACTTGTCTTGCATACACACGGTCACACAAAGTTGTCGGAAAATCCGATCGTTCTGAGCGCGGTGACGTAAAACACGTACGTCGGGACTATAAACGGGGCAGTGGCCAATAGCTTTCATCTCTTTATTTATTCTGAGCATGCGTGGCACTTTGTCCGTCGGATTTGTGTACACACGATCGGAATTTCCGACAACGGATTTTGTTGTCGGAAAATTTTATCTCCTGCTCTCCAACTTTGTGTGTCGGAAAATCCGATGGAAAATGTCCGATGGAGCCCACACACGGTCAGAATTTCCGACAACACGCTCCGATCGGACATTTTCCATCGGAAAATCCGACCGCGTGTACAGAGCATTATGCCGTGTACACTGTTGTGGAAAATTTTATTAATGTATGTTGTCAGATGCCCCCCAGTGTCAGTTTTGCTGCAATACTCTCATGTGAGGGTATTCGCACATACAGACGCCGGTGTAAGACCATTGGATGCAGAAACCTTCCCGTGGACACGGCGGATCTGTTTTAGGCATGTTAGTTTGTGCCTCATCAAGAGATTGGCCAACTCATGGTGACTGCATTATTGACTCCGAGCATACATGTCTGCGTACATGGGAACTATAGCATAACTATATGAAAATTATGGCTCACTGGGCCATGGTATAGTATGGTTCGCATCACTGGTAGCAGTGGGCGTGTGCACACGGTTGTGTTCAAAGCCATGTGCTTGCTGCATGGTTTTGCACACCAATGTCTGCACACATCACTACTGCATTTCTATTTGATTATATGCATGTGTGTCATTGGCTCTTTTGAATGAATACAAATGTCTGATTGGCTGATTCTGAAGTCAGCAGCCTCTTTTTTTATCCATGTGTTTAATATAAATAAAAGCCACTTGACTATTTTGCTCAGGATTTGCATTGAGCTTGAGGTGATACCAACGTCTGTTTGTGTTACTTGGAGAGAAAGAAAGGCATGCTTTCCCGGCATTATATAAGAGAGCTTTTTGTGCTTTTAAGCGCAAAGAAATTATATGCTTATAGGGAGAAGCTTAGATTTTCCCGGACATTAATGGCGAGCCAGGTAGGAGGCTAACAGATCTTCTTAATTCAGCGGACCTCGAGGGGGAAGAGACCTCCAGAACCAGACCAGCAAAGGCCGGCCTATGGTAAGACAACCATACTTCAAGTATTTCTTTTGAACATTTTTGCTGTTCTTTGTTCGGGATCTTGATTCTCTGTCCGCTGTATGAGGTAAGATCTACCAGTCAAAGAACCTTATGTTTTTTTTTTTTGTTGCTTTCTGTATAATGATGGGACTTTTATTGTAGGTTATACTTTTGTCATTGTAAGTAGGTCTATTAATTGGGGAAGCACCTATATTTAAATCCTCTATATGTCCCATTTAATACAAACCTAATGTGAATGTTGTGTGTGACTGAGTAGGCTGTGTATGTTGTGTGTATGAATGAACAGGCTGACACCATGTGCTAAGATGGCTGCTGCATATGTAATTGACCATGTGGATGAATAGGGGAGGGGCAACCAGTATTCTTGATGGTCCTGTGTACCCATTGTCTTTCCGACTTTCAGAACAAAAGTTTGTTTTGTATTTGAGAACAAGAGTGTATGTTTAAAGCCTGTTATTTCATTTTTTATGTAACTTTGGCGTTTTTGGATATATTATTTACTTAAATATGCCTATATTTTAGTATGGCCCCTAATTGATATAGCCTAAAGTGTTTGTCTAGGGAAAAGTGTTAATATTGGTCTCTCAATTGTATAGTCAGTTTTTGTTTCTACTGATTTTAGTCCCGAGTGAAATATAATTTGTCTTTTATTGTGCTGAATTCCATTTCTAGTAGAATCAGTTTGTTTTTTTATTTTATTACGGTTGTTTTAGCAAAGTTTTTTTAACTATAATTCGGTTTTGCGTAGAGAGTAGGGATGAGCTTCGTGTTCGAGTCGAACCCATGTTCGACTTGAACATCATCTGTTCACCCGTTTGCCGAATTGCGAACGATATGGGCCGTTCACGCCAAATTCGTGTGGCGCGTCACGGCCCATAATTCACTGAGACATCGCAGTGCATTGCTGGCTTATGATTGGCCAAGCATGCACTATGATTCGCATGCTTGGCCAATCACAACGCCGTCAGTAGAGAGAGCTGTAGTTGGCCAAAGCCAAGGTGGCTTTGGCCAATTATGGCTCAGGGGGTTTAGAACATGCCCCACACTATATAAGGCCGCCTGCACGGCGGCCCTGTGTAGTGTGTTCTGGCATACTTAGAGAGAGAGAGAGACAGTGTCATTTCATTTGAGTTAGCTAGATTAGGCAGGACAGTCAGTGAGTTAGCTGCACTTACAGTGTATTGTGTATATATATGCATCCCAGGTGATATATATATATATATATATATATATATATATATATACACACTGTATTCAGTTTAGCTAGATTTGTTCCTGTTATCTTCCTACTGACAGGCAGGCTTGTCTTGTTACAGTATTTACAGCTACCTGAAGAAAATTGCTGGTGTTCTTTTGATCCTATTAGTACCACAGTCAGGCAGCTAGACTATTTACAGTTAGTGTAGTGCATCCTCCTCACAGTGTTCAGTTAAAGCTACAAGTTAGTTTAGTGTGACCTCTGCACAGTGTTCAGCTAAAACTACAAGTTAGTGTAGGGCATCCTCCTCACAGTGTTCAGCTAAAGCTACAAGTTAGTTTAGTGTGACCTCTGCACAGTGTTCAGCTAAAGCTACAAGTTAGGGTAGTGCGTCCTCCTCACAGTGTTCAGCTAAAGCTACAAGTTAGTTTATTGTGACCTCTGCACAGTGTTCAGCTAAAGCTACAAGTTAGTGTAGTGCGTCCTCCTCACAGGGTTCAGCTAAAGCTACAAGTTAGTGTAGTGCGTCCTCTGAACAGTGTTCAGCTAAAACTACAAGTTAGTGTAGTGCGACCTCTGCACAGTGTTCAGCTAAAGCTAGCTGTAGAATGTTGGTGATATTTTCCTGATCCTATCACTACCACAGGCAGCTAAATAAGCTACAAGTTAGTTTTTTGCGAGCTCTGCACAGTGTTCACCTAAAGCTACTTGTCGAAGGTTGGTGGTGTTTTCCTGATCCTATCACTACCACAGGCAGCTAAATAAGCTACAAGTTATTTTTTTGCGAGCTCTGCACAGTGTTCACCTAAAGCTATCTGTAGAAGGTTGGTGGTGTTTTCCTGATCCTATCACTACCGCAGGCAGCTAAATAAGCTACAAGTTAGTTTTTTTGCGAGCTCTGCACAGTGTTCAGCTAAAACTACAAGTTAGTGTAGTGCGAGCTCTGCACAGTGTTCAGCTAAAGCTACCTGTAGAAGGTTGGTGGTGTTTTCCTGATCCTGTCACTACCGCAGGCAGCTAAATAAGCTACAAGTTAGTTTTTTGCGAGCTCTGCACAGTGTTCACCTAAAGCTACCTGTCGAAGGTTGGTGGTGTTTTCCTGATCCTATCACTACCGCAGGCAGCTAAATAAGCTACAAGTTATTTTTTTGCGAGCTCTGCACAGTGTTCAGCTAAAACTACAAGTTAGTGTAGTGCAAGCTCTGCACAGTGTTCAGCTAAAGCTACCTGTAGAAGGTTGGTGGTGTTTTCCTGATCCTATCACTACTGCAGGCAGCTAAAAAAGCTACAAGTTAGTTTTTTGCAAGCTCTGCACAGTGTTCACCTAAAGCTATCTGTAGAAGGTTGGTGGTGTTTTCCTGATCCTATCACTACCGCAGGCAGCTAAATAAGCTACAAGTTAGTAATTTGCGAGCTGTGCACAGTGTTCAGCTAAAACTACAAGTTAGTGTAGTGCGAGCTCTGCACAGTGTTCAGCTAAAGCTACCTGTAGAAGGTTGGTGGTGTTTTCCTGATCCTATCACTACCGCAGGCAGCTAAATAAGCTACAAGTTATTTTCATGCAAGCTCTGCACAGTGTTAACCTAAAGCTACCTGTAGAAGGTTGGTGGTGTTTTCCTGATCCTATAACTACCGCAGGCAGCTAAATAAGCAACAAGTTAGTTTTTTGCGAGCTCTGCACAGTGTTCACTAGGGATGAGCTTTGAGTTTGAGTCGAACTCATGTTCGACTCGAACATTGGCTGTTCGCAAGTTCACCGAACAGCGAACAATTTGGGGTGTTCGCGGCAAATTCGAATGCCGCGGAACACCCTTTAAAAGTCTATGGGAGAAATCAAAAGTGCTAATTTTAAAGGCTAATATGCAAGTTATTGTCATAAAAAGTGTTTGGGGACCTGGGTCCTGCCCCAGGGGACATGGATCAATGAAAAAAAAAGTTTTAAAAACGGCCGTTTTTTCAGGAGCAGTGATTTTAATAATACTTAAAGTCAATCAATAAAAGTGTAATATCCCTTTAAATTTCGTACCTGGGGGGTGTCTATAGTGTGCCTGTAAAGGGGCGCATGTTTCCTGTGTTTAGAACAGTCTGACAGCAAAATGACATTTTGAAGGAAAAAACTCATTTAAAACTACCCGCGGCTATTGCATTGCCGACAATACACATAGAAGTTCATTGATAAAAACGGCATGGGAATTCCCCACAGGGGAACCCCGAACCAAAATTAAAAAAAAAAAATGACGTGGGGGTCCCCCTAAATTCCATACCAGGCCCTTCAGGTCTGGTATGGATATTAAGGGGAACCCCGGCCAAAATTTAAAAAAAAAAATGACGTGGGGTTCCCCCTAAATTCCATACCAGACCCTTCAGGTCTGGTATGGATTTTAAGGGGAACCCCGCGCCAAAAAAAAAAAAAAAAACGGCGTGGGGTCCCCCCAAAAATCCATACCAGACCCTTATCCGAGCACGCAACCTGGCAGGCCGCAGGAAAAGAGGGGGGGACAAGAGTGCGGCCCCCCCTCCCTCCTGAACTGTACCAGGCCACATGCCCTCAACATTGGGAGGGTGCTTTGGGGTAGCCCCCCAAAACACCTTGTCCCCATGTTGATGAGGACAAGGGCCTCATCCCCACAACCCTGGCCGGTGGTTGTGGGGGTCTGCGGGCGGGGGGCTTATCGGAATCTGGAAGCCCCCTTTAACAAGGTGACCCCCAGATCCCGGCCCCCCCCCCTGTGTGAAATGGTAAGGGGGTACCTACCATTTCACGAAAAAAGTGTCAAAAATGTTAAAAATGACAAGAGACAGTTTTTGACAATTCCTTTATTTAAATGCTTCTTCTTTCTTCTATCTTCCTTCATCTTCTGGTTCTTCTGGCTCTTCTGGTTCTTCTGGTTCTTCCTCCGGCGTTCTCGTCCAGCATTTCCTCCGCGGCGTCTTCTGTCTTCTTCTCCTCGGGCCGCTCCGCACCCATGGCATGGGGGGGAGGCTCCCGCTCTTCTCTTCTTCTCTTCTTCTTTTCTTCTTTTCTTCTTTTCTTCTTTTCTTCTCTTCTTCTCTTCTTCTTCATTTTCTTCTCCGGGCCGCTCCGCAATCCATGCTGGCATGGAGGGAGGCTCCCGCTGTGTGACGGCGCTCCTCGTCTGACAGTTCTTAAATAACGGGGGGGGGCGGGGCCACCCGGTGACCCCGCCCCCCTCTGACGCACGGTGACTTGACGGGACTTCCCTGTGACGTCACGGGGAATGCCACAGGGAAGTCCCGTCAAGTCACCGTGCGTTATTTAAGAACTGTCAGACGAGGAGCGCCGTCACACAGCGGGAGCCTCCCTCCATGCCAGCATGGATTGCGGAGCGGCCCGGAGAAGAAAATGAAGAAGAAGAGAAGAAGAGAAGAAAAGAAGAAAAGAAGAAAAGAAGAAGAGAAGAAGAGAAGAGCGGGAGCCTCCCCCCCATGCCATGGGTGCGGAGCGGCCCGAGGAGAAGAAGACAGAAGACGCCGCGGAGGAGATGCTGGACGAGAACGCCGGAGGAAGAACCAGAAGAACCAGAAGAGCCAGAAGAACCAGAAGATGAAGGAAGATAGAAGAAAGAAGAAGCATTTAGATAAAGAAATTGTCAAAAACTGTCTCTTGTCATTTTTAACATTTTTGACACTTTTTTCGTGAAATGGTAGGGGTACTTATGTACCCCCTTACCATTTCACACAGGGGGGGGGCCGGGATCTGGGGGTCACCTTGTTAAAGGGGGCTTCCAGATTCCGATAAGCCCCCCGCCCGCAGACCCCCACAACCACCGGCCAGGGTTGTGGGGATGAGGCCCTTGTCCTCATCAACATGGGGACAAGGTGTTTTGGGGGGCTACCCCAAAGCACCCTCCCAATGTTGAGGGCATGTGGCCTGGTACGGTTCAGGAGGGAGGGGGGGCCGCACTCTTGTCCCCCCCTCTTTTCCTGCGGCCTGCCAGGTTGCGTGCTCGGATAAGGGTCTGGTATGGATTTTTGGGGGGACCCCACGCCGTTTTTTTTTTTTTTTTTGGCGCGGGGTTCCCCTTAAAATCCATACCAGACCCTTCAGGTCTGGTATGGAATTTAGGGGGAACCCCACGTCATTTTTTTTTTTAAATTTTGGCCGGGGTTCCCCTTAATATCCATACCAGACCTGAAGGGCCTGGTATGGAATTTAGGGGGACCCCCACGTCATTTTTTTTTTTAAATTTTGGTTCGGGGTTCCCCTTTGGGGAATTCCCATGCCGTTTTTATCAATGAACTTCTATGTGTATTGTCGGCAATGCAATAGCCGCGGGTAATTTTAAATGAGTTTTTTCCTTCAAAATGTCATTTTGCTGTCAGACTGTTCTAAACACAGGAAACATGCGCCCCTTTACAGGCACACTATAGACACCCCCCAGGTACGAAATTTAAAGGGATATTACACTTTTATTGTTTGACTTTAAGCATTATTAAAATCACTGCTCCTGAAAAAACGGCCGTTTTTAAAACTTTTTTTTGCATTGATCCATGTCCCCTGGGGCAGGACCCAGGTCCCCAAACACTTTTTATGACAATAACTTGCATATAAGCCTTGAAAATTAGCACTTTTGATTATTCATGTTCGTGTCCCATAGACTTTAACGGTGTTCGCATGTTCGAACAAACTTTTTTCCTGTTCGCATGTTCTGGTGCGAACCGAACAGGGGGGTGTTCGGCTCATCCCTAGTGTTCACCTAAAGCTACCTGTAGAAGGTTGGTGGTGTTCTCATACTACAGGCAGGCAGTTGATTTTGCTAGCTGCAGTATCAGTATATATATATATATATATATATATATATATATATCCCAGCTTAGTGCAGCTACAGGCCATTAGTATGTCTGGAAGGCCAACAAGGAGAGGCAGACAGTCACAAGCCAATAAAAGAGGGCAAGCAGGCTCTGTGTCTAGAGGCAACAGTGATGGTCGTGGACACGGTGCATCCTCATCAGCACGTGGCCGTGGGACACGCTTGGCCTTTTTTTCGGCAGCTGGCCGTGTTGAACCGCAACATGCAGAAGACTTGGTTGAGTGGATGACCAAGCCGTCCTCATCCTCCTCATCCTCTCTCACTCATGCTCAGGGTACTTTGTCTGGCAAAGCAGCTGCCAACGCGGCCTCTTTCCTCGGCTCAATGGCATCAGTGACTCCTTCCCTAGCCCCACCATGATCTCCTAAGGAGTCCCTCAAACTATTTGACCACAGTGTTGGGTACATGCTCCAGGAGGATGCCCAGCGTTTATAAGGCACTGATAATGAGACTGAGCTAGATGAAGGCAGTAACGTGAGCACGGACAGAGGGGGTGCCCAAGAAGGACAGCAATCTGGCAGTCATGCTCCCCCTGCTGCAGCATACTGCCAGGTTTGCTCCAGTGATGAGGAAGGAGGGGATGATGAGGTCACTGAGTCAACGTGGGTGCCTGATAGGAGAGAGGAGGAGGCACATCACCAATGAGGCAGGATGCCCTCCAGGGGCCAGCCTAAGGGCAGCACACTGACTGCATCACACCCCAAAGCTCCGCATGTGCGGGACGCTGCTGTCTCTGCGTGTTATTTCAAAAGTTCTTTGGTGTGGGTCTTTTTTGAGACGAGTGCATCAGATCGCACCGCTGCTATTTGCAACATATGTCACAAGCATATCTCGCGTGGCCAAAACATCTCCCGCTTGGGCACAAACATGCTTGACCAGACATATGTTGACCTGCCATGCAGTTAGTTGGCAAGCGTATCTAAAGGACCCACACCAAAGAACAAAGAGAACCTCTCCTTGCTCCTCATCAGCTGAGATCTCCAACCCCACTATACCTTCAGTCCTCTCTGAGACCTGCACTGAGAGGAATGAAGGTGTAGAATTGGGTGTGTCACAGCCAAGTACTTGTGGGCAATCTGCTTTCGGCACACCGATGTCAGATTGTACCAGGCAAATTTCCCTGCCCCAGCTGCTGCACCGCCGAAAGAAATTCGCTCCCATCCATCCACATGCCCAGCGGTTGAATGCTAGCTTGGCAAAACTGCTAGCACTTCAACTGCTGCCTTTTCAGTTGGTAGACTCTGCCCCCTTCCGTGAGTTTGTGGAATGTGTGGTTCCTCAGTGGCAGGTACCCAAACGCCACTTTTTCTCACGGAAGGCGATTCCGGCTCTCTACCGGCATGTGGGAGGCAATGTCCATGCCTCGCTGGAAAGGGCGGTCAGCGGTAAGGTGAATATTACCGCTGGCTCATGGTCCAGCAGGCATGGACAGGGACCTTACCTAAGTTTCACTGCGCATTGGGTGACTCTGCTGGCAGCTGGGAAGGATGCAGGACAAGGTGCAGTAGTGTTGGAGGTTGTTCCGCCACCACGCCTCCAAAATGCCACTACTAATGATTGTGACGCACCTCTCTCCTCCATCCCCTCCTCTTCTTCTTCCTCCATGGCCTCTTCCTGTGCTTTGTCCTCAGAACCAGCGGTGCTCCGTAGCCGTTCAAGGGGCTACGCAAGTATGCAGGCCAAAAGATGCCATGCGGTGCTTGAGCTGGTGTGCTTGGGGGACAGGAGCCACACGGGGGCAGAGGTTCTGTCAGCTCTGCAGGGGCAGGTTCAGAGGTGGTTGACGCCACGCCAACTTAAGGCAGGAATAGTGGTTTGTGACAATGGCGCCAACCTCCTCTCTGCCCTCCGACAGGGATAAATGACCCATGTTCCCTGTTTGGCTCATGTCCTTAACTTGGTGGTGCAGCGGTTCTTGGGCAGGTACCCAGGCTTACAGGATGTCCTGAGGCAGGCCAGGAAAGTCTGTGTGCATTTCCGCCGGTCATATAATGCCAGTGCTTGGCTGGCAGACCTCCAAAAGGAGTTTAACCTGCCCAAGAACCGCCTAATCTGTGACATGCCCACCAGGTGGAACTCAACGTTGGCCATGCTGCAGCGGCTGCACACGCAGCAGAGGGCCATCGATGAGTACCTGTGCGACTTTGGCACCAGGACAGGGTCAGGGGAGCTAGGTTTTTTTTCCCCACGCCAGTGGGCCATGATCAGGGATGCATGCACTGTCCTGTCACCATTTGAGGAGGCCACGAGGATGGTGAGCAGTGACAGTGCATGCAACAGTGACACTGTCCCCTTTGTCCACCTGTTGCAGCACACGCTGCGTGGAACAATGGACAGGGCACTTGAGGCAGAACAGAGGCAGGAAGAGGAGGACTTCCTTAGCTCTCAAGGCCCCCTTTATCCAGACAGTGTTCCTGCGTGCCCGCCGATCACACAGGAAGAGGAGGAGGAGGAGGATTGTGTCAGTATGGAGGTGGAGCCTGGCGCTCAGCATAAGCAGCAGTCTTTAAGGGATAGGTCCCAAGAAACACATGGACTTGTACGTGGCTGGGAGAAGGTGGCTGCAGACCATGTCATCCTTAGTGACCCAGAGGACTCTGGACCGAATGCCTCAGCAAACCTACGCTGCATGGCCTCCCTGATCCTGAAAAGCCTGTGTAAGGATCCTCGTATTCGTGGTATCAAGGAGAAGGACCAATACTGGCTTGCAACCCTCCTTAATCCACGTTACAAGCGTAAGGTTGCGGACCTTATCTTGCCATTGCAGAGGGAGCAGAGGATGAAATATGTTCGGGAGGCCTTGCAGAAAGGTCTGTTCAACGCGTTCCCAGAGACTGGGAGGATACAAACTCCTGTTTCTGGACAACGTGTTCCTGAGGCTTCGGTCAGTCAAAGAAGGAGCGGTGGAGAAGGTGGCTGTCTGACCGATGTGTTCAGACAATTTTTTAGTCCGCAGCCCCAAGGTATGATTGGTTCCAGCAACCATCGCCAGCGTCAGTTTTACATGGTGCAGGAATACCTAGGGGCTAGATCTGACTTAGACACCTTTCCCACCGAAAATCCTCTGGGTTACTGGGTCTTGAGGATGGATCACTGGCCAGAGCTTGCACAGTATGCAATTGAGCTACTGGCCTGTCCTGCATCCAGCGTTCTTTCGGAATGCACATTCAGTGCTGCTGGAGGCTTTGTAACCGATCACAGGGTGCGTCTGTCCACCGACTCGGTCGATCGACTGACCTTCATAAAAATGAATCAGTCTTGGATCACCACCAGCTACCAAGCACCTGATGCTGATGTAATCGAATATTTTTTTTTGAAATCTCAGATCCCTTCAAAGACTGCCTATGCTGATGCTGAGTGACTAACCTGAGTAATTATCCTCTTCCTCCTCAATGATCACGCTGATAGCTTGTAAGAACATTTTTGGTTCTGGGCGCCGCCACCAGTGCCTAAGGCCCAATTTTTCAGCCCCTGTTTAACAGGGGCGTGTAATTACAATTTTTGATTCAATACTTCGCAGCAGGGCTTGTTTCTGCGTTCCAACTAGAGTATCTGTGAGGGGTTGCAGTGTTGTGGCACCAGCACCAGTGCCTAAGGCCCAATTTTTCAGCACCTGTTCAACAGGGGCATGTAATTACAATTCTTGATCTAATATTTCACAGCAGGGCCCGTTTCTGCGCCCACCAAGAGCGAGTGAGGACTCACAGTGTTGTGGCACCAGCACCACCACCAAAAGCCCAAAATTTTCAGCCCCTGTTCAACAGGGGCATGTAATTACAATTCTTGATCTAATATTTCACAGCAGGGCCCTGTGAGGGCTTACAGTGTTGTGGCCACAACAACACCTAAGGCCCAAATTTCTGCTGAGTATATAGGGCAGGCCCCTACTTTCAAACATCCAACTTACAAACGACTCCTACTTGCAAATGGAGGGAGACAACAGGAAGTGAGATGAAATCTACCCCCAGGAAGGGAAATTCTCTCCTGTAAGAGTTAATATGGGAAAAACATTTCTCCTTTCCCCTATGCTTTATCACCAATCCTTGTTTCACAAAAAACCCCACATTTTCAAAAAACATTTGTCATTGGGACAAAAAGTGAGGTGAAATCTTCTAAAGAGGAGCACAGACAGCAAAACAAATGTCACAGGGGTGATAACCCTTCCCTATGTTTTCCAAAAGGTTAAAATAGATTTTTTGGCTGGAGCTAAACACGTTAAAAATGTACCAGTTCAAAATCACAAACAGATTCTACTTAACAACAAACCTACAGTCCCTGTCTTGTTTGCACCGCCTGTATACTGCTGTTCAGAGTACAGAGCCTGCATATTGCTGTTTCCTTTTTTAATTTGGGTGCGGGGTTCCCCTTAATATCCATACAAGACCCAAAGGGCCTGGTAATGGACTGGGGGGTACCCATGCGTTTGTTTCACTCATACATGCTGCTGGGGAGGAGTAGTGAATGGAGTGCTAGACAGCCGCAGGATCACACCTCCATCTTGGGGGGGTGTGGGATTGCAGGAGGAGGCCCGGGGAGAGCTGTGAGGGAACATTGCCTTTACACGGTCGCTGGCAATGTCTCTGTCACCACACGGTCGGTAGCAGGGAACTCCTGGAGCAGAAGGGGCAGGAGAAGCTGTCGGAACGCATGGTCCGGGAAAGTTCCTCATCAAGGACTCAGGGCTGGAAGGTTGGAAGGTCGGTGAGTGTTACCACAGTAGATGGCTGGAGGATGTGCCAGGGATTCTGTAAGGGAACTCTGCATCTACACGGTCACTAGCAGAGTCTTCATCATGAACACAGTGGATGGTGAAGAATCCTGGATCAGAGAAGAGACTGTGGGGACGTGTGTGTCAAATCAGTGTGGCCGGGGAACACATGATTTGCAAGTTGGACTGGCTGGGAGCAGTAGTCCATTTCCTAGAAAATAGACTTTAACCTACTAGGCCTCCGGGGAGCGGTTCTGCAGGCCTCAGGTCTAGTAGCAGCAAGTCACCAGAGCCAGTAGAGGGGCTTATTCAGAGTGAGTTCTCCATACCCATTAGAAGAGGATGTGTTATACCCTAATGTAATTACAAGTTGAGCAGGAAGAAAACCAAGTGTGCAAGGAAAAGTTTGGGCAGGTGATGAAGAGAACTAAGACCATTACTTTTACACTGTCAAAAGTGATGTTTCTGTCCCTCACACGGTGATGGATGGAGAAATCTTAGTAACAGCAGTCTGCATGGAGATGCAGGGAGCAATAGTCTGCATAGGAGATGCAGAGGGAGACACAGTCTGCAGGGAGCTGCAGGAGAAGATTTCTACTTAGTCAAGTATACACATTCAATCTTCAGGCTCTAAATACGATCAAAATATACTGAAACTGTAAATATGATGGAAATGATTAATTCTATGGGCATCCCGAGTGTTTGGGCTGGTACTGAGCATGGGGCGGAGCGTCAATTCGTAGACACGCTCTGAGCACGCTCTGGAGACCCGGACCCTCCCCACAGCCCTGCTCCGCTCGTGGCTGGTATGCAGAGATGCCACGAGCATAGGAGCCGATCGTTAGCCGCTCACTAGCACCCTGATGGCTGGCTCAACGACCCCCGTCCGGGAATAGCGGAGGTATAGGATCACCCCTTGGGTATACCCCACAGAATTGGAAGCCGCTTGATCTCTCACCAGGGGGGATACAATAGCAGGATGATGGAGGAGGTGTGCGCTGGAGCTGCTTTGACTGACCTGACGGGGACAGACGCTCCAGCTGGAGGAGGGAGATACACTGAGGACGCTGTGATTCCTGGAGGTGGAGGAGGTGAGAGTGTTCCCCTACTCTTAAATAGAAAGAAGCCACTCAAGTGCCACAGGAAAGGGGCCGTATATACCAGCTGTGATAAGGTCAGAGAATGTGTTATGGAAAGAGGAGAGGCGCATAGTTGATACTGACTGGGGTCTGACAGAAAGCCCACCCCCCAGATCAAAAATACCAGCTTGCAGGGGGCCATTGGTAAACATCCCAAGACTGTGTCATATCCCAGAGTTTTGTATGAAATACTCTTATACTCTGCATAAAAGAGACTGTGATTGGGGGGTCCTTCCTCATGTGCCACCTCTAGGCTATGTTATAAGGGATTTTAAGCCTATGCTAGGCGATGAACTGTGAGCTGTATAGCTTGTTGTAGAGGTGGCTGCAGGACTGCTCCCTCTCCCCCCGTTTTCAGCTGTTGAATTGCATGAGTCCATCTCCCAGGATGCCTGAAGCCTAAACTGATTATAATTCAGGACTATTTTCCCCCCTATGCCCATGTTAGTTGGAGTGCGGGTGGAATTGAGGAGATAGATCGGGCGTGACAACCTAGAGGAGGATCCGTGTCTACCTATCCCTCTTCCTTATCCGGCTTGCTCATAGTATATGAACTATAAGAAATAAATCTTGTTATAGATATCCATACTTCATTAAATATCATTAAATATCAAACTAGAATTGTCCCCATCTGGTGCGTTAGACCTAGCAATGAGGGGGAAATCAACTAAAGCAAGTAAAGGCGGCACGGCTGCGTTAAGTACGGGAGACATCCATCGCTATATGTCTGCGGACTCGAGTATTGCAGAGGAAGCGCAGGGGAGCCCTAGGCAGGGGGCCCCAATGTGTGCAGGCGCAAATAGACAGAAATTGATAGAAGAAGAGAACAAAATCCGGAGAGGGCAGGAGGGAAAAACTCCAGGACTAAGAAGTAATGGGAGTAACCCCCAAGGAAGTTTGAAGGGTCAAGAGGGGATCCAGAGGAAAAGTGGAGGAGAGGATGAATTAACAAAAGGAAAGTCCCTGCAGCCTCTAACTCAGGAGGGAGTCCCTCAGATTAAAGAAATATTAGCAGAGGTGTTGTTAAAAATGGAGGCATCATTGAAAGTGGATATAGCTGCAATAAGAACGGATACTGGGCAAGTGCTTGGAAGGGTGGAGGAGATTGAGAGTAGACTGGATGATCATGACCAAAGATTAGAGGATATTTGCATATAAATTAAAGAACTACAAAGTACTAATAGAAGCCTCCTTTATAAAATAGAAGACAAAGAGAATCGCAGCTGACGCAAAAATATACGAATTAAAGGGCTCCCGGAGAAATATAAAAATTAGGATTTGCCAACAGTTATTCAGCAGCTATTTAATCTCTTACTAGAGAGAGAAACGTTAGAACCCCTGAAGTTGGACAGAATACACAGGATTGCACGCTACCCTTCTTATAGGTCAGAAAGTCCAAGAGATGTGATAGTGAGATTCCACTATGTAGAAGATAAATCCAAAATGATGGAAAAGACACGGAATTTGCCAGGAATGGACTATGAAGGTGCAGATCTCCAAGTTTACTCAGATTTGTTGGCAGAGACTTTAACAAGAAGGAGACTTTTAAAACCGCTTACTGAGTTGCTGAGGACATCCGGGATACCTTACCAATGGGGGTTCCAGGCATGTTTGATTGGGGAAAAAAATGGCCGAACTGTAGTTCTGAGATTCCTTGGGGACTTGGAGAATTTTTGTGGAGGGTTAGGCACCCCCCCCTTCCATCCCGGGCTGGGGAGAGGTGAAAGGGCCGGCTGCCCCCCTAAAAGAACTGAGATGGAGTAGGGGGGGTGATGGGGGGAGGGGTATCAATTAGTAATCTATTCTGAAGTAACAAGACTGGGAGAGCTGAGCGGGGTAGGGGAGGGGGGTTGGGGGGACTGCAGTGCGCTTGGAGCGGTTGGGGCGACGCGAGCCCGCTGGGTAATATGGTGACAAGGCAGTATCAGGAGGATGCTGGCCGAGACCATATTTTTGAACAAATAAAGGGGTCTGTCCGGCCTCTCCAAGGCATTTTGTTCCAGACATGGGGGGAAGGGGGGTGGGAAGGGAGAAGGAAGGTCCCTGGGGGGGGTTTTGGAAGGGTATGGGGGGTGTTTTTTTTTTTTCTCTCTCACCCTCCGGCAGGTGTCTCTCTATTTCCCCTCGTGGGGTACCTTCATGGACTGGTCAGGCACTCTTTTCTGGGGTGAAGTATGGGAGTGGTAGTGAATTTGGTTACATATAATGTAAGGGGACTAAATACAGCAAAAAAAAGGTATAAAATCAATAAGGAATTGCAGCTCTTGGGAGCAAATGTGGTGTGTCTGCAGGAGACGTATATCACACACGCATTGGGGACTAGCTTGGTGTCACATCACTTTCCAAAATGGCTCTATGGGGACACAGGATCAACACACTCCAGGGGGGTCACTATTGGATTCGATAAAACAATGATGTTTGTAGAAGGAGAGCGCCTGGCTGATCCCGAGGGAAGGTTTCTCTTTATAAAGGGGAAATTGTTCAATATGTTGTGTACAATAGCAAATATCTATGCTCCAAATAGGGACCCCGATAAATTGTTGAAGAAAGTATTTAAAAAGCTTGAAACTTTTAAAGAGGGTAAATTGATGGTTGCGGGGGACTTTAATTGGAGCATGGACCCGAGTATAGATACCTCAGGACGGGCCCCTAGATCTATAACTCATAAATATGAGGTATTTAAAAAAACACTTATGAATCTTCAGCTGCTGGACGCATGGAGGATTAGCCATCCAAAGAAGCGGGACTATACTTACTACTCTCCTGCCCATAAATCATTTTCAAGGATTGACTATATCCTGATTGAACACCAACTAGGCCCATGCCTACAGGCTGCTGAAATTAAAGCTATTACCCTGTCTGATCATGCCCCGGTGAAAATCCGGTTGGAAATATTGGGAGCTGCTTTGACTGGGAGGAACTGGAAATTGAATGATTCCCTTATACAAGACCCTGGTACGATTAGTAAAATAGAACAGGAACCGAAGGAATACTTTGAGATAAACGATACAACGGATATATCTAGGGCCATTTTATGGGAATCGCATAAGGCCTATATAAGGGGGATCTTGATTGGAGTAGGAGCAGCGAAAAAGAAAGAGAGGGGGAATAAAATGGCACTTCTCTATAGGGAAATCCAGGAACTTGAGCAGGGCACGCGGCCTAGAGGGATCCCTGAAAGGCAAGAACTAATAGGGAAAAGAAGAGAAATAGAGGAACTGTTAGAACAAGAAAGGAAATGTGCTTTCCACACCATAAATAAAGAAAAGTATATGGGGGGTAACAAATCAGGGAAATGGATGGCGAGAAAGGTGAAGGAAAAAAAGAATAGGACTTTTATACCTAAGATCAAAGATGATAGGGGTGGACTGGAATTTGCCTCCCCTGGCATCGCTAAAATATTCCATTCCTACTATAGTTCTCTATATAAGGTGGGCCACGAGGAGGGTGAGAGGAAGAAGTAAGTCATGAGGGAGTACTTACGGGACCTGGACCTTCCCAGGGCAGGGAAGGAGGAGGTAGAGGCCCTAGAGGCTCCTATCTCGCAGGAGGAAGTGGAAAGAGCGATAAGGAACACAGCCTTGGGAAAAAGCCCAGGTCCCGACGGGTACTCTACATTATATTATAAAAAAAATTCTAAACTTTTAGTACCCAAATTATGTAATTATTTGAATGCCCTGGGAAAAGGTCAGTTGCCCCGAGGGGAGTCACTATTGGCTCATATCACCCTTATATTGAAAGAAGGGAAGTACCCTGCAACACCTGGAAGCTATAGGCCTATCTCGTTATTAAATATGGACATAAAAATCTTTGCCAAAATTTTGGCAGATAGGCTGAAGGCTTAATTACCCAGGTGGATACTTAATGATCAGGTGGGGTTCGTCCCTGGGAGGGAGGGGAGAGATAACTCCCTGAAATCTATTTTTCTGATCCAGGAAACAATTAAGAGAGGTACCCCGATGGTCCTCATGTCAATTGATGCCGAAAAGGCTTTTGATAGAGTTGACTGGGGGTGTATGTTTGAAACATTAAAGCACTTGGGGATTGGGGAGAGGATGATGAGGTGGATTGCCTCCCTCTACCACCTCCCCAAGGCCAAAATTAGAGTTAATGGGACCCTGTCTTCTCCCCTTGAATTATTCAATGGGACAAGACAGGGTTGCCCTCTGTCCCTAATCCTGTTTATAGTAACACTGGAACCACTGCTAGCAGCGATTTGTCAGAATCCAGACATTAGGGGAATCCGGGTAGGAGAAAGGGAGTATAAAGTAGCGGCATTTGCAGACGATCTGCTTTGCTATATTACCAACCCTAGAACAACAATCCCTATAGTAATGAAGGAGTTCAAACGCTATGGGGAATTAACAAATTATAAAATAAATATGGCTAAATCAGAGCTCCTAAATATAACACTCTCTATGAGTGAGCAAAAAGCAATCCAACCCAGGTTCCCATTTAAGTGGTGTAGGAAAGAGTTGGGGTACTTGGGTATAAAGTTAACGTCAACCCCGAGCGATCTGTTCAAAGCTAATTATATCCCCCTACTCCAGTAAAAGAAGGGAAGGGGGCCACAGATTGTTTGTGGTTTTTTAATAATTATTGCTTTATTATGTCTTTTCAATAAACTATTTTTGTAAGATAATTGGTGTTACTGTGCCTACAAAGTCCACAAGTCCCCTTCCCTTCTTTTACTGAATTATCGTTTTCAGGACGCAACACTTTTATACTGTTTTATTTATCCACAGTACCACTCTGTGCTATGATACATTTTTTTTAGATATTCCCCTACTCAATAAGATCAAGGACCTATTTAACAAGATAAAAAGCCCTATCATGGATTGGCAGGGTAAACGCTGTTAAAATGTTTATACTTCCAATCTTAGTCCACATCTTTCAGATGATCCCAATTGCGCCCCCCCCCCCCCGGTCTTTTTTAGAAAATTGCAAACGATGGTATTAAAGTATATCTGGGCACGTAAACGCCCCAGAATTGCGTCTGACTATGGAAAAAAAGCAGGGGGGGGGGGTAGCAGCACCAGATTTTATAATGTACTACCAAACGATTTCCATTTCTAGGATTGCAGACTGGCTATATAATAAAGAAGATAAAAGTTGGGTCAATATAGAAATTGCACAAAGTAGTGTGGATATTGGAAAAATGATATGGATCTCACCACAATTTTGCGAGTTAGGACATCATACTAATTTTTTGACAAGGAACACATTCAAGATTTGGAATAGATTAAGTAAGAGGTTTCACTGGGACTACAATTCACCATTAATTTCACTTATTGACACTAATTATTTTAAACCAGGGAAAGAAGAGCAATTATATTTTACAAGGTGGGCTAAAAAAGATGTGTTACAATTACAAGACATAATGATGGGAAGTAGGTTTTACACGTACACAGAAATTATACAGAAATGGAGGAACAAACCATTGGACAAATGGAGGTATGCTCAGCTACAACACTTTGTGTGTTCACTTCCACAACCACTGAGGAGCAAAAACCAACTGAGAGCAATAGAAAAACTTTTAAGCTCCCCTTTGAGCATAACTAGGAGTATATCTAAAATATATAAAATACTCAGGGGAGAAGTAGGTAGTAGCCCTCCATCTTATTTAAAGAAATGGGAGGGAGAAATAGGGTGCTTGAGGGATGGAGAACATAGGGCGAAGATTCTTAAATTGGTGTATGTAATAGCAAGAGATATGCAGACATATGAAATGGGTTACAAGTTAATGGCAAGATGGCCCCCCAGAGGGCGCATGGGTTCACGTCAGGGAACTCCCCAACTTGTTGGAGGGGTCATGGAGGCTTGGGAACCTTTGCGCATATCTGGTGGGGGTGCCCCAAAATACATTCCTATTGGGAGGATATTATAGAAGCGATATTTCAGATAATGGGCGAGAGGGTTAAAAAAAACCCGTGGGTATGCTTGTTTCATGATACAGAGAAGGATGTACCCCAATATAGGAAATCATTAGTACCACACCTCCTGAACATGGCTAAAGCTTTGATCCCATGTTATTGGAAGTCCCAGGAAGCCCCAAGGTTAAAGGATTGGATAGCAAGTGTTGAGTGGGCAAGAGCCATGGAAGAGTCAATACACCAGATAGAAAATTTAGGGGTGAAATACCAAAGGAAATGGGGGAAATGGGTGAAATTTAGGACAACGGAGAGATATTTACTGTTGATGGAGCTATAGGAGTGGAGAGAGAGAGGGGGAGAGGGAAGGGGTGTATGGGTGTTGTGTTTTTTTTTTTTTTTTCCCTGGGGGTAGGGCTAGGGAATGCAAATAACATGTGTTTTTGTATGTTTTAAAAATTGTCAAGAGCTGTATACTATCCTTGGCAATGAAAAATAAGTAAATACAGAATATATAAAAAAATTCTATGGGCATCCCATATTCCAATCCCTATCCAAGTTGTACCCCCCAATAAAACAACAAAAACAAAGCTCGCAAATGACTGTTCATTGTCTCTGGAAAGGATGCATGAAGTCTGGCAGTGGGGTGATTTGGCGGATTGTTTGTCAGTAGTGCTAACACCATGGCTACACTCACATACACGAATTGGGTTGCCAGTCTTGCGCTTAACTGTCACATTTTCTTTCTTACCTATTTTCTGAAGGACATCACCTTCAAACTACGCAGACACGGTTGTTAAACAGTTGCTTGCTGACAGTGCAGGCGTTAGCAGGCCAACCATACGTCACCTACTACAGAATGCAACGTTCCTACATAGGCCATTACCAGACTGCAGCTTCCCACCCCAGTACGCCCTGGGGCTCTGGTTCACAGGTCCGTGCATGACACTGACCAGACACCCAAGCTACCAGTTGTTTGGCCAGTCATCTCCTGGCTAACCTCTTCACGTTTTCTAAATTTCCACTCTTCAGCATTCGCCGGAACGTATCATGTTCTTCACTACGCCTGTCGTTCCTTTTTCTGTTCTTCCTCCCCCTTGCTTCTTACTTATTCTTATGTACTCCGTCTCTTCTCCGCTGTTCTCATTTTCCAAAAACTCTTCTTAACCACTTGCTTACTGGGTACTTAAACCCCCCCTCTTGCCCAGACCAATTTTCAGCTTTCAGTGCTCTCACACTTTGAATGACAGTTACTCAGTCATGCAACACTGTACCTAAATGAATTTGTTGTCCCTTTTTTCATACAAATAGAGGTTTCTTTTGGTGGTACTTGATCACCTCTGGGTTTTTTATTTTTTGCGCTATAAATTAAATAATACTAACATTTTAAAAAAAAACATTTTTTCTTAGTTTCTGTGCCAAAAGTTAGCAAATTAGTAATTTTTCTTCATAAATTTTGGCCACAATTTATACTGCTACATATCTTTGGTAAAAAAATAACCCAAATTAGTGGATATTATTTGGTTTGTGTGAAAGTTATAGAGTCTACAAGCTAGTGTGCAAACCATAAAAAATTAATCTGATCTACTGATCTCATTTCTTGAGACCTTAACAAGCCAGGAAAGTACAAGTGTCCCCCAAATGACCCCTTTTTGGAAAGTAGACATTCCAAGGTATTTAGTAAGAGGCATGGTGAGTTTTTTTTGTTCCCACAATACTTTGCAAAATGAAGCTTTTTATTTTTTTCACAAAATTGTCATTGTAATAGGTTATGTCTCTCACATGGCATATGCGTACCACAAATTATTATTTTTTTTTACACAAAGTTGTCCATTTATAAGATATTTCCAACACATAGCATTTACTTAGCAAAAATGACACCCCAAAATACATTCTGCTACTCCTCCTGAGTATAACGATACCACATGTGTGAGACTTTTACACAGCCTGGCCACATACAGAGGCCCAACATTGAAGTAGCACCTTCAGGCATTCTAGGAGCATACATTACACAATTACAATCTCATTTCTCAACCACTTATTACACTTTTGAAGGCCCTGGAGCACCAGGACATTGGAAATGCCCACAAAATGACCCCATTTTGGAAAGCTAACACCCCAACGTATAATCTATGAGGCATAATGAGTCTTTTGAACAGTTAATTTTTTTCCAGAAGTTTTTGGAAAATGTGGAAAAAAAATTAAAACGCATTTTTTTTTTTTATACAAAGTTGTCCATTTATAAGATATTTCCAACACATAGCATTTAAATAGCAAAAAATGACACCCCAAATTGCATTCTGCTACTCCTCCTGAGTATAACGATACCACATGCAATGGTGTATTTTGGTTTTGTGCTGCCCTGGGCAAGACTAAAATTGGGCACCCCAGATCTAAATTTGTCGCACCTCTTCCTTCTCAAGTGGCTATTCGGGACCCCTGGTGGCTGTACAGGGCCCTCTGGTGGCTGTGCTGGGGCCTTTGAAGGCTGTGTCGGGTCCCTGGTGGCTGTACAGGGCTTCTGGTAGATGTGCGGGGTCACTGGTGGCTGGGCAGTGCCCCTGGTGGCTTTGCGAGTCCCTGGTGGCTGTGTGGGGTCCCTGGTAGCTATGCAGGGTTCCTGGTAGCTGTGCGGGGTCCCTGGTGGCTGTGTGGGGCCTTTGAAGGCTGTACCGGGTCCCTGGTGGCTATGTGGGGCCTCTGGTGGCTGTGTGGGGCCTCTGGTGGCTGTGTGGGGCCTCTGGTGGCTGTGTGGGGCCTCTGGTGGCTGTGCGGGGCCTCTGGTGGCTGTGTGGGGCCTCAGGTGGCTGTGTGGGGCCTCAGGTGGCTGTGCGGGGTCCTTGGTGGTTGTGTGGGGTCCCTGGTGGCTGTGTGGGGTCTGGGTTGGAGAAGTAAGCACATAGGCGAGTGGAGGGGGTGAGGACATCCCACACACAGAGGTAGGTGACACACTCTGCATGGGGCAGGCACAGATAACAGTTAACTCTTCAAGTGAGGAGAGGTTGGCTGTGTGGGGTCCCTGGTAGCTGTGCAGGGTCCCTTGTGGCTGTGCAGGGTCCCTGGTGGTTGTACGGGGTCCCTGAAGGCTGTACAGGGTCCCTGGTGGCTGTGCTGGGGCCTTTGAAGGCTGTGTCGGGTCCCTGGTGGCTGTACAGGGCTTCTGGTAGATGTGCAGGGTCACTGGTGGCTGGGCAGAGTCCCTGGTGGCTTTGCGAGTCCCTGGTGGCTGTGTGGGGTCCCTGGTAGCTATGCAGGGTTCCTGGTAGCTGTGCGGGGTCCCTGGTGGCTGTGTGGGGCCTTTGAAGGCTGTACCAGATCCCTGGTGGCTGTGTGGGGCCTCTGGTGGCTGTGTGGGGCCTCTGGTGGCTGTGCGGGGCCTCTGGTGGCTGTGTGGGGTCCCTGGTGGCTGTGTGGGGCCTCAGGTGGCTTTGCGGGGTCCTTGGTGGTTGTGTGGGGTCCCTGGTGGCTATGTGGGGTCTGGGTTGGAGAAGTAAGCACATAGGCGAGTGGAGGGGGTGAGGACATCCTACACACAGAGGTAGGTGACACACTCTGCATGGGGCAGGCACAGATAACAGTTAACTCTTCAAGTGAGGAGAGGTTGGCTGTGTGGGGTCCCTGGTAGCTGTGCAGGGTCCCTTGTGGCTGTGCAGGGTCTCTGGTGGTTGTGCGGGGTCCCTGAAGGCTGTACAGGGTCCCTGGTGGCTGTGTGGGGCCTCTGGTGGCTGTGGGGGGCCTCTGGTGGTTGTGCGGGTCCTTTGAAGGCTATACGGGGTCCCTGGTGGCTATGCGGGGCCTCTGGTGGCTGTGTGGTGCCTCAGGTGGCTGTGTGGGGTCCTTGGTGGCTGTGTGGGGTCCCTTGTGGTTGTGTGGGCTCCCTGGTGGCTGTGTGGGGTCTGGGTTGGAGAAGTAAGCACATAGGCTAGTGAAGAGGGGTGAGGGCATCCCACACACAGAGCTGGGTGACACACTCTGCATGGGGCAGGCACAGATAACAGTTAACTCTTCAAATGAGGAGAGCTGTATTGAAGAGCCCAGTCTGAGGAGGAGGGTGACAAAGATTTCGGGTGTCTGTGCACATAGTGTTGATTTGGCTCAGTGTCCACGGATCACTCACCTCTGCTCCTGGGACACAATAGTCTGCTGACAAACATACGAGCCCCAATGGGTGACAGCAGGTACAGGAAAGTGGAGGGAGGTCAGAGCGCGCACTCTTCTCTGAGCGGGCTGCGCCTCGGCAAACACGATTAGAGCCGCTCTCTCTTCTCCCTTCGGCTGACAGGAGAAAGGGGAAGGGGTGAGCGGTGGAGTGGGGGAGATACACAGACAGCCCGCAACTCTCCTCTCTCCTGTCACAGCACCACTGCCGAGCTCTCTGGCAAATGGAGAAGCACTGTCACTGCTTTACTCATTTCTCAACCACCTATTACACTTTTGAAGGCCCTGGAGCACCAGGACAATGGAAACAACCACGAAATTACTCAATTTTGGAAAGCAAATACCCCAACATATAATCCATGAGGCATAATGAGTCTTTTGAACGGTTCATTTTTTTCCAGAAGTTTTTGGAAAATGTGGAAAAAAATGAAAATGCATTTTTTTTTTTTACACAAAGTTGTACATTTATAAGATAATTCCAACACATAGCATGTACATAGCAAAAATGGCACTCCAAAATACATCCTGCTACTCCTTCTAAGTATGGCGATACCACATGTGCGAGACTTTTACACATATTATACAGCCTGGCCACATACAGAGGCCCAACATGCAAGGAACACCGTCGGGTGTTCTAGGGACACATAGCATGCACATACCAAGAATTACACCCCAAAATACATTATATTGAGCAAAGGGTAAACAAAAGATTACCTGTGGTTTTAGCAGCGCAGTTATCCACAGGAGGATAGCACTGGTCCAAGCAGCAGGCAGGGACTTTGTCAGCAACAGCGAACACAATTGTCCAGGCAACAGGCAGGAATACTGTCCATAGTCAGTACAGGCAGCAGGCAGGGATACTGTCCATATACAGTCCAGGGTCAGTGCAGGCAGAGATATTGTCAGCAGTGCCAAAATATTGGTCCTGGTAGTAGGCAGGACCATAGTCCATGTGGTGTGGTCAGTGCGACAGGCTGAGGCATGATGGCAGTAAATCCTACAGGCAGCAGGCAGAAGTAGGGCCTCATTCAGGACAGAATGGTGACAGGGGTAAAGGCTTCTCCCACCCAAATCTCTTTGAAGCCTCCGAGTCTCCAGACCCTAACCTATGAATGAGAAAACAAAAAAAATTGTTTTCTTCATCCAGAAAAACAATTCTGGAGTCCCTCACATATGTGAGACTCCTGTGTTATGAATCCCACTAGTCCAGGAAGTAGGGTACAAGATAAGTCCAAGAGGCAGGCAAAAAACATGGTCAAACAGTCCAAGGTCAGTTCCAGATCAGGCAGAGGTATGTACAGAAGGGGTAGGCAGAAGCGTGGTCGAATAACAGTCCAGAGTCAGTTCCAGATCAGGCAGAGGTATGTAGAGAATCGGCAGGCTGAAGCATGGTCGAATAACAAGCAAGGGTCAGTTACAGAGCAGGCAGTGGCATAAGTGTGAAGGTAAATGGTAGGAACTAAGGATTACGTTTACCACACTTCACTAATAATTTACTGAAGTATGGTAACGGTGGAAACAGTCACCTATGCAGAGGCCTGGTTGGGAAGGACACTAATCTAATAAGATGTGTCTTTTCTGACTCCTCCATTGGTGCCCACCTTCATTTTTTTTTGGCCTGTTGGTTTGGGAGGGATTTTATTGGGAAAGTGGCATTCAGAGAGTCTACTAAGAGCATTGGATCAAATGTTTTCTGGTGGGCTGTTTGGGAATATAAAGGCAGTGAAAATGTCCTCCTGGTAGCTAAGGAAGGGTTGGGGGTTTTGGGTGGAGTTGTGGTAAATTATATAGGAGTTGTATATGGCCAAATGAAAAAAAAATTGCTACTTTTTTATACCAATGGTATGTCCGTCTTGTGGCAAGGTAGGGTTCGAGCATTTGGTCGTTGAAGTCGACTCCCCCCCATGAACAAATTCTATTCATGGACACTTGTTGGCTTTTGGATGGGTTGGGTAAACAACTGGGGGAATTTTTCTGAAAAAATATTTACTAATGGCCAAATTTTGTAAAGCCTGTCATAATTTGGGTCATTTCGGGGAGGGGACTGGGTATTGTCATTGTACGAACCTCATTATCATGAGATATCTGGTTCTGGGCATTACCGTGGACAAGATTGGCATGTGGTGGATGGGGTAGGTTAACCAAAAGGAACGCAATTCATTTTTTTGGGTGAGACCCATACAGAATGTGAGGCCCCAAAAAAATCTTAAACTCCTCCACTATTAGGTCGCTCCACTCGTAGGGATGGGCATAATAGGATGTTGGGTTATTCAAAATAAATTGTTGCGCATACAGGTTGCACTGGGCCACAATTGATGCTAGCATATCCTCCATAAAAATGAAATAAAAGAAATTGATTGGGGAAAAATTCTCTGTGTCCACCTGGACTACTGACTGGGCAGTGAAAGGGGGAATGTTGGCTTCTCCTGAGTTAGGAAGCCACAAGAGGTTCTGAAGGGCATAGGGAAAGCTGGCATGGGTCCTAACCCTTTGGAGCTGAGGTAACACCCCACTGTTACTTGGCCTTTCTTGCTGAGGTACTGCGGTGCTGGTGGATGGCACTGCGGAGCTGCTGGATGCCACTGCCTCCTCACTAGAATGCCTTCATTTGGCGGGTAGAATATCTTCCTCCTTTGAGTCTGTCAGTGTTCCACTACTTAGGACTGGCTCATAATTTACATCAGACTCAGAATGTGAATTTGAAGAGGAAAAGGAAGTAGAGAGCTCTGTGTTGCTCTCGTCGGCGCGCTAAGAATTTGGTACGCCTCCTCGGTGGAAAAGAATTTTTTGGACATTGTTGGTGGTGATGAGACTGCACAGGTGTGTGCTAAGCCTATACTGATGGGCACTGATGCAGTGGCACTGATGAGCCTGCACAGATGTGTGCTAATAAGCCTGCACTGATGAGGTGGCACAGATGCGTGCTAAGCCTGCACTGATGGGCACTGATGAGGCGGCACTGATGAGCACAGATGTGCACTGATGAGTTGGCACTGATGGCACAGATGTGCAGTGATGAGGCGGCACAGATGGGCACTGATTGATGACACACATGTGCACTGATTGCACAGATGTGCACTGATGAGGCGGCACAGATGGGCACTGATGAGGCAGCACAGATGGGCACTGATTGATGGCACAGATGTGCACTGATGAGGTGCCACGGATGCGCACTGATTGATTGCACTGATGAGGCGGCACAGATGGACACTAATTGATGGCACAGATATGCACTAATGAGGTGGCACAGATGGGCACTGATGAGGAGGCACAGATGGGCACTGATTGATTGCACAGATGTGCACTGATGAGGTGGCACAGATGGGCACTAAATGATGGTACAGATATGCACTGATGAGGTGGCAAAGATGGGCACTGATGGGGTGACACAGATGGGCACTGATGAGGTGGAACAGATGTGCACTGATTGATGGCACAGATGTGCACTGATGAGGTGGCACAGATGGGCACTGATGAGGTGTCACAGATAGGCACTGATGGCACAGATGGGAACAGATGATTGATGGCACAGATTGATGGCACGGATGGACACTGTGAAACTGACCCTGATGGGCACTGTGACAATGTTTGGGCACTGTCTGGGCACTGTATATACTGGTGTAATGGTAGAATAACTCACGATTCAGCACAGAAGCTCTGCCTCCTCACACGCGGTCTCTGTGTGAGGAGGGAGGGCTGTCAATGATAGATGATCTCATATGTTTACATTTTAAATCATCTCTCATTGGACAAGCCGATCTCGTGGTAAATGGCAGCTTCATCAGCTTCCTGATGACGCAATCATTGTTTCGAAACGCGTAGAGGCTGCTGGAGAATCGTATTACGTCACTGTTGTGGAAAATTTTATATTAATGTATTGTCATAAGTCTCCCAGTGTGTGTTCAATCACAGCACGCTCTAAAGAGCTGACTGGGGCAGACTGACGCTGGCTGAGACCTGTTAGGTAGTGGAAAACTTCCTGGTGTTTGGAGAGAAGTGTTTGCGGAGAGAGGGCATGTCCGCCAGCAAAGGGCCCCTGTGCAATGCATAGAACGATCGTCTGGTGGGGATGCGTTCACTCTGCAAAGACATTATCGGTTTAGCGGTGATTTGCTCTTGTCACCCCTGGTATGCCTGATCAACATGTTTGGGGTGCCATGACGTACACCTGCAGATAATATCCCATGCACGAGGAACTTTAGTCATCGTCATTTAGTATATTGTATCATTTCCTGTAGTAATTGGTTGTTTTGTGTTCTGTTGTTAAATCCTTATATGGTCACTTACATCCTGTGAGGTCACAAGCTTTGTAAGAGGTGTGTTTGGCTGTTGGAGACCGAACCCTCGAGCTTCGGGACTTCCTATTGATATGCTAATAAAGTGGCTCACTCAGACAGCTGAGACAGGCTGGCGGCAGTGTGTTTTTGGAACTGGAAGCATGAGGTTGTGATTCTATTTGTAAGCATGAGGCACACACCAGAGGATGAGCTGGACCAGAGGAGAGACATATGATCAAAAGGTGAGATGCATTTATATCATTAGACAAAATTGTTATTATGATTAGAAACAGGAGATTTGGCTGTGTGCTCTGTGTGCAGCCAAATTTCTATAACAGAATGGCGGGCCAGGTACTTTATGGAGCAGACAGAACCCCCGTCCACATTGGTGAGAAAAGGGGGGAGAACGGAATCCCAGTCCAGGACATTTCTTTCCGATGTGTTGGGGAGCCTCTGCTCTGCAAAAGAACACATTTTTCGTCTTTTGAAATAATGCTGGGAGTTTGATCGTATGTCTGGTGTGTGCCTGTGTGTGTGCCTGCGTGTGTGTGTGATTTGTATCTCGAATCTTTGTGTAAGGAGACTGTGTGTGTGTGCGTGCGTGTGACTGATGCTGTGTAACAAGTTTGTAATGCATATGAGAAATAGAAATGTATGAATTGATATTATTTGCAGCCTGCAATGTGTGTGTGTGTGGCTGAGTAGTTTTGTAAGTAGCTGAACCTGTTTGTAAAGATGCCATGAGTTTAGTGAAGGGGCAGGCATTGTTGTTTTTGTATTGAAAGGGGCTACGCCCTGGGGGAAGGGAACTATAATGTTCTGAACAGACATTGCAAATAATGTAAATGTAATGTAAATAATGTAAATGTTTGTCTAAGCGTTCAATTAGTATCTCAAATGTGTACGTTTTTGGGGAGACATTTTTGGTTTTGGAAGGAAAATGGTTTTTGTCTGCTACTTCCTTTTGTTCTCTTGTTGTCTACAATGTGACTACGGTCAGCCATTTTCTTTTCCTTTGTGTGTGAACTTTGAAATGTTTATCCATCTTGGTCAGTTTTGGCAGGAAAATGCGCCATTTTGTTGGGGTCTGGCTTTTGTTGTGGTCACCATGTGCATCGGCGGCCATTTTGAAGACCTCTGGGCCCTACTATAGGGGAAGCTGCTCCATTGTGTATTCCTTTGTGTGTGCAAAGCCATGTGCTTTAAAGCGGGGGTCCACCTATCTATCGTTTTTTTTTTTTTTGAGTTCATTCACAAACTTTTCTTCTCAGCATTACATACTCACATATTGTGTGTAATATGTCCGCCTGTGTCAGATTTCGTCGGAAAGAATAACTTATATTATTCACTGCAGGCGGTTTCCATCTTCATTGTGGGCATTTGAAGCCCACAAGCATTTATTTCCTGGATGTGGTGAATGCTGTGCTCCCAGCATTCACCGCTCGGTCCCGCACATGCTCAGTGGCATCCTGGGAAGCCTGAGACTAGCTCCCAGGAGTCTGGGAGAGGCTAGAAACACGCCTACTCCCACGGGAGGAGAACCAGGAAGTGCAAAGAAGAATAGAAAAATAAAAGGTAATTACGGCAATTTAAATTTTTTTAAACGGCATGTCAGCATCTAGGCAAGGAAGAGAATACATACAGATATTGTTCAAAATTTGGGTGGAACCCCGCTTTAAGCTACAATCTGGCTTCTATGCACCATTTTGTGAATTCTATTACATACTTTTCAAGGAAACTATTGCGTTTTCTGTATTGAATATTGGTTTTTGAGTGACATCTCTACTTTGCACTGAATTTCAATGGATAACAAGACTAGCTTTAACTGAGTTTTTGTACACAGCAGTGTGTGTTATTTTAATTTTTTAATGTTTGGGAGTTTCTCAGAGGTCAATTCATTGTTTTGAGGCTTGTATCGCTTTAGCTAAGGTTTGCTAGCCTACAGTATCCCTCCCCTCCCTTTTCCTGTACATTGATATGTAAATAAACCAGTTTGAGGGGTTTTAGAGCTGGGCACACAGCATTTTATGTATCAACAGGAAGTTGGTGGGGGGGAGCTTGGAGTATCACACAAGCAAATGAGATTTGTACTCGGAAGGACAATGGGAAAATACTGGCGTTTGAAAGTGTTTTAAATTTGATTCCAATTGTTTTAAAGAAGTTTATGTTTCTAGTGAAGATGTCTAATGTTTTGATAGACAAAATATGAAGCTATTCAAGGCTTCCCCTCCCCCTCCCTACTCAGGTGTGCAACAGGAAGTTGGTGGGAGGGGCTTGGGGTCTTTTGACTTGTGTTTGGAAGGACAAAATCATTTTTATATTATATTAAGTTTTATACTGTAATACAGTTTTCGGTAGGGAGCAAACAGGAGGCATCCACGTTATTGTTGTAATATCTAGGTACAGAGAGAAGCTGTAGTGTTGTGAAAAAAAAAAAAGCAGGCAAAAGTGCTCTGTGTATATTTGTCTGGCGACGCAGTGTACAGCGCAATGCGCTTGTGTATGCATACACTGTGAGGGGTTGAGACATAATTCGAGGGTTGATCTGTGGTTGTTGGCGAATCATTTGACATAGTTAATAGTTTGGTTGTTAAAAGAGTGGTACTCTGTAGTTCCGTGCCAAAAGTGTTGGGACAACAAGCCATAGAGTTGATGCCTCATTTTAGTATTTCTAGTTGAGTGACTAATTTGTAGTCTGTCAATCCACCGTGTAAGAAGACACCGGGCAGTGGTCTCCGAAAGTGGTGCAAGGGTTTCCCTGGACTCAGGGATAAGACGATAAGCCGATTTGAATCGCCACGGGCAATGGCAGTCCGTGTAAGGGAACGAATGCGAGGCTTCCCACAGTCAGACGGATGCACAAGAGCATGTGGAGTCTAGTTCTGAGGAAAAAGGCCATTAAACCCCAGAAAGATTGACATAGGTGGTCCAAGGATACTATTTTGGGTATCCCTCTAGAGTTGATGTTGCGCGACTGCGGCTTCAGAAATCTGTAATGTTGAGTGAGTTGATGGATGCGTAGTACACGTTTTGTGTGATTAAAAATACACAGGCCTGTTTTTGAACTTTGTGTGGCTGGTCCATGCAAAGATTTCGAAATGCTCTCGTGCTTTTCAAATTGTATTCTTTTTATATCACTAAAAGAGTGAAGGCAGCATTCCATCTGGTCGTTTTTATTTTTTTTTTCATTTTTCGTTTTTGGGAACTATGAAATATCTCCCCCACATTTGTAGCTAAATGTTTTTCTTTGTCTCATTGTTTGTATGTGGTAACAAGATGTTTGA
This sequence comes from Aquarana catesbeiana, assembly GCF_042186555.1. Taxonomy (NCBI): domain Eukaryota; kingdom Metazoa; phylum Chordata; class Amphibia; order Anura; family Ranidae; genus Aquarana; species Aquarana catesbeiana. The sequence goes on along the minus strand of NC_133329.1, from coordinate 189,445,389 downwards.
ACCTCCTGTGACAGCCCTCTTGCGTGTCGCGGCTGTTGTATTTTAGAAAAAAAAAAAACAAACAAACGTGAAAGTAAGATTTACAGAGGGTTTAGTTATTATCGGTTTTGTGGAATGTCAGTGACAATTTACCAATGTACATGAATATTGTATTGTTTACCATTCTTTGAAGGATAGAGTAATAACTTTTGTTTATAAGTATCTTTTCAGGTCCAAAGAGTTTCTGAAAGTGTGTGTACAGGTGTATAAGAAGGTAAAAGTATCATAGGCTATTTCACTGTTTTATTCTGCACCATTCTAAACCCTGCATGTCTTCCTCCAGTTTGTAATGAGGAGGGAAGAAAAGGGGGGATGATAGTGGTGAGAATGACACATTTTCAAACCAACAATACTAACCTTTGTAATTCTAACCAAGTTTGTGCCAAGACTTTCTTTCTTTGATGGAATTTGATTCAGCAAGCAGCAGTCTGATGAAAGAGGCTCCCATCCCAGATGCTAAGAACCTTTTTGTCACTGGTTCCAGGTATTACACCCCGGATGGTAAGCCACGCACAGGTTATGCAGTGACCACAGTCCCGATGTCTGGGTTATTGTCATATGAGGTTTGTTTGAAGGTCAACCAAAAACAGAGTTGTACTTTCCTCATTAGCTGTCACCTACATTCTCAGCTGATGGGGTGGGTGCAATCACTGTAACATGAACTTCAAAAGGTCCACCACAGGGTTCACGAGTCCATCCAGGACCCTAACACAATAACCAGTTTACATTCTTCCCAACCAGGTGACTGGGTCATTGTAAAGAAGCTTGAGGGATGAGACCACACCAGCCACTGCAAGAAGCGGATCAACCACAAAAGAGTAGAGGAGCATCTTTGTTCATTTATATTTTTTGTTTAATAAATTTTGGCAAGGGTAACGATGAAAAGCATCCCAACTAGCTAAGAAAGAGAACAGGACACATGGTCGGGTATTGGTGCCCCAGCGATGACGGCGGTACATGCTATATGTGACGTTCATATTGGTGTGAGGAGTTTTGACAAACTAGTAAAATCCAAACAGACACTTGTCAAAGGAACTTAACAGAACATTTCTAGAGGGTAAAATTAATTATAATTTTAACAAAAACTCTGGTTCTTGCCAGCTTTGGTATCGGGATAATTAGGTAGCCCACAAGTGTGCCTCAACTGTAGTTTGGTATTAATGCGGATCAACAGCTTATAAGGTAATTTCCCGTAAGGCAAGAGGTTCATGTGTGCTGGTGAAATTCGTCCCAGCATCTTATGTCGCAGCCAATCGTAAGGATCTGATGGCGTGAGAGAAGGTAAGAATGGCAGGGACAGCCGGAAGGGAATTGCTTGTACACGGCGGGGGCTTGAGCTTATGAAACGCTTGAACAATTTCTCATCCATAGAGGATGAGATGTTTTCATGTAACTGTTGAAGCTACAAGGAAGTTCCCACAGTCCAAGGGGGTTTCTGGGAATTCATAAGTAAAGATTGTTATATCTGGATTGGGGGATAGTAGTGACAACGTTCAGGCCCATATGGATAAGGTTTAGATCCCTGCAAGGCAAAGCCAGAGCTATAGATAGTGAAGGTTGGAGTCCTTTTTAAGGGGTTGGGAATCGTGGGAGATTTAATTTTTATCTTGCAGCGGATCATAGTGAAGGAAGTAGGGGTATATATACTCATGTTGTTTTTGTTTCTATTCCTTCTATATGCCATGATGAGGTGCTCCTGTTGCCTGATTGGACGCGTGACCAGAGCCTGAGCAGATGACCACATCTTCCCTGATGAGATGCCCCGAAGCCCGACCCACGTACAAGACACAGAGGATCCCAGACCGACCGGCGACTACTACAGCTCACCACGTCATCTCCAACAGAGTCTACATGTCAAGCCGTGTTTTACTTTTTATGGACTAAGAAGAAGATCAGGATTCATCGATGGACACATGGGATCATATGACAAGAGGAGGGACTGTTGTGGAAAATTTTATATTAATGTATTGTCATAAGTCTCCCAGTGTGTGTTCAATCACAGCACGCTCTAAAGAGCTGACTGGGGCAGACTGACGCTGGCTGAGACCTGTTAGGTAGTGGAAAACTTCCTGGTGTTTGGAGAGAAGTGTTTGCGGAGAGAGGGCATGTCCGCCAGCAAAGGGCCCCTGTGCAATGCATAGAACGATCGTCTGGTGGGGATGCGTTCACTCAGCAAAGACATTATCGGTTTAGCGGTGATTTGCTCTTGTCACCCCTGGTATGCCTGATCAACATGTTTGGGGTGCCATGACGTACACCTGCAGATAATATCCCATGCACAAGGAACTTTAGTCATCGTCATTTAGTATATTGTAGTAATTGGTTGTTTTGTGTTCTGTTGTTAAATCCTTATATGGTCACTTACATCCTGTGAGGTCACAAGCTTTGTAAGAGGTGTGTTTGGCTGTTGGAGGCCGAACCCTCAAGCTTCGGGACTTCCTATTGATATGCTAATAAAGTGGCTCACTCAGACAGCTGAGACAGGCTGGCGGCAGTGTGTTTTTGGAACTGGAAGCATGAGGTTGTGATTCTATTTGTAAGCATGAGGCACACACCAGAGGATGAGCTGGACCAGAGGAGAGACATATGATCAAAAGGTGAGATGCATTTATATCATTAGACGAAATTGTTATTATGATTAGAAACAGGAGATTTGGCTGTGTGCTCTGTGTGCAGCCAAATTTCGCTAACAGTCACTACGTCACTTTCAGCCGCGCGAGAGTGAGGTTTGAACCGCAAGCTGGGTGAAAACGAGGCTTGCACCGCACGTCAGCTTAGGTAGTATACGACGACATTTCTACACCCATTTTATTTTAAACTGCTGGAATAGCTTGGTGCCGGCTCATGGGCACCAAAAAATGTGAGTGTATACTCTCTTTTTTAAATCTATTTTAAATAAACAGCATTGACATACTGCGCAATGATTGCTGTTTGTTTTTCTATGAGGATGGATATTGTATGCCCATAGTATATTGGGGTCAGCAAGGATAGACGTTGCAGGTGGAGTGGTTATCCCGTCTAAATAAACCAAAGGCGCATTTATACCAGCATCTGGTGAGTGGCCAATCCATGTGGTGGTGGTGTTGTCATTGAAGTGGTGAACTTGTCACAAGGAATCACGGATGATTAATTTAAAAGCACAAGAATAATATATTCACTAAGGACAGTTTCCAACGAAACCCTTGTATAAATTTAAATAAATATAAAAAGCTTGATATTTTGGATGTATATATTGATTTTATGCTGGAATATATTTAGGGTTTGTTTGGTTGTTTTAGTATCACGGATAAGATGAAAGATGAAACGATCATATATCATTGTATAATTTATATATTTACATATACACATTTTTTTTTTATATATGTTTTTTGCTAATAATTTTGTTATACATATGACTCAAAAAAGTGGTGTATCTGACTTTAAGGTATTGGGGTAGCGCAGTCAACATTATTCTTATTTTTATTTTTTCCACTCACTGGTGGATCTCTTTGATTGCAGCAACCAATTTTTTAATTTTAATTTTTTAATTCAAAACGCAGTATAGTTACTTTGCGCCAGTGACTCACACATACTTATCACAATCTGTGATTGGCTGTGTCCAAGGGACACGGCCAGCACAGATTTTTCCCCATGCACGCTCGCGAGGGCGCGCGGGGAGCGAGGGAAGGGGTGGACGTCTATTGACGCCTTCTCTCCAATGTAGGTTCGTGCTGTAGCCATCATTCGGCTATAGCGCGCCCGGGAAGGGGTTAAACATACACCCCCCCTTTTCTCACTATAACTGGAGTCATGTCACAGTTTAGCAGTGAGGACCTTGCCTCCGCCCCTCTGTCACCCACTGCAGATTCAGAGCCAAACAGCACTTAGTCCCTCAGGGGATGGACTATCCCAAAGCTCACAGCACAGCTGTGGCGTAGGGCCATTCCCTACCTTGCCACGGCCAGGAAAGCCGCATTATTCAGGCTGTAATTCCCAACACCAGCTGCACTGGGCACACAGCAGGCTTCCCTGCAGTCCATCTCCTCAGCTCTCATCCAGCTGCCCACCATGATTGGCATGCTGACCGCAGCAGTCGCCGACGTGCAGGTGAGAGTAGGAGTCTTAGAGGTGTGCCCAGCGGTGACCCCACCTAGATACGGTCACAGTGCCCATCTTGGCACTACCATCCACAGGTATGCCGGACACTAGTTCCACTATTTTTCCTGCACACCTCGTCCCTGCTGGCATCAGGAAGGATATCCTGGAGGGAAAGGATGTTAACCTAGCCTCCCTGCTCATCTCAGTCCATGATCTGGCCGAGAATAAATCCTATGCCTGGGGGGGATGTGTCCATGGTTCTGAAGGTCAAAGACCCCAGGCTCAATCAGAAACTGTTGATCATCGAGTTTGTTTAGGGACATGTTGTGCTCGGCCGAGGGAAGAGATGGATTTGTACCTCCATGCCGTGGTTGACTTAGGGTACAAATACGGATTCTCTGTGTTTTTCGACTACCACCGCTAGTTCGCAGCCAGAGCTGCAGCCAAACTCGCCCAGTTCCAAAACAGCATGAATTGGAGCATCGTAGACACTGAGTCGTTCGGCCACCACTTTGCGGGTCTGCGTTCCCCACTTTGCGACGTTCGCCAGTTCTCCACGCACATGACAAACTGGTGGTCTGACATGGACACCAGATGTTCCTTGACCTTCCCCTCTATCTCTAGTGCCGCTCAAGGCATGCCTGCCCCTATGCAACATCCTCAGGTGGACAAGTTTGGACGGCCTGTCCAGCTACTTAGCAAGACACCTATCTGCAACAACTTCAACTATGGCACCTGCAGCTTCAACCAATGCCGACTACTCCACATTTGTGTCAACTGTCATAGAGCTCATCCCAAGAACACATGCAACCTCAAGCGTCCCAACTGATCCTGACTGAGCCGGGTGAATGTACGATGGCTGGAGTTCTACCCTTCCTCTCACCCATCACCCACATATGCACTATTTCTGGTCCCCGGGTTTATCTCCGGATTCCACAGGGGGCTCATCACCCTACCCCACATCACTAGGGATGAGCTTCGAGTTTGAACAGCGAACAATTTGGGGTGTTCGCGGCAAATTCGAATGCCGCGGAACACCCTTTAAAAGTCTATGGGAGAAATTAAAAGTGCTAATTTTAATATGCAAGTTATTGTCATAAAAAGTGTTTGGGGACCCGGTTCCTGCCCCAGGGGACATGGATCAATGCAAAAAAAAGTTTTAAAAACGGACGTTTTTTCAGGAGCAGTGATTTTAATAATGCTTAAAGTCAAACAATAAAAGTGTAATATTCCTTTAAATTTCGTAGCTGGGGGGTGTCTATAGTATGCCTGTAAAGGGGCGCATGTTTCCCGTGTTTAGAACAGTCTGACAGCAAAATGGCATTTCGAAGGAAAAAACCCATTTAAAACTACTCGCGGCTATTGCATTACCGACAATACACATAGAAGTTCATTGATAAAAACGGCATGGGAATTCCCCACAGGGGAACCCCGAACCAAAATTTAAAAAAAAAATGAAGTGGGGTTCCCCCTAAATTCCATACCAGACCCTTCAGGTCTGGTATGGATTTTAAGGGGAACCCCACGCCAAAAAAAAAAAAAAAATGGCGTGGGGTCCCCCCAAAAATCCATACCAGACCCTTATCCGAGCACGCAACCTGGCAGGCTGCAGGAAAAGAGGGGGGGACGAGAGTGCGCCCCCCTCCTTAACTGTACCAGGCCACATGCCCTCAACATTGGGAGGGTGCTTTGGGGTAGCCCCCCAAAACACCTTGTCCCCATGTTGATGAGGACAAGGGCCTCATCCCCACAACCCTGGCCGGTGGTTGTGGGGGTCTGCGGGCGGGGGAAGAAGCATTTAAATAAAGGAATTGTCAAAAACTGTCCCTTGTCATTTTTAACATTTTTGACAGTTTTTTAGTGAAATGGTAGGGGTAAGTACCCCCTTACCATTTCACACAGGGGGGGGGCAGGATCTGGGGGTCCCCTTGTTAAAGGGGGCTTCCAGATTCCGATAAGCCCCCGGCCTGCAGACCCCCACAACCACCGGCCAGGGTTGTGGGGATGAGGCCCTTGTCCTCATCAACATGGGGACAAGGTGTTTTGGGGGGCTACCCCAAAGCACCCTCCAAATGTTGAGGGCATGTGGCCTGGTACGGTTCAGGAGGGGGGGCGAACTCTCGTCCCCCCTTCTTTTTCTACGGCCTGCCAGGTTGCGTGCTCGGATAAGGGTCTGGTATGGATTTTTGGGGGGACCCCACGCCGTTTTTTTTTTTTTTTTGGCGCGGGGTTCCCCTTAAAATCCATACCAGACCCTTCAGAAATTTAGGGGGAACCCCACGTCATTTTTTTTTTAAATTTTGGCCGGGGTTCCCCTTAATATCCATACCGGACCTGAAGGGCCTGGTATGGAATTTAGGGGGACCCCCCACGTCATTTTTTAATTAAATTTTGGTTCGGGGTTCCCCTGTGGGGAATTCCCATGCCGTTTTTTTATCAATTAACTTCTATGTGTATTGTCGGCAATGCAATAGCCGCGAGTAGTTTTAAATGGGTTTTTTCCTTCGAAATGTCATTTTGCTGTCAGACTGTTCTAAACACGGGAAACATGCGCCCCTTTACAGGCATACTATAGACACCCCCCAGCTACGAAATTTAAAGGGATATTTAAGCATTATTAAAATCACTGCTCCTGAAAAAACGTCCGTTTTTAAAACTTTTTTTTGCATTGATCCATGTCCCCTGGGGCAGGACCCAGGTCCCCAAACACTTTTTATGACAATAACTTGCATATAAGCCTTTAAAATTAGCACTTTTGATTATTCATGTTCGTGTCCCATAGACTTTAACGGTGTTCGCGCATTCGAACAAACTTTTTTCCTGTTCGCATGTTCTGGTGCGAACCGAACAGGGGGGTGTTCGGCTCATCCCTACACACTACCCATGAGTGCAGGAAAAATACTCAAATAAATTACATTTGGTATAAGACTTGTCTGCGCCTCATTCCTCCCACCCTCACTGATTCCTTCCGAATAGTTTTCTCTCAAATATGCGTCCGTTGCCTTAACTATACAGTCCATCATTAGCATAGGCACGGGAGCATGGCTGTCCAAGGCGGGCATTTCAGATGCTTTTAAGCTCTTAACCATTGAACCTGCCTTGTGGCAGTTACATGGCATCATATGGAGAGATTCATACTACTTTGCTACCAAACTGACCTTCGGCTCAAAGAGCAGTCCATGGCTCTTCGATACGTTCGCTCAGTCCCTCACCTGGATCCTAACTCACTAGGTGCAGTGCCAGAATGTCATCCATTACCTGGACAACTTCCTGCTGATCGAACGGCCCGACGAGCCCCCTCAGATTCAGACAAATTAAGGGTATTGTTCAGCAACCTAAACATGCCCATAGTGGAGCATAAATTGGAAGGCCCCGCGCAGTCCATCAACTTCCTAGGAATCACCCTTGACACCTGCTCTATGCAGGTCAGCCTACCCCCTGACAAGCTGTCCCGGATTAGGGCGGTCATTCACGCCTTCACCACCTCACGAAGTTGCTCCAAGAGACAGCTGCAGTCCCTGTTAGGCATGCTGGACTTTGCTATGAGGATTGTCCCTCAGGGGCGTTCCTTCATTTCTAGGCCTCCTGGTCTTCCTTTCCCACGCACAGGACCCAGATTAAACCATCAGGCTAGACCAGGCAGCTGCTGCAGATCTAGCAATGTGGGACAACTTTCTTGAGAACTGTAATGGCGTATCCATGTTCATCCCAGCAGCTTCAGCCTCCTCACCTCATATAGTAACAGATGCAGCAGCCTCCACAGGCTTTGCTGCTATTTTTGGCACCCATTGGTTTGCAGGTCCATGGCCGCAGGAAATCCTCCTGGTCCTCAGGTTCAGCCAGACATCCTCATTGTTCGAGCTTTACCCTATCGTCATACTAATAGAAAAAGGTTACCATCCAGCTAGATCATGCATGTTGCCAACATCCGTAGATTGATAGGTGAAAAAAATACCCCCAAATAAGGTTGTGGGACTTTAACGGCAACAGCGTAATGTAAAAACAATTTTATTCCATAGAAAAATTTATATACGTATACAAAACAACAAAACATAAGCATAGTTAATAAACATAACACAGTGAACACAATAAAAAGCTGAAACACAGCTGTACTGATGTGCATTGGATAAAGATGCTTGTAATGTCTTCCACGAAGGCCTACGCGTTTCGGGACTGAAACTGACCATCCCTTCGTCAAGGGCGACTCGTGGGACAAGCTCTTACTGTATGGTGAAATACAAGATTGGAAAAAATATAAATAACTACAACATTTTCTATCGCATAATATTGTCATAGCATTGCATAGAGAACATGAAGTCTATGAAACCAAAACAAGAGAAACAGCCTACCCAAACATGACAGTGTTGGAGCACCCATTGCCCAAATCACGGTGGCGGATATGTCAAAACCACCCACAGATCCAAAAACCGGAGCCTGGGTGTGTGTGGTTGGCCCCACTCTGCCCACACTGATCCACCCCCAAAAAAAGAGACACCGAATCACGGAGCCCGTTCAAGAGGGTACTGTGTCATTCTGTGCCATTCTCCCCAATGGCCGACCATACCAACCCCATCATTTTTTCAACTGCAAGACCGAGGGGGCGATATACCTTCTTACCTGTCAGTGCCAACGTTTCTACGTTGGGAAGACCAAACTGAAGTTCTCCCTGCGAGCCTCCAGGCACATCACTTCCATGAAAAAGGCAAGCCCAGATCTCCCTCTGGGAAGGCACGTAATTCATGAACATCATGGGATCTTTCCAGGAATTCAATTTTTTATCCTGGATAGAATCCATCCCAACCCCAGGGGCGGGGACTGGAACAAGGTCCTCTTACAACGGGAAGTCCGTTGGATTGTTGACCTTGCTGCCACCTCGCCCCCGGGCCTAAATGAACAACTTAGCTATAGGCCATTTTTAGAGGGGTTTGCATCAGGAGAATGTGAGAAAGATCTATAGTCTCCTATATCGTGGTTCCTCCCCCTCTCCCCCCCCTCTTTTGATCTAACACACTGTCCGATCATCCAATTTAGGTTGGTCACCTGTGTAATGTTATGTTTAAACCATCTACTTAGATTTGTCTACCCCTGACCTGCTCATCGTGTTTTAGTTCCTTGATGATGTTACATTTGACCTGTTTTCATGCCCTGCAGTTGTTGGATTTCTCATTGCCATGTCCGGTTATGGCACACTATATGTTCGGGTACATCTGTTGGCCCCTCTTTGCCCCGCCCGGCGCAGGGGGGCCTCCCAGGGACTCTGTGTCCCTCTTGGGGGGCCTTTTTCATGTGGCGTCCTTGCGGGCATCTAGATGCCTGGCTCGGCCGCCCTCTCTGCGTCGGTGGGTCGCCGCTGCATGACCCACCTCTCAGGCTTATGCCTGTGGGGTGCGCCGTGCAGTGATGGCTCGGGGTCCCCCCCCCGTTCTGTTTGACACCTTTTACATGTTGCCCCCTATTTCCAAAAGCTCTGAATATACAGTAGGTCCCCTTTTTTGTTTAATATGTTCACATAGTAAACATGGAGAACCATGGATGCATCTGTGCTTGACATGATCCTCCTATCCTGTGGTCTTAGTATGTAGCTGGCTATTATATTGTTACGACGCTCCTGGCTGCTAAGATACAGTTGGCTGCGCTCTGTCACCTCTCACAGAAGAGTGGGAGGAGTTCTGGGCTAATTCTGGTTGGAGTGAGAATGTGGGGATGCCGCAGAGAGTGCGGTGTCGCCGCGAAATCACTCTCACCTGGAGGTCCCTTTTTCTTTGCCCTCTTCCATGCTAATTGACGTGATCTATGCTAATTTACAGATCAGTGTCACGCCCGACCCCTCCCCTCTCAGTCTTTTAAATGCTGCAGTGATCAGTGTCAGTCTGTCATTGCCCTGAACGGAGGCGACCTGTTTGGACATAGATGCTGCATGATCTGACGCCCACTAACTATAGAGCCTTATACCGGTATGTAAGCTTTTGCCTTGTTGCTTTATATAAGTCCAGGCACTTTACTTACTTTACATTGATTTACCTTCTCTCACACAGCACTCTCTCTGTTTGTTTGCAGACTCTGCTGGTGTAAAGATCAATATGTTCATGCGAGCTAATCAATGACCATTCAATTGGTACCCCACACTCCCTTTATATAGCCCCCTTTTTTCTACTTGCCCTAGATTCACCACTGTATACTTTTTAGCACTCAGGTATGATACTATTTACTGAGCCGACTATGACCTTTGGACTGACATTTTTGACTTAGATAATCTTTAATTGAATACCATATTTTTTATTATCCTTTTCAGATATCCACTTGGGTCTGTGCCTTCCTGACACAGTACGCTCTTGGACGGGCTCCGTGATTCGGTGTCTCTTTTTTTTTTTTTTGAAGGTGGATCAGTGTGGGCAGAGTGGGGCCAACCACACACACCCAGGCTCCGGTTTTTGGATCCGTGGGTGGTTTTGACATATCTGCCACCGTGATTTGGGCAATGGGTGGTCCAACACTGTCATGTTTGGGTAGGCTGTTTCTCTTGTTTTGGTTTCATAGACTTCATGTTCTCTATGCAATGCTATGACAATATTATGTGAGTGTAGAGAAAAACTACTGCGCCAACTCAATATATATCAAGCTGCCAACACTACCAATTAGACTAATTGTGTATACAGATAAAAGGGAAAAAAGTGTAGCGCTGTATTGTAATTATAAACATCAGTGTAAACATAAGTGTGAACCACCCATATATACACCTGCAACCTGTGCTGCCGCTCTAGAAAGAAAGACAAAAAGTCTTATAATAGCACCATATATAAAAAATTAGATAAAAATTAAACCACCAAACAGAATGTTAGTCCTAGTTGTGGACTATGTGATTATACCAAAATAATCCCATAAATGTCAAAAAAATATTTGCTGAGTTTTCTTATAGACAGAAAGTGGGCAAGGAGAATCTCGATTGATAAAGAAATCAAAGAAATAAGGGATAAATTACTTCCACATAAATCTTCTGTAGAATACACTAGTCTTTCCACAAATTTAAAGAATCATTTAGAAAAAGAAGAATGGGAACAAAAAATCAAGAAGCAGAAGAAATACAGTAGGGATACTAATGATTACAAAACAGGAAATGTCTTTAACTGGCAAAATAAAGAGCAGGAGAAGAGTGCCGTGGCTACCACACAGAATCCGATGGAGGTGACAACCACATCCAATGTAAGATCTGTGGAGGTACCCTCGGCTCCCCCCCCATCCAGAAGGGTGGAACACAATGTTCAACATACATATGGTCCCCATACACCCATACCTTATTATAGGAGTCCAGTCCCCCACTATGGAGGTAGAGGTAAAAAGGGGAGAGGTAGAAGCAAGAGGAACGGAGACCGTTCATCTTACCATGAACAAGGCCCACGAGACTCTTCAACACAAAGGAGACATACGAGTTACAATGAGTATTACCATTATCAACCCTACCCCCAAAGAACACCCCTCCGGACCTACAATAGGTTCTCACCATTAAGAGAAGAACAGAATAGAAATTATAATTCTCAATACTCTTATAGAGATAGGGAGAATGAATACCCGGACAGGTCTCCGTTTAATTACAACCAACGGTTACCCAGACCCCCAGTAATGGAGGGTTTTCACAAGGAAACAGAAAACCTCCAACGCAATGGAGTACAAAACGGGGCACCAGAGGGGGGCGGCGCGCCAGGAAAAAGAAAGCGGTCATAGAAAACAAAGGCATTTTCAATCTAAGCAAGGTGACCTTTACAGAAGCTGAAAAAATCGTCCTAGATAAAGGTCTGAAATTCGCAAATTCGCACCCCCAAAGAAATTGAATAAGTTTTCCACATTTATCGATATACACAAATATGTGCGTAAATTAAATATCCAAAGGTATATTGTTTCAAATCCGAGCAGATTTTCTCATCCACAAATAACTACTCATACTGTGCATTCAGGGTTGAGTAACCCATCATTATTCAACCCCCCACTCCCTACAGCACCCTCAATAAAGGTGTTTAGAGATTTAGTACTGAAGGACCTCGAAGATCTTCCACACAAAAGAACATATAATGATCCGAGGTTGAGAATAGGATTAAAATCTTTATGCGAGCAGAAAGATCTTATCATCCGTCCCGCGGATAAAGGGGGAGGGGTAGTCATTCTTGATAAGAGTGACTACCACAGTGAAATGACCAGGATCCTTAATGATTCTGAGACATATCGCCGCCTCCCAAAAAACCCGACCTCAGAGTATAAAAAGATGCTAATTGACCTAGTAGATACTGGCTCTCAGTTGGGTATCCTGGACAAAAAAGAAAAAAATGATTTGGTTCCTGTCGCACCGCGAATTCCTATAATGTATTACCTGCCAAAGGTCCACAAGAATGCGACACACCCTCCAGGGCGCCCGATCATCAGTGGCATTAATTCCATAACTTCCCGGATAGGGAAATACATAGACTTTTTCCTTCAACCTATAGTCCAAGCCACTCCCTCTTTTCTCAAGGATACAAGGGATACTATAATAAAATTACAACAGATCACGGATAGTAACAATTTAATATTAGTTACCGCGGACGTTACGTCCCTGTACACTTGCATAACCCAAAACTTGGGCCTGGGAGCTGTAGAACTGTTCCTCTCAAGAGACAGGACCATTCCTCGAACACAAAAAAAATTTATCATAGATTTATTAAAATTTGCCACAAGTTCTAATTACTTTTGGTATGATAATCATTTTTATTTACAGACAAGGGGAGTGGCTATGGGGGCTAAATTTGCCCCCAGCCTGGCAAACATTTTCATGGTCAAATGGGAGGAGGATGTCGTCTATGCTTTAAACCCCCCACAGTTAGCTCTGTGGGCTAGGTACATAGACGACATCCTCCTCCTATGGAGGGGCAGTATGGAATCCCTAGATTCGTTCATGGCTACTTTGAACGATAACCAAGTGGGGATCCATTTGACTCATGAAGCAAGTCGGTCGAGGATCCATTTTTGGATTTGGAGATTATATCTAATAATGGCTATCTTGTTACAAAAACCTTTTTTAAGACAACGGACCGTAACGGATATATTCCGATGGATAGCTGCCATCATGAAGCATGGCTAAGATCTGTCCCCAAGAGACAACTAATGAGGATAAGACGAAATTGCTCCCATCTTTCAGATTATTTTCAACAGGCAGAAATGCTAAAATCACGTTTTTGTGAAAAGGGTTATGATACCTCTCAAATCAATGAGGAGATTCGACAAGTGGCTCTTATAGACCGTGCTTCTTTACTGACAGTGCAACCTAAAAAAAGTAAAAAAACAATTGAATCTAAACATAAGTGGTCCTTTTTGACGAGCTTTTCCACCCAACACAAACAAATCAAAGAAATTATTAGGAAACATTGGAGAATATTAAAAAATGACTCAGTTTTGGGCCCCCTACTACCCGAGCGGGTGGCCACTATATTTAGGGGTGCTCCATCAATTAAAGGTCAGATTGCACCAAACGTGATCGATCCCCCAGGTACAACATCATTTTTCCATAACATGAAGGGATTCTATCCCTGTCGTAAATGCACAGTATGTAAATGGAATGCCTGTAAAGCACGCAAAATAGAAACATTCAATTCTATGACTACAGGCAAGGAATATAGGATGAAACAATTTGCCACATGTAAAACTAAATATATTGTGTACCTTATCACCTGTCCTTGTAAGAAGTAATACATTGGTCGGACAATACGCAATTTCACCACAAGGGTAAAAGAACACATTACAGCAATTAAAAAGGGATGAACCAACCACAGTGTGCCTAAACACTATGCACTTTGTCATGATCGGAACCCAATGGGTACCACCTTCCAGATCATAGATAAATTTGTACCACACTGGAGAGGAGGATCAAACGTGAGGGGGGTATCCAGACTTGAAACGTGGTGGATACACCAAATAACATGTTATATGCCCCACGGTTTAAACATCGAGTGGGATATCAATGCGTTCATAAACCAAGAAGTAGAAGTTTATTCTGAGTCCTTCTATTATAGCTTCCAATTCATACTAGTAGACATTGGTTCATTTAGTATGTTGATCTAATTAATGATTGCTACCTCTTTTATAATACCATATTCTTATAAAGACCCCTACTGTATCATCTTCTTATATCTTTTTTATAATATTTGTTATACCATTTTGTATAACAGTTCTACCTGTCAGTTAAATTACTAAGACATTAAGATTAGTGCTCTATTGTTGGCGGGTAAGAATCGCATGTGCCATCTCCAAGAGAGAGATGTCTTTGATAAGAAAGTTCACGTGAGATGTGCTACCTGATACATACTCTGATGTGGGCCCCACAGGATCCACTATCATAAGTATGGAATTTTTAAATACTATATTTTTTCAATATTTTTTATTTTTTATTATTCAAGATTAAATAGGTTTTCTATACATTACCGTATGATATATGTATATGTTTTTAGAATAATATACATATATGTAAACATAGGGGAACCAGTGTGACATGACAACTATATGTAACTCTAATAGGGGTTATATTGCACATTTTTGTTTTTTACAATAAGCCGTACAACCTTCGTTTTTTATACAACAAGCCTTATAACCTCCTCTACCCTGCATCCCAATGATTGCTTCCTCTCTGGTAATGTTTGGTGCGCCGTCATAGTGACAGAAGATGTCGTGGTCATGTGATCTTAACCACGCAAACAATACAGAGAGCGATATGAGTGGAAGACAGGAGGGAAGTTAGGCTTTGTCAGAAGGTGTACCTGCGTCATCACGTTTAGACGTGATGAACGCTGATAGATGGGAAACCGTGTCATCACACTCGGATGATGCGCCAGTCTCGTGACTATCATTGGGAGTATGGGGCGGATGGTAAACCGCGTCACCGCGCCCGGACGTGATGACGCGTTAGCCATGTGCCAGCCATCTCCAGCTATCATTGGGAGGATGTGAATATCAGAAGGAGGCTTGGTATAACAGCGACCTCTCCTCCCATGATTGGCTCAATCTAGTCACGTGACTGGAGGAAAGTCACAGGACACAGAAAACTGATACAGATTGGCTCAGTTTCAGTCACGTGACCAGAAGGTTAGTCACATGACACGTAAAACCCGGAAGTCACACCGCATAGGTGTCCCCAATGGAATTTCTGGCATTTTTAGATAAAAAGCGCAGTGGATGGCAGGTTAGCCTTACCCCAGTTGAAGTCTTGGTAGACGAAACGCGTTGGGCGTGTGACGCTACCACAGCCATCTAATTTTACTGCGCTAGATTTGCTTTTTGTTCATATGAACTTTGATTTTAACCTGATTTTATTGGAATTTTTTATCAATACAATAAAATTACTTGGATTTTATGCTATGTGGAGGCGTTTTTCCCTTTTTTTCCCGATTATATACGAGTAAGATCAGGCGAATGATCATTGGAAGAGGACCCTATGGTACTGCTCGGATTCTTGCTCCCTCTTCCGGGTGAACCCGATTCCATCGGTAAAGATCGCAGGTCGTGGGACCTTCCTGAACCTTTCATTACTGATCGAGGACAGCTGTAACCTTACCGTATAAACGGTGAAAGCCTATACAACTCACCGCCAACGGCCTGTGAGTCCACCATTTCTGGTAAGGGTATTTCACTTTACTTCCCACCCTGATGTATACATGAAAGATCACTCTGGATGTGAATAGATACCACGGCAAGATCCATATCCATGCCTTAAGAACCATCTGTATGAGTGGATGAACTGTTCAATAGCCCAGAGATTTGCTTTCTATCTCACTTAAAAGTTTTATTGTACATGCTCAATATTTTTTTGACATTTATGGGATTATTTTGGTATAATCACATGGTCCACAACTAGGACTAACATTCTGTTTGGTGGTTTAAATTTTTATCTAATTTTTTATATATGGTGCTATTATAAGACTTTTTGTCTTTCTTTCTAAAGCGGCAGCACAGGTTGCAGGTGTATATATGGGTGGTTCACACTTATGTTTACACTGATGTTTATAATTACAATACAGCGCTACACTTTTTTCCCTTTTATGACAATATTATGCGATAGAAAATGTTGTAGTTATTTATATTTTTTCCAATCTTGTATTTCACCATACAGTAAGAGCTTGTCCCACGAGTCGCCCTTGACGAAGGGATGGTCAGTTTCAGTCCCGAAACGCGTAGGCCTTCGTGGAAGACATTACAAGCATCTTTATCCAATGCACATCAGTACAGCTGTGTTTCAGCTTTTTATTGTGTTCACTGTGTTATGTTTATTAACTATGCTTATGTTTTGTATACATATATAAATTTTTCTATGGAATAAAATTGTTTTTACATTATGCTGTTGCCGTTAAAGTCCCACAACCTTATTTGGGGGTCATGGCAACTCAGGTCTGGGGACACACCTGGGCGGGGCAGACCGGGGTCTTCTCCACTGACAACTTAGCCACGGCTGAGACTGCCAACAAAGGCAAGTCCAAGTCCCTGGCCATCATGTCCTTCCTACGCAGGCTGGTGCTGATATCCCGTCACTACAATTTCAATGTGCACTGTACTTGCATACCTGGCAAGTGCAATCTCGCAGCAGATGCACTGTCCCACCTCGATTTTCCTTTGTATTTCTTACAGAGACCCGGAGCCGACCCAACCTCATTTCCTATCGTACCTTGGTCACAGCCTTCGATCGGCTAAGAGACCACCTTCACAACGCCACGTTGCTCATAAACCGGTCACTGTCGACCAACGCGCTGAAGGCCTACTGCACCACCTGGAACGCCTACAGCAAATTCCTAGCCACTAGCCCCAGGACGGGTACAGGTCACATCAAGCATGTGCTGGCCTTCGTGTCTTACTGCCACACTCATCTGAGCCTGGCCCACAACACTGTCAGACTGTACCTAGCTGGCATCTAGCATTTCCTCTCCCTACAAGCCCCTGGGAATCCCTCGTTGTTTGTGACCCATGCATTCGAAACGTTGCTGCTTGGTAACCAGAAACATCATCCCATAGCCAGTAGCAAACGCTTGCCCATATCAAGTTCCACGTTCGGGGACACGTCAGCCATCCTGTCATGGTCCCCTTTTGGGTTGCTGCCCAGCCTGATCATCCAAGCAGCTTTCTACCTGGCCTTATCTGGCTTCCTATGTCCCGGTGAGTTCACTTACAGTGGCCCCGGCTGCCAAGTGCTACACAGGTGCCATCTGGCCTGCCTTCAAGACCATTTTGTCCTACATCTGGCAGTGTCCAAAACTCATCAGTCCCGCACTGGGATCAAATTCTTCCAGACCCACAATGAATGCTGTTCATTAGTGGTTCTGGACCAGTTGTTATCACACCTGCCGAGCCAGTCTAGCTCCAGCCCATTGTTGCCCTTTCCTTCCAGCCCACTAACAGCTAGCCAGTTCATCAGACATGTTCGCATACTCCTGGCTAATCTAGGCCTCAACCCTAACCATTTTTCCAGGGCACTCCTTCTGGATCCGAGCAGCCTCGGCTGCCTCCCAGCACGGGGTGCCGAGTCATGTCATCAGAAGATTAGGCAGATGGAAATCTGCCTGCTGTACACGGTACGTTCTGAATCTCCAGATTAGGATGTCGCAAGCCTTCACCAAGCTTGCCCAATAAATGTCATGTATACCAATAAAACAGCTTTCCCTTTCCTGGTATTTTTGCCTCCTTTTTGGCGTACCGACAAGCTGACCAGGGCACACCTCAGGTCTTTATGGGAGGAGCTGGGGGAGGGGTGTATTTAGGCAGCCCACTCACCTGTGTTCCTTGTTGGTTTCAGTGCGCGATACCCTCCCATCCCCTTTACAAGGCACTTCCTTCACATCCCTATTCTACAATCAACCATTACTTATCTTGGGTATGCCCCTTACAATAGCTAAAAGAACACAGAGTTCACACGTCAGCGGAGTGCTGTGCTCCAGAATATCAATTGTGAGTGGAGAGAAATGTTTTACAGTTTTCTCTGGGTTTTGGTGTTCCTGGATTGGGTTTCAGAGTTTGGAGTTTTCAAAGAGTTTTGGGAGGAAAGAAATCCCCAACCCAGTGTCCAGGTCTTGCAGGAGACCACCAGTCTGTGAGTGCAGGGGCACTCAGCCCTTATAATGAAAGACTTGGACATAGTGAAGAGCCCCATTCAGAGACAGGTGTGCTCCACTCAAGAGACAGCAGGAGGAGGGATTCCTTGTCCCAGGACTGGCAGAGTCGAGGCAGCTTAGTGATTCTGGGAAAAAGAGAGTTGAAATGACTAGGCAAGTCCAGAGGATTGAGGGAATCGAGAAGCCTCAGAGGAGTTAGAGAGCTTGGGTGTCAGGAGAACCCTTAATGAGAGGCCAGGGAGAGGTCCCAGGCAACAGAGTGCTACAACTGAATTGGCTAGAAGAGTCAGGAGTGCTAATAGAGCCAGGAGAGCTGTTAGAGGGCTGCAACTGGAAACACAGAGGTACTGTGTGAGGTACTCTGGGGGACCAAAAGCCAAAGGCCAAGGTTTGGGACCTAAGCAGCAGCACTGCTGAAGAGAGCCAGGTGGCTTGGCATGTTTCTATCTATCTACCGATCAGCCATGAACACCCACCTAATATTGAGTAGGGCCCCCTTTTGACTCCACTAGACCTCTATGTTGTATCTGGCACCAAGCTATCAGTAGCAAATGCTTTGAGATCCTCCATGGATCAGATTTGTTTTTCCAGCACATGATGCTCGATTGGATTGAGATCTGTAGAATTTAAAGGCCAAGTCAAGACACCACCTTCTGTTTCTCCATGGTCCAGTTCTGATGCTCATGTGCCCATTGTATGTTCTTTTGGCTGTGGACATGGGTCAGCATGGACACCCTGACTGGTCTACAGCTATGCAGATGCACTGTGCATTCTGACACCTTTCTATTGGAGCCACTTTTTCAGCAATTTGAGCCACAGTAGCTCTTCTATTGAATCGGACTACATGGGCCAGACTTCACTCCCCACGTGCATCACATGCATGCATGTTGGCTGCTTATGACCCTTTCACTGGTTCACTGGTCTTCATTCCTTAGACCTCTTCCTGCAACCAGCATGCTTTCTGAATCACATTCAGTGCTGCTGAAGGGTTTGTAACGGATCAAAGAGTGCACCTGTCCACAGAATCCGTTGATGGTCTCACATTCATAAAAATTAATCAGTCTTGGATCAGCAGCTATACAGTGTTCAGGCACCACCAAAACCAAAGGCCCAACTTTCCTGCCCCTATTTAACAGGGGAATGTAATTACAATTTTCGATATAATATTTCACAGCACGGCTTGTTCCTGCGCCCAACAAGAGTAATTGTGAGGGGTTACAGTGTTCTGGCACCATCAACACCTAAGGCCCAATTTTTCTGCAGAGTATATAGGGCAGGCCATATAGTATATATACTCCTGCGCCCCTATACCCACCACTCTACATACCCCTTCTACTGCCCCTATACCCACCTCTCCACATTCCCCTTGTACTGCCGCTATATCCACCTCTCCTCTCCACATACCCCCCCTTCTACTGCTGCTATATCCACCTCTCCACTCCACATACCCCTTCTACTGCCCCTATACCCACCTCTCCTCTCCACATACCCCTTCCTATCCAACTTTTCCTCTCCACATACCATTTCTACTGCCCCTATACCCACCTCTCCTCATACCCCTTCTACTACCCTTATACCCAACTCTCCTTATACCCCTTCTACTACACACCTCTCCTCTCCACATATCCCTTCTACTGCCCCTATACCCACCTCTCCTCATACCCCCTCTACTGCCCCTATACCCACCCCCTCCTCTCCACATACCTCTTATACTCCCCCTATAGCCACTTCACCTCTCCACATACTACTGTCCCTATACCCACCTCTCCACAAACCCCTTCTACTGCCCTTATACCCACCTCTCCTCTCCACATACCCCTTCTACTGCCCATATACCTACCTCTCCGCAAACCCCTTCTACTACCTTTACACCCACCCCCTCCTCTCCACATACCCCTTCTATTACCCCCATATCCACTTTTCCTCTCCACCTACCCCTTCTACTGCCCCTATAACCTCCTCTCCTCATACTCCTTCTACTGCCCCTATACCCACCTTTCCTCTCAAAGGCACCCTCCATAATCTCCCATTGCACAGACAGTCCCCTTATTTCTCCATTACGCTCTTCTTTCTCCACTTTTAGTCTTCACACTGTATTTCCTTCTTCTCATTCTTTGCTGGCAGCCCTATGCCCTAAATAATGCAGCTGGACCGGCAGGCAAACACCAGAGAGGTGGCACCATTGAGGTTGGGTTTCACTACCTACTTGATGGTGTCCGCAACCCTGCACCCCCATAGCGACACCACTGTCTCAAAGTCCAACATACAAGAACAGGATTTCTCCTACATTCCTAATTCTAACTCAGGCTGTGTTCTGCCCTGGCTTACCAGCAAAGGTAGAGCTCCTATATGATTAAGGGGATCCATTAGTGGCATTTCCCAGTGTTGGAATCTTCAGGAACAAACCCCAGGTCCTGATGCCCTTCTACATCACAGCAGTAACAAGCGATATTCCTTTACTTTACCCGGGTGCAGCTCTTCGATCCTCCCCCTCACGGGTTCTCTCATGAGCTCTGGGCCTCTCTGATCGAAGGCTTTCTGTTCCAGACCACTATCCCTCTTTTATATCACAGGACCTGTGGGTCAGACCCAAAGTTAACCTGACAAAACCAAAGAACTGGGAAAGGCATTAACCCTTACCCTTCTGTACGGGGCAGCACCTAATTAGCGTAACTTCAACGCACTTACAAGTCTTTTGCTCCATTTTATTAAACTGAAGCAATTTCTTCACCACCTGGTAAGGATCACGAGCAATGGGGTTCACCCAACACAGGAATGGGCTTACACTTTGAGCATCTGGCACCTCTCTTAACCCAGCTAAGCAACTGATGCATTTTCTATGCTTTGCAACTGTAATATGGCTTACAATACAAAAACACAGCAATAAGCCCAGCACAAACAATCTGTCACAATCCTGCCACTATACAATTCTATTATTCATATATCTCTAGTTCACACAAATTGAATACCCAACTCCTGCTTAGGGATGGGTTGTTTCGATTTGCACCAGAACATGAGAACATGCAAAAAGTTTGAGCGAACATGCAAACCCTATTAAAGTCTATGGGAACGAACATGAAAAATCAAAAGTGCTAATTTTAAAGGCTTATATGCAAGTTATTGCCAAAAAAAGTATATGGGGACCCGGGCACTGCCCTGGGGGACATGTATTAATGCAAAAAAAAAGTTTTTAAAACAACCATTTTTTCAGGGGTTTTTTCAAATGCAGCCACTGTGCCATCAATTGCAGCCACTGTGCCCATCAAATGCAGCCACTGTGCCCATCAAATGCAGCCACTGTGCCCATCAAATGCAGAAACTGTGCCCATCAAATGCCACCACTGTGCCATCAAAGGCCGTCACTATGCCCATCAAATGCTGTCACTGTGCCCATCAAATGCTGCCACTGTGCCCATCAAATGCCGCCACTGTGCCCATCAATTGCAGCCACTGTGCCCCATCAATTGCAGCCACTGTGCCCCATCAATTGCAGCCACTGTGCCCCACCAATTACAGCCACTGTGCCCCATCAAATGCTGCCACTGTGCCCCATCAAATGCAGCCACTGTGCCCATCAAAAGTTGCCACTGTGACCCCCCCACCCGCTCGCCATCTGACCAGCACTTACCCTTTCTCGGTGGTGGGTCAGGCAGCGGGAGACTGCGTCAAATGGTGGGACCTTGCAGCGGGTCAGACAGCGGGGAGCTGTGTCCTCCATGCATCTCCTCCCCTCCTCCTGATAGGCATCCAATAGCAGCACCTGTCCTTTCAGCCAATCAGGTGACGGGTAACAGACCTGTGCTTCCTGATTAGCGGAGAGGCGGTTCAGTGTTCATTCGCTTTTCTAACACACCTGGATGGACTACGAGCGCAATGCTTTGCGCTCTGAGTTCACCTTTTTTGAAACCTAGAGCCTATGGCTCTAATCAGGTGCTTCAAAAATATACCCCCACCACTCTAATTCAGGTGCCCGGCATCCGAAAAGGGGTCGGAAGGCTGAATAGGGGGTGATGGCAGCGGCCATGGATAGATTCTTGCAATGCATAAATCTATCCATTATTCATAGTGGGGGTGGCTGGAGAGAGGGGGTGACGCCCATGCGCCTTAATGGATGGGCTTCCCCTGATCCCCCAATAACACTTCTATAGTTAGTTTTAAAAAAAAAAATTTTTCAGGATGGTAAATGTCTGCTCAACCTTTCAAAATCGTGGCCTGTTCAAAAAGGCTTTCTATCTATTGGTGCAAACCTATATCCTATTTTCACTATCAGTGTCTGAAAAAGACACAATTCTTTTTTGCAGATGCTAAATGCCTCCTCAATCTTTTAAAAAATTGTGCTGTATGTCAGGTCAGGAGGATAGAGAGGAAGCAGCGGCCCAGGACAAGGGATAGTCAGGAGATAAGCCAAAGGTCGGGGCAACTAGCAGACAAGGATATAAAAAATGGATGTGAAACACCGCGCTAATAAATACGGCTAAAAGGAGCTGCTGCATACAGTCTGACAAAAACAATGAATACATATATAGAAAAACTGCAGCGCATAATGAGTGTGTGAGGAATCAAAACTCAAACAATTCTAAATTAGTGCTTGAAAAAATAGTGCTTAAAAAACAAAAGCCAAAAGGCATATAATAAACATAAAATCAATAAGTGAATGTGAATATGAGAGATATAATGATATAATGTCCCACAGCACAGGAGGGTGAGTATACTCCAAGGGGTGGTGGTATTCCGATAGTTGTCAGAAGTCAGACTTCCCCATAAACTGACATTTCAACTGGATGGACCAATCCTGGCAGAAATAATGTGTAAAAAACTCTTACCAGATCCCGTGGATTCCCATGTCAGCGACAGGGAATCACATGAGCAGTGTGCCACCAAAGACGTGGAAAGGGAGGTCTTGACACTCAAATCCTCTAGGCTGTAGTCTGCATGGATCTCCGAGAGCAACCAGGTAGGTCCTCACAGTAGACGGGCCGAGGTGTAGATCGGGAGGGCAAGAACGTCACTTGTGGAGGTATTACAGGCACTTAACCTCATTCAGAAGAGAGAAAAAATATGCCTCCACATGGTGCAGGTAAAAAGGGGTGTTTTTATTTCTAAAACAACCATAAACAATAAAAAACATGATCACAATAAATAAAAAGAAATGGGCAACATGGAGGATGGTGAATGGGCCCTGTCGCTGACATGGGAATCCACAGGATCTGGTAAGAGTTTTTTACACATTATTTCTGCCAGGATTGGTTCATCCAGCAGACAAGGATAGACAGAGAACAAGCCAAAGGTCAGGGTAACAAGCAGGCAGGTATAGTCAAAGAACAAGCCAAGATCAGTAACAGACATAGAGCACACGGCAAGCAGGAGACAGGAAACCAAACACACAATATCCGCCCCCTACCCAATTCCAGGACCGGTTATACTATATAATCAAGTCTCCTCCCACCAGGCAGCATTCTCCTTTTTTTCCCTCACTGCTCAGCCGGTTATGCTGCTGCTGCGAGCAGAATTTTTTTTCTTTTCATTCACCTTGCCAGGTTTCTCTGGCCAAGCCGCACAGGTTCAAGCCTCTCCTGTGGCAAAGCTCCCTGCTGTACAGGCTGTAAATCTCCTATATGGGGGAGACCCCCCTCAGGATCCAGGATGGGGGGTGGTGCAGGCATCTGGTCTCTAGGGATTGCTCCTTCATCATGACTCCATGGATGGACATTCATTGGACTTCCTGTTTGGCCATGAGGCATGCAGGTGGTAAGCCACCACATGGTGCACAATTCTATAATGGTCAGTTACTGTTATGTGGTTGGACGTTGTCTGCAAGTATGCTGTTAACTTGCACCACTGAAAGCAGATATCACACATGTGAATCTT
Source organism: Aquarana catesbeiana (assembly GCF_042186555.1). Classification (NCBI taxonomy): domain Eukaryota; kingdom Metazoa; phylum Chordata; class Amphibia; order Anura; family Ranidae; genus Aquarana; species Aquarana catesbeiana. The sequence continues at coordinate 189,421,294 of NC_133329.1, read as the reverse complement.
GCTGGCTTGTCCATAGTATCACTCTGTTTACTAATGCTTCACAGGTTGTGGTTTGTTTCTGTAGTACTGCTAATGTTTGGACTAGCAGATGGGATAGCAGATGGTGCTGAGCCTTTCCTATTAACTCAGCAGGGCCTGGCCCTGCAGGTTTAACTTACTTTGTATTAATGTTTGTATTAATGCTTGGTTGTGGTAGTGACCTTTGCAGTACATTTGTCTAAGGTAAGGATGAGCTCAGGCGTGTTCGCACAGCCCACGTGCAGAGCCCGCCAGGAAGTCGGCACTGTGCTGCGCTAATCACACGCAGTAAGACATTTCCCCGATGTGCGGCTGCAGAGATCGGGAAATGTCTCAATGCCTGTGATTAGTGCAGCGCAGTGAGACTTCCTGGCGGGCTCTGCACGTGGGCTGTGCGAACACGCCCAAGCTCATCCTTAGTCTAAGGTAGGTTTAACCTGCTAGCGCTAATTGTCTGATGACTATTAACTTGTGCTGCTTGCCTGAGATTACATTGACTCTACATTACTAATGACTACTATGCGTTTATTACTATGCTTTTATATGCTGGTTCTGATGCTGAAATGAAATTCAGGATCTGCTTAGATACATTTCCTTAGTCCTTTACCTGTTAGTTATCAATGTGTAATTGCTTCTTTTATTTGTGGTACACCACAGAGGGATAGGTGGTTTGCTGCTTGTAGTGGTTTACTACTGATGTTTTTTTTAACAAATACTCCCAGGTATGTCTCCAGTCTTTCAGCTCATCTGTGAGCCAGTAGCAATCAGCTTTCCTAGAGACCAGCACGTTCACTAAGGTGAGGGCAGGTAGGTATATTTTATCCTAAGAGTGCACATTATGGGCATAATGGATTGTAAATCTAACCACTTCGCAGGAGGAGGAGAGTCAATCTGCATCTATAACAGGGAAAGGTCCTCTTTAGCCCTGAAGGAACCATTATGTATTTAACTGCCTGAAGAGGCAGACTAAGGAAATCTCACTACAATAATCATCTGGGGTGATAGTGGACTGGTGGTAGCTGACATGTCGGACAAAATGCATGCCAAGTTGCAGGCCAGAGGCAGCGGCAAATGGGCAGATACAGAGAAGGCCTATAGTCACTAATGGTTCCATATCAAACAGCTGCGTTTATTTAAAGGCAACCATACCTCAGATACAATAATTAAAGATAGCACATAGCAGGGTATTAAAAAAGTGCATTCATACAAAAAGGAATAGGGAAATGATACATCACACTACCCGATACAATCACCACAGACGAGAAATCGTGGTGTCGAGTAGTGAAATTCCAGCGCGTTTCAACGTGCTCAGTTCAAAGAAAAATGTCTTCTTCAGGGAAATGTATCACAATCTAAATGAAATTTAAAAATAGCAATATTATAGGCTGTACAAATTATGTAGGTATCTGGCATAATGCGGCTCACAGTCTACTCACATCCTCCTAATGCACTTCAAGGGTTAATGAAAACTCCCGTGTTAGGGTGAGAGGTCCCGGTTCTCTAGGAATAAACAGTGTCCAAAGTCCACTACGGGACGGCTGGATATATCAATTACGATCCAAATGCAGGCATGCCAGCATCAAAGAATGGATGTCTGTATACAACATGGTAAAAGGATGGATAAAGACCTGGTTAGGAAGCAAGAGGGGGGGTCCTTAGTGGGAAAGGCACCCCTTCCTCTGGGCTAGTATTGAAGTATAGGAGAGTGACTTACTTGCAACAAGAGATATATAGGTCTATAATGTCCGGAACAGTCCGTACACCCTGAGAGCACTCGGTGATGCCGAGGGAAGGAGTGACACCGTGTGCCGTCCTTGGCGTCCTTTTATCTGGTGTGGGCGGAGATGAGCTGCCGCGCCAGCCAATGGCGCAGCGCACCACTGACAGGAGAATCCAGCGTCGTCACGCTGCGTGTTCCCAAGGCGACAGACGCACAGCGGGCTATATGGGTCGGCCGCCATGATGGAAAGGGGCCGTGCCCACAGTTGCAAACTCTGCAGTGAGGAGTCACCGAGCCCATATTGACATGGCATCCACATCGCAGGAGGGAATCCCCCCACCCCATTGATGGAAATTGTGCCCATGGAACCACCAACGGGGATGGTGAATCCCTGCTGGTGGGTGACATGGAGGGGTGGAAGTTGGAAAACCGGGATTTCTACCAAAGACCTGTAACACCATAAGGGCCATCCCCCCCCGATCCACCCCAAACTGGAGGAAGGGGGGAAAAAAATAGGGAGAAAGAAAGGCCAGGACTAGTAGCCACCGACACAGGGGGCCCAACTCGAGGAGAATCTCGAGCATAAGGGTAAAAATGCAGCGATGAAAAGGGAGTCACCGCGGCCCCCCTGTGCCGGGTAGGGACAGGACAAAGAGTGTAAATACCCTTCCTAATGGGAAAATCCCAGGGACAGGACACCCCACCCCCACATTGGGCAACCCAGAATGCATGAGGAATGAGGTAAATGCGAGATAAGATGAACTACTGCTGGGTGGCCCCAATACCATCAAAAGATATAGTAGAGCAGTAGGTCAAAAAATTATACATGGAAAACAATCAATCAAAAACAATAATAAATCTCGTAACACCATCTTGAGTTAGCCCAAAAAGCAAAGGCCAAATCAGGTGGCGACGAGACAACAAAAACCTCCTTCATTTGTAAATAAAACAAACATCTGAGTATATATGAAAATATGAATATAAATATAAAACCCTTTGGATAATACATCTCAAATCTTGGTTTCAATGGCCAAACCAAGGGTTCACATGGGAAATCTCATGAGGAGAAAGGTCACAACAGTAGAAAGGGGGGGTGTGCAAAAGGGATTCGGATGATAATAGAGCCATGGAGAAAAGAACGGGTGACAAAATATGATGACCCTAGTCGGTTTTACCCGACCTAAAGCCCTCCAAGTAGGGCCTGAAACTCTCTGTTTCATTTAAACCCGGGGGGGTGGTGGCCCTAAGACATCTGATCCAGCGCATTTCTTGCTGGAGCAGGATCTTGTTCCAGTTAGCCCCCCTAATAGGTATGTGGAGTCTATCCAGTACTGTAAAGTTAACTTTGGGCATCCTATAGTTGTGTTGTCTAGCTACATGTCTTCCTAACGGAGGATAGAGGTTGCCAATGCCCATACTGTGCATGTGTTTTTCAACTCTTTTGCCAAATTCTTGTCAGGTTTCCCGACATAGAAGGCCCCACATTGGCGTTACATCAGGTACACGACTGCCTGTGTTTTGCAATTGGCGAAATGGCGTAGTTGAAAGTTGCTGCAATTCCTTTTCAGCCTCAGAAACTGGCTGAATGGGATGGATTTCTTCAATGGCTCTGGGTGGAAGCTATCTGCATGCAGCAGTGTGTTACCAGCCGTTTCATTCCTATATAGCCTGCTTGAGAGTTTTCCAATGTGATCTTTTGAGATAGTGATATCCAGAAAGTTAACATCTCTGGAATCATATGTCATGGTAAAGAAAAGGTTGAGACTATTTTGGTTCATATAACTCAGACAGCTTCTGAGTTCACTCTCTGGGCCGTCCTAGATGATCAATATGTCATCAATATATCTCTGCCACGTGCAAATGTGGCAGTCGTACATAGATGATTTTTCTCCAAGTAGAAAGTCCTTCTCCCGCTCCCCCAGGTACAGGTTAGCATATGAGGGTGCAAAGCAAGTCCCTATAGCCACCCCCTGTACCTGGAGGTAGTGGGAGCCCCTAAATAGAAAGGTGTTGTGTTTCAAAATAAATTCCAACATCCGAAGCACAAAGGCGTTGAATTTCCAATCTGTGGTGGCCCGTTGCCTCAGGACCCTTTCAACGGCAGCGATTCCTGCATCATGCGGAATGCAATTGTAGAGTGATTCTACATCAATGGTGACAAGTAGAGCAGAATCAGGGATGACCAGGTTGTCTAAAATTTATAATAGGTGTATTGTGTCTGTAGTATAAGAAGGTAGATCCATTACGTGGGGTCTGAGATGATGATCTATAATTTGACTGATGCCTTCTGTCATGGAGCCATTGCCAGAGATGATTGGCCTCCCTGATGGGTCGTCCAATTTTTTGTGCACCTTTGGCAAGGCATAAAATGTGGGTAAGCGGGGATACCATGTTCGTATGAATTCCCATATGTTCCTGTTGATGCGCCCTCATTGAGGGATTCATCAACCAGGTATAGGAATTCTTGATTAAATCTCTCCACTACTGATGGAGAGATTTTCTTGTAACATTTGGTATTGTTGAGTATCTTGAGGCACATCTTCTCATAATTAACATTGTCCATCAGGACAAAAGTTTCCCCTTTGTCGGATGCCTTAATCGTAATGTCCGTATCATTTTTAAGGATTTTCAATGCATGTCGGAGTTCCGGGCTGAGATTATTTCTGGTCGTTTATTTATCTAATTTCTCAATTTCTCTGGTGGTCTGTTTCACAAATAAGGCTATCGCAGGGTTGAGGTTAAGAGGTGGAAACTTGTGTGATTTCTTTTTACATTTTTTGTCCGGGTATCTAATCGAATTATCACCCTCTTCTTCTATCTCCTCCTCATCACTCTCTTCATTTCCTAATTCTTCCTCCCAAAAGTCCTCCAAGACACAATTTTCCTGTAGTAGTAAATTTAAGTCTCTTAGGGCTTTGAAGTCAGCCGCTTTTAGATTAGGTGCTAATTCTGGTTCAGTGTTTGTTTTGTGTAGAGACTTTTGAGCAACAGTTTCCTAGCGAATAGGTGAATATCCTTGATGGTCTCAAAACTATCCATGCCCCGATTGGGGCAGAAGGATAGACCCAAGGATAATACCTCTCGTTCGGCCGTTGTTAAAGAATGTGAAGAAAGATTAATGACATTCAGTCTTCCTTTCGGATTGGGGTTATCATGGGGATCATCGTCAGTTGTGTGAGAGACAGCGGATTGGGTGATGGACTGTTGCTTTTGTCTAAAAAAACTGTCCAGTTGTGTTTGCTGGGTCTTCGGATAACCCCCCTGGTCTCTCCTATTCCCTTTACCTTGGTTGGAGGGTGGGCCTCTTGAATTGCGGTGAGATACGCTTTTAGCCGTACTGGGTCCACCACCACATGAAGAATCAATTGATTGTGGGTCCGTAGTGCATTTTTTGTTGCTTTGTTTGATCTCTCCCTCCATCTCCTGTTGTTTCGCAAAGGGTCCCTTTCTTTTGCCCCTAAATTGGCCTGTGTGTGAGGAGGCTGAAGAGGGGGAATTAGAAGGTGTGTCAGATAGATAGTCATTCGATTAATTTTTGTTTTCATAGTGAGAGGTTCTTGAATTTCTTTTTTCAGTTTTTTTTGTCTGTATTCCATCTGTAGGCCCTACCCTCTCTGAAAGCGTTCTTATCCCTCCAATATTTCTTTTCTTTTTTGATGAGGATAGCTTTACCGAAAGTTTCCAGGTGATCTTTTAATTTCTTTTCATGGACGGTATATTCCTCATGTTGTTTAAGTGACGCGAGTCTGTCATAGAGTGTACTAATTTCCGCATTCATGCCCTCTAGTTGTTGTATATATTTATTCTGTAGTAGTAACATAAGGTTCATAGAGCAATCATTCAGTTTGCTCTCCCATTTATGTTTGAATTCTTTGGAGATATTTTCTAAGATGGGGAATATTTGGATTCTCAACCCAATGGGATTTATTCCCTCTCTAATATATCTCCCCAGAGATTCAATATGCCAGTGTAGGGCAGATTTTTTTTCCAGAATTTTGGTCAAACTGGAAAAAAGGGAAGATAGGTCAGAAATAACTTTCTCTTTCCCTTGATAACTTTTCTGGATGTTGGCCATGAACTCCTCCCATTCCCCTCCCTGCAGATCCCCCATGATTCCCCCCTAGTGAGGTCCAAGAACCAGACAGAGAAATAAATAAATAAACAATTCAAAAAAACTGGGGAAAAAAAGAAAGAAAAAAGCTTCTCCTGGTTTGTAGTACACTAATCCCCCCCAAAAGACAATTCCATGGGAGGAAAAAATAAGTGGACTGAAAACACTAAACCGATGCAAAAAGAGCCTACCAAAGGGTCCACATCCAGCCACCAGGGTCAGAGTTGAGGTATGGGTGTATACCCATAGAGGTTTTTGCAGCTTTTTCATTAATGATATGGGATGATGGCAATGACTAGGGATGAGCCGAACACCCCCCTGTTCGGTTCGCACCAGAACATGCGAACAGGAAAAAAGTTCGCTCGAACACGCGAACACCGTTAAAGTCTATGGGACACGAACATTAATAATCAAAAGTGCTAATTTTAAAGGCTTATATGCAAGTTATTGTCATAAAAAGTGTTTGGGGACCTGGGTCCTGCCCCAGGGGACATGGATCAATGCAAAAAAAAGTTTTAAAAACGGCCGTTTTTTCAGGAGCAGTGATTTTAATAATGCTTAAAGTCAAACAATAAAAGTGTAATATCCCTTTAAATTTCGTACCTGGGGGGTGTCTATAGTATGCCTGTAAAGGGGCGCATGTTTCCCGTGTTTAGAACAGTCTGACAGCAAAATGACATTTGGAAGGAAAAAACACATTTAAAACTACCCGCGGCTATTGCATTGCCGACAATACACATAGAAGTTCATTGATAAAAACGGCATGGGAATTCCCCCCAGGGAAACCCCGAACCAAAATTAAAAAAAAAAAAAATGACGTGGGGGGGTCCCCCTAAATTCCATACCAGGCCCTTCAGGTCTGGTATGGATATTAAGGGGAACCCCGGCCAAAATTAAAAAAAAAAATGACGTGGGGTTCCCCCTAAATTCCATACCAGACCCTTCAGGTCTGGTATGGATTTTAAGGGGAACCCCGCGCCAAAAAAAAAAAAAAAAACGGCGTGGGGTTCCCCCAAAAATCCATACCAGACCCTTATCCGAGCACGCAACCTGGCAGGCCGCAGGAAAAGAGGGGGGGACGAGAGTGCGCCCCCCCCCTCCTGAACCGTACCAGGCCACATGCCCTCAACATTGGGAGGGTGCTTTGGGGTAGCCCCCCAAAACACCTTGTCCCCATGTTGATGAGGACAAGGGCCTCATCCCCACAACCGTGGCCGGTGGTTGTGGGGGTCTGCGGGCGGGGGGCTTATCGGAATCTGGAAGCCCCCTTTAACAAGGGGACCCCCAGATCCCGGCCCCCCCCCCTATGTGAAATGGTAAGGGGGTACTTACCCCTACCATTTCACTAAAAAACTGTCAAAATAGTTAAAAATGACAAGAGACAGTTTTGACAATTCCTTTATTTAAATGCTTCTTCTATCTTCCTTCATCTTCTTCTTCTTCTGGTTCTTCTGACTCTTCTGGTTCTTCCTCCGGCGTTCTCGTCCAGCATCTTCTCCGCGGCGTCTTCTATCTTCTTCTCCTCGGGCCGCTCCGCACCCATGGCATTGGGGGGGAGGCTCCCGCTCTTCTCTTCAACTTCTTCTTCATCCTCTTCTCTTCTTCATCTTCTTCATCTTCATCTTCTCTTCTTTTCTTCTGCGGGCCGCTCCGCATCCATGCTGGCATGGAGGGAGGCTCCCGCTGTGTGACGGCGTCTCTTCGTCTGACGGTTCTTAAATAACGGGGGGCGGGGCCACCCGGTGACCCCGCCCCCCTCTGACGCACGGTGACTTGACGGGACTTCCCTGTGACGTCACGGGGAATGCCACAGGGAAGTCCCGTCATGTCCCGTGCGTCAGAGGGGGGCGGGGTCACCGGGTGGCCCCGCCCCCCGTTATTTAAGAACCGTCAGACGAGGAGACGCCGTCACACAGCGGGAGCCTCCCTCCATGCATGGATGCGGAGCGGCCCGCAGAAGAAAAGAAGAGAAGATGAAGATGAAGAAGATGAAGAAGAGAAGAGGATGAAGAAGAAGATGAAGAGAAGAGCGGGAGCCTCCCCTCATGCCATGGGTGCGGAGCGGCCCGAGGAGAAGAAGATAGAAGACGCCGCGGAGAAGATGCTGGACGAGAACGCCGGAGGAAGAACCAGAAGAGCCAGAAGAACCAGAAGAAGATGAAGGAAGATAGAAGAAGCATTTAAATAAAGGAATTGTCAAAAACTGTCTCTTGTCATTTTTAACTATTTTGACAGTTTTTTAGTGAAATGGTAGGGGTAAGTACCCCCTTACCATTTCACACAGGGGGGGGCCGGGATCTGGGGGTCCCCTTGTTAAAGGGGGCTTCCAGATTCCTATAAGCCCCCCGCCCGCAGACCCCCACAACCACCGGCCACGGTTGTGGGGATGAGGCCCTTGTCCTCATCAACATGGGGACAAGGTGTTTTGGGGGGCTACCCCAAAGCACCCTCCCAATGTTGAGGGCATGTGGCCTGGTACGGTTCAGGAGGGGGGGGGGCCGCACTCTCGTCCCCCCCTCTTTTCCTGCGGCCTGCCAGGTTGCGTGCTCGGATAAGGGTCTGGTATGGATTTTTGGGGGAACCCCACGCCGTTTTTTTTTTTTTTTTTTGGCGCGGGGTTCCCCTTAAAATCCATACCAGACCTGAAGGGTCTGGTATGGAATTTAGGGGGAACCCCACATCATTTTTTTTTTTTCATTTTGGCCGGGGTTCCCCTTAATATCCATACCAGACCTGAAGGGCCTGGTATGGAATTTAGGGGGACCCCCCACGTCATTTTTTTTTTTTTTTAATTTTGGTTCGGGGTTTCCCTGGGGGGAATTCCCATGCCGTTTTTATCAATGAACTTCTATGTGTATTGTCGGCAATGCAATAGCCGCGGGTAGTTTTAAATGTGTTTTTTCCTTCCAAATGTCATTTTGCTGTCAGACTGTTCTAAACACGGGAAACATGCGCCCCTTTACAGGCATACTATAGACACCCCCCAGGTACGAAATTTAAAGGGATATTACACTTTTATTGTTTGACTTTAAGCATTATTAAAATCACTGCTCCTGAAAAAACGTCAGTTTTTAAAACTTTTTTTTGCATTGATCCATGTCCCCTGGGGCAGGACCCGGGTCCCCAAACACTTTTTATGACAATAACTTGCATATAAGCCTTTAAAATTAGCACTTTTGATTTCTCCCATAGACTTTTAAAGGGTGTTCCGCGGCATTCGAATTTGCCGCGAACACCCCAAATTGTTCGGTGTTCGGCGAACTTGCGAACAGCTAATGTTCGAGTCGAACATGAGTTCGACTCGAACTCGAAGCTCATCCCTAGCAATGACACATCCATACCACCAGGGTCAACTTTATACATTATTTCAATAGGGTGAACAATACACCCATCCCTCAACTCTGACCCCGGTGGCTGGATGTGGACCCTTTGGTAGGCTCTTTTGCACAAATCGGTTTAGTGTTTTCAGTCCACTTATTTTTTCCTCCCATGGAATTGTCTTTTGGGGAGGATTAGTGTACTACAAACCAGGAGAAGCTTTTTTCTTTCTTTTTTCCCCCTGGTTTTTTGAATTGTTTATTTATTTATTTCTCTGTCTGGTTCTTGGACCTCACTGGGGGAGAATCATGGGGGATCTGCAGGGAGGGGAATGTGAGGAGTTCATGGCCAACATCCAGAAAAGTTATCAAGGGAAAGAGAAAGTTATTTCTGACCTATCTTCCCTTTTTTCCAGTTAGACCAAAACTCTGGAAAAAAAATCTGCCCTACACTGGCATATTGAATCTCTGGGGAGATATATTAGAGAGAGAATAAATCCCATTGGGTTGAGAATCCAAATATTCCCCATCTTAGAAAATATCTCTTAAGAATTAAAAAATAAATGGGAGAGCAAATTGAATGCTCTATGAACCTTATGTTACTACTACAGAATGAATATAGACAACAACTAGAGGGCATGAATACAGAAATTAGTACACTATATGACAGACTCGCGCCGCTTAAACAACATAAGGAATATACCGTCCATGAAAAGAAATTAAAAGATCACCTGGAAACTTTCAGTAAAGCTACCCTCATCAAAAAAGAAAAGAAATATTGGAGGAATAAGAACGCTTTCAGAGAGGGTAGGGCCTACAGATGGAATATAGACAAAAAAACTAAAAAAACTAATTCAAGAACCTCACACTATGAAAACACAAATTAATCGAATGACTATCTATCTGTCACACCTTCTAATTCCTCCTCTTCAGCCTCCTCACACACAGGCCAATTTAGGGGCAAAAGAAAGGGACCCTTTGCGAAACAACAGGAGATGGAGGGAGAGATCAAACAAAGCAACAAAAAATGCACTACGGACCCACAATCAATGGATTCTTCACGTGGTGGTGGACCCAGTACGGCTAAAAGTGTATCTCATGGCAATTCAAGAGGCTCACACTCCAACCAAGGTAAAGGGAATAGTAGAGACCAGGGGGGTTATCCGAAGACCCAGCAAACACAACTGGACAGTTTTTTTAGACAAAAACGACAGTCTATCACCCAATCCGCTGTCTCTCACACAACTGACGAAGATCCCCACGATACCCCCAATCCGAAAGACTGAATGTCATTAATCTTTCTTCACATTCTTTAACAATGGCCGAATGAGAGGTATTATCCTTGGGTCTACCCTTCTGCCCCAATCGGGGCATGGATAGTTTTGAGACCATCAAGGATATTCATCTAATCGCTAGGAAACTGTTGCTCAAAAGTCTCTACATAAAACAAACAAACACTGAACCAGAATTAGCACCTAATCTAAAAGCGGCTGACTTCAAAGCCCTAAGAGACTTAAATTTACTACTACAGGAAAATTGTGTCTTGGAGGACTTTTGAAAGGCAGAATTAGGAAATGAAGAGAGTGATGAGGAGGAGATAGAAGAAGAGAGTGATAAATCGATTAGATACCCGGACAAAAAATTTAAAAAGAAATCACACAAGTTTCCACCTCTTAACCTCAACCCTGCGATAGCCTTATTTGTGAAACAGACCACCAGAGAAATTGAGAAATTAGATAGATTAACGACCAGAAATAATTTCAGCCCGGAACTCCGACATGCATTGAAAACCTTTAAAAATGATACGGACATTACGATTAAGCATCCGACAAAAGGGGGAAACACTGTCCTGATGGATAATGTTAATTATGAGAAGATGTGCCTCAAGATACTCAACAATACCAAATGTTACAAGAAAATCTCTCCATCAGTAGTGGAGAGATTTAATCAAGAATTCCTATACCTGGTTAATGAATCCCTCAATGGGGGCGCCATCAACAGGGACATATAGGAATTCATACGAACACGGCATCCCCACTTACCCCACATTTTATGCCTTGCCAAAGGTGCACAAAAAATTGGACGATCCACCAGGGAGGTCAATCATCTCTGGCAATGGCTCCATGACAGAAGGCATCCGTCAAATTATAGATCATCATCTCAGACCCCACGTAATGGATCTACCTTCTTATACTAGAGACACGATACACCTATTACAAATTCTAGACAACCTGGTCATCCCTGATTCTGCTCTACTTGTCACCATCGATGTATAATCACTTTACAATAGCATTCCGCATGATGCAGGAAACGCTGCCGTTAAATGGGTCCTGAGGCAACGGGCCACCACAGATTGGAAATTCAACGCCTTTGTGCTTCGAATGTTGGAATTTTTTTTGAAACACAACACCTTTCTATTTAGGGGCTCCCACTACCTCCAGGTACAAGGGGTCGCTATGGGGACTTGCTATGCACCCTCATATGCTAACCTGTACCTGGGGAAGTGGGAGAAGGACTTTCTACTTGGAGAAAAATCATCTATGTACGCCTGCCACATTTGCACGTGGCAGAGATATATTGATGACATATTGATCATCTGGGACGGCCCAGAGAGTGAACTCAGAAACTGTCTGAGTTATATGAACCAAAATAGTCTCAACCTTCTCTTTACCATGAAATATGATTCCAGAGAGGTTAACTTTCTGGATATCACTATCTCAAAAGATCACATTGGAAAACTCTCAAGCAGGCTATATAGGAAAGAAACGGCAGGTAACACACTGCTGCATGCAGATAGCTTCCACCCAGAGCCATTGAAGAAATCCATCAGTTTCTGAGGCTGAAAAGGAATTGCAGCACACAGGAAGACTTTCAACGAGAATCCGATGAATTAACCATTAGATTAATGGACAGAGGGTACACGAAATCGGCCCTCAAAAAAGCGCTTAACCGAGTTAATAACACGGACAGACAGAGCTTAATCTTCAAGACTAAAAATCCCCAAAAAAAGATACTACGACCAGAATCATCATGAGATTCTCCAATGAACACAACCTAATAAGGAAGATCATCTCCAAGCTTTGGTCAATTCTCATGGAGGACCCGATCGTGGGTAGGCTGGTGACCCCCAGACCCCAAATCATGTACAAAAAAACAGGTTCCACTGGTAACTTGCTTACACAAAGTGAATACAAGGGTAGTGCAAGAAGAGACCCTTGTAAAACTTGGGGTACATACCCATGTGGGTCTTGCTCACAGTGTGGAGTAATTGGAAGGAGGACCATGATATCATTACCGAATGGAAGTAACTTTCAACTACGCCATTTCGCCAGTTGCAAAACACAGGCAGTCGTGTACCTGATGCAATGCCAATGTGGGGCCTTCTATGTCGGGAAAACCCGACAAGAATTTGGCAAAAGAGTTGAAAAACACATGCACAGCATGGGCATTGGCAACCTCTATCTTCCGTTAGGAAGACATGTAGCTAGACAACACAACTATAGGATGCCCAAAGTTAACTTTACAGTACTGGATAGACTCCAAATAGCTATTGGGGGGGGTGACTGGAACAAGATCCTGCTCCAGCAAGAAATGCGCTGGATCAGCTGTCTTAGGGCCACCACTCCTCCGGGTTTAAATGAAACAGAGAGTTTCAGGCCCTTCTTGGAGGGCTTTAGGTCGGGTAAAACCGACTAGGGTCATCATATTTTGTCACCCGTTCTTTTCTCCATGGCTCTATTATCATACGAATCCCTTTTGCAAAACCCCCCCTACTGTGGTGACCTTTCTCCTCATGAGATTTGCCATGTGAACTTCTGCTTCGGCCATTGAAACCAACATATGAGATGTATTATCCAAAGGGTTTTATATTTATATTCATATTTTCATATATACTCAGATGTTTGTTTTATTTACAAATGATGGAGGTTTTTGTCATCTCGTCGCCACCTGATTTGGCCTTTGCTTTTGGGGCTAACTCAAGATGGTGTTACGAGATTTATTCTTGTTTTTGATTGATTGTTTTCCATGTATAATTTTTTGACCTACTGCTCTACTATATCTTTTGATGGTATTGGGGCCACCCAGCAGTAGTTCATCTTATCTCACATTTACCTCATTCCTCATGCATTCTGGGTTGCCCAATGTGGGGGTGGGGTGCCCTGTCCCCAGGATTTTCCTATTAGGAAGGGTATTTACCCTCTTTGTCCTGTCCCTACCCGGCACAGGGGGACCGCGGTGATTCCCTTTTCACCACGGCATTTTTACCCTTATGCTCGAGATTCACCTCGAGTTGAGCCCCCTGTGTCAGTGGCTACTAGTCCTGGCCTTTCTTTCCCCCTATTTCCCCCCCCCTCCAGTTTGGGGTGGACCTTATGTTGTTACAGGTCTTTGGTAGAAATCCCGGTTTTCCAACTTCCACCCCTCCATGTCACCCACCAGCAGGGATTCACCATCCCCGTTGGTGGCTCCATAGGCACAATTTCCATCAATGGGGTGGGGGGGATTCCCTCCTGCGATGTGGACGCCGCGTCAATATGGGCTCAGTGACTCCTCACTGCAGAGTTTCCAACTGTGGGCACGGCCCCTTTCCATCATGGAGGCCGACCCATACAGCCCGCTGTGCGTCCCTGTGACGCACGCCGTCATGGCGCGCATGCGCCCACGGCAGCGTCCGTCGCCTTGTGAACGCGCAGTGTGACGACGCTGGGTTCTCCTGGCGCGGCAGCCCATCCCTGCCCACACCAGATAAAAGGACGCCAAGGAAGGTACACGGCGTCACCCCTTCCCTCGGCATCACCGAGGGCTCTCAGGGTGTGCGGACTGTTCTTGGACGTTATAGACCTATATATCTCTTGTTGCAAGTAAGTCATTCTCCTATACTTCAATACTAACCCAGAGGAAGGGGGGCCTTTCCCACTAAGCACCCCCCTCTTGCTTCATAACCAGGTCTTTATCCATCCTTTTACCCTGTTATAGACAGACATCCATTCTTTGATGCTGGCACGCCTGCATTTGGATCGTAATTGATATATCCAGCCATCCTGTAGTGGACTTTGGGCACTGATTATTCCTAGAGAACTGGGACCTCTCACCCAGTTTTCATTAACCCTTGAAGTGCATTAGGAGGATATGAGTAGACTGTGAGCCGCATTATGCGAGATACCTACATAATTTATACAGCCTATAATATTGCTATTTTTTTATTTCATTTAGATTGTGATACATTTCCCTGAAGAAGACATTTTTCTTTGAACTGAGCACGTTGAAACACGTTGGAATTTCACTACTCGACACCACGGTTTCTCGTCTGTGGTGATTGTATCGGGTAGTGTGATGTATCATTTCCCTATTCCTATTTGTATGAATGCACTTTTTTAATATCCTGCTATGTGCTATCTTTAATTATTCTATGTATTTTTATATTTTTTTGTTACTACACAACATATATTTTTTATATAAATTTACAATAAACATTGATTTTTATAATCTTTAGTTTTCATTGCCTTAAAAATCCCTTTAGAGGTTTTTGCAGCTTTTTCATTAATGATATGGGATGATGGCAATGACACATCCATACCACCAGGGTCAACTTTATACAATACCTCTACCTCAGAAGCAGTTGGCCAGGGAGTCTTTGTTAGACTGACCAGATGGGTCAGCCTTAGCTGGTAGTAGCTTGCTTCTGGAAAGTTGCTATGGCAAGTTGGCATATCAGAAGCAAAGTGGATGTTTTAACTGTGTCCAAATGGACTGTGTAGATTTCTATTCAATATTGCTCAGGTACTAAGCTTATCAAACAACTAAGTTATTTAAAGGGTAATTCTGCCTCAAAAGCAGCCGGTCAAACAGTCTTCATCAGATTAGCCAGGGGTGTCATTCTGCCAGAAGAAGAAAAAATATCCTTTGCAGAGGCCCTGGAACAGCGAATGGATCTGGAAATGAAGAAGGTTTATACTACTATAAAGTAGTGTTTTGTGGCCTGCGGTTGAGCTCACTTCGGTAGCCAGACTGTCTGGATCTCAGACAAGATGAAAGCAAAGCTCTGGCCAGTGATAAACTATCTATGATGGCTGATCCTAGAGTGAAAATGAAGCGGCCATTGATGCAGTTCAGCCACGGTGGAGGCAAGACTGAATGCTGTTTCTCTAGTAGGCCGTTGTGGTCAGTTAACTCTTATGGCTCATCCCACAAGTGACACATACCGCTTTTAAGTTGGAGTGGTGACTGTTCAAGTCAGATCCAGTGAAATCTAGAAGGGGGATTAACCACTTCAGCCCCCGAAGAATTTACCCCCTTCCTGACCAGAGCACTTTTTGCGATTCGGCACTGCGTCGCTTTAACTGACAATTGCGTGGTCGTGCGATGTGGCTCCCAAACAAAATTGACATCCTTCTTTTCCCACAAATAGAGCTTTCTTTTGGTGGTATTTGATCTCTTCTGCGGTTTTTATTTTTTGCGCTATAAACAAAAAAATAGCAACAATTTTGAAAAAACACTTTTTTTTACTTTTTGCTATAATAAATATCCCCAAAAAATATTTAAAAAAACATTTTTTTTCCTCAGTTTAGGCCGATACGTATTCTTCTACATATTTTTCGTAACAAAAAATTGCAATAAGCGTTTATTGATTGGTTTGTGCAAAAGTTATAGTGTCTACAAAATAGGGGATAGTTTTATGGCATTTTTATTGATCATTTTTTTTTTACTAGTAATGGTGGTGATCAGCGATTTATTTATTTATTTATTTTTTTTATTTAAATCATGACTGTGACATTATGGCGGACACATCAGACAATTTTGACACATTTTTGGGACCATTGGCATTAATACAGCGATCAATGCTAAAAAATTGCATTGGTTACTGTAAAAATGTCACTGGCAGTGAAGGGGTTAACCACCAGGTGGCGCTGTAGGGGTTTAGTGTGTCCTAGGGAGTGTTTCTAACTGTGGGAGGGAGGGGCTGTGTTACACTAAACTGATCATCGCTCCCAATCACAGGGAGCAGAGATCAGTCACAGTGTCACTAGGCAGAACGGGGAGATGCTTGTCTACATTAGAATCTCCTTGTTCTTCCTCACCGTGAGATGATCGCAGGTATCTCCGCGGACATTGGGTCCGAGGGACCCGCGATCGCGGTCACGGACGCCTATAAAGGGCAACGTACAGGTGCGTTAATCTGCCTGTACGTGCCCTTCTGCTGCAGTATATCTGCGTGAGGCGGTCGGGAAGTGGTTAATCACTTATGTTAATCGCCAATGACCAGAGGATAGCCAAAAGGCAAAGTAATGAAGATTGAATGACAGGTTAAACCTGGGAAAACTATAGAAGAGAATAAAGAATCCATAATAATTTTTATGTGTCTGCCTTAAGCCGAGTATTCTCCTTTCGGGGTCGGGGGGGGGAACAAAGTTTCTTCACCCAAGTCGCCTAGTAGATGTCACCTGGCAGAATTATATGTAAATTTGAGCATTGGGATCCGTGGGTCCTGTGCATTAAAGTGGAGTTCCACACAAAAATGGAACTTCCGCATTTCGGAACCCTCCCCCCCTCCAGTTTCACATTTGGCACCTTTCAGGCGAGAGGGAGAAGATACCTGTCTAATACAGGTATCCTGTTCCCACTTCAGGGCATAGATACCCGCGCCACCCACGGGTATCTACGCCACTTCCCCCTGTGTCTTCTGGGAGACACACGGGTCCCATGAGACAGCAGGGACCAGTGGGAACGTGCAGCGTGAGTTGCGCATGCGCAGTAGGGAACCAGGAAGTGAAGCCGCAAGGCTTCACTTCCTGATTCCCTCACCGAAGATGGCGGCGGCAGCACCTGAGAGCCGAGGGACAGATCGGCTTTGGGTGCTGACATCCTGGGCGCCCTGGACAGGTAAGTGTCCATTTTTTAAAAGTCAGCGGCTGCAGTATTTGCGCTATAAACGGAAAAAGACCAAAAATTTTGAAAAAAAGATAATTTCTACTTTTTGTTATAAAAAAATCCAATAAACTCAATTTTAGTCATACATTTAGGCCAAAGTGTATTCGGCCACATGTCTTTGGTATAAAAATGTCAATAAGCGTATATTTATTGGTTTGCGCAAAAGTTATAGCGTCTACAAACTAGGGTACATTTTCTGGAATTTATACAGCTTTTAGTTTATGGCTGACTCTTATTTCTTGAGGTGCTAAAATCGCAGGGCAGTACAAAACCACCCCAAATGACCCCATTTTGGAAAGTAGACACCCCAAGGAAATTGCTGAGAGGCATGTTGAGCCCATTGAATATTTAATTTTTTTGTCCCAAGTGATTGAATAATGATAACAAAAAAAAAATTTACAAAAAGTTGTTACTAAATGATATATTGCTCACACATGCCATTGTTATATGTGGAATTTCGCCCCAAAATACATTTAGCTGCTTCTTCTGAGTATGGGGATACCACATGTGTGGGACTTTTTGGGAGCCTAGCCGCGTACAGGACCCCGAAAACCAAGCACCGCCTTCAGGATTTCTAAGGGCGTAAATTTTTGATTTCACTCCTCACTACCTATCACAGTTTTGAAGGCCATAAAATGCCAAGATGGCACTACCCCCCCCCCCAATGACCCCATTTTGGAAAGTAGACACCCCAAGCTATTTGCTAAGAGGCATGTTGAGTCCATGGAATATTTTTATATTTTGCCACAAGTTGCGGGAAAGTGACAAACTTTTTTTTTTGCACAAAGTTGTCACTAAATGATATATTTCTCAAACATGCCATGGGCATATGTGGAATTACAGTCCAAAATACATTCTGCTGCTTCTCCTGAGTACGGGGATACCACATGTGTGGGACTTTTTGGGAGCCTAGCTGCATACGGGGCCCCAAAAACCAATCACCGCCTTCAGGATTTCTAAGGGCGTAAATTTTTGATTTCACTCCTCACTACCTATCACAGTTTCGAAGCCCATAAAATGCCAAGATAGCACAAAACCCCCAAATGACCCCATTTTGGAAAGTAGACACCCCAAGCTATTTGCTGAGAGGCATGGTGAGTATTTTGCAGCTCTCATTTGTTTTTTAAAATTAAGAAAGACAAGAAAAATGTATTTTTTTTTTCTTTTTTAAATTTTCAAAACTTTCTGACAAAAAGTGAGGTCTGCAAAATACTCACCGTACCTCTCAGCAAATATCTTGGGGTGTCTACTTTCCAAAATGGGGTCATTTGGGGGGGTTTGTGCCATCTGGGCATTCCATGGCCACCGAAACTGTGATAGGCAGTGAAGAGTGAAATCAAAAATTTACACCCTTATGCCCTGTACACACGGTCGGACATTGATCGGACATTCCGACAACAAAATCCATGGATTTTTTTCCGACGGATGTTGGCTCAAACTTGTTTTGCATACACACAGTCAAACAAAGTTGTCGGAAAATCTGATATTTCTGAACACAGTGACGTAAAACACGTACGTCGGGACTATAAACGAGGCAGTCTCTTAATTTATTCTGAGCATGCGTGGCACTTTGTGCGTCGGATTTTTGTACACACGATCGGAATTTCTGACAACGGATTTTGTTGTCGGAAAATTTTATAGCAAGCTCTCAAACTTTGTGTGTCGGAAATTCTGATAGAAAATGTGTGATGGAGCCCACACACGGTCGGAATTTCCGACAACAAAGTCCTATCACACATTTTCCGTCGGAAAATCCAACCGCGTGTACTAGGCATTAGAAAGCCTGAAGGCGGTGCTTGGTTTTCGCGGTCCCGTTGGCGGCTAGGCTCCCAAAGAGTCTCACACATGTGGTATCCCCGTACTCAGGAGAAGCAACAGAATGTATTTTGGTGTGTAATTTCACATATTCCCATGGCATGTTTGAGCAATATATCATTTAGTGACAAAAATTGTCTTTTTCCCGCAACTTGTGTCACAATATAAAATATTCCATGGACTCGACATGCCTCTCAGCAAATAGCTTGGGGTGTCTACTTTCCAAAATGGGGCCATTTGGGGGGGGGGTTTGAACTGTCCTGGCATTTTATGCACAACATTTAGAAGCTTATGTCACACATCACCCACTTAAAGACAAAGCCCTTTCTGACACTTTTTGTTTACATGAAAAAATTATTATTTTTTGCAAGAAAATTACTTTGAACCCCCAAACATTATATATTTTTTTAAAGCAAAGGCCCTACAGATTAAAATGCTGGGTGTTTCATTTTTTTTTTACACAGTATTTGCACAGCAATTTTTCAAACGCATTTTTTGGGGAAATTTTTTTTTTTTTTAATTTAATGCACTAAAACACACTATATTGCCCAAATGTTTGATGAAATAAAAAAGATGATCTTCGGCCGAGTACATGGATACCAAATATGACATACTTTAAAATTGTGCACAAACGTGCAGCGGCGACAAACTAAATACATTTTTAAAAGCCTTTAAAAGCCTTTACAGGTTACCACTTTAGATTTACAGAGGAGGTCTACTGCTAAAATTACTGCCCTCGATCTGACCTTCGTGATGATACCTCACATGCATGGTGTAATTGCTGTTTACATTTGACGCCAGACCGACACTTGCATGTGCCTTTGCGCGAGAGCAGGGGTGGACAGGGGTGCTTTTTTAAATTTTTTTTATTATTTTCTGTTTTTTTTATCTTATTTTTAAACTGTTCCTTTCATTTTTTTTAATCATTTTTATTGTTATCTCAGGCAATGTAAATATCCCCTATGATAGCAATAGGTAGTGACAGGTACTCTTTTTTGAAAAAATTGGGGTCTATTAGACCCTAGATCTCTCTTCTGCCCTCAAAGCATCTGACCACACCAAGATCGGTGTGATAAAATGCTTTCCCAATTTCCTAGTGGCGCTGTTTACATCCGGCGAAATCTAAGTCATAAAATGCTCGTAGCTTCCGGTTTCTTAGGCCATAGAAATGATTGGAGCCATTCTGGTCTCTGATCAGCTCTATGGTCAGCTGGCCAAATCATCGGCTGCATTCTCAGGTTCCCTGTTGGGACAGGAGAGCCAGAGAAAAACATGGAAGACGGTGGGGGGCATTCCCTCCCACTGCTTGTAAAAGCAGTCCAGAGGCTAATTAGCCACTAGGATTGCTTTTACATGAAAGTCGACTGCTGGCTGAAAAGAATGATACCAAGATGATACCTAAACCTGCAGGCATCATTCTGGTATAACCACTTAAAGTCCAGCAACATACCAGTACGTTGCTGGTCCTTGTTGGGCATATATTGTAAACTTTTTTTCATGCAGCCTGTGGGCTGAACGAAAAAAAGAGATTGATCGGTGGGTATGCCCACCATTAGAATACCTCCCTTCATCCACCCACTTCTAATGATGGGCATACATGCACCGTTTATATATGCCGCGCTGCAACTGAATGACGTTCCTGCTAAGCAAATGATGGTTAACAATAAAACAAAGTAACATTACAGTATAACAGTAAGACTTACCATACCTGCAAAGCAAATACAAAAAAAATAGTAAAAAATAAAACATTTTTTAACGCAACCTGTGCCTAAAATATATATATGCCGAAGCATGGGGGCATCCACCCGCAAAAGGTAGGAGCAAATCACTCCTCCGCCCCTGCTGCCTCCATGCTTCGGCATATATGCTATTTTTTTTAACTGTGGTGGTGAAATCATCTCCGACAGCGCTGGAGTCACAGCTTTATGTATCGTGGGAGCAAACGCTGTTGCTGTCAAGATAAATAAATCTGTTCCGCACCTCAAAACAAAAAAATGGTTAACAATAAAACACAGTATACAGTAAAGTATAAAAAATTGCACACCTGAAAAAGCAAACATGATAAAACATAATAACAATAAAACATTACATAATAGAATACAGTAAAAAGAGCAGAACAATAGAGAGAGAATAGAGAGAGAACAATAAAACGACAACTATTTTTGGTATTTTTATTTTATATATTTTTTTGTTTGTGTTTTTTTTTTTTTTTTTTTTTTACACTTTTTTGTAACTGTAACTTTTGTAACTGTAACCAGTTCCAGGTTCAGGTCTCTCAAAATGCGATGGCATCTTGGGAGACCCTGTGAAAGTGTGCCTAGTCTGTGCAGTGCTGTACACAATGCTAATACTCAACTAGTGTATGGTAGCATTCACCAAACATTCACCAATGCAAAGACCAGGATTGTCAGGACAGGAGGGATAATAATAGCGGGTGTCACGCCTATATCCACGCTTGCTGCAGACGCATCTTTTTTGGGGGGTTCGTTGGGTAGGGGTACTCGGGAGGACATAAAGAAAATGCCTCTCATGCAGCCGGCTTATGGCATTTGGTTGGGGAAGGTGAGGTGGAGCACCGTCTGGAAACAGAAGGGCTCTGATGATCTCTTCCTGGAATTTAAGGAAGGATCCAGTCCATCCTGAAGCTCTGTATAGCACATGAGTGTTTAGCAAAGCCAATTGAAATAAATAAACAGATACTTTCTTGTGCCAGCGTCTGGCCTTACGGGCAATTAGGTACGGCGCCAACAACTGGTCATTGAGGTCCACCCCTCCCATATTTTAGTTATATTCGTGGACACAGAGGGGTTTCTCCACAACACCATTCACCGTAGTCATTTTTACCATCGTGTCTGCATGAAGGGAGGTAAGAAAGAAAACATTCTTATTATCCCTCCACTTCATAGCGAGCAAGTTATTACACTTGAAGTAGGCTCTCTCCCCCAGCCTAAGACGGGAATCTACAGGCCGCTGGGGAAAGCCCCGGCGATTAGGTCGCACGGTGCCACATGCTCCAATCTGCTGATTAAACAAGTGACTAAATCGTGGCACGCTTGTGTAATAATTGTCCACGGACAAGTGGTACCCCTTTTCGAATAAGGGTGACACCAAGTCCCACACAATCTTCCCAGTGCTTCCTATGTAGTCAGGGCAGTTTGTCGGCTCTACATGGCTATCTTTTCCCTTGTAAACCATAAAACTACATGTATAGCCTGTGGCCCTGTCACAGAGCTTATACATCTTGACCCCGTATCTGGCACGCTTGCTGGGAAGGTACTGTTTGAATGACAAGCAGCCAGAAAACTTAATCAGGGACTCATCAACGCAGACAACTTGATGGGGAGTAAACAAGTCTGCAAAACGTTGGTTGAAGTGGTTTACGAGGGGCCAAATTTTGTAGAGCCGATCGTATCTCCACAAGTTCATTGTCATTGAAGTGCATGAACCGCAAGACAGCTCGTATCATGCCCTGGTCATGGAGGCAGAGAACAAGGGCATATGGTGAATTGGGTCAGTGGACCAATATGACCGCAACTCACTCTTTTTAGTTATGCCCATGTTGAGGGAAAGGCCCAGAAAGAGCTTAAATTCGGAAACCGTAATTGGTCTCCAATCTCTGGCAAGGGAGGACTGGGGAATAGTGGCGATGTGTTGACCAGCGTACAAATTGCTTTGGTCCACAATAGATCTATAGAGATCTACGGTGAAAAACAGCGAATACAAATCAAGTGACGTAAAATCAATTGTTTCCACCTGAATGCTGGGTTGGCCAGTGAATGGGGGAAGTACGGGTGCTGCAGAAGTGGTGGGTTCCCAATTAGGATTGGCGAATGCAGCAGGAAGGGCACTATGGGCACGACAGGCCTGTGTTCGTCTTCTTGGTGGCAGCGGGACACTACTTGTGCTTGCCACCTCACCAGCTTGAACTGCACTTATGGGACTCGCCATGTCACCACGTGATACTGCAGTGCTGTATTGACTACGACCAGGGTGTACGAGGCCGCTGGTGCTTGCCAGTTCACCAGAAGGAATAGCGGCGCTAGTACTGCTCTGCTCCATACGAGGGACCTGCGGTTCTTGCACATCAATGACAGAAGAAGAAGTTCGGGGTCTGGTACGCCTGACCTTGGCAGGGACCACAACTCCGTCGTCAGAGCTATCTGTCATGGAGCCGCTGTCCTCTATAGCAGTGTTTCTCAACTCCAGTCCTCAAGGCACCCCAACAGGTCATGTTTTCAGGATTTCCCTCAGATGAAACCTCTGTGGTAATTACTAAGGCAGTGAAACTGATCAAATCACCTGAGCAAAATAATGGTAAGCCTGAAAACATGACCTGTTGGGGCGCCTTGAGGACTGGAGTTGAAAAACACTGCTCTATAGGATCGTATTCTGAGCCTGAATCTGACAGATGAGTGACTTCCTCTTCACTATCTGTCATGCTCAGAAACGTGTAGGCCTCTTCACTAGTGTACCTTCGATTGCCATTTTGGGCTCTAAATTTAGTGGTACACTAGTGAGACTCACAGGTAAAAAAGCTCCTGCCTGTTAGCGACTGTATCAAAACGCTACCAAAAAAACTGTTAACTGTTAAAAAAGCTCCTGCCTGTTAGCGACTGTATCAAAACGCTACCAAAAAAACTGTTTAACTCTCTTCAGAGAAGCCTATCCTGCCCTTATCTAACAACTGCACTATTTTCCCCATTAGCTCATCCCCCACAGCTATTACCCTTTTGTATAACTTGACCCTCCCTCCTAGATTGTAAGCTCTAACGAGCAGGGCCCTCTGATTCCTCCTGTGTTGAATTGTATTGTACTTGTATTGTCTGCCCTAATGTTGTAAAGCGCTGCGTAAACTGCCGGCGCTATATAAATCCTGTATAATAATAATAATAATCACAGGGATCAGGCCTGACTCTGTGAACACTGCAGTTATGTGTGTTTAGTGTTTTGTAAGTGACAGTGATCGATACTGCACTTGGGTGGGCTGGGCTGGGCGGAGGGGCAAAATGCAGGTGCTAGCAGGTATCTGGGCTGATCCCGCTAACACTGCGTTTTTGGGAACCCTAAACTGCTGGGGACGCTAGTATAGATCTGATCAGATCAGATATTGATCCGTTCAGATACTATTGGGGGGTGAAAAGTGTGCCTAGAGTGTTCTACTGTTAGTGTAGTGTTGTGCAGACTTACTTAATGTCTTCTCTCCTCGGCGTCGGAAGGAGAGATGACATCACTTCCTCTGCCGCTGTTTACATTACAGCAGCAGAGGAAGATTGTCATTCGTTGGGAGCGATCGTGAGGGGGTGGCCCCAAATGAGTGGCCCCCCCCTCAGCACGGATCGCTCCCATAGCGATGCCCCCCCCACCCACGGGTGGCAAATCACGTATCAGATACGTGATTTTGCCTGCCCATGCCATTCTGTCGCAGCATATCTGTGTTAGGCGGTCGGCAAGTGGTTAAGGAAGCCATTGGAATTTCTGTTCCTCTCCTCCAACTCTTTTCATTCCCTCCATGACTCATTAGAGCAATTAACGCCGGAAAACAAGTGGTAAACATCTTGTTTAACGGTGAGCCATCCAGCCAAAGAAGATGTCAAGGATTATGCCTGCATTGTCCTTAGTCAAAACAGACTTGGGCATGAAGCAGAAGGATTAGGATCCAAAACTTCATATGGCATTGTCGCAATGAATAACTCAAGCCATCAGGTAAGATTGTAGGTTGTCTCTAGACCTAGCAGATGTGTGTATACACACTTCAATACAACCATGCTTCTGCAAGTACCTTCGCTTGGCTGTTTAAAAGTTTCACTATGAGTTCATCTGGCAGACTTTGGCCTTTTCACAAACTTAGGGAATTTCCCAGGACATTAGGTCCAGTAGTGGCCATCTTGCAGGAGCAAGAGCTTCTGGTGATCCCTGTTTGAGCAACAGCCTGCTGGTGCAATGTCTTCCAGGTCCTAGAAAAAAGTTCTAGTTCAGACTCTGATCGAATTGGGAGGAGCCATCATCAAGAGACCAACTATTCTCATTACAGCAATGACCTGCCTGGAAGCAGTTCTGAAGCTTCGAAGAATACATTAGAGTTACCCTCAGAGAGGGACAGTATAAGTATCTCACTTGATAAATTATAGCTCTTTCCCATTGGTTGCATCCCACGATGGCAAAAAGATAGAGAAGTGGTCTGTAGTATACCATGTGGTCCCAGGGGCTCACTGGAAGATTGAGAACTTTATTGACTAGTTTTGTAGTAAGGGAGGACTTGCTTCCTGCACCAGTAACAGTGACTCCACAGAGGAGACAAGTACCTTTTTGGAGGTAGCTAAGCTAGCTAATCTTTCAGCTTTATCAGCTACTGGGCATCATCGCAATCTATTACTTTGTCGGGTATTCATGCCAATGGAGGACAAAGTGTCCAAAGTCAGAGTTGCAATGGTTTCAGGTTGAAGTCCTTCCGAAAACGCAACAAAGAGAGCCTCAGCTATGCTGCAAAGATTCAGAAAAATTGGGAAGTCCTATCTAGAAGAAATGGAGGGCTAGTCAACTTCTGTCAGAGGTATCTCCCAGGCAGGTTTGCCAGCCCTTTGGGTTCGGGTGTCCTAGAACTTCCTGTCAGATGTCGTAAGGCACAAAGACGTTGGATGTCAAGGGATGGTCTCCAAACCAACAAGCCATTCAAGGGATCTTAAAGGCTTATCAGGATATTGAAACGAAATGTGTGAGTCTCTCGCGCTACCTATTGGATCAAAATGAGTGAATATTGAATATGTGAAAAGGAAAAGTGACAAGCAAACTAAAACTGGCTGCAAAATCTAAAGTGTTCACAATACATGTAATATCAAATAAGAAAAAAGGTGATCTTGCTCAGTAATATGTTGTCACAAATAGTGAAATAATGTGATGGTGCGCAAAACACACCAAATAAAGTCCAAATAGCAGTGAATAAATGAAAACAGTCCTTATTGATTAAACTTCCTCCAATAAATTATATTCATCCCATGCCTTCACACAACTCTCACCTTTATATAGTGAATAACCAGCCTCAAAGATATATGAATATCCAGCCTTCGGGATTCAGGCTACAATGTATGGCCACAGGCTCCTCTATATGATGTGCTACCAGCTTCTAAGACACATAAGGTGATACTGATATCCAAGCTCCAAACGCCAGGCTTCAAGCTTCCAATATATCGCTATGAGCTCCGGTTTACATAAGGAATCAAATAGATAAAATGCCCTCCATAGTGTAGTATATTAAAACAAGGAGTAATTTATATGAAGACAAGTGGATTCTTACATCAAAATACATTAAAAAGTGCAATAGGATAAAAACCGCTGCGTTTAGGCGCCTTCTCACGTCACTTCTGGTCCATGACTCTCTCCGGCCACGCCCTACTCATTACGTCACAACAGGTGACTTCATCAGGGTAACCGGATTGGCTGTCAGATAATTTTATTTATCCCCTAGGGACAGGTACTTTGTCAGGTATTCATGCCAATGGAGGACAAAGTGTCCAAAGTCAGAGTTGCAATGGTCTCAGGCTGAAGTCCTTCTAAAAACGCAACAGAGCCTCAGCTATGCTGCAAACACAAGAGCCTCAGCTATGCTGCAAAGATTCAGCAAAATTGGGAGGCCCTATCTTTGCTCTCAAGAAGGAATGCAAGACTAGTCAACTTCTGTCAGAGGTATCTTCCAGGCAGGTTTGCCAGCCCTTTGGGTTCGGGTGTCCTCGAACTTCCTGTCAGATGCCATAAGGCAGGGGTCATCAACCCCCGAACCGGGGCCCACTGCCAAGTCATGGCCTGTTTGCAGCCGGGCCGCGAAGGCTGCACTGTCTGACAAGCAGCAGTGGCAGAGCGAGCAGAGAGATGACATCATCTCTCACCGCCCGCCCGCATCACTGCTGTTCCTTGCTCACAGTGGGGCCACTATACGGAGGCAAGCGAGCAGAGAGATGAGATCATCTCTCACCGCCTGCCTGCATCGCCGCTCTTCCACGCTCACAGCGGGGCTGCTATAATGCTGGAGGTGAGGCGGGGGAGCAGAGAGCTGAGATCATCTCTCACTGCCCGCCCGCATCACTGCTCCTCCGCCGACACAGCGCGGCAGAACACTGATACACTGCTGGAGGTGAGGCAGGGAGATGAGATCATTTCTCACTACCCGTGCCCCCCCCCCATTACTGCTGTTCTCCCTCACTACCCACTACTCCAGGCTTGCCTCTGAACTAATGCGCACACCTGTGCTGCCAACACTGCAGTGGTGGCAGGCAACGTGGCAAATGACAAGCTGCATCTGATGGCAGGTGACGTGGCAAGTGACAATCCAAATCTGGAGGAAGGTGACGTGGCAAGGGACAAAATGCATCTGGTGGCAGGTGACGTGGCAAGTGACAAACTGCATATGAAGGCAAGCGATGTGGCAAGTGACAATCCACATCTGGTGGCAGGTGACGTGGCAAGGGACAAAAAAGCATCTGGTGAAATGTTAAATAGAGGTATGGCGCTTCCTTATAAAGTGTGTACTTGATATTAA
Source organism: Aquarana catesbeiana (assembly GCF_042186555.1). Lineage (NCBI taxonomy): Eukaryota > Metazoa > Chordata > Amphibia > Anura > Ranidae > Aquarana > Aquarana catesbeiana. The sequence goes on along the minus strand of NC_133329.1, from coordinate 189,393,854 downwards.
TGTGACCGATATGAACTATACCATATACAAACAGTGATAAATAATCATATAAGTGCCCCCATAACCGGTAAAATATATGTGATACGAAACGTGAAGAAGACCCTAATTAGGTACCATACACCTATATGCCCAGGTAATTTCCAAAAAGTACCACTAGGTGTGGCTGCTAATACACTATGCAGCTAATATGATGATTCCAACATATATATATGCAAAAAATATAAAAAATAATATAATATACCAGTGCAATCAAATCCAAAAAATTGTTATGTACCCAAATGGTCTGCAAAATGTGTGATAGCTTATATGGATAGAAAAAATGTTCTGTCACAAGTAATGCATCCCAAACTGCAAATAGCAGAAAATTATATGTATATAAATATACAAAAAAGTTGTATACCAGTGCAATCAAATCCAAAAAATATGTGTCCAAATGATCTACACAATGTGTCTCAACACAATTGAAAAAATAATAAAAAATAAAAAACACAAAAAACTGTCACACGTGATACGTCCCAGATTGCAATTAGCAGATGAAAAAAAAAAAAAAAGAAGAGAAAGTTCCAAGCGCTTGGTGACTGTGGTGCCCTTATAGATGAAAAATCCGTGACTTCTTTGCTCCCCCTTTTGGCTCCCCACTCACCGACTCCCACTGCCCCTGCAGGGGTAACAGACACTTCAGGATCCCAATCCCGTCCTCTTGGCCGATATCCCGTGGTCACTGAGATAGGATGTCCTCTCTCCCAGGCGTTTCCAAATAGCCTCTTTGTACCACCTCCTTATACCACGTCCAAGACAGGGATCCCCAAAGAAATCCTCATAAAAAGAGATGCCACCTCATAGTGTAGTAATTAAATTAAAACTTTATTACCATAAAAAAGCTCCCCACATGGGAGAAATTAAAAGCATGTAGCACTACACTATGGGTGAAGCCGAAAGCCAGGAAGTAATTCACCGCAGCGTGCGGTCCAGCTGCGTTCCAGGCTCTCTCGCTCCGTACCCGGAAATGACGTAAGTGCGTAGCTCCGCCTTACGCGTTTCGTCATCGACGTTTTCAAAGGCGGCTAGCCTTTGGTGGCAGGCAACGTGGTGGCAGGCAACGTGGCAAGGGACAAAATGCATCTGGTGACAAGCGACGTGGCAAGTGACAAGCTGCATTTGAAGGCAGGTGACGTGGCAAGTGACAATCCGCATCTGGTGGCAGGTGACGTGGCAAGGGACAAAATGCACCTGGAGACAAGCGATGTGGCAAGTGACAAGCTGCATCTGAAGGCAGGTGACGTGGAAAGTGACAATCCGCATCTGGTGGCAGGCGACGTGGCAAGTGACACTCTGGCACATTCTGCATTATGGTGAGTTGAACTATTTCATTATATATTACAATGTAATAATATAAATAATGTGCATCAATAATCCTGACATCATATCAATGATGTTGCCGGGATGATTGAAGCGCCAACACCAGCCACTGCCACGATAAATTGCCCGCGAAAAGCCGCATACACCCATACACCCCCCCCCCACCGGGCCTTGGCACAATTTTCTTCAACAGCGCCGGTCCCCGGTGCCAAAAAGGTTGGGGACCACTGCTGTAAGGTACAAAGCTGTTGGATGTCAAGGGATGGTCTCCAAACCAACAAGCCGCTCAAGGAATCTACAAAAAAAAGGCTATCAGGATATTGACCTGACAGTAACCTTGGTGGCTTCCCAGAGGTGGAAGAAGTGAAACTACTGACATCCAGGTGGGTCTGCAGATTAGCAAATATGTATAGCGAACAAACCTAGTGGTCTCCAGGCACCTTAGTCATTTAGTGGTGATGAGGACAATAATTGTCCAGTGGCCTGCAGGCCATGATATCCTCAGGTACATTCTCTGATCCAGGAACCTCCTATTCTCCTTCCTGAGATACAATACCGCATACAGCGTGGCCAACGGTATCCTCAAAATTCAGGCAAGTTATAGCTAGATGCTGGAGACCAAAGAAGTGAAGGCTCACCTGTAGGTCTTACCTTTAGTGTTTGGAACCCAGGGCACCTACTCTAAACTTCAGGTATATTAAATCATAGGAAACCCTGCAGAATTTAAAGGATGGAATCCTCTTCTCCCTGCTTCTCCCTACTATAAGGATTGAATTGTATACAAGTAAGCCTAGAGATGGGATTGAAGAGTAGATGAGGCTCGGTCATGTCCTCACTCTCTTGTAACTGTTGCATATCTTGGTAAACCAATTCCGAAAGACCTGGGCAGATTGTTCTTTCCCCTTGGATCCTCCTAATAGTGTGGGACATGTTAGCTCACTCTCCATTCAGCTGGATAAGACATCCTCAATATGGCCAGTAGGGATGAGCTTCATGTTCGAGTCGAACGCATGTTCGACTCGAACATCGTGTGTTCGGTCGTTCACCGAATTACGAACGATATGGGCAGTGCATTGCTGGCTGATGATTGGCCAAGCATGCACTAAGACCCCCATGCTTGGCCAATCACAGCGCTGTGTGTACAGAGAGACATAATTGGCCAAAGCCAAGGAGGCTTTGGCCAATTATGGCTCAGGGGGTTTAGTACAGGCCCCACACTATATAAGGCCGCCTGCACGTCGGCCCTGTGTAGTGTGTTCTGGCATTGAGGAGATAGAGATAGAGAGATACAGTGTCATTTGATTTAAGTTAGAGTAGGCAGGTCGAGTCAGTTAGCTGCAGTTACAGTGTATTGTGTGTATATATATGCATCCCAGGTGGTGTGTGTGTGTGTATATATGTGTGTATATATATATATATATATATATATACTGTATTCAGTTTAGCTAGATCCTGTTCTTCTCTTCCTAATATACTGACAGGCAGGCAGGTGTTTTTACAGTATTTCCAGTTACTGCACTGTGAACCCTGGACAGTCTCACCTACAGTATAGCTACCTGCAGCCAGGTGCTTGTGTAGGCTCTTTCAAGTATTTCCAGTTACTGTACTGTGTACCCTGCACAGTCTCACCTACAGTATAGCTACCGGCAGCCAGGTGCTTGTGTAGGCTCTTTCAAGTATTTCCAGTTACTGTACCGTGTACCCTGCACAGTCTCACCTACAGTATAGCTACCTGCAGCCAGGTGCTTGTGCAGGCTCTTTGAAGTATTTCCAGTTACTGTACTGTGTACCCTGCACAGTCCCACCTACAGTATAGCTACCTGCAGCCAGGTGCTTGTGTAGGCTCTTGAAGTATTTCCAGTTACTGTACTGTGTACCCTGCACAGTCTCACCTACAGTATAGCTATCTGCAGCCAGGTGCTTGTGTAGGCTCTTTGAAGTATTTCTAGTTATTGTACTGTGTACCCTGCACAGTCTCACCTACAGTATAGCTACCTGCAGCCAGGTGCTTGTGTAGGCTCTTGAAGTATTTCCAGTTACTGTATTGTGTACCCTGCACAGTCTCACCTACAGTATAGCTACCTGCAGCCAGGTGCTTGTGTAGCCTCTTGAAGTATTTCCAGTTACTGTACTGTGTACCCTGCACAGTTGCACCTACAGTATAGCTACCTGAAGACAAGTGCAGGTGTTATCATACTAATATACTACAGGTAGGCAGTTGATTCTGCTAGCTGAAGTATTATCGGTATATATACACATATACATATATATATATATATATATATATATATATATATATATATATATATATATATATACATCCCAGTTTTGTGCAGGTCACTGCAGGCCAATAGTATGTCTGGAAGGCCAACAAGGAGAGGCAGACAGTCACAAGCCAATAATAGAGGGCAAGCAGGCTTTGTGTCTAGAGGCAACAGTGCTGGTCATGGACACGGTGCATCCTCATTAGCACGTGGCCATGGGACACGCTTGGCCTTTTTTTCGGCAGCTGGCCCTGTTGAGCCGCAGCATGCGGAAGACTTGGTCGAGTGGATGACCAAGCCGTCCTCATCCTCCTCATCCTCTCTCACCCAGGCTCAGGGTACTTTGGCTGGCAAAGCAGCTTCTCTCAGCTCAATGGCATCAGTGACTCCTTCCCTAGCCCTACCATGTCCTCCTGAGGAGTCCCTTGAACTGTTTGACCACAGTGTTGGGTATATGCTCCAGGAGGATGCCCAGCGTTTTGAAGGCTCTGATGATGGTACTCAGCTAGATGAAGGCAGTAACGTGAGCCCAAACAGAGGGGGTGCCCAAGAAGGACAGCAATCTGGCAGTCATGTTCCCCCTGCTGCAGCATACTGCCAGGTTTGCTCCAGTGATGAGGAGGGGGGGGATGATGATGTCATTGACTCCACATGGGTGCCTGATAGAGAGGAGAAGGAGGAGGAGGCACATCACCAACGAGGCAGGATGCCCTCCAGGGGCCAGCCTAAGGGCAGCACACTGACTGCATCACACCGCAGAGCTCAGAATGTGCAGGGCGCTGCTGTCTCTGCACGTTATTCCAAAAGTTCTTTGGTGTGGGCCTTTTTTGAGATGAGTGCATCAGATTGCACCTCTGCTATTTGCAACATATGTCTCAAGCGTATCTCGCGTGGCCAAAACATCTCCTGCTTGAGCACCACATGCTTGACCAGATATATGTTGAACTGCCATGCAGTTCGTTGTCAAGCGTGCCTAAAAGACCCACACCAAAGAACAAAGAAGACCTCTCCTTGCTCCTCATCAGCTGGGATCTCCAACCCCACTATACCTTCAATCCTCTCTGAGACCTGCACTGAGAGGAATGAAGGTATAGAATTAGGTGTGTCACAGCCAAGTACTTGCGGGCAATCTGCTATTGGTACACCGACATCAGATTGTACCAGGCAAATTTCACCGCAGAAAGAAGTTCGCTCCCAGCCATCCACATGCCCAGCGGTTGAATGCTAGCTTGGCAAAATTGCTAGCACTTCAACTGCTACCTTTTCAGTTGGTAGACTCTGCCCCCTTCCGTGAGTTTGTGGAATGTTTGGTTCCTCAGTGGCAGGTTCCCAAACGCCACTTTTTCTCACGGAAGGCGATTCCGTCTCTCTACTGGCATGTGGAAGGCAATGTCTTGGCCTTGCTATACAGGGCAGTCAGCAGTAAGGTGCATATTACCGCTGACTCATGGTCCAGCAGGCATGGACAGGGACGTTACCTAAGTTTCACAGCGCATTGGGTGACTCTGCTGGCAGCTGGGAAGGATGCAGGACAAGGTGCATTAATGTTGGAGGGTGTTCCACCACCACGCCTCCAAAATGCCAGTACTGGTGATTCTGACATACCTCTCTCCTCCACCCCCTTCTCTTCTTCTTCCCCCATGGCCTCTTCCTGTACTTTGTCCTCGGAACCAGTGGTGCTCCGTAGGCATTCAAGGGGATACGCAAGTATGCAGGCCAAAAGATGCCATGCGGTGCTTGAGCTGGTGTGCTTGGGAGACAGGAGCCACACTGGGGCACAGATTCTGTCAGGTCTGCAGGGGCAGGTTCAGAGGTGGTTGACGCCACGCCAACTTAAGGCAGGAATGGTGGTTTGCGACAATGGCAACAACCTCCTCTCCGCCCTCCGACAGGGACAACTGACCCATGTTCCCTGTTTGGCTCACGTCCTTAACTTGGTGGTGCAACAGTTCTTGGGCAGGTACCCAGGTTTACAGGATGTCCTGAGGCAGGCCAGGAAAGTCTGTGTGCATTTCCGCCGGTCATATAATACCAGTGCTCGGCTGGCAGACCTCCAAAAGGAATTTAAACTGCCCAAGAACCGCCTAATCTGTGACATGCCCACCAGGTGGAACTCAACGTTGGCCATGCTGCAGCGGCTGCACACGCAGCAGAGGGCCATCAATGAGTACCTGTGCGACTATGGCACCAGGACAGGGTCAGGAGAGCTTGTTTTTTTTCCTCACGCCAGTGGGCCATGATCAGGGATGCATGCACTGTCCTGTCACCATTTGAGGAGGCCACGAGGATGGTGAGCAGTGACAGTGCATGCATCAGTAACACTGTCCCCCTTGTCCACCTGTTGGAGCACACGCTGTGTGGAATAATGGACAGGGCACTTGAGGCAGAACAGAGGCAGGAAGAGGAGGACTTCCTTAGCTCTCAAGCCCCCCTTTATCCAGACAGTGTTTCTGCGTGCCCGCCGATCACACAGGAAGAGGACGAGGAGGAGGAGGAGGATTGTGTCAGCATGGAGGTGGAGCCTGGCACTCAGCATCAGCAGCAGTCTTTAAGGGATCATTTACAGTCCCAAGAAACCCATGGACCTGGGAGGAGGTGGCTGTGGATCATGTCGTCCTTGGTGACCCAGAGGTCTCCGGACCGAATGCCTCAGCAAACCTACACTGCATGGCCTCCCTGATCCTGCAAAGCCTGCGGAAGGATCCTCGTATTCGTGATATCAAGGAGAGGGATCAATACTGGCTGGCAACCCTCCTTGATCCACGTTACAAGGGTAAGGTTGCGGACCTTATCTTGCCGTCGCAGAGGGAGCAGAAGATGAAACATCTTTGGGAGGTCTTGCAGAAAGGTCTGTGCAACGCATTCCCAGAGACTGGGAGGTTACAAACTCCTGTTCCTGGACAACGTGTTGCTGAGGTTTCGGTCTGCCAAAGAAGGAGCGGTGGAGAAGGTGGCCGTCTGACCAATGCGTTCAGACAATTTTTTAGTCCGCAGCCCCAAGGTATGATAGGTTCCAGCAACCATCGCCAGCGTCTGTTTTACATGGTGCAGGAATACCTAGGGGCAAGATCTGACTTGGACACCTTTCCCACCGAAAATCCTCTGGGTTACTGGGTCTTGAGGATGGATCACTGGCTAGAGCTTGCACAGTATGCAATTGAGCTACTAGCCTGTCCTGCATCCAGCGTTCTTTCGGAACGCACATTCAGTGCTGCTGGAGGCTTTGTAACTGATCACAGGGTGCGTCTGTTCACCGACTCGGTCGATCGGCTGACCTTCATAAAAATGAATCAGTCTTGGATCACCACCAGCTACCAAGCACCTGATGCTGATGTAACCGAATAATTTTTTTTTAAATGTCAGATCCCTTCAAGACTGCCTATGCTGATGCTGAGGGACTATCCTGTTATGCTGAGTGATTATCCTCTTCCTCCTCAATGATCATGCTGATAGCTTGTAAGAACATTTTTGGTTCTGGGCGCCGCCACCAGTGTCTAAGGCCCAATTTTTCAGCCCCTGTTTAACAGGGGCGTGTAATTACAATTTTTGATGCAATATTTCACAGCAGGGCCCATTCCAGCACCCACCAAGAGTAACTGTGAGGACTTACAGTGTTGTGGCAGCAGTACCACCATCACCAAAGGCCCAATTTTTCTGCCCTTGTTCAACAGGGGCATGTAATTACAATTACAAGTTGTTTTGCTGCTCACATTCACACAGAGTTCTCACAAACTTCTTTCTTTATTATTTCTCGTGATTTCATCAATATAATATTTTTATTTGTCACATCTCCCGAAAAAATAATATTTTTGGGATGTTTTTAGATTAAATATTTTTTTATGGATTTTTTCAAAACCTGATCTTGTGTTTTATTCTTAATTTTGATTTTATTTTTTTGCTCCAGAATAGTTTTTGGTGTGTTTTGTGTGTCAAGTTACCACAACACCATTATTATCTTGTATTATTTAATCTCAAGGAGGTTGCTTGGTGTTGGTGTATCTTGTTAATTTCACATTGTAGTTTTGAAATGTACCTGCGAGTATAATAAATCAAACCAAAAATGTATTAAGGAGTCCTAACCAAACAAAGAGGGAGGAAACGCTGGAGAAACAGCAGAAATTGGTGAAGCCTTTGGCCCCCAGGGCACACATCAACTATTTCCAGGCAAAATTGGTGGCCTGAGGAGTCCTTATCTAAGGGAGTACAATCTGGTACAGAAGTCCAAGAGAATCATGAACAGCAGCAGATGACATCTGTGTCCCCTGTGTCATACAGGAGCCTGCATCTTTTGTCAGACCAGACTGAACCCAGGTCATCACTCTCTGGTCTTCCTTCCACGCTTCCTTCCAGGCTGTGTCTGTGGTGGTGGAGTTGTGGCAGGAGGAGGAGGAGGAGGATGGGTGTGATTTCGCCCCTCAACCCCTTATTTAATGTTTGATAAATTAGTTCCTCACACATGAGGCGTTGGCCCTCCTGCATGCCCTGCAGTTTTGTGGCAGCCATGCAGGCAAAGGCCTCTTCAGGAGTAGGGGTGGCTCTCAGGGACGCAGAAGCCTCCTGAATCAGCCTGAGTGCTGAATCCTGCATGATACTCCCCTTCCTGGGTCTTTCGTTTGGAAGGCGGAGGGGAGGGACCTACGATTCTGTCAGGCTCCTACTGGGCCCGGCCTTCTTCTGGCTGCCACTTAGCCCCGCCTCCTCCTGGATGCCACTTACCCCCGCCTCCTCCTGTGTGCCACATTTCACAGCCTCCTCCTGTGTGCCACATTCCACAGCCTCCTCCTGGCTGAGGTCTTCCTGTGTATGAAAAAGGGACATAGTTTTAGTTTTTCTTCATCAATCACACACAATTTTCATCTCATGACTGTTGCAAATTGAATGTTAACAAATATAACAGACTATCATTCTGAGGCCAGCATTTTTCATTCTTGTCCCAATTATTTTTGCCCACTACTGTCTATTGATATGTAAAACACCTTATTAAATCAGCAATTAGTGATCAATGATAACATCCAGTAAACCTCATTTATTTATTGACCAGAAATCTGTAGAACAATGCTATACCTGGCTCCAGCTGGGCTCCTCCACTTCTTCCTGGCTGGAAGTCCCAGGTTGGACATCGGAAGCCTCAGCTGGGGTGGAAGATAGGGTGGAAGGAAAAGTGGAAGGAAGGGTTGAGATGGATTCCCTGACTTCAGTCTGGTCTGACAGAAATCGCAGTCTCTCATAGTACCACAGCCTGGGGACATAAATGTCATCTGCTGCAGCTCCGGATCTCTGGGAATCCTGGACCTTCTTGCGCTCCCTTAGATAAGTGCTCCTCAGGCCACCAATTTTGGCTTTTAAATAGGGGATGGTTGCTGTGGGGACCACTGGCTTCACCAACTCCAGGAGTTTCTCCAGCCCTGCCTGCCTCTTTTGTTTATGGTTATATTGTGGGTGTTTGACCTGCCACAGACAGGGCAGCTCCCTGTACTTGTCTATGAACAGGGGGAGGAAGTTGTGGTCATTGAAGCCATCCATTTTATCTGCAATACACAAGACAAACCCTAATGTCAGGCTAAAGTCTCATAATCTTGTTCAAATATAGGCCTCAATCTCTAAGCAGTATAGGCCCAAGTTTAAATGTTACCTTCGTTATCACGATCGGCGCTTCCTATACTCCTTCCTCCGCTCACAGATCGTACGTACTACGCACGCATGTTACGCTTTATATACACTGCGCATGCATGAAACTCCGCCCGCCCCTGACGTTCTTTCTAGTCTATTCCCCGCCCCTTCTCATTTGGCGCAGTGGGGGAAGAGCACATAGCGGATAGGGATGAGCCGAACACCCCCCCGGTTCGGTTCGCACCAAAACCTGCGAACGGACCGAAAATGCGCATGAACGCTAGAATCCCATTGACGTCTATGGGACTCGAACGTTCGAAATCAAAAGTGCTCATTTTAAAGGCTAATTTGCATGGTATTGTCCCAAAAAGGGTTTGGGGACCCGGGTCCTGCCCCAGGGGACATGTATCAATGCAAAAAAAACTTTTAAAACCGTCCGTTTTTTCGGGAGCAGTGATTTTAATGATGCTTAAAGTAAAAAAAAAAAAAGTGAAGTATTCCTTTAAATATCGTACCTGGGGGGTGTCTATAATATGCCTGTAAAGTGGCACGTGTTTCCCGTGCTTAGAACAGTCCCTGCACAAAATGTAATTTTTAAAGGAAAAAAAGTCATTTAAAACTGCTTGTGGCCTTAGTGTAATGTCGGGTCCTGGCAATATGGATGAAAATCAGTGAGACAAACGGCATGGGTACCCCCCAGTCCATTACCAGGCCCTTTGGGTCTTGTTTGGATATTAAGGGGAACACTGCACCCAAATTAAAAAAGGAAACAGCAGTATACAGGCTCTGTACTCTGAAAAGCAGTATACAGGCAGTGCAAACAAGACAGGGACTGTAGGTTTGTTGTTAAGTAGAATCTGTTTGTAATTTTGAACTGGTACATTTTTAACGTGTTTAGCTCCAGCCAAAAAATCTATTTTAAGCTTTTTGGAAAACATAGGGAAGGGTTATCACCCCTGTGACATTTGTTTTGCTGTCTGTGCTCCTCTTCAGAAGATTTCACCTCACTTTTTGTCCCAATGACAAATGTTTTTTGAAAATTTGGGTTTTTTTGTGAAACAAGGATTGGTGATAAAGCATCAGTGGAAAGGAGAAATGTTTTTCCCATATTAACTCTTACAGGAGAGAATTTCCCTTCCTAGGGGTAGATTTCATCTCACTTCTTGTTGTCTCCTTCCGTTTGCAAGTAGGAGTCGTTTGTAAGTTGGATGTTTGAAAATAGGGGCCTGCCCTATATACTCAGCAGAAATTTGGGCCTTAGGTGTTGTTGTGGCCACAACACTGTAAGCCCTCACAGGGCCTCTGCTGTGAAATATTAGATCAAGAATTGTAATTACACGCCCCTGTTGAACAGGGGCAGAAAAATTGGGCCTTTGGTGGTGGTGGTGGTGCTGGTGCCACAACACTGTAAGTCCTCACTCGCTCTTAGTGGGCACAGAAACGGGCCCTGCTAACTCAGAGGATTTTCGGTGGGAAAGGTGTCCAAGTCAGATCTTGCCCCTAGGTATTCCTGCACCATGTAAAACAGACGCTGGCGATGGTTGCTGGAACCGTTCATACCTTGGGGCTGCGGACTAAAAAATTGTCTGAACGCATCGGTCAGATGGCCACCTTCTCCACTGCTCCTTCTTTGACAGACCGAAGCCTCAGCAACATGTTGTCCAGAAACAGGAGTTTGTAACCTCCCAGTCTCTGGGAACGCGTTGCACAGACCTTTCTGCAAGGCCTCCCGAAGATGTTTCATCCACTGCTCCCTCTGCGACGGCAAGATAAGGTCCGCAACCTTACCCTTGTAACGTGGATCAAGGAGGGTTGCCAGCCAGTATTGGTCCTTCTCCTTGATACCACAAATATGAGGATCTTTACACAGGCTTTGCAAGATCAGGGAGGCCATGCAGCATAGGTTTGCTGAGGCATTCAGTCCAGAGTCCTCTGGGTCACTAAGGATGACATGGTCCGCAGCCACCTCCTCCCAGCCACGTACAAGTCCATGTGTTTCTTGGGACTGATCCCTTAAAGACTGCTGCTGATGCTGAGTGCCAGGCTCCACCTCCATACTGACACAATCCTCCTCCTCCTCTTCCTGTGTAATCGGTGGGCACGCAGGAACACTGTCTGGATAAAGGGGGCCCTGAGAGCTAAGGAAGTCCTCCTCTTCCTGCCTCTGTTCTGCCTCAAGTGCCCTGTCCATTATTCCACGCAGCGTTTGCTCCAACAGGTGGACAAGGGGGACAGTGTTACTGTTGCATGCACTGTCACTGCTCACCATCCTTGTGGCCTCCTCAAATGGTGACAGGACAGTGCATGCATCCCTGATCATGGCCCACTGGCGTGGGGAAAAAAAAACAAGCTCCCCTGACCCTGTCCTGGTGCCATAGTCGCACAGGTACTCATTGATGGCCCTCTGCTGCGTGTGCAGCCGCCGCAGCATGGCCAATGTTAAGTTCCACCTGGTGGGCATGTCACAGATTAGGCGGTTCTTGGGCAGGTTAAACTCCTTTTGGAGGTCTGCCAGCCAAGCCCTGGCATTATATGACCGGCGGAAATGCACACAGACTTTCCTGACCTGCCTCAGGACATCCTCTAAGCCCGGGTTGCACTCACAAAACACGTCCATTGATCCCCCATGATGGCAGCTAGCACATGTTGACATTCGGCAATTTGTGTGCATCTTCAAAATTTGGCTTTTCCAGGGGTGACTTCACCCCATCTGAACGCAATATCAAACAGTTTATAAATACTCATGTCTGATATTGCCTTCAATTTCTACAAAAGTTGAACTTTGTAAGTTCCAGATTTGTGTATTTCTTGTTGGTTTTAAACATGCCTGTTTTACCTTAAAAGGACATTTCTACTTTTATTATTAATGTGATCTAAAAAATTTTTATACAACAAACATGTTGGTTTGTTTTAAAAACCTTTTATAAATGCACATGTGATTGTGCTTGTATTAAAAAGATTGTTAATCAACAATGTGTGGCTTCTTCTTTCAATGCTCAAAAACTTTTTTTGTTGTAAAATTGGTGTTTTCTGTGACAATGGGGGTTATTTCCTAAGGAAAAATCCACTTTGCACTACAAGTGCAGTTTCTGTGCAGTCTCAAGTGCACTTATAGTGCAAAGTGTCTTTGCCTTTAGTAAATAACACCCAACAGTGCTTTAGAATTTTACACAATCACGCCATTTTCAGGACTCCCCAAATTTCAGTCATGGTCAGCTAAAAGAAACACAAGCAGTAAATGTAAGCAAAGATTTGTTTAAAATATTTTTTTATTTAAAAAATGTCTCAGACATTGTCTAGCATATTGATGGCCCCTTACCCGCAAAGTATTCCATGTATCTTAGACGGACCTTGCGGAAACTCCGGGGGGGCAAGCCAGGACGGCCAGCTTCAAGCGCAGTCAGGGTTGGTTCATTGAGATTAATAACTCCAGCTTCAGGCCCAACTGAGCCAGCATAGTTCACAGAATTTCTCCTTAAAAAGTTGTGGAGAACACAGCAAGCCAGGATGATGTGATTGAGTTTATACTCCGCCATGTGTATGAGTGTAAGAAATAGGAGTAACCGGCTGGCCATTATTCCAAACGTTGTTCTCCATCACTCTTCTGGCTCTGGCCAGCTGGTAATTAAAAACCCTTTGGTCCGGGGTGAGGGTCCTTTTATTTATTATTTTTATTTATTTCAGGTACTTATATAGCGCTGTCAATTTACGCAGCGCTTTACATATACATTGTACATTCACATCAGTCCCTACCCTCAAGGAGCTTACAATCTAAGGTCCCTAACTCACATTCATACATACTAGGGACAATTTAGACAGGATCCAATTAACCTACCAGCATGTCTTTGGAGTGTGGGAGGAAACCGGAGTACCTGGAGGAAACCCACGCAGGCACAGGGAGAACATGCAAACTCCAGGCAGGTAGTGTCGTGGCTGGGATTCGAACCAGTGACCCTTCTTACTGCTAGGCGAAAGTGTTATCCACTACACCACTGTGCCGCCCACAGTGGTGCGGGTCCTCATAGGGAATGGCCGCATAAGATGGTCCCCCAGTGCAAACACTTCATCCGCAACAAAGACGAATGGGAGTCCTTCCGCATTGTCTTCTGCAGGTGGCAAGTCCAAGCTGCCATTCTGGAGATGCCTGTAGAACTCCGTCTGGGCGATGGCTCCACCATCTAACATCTGGCCATTCTTCCCCACGTCCACATACAGACACTTGTAAGTAGCCAACACCACCGCCAACATCACAATACTATTGAACCCCTTGTAATTATAATAGTATGACCCCCTTGGGTGGTGGGACAATGTGGACGTGTTTCCCATCAATTGCCCCTCCACAGCTAGGAAAGTCCCACCGTTGGGCAAAGTGGGAGGCCACAGTCTGCCATTCCTGTGGGTTGGAAGGAAACTGTGAAGTCAAACAAGAAAATAAAATTAATCATTTTGCACATAAACATGGAAAGCAGATTAGACACAAACATTCTTGGCCAACATCAGTATAACATTTATTTTAGGGAGTATTTAAAGACAAAGGTATAAGGTCCACCTATCAGATTCCTCCCCCCCTCTCATGGGCCATTTAAAAGAATTTATGGGGGGGAGATGTTTTGGACAGGTAACCCTCTCCACTTCATTGAGAGTTGAATGCCTAAATAATGTGTATTACTTTGGCCAGCCCCTCCTTACTTACACTATTGGCAGCCCACTGGACAGGTAAGAAGTGTCATAATACAAAGAGATAAATACACACTGTACACATTTTAGCACATTTTTACATTCTGCTATTACCTAGCAAGATAATAATAGGATACAAAAACTTTAAACAGTACCATTTGAAAGTATTCAGGCAGGCCCTTGCACTACATGCTTTGGGGAATTCATCCATAAATCTGACCACAAAAGAGGTAGGTATAGTGTGTATAGGTTTGGCAAAGTCAGCAGATAGAGGATTGAAGATAGATAGAGGATTGGTGTCAGCTGAGTTAGCAGTTGGGGGGGAGGGAGGGTTCCAAATGATTTTGGGACCCAAAAAAAAAGTCTCTGGCACTCTGCCTAAATTTAAAACACAAATCACAATTTACAACATTTTAGGGGGTATTTAGGTTAAAGCACTACTATGGAGCTGACAAAATACATTGTTAAGTGACTACATGAGGGAGGGCCGGAGGACGGGCGGGGAAGAAAAGGCACAAGAATGGAAAACGTAAACAGCATAAAAATAATCTCTTACAATGTCCGAGGACTAAATTCCCCAGGGAAGAGAAACATCATTCTCCGAGAACTAGAAAAAAGTAAAGCAGAAATAATTTTCCTACAGGAGACGCATATAACCCAAAACTCAAATGCCAAAATTTATTCAAGAAACATACCAACATGGTATCAAGGAGACTCGCCAATAAGAAGGGCCAAAGGAGTAGCCATCGGTATAGGGAAAAATGTACGTTTTCTAATAGATCAAAGGAAAATAGACCCGGAGGTTCGATATCTTTTTATTACAGGAACTATACACGGGGTAAAATATACATTGGCCAATGTCTACTGTCCTAATAAGAACCCTAAAAAATATTTGATAGATATAATTAAAATACTAATGGAATTCAAGCAAGGAAAATTAATACTAGCTGGAGACTTCAACTTCAGCATGGATAATAAAATGGACAGTACCTCAAGAGTAAGGGACAAAGAGGTAAATCAACTAAAGAAATTAAAAAGAACATTATATGAACAGCAACTAATAGACCCTTGGAGAATTCAGCACCCCAGCACAAAGGACTACACATTCTACTCAACAGTACACAAAATTTACTCCAGATTGGATTACATCATGGTCGAACATAGAAACTTGGAAGAAATAGAAGAAACAAAAATAGGCATAATAACCGCCTCAGATCACAGCCCAGTAACCTTGAGAATGAAAATAAAAGGAGAAGTCCTTGAAAGGGGTCCATGGAGAATCAACGAAACTTTATTAGAAGACAGTGAGACCGAAAAAAGCATCATAGAAGAAATTAAAAGATATTTTGAGGAAAACGATACACCAGAGGTATCGAAAGCAACAATATGGGAGGCGCATAAATCTGTTATTAGGGGCAAGTTAATAGCCATAGGGGCAAGAAAAAAACAGAAAAGGAAAACAAACATGCAACAAATAATTAAAGAAATTTATGAATTGGAACGAAAACATAAAAATCAAGTAAACAACAAAATCTTCAGCCTACTATCTCAAAAGAGAGAGCAATTAAAAGACTGGATGGAACAAGAAGAAAGGAAGGACTACAACAGAGTAGTACAAGAAAAATATAAATGGGGTAATAAACCAGGAAAATACCTAGCAAATCTGGTAAAAAAAAAGAAGTCTTTGAATTACATTGAGAAGATCAAAAATGAAAAAGGAGAAGTGGTAAATAAAACTACAGATATAGCGATAACATTTCAAAAATACTTCAGCTCCCTTTATGCAATAAAAGGACAGGAAAGTTGGAAAGAAGCGAATACAAGAACAAAGAAGATACAAGAATATTTAAAAAAAGCAAACTTACCAAAACTAAAAATAGACCAACTAGAAGAATTGGAAAAAAATATTACGCATGAAGAGGTAAAACTGGCATTAAAGGAAACTCCCGTAGGAAAAAGCCCAGGTCCAGACGGGTTTACGGTCAAATACTATAAAAAATTTGAAGAACAGCTGACTCCAAAACTATTAGAATATATGAATTCCTTAGGGGAAGATGAAGAAATAAGAAGTGAATCGTTATTAGCTCATATTACAATACTACCAAAGGAAGGGAAAGACAAAGTTAACTGCTCAAGCTACAGGCCAATAGCCCTATTGAACGCCGATACGAAGCTGTACTCCAAGATCCTGGCCACTAGGATAAAAAAACTAATCCCACTGTGGATCAACCCGGACCAAACTGGTTTTGTCCCGGGGAGAGAGGGGCGGGACAACAGCCTAAAATCATTATTGATGTTGCACAAGAAGGTGCAGAATGAGACCCCAGTTCTATTCCTGTCATTGGATGCAGAAAAAGCATTTGACAGGGTAGACTGGGGTTTCATGATGGATACATTGCGGCATTTGGGTATCGGGACAAAAATGATGAAGTGGATAACAAATTTGTATAATGGCCCGACAGCAGTCGTAAAAGTAAACGGTAGACTCTCTCCAAAAATTAAGATGCAGAATGGAACACGGCAAGGCTGTCCACTGTCTCCACTATTATATGTATTGGCTTTAGAACCACTATTAGCAACACTCCGCAATAACAAAGAGGTAGAAGGAGCGAAACTAGGAGGAAAAGAGCATAAGATCGCTGCTTACGCGGACGACATCTTGATGTACGTATCCAACCCAAGAGTGTCACTCCCAAACATACTGAAAGAAATTAAAAAATACGGAGAACTGTCAAACTTCAAAATTAATCCAATAAAAACGGAAATATTAAACATAGGTCTAGAGAAAAAGGAAGTTCAGTTTTTACAAAAAGAATTCCCATTCACTTGGGTAAAAGAACTAAATTACCTTGGAATTAAAATAACTCCTAGATTCGAAAAAATTTATCAGGCAAACTTTATTCCACTGATCAATGAGGTCAAAGAAGAAATGAAAAAGTTAAGAATACAGCCACTTTCATGGATTGGAAGAATAAATATGTTTAAGATGACGATATTACCTAAAATAAACTACAGATTACAGATGTTACCAGTAAAAATCCCGCAGAGCTTTTTTAAAATAATTAAAACAATCCTGCTAAAATACATATGGCTTAATAAAAAACCAAGAATTAATTACACGCTGATCACAAGGAAAAAGGAGCATGGAGGTCTTGCCGCTCCAGATATAAGTAGGTACTATAAAGCCATAGTTTTAACACGAATGTTAGCGTGGACAAATGAGAAAAATGAAAAAAAAAATGGGTGGAAATGGAAAACACAATAAGCGGAGCCACACTACATAAGAATATTTGGATTCCACGGAAATATAGAATATTGGACACCGACACGCACGAAATAACAAAAAATGTATTTAAAATTTGGGACACCATCCACTTAAAGAATGAATGGAAATATAATTCACCACTATTAGCACTCACAGGATCGAATCTCTTCACCCCTGGGAGGGAAATATTTGAAATCCAAGGAATAGGTAACCCACAACTGAAAGATATCACTAGAAATGGTAAAATAAGAACACGAGTAGAAATAGAGGAAAGGAATGGATGGAAGATGAATGAATGGAAGTATACTCAACTAAGGCACCTAGTAAGCACAATACCACACCCACTGAGAGATGAAACAAAATTAACTGCACTGGAAAAGCTATGTAGCAATGAAACACCATTAAAAAACGGAACATCAAAAATTTATAGTATACTGACAGATTTGGAAGCACAAGAAAGACCAGAATATATAAATCAATGGGAAAAAGAAATGAATTTAAAAATAGATAACCAAAAAGTGGAAAAAATGATAGAAATGGGATATAATAAGGCTTGGGACATGAAGACCATAGAAATGAATTATAAACTAGTATCAAGATGGTATATGACCCCAGTAAGAATACACAGATTCCATCAAGATAGAACCTCCTTGTGTTGGAGAAAATGTGGCCAAATAGCAACGATCACACACATATGGTGGGAATGCCCAATAATAATGGAGTACTGGAAGGAAGTGTTAAATAACATAAAAGAAATAACTGGAGAAGAAATAGAACAAAATATTTGGACTTGCCTCTTCCATATCTACAATAAACCTAAGAAACAATATAGAAAATCAATAATACCTAACCTCCTGAATGCGGCCAAGGCCTTAATTCCCAAGAATTGGCTAAAAAGTGGAAAACCAGACATTAGAAACTGGCTAAAGGAAATAGATTATCACTACAAAATGGAAGGAGGAGAGAAAGGGGATAATAGTAGATGGGAAAGTTGGAAAAACTACAAAGTCTTGGATATTTATTTAGATAGGATAAAAGAAAGAATAGGTGCAGAGCCAAGTGGATAAATAAACAACATAAAGGAACGGACCAGACACAGGGGAGGGGGGGGGGCGAGGGGGAGGGGGGGCGGAGGGAAATAAGAGGGACTGAGAGAGATTAAGATAATAATAGGGTTTATAATTATAGAAGGCGTTTTGTCGTCGGTTTTTAAAATTATTTAAGAATATCCTAGAAGGGAAAAATAATAAAGATGTGACGGAAACAATCCACAATGATGTGAAAAAGGAGAAGAGATAAAGTTTGACACATAAAGTTGAAATAATGTCTCTCGGAAAACTTTCGCTGAAGTGGATAAAAAAAAAAAAAAAAAAGTGACTACATGAGGTGAATATAGGGCCAGGAGAGCATGCTGGGGAGGTTAGTGAAGGCAAATATGTATGAAGGACAAAAAAAATTAACTAAAAAGCCAGCACGCATGAGGACAAAGGGAACATTCACAGCATATTACAATCATGGTAATTAGGGAATGAGTAATGAAATACAATATATTAACAAACATTAAATACAATAAAATGTGATGTTAAAGGATAAAAATCTTACCTTCATATACTCCTTCTGCAGGACCTGTATGATGGCAGAACAGGTTTCTGGGATAATGATCTCCAGAGCCTGGGGGGAGATGCCTGTGGAGAACTTGAGGTCCTGCAGGCTTCTCCCCATCGCCAAGTACCGCAGGGTGGTGACGAGCCTCTGCTCCGGAGTGATGGCTTGCCTCATGCAGGTATCCTGCCTGCTGATATAGGGGGTCAGCAAAACCATCAAACGGTGAAATACCGGGTACGTCATATGGAGAAAGTTCCTGAAATCGTCACGGATCTCACGGAGCAAAGGCATGTGACAGAACTGGTCACGCTGGAGCAACCAATTCTTGGTCCATGAACTCCTCCCCACCCTGTTCATGGACTGGGCTTGTGTCAAAGTAAGGACCCCAACACCAAGCCCCCGCACAGCACAAACTCTACGATGAGTACGTATACGCAACATGGCTAGAAAACGGTCGGCTGCTCAGAACGAAGTAACAGAATGCACTGAAGAACAGCAAGGCCTGTGAAGAGCGACCTGAAAATCAGTAATGAATGAACAAGAACACAATGACAAGTCAATGGGAATTCGCTGCACGCACTGAAGACCAGATACAAACCCACAAGCACAAACTGAACAGCAGAAATACGATCTGAAAACCACGAGTCTGAAAAAGCACGAATCGTCTCTCACCAAACTTTTACTTACACAAGATTAGCAAAAGGAGCCCAAAGGGTGCCACGCTTAGTACTGAACTGCCCTTTTATAGTCTCATCGTACGTGGTGTACGTGACCACGTTCTTGGCGTTTGGAAATTCCGACAACTTTGTGCGACCGTGTGTATGCAAAACAAGTTTGAGCCAACATCCGTCGGAAAAAATCCATGGATTTTGTTGTCGGAATGTCCGATCAATGTCCGACCGTGTGTACGGGGCATAAGTGTTAATATGGGAAAAACATTTCTCCTTTCCACTGATGCTTTATCACCAATCCTTGTTTCACTAAAAACCCCAAATTTTCAAAAAACATTTGTCATTGGGACAGAAAGTGATGTGAAATCTTCTGAATAGGAGCACAGACAGCAAAACAAATGTCACGGGGTGATAACCCTTCCCTATGTTTTCCAAAAATCTTAAAATAGATTTTTTGGCTGGAGCTAAACACGTTAAAAATGTACCAGTTCAAAATTACAGCCAGATTCTACTTAACAACAAACCTACAGTCCCTGTCTTGTTTGCACCGAATGTATACTGCTGTTCAGAGTATATAGGGCCTGGTGGCCCCACGCCTTTCCTTTTTTAATTTGGGTGCGGGGTTCCCCCTTAATATCCATACAAGACCCAAAGGGCCTGGTAATGGACTGGGGGTTACCCATGCCATTTGTCTCACTGATTTTCATTCATATTGCCAGGACCCAAGCAGTTTTAAATGACTCTAAAATGTTGAAGGGGACACTCATAAGAGTACAGACAAAAGGGCTGCGCACCCCAAGTAGTAAATTAAAAAGACGGAATCCCCCTAACAGGGCTTTAAAGCAGCCAGTAGTGTGATGTTACACAGTACAAAACGGGTAGGTAAAAAATTATTTTATTGGTACAAAAAGTATATAAATACTGACATCAAAAAGTCAGGACATGAACTGGAATACAAAAATGGTAAAAAACAATACCAATGACAAAGGGCAGTGCACAATAGGTTACACCATAAGCAGCAATGATACAATAGCACAAAGGTCTTAAGTGTAGAATGCTGACGCGTTTCGACCCCAGTGGGTCTTCTTCAGAAGCTAGATATATAACAACTGTAAGGATGTAAACGTGTGTCAAAAATCTTTCAAAAAAGAGAGAAGGAATACATGAACAAATCCATATATTACATCATTACCAGTCACGATGTACTCAATGGTTGTAGGTGGCCATGATATGGAGGAATTGCTCTCTTGTGTATCCTCGATCTCCCAGCGGGTAGGCCAATCCTAAGAGGAGCAAGTATCGCACACACATGCCTTACAAGGAATCACACATTAGATATCCCCAAGGGTTGCGGGAGAAGAGGGACATGCACTGCACCTGCGATAGAATAACAATTGTACTAAGTAATAAGCTCAAAAGGGAATTCCTAGGGGCAAAAAGAAAGGTATCATATTTATGTTATTATTGGGCAATTAGCTAGGGGTGTTGGCAGAAGTGGGATGAGAGTGGGTCCATGTAGAGAAGCCTAGGGGAAAGACATGAAAAGGTGAGGTGAGGAAAAAATGGGGAGGAATGGTACGCGAAGGAAAGAGGAGGATAGGATGGAATGGGGAAGGGAAAGGAAAGGAAAGAGGGGGGGAAGGGGGGGAGGGAATGGGAAAAATAGAAAGGAAAGACAGGGAAGGTGAAAAGGGGGAGGGGGAGGAAGGTGGGGGATCATGAGTGACAGGGGAAAAAGAAGAAAAGAAAAAGAAGAAAAAGAAAAACGCACAACAAAGATGACAAGGACAAATGACATGGACAACAAAAAAGTATGGACCGACTCCCATTATAAACGTCAAAATCCTAGAGGGTAATGACGATAAGGTGTAAGTGCATAAACTTCAAACGGTGTAAGAGAGGCCCAACAAGGGGTCAGGAGGAGCAGAGGTGAGGAGCAAAAGTGAACAGGTGATATCGTGAAAAAAAACAAAACAAAACAAAACAAATCCATGAAAACCGTAAAGAGGTGAAGTGTGAGTGACATGTGGTGAAT
The DNA here is from genome assembly GCF_042186555.1 of Aquarana catesbeiana. Classification (NCBI taxonomy): domain Eukaryota; kingdom Metazoa; phylum Chordata; class Amphibia; order Anura; family Ranidae; genus Aquarana; species Aquarana catesbeiana. The sequence continues at coordinate 189,372,368 of NC_133329.1, read as the reverse complement.
AAGGGAGCATTACCTTAGATGTGAAACCAATCGATTGAATCAAAGGGCAAAGTAATCAAGATAAAATTCTGTAATATCACAAGTGTAAGAAAGTCAAAATGGTTGTTGAAATTAAAAGGAGGTGACACAGGCATGATGTGGACTACACATCAAGAGGACAGTGAGAAAATACATGAGTTCTTACCAGTCAGTCCATATTGCGGCAACACAGGAGCGTCCGGTGGGACCAGGCAGTACCACTGAACCTCCCATACCGCCAAAGTAATTTATAGGGGAACTAATTTACCCAAAGGTATCACAGGTGCAGGCATGCCTCCCCCTTCATCCATTCCCCCATAGGGGGAGAGCGACGCAATGGCGGCGCTCAGTGTGTGACCCCCGGCGTTCTGGAGGAGAATTCCTCCCGGGTCCACCGTCACTTCCGCCGCAAATGCGCAGGCGCCGTGACGTGTCGCGCGTGCATGAGCAATTTCACGGCATCCGGAAGAGATCCGGAATGCCGCTGGCGGGGAAAAGGGATAGCGACCAGCCCAGTGCTTCCACCTGGTGGTCGAAACGTGTCAGCATTCTACACTTTAGACCTTTGTGCTATTGTATCATTGCTGCTTATGGTGTAACCTATTGTGCACTGCACTTTGTCATTGGTATTGTTTTTTACCATTTTTGTATTCCAGTTCATGTCCTGACTTTTTGATGTCAGTATTTATATACTTTATTGTACCAATAAAATTATTTTTTACCTACCCGTTTTGTACTGTGTAACATCACACTACTGGCTGTTTTAAAGCCCCGTTAGGGGGATTCCCGTCTTTTTAATTTAAATGACTCTTATTCCTTTAAAAATGTCATTTTGTGCAGGGACTGTTCTAAGCACGGGAAACACGCGCCATTTTACAGGCATACTATAGGGGGGCTCTCACCAAACCCCCTATAGAATTCAAAACAATAGAAAAGGGGGACAACCATCTATACAATACCCGCCACCCTCCCTGCGTCCATATGGACCTAATCATGATAATAGGGGAGCGCGTAATCAAGGTATACCCTATTATGGCTCTAACCATAATCAGGGACGCGCCCCCCCATTATCAAGATACATTCCATTATGGTCCAAAACACTATCAGGGGCGTGCCCCCCCAGACCGGGTGCAAAACTACCAAAAGGGTGGAGGAACTAATGGTTTCCCACCACCCCGAGATTTATGCCCAAGTAATTATAATAACTCTGGATATAACCATCCTTATATGCCGAGTGCTATTCAACAAAATTCATCTGGAACTCCAACTACAGACAATTGTTTTGGTGGCATCATGCAAAATAGATTTTTTCCTCTACGTGATTTGGAAGGTCCCATAGCGGAGTTTGAAGGTAGAGATGCTACCCCATATCCATCTGGAGTCATGGAGGTCTCTGTAATGCCCCAATACCCTGTCAATGATAGGGGGGTTGCACATGGTGGCCCAGGGTCGTTTGGCCAGGACCCCGAACAATGGGGTTTTCACAGGCCCAGCCAGGGTACCAAGCGAGCTGCGGACCAAGGAGAGGAACCAGAGGGGGGAGACGAGTACGAATTAAAAAGAAAAAGGCTTTAGCTGGGACAGGTATTTTTAACTTAAGTACGGTCACCCTGAATGAACAAGAAAAACAAGTACTTGATAAGGGCTTAAAATTTGCACCCCCCCGTAGGCTTAATAAATTTGAAACCTACATGGACATTCACAGGTTTATTCATAAATTAAATTTTAAGAGATATATGCTCTCCAACCCAATTGTTGATAAGAGAGAGGTGTTTAATAATTACCATCATTCAGGTCTTGCTAATGCCTTCCTGTTCAACCCCCCTGGGGCGGTAGCCCCTTCTATTAGGGTATTTAGAGATGTTCTACTTAGGGACCTCGACAAGATGCCCATCAAACGGACAAAAAGTAGTTGAGAATTCCAGACAGGCCTTGATTCATTATGCAATAACAAAGAGCTGGTCATCAGACTCGCTGATAAAGGAGGGGGGGATCGTGATTCTGAATAGAGGAGACTACTTGTCAGAAATGTACAAGATTTTGAGTGATAAAGACACATATACCCCTCTCAATTCTGACCCTAAGATTTCATATCAAAAGAAACTAGTTGAGATTATAGAAAAAGGGTTTTCAGTAAGAAAGAAAAAGCCTATCTTATCCCTAAAGCACCCCGGACCCCGGTTATTTATTATCTGCCCAAAATCCACAAACATCCTATCTGCCCCCCTGGACGTCCTATTGTTAGTGGGATTGATTCCCTCACATCCCGTGTGGGCAGGTACATAGATTTCTTTCTACAACCTCTAGTGGCTAAAATGCCCTCTCTCATTAAAGATCCCAAATATGTCATTAATCTATTATCTAACTATATCCCAACCAATACCATGTGGATGGTCACGGCAGATGTAACATCACTTTACACGGTAATACCTCTTGACCTAGGTCTCTTTGCCATGGAATATTACCTTAGGCGGGACTCTGAGCTTTTTGACGAACAAATCCACTTTATTATGGAACTCCTTAGGTATGCGGCATCCCATAATTACTTTTGGTTTGACAAGAAATTTAAATTAAGATCGGGGGGTAGCTATGGGGGCTAAATATGCCCCCAGTCTCGCCAATCTCTTCATGGCCCTCTGGGAGGAGGATGTTGTCCATGTTTGCCAGAGACCCCAACTCAAGTTGTGGGCTAGGTACATCAATGACATCCTCCTCCTATGGGATGGAACTTGCAAAGAATTGGATTTGTTTATGGAGGACCTCAATAGGAACACTAGAGGTATTCACCTCAGTTTTGAGGCAAGTCAGTCCAGTATCAATTTCTTGGACCTCAATATAACCATTCAACACAATCTTTTTGTTACCTCCACGTTTTCCAAAAGCACGGATCGGAACTCCTATATTCCTATAGATAGTTGCCACCATAAATCCTGGCTCCGATCCATACCAAAGAGCCAATTTTTACGCCTTAAACTTAACTGCACTGACGCCGACCAATTTTTAGAGCAAGCCGATGTCCTTATGAAGAGATTTTTAGAGAAGGGCTACTCTATGGAATCTTTAAATGTCACTTTGAACGAAATTAATACCTTGGATAGGAGGGACCTCCTTACTGAGAGACTGCCTTGTGAGAAGTATTTGTCCCTTGCTTCATTTATCACTACCTATTCGGTTCATCATAACAACATTAAAAATTTGATGAGGAAGCACTGGCACATTTTGGGCAACGATCCTATATTAGGATCAGTTTTACCAGATAGGCCACAGATTGTTTTTAGGGCTGCACCGTCACTAAAGAATAAATTGGCCCCAAATGTTTTAGATCCCCCTACCAATAAAAAAGGCTTTTTTGATAACCTTACAGGTTTCTATAAATGCGGACGGTGTCGAGTGTGCTCCATCAATGGGTGCACACAAAGAAGGACCCACAGGTTTATTTCCCATAGTACGCATACTGAACATGAGATTGAACCTTTCATCACATGTTCGACGGAGGGGGTCGTCTACCTGCTCCAATGCCCTTGTGGGCTACAATATGTGGGCAGGACTAGACGACCCCTCTCCGCCCGATTAAATGAACATATCACCAACATCAAGAACGGTTTTCCCAAACATTCCATTTCCAAACATTATTTGACGGCACACAACAAAGACCCCTCTAAAACAATTTTTTGGGGGATTGACAAATATCGTCCCCAATGGAGAGGGAGTTCCCTTGTTAGGAGCATTTCCAGACTTGAAATGCTATAGGTTCATAAAATTAAATGTTATACCCCATATGGTCTTAATGTCGATATAGACATTAATGAATTTATAGATAACTCTTGAGGCATTTGATTTGATGGGAATGTTATACAATTTTCTTATATTGGTGGGTTATTGTGCCTAATGTTATGGCGTAATCTGGGGATGGCATGGGCCCTTTGTGGATCAACGAAGGTCATTTCCTACCTGACCAACATTCAAATTGAACAATTATTCTTTGTTCCCCTTATGGGCATTACTTTTGTATTTGTTCATGCAGCGCTCGTGTGATGCAATTTTTTTTATTTCTTTCACGTGACTGCTGCTGTCCACTAATTATACCCATTTAATTAATTGATCAATTAATTTTTAATATTAATTTAATTTATGGATTAATTAATTTAGATATGCTTGATTATTCTGTGGTGCACCTAATAGGGGTGTTTTATATCTAATATCTTAATATGTACAATTTATTTTTTTGCTTTTTCTGCCCAACCATCCAGTATAATAGCTCGTAGCCTAAGTAACTGATGGTGGTGGGAAGCGTTTTAAACCTTTAGGCCTTTTTGTATTTTTCTTATAAAAGGCTATGATGTTGTTACAGACACCCGGGATTATTTATCTCCCTATCTTCTTATTTTTATACTTTTATATCCGCTAGTGTTTGTAACAGTTTTTTTGCCAAAGTCCAATAGGGCGAATTTGGTCTTTTGCCAGTCTTCCGGGTGAGGTGGTAGAAGATTTCCGGTTATGATCCAAATCAAGGCCTGGTTCATCCATATGTATATAATGCGCGATACATCGGTGCGTCGCCCGTGCCCCAGACTACGTCATTATATGACGAAACACGCGTCGGGAGGAGCTGACGTGCTGACGTCATCGCGTGTGCAGTCCAAGTGGATGGGCGTTCGTATTAGGCGGCCAGCTGCCATGTGTTAAATATTATAATAAACTGACGCGCTAATGAACTATTTTAGTGTCTTGTGTAATATTATATTTTTAGAAGCATATATAAAAAAAGTAGTGATGTGATCTTAGAAAGTTTAAAATTTTATCCTAAAAAACATGATAATCCTTAGTGCAAATGATGAGATATATAAATATTTAAGGTGAAATAATTGCTTGGATAGTGTGTGTTGATTAATACACTTCTACCTTAATGGGGTTTATTGAAGATAATATATATGTGTATAAAGCTGCACCTCTGTTAAAGTGTTTCTGATATCACTCGAAAAGTTAGAAATTATATATGTGAGATGTGCGCTAAAAATACTTTTACACGATATGGTGATAAAAATAAATAATAAATTCCATAAAATATTATTAAATTCCATAAAAAGTAGAACATATTATATATAAATAAATGCCACCGGTGATTGCACTTATTAAAACCACTTGTGTTACGCCTAAAACAATCAACTCATGCTCATCAGCTTTAGGTGTTCCAATACCACTCAAAACAGTGAAAATTATATAAAGTGAAATGGTGCACTGATAGTTTTTCAAAATATAGTGATAAAATTACAAGTATAAATAAATATGTGATCAGAATGCGTAATTAAAATATATTGCACAGGTAGTTTAAATTATTAGAGAATGCCTATGTTGTTCCTAAAAATTAATATGTAGTTGTAGATGTCTTTTATTGCCTATATATAATAGTCCTCAGTGAGTGTATATAGACAGCTGGTGTTCACTAGTAGATTGCCCTTCTCCCTAATTTGATGGGGGGTCGGCTTACATTCCAAATTCGTCCACAATGCCCCGCTGGGTGTTGGGAATCCACTGGCATTAGGGCTCCACTGATTTAATGTTCGTTCATGCAAACAAAATATATAAAACTTTCATTGTGCAGTGAACTATTAAGGCCTCCTGGTAACACAAAACAAGATGCACTCACTGTGTAAGAAACGAATCTTGAGCGCATAAAGCAGTCAGCTGCCCACCGCGATCACCTCTCGCTCCAATATTTTTATTAATAGATGCTAAATGCCTGCTCAAAAGACTTTTAAAACTTTTTAATTTTTAAACATTTTTGGCAATACTTTTCCTGTGGGTCAAAGGAGTACAATAATGCTCCTGTAACCCAAAGTCAACTTATAGAGGCCTATTGCCTGCTATCAGAAGATGGAGAAGAGCAAATGGAGCCTTGGGAAGCATTCCAACAATATTGTTTGGATCCACCCCACTGCTTGACAGCTGGCTCCGCCTCTCAGCATGTGGCTGAGATCCAGAGGCAGCTGTTCCTACCTCCTTCCCAGACCGCTGATCCAGTGGGCACTGTTACTGACCAAGAGCTGAGCAATCAGCAGTCAAATGATCACTCAGTTCTTGATCTTAAAGCTGATGTGAGACAGCTGCAGCCTGCAGCATCACACAGATGCTGCAGCATGGAGGTGTGCATGTATGATTATCATTTCAAAATTCCATACATTCCATTTAACCTCTTGCCAATATACTTTGACAGAATGTCTTGGCTGGGCAAAACAATGTATGGGTATGTTGTTCCCTTTAAAAGCCGTCCGAGGTGCGCGCGCCCGCAGCACGGCGGGGGACCCGATGCGCGTGGCCGGCCACCTTCCATGTACGATTGCAGGCACAAGATCCAGCATGGGGATTCATGGGATTTCCTACAACGATGTGTCTCCTCCACCAGTCAGCCCTATCCTTATACAGCTTGAACACATCCAGGGAACACATTTAACCCCTTGATCGCCCCCTAGTGTTAACCCCTTCCCTACCAGTGACATTTACACAGTAATTGGTGCATTTTTATAGCTCTGATTGCTGTATAAATGTGAATGGTCCCAAAAATGTGTCAAAAGTGTCCGATCTGTCCGCCGCAATGTCGCAGTACCGCTAAAAATCGCAGATCAAAGCCATTATTAGCAAATAAATATAAAAAATAATAAAAATGCCATAAATCTTTCCCATAGTTTCTAGACGCTATAAATTTTTGCGTAAACCAATCAATATAAGCTTAGTGTGATTTTTTTTTTTTTTTTTACAAAAAATATGTAGAAGAACATATGTTGGCCTAAACTGATGAAGAAATTTGTTTTTTAAAAACATTTTTGGGGATATTTATTATAGCAAAAAGTAAAAATTTTTTCAAAATTCTCGCTCTTTTTTTGTTTATAGCGCAAAAAATAAAAACCACAGAGGTGATCAAATACCACCAAAACAAAGCTCTTTTTGTGGGAAAAAAGGCGCAAATTTCATTTGGGTACAGCTTTGCATGACTGTGCAATTGTCCATTAAAGTGATGCAGTTCCAAATTGTAAAAAGTGCTATGGTCAGGAAGGGGGTAAAATCTTCCAGGGCTGAAGTGGATACATAGTTACATAGTAGGTGAGGTTGAAAAAAGACACATGTCCATCAAGTCCAACCTATGTGTGTGATTATATTTCATTATTACATTGTATATCCCTGTATGTTGTGGTCGTTCAGGTGCTTATCTAATATTCTTTTGAAACTATCGATGCTCCCCGCTGATACCACCGCCTGTGGAAGGAAATTCCACATCCTTGCCGCTCTTATGCCCCGTACACATGATCGGACCTTGATCGGACATTCCGACAACAAAATCCATGGATTTTTTCTGACGGTTGTTGGCTCAAACTTGTTTTGCGTACACACGGTCGCACAAAGTTGTCGGAATTTCCAATCGCCAAGAACGCAGTGACGTACACCACGTACGACGAGACTAGAAAAGGCCATTTCAGAACCAAGCGCGGCACCCTTTGGGCTCCTTTTGCTAATCTCGTGTTAGTAAAAGTTTGGTGAGAGACGATTCGCGCTTTTTCAGACTCGTGGTTTTCAGATCGTTTTCTGCTGTTCAGTTTGTGCTTGTGGGTTTGTATCTGCTCTTCGGTGCATGCAGCAAGCTACGTGTGACTTTGTCATTGTGTTCTAGTTCGTTCGTTGCTGTTTTTCAGGTCGCTCTTCACAGGCCTTGCTGTTCTTCAGTGCGTTCTGTTACTTCGTTCTGAGCAGCCGACCGTTTTCTAGCCATGTTGCGTATACATACTCCTCGTAGAGTTCATGCTGTGCGGGGGCTTGGTGTTGGGGTCCTTACCTTGACACAAGTCCAGTCCATGAACAGGGTGGGGAGGAGTTTATTGACCAAGAATTGGTTGCTCCAGCGTGTCCAGTTCTGTCACATGCCTTTGCTCCGTGAGATCCGTGAGAATAATCCTGATGATTTCAGGAACTTTCTCCGGATGACGGACCCCGTGTTTCACCGTTTGTTGGCTTTGCTGACCCCTTATATTAGCAGGCAGGATACCTGCATGAGGCAAGCCATCACTCCGGAGCAGAGGCTCGTCGGCACCCTGCGGTACTTGGCGACGGGGAGAAGCCTGCAGGACTTGAAGTTCTCGACAGGCATCTCCCCCAGGTTCTGGGTATCATTATCCCAGAGACCTGTTCTGCCATCATCCAGGTCCTCCAGAAGGAGTATATTAAGGTAAGATTTTTATCCTTTAATATCACATTTTATTGTATATAATGTTTGATAATATATTGTATTTCTTTCCTCATTCCCTAATTACCATGATTGTAATATGCTGTGAATGTCCCCTTTGTCCTCATGCATGCTGGATTTTTATGTAACTTTTTTTCTCCTTCATACATATTTTCCTTCACTTACCTCCCCAGCATGGTCTCCTGGCCCTATATTCACCTCATGTAGTCACTTAACAATGTATTTTGTCAGCTCCATCGTAGTGCTTTACCCTAAATACCCCCTAAAATGTTTTGAAATGTGATTGGTGCTTAAAATTCATGCAGAGTTCCAGAGGCTTTTTTTTGGGGTCCCCAAATCATTTTTAACCCTCCCTCCCCCCAACTGCTAAGTCAGCTGATACCAATTCTCTATCTATCCTCAATCATCTATCTGCTGACTTAGCCAAACCCATACACACTATACCCATCTCTTTAGTGGTCAGATTTATGGATGAATTCCCCAAAGCATGTAGTGCAAGGGCCTGCCTGTATACTTTCAAATGGTACTGTTTAAAGTTTTTATATCCTATTATTATCTTGCTAGGTAATAGCAGAATGTCCAAATGTGCTAAAATGTGTACAATGTGTATTTATATCTTTGTCTTATGACACTTCTTACCTCTCAATGAAGTGGAGAGGGTTACCTGTCCAAGAGCTCCCCCCTATAATGTTAGAAATGGCCCATGAGAGGGGGGGGGGGGAATCTGATAGGTGTACCTTATACTTTGGTCTTTAAAAACTCCCTCAAATAAATGTTATCTTGATGTTGGCCAAGAATGTTTTTGTCTAATCTGCTTTCCCTATTTATGTGCAAAATGAATAATTGTTTTTTTGTTTTGACTCCACAGTTTCCTTCCACGCCACAGGAATGGCAGACTGTGGCCTCCCACTTTGCCCAGTGGTGGGACTTTCCTAACTGCGGAGGGGCAATTGATGGGAAACACGTCCACATTGTCCCACCACCCAACTCGGGGTCATACTATTATAATTATAAGGGGTTCAATAGTATTGTGATGTTGGCAGTGGTGTCGGCTACTTATGAGTTCCTGTATGTGGACGTGGGGAAGTATGGCCGGATGTCCGATGGTGGAGTCTTCGCCCAGACGGAGTTCTACAGGCATCTCCAGAATGGCAGCTTGGACTTGCCACCTCCAGAAGACAATGTGGAAGGACTCCCATTCATCTTCGTTGCGGATGAAACATTTGTGCTGGGGGACCATCTTATGCGGCCATTCCCGATGAGGACCCTCACCCCGGACCAGAGGGTTTTTAATTACCGGCTGGCCAGAGCCAGAAGAGTGGTGGAGAACACATTTTGAATTATGGCCAGCCAGTTCTGCCTATTTCTTACACCCATACACTTGGCGGAGTACAAACTGAATCATATTATCCTGGCGTGCTGTGTTCTACACAACTTTTTACGGCAACATTCTGCCAACTATGCTGGCTCAGTTGGGCCTGAGGCTGCAATTCCAAATGAACCAACCCTGATGGCGCTTGAAAGTGGCCGTCCTGGCTTGCCCCCCCTGAGTGCCCGTGATGTTCAGCTAAGATACCTTGAATTCTTTGCGGGTAGGTGGGCTATCAATATGCCAGACAATGTCTAAAACCTTTTTCTAATAAAAAAAACTACTCAAATCTTTGGTGACATTTACTGCTTGTGTTTGTTTTAGCTGACCCTGACAGAAATGTGGTGAGTCCTGAAAATGGCGTGATTGTGTAACCTTACAAAGCACTGTTGGGTGTTATTTACTAAAGGCAAAGACACTTTGCACTTTGAAACTGCACTTGTAGTGCAAAGTGGATTTTACCTTAGGAAATAACACCCATTGTCACAGAAAACACCAATTAGAGCACCACAAAAGTGTTGGAGCTTTGAAACAATAATCCACACATTCTTGATTAACAATCTTTTTAATACCAGCACAATCACATGTGCATTTAGAAAAGGTTTTTAAAACAAACCAACATGTTTGTTGTATAACAATTGTTGGGGTCACATTAGAAAAAGTAGAAATGTCCGTTTAAGATAAAACAGGCATGTTTAAAACCAACAAGAAAGACACAAATCTTGAACTTACAAAGTTCACATTTGGTAGAACTTGAAGGCAATATCAGACATGAGTATTTACAAACTGTGTTTGATATTGCATTCAGATGGGGTGAAGTCACCCCAGGAAAAGCCAAATTTACGAATGTCAACATGTGTTAGCTGCCATCACGGGGGATTAAGGGACATGTTTTGGGGGTGCAACCCCTTCCTCACAGCTACTTGATTATTGAGGAAGGGGTTGCACCCCCAAAATGTGTCCATTGATCTCCCGTGATGGCAGATAGCACATGTTGACACACTGTGTGCATCTTCAAAATTTGGCTTTTCTCAAATTTGTCAAAAAATGTCTAAAATTTTTAGCACACAAAAAAACAAAGGGATTTTGAGGGGTTTTTAACTCTTCCTAAAACATCAATGATGTTCTTCATTTTTTGAATAACATCATTGATGTTTTTCTTGATGTTTTCCAAGTCCCTATTACACCCCATGATCTCCCCGATCAGGATCTGTGCACTTTCCGAGGTGAAAGGATCTGGTTCCACAACATCACGATCACCTAAAAAGATAGAAACCAAAAAACACCATGTATTATAAATATGCCAGCATCCATCTCTTACCTGAGCCTGTGGTCGCAGACACTCACCTGTTGTGGTGCCAATTTCCACCACGTCTTCCTCCTCCTGCTGTGCTTGTTCTGGGTGGATTTCCCCTTCTTCCAGAGGTGGGGGGTCTCTGGTCTCCTTGGATGAGGGGTGTCCTCCGAGTCTTTTCTCCCCTATGTAAAAAAAAATAGGTCTACTTAGCACACAGATATTTGATGACAGAACTATAAATATGAAACATTGCTTGGAAGTGGGGTACAATTGTCTGTTTTGGCAGAGTTTCAAGATGTTGCATTTTTCTTGTCCTTTGTCAAGCTTCAATACTTTACCTGTTTTGTACAAGCTTCACAGATGGAGACACCCCTATAGTATACACTGGAGCACCTGTGTGGGCCCCCTAATAAAAAGGGTGCTCTGGGGTCCCACACTAGTGCTCCAGCGTCCAGATGTGTAAACAGCTGCTGAGTGTCCTCTCCTTACACAGAATCTAGTTTGCATTTAATTCTAGTAACAAACCCATCTACACAACCAAATTAGTTTCACACAAGTAGGCCCTAAAAAATGTGGGCAAATGCATATGGCCAAAACAATGGTGTTTTGTAGGCCGAAAAAAAAAAGTTTGATACGATTGAATAATGTGCCCATGAACATGAAAGTTGACATTTTAAACTGGATAACAGTTAAGAAAAGCACATGGAGCAGCACGAACGTAATAAACATAAAAAGAATAGGAACACAGCACAACTACTTACTTTTTTGCAGCACTCTCTGGATCTTTCTGTACTGCTCATGCTCTCTTAATTTTAGGTCCAACCACCGCTTCCTGAGCTGATCTTTCGATCGACGTACTCCGAAATTCCGGTGCAGACTTTTGACCACTTTTGCCATGATCTTGGCCTTTCGGACTTTGGGGTTGGGATAAGGTCCATACTTCCCATCATAGTCAGCCTTCTTCAGGATGTCGACCATCTCCAACATCTCCCCAAAGGACATATTTGATGCCTTAAATCGTCTCCTTCTGGATCGGGACGTTTTTGCCTCCGGGCTTTCCTCCTCCTCCTCGTTGGTATAATTATAAGACGCCTGCTCTGACCCCACCATGTGCTCTTCCCCACTGCGACGAACAAGAAGGGGCGGGGAATAGACTATAAAGAACGTCAGGGGCAGGCGGAATTTTACGCATGTGCAGTGTCTATAAAGCGTAACACGCGTGCGTAGTACGTATGATCTGTGAGCGGAGGAAGGAGTAACGGAGGTGCCAATCGTGATTGCGGAGGTAAGATTTAACATTGGGCCTATACTGCTTCTAGATTGAGGACTGTATTTGCACAAGTTTAGAAGACTTTAGGCTGACATTAGGGTTTGTCTTGTGTTGTGTCTTGCAGTGAAAATGGATATCTTGAAAGATAAGGACTTTATGCCAATCTTCATTGATATGTTCAGGGAGCTGCCCTGTCTATGGGAGATAAACCACCCTGAATATAAGAACCAAACAAAGAGGAAGGCAGCACTGGATCAATTCCTGGAATTTGTGAAGACGGTGATCCCCACGGAAGACATCACCTATTTGAAGATCCTAATTGGTGGCCTGAGGAGTACATATCTAAGGGAGCACAAGAAGGTCCAGGATTTCCAGAGATCAGGAGCAGCAGATGACATTTATGTCCCCAGGCTGTGGTACTATGACAGGCTGCATTTTCTGGCAGGTCAGACTGAACCCAGGCCAGCACTCTCCAATCTTCCTTCCAGGATTCCTTCCCCCCCAGCTGAGGCTTCTGACGCCCAACCTGGGCCTTCCAGGCAGCAACATGTGGAGGAGCCCAGCTTGAGCCAGGTATAGCATTCCTCTAAATCTTCATGGTTGTCCAATCAATGATGTTAACTAGATGATAGTTTGGAGTACTAATTTATGATTGTGATTGATGAAGCAAAAACTAAAACCATGTCCCTTTTTCATACACAGGGAAGTCTCAGCCGGGAGATGGGTGGGCCAAGCAGGCTGCCTGATACCCAGGTTCCTCCCCTACACCTTCAAAGACAAACTAGCAGGAAGAGGAGTAACCTGGAGGAGGCTGCCATAGGTCTCTTTTGGAAGGCTACAGAGGCCGTGAGAACCCCCCACAGTGTGGAGGAGGACTTTGCCTTTGCCTGCAAAATGATGCAGATAGAGGAGGGCCAACGACTCCTGTGTGAGTTCCTAATTTTGGAAGCTCTCAATAAGGGGTTGAGGGGCCAAATAACATGTGCTACCCACATTTGTGACCTCACACATGGTCCTCCTCCTCCTCCAGGTCCTACTCCTCCTCCTGCCACATCTCCAACACCAGAGCCACAGCCGGGAAGGAAGCGTGGAAGGAAAACCAGAGAGTGATGGCCCTGGGTTCAGTCTGGTCTGGCAAAATATGCAACCTCTTGTAGTACCACAGCCTGGGGACACAGATGTCATCTTCTGCTTTCCAGATCTCTGGGACTTCTGGACCAGATTGCACTCCCTTACATATGGACTCCTCAGGCCACCAATTTTGCTGTAAAAGAATTGATGTGTGCCCTGGGGGTCAAAGGCTTCGCCAATTTCTGCTGTTTCTCCAACCTCCCTCTTTGTTTGGTTCTGAGCCCTTAATAAAGGAATTTTTGTTTCAATTATACTTGCCTATGTGTGTTTTCCTTCAAAAAGGACAGTTTGTTTGTGAGGAGGCAGGTACATTTCAAAAATACAGTGTGAAATTAACAAGAGACACCAACACCAAGCAATCTCCTTGAGATTAAATAATACAAGATATCAATGGTGTTGGGGTAACTTGACACACAAAACACACACACAAATATTATGGAGTAAAAGACAAAAAAAACAAAAATAAAAAAACAGCCTTGAAAAAAATATAAATCCAAAAAAAACCAAAAAACAGACTTGAAAAAAAAATTTTTTTTAAAATAACCAAAAAGAAATTTGGTCAGATGTGACAAATCAAAATATATTGAGGGAATCCCGAAAAATAATAAAGAAATTGTGAGAAGTCTGTGTGAATATGAGCAGCAAAACTACTTCATTCTTCTCACATTGTAAAGATGAAGAGAGTGCACTGTATTAAACTATTTAAAACATTGCAGCGTGACGAAAGTGCTGTATCCATTCCGAACGCTAATTTTACCAGACCGAGCTGTTCCGTCTCGGAATTTCTTCTGAGCATGCGTGGCACTTTGTGCCTCGGAACTGGCCACACGACCGGATTTTGTTGGCGGAAAATTTTATAGCCTGCTCTCAAACTTTGTGTGTCGGAAAATCCGATGGAAAAAGTCAGATGGAGCCCACACACAGTCGGAATGTCCGACAACATGCTCCAATCGCACATTTTCCATCGGAAAATCCGACCGTGTGTACGGGGCATTACAGTAAATAACCCTCTACATAGTTTAAGGTTAAACCTCTTTTTCTAATTTTAATGAGTGGCTACATGTCTTGTTAAACTCCCTTGGTTAATCTCTCAGATATTGCAGCCTGATGTGCAAACCTTTATTCTATTTCCATCGTTGGTGTCTAAAAAAAAAAGCACAAGCCTCCTTTTTTTTTAATTCTATCATATTCTCTAATTCCACACTTTAAATCATCCCCCAAGCATGTTATTTAAAGGAACTGGAAATTTCTTCTGTCGCCCTTTTAGCTGCTCCAAAATGGCCTCTCCCAGTTGAGCGATAACTTTATTTTCTTTGGGACATGGTCAGTGTCTACCCCCCATACCCATTCTTTGCCAATCCATTGATTTTTAGCTTAGCAAATAGCTATTATTGAAAAAGAATGTTTGGGGGCCATTGATTTCAAAGGGGTTTGCATTTCTGATCCTATCTTAGATAATGTTTGCTAAACATTCATTGAATTGAAACCGGATATGTGTAGGCAGGTGCAGTTAGCTGCTTTGCCACTAGATGGCTGTGTTTTAGGATAGTGTCTGCTCAAAGAAGGCAGTGTGGTGGGTGCTAGGCCCTTTAAGGTAGAGCCCTCCCGCAGTGAGGTCAGGGGTGAGTCAGTCCCCATACATAAGTCAGGTAGGAAGGACCACACACTTTTTTGGTGAATGGGAGCTAAACACCCAACATCTGTGAGAATATAGCCTGCACATGTAGGCCCTGGACAGGGCAGGAGGCTGGGTGGAGTGGACCTGTACATAGGAGGAGCCAGTTTTAGTCATTCTGTCCCTTATGGAGGTGGGGAATAGGGTGGATTGCAAAAGGCTTTTTAGGCCAGTCTGGAGATCCCTGTTTGGGGCTGCTTCCCTGTGACGGCCTGTATAATGTCAAGTGACTCCAGAATGTATATAAAAAAACAGAAATAATCAGCGCTTGGAATAATTAAGTGCAAAATTTAAGCAGCTAGCTCCAAAATTCTTGACACAAAATCCATCATAAAATAAAATCCAAAAGTGCAGCGCTAAAAAAATTGTATATTATAAAGTGGAATATATACAGCATACAGTCATATATCCAATATTAGCATACTGTGATAAAATCATGTTATTATGCATCTAACACAAACCAGTGCATGATTGTGAATTCATTCAAAAACTCATAAAATAATCCTGCGAACAATGCCAGAGCATGTACAAAGTCCTTAAAAGCAAGATACACTGTATTGTTGAACATTGCCTCTCCAAGACTTGCAAGATAATTCTGCAGAGACAGAGAAGAGAGAAACAGAAGCTCTTTAACAGACATCTATGAAACTCTTCTTTTTTTGCTCTCCTTCCTTGTATACAGTAATCTGGTTTCTCAAGCATTTATGGCTATTTAATATCTCTACTCTATCTCCACAGAATTCTCTTGCAAATCTTGGAGGAGGAACTGTGCACAATACAGTGTATATTGCCCAATATTATGATAGACAAGTATGTATGTCCTTGTGATTAGGGATGAGCTTCGTGTTCGAGTCGAACGCATGTTCGTCTCGAACATCGTGTGTTTGATGGGACACCGAATTACGAACATTTGCGCCAAATTTGAGTGGCGCGTCACAGCCCATAATTCACTGCGCGCTTCGCAGTGCATTGCTGGCTGATGATTGGCCAAGCATGCACTATGACCCGCATGCTTGGCCAATGACAGCACTGTGTGTACAGAGAGCCGTAATTGGCCAAAGCCAGGGAGGCTTTGGCTAATTATGGCTCAGGGGATTTTGTGTGTACTAAACCCCCTGAGCCATAATTGGCCAAAGCCTCCCTGGCTTTGGCCAATTATGGCTCTCTGTACACACTATATAAGGTCGCCTGCACGTCGGCCCTGTGTAGTGTGTTGCGGTGGAGAGAGATAGATAGACAGAGAGACAGTGTCATTTGATTTAAGTTAGATAGAGTAGGCAGGTTGAATCAGTTAGCTGCACTTGCAGTGTATTGCGTACATATATATATATGCATCCCGGGTGTTGTGTGTATATATATATATATATATATATATATATATATATATATATATATATATATATATATATATATATATATATATATATACATATATATATATATATATATATATATATATATATATACACTATATTCAGTTTAGCTAGATCCATTTCTGTTATTCTCTTCCTAATATACTGACAGGCAGGCAGGTGTTTTTCCATGATACTATTAATAGCACAGGCAGGCTCTTGAAGTATTTACAGTTAGTGTACTGTGTACCCTGCACAGTTGCACCTACAGTATAGCTACCTGAAGCCAGGTGCTTGTGTGCTTCTTCTGATACTATTAATAGCACAGGCAGGCTCTTGAAGTATTTAAAGTTAGTGTACTGTGTAACCCTGCACAGTTGCACCTACAGTATAGCTACCTGAAGCCAGGTGCTTGTGTGCTTCTTCTGATACTATTAATAGCACAGACAGGCTCTTGAAGTATTTCCAGTTAGTTTACTGTGCACCCTGCACAGTTGCACCTACAGTATAGCTACCTGAAGCCAGGTGCTTGTGTGCTTCTTCTGATACTATTAATAGCACAGACAGGCTCTTGATGTATTTCCAGTTAGTGTACTGTGTAACCCTGCACAGTTTCACCTATAGTATAGCTACCTGAAGACAAGTGCTTGTGTGCTTCTTATGATACTATTAACAGCACAGGCAGGCAGGCAGGCTCTTGAAGTATTTCCAGTTAGTGTACTGTGTAACCCTGCACAGTTGCACCTACAGTACAGCTACCTGAAGCCAGGTGCTTGTGTGCTTATTATGATACTATTAACAGCACAGGCAGGCTCTTGAAGTATTTCCAGTTAGTGTACTGTGTAACCCTGCACAGTTGCACCTACAGTATAGCTACCTGAAGCCAGGTGCTTGTGTGCTTCTTCGGATACTATTAACAGCACAGGCAGGCTCTGAGTCTAGAGGCAACAGTGCTGGTCGTGCACACGGTGCATCCTCATCAGCATGTGGCCGTAGGACACGCTTGGCCTTTTTTTTTCGGCAGCTGGCCGTGTTGAGCCGCAACATGCGGAAGACTTGGTCAAGTGGATGACCAAGCCGTCCTCATCCTCCTCATCCTCTCTCACCCAGGCTCAGGGTACTTTGTCTGGCAAAGCAGTTGCCAACGCGGCCTCTTCCCTCGGCTCAATGGCATCAGTCACTCCTTCCCTAGCCCCACCATGTCCTCCTGAGGAGTCCCCCGAACTGTTTGACCACAGTGTTGGGTACATGCTCCAGGAGGATGCGTTTTGAGGGCTCCGATGATGGTACTCAGCTAGAGGAAGGCAATAACGTGAGCCCAGACAGCGGGGGTGCCCAAGAAGCTTGTTTTTTTTCCCCACGCCAGTGGGAAATGATCAGGGATGCATGCACTGTCCTGTCACCATTTGAGGAGGCCATGAGGATGGTGAGCAGTGGCAGCGCATGCATCAGTGACAATGTCCCTCTTGTCCACCTGTTAGAGCACACGCTGCGTGGAATAATGGACAGGGCACTTGAGGCAGAACAGAGGCAGGAAGAGGAGGACTTCCTTAGCTCTCAAGGCCCCCTTTATCCAGACAGTGTTCCTGCGTGCCCGCCGATCACACAGGAAGAGGACGAGGAGGAGGAGGAGGAGGATTGTGTCAGCATGGAGGTGGAGCCTGGCACTCAGCATCAGCAGCAGTCTTTAAGGGATCATTTACAGTCCAAAGAAACCCATGGACTTGTACGTGGCTGGGAGGAGGTGGCTGCGGATCATGTAGTCCTTTAGTACCCAGGGGACTCCGGACCGAATGCCTCAGCAAACCTACGCTGCATGGCCTCCCTGATCCTGCAAAGCCTGCAAAAGGATCCTCGTATTCGTGGTATCAAGGAGAGGGATCGTTACTGGCTGGCAACCCTCCTTGATCCACGTTACAAGGGTAAGGTTGCGGATCTTATCTTGCCGTCGCAGAGGGAGCAGAGGATGAAACATCTTTGAGAGGCCTTGCAGAAAGGTCTGTGTAATGCGTTCCCAGAGACTGGGAGGTTACAAACTCCTGTTCCTGGACAACGTGTTGCTGAGGCTTTGGTCAGTCAAAGAAGGAACGGTGGAGAAGGTGGCCGGCTGACCAATGCTTTCAGACAATTTTTTAGTCCGCAGCCCCAAGGTATGATCGGTTCCAGCAACCATCACCAGCGTATTTTTTACATGGTGCAGGAATACCTAGGGGCAAGATCTGACTTGGATACCTTTCCCACCGAAAATCCTCTGGGTTACTGGGTCTTGAGGATGGATCACTGGCCAGAGCTTGCACGGTATGCAATTGAGCTACTGGCCTGTCCTGCGTCCAGCATTTTTTCAGAACGCACATTCAGTGCTGCTGGAGGCTTTGTAATCAATCACAGGGTGCGCCTGTCCACCGACTCGGTCGATCGGCTGACCTTCATAAAAATTAATCAGTCTTGGATCACCACCAGATACCAAGCACCTGATGCTGATGTAACCGAATAATTTTTTTTGAAATGTCAGATTCCTTCAAGACTCCCTATGCTGATGCTGAGTGACTATCCTGTTATGCTGAGTGACTATCCTCTTCCTTCTCAATGATCATGCTGATAGCTTGCAAGAATATTTTTGGTTCTGGGCACCGCCACCAGTGGCCCAATTTTTCAGCCCCTGTCTAACAGGGGCATGTAATTACAATTTTTGATGCAATATTTTGCAAGGAGGGCTCGTTCCTGCGCTACAACTAGAGTATCTGTGAGGAGTTGCAGTGTTGTGGCACCAGCACCAGTGCCTAAGGCCCAATTTTTCAGCCCCTGTTTAACAGGGGCGTGTAACTACACTTTTTGATGCAATATTTTGCAGGAGAGCTCATTCCTGCGTTCCAACTAGAGTATCTGTGAAGGGTTGCAGTGTTGTGGCACCAGTGCCTAAGGCCCAATTTTTCTGCCTCTGCTCAACAGGGACATGTAATTACAATTCTTGTTCTAATATTTCACAGCAGGGCCCGTTTCTGCGCCGACCAAGAGTAACTGTGAGGACTTACAGTGTTGTGGCACCAGCACCACCAACACCACCACCAAAGGCCCAATTTTTTTGCCCCTGTGCAACAGGTGCATGTAATTACAATTCTTGATCTAATATTTCACAGCAGGGCCCTTTGAGGGCTTACAGTGTTGTGGCAACACCTAAGGCCCCAATTTCTGCAGAGTATATAGGGCAGGCCCCTACTTTCAAACATCCAACTTACAAATGACTCCTACTTGCAAACGGAAGGAGACAACAGGAAGTGAGATGAAATCTACCCCTAGGAAGGGAAATTATCTCTGAGAAGAGTTAATATGGGAAAAGCGTTTCTCCTCTCCACTGATGCTTTATCACCAATCCTTGTTTCACTAAAAACCCCAAATTGTCAAAAAACATTTGTCATTGGGACAGAAAGTGAGGTGAAATCTTCTGAAGAGGTGCACAGACAGCAACAAATGTCACAGGGGTGATAACCCTTCCCTATGTTTTCCAAAAAGCTTAAAATAGATTTTTTAGCTGAAGCTACACTTTAAAAATGTACCAGTTCAAAATTACAAACAGATTCTACTTAACAACAAACCTACAGTCCCTGTCTTGTTTGCATCGGCATACTAAAGATACCCCCCAGGTACGATATTTAAAGGAATATTTCACTTTTTTTTTCACTTTAAGCATCATTAAAATCACTGCTGCCGAAAAAAAGGCCGTTTTTAAAACTTTTTTTTGCATTGATATATGTCCCCTGGGGAAGGACCCAGGTCCCCAAACCCTTTTTAGGACAATACCATGTAAATTAGCCTTTAAAATTAGCACTTTTGATTTCGAATGTTTGAGACTTCAATGGGGTTCTAACGTTTGTTTGAAGTTTTGGACCGTTCGCAAGTTCTGGTGCGAACCGAACCGGGGGGGGTGTTTGGCTCATCCCTACTTGTGATGTGACTGTAATGCCAGTTTTTGAACACCACCAGTAAAGTGCAGCAAACTATTTTCTTTGTGGACATTCCTTCCTGGGGATGTGATGGTCTATGGCCGGAAATGTTGTGTGGAGGCATATAGCAAGGAGCAGGACACAAGATGAAGGAGGGTTCAGCCTCAGCAGGGGGCAGGGCTGGAGTAGGGGTAGGGACTTGTGCTTTAGCGCCGAAACCAGCCAACCACAAAGTCCCTCTTACATATGGCTCACCACTCATAAATGCTGTGGCCTAAATAGGGACAGGAATTTTATGTGCCACTATAAATTAAATTAAAGTTCTGACAACTGACAAAAAGCCTGTATTCCCTCAGGCCTTTGATTAAAGCGGGGTTCCGCTTAAAAAAAAAAATAAAAGTCAGCAGCTACAAATACTGCAGCTGTTGACTTTTAATATCAGACACTTACCTGTCCCACGGTCCAGTGATGCAGGAGATCGAAGCCCCACTTGTCTTCCCCTCCGCTCTGCGATGCTGGCATTGTAACTGTGGGCGCCCGGCTGTGGCTTCACAGCCGGGCACCCACTGCGCATGCGCGAGCCCCGCCGCATGCCGTGACTGGCCGCACAATCATCTGGGACCCGTGACGTGTCCCAGATGATTGCCGAGAACGAGGGGGGGAGAGGTGATCCTCCTTCTGGCGCTGAGGGTGTGCCAGGAGGAAGTGGGAGCTGGAACCCTCTGAAAAGAGGGTATCCGCTTCCCCCCAAAAAAATGACATGCCAAATGTGGCATGTCAGGGGGTCACCTTCTCTTAAAGCGGAAGTTCCATTTTTGGGTGGAACTCCGCTTTAAAGCCTCATTTACATGGGCATCGGAGAGGGCGATTAAAATTGGTGGTTGAGCTGCAGTTTTACCACCCCCTGACCACTCAGCCTTGATTAGCATGGGCACCATTTTAGTTCACACCGCCCCAGTTGTGATGTGGAACAGCAAAGATGATTCTATTGTCCCTATTTGGTGGGCAGTACCAAAGCCAAAAACAATTTATTCAAGTGAATGGGGTTGTGCCACAACCAAGATGATGTAGCCTTTCAAGTGCAAAAATAGGGTCCAGGAAGATCCTGTCAAATGCCTCTGAAAACCAATCCACTGTAGATCGATTTTATTTTTATTTTTTTCAGAGGGATGGTTTCACTTTCACCAAGTAAAACTGAGACGGCTGAGAAGTTGGCCTGGACCTCTCATCTCCAAAACATTAGTCAGTTATTGCAATAGCATTCCTAAGGTTTGATTACTAGCAGTCCCGCAGTTCGAGTCAAACATACTTTCGACTCGACATTGGGTATTTGTTTTTTCGCAAAAGAATTTGAACATATGAGTTAGTTTGCGGAAAATTAGAGCGACGCGGAGTGCCCCATAGAGCGCAGTGCGAGATCGCAGTGCATTGACGGCTGATGATTTGCCAAAGCATGCACCTGACCTGCATGCTTTGGCTAATCACAGCACAATCTGCTGTGAGAGCCATGATTGGCCAAAGGCAGGGTGCTTTGGCCAATCATGGCTCAGGGGGCTAAGTCCATGCCCCACACGATATAAGGCTGCTTACACAGCGGCCGTATGTAGTGTGATAATGTGGAGATTGAGAGAACTTGAGCTAGATTAGGCAGGTTAGTTAGTGGCATATATATATATATAAAAAAAAATATGATAAATGAAAATATATATAGCTGCTACTATAAAAATGTAAACTGTATCAAAAAATATGTTAAAAAAACCAAAGTCTTTTAAACATTAGCAGCACTAAAGAAGTTCATATGTGAAATAAAATATAAATAAAAATGAAAAGTTCCACTTGTGCCTTAATTGTGTACATCAGGGTGTGGGGTGGTAGCTGATCCGTTTATAAAGAATGTTGAACACCAACTCTCTGCTGATCAAAATCCCAGATAAATCCTTCAACACATTGCTTTTATAGGAATCCCCTATAGGTAATTCACTTACCAGAAGGAGATGGGTTAACAGCATGCCTTTCACTGGTTTAATATCGACGGACTTAGTTCACTCAAATAGGACTGGATCCGTGAATGGATATTTGGATAGCTGTCAGCGCACTCTGCATACTTTCATCTAAATTAAACTCATAACGAGTGAAGAAATAGAAGTGCCCATAGCATAATCCTGTAAATTAAAATACTTTTATTTAAAAAACAAAGTGATCCCATATAGATGTACACTTACAATGTATTAAAATAATATAAGCATGTATCATAGATCGTTGAGACCCGATATACCTTATTACCGCTGAGAGCGGTATTCCCGGGTAAGGTATCACAGAAGATCAACTGCGTGGGTAGCTGTATGGTCATGCCCTGACGCGCGTTTCCTCAATGCTTTTGTCAGAGGGCGTGACCACACAGCACAGCTCCCAGCTTTTATACATGTATTAACGACCGGTAATTGACCCTTTCATGCTCGTATCTTTACTCATGAGACCACACGGCCATTCACCGTCCTTATGCCAATAACAAAGCAATAAGTGTCTATTATCATAAGTATTAAAAATTACCCGACTTTAAAATACACCTCCAATACCAATTTCCATCTACAACGGATGGATTGGTATTGAATCATGGTTACCCGGTGAGTGATAAAAAACCTAGGCTGATCGTAAGCGTGATTGATCGTTCAATGTGTGGAGCCAGCTGCTCTCAGTATGCAAATGAGTGCAATAATTGGAGCTATATTTGAGTTTATTGTAACTGAATACCCCCACTAGTATTCACTCAATATCAGGATAATATCAATCCAGTAAGTTTAATACCAAAATGAATATCCTTAAGCCGAAAATAAATTATTTTGCGAATAAATGCATTAATCATTTTAAACGAACTCCATACATTAGGCAATCACGTGATCGCATATAATTCAGTAAATGCAATCAACTATTAAAAGATTAAAGTTCATAAAAATACATGTTTAGTTATTCCAATATTGCACTTGCCCATATGATACTATTAATTACATTCTGTGCTCATTAATCAATTGATGGACCAATCATGTTTGTTTAAACAATAATAAAATATCATACATAATACCACTAAAGAACATAAAACCCAATTCTTTAGGCTATGTTTCCACTATTGCGTCCCCAAAGTCGCGCAATTTTGCTGTGATTTTACCGTGATTTTTTGCCGCGACTTGAAGCAATGCCTGTGTATTCTTTTTTTAAATCAAAAAGGTTTTTATTGCTCAAGAAACATAGAACATCACCATACATGTAAGGCATTGCATTTTGTAACTTCAATTTTACATCCATTAATCACATCTCACTGTACTCATGTAAATGTATATATACAGTTTGTAATAAACAAGATGGCATTATTTAACAAGTGTGTCCATTCAATTTCTAGTCAACTATTCAACAATCTCAACAACTCCACCTCTGCTCCAGGGTTACTATTTTTGTCTGTTCATGTGTGTCTCCAGGTAACTCTATATACTTCTAAGCAACCTCATCTGTACCAATTCTCCAGGACTTATACCCGGCGTATCAAGCCATGCATCCCATAATTTTTCAAATTTTCCAGGGTTCCCCTTATGCTGATATATATATTTCTCCATGACAAGAGTGTTACCCATCTGTTGAATCCATGTTTTAACCATCGGTGGTATGGCCGATTTCCAGCTCATAAGTATTGTTTTCCTTGCCTGAAACAATGCTCTGGCAAAGGCCATCCTTGTCATCTTCTCCGGGATTTTCCCCTCCAGTACCCCTAAAAGGCACTCTAGTGGATCAAGAGGGACATTAGTTTGAAAAACTCGGTTAAGTAGGGCCAAAACCCCTGTCCAATACCTATGGAGCTTGGGACATCGCCAGAGGAGATGTATCAAGTCACCCGGCACAGTTCTGCATCTGCCACACAATGAATCCTGCATTTTCCCCATCTTATGGAGTTTTACTTGAGTGCAATGCACTCTTAATAGGATATATAATTGGGAGACTTTTTGTGATACATTTAGCGAACAGGTGTTTACAGCCTGAAGGGCCTTTTCCCACTGTTCCCCTGTGATGGGACCCAAGTCTGCCTCCCATTGTGATGCTACCCTCATGGGATGCCCTTCCAGAAATGAAGAGAGAAGCATAAGGTAACATTGGGATATTATACCCTTTGTATCTGTTGCATTTTGCAACATATGAAAGATAGGGGTGGGCGACTGCACCCATTCCACTGCATCACCCTGCGCACGCACTGCATGTTTTAATTGTAGGTAGTAAAAAAGCATATTAGAAGGTAGTGCATATTTAGATTGTAAATCCGCAAAGGAAAGCAGTTTCCCATTGTGAAAAATATGTCTGAAGTGAGTAATTCCCAGGGAACGCCACCTGGGATTCTGTTGAAGCTTGGCCAGTTCCTCATAAGAATTGTTCCCCCAGATTGGGCTGTATGCTGTATACCCCGTGACATGTTGCAGTTGTTTAACCTTGTTCCACACTTTTTGGAGAAGTGTGTAAGTAGACATTTGTTTGTTAGGTCGCTGAAACTTCTGAGCTTCCAGACCCTCTGGTATCAACTCCGATCCTGCGCCAATCAGGAGAAGTTTAGCTGACAAGTCTGCAGGAGATGGAGCCATGGCTTCTATTAGGTGTTGTAATTGTGCAGCCAGGTAATATATCCAAGGGTTGGGGAGAGCAAGACCACCCCCCTCCTTTGGGTTTGATCCAGTTTGATCCTGGGGATTTGTGTGCCACAGTAGTGTCCTGAATAGAGAATTGATCACTTTAAATATTTTCAGTGGGATGACTACCGGTGTGTTGTGTAGTAGGTATAGGAGTTGGGGCATCAGAATCATCTTAATGAGATTCGTCTTCCCCGCCAAGGACATTATGAGTCTGTTCCATATATTTATTTTGTCTCTAAAGCGAGTCAGCAGGGGGTAAATGTTTAGCCTATAGTAATCAGTCAGTTTGGGGGATATGACATAGTGACATAGTTAGTAAGGTTGAATAAAGACACCAGTCCATCCAGTTCAACCTGAGTGAGTGTGGGTGTGTGTCTACAATTGTCCCTAACCCTGTACATCCCACACTCACATCAGTCCCTACCCTCAATCCAAAGTCCCCATTCATATACTAGGGCCATTTTTGGTCAGAAGCCAATTAACCTACCAGCATGTCTTTGGAGTGTGGGAGGAAACCGGAGTACCCGGAGGAAACCCACGCAGGCACAGGGAGAACATGCAAACTCCAGGCAGGTAGTATTGTGGTTGGGATTCGAACCAGCGACCCTTTTTTACTGCTAAGCGAGAGTGCTACCCACTACACCACTGTGCCGCCTTAAATGCCTAAGTATTTAAAGGAGGTCACTATGGGGACAGGACAAGGTAAATATGCATGTAGGTCAGGGGTCCCATCCAGAAACATCAATGCGGACTTGGACCAATTAATAGTAAGGCCGGAGTAGTAGTCAAAATTCGCAACGAGGGACATTGCATGAGCCAATGAGGCATCCACGTCCTCCAAAAAGAGGAGCATGTCATCTGCGTAGAGTATTATCTTCTCATGAAGCCATATCGAAATCCCTTAATTTGTTGACAGTCTGTGACCTGTGCGGCAAGCAGTTCAATAGCCAATGCAAATAGCAGGGGAGACAAGGGGCACCCCTGCCTAGTTCCCCTGCCCAATGCAAAGATATGTGACATCCTATCTGACATGCATATTGCGGGCCTGTGGGGAGGCGTACAGTAACCGTACCCATGTAATGAATCTAGGACCAAACCCGAATTTGGACAGTACAGCCAGAGGTATCGCCAGCTAACACTGTCGAATGCTTTATAAGCATCAAGAGACAACAGTGCTCTGCAACCTGCCATATCTGTCTGGGTCTGCATGTTCAAAAAAAGCCGTCTAAGGTTGGTCACGGTAGATTTCCTAGGCATAAAGTCTGCTTGGTCCGGGTGAATGACAGAGAGAATAACCTTATTGAACCTCATGGCTGGAACCTTGGCCAATATTTTCACATCACTTTGCAGTAATGAGATGGGCCTGTATGAGCCCGGATCTACTGGGTCTTTTCCAGGTTTAAGTAATAATATAATATTAAAACTGTGAGTAGACAAGAAAAACTGCCCAATCCTGTCCTACCACCACTGCGCTCAATGAAGTGAATGATGACCCAATGCAAGCTGCCACTTTAAAACTAATATATGGAAAATCTGAATCACTCCTAAGGAAAGGACACACAGGAGATGAAGAGTGGCGCTACCCCCCTAATGTTGGTTTGAGGTGAGTCGTAACCCCCTTCTCTGATAAATCATGAATCACAATGTGAAAAGTGATTAAAACAATAAATGAACATAACACAATCAAACCAATGAAAAATGCTGCAAAAAACCAATGAGGTCAATGATGATGACCACACACATGGGCATCAGTTACTGGTGCAATAAATATATGAACTAGTGCCACCAATCATAAATCTTTAACATAACATAAGAATGATGAAAGGGTTAATGTATAAGTGGCTACAGTAACCCCTAGTGACACCCCGTGAGAAGTGAATCAGTCTCGTATCAAAATACCAGAAAAATGACAGTGATAAATAGTTCAATGAATGAAATACTGAAAAAATATTCAAAAATTGTGGAAGAAACCAAATATAGTCCACATCAATGTGAAAAGATCAAACGAAAGAGTTCCAAAGGTGCAAGTGTCTCCAATCTACAGATGCTGTTGACCCGTGTTCACCACACCTCAGTGATGTGATTCCACTCCCCATGATTAAGTCCCTGTGACGAAACATGTCGGGGCGTGGCTACACGGCAATCGTAGACGTCTGTTAGAGGAAGGTGTGACGGGGGATGGAGCAGGGATCAGCTGAGGAACGTGGGCTGCGAACAGGTGAGACGATCGCCGGCATTCACATTCCCTGGGTCCGCTGTGGCCGTCCTGTGCTAGTGTTACTGCATGCACTGCTGTGTTCTGCTGTGATACAGTTCCATTTGCTGTGAAGTGCCTTGTTTATTTTATTCACCATGTGAGTGCATATGGGTTGATTTTAGTTTGAATTTAAATGTTTTAAACGATATCACGCCATTGGAGCATTTTTTTCCTATTTTATATGTGGAAACACCACCTCAAGGAAAGTGTTCGGGGTACTTAGCAGTGGATATCATTGGCCGCATGATAACCCCTATGAGAGTGGGTTGAGGTTTTGTCCGGCCAAACACGAGAGTGTAAGGCCTTTACAGCTGGTGAGTTTGCAATGCACAAGGGAGTGGAATCACGTCACTGAGGTGTGGTGAACACGGGTCAACAGCATCTGTAGATTGGAGACACTTGCACCTTTGGAACTCTCTCATTTGATCTTTTCACATTGATGTGGACTATTTTTGGTTTCTTCCACCATTTTTGAATATTTTTTCAGTATTTCATTCATTGAACTATTTATCACTGTCATTTTTCTGGTATTTTGATACCGGACTGATTCACTTCTCACGGGGTGTCACTAGGGGTTACTGTAGCCACTTATACATTAACCCTTTCATCATTCTTATGTTATGTTAAAGATTTATGATTGGTGGGCACTAGTTCATATGTTTATTGCACCAGTAACTGATGCCCATGTTTGTGGTCATCATCATTGACCTCTTTGGTCTTTTGCAGCATTTTTCATCAGTTTGATTGTATGTTATGTTCATTTATTGTTTTCATCACTTTTCACATTGTGATTCATGATTTATCAGAGAAGGGGGTTACGACTCACCTCAAACCCACATTAGGGGGGTAGCGCCACTCTTCATCTCCTGTGTGTCCTTTCCTTAGGAGTGATTCAGATTTTCAATAATATAATATTAGCTCTTGTCATGGTTGTTGGCAGTCTCCCTGACTCGAAGGAGGAGTTGAATACCTCCAGTAGTTTAGGCAAAATTACCTCACCATACTGAGTGTATACCTCCATTGGTAGCCCGTCATCTCCTGGCGCCTTGCAGGTAGGGAAGGAGGCAACCGCCTCCTTCAATTCATCTAGCGTAAACGGGGCCTCAAGCTCCATGTGCTCCTGACGTGTTAAAGCTGGTAGGGAGATTGTATCTAGGTAACCCTGCAATGCCTCAGCTGAGTAGTTCTCACATGGCTTGTATAAGTCTGTATAAAAGGAAGCTAGTTCATTAATTATTAGTTCGGGGTCATTCACCATTCTCCCGGTGGAACACCGAATGGCTCCTATGGTTGGGGAGGATTGTTGGGACTTGGCAATTCTAGCCAGCAGCCGGGCAGTCTTCTCCCCCTCTTCGTAAAAGGCTTGCTTAGTAAAGAACCTTTTCCTCTCTGCGGCGGAGGATCTCAACCAGTCCAGGGAATCCTGGCCCCATATCCATGCCTCCCTCACAGAATCTGATGGGTCTGTGACATAAGATAGCTCAAGCTGTCGTACCTGGTCTTCAACCTGTTTCAAAAGGGCCGATGAGTTATGTTTAATGGCCGCTATTTCAGTTATAAATGTGCCTCTAAGGCATGCTTTAAAGGCGTCCCATTTTATTGTATCGTCTGGGTGAAATCGGTTTTCGTAAAAATATAGTTAAATTTGTTTCACTACACATTCTTGGGATGTAAAAAGTTTTAGCCAAAAGGCATTGAGCTTCCAAGGGGCTCTGGGTAAGGAGACTATTGGACGGGTTACTAAGTGTGCCACCAGTGGGGAGTGATCTGACACACTTCTAGGGAAGTATTCCACTTTTGTGACCAAGTTTATAACATGGGAGGACCCTACACATAGGTCAATGCGTGAAAGTGAGCCATGTGTTTTAGAGAAACAGGAGAACTGTTTGGATACTGGATACTTTGCTCGCCAGACATCTGTCCAGCCCACCTCCTGCAACAGGCGGCTCAAAATGGTGCCCCTACCCCCTAGTGGAGCCTGGAATGGAGGATGCCGGACAATTTTTGGATCTAGGTAACCATTAAAATCACCCATAATCATCATGGGTACATCGGGCTTGTCGACCAGGTACGACAGAAGGAGTTGCAGTACCTCTCTAGAGAATGGGGGAGGAATATTCACAAAAGCAATAATCACAGTCAGCGTGAACAGTTTGCAATATATAAACACATATCTACCCAAGGGGTCAACAATAGAATCCAATTCCTGGTAGGCCAGGGACTTATGGACCAACACGCTTACCTCACGAGAGTACGCAGAGTGTGTGGAATGATAAGCCCTGCCCACCCAGGAATATTGCAGGAGTCCCACCGTATCCCCAGTGAGGTGAGTCTCCTGCAGACCCACAATAGCAGGATGAAATTTCTTTAAGCATATATTTATCATAGTGCGTTTCAACGGATCATGTACACCTCGGACGTTCCAAGACACTATTAAAGTAGTAGCCATGCTGGGTACATTAAGTTTGCATCAATTGGGCGCAAAGGCCCACCAGCCTGTGTATTCTTGAGGTCTATGGACCTCAAGCAGTGCAGGGACCACTCCGAAGTCGCTGTGACTTGAAGTCACACAGACACAAACGGCACTCATCGGAAATCATTGGGTGTGACCCGTCATGTGACTTTTCAGTCCCAAATCGCATGAAAAGTCGCACTAGTGGAAACCTAGCCTTAAAGACCAAATATGCTAAAACATGTTTTTGATACTTCATTCTTATAATAAATTCATAAAATAAATAGTCGCTAATAAAACAATTTAAGTCCAGCTCGACTTTCATTCCCTTTGGGCTAAGAGAATCTGTCAAATATATCCATTTGGTTTCACATTTGGATAATTCCCTTACCCTGTTACTACCTCGCCAATCGGGATGCGTTTTTTCTATCCCCCAGAATATCAATCCTGAGGGATCACTTTTATGTTTCATTTTAAAATGCATGGAAACGCTATGTTCCTTGTAACCAATCCTGATGTTATTAATATGTTCTGATACTCGTTTACTTAAAGTGCGTTTAGTGTGTCCTATATACATGAGTTTACAAGGGCACTGGAGCGCATATACTGAGTGGACTAACATGAAATAAAATTATTTTTTTAACTACTCTGTCTCCAAAGGATGGTCCTTTTCTATAAATAAAGACCGGGTTATCTGGGAGAGCTTTAGTTAATCTGTGGTTAACAACGCGCCAGATAGTTTGCGCCAAATTCGTGTGGTGCGTCATGGCCCATAATTCACTGAGGCATCGCAGTGCATTGCTGGCTGATGATTGGCCAAGCATGCACTATGACCCGCATGCTTGGCCAATCACAGCACCGTTAGTAGAGAGAGCTGTAATTGGCCAAAGCCAGGGTGGCTTTGGCCAATTATGGCTCAGGGGGTTTAGAACACGCCCCACACTATATAAGGCCGCCTGCACGGCGGCCCTGTGTAGTGTGTTCCAGCTTGCTTAGATAGACAGAGAGACAGTGTCATTTCATTTGAGTTAGCTAGATTAGGCAGGACAGTCAGTCAGTTAGCTGCACTTACAGTGTATTGTGTATATATATGCATCCCAGGTGTTGTGTGTATATATATATATATATATATACACTGTATTCAGTTTAGCTAGATCCGTTCCTGTTATCTTCCTACTGATAGGCAGGCTTGTCTTGTTACAGTATTTACAGCTACTTGAAGAAAATTGCTGGTGTTCTTTTGATACTATTAGTACCACAGTCAGGCAGCTAGACTATTTACAGTTAGTGTAGTGCGTCCTCCTCACAGTGTTCAGTTAAAGCTACAAGTTAGTTTAGTGTGACCTCTGCACAGTGTTCAGCTAAAGCTAAAAGTTAGGGTAGTGCGTCCTCCTCACAGTGTTCAGCTAAAGCTACAAGTTGGTGTAGTGCGTCCTTCTCACAGTGTTCAGCTAAAACTACAAGTTAGTGTGGTGCGACCTCTGCACAGTGTTCAGCTAAAGCTACAAGTTAGTGTAGTGCGTCCTCCTCACAGTATTCAGCTAAAACTACAAGTTTACAAAATGGGAAGCTACAAAAAATGGGACTTTGAGGACACATAGGTAGTAATGCTATGAAAAAGTAGAAATTGTATTTTAAATTTTATTGGCTTAAAATTACAAAATTATATATAATACTCTAAAAACAATACGTCATACATATAACAGCAATGTTGCGAACATATCAAGTGGATATTTCCTTGCATCTACCATCTAATATCTAATATCCACTTGATATGTTCGCAACATTGCTGTTATATGTATGGCGTATTGTTTTTAGAGTATTATATATAATTTTGTAATTTTAAGCCAATAAAATTTAAAATACAATTTACTAAAGCTACAAGTTAGGGTAGTGCGTCCTCCTCACAGTGTTCAGCTAAAGCTACAAGTTAGTTCAGTGTGACCTCTGCACAGTGTTCAGCTAAAGCTACAAGTTAGGGTAGTGCGTCCTCCTCTCAGTGTTCAGCTAAAGCTACAAGTTGGTGTAGTGTGTCCTCCTCACAGTGTTCAACTAAAACTACAAGTTAGTGTTCTGCGACCTCTGCACAGTGTTCAGCTAAAGCTACAAGTTAGTGTAGTGCGTCCTCTGAACAGTGTTCAGCTAAAACTACTAGTTAGTGTAGTGCGACCTCTGCACAGTCTCCAGCTTAAGCTACAAGTTAGTGTAGCGCATCCTCTGAACAGTGTTCAGCTAAAACCACAAGTTAGTGTAGTGCGACCTCTGCACAGTGTTCAGCTAAAGCTACAAGGTAGTGTAGTGCAAGCTCTGCACAGTGTTCAGCTAAAGCTACCTGTAGAAGGTTGGTGGTGTTTTCCTGATCCTATCACTACCGCAGGCAGCTAAATAAGCTACAAGTTAGTTTTTTGCGAGCTCTGCACAGTGTTCACCTAAAGCTACCTATTGAAGGTTGGTGGTGTTTTCCTATTCCTATCACTACCGCAGGCAGCTAAATAAGCTACAAGTTAGTTTTTTGCAAGCTCTGCACAGTGTTCACCTAAAGCTACCTGTAGAAGGCTGGTGGTGTTTTCCTGATCCTATCACTACCGCAGGCAGCTAAATAAGCTACAAGTTATTTTTTTGCGAGCTCTGCACAGTGTTCACCTAAAGCTACCTGTCGAAGGTTGGTGGTGTTTTCCTGATTCTATCACTACCGCAGGCAGCTAAATAAGCTACAAGTTAGTTTTTTGCAAGCTCTGCACAGTGCTCAGCTAAAGATACCTGTAGAAGGTTGGTGGTGTTCTCATACTACAGGCAGGTAGTTGATTTTGCTAGCCGCAGTATCAGTATATATATATATCTATATATATAGATATATATCTATATATATATAGATATATATCTATATATATAGATATATATCTATATATATAGATATATATATATCCCAGCTTAGTACAGCTACAGGCCATTAGTATGTCTGGAAGGCCAACAAGGAGAGGCAGACAGTCACAAGCCAATAAAAGAGGGCAAGCAGGCTCTGTGTCTAGAGGCAACAGTGCTGGTCATGGAGACGGTGCATCCTCATCAGCACGTGGCCGTGGGACAGGCTTGGCCTTTTTTTTGGCAGCTGGCCATGTTGAGTCGCAACATGCGGAAGACTTGGTCGAGTGGATGACCAAGCCGTCCTCATTCTCCTCATCCTCTCTCACCCATGCTCAGGGTACTTTGGCAAAGCAGCTGCCAACGCGGCCTCATCCCTCGGCTCAATGACATCAGTGACTCCTTCCCTAGCCCCACCATGTCCTCCTGAGGAGTCCCTCGAACTGTTTGACCACAGTGTTGGGTACATGCTCCAGGAGGATGCCCAGCATTTAGAAGGCTCTGATGATGATGATACTGAGCTAGATGAAGGCAGTAACGTGAGCACGAACAGAGGGGGACAATCTGGCAGTCATGCTCCCCCTGCTGCAGCATACTGCCAGGTTTGCTCCAGTGATGAGGAGGGAGGGGATGATGAGGTCACTGACTCAACGTGGGTGCCTGATAGGAGAGAGGAGGAAGAAGAGGAGGCACATCACCAAGGAGGCAGAATGCCCTCCAGGGGCCAGCCTAAGGGCAGCACACTGACTTTATCACACCCCAAAGCTCCGCATGTGCAGAGCGCTGCTGTCTCTGCGTGTTATTCCAAAAGTTCTTTGGTGTGGGCCTTTTTTGAGACGAGTGCATCAGATCGCACCGCAGCTATTTGCAACATATGTCTCAAGCGTATCTCGCGTGGCCAAAACATCTCCCGCTTGGGCACCACATGCTTGACCAGACATATGTTGACCTGCCATGCAGTTCGTTGGCTATCTAAAAGACCCACACCAAAGAACAAAGAGGACCTCTCCTTGCTCCTCATCAGCTGAGATCTCCAACCCCACTATACCTTCAGTCCTCTCTGAGACCTGCACTGAGAGGAATGAAGGTGTAGAATTAGATGTGTCACAGCCAAGTACTTGTGGGCAATATGCTTTCGGTACACCAACGTCAGATTGTACCAGGCAAATTTCCCTGCCCCAGCTGCTACACCGCCGAAAGAAGTTCGCTCCCAGCCATTAACATGCCCAGCGGTTGAATGCTAGCTTGGCAAAATTGCTAGCACTTCAACTGCTGCCTTTCAGTTGGTAGACTCTGCTCCCTTCCATGAGTTTGTGGAATGTGCGGTTCCTCAGTGGCAGGTACCCAAACGCCACTTTTTTTCACGGAAGGCGATTCCGGCTCTCTAAAGGCATGTGGAAGGCAATGTCCATGCCTCACTGGACAGGGCGGTCAGTGGTAAGGTGCATATTACCGCTGACTCATGGTCCAGCAGGCATGGACAGGGACGTTACCTAAGTTTCACCGCGCATTGGGTGACTCTGCTGGCAGCTGGGAAGGATGCAGGACAAGGTGCAGTAGTGTTGGAGGTTGTTCCGCCACCACGCCTCCAAAATGCCACTACTAATGATTGTGACGGACCTCTCTCCTCCACCCCCTCCTCTTCTTCTTCCTCCATGGCCTCTTCCTGTGCTTTGTCCTCGGAACCAGCGGTGCTCCGTAGCCATTCAAGGGGCTACGGAAGTATGCAGGCCAAAAGATGCCATGCGGTGCTTGAGCTGGTGTGCTTGGGGGACAGGAGCCACACTGGGGCAGAGGTTCTGTCAGCTCTGCAGGGGCAGGTTCAGAGGTGGTTGACGCCACACCAACTTAAGGCAGGAATGGTGGTTTGCGACAATGGCACCAACCTCCTCTCTGCCCTCCGACGGGGACAAATGACCCATGTGCCCTGTTTGGCTCACGTCCTTAACTTGGTGGTGCAGCAGTTCTTGGGCAGGTACCCGGGCTTACAGGATGTCCTGAGGCAGGCCAGGAAATTCTGCATTTCCGCCGGTCATATAATGCCAGTACTTGGCTGGCAGACCTCCAAAAGGAGTTTAACCTGCCCAAGAACTGCCTAATCTGTGACATGCCCACCAGGTGGAACTCAACGTTGGCCATGCTTCAGCGGCTGCACACGCAGCAGTGGGCCATCAATGAGTACCTGT
Source organism: Aquarana catesbeiana (assembly GCF_042186555.1). NCBI lineage: Eukaryota > Metazoa > Chordata > Amphibia > Anura > Ranidae > Aquarana > Aquarana catesbeiana. The sequence continues at coordinate 189,337,661 of NC_133329.1, read as the reverse complement.
GCGACTATGGCACGATGACAGGGTCAGGGGAGCTTGTTTTTTTTCCCCACGCCAGTGGGCCATGATCAGGGATGCATGCACTGTCCTGTCACCATTTGAGGAGGCCACAAGGATGGTGAGCAGTGACAGTACATGCATGAGTGACACTGTCCCCCTTGTCCACCTGTTGGAGCACACGCTGCGTGGAATAATGGACAGGGCACTTGAGGCAGAACAGAGGCAGGAAGAGGAGGACTTCCTTAGCTCTCAAGGCCCCCTTTATCCAGACAGTGTTCCTGCGTGCCTGCCGAGGAGGAGGAGGAGGAGGATTGAGTCAGTATGGAGGTGGAGCCTGGCACTCAGCATCAGCAGCAGTCTTTAAGGGATCAGTCCCAAGAAACACATGGACTTGTACGTGGCTGGGAGGAGGTGGCTGCGGACCATGTCGTCCTTAGTGACCCAGAGGACTCCGGACCGAATGCCTCAGCAAACCTATGCTGCATGGCCTCCCTGATCCTGCAAAGCCTGCGTAAGGATCCTTGTATTCGTGGTATCAAGGAGAAGGACCAATACTGGCTGGCAACCCTCCTTGATCCATGTTACAAGGGTAAGGTTGCGGACCTTATCTTGCCATCGCAGAGGATCTTCGGGAGGCCTTGCAGAAAGGTCTGTGCAACGCGTTCCCAGAGACTGGGAGGTTACAAACTCCTGTTTCTGGACAACGTGTTGCTGAGGCTTCAGTCAGTCAAAGAAGGAGCGGTGGAGAAGGTGGCCATCTGACCGATGCGTTCAGACAATTTTTTAGTCCGCAGCCCCAAGGTATGATCGGTTCCAGCAACCATCGCCAGCATCTGTTTTACTTGGTGCAGGAATACCTAGGGGCTAGATCTGACTTGGACACCTTTCCCACCGAAAATCCTCTGGGTTACTGGGTCTTGAGGATGGATCACTGGCCAGAGCTTGCACTGTATGCAATTGAGCTACTGGCCTGTCCTGCGTCCAGCATTCTTTCGGAACGCACATTCAGTGCTGCTGGAGGCTTTGTAACCGATTACAGGGTGCGTCTGTCCACCGACTCGGTCGATCGACTGACCTTCATAAAAATGAATCAGTCTTGGATCACCACCAGCTACCAAGCACCTGATGCTGATGTAACCAAATAATTTTTTTTGAAATCTCAGATCCCTTTAAAGACTGCCTATGCTGATGCTGAGTGACTATCCTGAGTAATTATCCTCTTCCTCCTCAAAGATCACGCTGATAGCTTGTAAGAACATTTTTGGTTCTGGGCGCCGCCACTAGTGCCTAAGGCCCAATTTTTCAGCCCCTGTTTAAGATGGGCGTGTATTTACAATTTTTGATGCAATACTTTGCAGCAGGGCTCCTTCCTGCGTTCCAACTAGAGTATCTGTGAGGGGTTGCAGTGTTGTGGCACCAGCACCAGTGCCTAAGGCCCAATTTTTCAGCCCTTGTCTAACAGGGGCGTGTAATTACAATTATTGATGCAATACTTTGCAGCAGGGCTCGTTCCTGTGTTCCAACTAGAGTATTTGTGAGGGGTTGCAGTGTTGTGGCACCAGCACCAGTGCCTAAGGCCCAATTTTTCAGCCCCTAACAGGGGTGTGTAATTACAATTTTTGATGCAATACTTTGCAGCAGGGCTCGTTCCTGCGTTCCAACTAGAGTATCTGTGAGGGGTTGCAGTGTTGTGGCACCAGCACCAGTGCCTAAGGCCCAATTTTTCAGCCCCTGTCTAACAGGGGTGTGTAATTACAATTTTTGATGCAATACTTGGCAGCAGGGCTCGTTCCTGTGTTCCAACTAGAGTATTTGTGAGGGGTTGCAGTGTTGTGGCACCCAGCACCAGTGCCTAAGGCCCAATTTTTCAGCCCCTGTCTAACAGGGGCGTGTAATTACAATTTTTGATGCAATACTTTGCAGCAGGGCTCGTTCCTGCGTTCCAACTAGAGTATCTGTGAGGGGTTGCAGTGTTGTGGCACCAGCACCAGTGCCTAAGGCCCAATTTTTTAGCCCCTAACAGGGGCGTGTAATTACAATTTTTGATGCAATACTTAGAGTATCTGTGAGGGGTTGCAGTGTTGTGGCACCAGTGCCTAAGGCCCAATTTTTCAGCCCCTGTTCAACAGGGGCATGTAATTACAATTCTTGATCTAATATTTCACAGCAGGGCCCGTTTCTGCGCCCACCAAGAGTGAGTGAGGACTTACAGTGTTGTGGCACCAGCACCACCACCAAAGGCCCAATTTTTCTGCCCCTGTTGGGCATGTAATTACAATTTTTGAGCTAATATTTCACAGCAGGGCCTTGTGAGGGCTTACAGTGTTGTGGCCACAACAACACCTAAGGCCCAAATTTCTGCTGGGTATATAGGGCAGGCCCCTACTTTCAAACATCCAACTTACAAACGACTCCTACTTGCAAACAGAAGGAGACAACAGGAAGTGAGATGAAATCTACCCCTAGGAAGGGAAATTCTCTCCTGTAAGAGTTAATATGGGAAAAACATTTCTCCTTTCCACTGATGCTTTATCACCAATCCTTGTTTCACAAAAAAAAACAAATTTTCAAAAAACATTTGTCATTGGGACAAAAAGTGAGGTGAAATCTTCTGAAGAGGAGCACAGGCAGCAAAACAAATGTCACAGGGGTGATAACCCTTCCCTATGTTTTCCAAAAAGCTTAAAATAGATTTTTTGGCTGGAGCTAAACACGTTAAAAATGTACCAGTTCAAAATTACAAACAGATTCTACTTAACAACAAACCTACAGTCCCTATCTTGTTTGCACCGCCTGTATACTGCTGTTCAGAGTACAGAGACTGTATACTGCTGTTTCCTTTTTTAATTTGGGTGCGGGGTTCCCCTTAATATCCATACAAGACCCAAAGGGCCTGGTAATGGACTGGGGGGTACCCATGCCGTTTGTCTCACTGATTTTCATCCATATTGCCAGGACCCGACATTACATTAAATCCGCAAGCAGTTTTAAATGACTTTTTTTCCTTTAAAAATTACATTTTGTGCAGGGACTGTTCTAAGCACGGGAAACACGCACCACTTTACAGGCGTACTATAGACACCCCCCAGGTACGATATTTAAAGGAATATTTCACCTTTTTTTTTTTTTTTTACTTTAAGCATCATTAAAATCACTGCTCACGAAAAAATGACCGTTTTTAAAAGTTTTTTTTTGCATTGATACATGTCCCCTGGGGCAGGACCCGGGTCCCCAAACCCTTTTTAGGACAATACCATGCAAATTAGCCTTTAAAATTAGCACTTTTGATTTCGAACGTTCGAGTCCCATAGACGTCAATGGCGTTCTAACGTTCGTGCAAATTTTCGGTCCGTTCGCAGGTTCTGGTGCGAACCGAACCGGCGGGTGTTCGGCTCATCCCTACTCAGCAACAATAGTCCCCCCCTACAAAAATAGATCCCCTCAAGCTAGAATAGATCCCCCAGCAGTGAGCATCAATACCCTGCAGCACACCCCAGCACCCCTTGCCATTACATACAGTCAGTCCAGGAGGTTCCCCCGCGTTCCCGCTGAAAAAAAGCCCTGTTTATAAGTGTTTGTGTCTGACAACATAGCGTTCAATTGTGAGTGGTAAAAAGTACTATGCAAAATTACCACCCCCCCCCCCCCCCCCGTTATCAGCTGGCCTGATAATGACATCTTTCTTTGTTTCTAGAGATTTTAAACCATCCTCCATATATTTCGGGTTCACGTTTTTTTTGGGTGTTAGTTTCTCCACATCTCTTAACACAATCTGCTTGAACACTTCCACATGTTTGTTAGAGGGTTGGGGAGGATTAAATAGTGATTTATTTTTTAATCCACTATCTACACCTATAGTAGTGTGGTCTATTTTAGTATTATCTGGGAATTCATGCCCAGAAAATATCGCTTCATATTTATTTTTCTTATATATTTCTGGACATCGATGTAGACACTGAACTTATTAATTGGTTTATTTGTGGCACATTTGAGTCCTGCATTCAGAATATTTACTTCTTTTTTGTTGAGTGGAATTTGTGCTAGATTAAAAATTCCTTCTAATTGGTTTCCTGTCTTCTTTTTTCGGACTCTCCGTCCTCCTCTACAGCCTCTATGTTTTGTTGACTGTTAGTAGGTTTGTTTGTTGTTCGCGTTGCGGAGGGTTCCACCATCCCTGTTCTTTGGATTGTTGATCGTGTTGTGGAGGGTTCCACCATCCCTGTTCTTTGGATTGTTGATCGCGTTGTGGAGGGTTCCCCCATCCCTGTTCTTTGGGTTGTTGGATATTCCCTGGGGGTCTGTTTTTCCACTGGTTCCCTCTCCGACCTCTTTGAGCCCCCCTTCCCCCCAGGCCTAAAAAAGGCCTATTTGGTTTAGGACTGCTATTACTGTAGTCATTTAACCTCTCATAATAATTGAAGGTTGGTATTTGATATGGGCTCCATTGCTCTCTATCATCATAATTCTGTTGATTAGGCCATCCATTATTTCGTTGTCGTTCTCTGTTGGGATATGGGCTATAATGGTCCATATTTTTATTAGCATTATTAAAAGAGGGAGGCCTTTGTGAGGGATCAGAAGAATAAGGTGGGTGCTGGTAATGTGAATTCAGATTTTGATCATTACTCTTATTTATCTGATTTTTTCTCCCTTTTTTTCCTCGTTGTTCTCCTCTTCCTCTCTGTGTAATCTTTTTTGGCACCTGTGTCCATGTAGGTGTTTGTGGGTAGGTATTTATTTTTACTTTCGAGTTCATTCTCACTGTTGCTGGCACTAGTTTGGCCTTCTCATCCACATCTTTTACCTCATTAATTGTGGATTGCCATAAATAAATGGTGTTATTCCTAAAATCACCCATATCTCTGTGGAACCTTTTAATTTTCCTTTTGTGTTTCTCTATCTATTTTCTCTAATTTCTTTTTCATGTCAGCATTAAAGTCTAAAACTTGCTGTGTGTCCTTAATTGGATCTAATTTCTTTTGTAAATCCACTATTTTAAAAGTCTAACCACTCACTCATAAACCCCTCATCATTCAAACCGTCCTGTGGGAAGACTCCCCATTTAAGGCTTCTCATAATGATATTATCCTTTAAATACCACTTGAATGTGCAAATATCCCACCAGGTGCGGATATTATGTTCTTTAGTGGTATTATGTATGATATTTTATTATTGTTTAAACAAACATGATTGGTCCATCAATTAATTAATGAGGACAGAATGTAATTAATAGTATCATATGGGCTAGTGCAATTTTGTAATATCTAAACATGTATTTTTATGAACTTTTATGTTTTAATAGTCGATTGCATTTACTGAATTTTAATACGTGATTGCCTAATGTATGGAGTTAGTGTAAAATAATTAATGCATTTATTTGCAGAATCATTTATTTTTTCAGCTTAAGGATATTCATTTTGGTATTATACTTACTGGATTGATATCACCCTAATATCGAGTGAATACTAATGGGGGTATTCAATTACAATAAACTCAAATATAGTTCCGATTATTGCACTCATTTGTATACTGAAAGCAGCTGGCTCCACACATTGAGCGATCAATCATGCTTACGATCAGCCTAGGTTTTTTATCACTCACCTGGTAACCATGATTCAATACCAATCCATCCGTTGTAGATGGAAATTGGTATCGGAGGTGTATTTTAAAGTCGGGTAATTTTTAATACTTATGATAATAGACATTTATTGCTTTGCTATTGGCATAAGGACGGTGAATGGCCGTCTGGTGTCATGAGTAAAGATACAAGCATGAAAGGGTCAATTACCGGTCGTTAATACATGTATAAAAGCTGGGAGCTGTGCTGTGTGGTCACGCCCTCTGACGAAAGCATTGAGGAAACGCGCGTCAGGGCATGACCATACAGCTACCCACGCCGTTGATCTTCTGTGATACCTTACCCTCAGCGGTAATAAGGTATATCGGGACTCAACGATCTATGATACATGCTTATATTATTTTAATACATTGTAAATGTACATCTATATGGGATCACTTTGTTTTTTTAAATAAAAGTATTTTAATTCACTGGATTATGCTATGGGCACTTCTATTTCTTCGCTCGTTATGAGCTTAATTTAGATGGAAGTATGCAGAGTGCGCTGACAGCTATCCAAATATCCATTCACGGATCCAGTCCTATTGGAGTGAACTAAGTCCGTCGATATTAAACCAGTGAAAGGCACGCTGTTAACCCATCAACTTTTGGTAAGTGAATTACCTATAGGGGATTCCCATAAAAGCAATGTGTTGAAGGATTTATCTGGGATTTTGATCAGCAGAGAGTTGGTGTTCAACATTCTTTATAAATGGATCAGCTACCACCCCACACCCTGCTGTACACATTTAAGACACAAGTGGAACTTTCCATCTTTATTTATATTTTATTTCACATATGAACTTCTTAAGCGCTGCTAATGTTTAAAAGACTTTGGTTTCTTTAACATATTTTTTGATATAGTGTACACAGTATATAATACGGTGCAGGCGGTGTACACAGTATATAATACAGTGTAGTGTGGTGTAAAAAAAAATCCCTATCATGTCCGGAAGGCCACCAAGTAGAGGCAGACGCTCATAGGCCACTAAAAGAGGGCAAGCAGCCTCTGTGTCTACAGTGAACATTGAAAAGTGGTGGTTGCAGACATGGTGCATCCTTTGAAAGCGGGATGCGCTTGTCCTTTTTTTCTGCTGCTGGCCTTATTAGTGAGCCACAACATCCAGAAGAGTTGGTGGAGTGAATAACTCTGTCACCCAGGCTCATACTAATTTGCCTTCAAACGCAGCTGCCAAAGTGGCCTATTCCATCGGCTCATTGTGCACGGTTACTCCTTCTGTAGCCCCACCATCATGCTTGGAGGAGTCACCAGAATTATTCGACCATAGTGTAGATTACATGCTGCTGGAGGATGCACAGCAATTTGAAGGCTCCGATGTTGGTTCCCAGGTTGAGGAAGGCAGTATCATGAGCCTAGAGAGAGGGTGCCACAGAAGGACAGGAAACTAACAGTCATGTTCCCCCAGCTACAGCATACTTCCAAGTTTGCTCCAGTGATGAGGAGGGAGGGGAAGATGAGGTCACTGACTGTACTTGGGTGCCTGAGAGAAGAGAGGAGGAAAGTGAGGAGGAGAGGAGGCACAACTCCAAAGAGGCAGTATGTCCTCCAGGGGCCAGCTTAAGGGCAACCACCCTATTGCATCACACCACAGAGCTCCACAGGTGCAGGGTGCTGCTGACTTCCAAAAGTTAATTGGTATGGGCTTCTTTCAACACATGTACAGTAGATTGCACCGTTGCTGTTTGCAATCTCTGTCTGAAGTGGATCAAGCGTGGCCAGAACACCAGCTGCTTGGGCACCACATGCTTGACAAGACATATGATGACCTGCAATGTAGTCCGTTGGTAACAGCACCTTAAAGACCCACATCATAAAAAAGCAGACTTCTCCTTGCTCCTCATCTTGGATGTCAACCCCTACTAAACCTCAAGTCCTCTCAAAAACCTGCACTGGGAGGAATGAAGGTATAGCAATAGGTGCCACAACTGCTTGCAGCCAATCTGCTAGCAGTACACCAACTGCTGCTTTAAGCAGGCAAATTTTGCTACCCCAGTTGCTGAATCGTAAAAAAAATACTGTCCCAGCCATCCACATGCTCAGCGTCTAAATGCTAGCTTGGCCAAATTGCTTGCACTGCAACTGCTGCATTTTCAGCTGGTAGACTCTGCTCCCTTTCATAAATTTGTGGAATGTGCTGTACCACAGTGGCAGGTTCCAAAAAGAATTTTCTTTTCACATAAGGCCATTCCAGCGCTCTACCATCATGTGGAAGGCAATGTTTTGGCCTTGTTGGACAGGGTGGTCAGCAGCAAGGTTCACATTAACACTGACTCATGGTCCAGCAGGCATGGTCAGGGACATTACCTTTCCTTCACAGCACACTGGGTAACTCTACAGGCAGCTGAGAAGGATGCAGGACAGGGTTCAGTGTTGGAGCTTGTTCCGCCACTGGGGCAAAAACTCTGTCAGCTCTGCAGGGGCAGGCTCAGAGGTGATTGACACCATGGCAGCTTGAGCCAGGAATGATTGTATGCGACAATGGCACCAACCTTCTCTCCGCCCTCTGACAGGGACACTTGACACATCTTCCATGCTTGGCACACATCCTGAATTTGGTGGGGCAGCTTTTCTTGACCAGGTACCCAGAGTAGCTGTGAGGGGTTAACTTTTCTGCAGAGTTTATAGTGCAGTCCATATAATGTGTGTGTGTGTGTGTATATAATGCAGTTCAATGTTATAATGCAGGGTATATAGTGCAGTGCAGAGTATATAATACAGTGCATTGAAGTGGTTAAGGGGAACCCTATGACAGAATTAGGAAAAAAACAGCATTTTTTTTTTTTTAATATATATATATATATTTTTTAATATATATACACACACACACACACACTCTATATGGACTGCACTATACACCCTGAAGAAAAATTAGACCTTAGGTGTTGGTGGTGCCAGAACACTGTAACCCCTCACAGCTACTCTTGTTAGGTGCAGGAACTGGCCCTGCTGTTAAAAATGAGTTCAATAATTCAAATTACATGCCCCAGTCAAACAGGTGCAGAAAATTGGGCCTTGGGTGTTGGTGGTGCCCTAAAGCAAAAATATTGTAGGAAGCTAACATCATCAAGATTCAGGCATAGGATAGGCAGTCTTCAAGGGATCCCAGATCCCTAGCAAATTCAGTTACATCAGCATCAGGAGCTTGATAGCTGATAATTCAGGACTGATTCATTTTTATAAATGTGAGCCTATCAACAGAGTCTGTGGACAGGCGCACTCTTTGATCCGTTACAAACCCTCCATCAGCACTAAATGTCTGTTCAGAAAGCACGCTGGATGCAGGACAGGCCAGTAGCTCAACTGCATATTGAGCACGTTTTGGCCAGTGGTCCATTCTCAAGACCCAGTAACCCAGTGGATGCTCAGTTGGAAAGGTCTTTAAGTCTGCTCTTGCCCCTAGATATTCCTGCACCATATAATGCAGATGCTGCCGATGGTTGCTTGAACCTATTAGCCCTGGGCCCTGAGAACTAAAAAATTGTTTAAAGGCATCGGTCTGGCGGCCAATTTCTCCACCTTTGGGTCTGGCATAGATTAAAAAAATTGGCGTGGGCCCCCCCAAAATTCATACAAGACTCTTATCCAAGCAAGCAGCCTACCAGGCCAGGAAAGGGGGGGAATGAGTGAACCCCCCATCCTGAACTATACCAGGTCGGTTGCCCTCAACATGTGGAGGGTGCTTTGGAGATAAGAGCCTCAGGGCTGTCTTCCCGACAACCCTGGCCATTGGATGTCGAGATCTGCGGGCGGGGGGCTTATCGGAAATCTGGAAGTATGTGAATGGGTATCAGGTACATTGTACCCCTACCCATTCACCAAAAAAAAGTGTCAAAAACTAAAAACCACAACAGACAGTTTTTGACAATTCCTTTATTAAAAAAGTAAAAAAACGTGTCCTGTGATGTCCATCCATCTTCAATCATGCCACCCGATGGACCCAACAAGAGAAAAAAAATATAGCTCCGCCTCGATGGGAGGCCTCCCGCTGACTGCTGTCTGTTGGCTCTGACAGCTGTTATATAGACAAGGCTGAGGCCACCCGGTGACGTAACCGAGTGACCCCGCCCATTTCTGACATCAGATGGGGCGGGGTCATCCGGTTACGTCAGCAGGCGGCCCTGCCCTTGCCTATATAAGAGCTGTCAAAGCAAAAAGACAGCAGTTGGCAGGAGCCCACCCATGGAGGTGGAGTTTTTTCTTTTTTTTTCTATTTTTCAGCAATGGATTGACAATGGATGTACATCGCGGGGCACTTTTTTTTCTTTTTTCATAAAGGAATTGTCAAAAACTGTCTGTTGTGGTTTTTACTTTTTGACACTTTTTTTGGTGAATGGGTAGGGGTATGTACTCCTACCCATTCACATGGGGGGTGGGATCTGGGGATTCCAGATTCCGATAAGCCCTACCCGCAGACCCCGGCAACCAATGGCCAGGGTTGTCGGGAAAAGGTCCTTGTCCCCATCAACATGGGGACAAGGTGCCACATGTTGAACCATACCAGACCACATGTTGAGGGCATGTGGCCTGGTATGGTTCAAGAGGGGGGGCACTCACTCGCCCCCCCCATCTTGACCTCTAGGCTGCATGCTCAGATAAGGGTCTGGTATTGATTTTGAGGAGGAACCCATGCCAATTATTTTTTTTTAATTTTGGTGTGGAGTTCCCCTTAGGCATGATGTTTAAAGGAATATTTCATTTTATTTGTTTAATTTTAAGCATTATTAAAATAATTGCTCCTGAGAAAACGGTTGTTTTAAAAACTTTTTTTGCATTGATACATGTCACCTAGGGCAGTACCCGGATCCCCATACATTTTTTATGGCATTAACTTGCATATAAGCCTTTAAAATGAGCACTTTTGATTTTTCATGTTCGTGTTCCATAGACTTTAATAGGGTTTGCATGTTGGCTAGAACTTTTTGCCTGTTCGCATGTTCTGGTGTGAACTGAACCGGGGGGGGGTGTTTGGCTCATCCTTAGTAAACATGTATGTATGTATGTATCTTAACGTATTACAGTAGTCAATAGTGTTAGGAAGATATACTGTAGTTGTATAGTTACAGTTTAATAAACTTTCCTAGAGATTTTAAGAATAATTATATTTCTGAGCATGGATTCCAAAATGTTTTGAAATATGGCCTCTATAATAGCCTAAAGTAGCCATTAAAAGATAACAGCTAAACTCCATACTTTTGGCATTAATTGATGGCTAACAAGGTACAATACATTACTTCTACTGAACATTGCAATATGATTTTTTTACAGTTTTAGGTAAAAAAAAGGTTTATATATTGCTATTAATCCATATACAGAATGTATTTGGGGGCTGTTTATTGTCACATCATTTGCTTTCTTGTTCCAAAACCATGCATTGTGACAGTTCCACAAAATTATCTCCTCTCACACCTGGATCTGGGTTAAAACTAGCAGATGTTTTTGTGGTGACAAGAATAGCAGCTCCTTCCTCTACAGCTGGCAGAGGAAACAAATAGTCAGATAAATCGGTGTCATAGTCATTGCCAACTGCTCGCCCCCCTACGTCTTCATTCTCCACCACCGGTGTTTTCACTTCATTGCAAGTAGGCTCCACACTGTTCAATATGTTTTCAGCATTCTTTAGGATAAACTCATTGGCCATTTCAAGTGAATCTGTAAACAGAGTTTAATGGAATTAGTTATGCAACAAAGGCTTTATTAACAACATTGTTATGTTTTAGCAATGTAAAGTATAAACTGTACTTTGTAGTTGTGGTAGCAGAAACTAGTCATTTGTGCTGGAATACTTCATGCGTGAATCCAAGCTCACCAACTGATCTTGTATTCTCTCCAACAAATTCAATTCTAAAACCAATACTAAGCCTTCTGTAGCTTTACAATCCATTTTTAGGAGAAGGCACCCTCCATCCAACAACAGCAACTATAAAAAAAAGTGCACTGGAATAGCTTAGCAACTTTATGATGAAAATTATTCCATAGAAATAGAATTTTACATTCAGCAAGTGCCCCAATGCAGGATCATTGGGGGGAGGGGGGAGAGAGTGTGCTGGTGTGGGCTGTGCCCACCAAGATTTTAGTCATCCCACTCAGGACCAGTGTCATCAGTATCAGGAAGCAGAGAGATCATAGATGTATTGCACAGCCTCAGCAATGCCAAGTCCCCATGGCTGCATCATGACTGAGGGACCTGCAGAATGCAGAGGCTCCGATTATCTATAAAACATTAAACACTTGACCAATCCCCCCTTCCAAAATAACCAATCGACACATTTTATTTGGAGTCGAATGGCCATAGCAGCCTTTTATTACAAACCATTGAATACAACATTCACAAGAAAACAAGTTTAAGGCATATATTACAGTCAATTCATAACAAATAAACCAAACTCAGCTTATGCCCGGTCTAAGGTCTTTGAAGGCCTATATACTCACGATTTCCTGGTTGTATCTGCCACCCAATCAAAGGCGCCAACTACACCGGCCCAGGGACAATTACCCACTTACGTACTAACAGATACCACCTAATTAATACCCTGATGTTACCACTGTATTGTTAGGAAGGGACACCCATACCTTAGATGGGCCCAACCCATTTTCCATAATTATTTAACCAGCACCACCTTCAAAGACCCAATAGACCCCCTGCCACAGCACACGAGTGTGACACCTTACACACGTGTTGTCCCCCAAATCAGAAGTCCCGCTGAATACCCTCCTGCAATCCCAGATGTCATAAATCTAAGCCGATGGCATTCAGATGCACACCATCTCTTCTCAGATATCAACAGGTCTTATCCTCCAGCTCAAAGCATTATCCTGGCTTTGGTGATCTTTTTAACAGAGCAAGCCATATCCCACTCAGGTCTGGCAGCCATATCGGACCACAAAACTTAGCCTGACCCAACAGATAGCAAATCTTATAAGTTACAATAAACGAGGGCGCACATATTACCAAAATCTGACTGATTCCCACCACTCAAAGCGCTGAACGACCTGGTCATTAAGTCCCTATCGGACTGCTTCTATTGCTGCCCTAATCCGAAAGTAATGAGAATAGTTGTCTGCACTCCAACCAGCAGACAACAGGCATTTCCTGCACACTGCCCTAAACTGGAATTGAGATATTCCTGTCCCATCCGCATGCATAAAGAAAACTCCCGGAAGATTTGGCTGAAGCCGTTGTTACCTTATGAGTTTATGTGAAATCTCCATTAATAGCTGTAAAATATTGTAATTATGAATATATTTCATTTAGATTTGTATCAATGTGGGTGGGTTAGATAGCTTCACAGAAGTCTCTGTTATATGACAATGGAGGATGAAAGATGGGTGATGAAAATCAGACAACCTGGGTGAAGGGAGTAACCATTCATTACATGTGTCACTGGGAAAGGGTCTTATTATTATGTTGCAATTCTAATCAAAGATCCGTACTACTCAGAATTACAGGATAAGCATTAATTTGAATGCATATGTCTTAGAAGCACTCGTGTTTTTCTTTCCCTACCTTTGTCCACATTATTAAAGTATAATCTCAGAAAGCCAGGAAAGCTGGTCCAAAGGCTATTACTGTATGCTGTATCCAATTGGAATCACCATGGAAGGGAAGCAAGGTGAACATGACCAGATTGGCATTATGTAATTTCGTACTATTAATGAACTGTTGAGAACAAGGATCCTCTTTTTTTTTTTTCTTCTTGTTTTTTTTTTGTTGGTGTTTTGTTTCCTATTATTTTTATTATGGTCTTATTACATCCAGAACAAGTGATGACTACAGATACTAAGATACAGAAATATGGACTGTAGAGATGGAGAGTTGAAAAGTTTTTTTCCAAAGAGTTTTTTTTGTTTTGTTTCAGAAGGCAAAGCCAAAAGTTACAAATATTAAAAGAGATTACAATAAACCATTATTTTAGGTGTGGCTGAGTCTCATATTCTCAACTGACCACAAGGGGGCATCTGTTTCCTTATGCGTTTATGTGAAATCTCCATTAATAGCTGTAAAATATTGTAATTATGAATATATTTCATTTAGATTTGTATCAGTGTGAGTGGGTTCGAAACAGTAGCTTCACAGAAGTCTGTTATACAGACGATTCAGTGCCTACGGTTGTATATCTAAACAATGGAACCCAAACCTCTTTTGTTCTACACATATTCACTTCAAAGGATCCCATGTTTAGATATGCAATGAAGGTGGCCAGCCCGTCATCAATGCTTAACTTCCTTGAAAAGGGTCAAGTTAAATCTCCCGCTCAGAATAGTGACAAGGATTTGCATTAAAGGGGGATGACTTATGCAAAGTATAGGGATTGGAGATGTAGCCAACCCTTAACCAGGAAGAGGAAAGCCCACCAAGCAGAGCCACACCATGCCAACCAATGAGGCATCAACTTCTATTGATATACACAGACTAGATAGGAGGGAAGCATACACTCTCTGGCAGAGCAGCCACCTGAATGGAACCTTTGTGGGCTGTAGCCTGGTACCTATGAATTGTCTGCCTTTTACTTGTAGAAACACAAACAAGAAAAAGGCGCCTCTAAGTGCAGAAATAAACATGTTTTAATATCCCAACGGGGTTAAAAACACTTACAGGATGAGGAGATAAAACAGGCACATCATGGGAGTATGTGGATGGATGCGTTCTGCAGCATTGGAAAGGGTCACGGCTTGTTCGTGTATGACACACTGTGGATCAGTCACAGTCAGCAGCAGAGTGAGACGCTGGAGTGCCCATGGAACTGACGTGATCCAAGGAGAGAAGAGGAAGACCCGGAAGTGATGTCAATGCTGAGGAACTGCAAACCAGCCTGGACCGCAGATCAGAGCCGATGAGGTCATAAGAAAGGGATGCATTTCGAAACTCTGGACGGTTCCTTTGTCAACCTATGACCATAGGAATAGCTGAACACTATTTATATTCAATGGGTTGGCCATGGGGGGGTACAATAGTAAGGGAACAGGAAATAGACAAAATAAACAAAATAAAATAGCGTTCTGAAAGAAAGTTTGTATAAGGAAAATTGTATATATAGAAAATGTATGTATAAAAATGTATATAGCACTTTACAAAAAAGGAATTTTAAAAAGATAAAATTGTATAAGATTGTTACAAAATTAAAAAATATATGTAAAAAATACATATATGTGAAAAAAAGCTTACGGTAATCAATAATAAGTTATAAATGTGTATAAATCAATGTTTACAGATAGCATGTAAGCCTATGCGTGCACACACACATATACATATACACTAGATTATAACATAAATAGATGTATATGCTGAATGTGATAAGATGAGTAATGTCACATAATATCAAGATCATAAAATAACTCTTAAGCAGGAAAAAGAAAATAAGAGGTGTGGGGTATATAAAATCTCAGAGTATTGCACTGACTTCAAAGTCCTCATTTAACCCTCCAGAGGCCAAAACGTTTAATAAAAAAATCCAGTACATTTCCCTATAACAAGGTCTTCTATAGCGCTCAGCTGGAGGAAGGTCCCTAGGCATTGCCTCAATGACCCAAACCCTAAGGCCGTCCATGGATTTATCATAAAATTGGAGGTAATGTTTGGGGACACTATGATTGTCCAATCCACCAGTAATTAAATGGCGATGTTCACCAAAGCGTTTATGCATTGGCAGCATGGTTCGCCCTACATAAAACAAGCCACAAGAGCATGTAAGGCAGTAGACAACATGGTCATAGGAACAGGTATGGAAGCCCTTTATCTGATATGTTTTACCTTTTGCATAAAAATCTTTCTGACCATGCGTCACAAAATGGCAGGTTTTACAAAGAGGCTTGCGACATTGGTACATCCCAGAGATGGCTAAAAAAGTTGGTATGTGATGACCAGGGGGCGGGGGTTTCACCTTAAGTTTACTGGGTGCTACCTTACTTTTTATATTAGGCGCTTTTCTATAAGCAAATTGGGGTTTTTTGGGCAAGGCAGAAAGAAGATGTTCATCTTGAAGCAATAATGACCAGTGTTTCTTCACGATATTTTCCATCTGTCTATGTCGGGAGTGGAACTGAGTAATAAAACGTAAGTTGTTTATCTGAGTACTGGCACGAGGAGAAGGGTTTACTACAGAAGATGCATTCTTATATTGTAGATAAGCTGTTTCTACAAGGTTAACTGGAAAACCTTTATCAAGAAATTTCTCTTTAAGGATTTCGCTCTGGGTGTCATAGACCTCACTCAAGGTGCAGTTCTTTTTCAGTCAACAAAACTGACTTTTGGGTACATTATTAAGCCATTGAGGGTGGTAATCCAGACCCTGGCCAGTTACAACAAGAGGCTCCTATAGCCTCCATTTGTATTGTCCACAATGTGTCCCCTACCATCTTGGATGCCCCTCCTGTGACCACCTGTTCATCTATATCCACTGATATTCATAAAGATGTTTCTGCCAGTACAGCATCCACCCGTATTAGTCTTGTAGATAGAGAATCTTCCATTCCATCAGTTTCTTTTGGTCCCAATTCTCTCCTTGTGACATCCACCACCACCACCCATTCCTCTGATTTTACTGCAGTCCCTTTTTTAGCATTCGACCCTCGCCGGGCCAAACCCCAAAAAAGAAAATATGAAGGAGAGGCTGTCGAGGTAGAGGGGGCAAATCCAAACCCAGACTTCAGCAAAAAGAGAGCACTGTCAAAATCTTTAACCTCTCCACCCATGCTTTAACTTAAGAAGAAATTTCTTTACTTAGTCGAGGCTTAAATTTTGCACCATCTGCCCAGCCGAATCCCTTTCTTCTTTTTAAGGATTTGAAAAAATTTGTTCGCTGTCTCACTCTCAAGAGATTTTTCAATATCCAGTCCTCCAAACATCAGCCTCACACTGACTCTCATGTAGTTGACATTTCATGTAATAATATTGATATTAATGTTGATTCTGGCTCCCTAATCACTTTAGAGGAACTATACAGTCATTCCTCTACTCACTCTCTCTGCCCAGATGGCTCAGAGATTGATTATTCATTATACACACAGCATCTTATTACTTCCCCACCTATTCAGAACACCGCCTTCAGACCTACGTCTGTGTTTTACCCTAAAGTTTTGTGTATTGATGCGTTTTACCGCATTGTTCACGCTGAAATACAAGAGATGTGCAATTCAGTCAAAAATAAAAATAACAATAATTTTAAAGCTACCTCCAATCTTACCAATTGCGAAAAAAGAGCTCTTGATACTTTAACCACTTCCTGCCCGGCCCATAGCAGATGACGGCCGGGCAGTGGTTCAGTTATCCTGACTGGGCATCATATGACGTCCAGCAGGATAACATGCCGCCGCACGCCCGCGGGGGCGCGCATTCTGGCGATCGGTGGATCGGTGTGTCAGTCTGACACACATTTCTCCACCGATCTTGGTAAAGAGCCACCGGCGGAGGCTCTTTACCACGTTGATCAGCCATGTCCAATCACGGCTGATCACGATGTCAATAGGAAGAGCCGTTGATCGGCTTTTCCTCACTCGCGTCTGACAGACGCGAGTAGAGGAGAGACAGTCGGTGGCTCTCCTGACAGGGGGGTCTGTGCTGTTTGTTGCGCAGCCCCCCTCAGATCACCACACTGGACCACCAGGGATCACCACTAGGACCACCAGGGAAGGGGGCAACATGTGGCTGACCAGGTATGTACCCCATGGCCATCCACATGTGCCCAATGTGCCCAGTCAGTGCCCAATCTGTGCCAATCAGTGCCCACAAATGGGCACTGATTGGCACCATTATATTGCAGTGATGCCCAGCAATGCCACCCTTAGGGGCATCAGTGCCACCAATCAGTGTCATCAGTGCCACCCAGTGCCACCTGTCAGTGCCCATCTGTGCCCATCAGTGCCCACTTATCAGTGCCCATCCGTGCCACCTATCAGTGCCACCCATAAGTACCCATCAGTGCCACCCATAAGTACCCATCAATGTCACCTATGAGTGCCCATAAGTGCCGCCTATGAGTGCCCATCAGTGCCACCTATGAGTGCCCATCAGTGCCACCTATCAGTGTCCATCAGTGCCGCCTATCAGTGCCCATCATCAGTGCCTGTCAGTGTCACCTCATCAGTGCCACCTCATTGGTGCCACCTCATTGGTGCCCATCAGTGCCACCGTATCAGTGCCCGTCAGTGCAGCCATATCAGTGCCCGTCATTGAAGAAGAAAACATACTTATTTACAAAATTTTTAACAGAAACAAAGAAAAACTTGTTTTTTTTCAAAATTTTTGGTCTTTTTTTATTTGTTGCGCAAAAAATAAAAACTGCAGAGGTGATCAAATACCACCAAAAGAAAGCTCTATTTGTGGGAACAAAATGATAAAAAAATTGTTTGAGTACAGTGTAGCAAGACCGCGCAATTGTCATTCAAATTGCGACAGCGCTGAAAGCTGAAAATTGGCCTGGGCGGGAAGGTGTCTAAGTGCCTGGTATTTAAGTGGTTAACCAACAATTTTGATTTAGTCATCAAAAGTGCAGCTAAAGGAGGAGGCATAGTCATACAAAACAGGGCTGACTGTGTCATGGAAGCCACTCGACTTTTATCTGATGCTAACACATACATTAAATTAAATAAAGACCCATTGCCCTGTTTCACCCTTGAAGCCACCTCTCTTGTTAGGGAAGCATTGAGTGACCATATCATCACGCAACAAGAAGCATCATTTTTGGTCAAGGAGGTTTTTCACAATACGTAGATCAGTTCCTCCAACCACTCGCCCAATCCCTTCAATCTTACATTAGAGACAGCATCCATTTGTTAGAGCTTTTATCCACGTACTCTTGGGAGCCCAGCTACCACTGGGTCTCCCTAGATGTACAGTCATTGTACACCTCCATACCACATGATGTGGGTCTCAATGCCTTACAGTTATTTTTATGCCAAGATCCCATGTTGAATCCTAGACAAGCCTCCTTCATTGTTGAGGCTACCTCTTTCTGCTTGACCCATAACTACTTCAAGTTTGAGAACGATTTTTTCCTCCAAGTAAATGGAACAGCTATGGGGGCACATTTTGCACCCTCATATGCCATCCTTACTATGGGGCACTGGGAACATTTATTTATATGGCACAACAACCAATTTTCCTCTCACATCGTCTTTTATGGTAGATATATAGACGATGTGATTATTATTTGGGATGGCAGTGCATCCATAGTTTCGGATTTTGTCACATATTGCAATACTAACAATATGGGCCTCAATTTCACTTCTGTTACAGACCAAAATAGGTTGGCTTTTCTTTATCTTGAACTTTTTTGGGTTGGTAAGCAAATACATGCTAAAAATTATACTAAGCGCACAGCTGGAAATTCGTTCCTCCACTACAATAGCTGTCACCACCCTCAATGGCTTAATAATGTACCCAAAAGTCAGTTTTGTTGACTGAAAAAGAACTGCACCTTGAGTGAGGACTATGACACCCAGAGCAAAATCCTTAAAGAGAAATTTCTTGATAAAGGTTTTCCAGTTAACCTTGTAGAAACAGCTTATCTACAATATAAGGATGCATCTTTTGTAGTAAACCCTTCTCCTCGTGCCAGTACTCAGATGAACAACTTACGTTTTATTACTCAGTTCCACTCCCGACATAGACAGATGGAAAATATTGTGAAGAAACACTGGTCATTATTGCTTCAAGATGAACATCTTCTTTCTGCCTTGCCCAAAAAAACCCAATTTGCTTATAGAAAAGCGCCTAATATAAAAAGTAAGGTAGCACCCAGTAAACTTAAGGTGAAACCCCCGCCCCCTGGTCATCACATACCAACTTTTTTAGCCATCTCTGGGATGTACCAATGTCGCAAGCCTCTTTGTAAAACCTGCCATTTTGTGACGCATGGTCAGAAAGATTTTTATGCAAAAGGTAAAACATATCAGATAAAGGGCTTCCATACCTGTTCCTATGACCATGTCGTCTACTGCCTTACATGCTCTTGTGGCTTGTTTTATGTAGGGCGAACCATGCGGCCAATGCGTAAACGCTTTGGTGAACATCGCCATTTAATTACTGGTGGATTGGACAATCATAGTGTCCCCAAACATTACCTTCAATTTCATGATAAATCCACAGATGGCCTTAGGGTTTGGGTCATTGAGGCAATGCCTAGGGACCTTCCTCCAACTGAGCGCTATAGAAGACTTTGTCATAGGGAAATGTACTGGATTTTTTTATCAAACGTTTTGGCCCCTGGAGGGTTAAATGAGGACTTTGAAGTCAGTGCAATACTCTGAGATTTTATATACTCCACACCTCTTATTTTCTTTTTCCTGCTTAAGAGTTATTTTATGATCTTGCTATTATGTGACATTACCCGTCTTATCACATTCAGCATATACATCTATTTATGTTATAATCCAGTGTATATGTGCATGTATATGTATATGTGTGTGCATGCATAGGCTTACATGCTATCTGTAAGCCCGCACAACACATTGGTTTATACACATTTATATCTTATTATTGATTGCCGTAAGCTTTTTTTCACATATATGTTGTTTTTTTACATATATTTTTTAATGTAACAATCTTATACAATTTTATCTTATACAATTTTATCTTTGCTCTGCGCTGTGGTCCAGGCTGGTTTGCAGTCCCTCAGCATTGACATCACTTCCGGGTCTTCCTCTTCTCTCCTTGGATCACGTCAGTTCCATCGGCGCTGCAGCGTTTCACTCTGATGTTGACTGTGACTGATCCACAGAGTGTCATACACGAACAAGCCTGAGGACTTCCTCCCGCCGTGACCCTTTCCAATGCTGCAGAACGCATCCATCCACATACTCCCATGATGTGCCTGTTTTATTTCCTCATCCTGTAAGTATTTTTAACCCCGTTGGTATATTAAAACATGTTTACTTCTGCACTTAGAGGCGCCTTTTTCTTGTTTGTGTTTCTATAGATATTGCTTCATTCTGCTAAGCTGCAGCCATTAGCGCTGAAGATTCCTTCACATCACTACTACCACCATTACTGTCGGACTTTTGTATAGAGACATTGGTTTATGTTATACTGAAGCTCTGAGCGCCCTAATCATGCCCCTTTTTTACTATGCCTTTTACTTGTAACTAATTATGTTTGTCTTATGTCTTTTCTGTCCTACTGTTTGTAGATTAATGTTTAAAGGAATATACTCTGTGTTCCTTCATGTAATCCATGATTCTTACCCTTTTCCTGTACAAATAGATAGATTGCTGTGTATTAGTTTAGACCTGCTTACTACTTACCGATAAATTGTTGTTATTGTGTTAAAGCTTTCACTCATCGTCAAAGAACTCTCATTTAACCTAAATCATATCCGAGATATTAAATCTCAAATATAGAAAATGGGTAACACCATGAAAAAAAACCCACAGCTCGGGCAGGGCAAACTGGAAAAGAGGGAACCACTCACAACTCAATCCAAGAACCCCTCCCTGACTCATCAGCGTTAGATTTTCTTAACAGAAAATCCAATCTAGTGTCCCGTAACCACACATCCTGTACACTCAAACCACCCTCACCTCGTTTGTTCTGGCCTACCAATTTCCCCACCCGAAAAGCCCCAAAAAAGGCCAGCACAAAGACAACCCAGAACAAGGCAACCTCATAGGCAGAAGAACAAACCCTATCCAAGTGACCCACTACAGCACCAAGAACCTCAAATGAAACTGGGCGTCGAGTGTCTGCCACAGAGCGACCCCTCCCATAATGCCGTATAGCCTGCCAGGCCAGAAAAACCTTTGTAACATCTCTGTGATCTGACAACTGTACATCATCCTCACAAGAACACCACCCATCTTCACTCACCATATCGCTCCATTCCTGCCACACTTTGCAGCATGAGGACGTTGACGCACATACTGAATGACGAATTGAGAACTTGGAAGCGTCAATGCAATGCTCCACAAATGCTTGGGGCATGGAATTCCACTCTGCTCTGCTTCCAGTGCCAACTGATGGAATCTGTCCCACTGAAAACGATACAAAGCATCAGCCACTGAGTTATCAACTCCTGGAACATGCACAATTCCATGGACAGTACAATGGGAAAACAGTTCTTGAGCAGCCAAATGATGCACTAAACCAACCTCCTTCCATTCCACTGGCCAACCAACTCTCAGCACTTCAACAACCCTGACAGTAGGTTCCATAACCAGCAGAGCCTGCTGCATCAGTGAACAGTTCTTGATCCAAATTGGAAATCACCTGCTCCAGCCAAAGAGAGACCATTGTAAGAAACCAAAAATAAATCCCACACTCGCAAGTCCTCATGCTGATCCTGCCCCTGCTGAATATAAGGATGTGACACCTTAATGCCAGCTGTAGCAGCCACCAGTCATCTCTAAAAAACATGGCAAATACAACAAAACAAAAACTCTTGCGCATAAATGTCCCGCAGTTCAAAGTTCAGGGTGGACGGTAGCTTTCAGCCTTGCTGCCCTCAAGGATAGGGATATCCTAGCAATCAAACAAAAAACAGAGAAGAGAGAGGGTGCACCAGCCTTGTGCATTAACCTTAAAAAAGTTTATTATAAAAGAACACGTAAAAACTACTACTCACAAGGGTGGATGAAAATTGAATTGAATAATCAATAATTGGCTAATGGTGATCAGTCCACTGGTGGCAGTCTACGGATCCTATGGAGAGGACGTGCGGACTTCTGCTGGCTGATGCGTTTCAAAGGTAGCACCTTCTTCTTCAGAGCCTAACAGTGTTCATCTCTTACAGCTACTTAAATACATGTGCTCATCAAAGAAGCACAAATCACACTGACTTAGTGGCCACTCCCATATGGATGGGCGGTCCAAAGGCGGACTCTGACACAGTGTCATGGGAACCATTTGCGTACACATATACAACACATGGGCATGTCCAGGGGGCATAAAATCATGATGCATAAATGTGAGTCTAGTACCAAAGGAAGGGGGGGGAGGAAAAGAAGGAAAGGAAAAAGGCGCGGCCCTCTGCAGCCAGCCATCAGGTCCAGAAAAGATAGCAGGGGTAGCATATGTCTGCAAATCGCATGCGACACAGTAAACAGCCAGGCAAACTCACAAACACACGTTCCATAGATGCGGCCATTAACATAAGCTAAAACAATACTAAAGTAGCAGCCAGATCATCTAATGTGCAAATGTGCGCTATAGCCAGCTTATACAGGACGCCAGAAGGGAGACCAGAGAGCATAGGAATAAAGTGCATAAAAACACAGTGCTAATAACAAACAGGGGCACTCACCCTGACATTCATATGCACCCAGCTAGGTCCGCCTAAAGCAGTCATCGATGTGAACAAATCCCTTCATTTCCAAAGTTGAGGTGATTGGAGGAATATACCTGGAGCTATCTATGATGGCTACAGGCGGCGGTTGGAACGCACGCCATGTTTGTTGTGCTGACTTGCTGGTCCAGGGGGCGGAAGTGATGGCTCCACGTCACTTCCTGTGTGCCCACTGTCGCACTGGTGATGTGTCAGCAATGGGAATGCCTTCTACCATGTATAGGAAGGCATATAGTAGAGGCTAAAGGCAGACACCCAACTATAGGGACAAAGGCAGATATGCCACATAAAATAATTTATATATATATATATATATATATATATATATATATATATAAAACCTGTGATAAAAAATATGATAAAAAATGTACATGTACATAGTGAAAGCATCTATGCACTTGTATGTAATACAACCCCATATGAAATTGAAGTATAATGTGTACGCAAAGGGCAGCATGTCTGTCAATGATGGTCACTGAGTGGATGTTAGTGTGGGTAGCTAAACAGCTAGCAAGGCATGCACGCCTAAATATGAACACACACACATATATATATATATATATATACACACACATATGTGTGCCTAGACATATGCATAACGGCGTGCATGCCAGATGACTTGTGTAGGTAAGAGATGGAAACCTACACTCTGCATACAAATAGAAATACATGAATATATATAAATAATATATGAACAAGAGTGCATGGTTATCATAAAATGGTACACAATGACATTTATGTGGATAAACAGAGTCAAGGGTCCTCAAATAAAATAAAATAAAATAATACAATATCTTCCGAAGGATGTATATGTCTGTACATGTATATAGTATATTATACCAACACATCCTATTTGAGAGATTGCCTTGGATGCAAAAAAGAAAAAGAAGAAAAGAACACAATTGATAAACTGTAAAGTTGGACATATATATATATATATATATATATATATATATATATATATATATATATATATATACACATATATACATATACATATATACATATATATAAAAATACACACACATATGTGCATATACTGTATGTATAAACACACATGCACATACATGCAAACACGCAGTGTAGAAAGACAGAAGTGTAAAACAATAAGTAAAACCGCACAACTGTGCGTACTAATATTCTATGATGTGAAACCCTCCAAAAGCTAAAAATCGGATAGATGTAAAATTCTAAAAAGAATATGTATATATATTCTAAAGAATATATTAATGTATAGGGATAAGGGGTAGGGGGTGAAAGGGGAGGAAAGGAAAATTCTTAAATTTTTGTCTCATATCACCATCACACTATTTTGTGTATTTCGGGGTCTTCGTTGAGACCTCCGGGAGTGAGACTACCAAGGGTGAAAATCCAGTAGGCCTCGCGCTTGCATAGTCTCTGGTGTTTCCTCCCTGAGTCTAATTCGCCCCCGATTGACTCAATTCCAAATACCCTCATACCTGCAGGGTTTCCTTGATGAGCTTCTAGAAAATGACAGGGAACTGGGTATTTATCCCTTAAATTAATGATACCACACTTGTGTTCTCCTATTCTGACCCTCATCGGGCGCTGAGTATGGCCAACATAGAGACGACCACAGGGGCAAACAATGCCATAGACTATATACTCATTCCCGCAGTTTATGAACTGTTTGAGTTTATGGACTCTTCCATCCCTCCCTTCGACAGTTTTCTTTCTGTGCCACATGTACATACATGTGCCACAGTTTTTTACGCCGCACTTATAGCTCCCTTTTTGATCGAATATTGTTGTCCAAAGACTGGTGGGTCTATTGGTAGTTGTATTAACTCTACTGAGAGCAACAAGGCTCCTAAGGTCACGTGGTTTACGAAATACAATATTGGGATTATCCGGGAGTGTGTCACCTAGCACAGGGTCATGTTTAAGGATATTCCAGTTTCTTTTTAAAATATTCTGGATCTCAAAGGCCTTGTTGGTATACTGGGTGGAGAATCTAACCTGTTGGGTATCATGGGTGGTGTGGCGTAGGGGTTCAGTGATGTCATCTGATAGATTGTCATAGAGGACTAGATATTTGTTGAAGGCTGTCTCGATATGGCTTAAATCATACTCTTTTTCTCTAAATTTCTGTATAAGAAGCTTACTCTGTTCCAAGTAGTCTTCTTTTTTAGTACAATTACGCCTCAGACGGCAAAATTGACCACAGGGCACATTATGTATCCACCTTGGGTGGTGATTACTTTTGGCAGATAAATATGAATTACCTCCACTAGGTTTAAAGTGGGTTCTAGAACAGATATCACCATCAGGGTCTCCCTGAAGTTCTAGATCTAAAAAGACTAGACACTTGTTATCTATAACATGTGTAAATTCTATGCCAAAAGAATTGTTCTTACAATACTCAAGAAAATTGTAAAGATCATCATCTGACCCGTCCCATATGATTAAAATATTGTCAATATATCTGGCATACAGCACCAGATTGGCCCCGAAAGGATTGTTTTTCCATATATAGGTATTCTCCCAGAGTCCCATAAAGATATTGGCATAACTAGGGGCAAACCTCGCCCCCATAGCCGTGCCCCTAGTCTGCAAATAATATTCACCCAAGAAAGAGAAATAATTGTGTGTAAGGGAGAACCTGACACAGTCCAGCAGAAATTTGGCTTGTGACAGGTTCAGTCTATCATCCTCTAATAGAAAGTGATTCATGGCTCTAAGGCCATGTGTGTGGTTAATGGATGTGTATAGAAAAGCCACATCAAGGGAGAGCCATCTGTAACTAGGCTGCCATTTATAGTTAGACAGGATGTCAAGCATATGACCGGAGTCTCTTACGAAAGATGGTAAATTAGTCACTGTGTCTTGCAAAAAGTAATCGATGTAGGAGCCCAAATTACTAGAGAGGCTATCCATCCCAGCTATTATTGGCCTACCCGGGGGGTTGGTTAGGCTCTTGTGTACCTTAGGTATATGATAAAAATGCGGGGTCACAGCATGCCTATTGTACAAGAAGTAGCATTCATTTTTTGTAATAACTCCCTCCAATAAAGCCTCATCTAAAAGTATCTTAAGCTCCTTAGTATATTCCACTGTTGGATCTTTGCTTAATTTGGTGTAAGTGTCTGTATCACCCAAAAGTCTCCTTGCCTCTTTGATGTACTCATCTTTATTTTGGATGACCAAGCTTCCCCCTTTGTCGGCTTTCCGTATAATAATGTCCTGATTCTGTTTCATCTATAGACTTAAAAAGAGGGTCGGTGTTTTTGGCATTGCTAGTCTCATTATTATTAAGATGATCAAACTTGGTTTTAAAAGTATTAAAAACTACATCATAAAATGTGGAAATGAATTTCCCTTTGGCCCAATGGGGAAAGAAAGAGGATCTGGGTCTAAATAGGGTATGGACTATTGCACTTTCCCGTAGAGGGCAAGCCACTGGTAAAGAGGTAATCTGTCCATCGGGTTGTGCCTCAAGATAAAGCTCTTCCAATATATTAAGTATGGAGTCTTCATCTACACTTGTTTCTGAGAGTAAAGACGTCTCCACCTCTGCTCCAATATTAATATCATCAACATCAGTATCACTTCTCACTTTTTTAAGAATATAATATCTTTGGGTAGTGAGTTTACGTATATATTTATTAAGATCAATAAACAGCTCAAATAGATTAGGGACACTAGGTGGAGCATAGTTGAGGCCTTTCTTGAGGAGGTCCAGTTCCGTTTCTGAAAAAACAGAGCTGGATAAGTTGTAAATTTTAATGGTGGAATGGGTAGTGTCTAGAGTCTGCCTCTTTTTACGTCCCTTTCCTCCTCTTGTGCCTCTTCTTGTTCTTCTTCTCTTTTCCTTTTTTTTTTTTGTCATTGATGGAGTTAGCACTAGAGGGTCCAATATCTTATTGCTTGTTGCAGGGCCCTCCATCAATGCAACTTCCTTCTTGAAAAAAAACAAGGGCGGTGTAATATCTGATATGATGGCACTGTTATCATCTGACTCTAGATTACTGAGGACTAGAAAGGGATTATGAGATTGTAGGCCATTGAACATCTTGAGATCTATATCTAGTTCTGTAATAGTACCTCCAAAATACAATAAAACCCCTTCAACAACAATACTAACACAATAGGGACTCTAATGGATGTATTAGTAACACCCAGAAATACAACCCTGTGAGGAACAACACTCCTACTAAGCATTTGCCACCTTTGCTCCCCAAGAATAATAGCACCAGCAGAGGCAAAGATAATCCATCTAAAGATATAAAAGGAGGAAATACCCCATCTATCACATATTCCACTAATGCAAGTAAGAAAGATTTAAATACACAGCCCAGAGGAGAGGGACTCGCCCTACCATTGGCCAATGACAACTGTAATATACCTCCACCTATGGCTAGTACTTCTACAGTGTCATTTGGAGGTACTATTACAGAACTAGATATAGATCTCAAGACGTTCAATGGCCTACAGTCTCATAATCCCTTTCTAGTCCTCAGTAATCTAGAGTCGGATGATAACAGTGCCATCATATCAGATATTACACCACCCTTGTTTTTTTTCGAGACGGAAGTTGCATTGATGGAGGGCCCTGCAATGAGCAACAAGATATTGGACCCTCTAGTGCTAACTCCATCAATGACAAAAAAAATAAGGAAAAGAGAAGAAGAACAAGAAGAGGCACAAGAGGAGGAAAGGGACGTAAAAAGAGGCAGACTCTAGACACTACCCATTCCACCATTAAAATTTACAACTTATCCAGCTCTGTTTTTTCGGAAACGGAACTGGACCTCCTCAAGAAAGGCCTCAACTATGCTCCACCTAGTGTCCCTAATCTATTTGAGCTGTTTATTGATCTTAATAAATATATACGTAAACTCACTATTGAAAGATACAATAATAATGAGGATGAGGTAGAGAGCGGTCGCAGTTAGCTGCCTCTGTCGGCCAGCATCTCACTACCCCATACAAAAGAACTACAACCCCTAAAGAGAGGGGGAGGGGGTACTATTGCGGTACTTGATGTAATGAAAGTTACAGTGAACAGGGATGGAGAAAAAAAGCAATAATGTAGTATAAAAATTCCATTTTAATAGAAAACATGATTAAAAGATTGTAACAATGTCACATAACAGTTGTAATTTAAAAACGGAAGCAGTCAATACAACCAATTGGATTACAACCCATAGTGATAGTAGACACAAATAGAGCTTGAATTCTCGACCGGTTTCGCGGTTTTACCGCTTCCTCCTCCCATCTGACTGACAATACGGTTTTCAAAACCAAGTGGAAAGAACTTAGAGAACGCTTGGAAACTATGAATAAAGACATCATCATTAAAAAACAGATCAAATTTGGGAAGGACAAAGCTGCCTTTACTGAGGGCCTGGCCTACCACTGGCCGGGGAGAGGCCGGGGTAGACGAGGCCCTCCCCGAACTAATAATAGGAACTTTACCACTGACATTGAATCAGATTCATCTTTATCCTCCACTGTATCCTCCCTTAGCACCACCCAACCCAACACTTCATCTGCACTCAACTCATCACGTAAGAGACTTCGTTTTGGGGGTAACACCCCGCCAACGAACCCTAAAAAAGACAAAAAAGGCCCAAAAGGCCCGAGATCCACTCAAACACCCTCCACACAAACCCCACATGACACTAATATCCCCGTAGAAGGGGCCAATGGCCACTCCACTTTGCATGGCACAATTCCCAAAATCCTCAACTCTACTTTACTGACTAACAAGTACACGAAAATCAATGAGGACGCGATTTTTTTTAGATCTGAAAAAACAACAGAGCAATCTAGATGCGTACGTCCTAAAACCCTCACTGCCCCAACAAAACCCTCTGCCCCAGACCACACCGACCGTAACGTCATAAATCTTACCCCCTTTACTTTCAGTAGCGAGGAAATCTCGCTGTTACAATTATGTCTGGGTTTTTGTCCTCTTGATGCACTAAGGGTCGGTTCACACATGGGCAACACGACTTTAGCGCGACTTTGTACCGCGACTTCAACGCGGCTTCAGCGCGACTTTAGCGCGACTTTAGCGCGACTTCAGCGCGACTTCGGCAAATTACGAGGCGACTTGAAGTCGCCTCCATGACAGGCGACTTTGCCTGTGGCCAATCACCTCTCTGGGAGGAAGGGGGGGAGGGAGGGGTTTTCTCTGCAAAGTCGCTTGACTTTACAGAGAGATCCGACTTGCAGGCGACTTACATTGAGTTGAATGGGTACAAGTCGCCTACAAGTCGGATAGAAGTAGTACAGGAACCTTTTCTGAAGTCGGAGCGACTTCAGTAGTGTCAATTAAGACGCTCCCATTGCCTACCATGTTAATCTAAATACAAAGCGACTTGGGGCGACTTGGGGCGACTTGAGGGCGTACAAGTCGGATCCCAAGTCGCCCCAGTGTGAACCGACCCTTAGGGTCACTGAAACAATTAAAGACTTGTATCTTTTTGCACGCAATTTAACATTTAGATTCATCTACGATAAGGATCGTGTTAACCTAGGACTGGAGCGTGAGCTCGCGGAGCGCACCAAAGGCTTCTCCATGGATGAGTTCAGGGCGCTTCGCGACCTGATGCTCTTATACGATGAAGGTGACACCGGAGACCCCGGATCCTCACAAGACCCAGGGGCCCCCGTTATTGTCCCCTCAAGTGAATGTGGAGCAGGGACATTTCCACCGACCCTCCCTGCATCTAACAGGTCGGGTCCCCCAATTACCACTAAACCAACTCCTTCAATCAAGCCCTTCCGTTTACGATCCCGGAGATTCCCCGATCTCAACACCTGTCCTGAGATTTGGGCTTTTTTGCGAGCCACTATCAGTGACCTTAAGAAACAAAAATGGCCCGATCATCCCTCAAACCTTGATCCCAGTCAGATTCGAGCTCTTCGATCCTTGCAGCAACGTCCTGATGTTGTGATTAAACAATCAGACAAGGGCGGCAATATTGTTCTGATGACCAATCACCAATATGAATCCATGTGCCTTGCTATCCTTAATAACAAACAATGGTACAGACCCATCCCTCCCACACATATATCCTCCTTTGTACAGGAACTCTGGGCTCTTTGCACTGAGGCCTATATTATGGGCCTCATTGACAAAGACACCTTGGAGTTCCTGGTCCCTAAATTTCCCTGCACCCCTACCTTTTATTCCTTACCCAAGACCCACAAAGCGGCGCGTTTTCCACCGGGAAGACCCATAGTGTCTGGGATAGGCTCTCTAACGGATAATGCGAGCAAATTTGTTGACGCTTTTCTAATGCCTCATGTTCGCAGCCTCCCGTCCTACATCAGGGACACTACCGACCTATTGCAGCGCCTTGAGGGAATCCAGATCCCTCCGGACGCCCTGCTCGTGGCTGTTGATATTGAGGCTTTGTACTCCAGTATCCCCCACGAGCAGGGTGTACGGATGGCTGGTTCCTTCTTGGCCGAACAAGACACTACTACTTGGCCTTTGAACCAGTTTATACTGACACTATTGTATTTCATATTGACCAAAAACTATTTTACTTTCAATGGTCAATTATTTTTACAAATACAAGGTGTCGCAATGGGGACGTCGTGTGCCCCAGCTTATGCCAATTTATATCTAGGCGGCTGGGAGCGACATATTCATGCCCATGATCAATACACAGAATTCCTGGACAATATTCTCCTATGGTACCGTTTTATTGATGATCTGTTTATGGTATGGACTGGTCCCAGAGTTAAACTCTTACAATTTTTACATCTTTTGGATAATAACGACCTGAATCTTAAATTCACTTTCAAAATCGAGCCAGAACAAATTTCCTTCCTAGACCTACTTATCATTAAACAACCCGATGGAACGTTGGGCACCGACCTTTATAGGAAACCCACAGCTGGAAACACCTTGTTGTTTGCCACTAGTGCTCACCCAAACTCCTTGGTACGGAGCATTCCTTATGCCCAATACTTGCGGTTACGCAGGAATTGTACACATCATAGCGATTTTATACGTCAAGCCAAAGCACTACGCGAACGCCTTTTACAACGGGGCTATTCTTCCACCAACCTGCGCAAAGCATTTAACAAGTCCCTATCACGCCCACGGACTTCTTTACTATTTAAAAATAATAAACCTTCTCCCCCCTTAGAAACTGTAAAACTGATCACGACCTATTCTGCACACCACAGTATACTCCGTAACATCCTAACGAAACATTGGCACCTACTGGCTGATCATCATGTATTAACCAAATACGTTAGACATACACCGGAAGTGGTCTTCCGTAGAGCACGGTCACTACGTGACCAATTAACCGCCAGCCATTACAACCCTACTAGATCTACTAGGAGTGGTCCTAACGGCACCTTTCAATGTGGAGAATGTCCCAGATGCCCCTGGATCTTTGAAAGCAGAACTGTGGTTCTACCCAACGGCGAGACCCTGGTCCCACGGACCTCCGCCGATTGCAGTACAAAAGGGGTAGTCTATCTCATGAACTGCGTATGCAAAGCCTTCTACGTGGGCAAAACAATTAGGGAACTTAGGCAGAGAATCAGGGACCACTTGTATGACTCAGAAAATGGCAAACTAACAACTATCGGCCGACACATCGGCCTACATCATAGATTCGATAATTCCGTGGTTAAATTCCTAGTTTTGGAGGTTGTTAAACCCAACCCCAGGGGTGGCGATTGGGATCGCTTAATACTCCAGAGAGAATCTCTGTGGATTGAGCGACTCAACGCCACTATTCCCCCTGGTTTAAATGAATCAGTGTCCTACAGGGCCTTCCTATGAGGTCCCTATGTGGTCTTGGTTTTCACACCCCTTTTTCCCCCCCCTCTCCCCCTCCCCCTCCCCCCTCCTTTTTTCCCCACTCCCCCTCCCCCCCCTTCCCCCCCCCCTCCCAATCCCATCCCCCTTCTTCTTCCCTCTCTTATATTTCCCCCCCCTCCCCCCCGCCCTTTCCTTCCCCCCCCCGCCCTTCCCCCTCTCCTCTCCTCTCAGTCCCCTCCCTTCTCCCACTCCCTCCCCCCTCCCTCCCTTCATTCTCCCCTTTCCCCTTCCCTTTTCCCTCCCCCTTCCCTCCCCGCACTACTGGGTCTCAACATTTATGATACCTTTCCATTTTAGGCTAATTCTCTAGATGGTTGTTACTGACTGTTTGTTGCTTAGTTATAATATTACAGATTATTTCTTTTGCATATATTTATTTGTTTTGGTGTATTATATTTTTTTACTTTTTTGCTGTACAAGGATGACCTCCCCCATTGGTTTCCTGTGGCTTTGCTCTGCCTTGAGTCCTCTCTTGGCGGCGGACACATGCTCGCCCTGGCAGCCCCAGAGCTGCTTGCGTCTCCTTGTCCGGGAACTTGATTCCCTTTGACTGGAGCGCGCGCTTGCGCAGTAGCATGTCACACTGCACCTGCGCAGTGCGGACGAGCAGACCCGGTGACGTCAGGGACCGCCTCTCATGCCGTCCCTGACTTCCGGGTTGGGGTGCTCTTATAGCGGCCGTTCATGGCCGCTATGTGAGCCTACAGCCCCTGGACGCTGGCGAATTGAGGACCACTGCTGTTGGTAAGTGTTGCTGCCCCCCACCTCTCTTGCTTTCAGGCAGATTTTTCTTCCTGTGGGCACTGTTCACTGACGCCTATAACCTGCATACTCCGTTTGTAACTTCATTACCATTGTCGTTACAGTTGTCATTGTAATCGCTTCCAGTGCATACTAATATCTTCCTTGGGGATCCTTTACTACCAATCCAACAGCAGCTGGCCTCATTTCGTTCACCACACAATCTGTATCTGGTTTTCACTCATTTCAACCTATGTGTTTATATCACATCAGTACCTTAGGGGTGAGTGCTAGTTCCATACCTTGTGTGCAATCTCTCCCAACCTTTCTTCTCCTGCATACTCATCCGCAGCTATCCCTTCACTCACCCCACTACTTTCCCCCCCCTTCCCCCCCTCCCCCCCTCCCCTTTTTCCCCTTCCTCCCTTTTTTCCCCCCTCCCCCCCCTTCCTTCCCCTCCTCCCCCTCCTTTTCCCCCTCCCCCCCTCCCCCCCCCCCTTTTTCACCCCCCCACCCTCTCTCCTTTCCTTCCCCCACTGCCTATCCTTTTCCATCTACACTCCTCTTGGTCCCTTTTCTTGCACACTGTTTCAACCCTAGAGGCACACTAATGGCACTCCCTCACCCTACCTTCCTTCTGATTGATTCCCCAGTCCAATCCCCTTTACCTTATCATTTAAATTTATTTATTCAGAGGCTGTTTAGCTATCCCCTGTGTCTGCCACAGGGGGATTCGCTTGGGGCCGTGTATACCCACAGGGAACTATAGAACGGGTGAGCTCATCCTTTTCCTATCTAAATTGTATATAATTGTGTAATATTCTGTCTAAATGTTTTTGCTGCATTAATAACGTTACCATGCAACTTTTGTGTGTTGTACTTACTATAATTATCGTATGTTGCACCACAGATATTGCTCTCCTGAGGAAGCGGTAAAACCGCGAAACCGGTCGAGAATTCAAGCTCTATTTGTGTCTACTATCACTATGGGTTGTAATCCAATTGGTTGTATTGACTGCTTCCGTTTTTAAATTACAACTGTTATGTGACATTGTTACAATCTTTTAATCATGTTTTCTATTAAAATTGAATTTTTATACTACATTATTGCTTTTTTTCTCCATCCCTGTTCACTGTAACTTTCATTACATCAAGTACCGCAATAGTCCCCCCTCCCCCCCCCTCTTTAGGGGTTGTAGTTCTTTTGTATGGGGTATTGAGATGCTGGCCGACAGAGGCAGCTAACTGCGACCGCTCTCTACCTCATCCTCATTATTATTGTATTAGACATTTGGGATGATGGTACTTTTACTTGGTTATTTATCTTTTTGATTAGAACGCTCTTCCCTCCTTACACTATTGAAAGATATTATATTCTTAAAAAAGCGAGAAGGGATACTGATGTTGATGATATTAATATTGGAGCAGAGGTGGAGACGTCTTTACCCTCAGAAAAAAAGTGTAGATGAAGACTCCATACTTAATATATTGGAAGAGCTTTATCTTGAGGCATAACCCGATGGACAGACTACCTCTTTACCAGTGGCTTGCCCTCTACGGGCCAAAGGGAAATTTATTTCCACATTTTATGATGTAGTTTTTAATACTTTTAAAACCAAGTTTGATCATCTTAATAATAATGAGACTAGCAATGCCAAAAACACCGACCCTCTTTTTAAGTCTATAGATAGCCTGAAACAGAATCAGGACATTATTATATGGAAGGCTGATAAAGGGGGAAGCTTGGTCATCCAAAATAAAGATGAGTACATCAAAGAGGCAAGGAGACTTTTGGGTGATACAGACACACCAAATTAAGCAAAGATCCAACAGTGGAATATACTAAAGAGCTTAAGATACTTTTAGATGAGGCTTTATTGGAGGGAGTTATTACAAAAAATGAATACTACTTCTTGTACAATAGGCATGCTGTGACCCCGCATTTTTATCATATACCTAAGGTACACAAGAGCCTAACCAACCCCCCGGGTAGGCCAATAATAGCTGGGATGGATAGCCTCTCTAGTAATTTGGGCTCCTACATCGATTACTTTTTGCAAGACACAGTGACTAATTTACCATCTTTCGTAAGAGACTCCGGTCATATGCTTGACATTCTGTCCAGCTATAAATGGCAGCCTAGTTACAGATGGCATTCCCTTGATGTGGCTTCGCTATACACATCCATTGACCACACACATGGCCTTAGAGCCATGAATCACTTTCTATTAGAGGATGATAGACTGAACCTGTCACAAGCCAAATTTCTGCTGGACTGTGTCAGGTTCTCCCTTACACACAATTATTTCTCTTTCTTGGGTGAATATTATTTGCAGACTAGGGGCACGGCTATGGGGCGAGGTTTGCCCCTAGTTATGCCAATATCTTTATGGCACTCTGGGAGAACACCTATATATGGAAAAACAATCCTTTCAGGGCCAATCTGGTGCTGTATGCCAGATATATTGACGATATTTTAATCATATGGGATGGGTCAGATGATGATCTTTACAATTTTCTTGAGTATTGTAAGGACAATTCTTTTGGCATAGAATTTACACATGTTATAGATAACAAGTGTCTAGTCTTTTTAGATCTAGAACTTTAGGGAGACCCTGATGGTGATATCTGTTCTAGAACCCACTTTAAACCTAGTGGAGGTAATTCATACTTATCTGCCAAAAGTAATCACCACCCAAGGTGGATACATAATGTGCCCTATGGTCAATTTTGCCATCTGAGGCGTACTTGTACTAAAAAAGAAGACTACTTGGAACAGAGTAAGCTTCTTATACAGAAATTTAGAGAAAAAGAGTATGATTTAAGCCATATCGAGACAGCCTTCAACAAATATCTAGTCCTCTATGACAATCTATCAGATGACATCATTGAACCCCTACGCCATACCACCCACGATACCCAACAGGTTAGATTCTCCACCCAGTATACCAACAAGGCCTTCGAGATCCAGAATATTTTGAAAAGAAACTGGAATATCCTTAAACATGACCCTGTGCTAGGTGACACACTCCCGGATCATCCCAATATTGTATTTCGTAAACCACGCGACCTTAGGAGCCTTGTTGCTCCCAGTAGAGTTAATACAACTACCAACAGACCCACCAGTCTTTGGACAACAATATTCGATCAAAAAGGGAGCTATAAGTGCGGCGTAAAAAACTGTGGCACAGAAAGAAAACTGTCGAAGGGAGGGATGGAAGAGTCCATAAACTCAAACAGTTCATGAACTGTGGGACTGAGTATATAGTCTATGACATTGTTTGCCCCTGTGGTCGTCTCTATGTTGGCCGAACTCAGCGCCCGATGGGCGTCAGAATAGGAGAACACAAGTGTGGTATCATTAATTTAAGGGATAAATACCCAGTTCCCTGTCATTTTCTAGAAGCTCATCAAGGGAACCCTGCAGGTATGAGGGTATTTGGAATTGAGTCAATCGGAGGCGAATTAGACTCAGGGAGGAAACACCAGAGACTATGCAAGCACGACGCCTACTGGATTTTCACCCTTGGTAGTCTCGCTCCCGGAGGTCTCAACGAAGACCCCGAAATACACAAAATAGTGTGATGGTGATATGAGACAAAAATATAAGGATTTTCCTTTCCTCCCCTTTCACCCCCTACCCCTTATCCCTATACATTAATATATTCTTTGGAATACATATTCTTTTTAGAATTTTACATCTATCCGATTTTTAGCTTTTGGAGGGTTTCACATCACAGAAGTACGCACAGTTGTGCGGTTTTACTTATTGTTTCACACGTCTGTCTTTCTACACTGCGCGTTTGCATGTATGTGCATGTGTGTTTATACATATATGCACATATGTGTGTGTATTTTTATATATATGTATATATATATATGTATATATATATATATATATATATATATATATATATATATATATATATATATATATATATATATATATATATATATATATATATATATATATATATATATATATGTCCAACTTCACAGTTTATCAATTGTGATCTTTTCTTCTGTTTCTTTTTTGCAGCCAAGGCAATCTCTCAAATAGGATGTGTTGGTATAATATACTATATACACATACAGACATATACATCCTTTGGAAGATATTGTATTATTTTATTTTATTTTATTTGAGGACCCTTGACTCTGTTTATCCACATAAATGTCATTGTATACCATTTTATGATAACCATGCACTCTTGTTCATATATTATTTATGTATATTTATGTATTTCTATTTGTATGTAGAGTGCAGGTTTCCATCTCTTACCTACGCAAGTCATCTGGCATGCACGCCGTTATGCATATGTCTAGGCACACATATGTGTGTATATATATATATATATATATATATATATATATATATATATATATATATATATATATATATATATATATGTGTGTGTGTGTTCACATTTAGGCGTACATGCCTTGCTAGCTGTTTAGCTACCCACACTAACATCCACTCAGTGACCATCATTGACAGACATGCTGCCCTTTGCTTATACTTCAATTTCATATGGGGTTGTATTACATACAAGTGCATAGATGCTTTCACTATGTACATGTACATTTTTTATCATATTTTTTATCACAGGTTTTTTATATATATATATATATATATATATATATATATATATATATATATATATATATAAATTATTTTATGTGGCATATCTGCCTTTGTCCCTATAGTTGGGTGTCTGCCTTTAGCCGTTACTATATGCCTTCCTATACATGGTAGAAGGCATTCCCATTGCTGACCATCACCAGTGCGACAGTGGGTGCACAGGAAGTGATGCAGAGCCGTCACTTCCGCCCCCTGGACTGCAAGTCAGCACAACAAACATGGCGTGCGTTCCAACCGCCGCCTGTAGCCATCATAGATATCTCCAGGTATATTCCTCCGATCACCTCAACTTTGGAAACAAAGGGATTTGTTCACATCGATGACTGCTTTAGGCAGCCCTAGCTGGGTGCATATGTCAGGGTGAGCGCCCCTGTTTGTTATTAGCACTGTGTTTTTATGCACTTTATTCCTATGCACTCTGGTCTCCCTTCTGGCATCCTGTATAAGCTGGCTATAGTGCACATTTGCACATTAGATGATCTGGCTGCTACTTTAGTATTGTTTTAGCTTATGTTAATGGTCGCATCTATGGGACGTGTGTTTGTGAGCTTGCCTGGCTGTTTACTGTGTCGCAAGCGATTTGCTGACATATGCTACCCCTGCTATCTTTTCTTGACCTGATGGCTGGCTGCAGAGGGCCGCGCCTTTTTCCTTTCCTTCTCCCCCCCCCTTCCTTTGGTACTAGACTCACATTTATGCATCGTGATTTTATGCCCCCTGGACATGCCCATGTGTTGTTGTATATGTGTACGCAAATGGTTCCCATGGCACTGTGTCAGAGTCCGCCTCTGGACCACCCATCCATATGGGAGTGGCCACTAAGTCAGTGTGATTTTTGCTTCTTTGATGAGTACATGCATTTAAGTAGCTGTAAGAGATGAACACTGTTAGGCTCTGAAGGAGAAGGTGCTACCTTCGAAACGCGTCAGCCAGCAGCAGTCCGCACGTCCTCTCCATAGGATCTGGAGACTGCCACCAGTGGACTGATCACCATTAGCCAATTATTGATTATTCAAGCGTAATTTTCATCCACCCTTGTGAGTAGTAGTTTTTACGTGTTCTTTTATAATTCACAAGGCCGGTGCGCCCTCTCTCTTCTCTGTTTTTTGTATAAAAAACATGGCCTATGGGCATACTGCAACAAGCAAAATTCAACTTGCCCAAGAGAGATTGCAAAGCATGAAGTTTAATGTTTTTGCATTGCCTGGTGGCAGAAACCGCCCCCTTCAGATCTTCAAATTTGTCCAAAGGCAAGCGACATTCCATCGCCACGGTGTTAATTACAATACCTAGAAACCACACATCAGTGGCTGAGCCCTCCATCTTGTCAGGGGCCAATGGCACACCAAAAAACTGGAAAACATGTTGGACCGTGGCCAAAATTGAGGCATACTTCCATCAGGCCCTATGCACAAGAAATCATTCAAGTCGTGTATGACTGAATTAAGCCCAGAAGCATCCCCAACCGCCCATTTCTAAAAGGAACTAAACATTTCAAGCAACAAACAAGAAATGGCACAGCCCATTGATAAAAATCTATCAACAAAATTCTGCCTTTGCCATTTGCACCCCAGCAGATGGCAACAACTAGGATGTACCGGTAACAATCAAAAGACCGCCTCATTATCGGTTTTGGCCAACAACGTATCTTTACCATATCTAGGAACATACTACACTGCCATATCAAAAGAACTATAGGACACGACAAGTGATGAATGAGGTGTAACTTATTAGGTTCTTTTTTGGGGATAATACCCAAAGGGGAAATACTGGCAGTGAATCAAAACTGCCAGCCATGCGCCCCAAAGCAACTAGTTTGAAAAGTTTTCCTGAAAATGACCGCTGGATGTAAACAAGATGACTGCAAGCTATCTGCCATATGAGAAACAACCAGCAACATCCGGCATTGAATTGCCAACATAACTCCCTATGAGTTGTGAAGAGGCTGCCGCACACTCGGCCCCACCCTGAAAGGGAAAAACCAAGCTTTGTGGAGACTACATCAGTTTCATCCAGAGAATGATGTTTTTGTGGTCCCACCATAAAGAGGGCTGGACTGCCTTGTGCTGACGAAATTGCTCGTCATAGCGAAACCAAGCAACCCCACCCTAGACTCGCTGGGCTTCGCCGATAGAGTCCAGATAACAAAATAAAAAAGTGGGGAGCAATTCTCAGGGGCCTTTTCCCCTATGACACTAGTTAAAATTGCATACGCCTGCAACTAGTTTGAGAAGGTACGGGGAATCAACCGATACTGCCGTTTTCTTCCTCCTTCTTACTTTTATCTGGTCTAACTTTAAAGTAAAATTTCTCCAATGGCAACAAAGAAAAAATTTTCCACATACTCACCCTTCCATACATGCTCCTTCACTTCCGGTTTTAGATGCGCACCCAAAGGCCCTTCAAAACACACATACACATCGCATTTTTGCAGCATTTGCCATATGTACCCCATCAACCCCGGTGACTCCTTTGTCAGACGATTTGTTGTCTGAAGCTGTAGCTAGTGCAGACGCCACCAGCCGTTGACTGGAGTAATCCGATGGTCCTGCACCCACATCAAGAGGGCGAGTGAGGCCTCAGATGGAACCCTGACCGCCTGACCACTGACACTGGAGGTGGCAGCTTGTGCTTAGGACCATGCAGTTACCAGAGAGGAAGAAGCCCCAGACGTCACCCCAGCTTCACAGCACACCAGCACCTCCCTAAGACCTGCTAACAGGGTGTGTGCGACAGCATACGTGCCAGGGGCCCCCACCAAAGAAGGGACTGAGGACCGAGCACTCCACCCCATAATTC
Source organism: Aquarana catesbeiana (assembly GCF_042186555.1). NCBI lineage: Eukaryota > Metazoa > Chordata > Amphibia > Anura > Ranidae > Aquarana > Aquarana catesbeiana. The sequence goes on along the minus strand of NC_133329.1, from coordinate 189,297,749 downwards.
CAGCAAACCCCCCATTGCCCCAATCCCTGCTGAGCTGTCAACTAAGCCCCCCCCGGAGTCCCCTTTAACAGAGCAAGAATAAGAAAGAGGACATGAAACAAAAGGCACACATGGCTGCCTCTGTATGCACAAGAAATCATTCAAGTCGTGTATGACTGAATTAAGCCCAGAAGCATCCCCAACCGCCCATTCCTAAAAGGAACTAAACATTTCAAGCAACGAACAAGAAATGGCACAGCCCATTGATAAAAATCTATCAACAAAATTCTGCCTTTGCCATCCAGCCGCAGATCCAGATCCATGTGCAGTGTGCAGGAGTTCATAATCTTCAGAGCTGCTAAGCACCCTTCAGACTGGCTCTGTTCACCAAGCTGCACTGTCGCTCTCTCCCCTCAGCAGGCTCTAGGGTGCAGTTGCCAGCCCCAAAGCCCGGCGGGTGCCCGCTGATGATGTCAGCAGCCGCCGCCAAACCGGAAACCTAGGAGGTCCCGTTCCTACTCCCATGCTGGGCTCTGTGAGGGATGGAGGAAGCCTCACCAGCCGACGCCCGGCTCCATCCATCAGTGGGGCGTTCTCTGCGATGCCAGGACACAGCGGAAAGACTCCCTGCCTGTGTCTGCTGTCACTGGGGGTCGCTCCTGGAACCTGGCTGGCACCTGCCGCTCTGCCACTCCCATGCCAGGCTGCACCAGACACAGGCAAGGAGTCCGTATAACCAGCCACATCATCCAAATTGCGAGGTGTGAGGGCAGGGGAGTGGGTGCCAGATGAAAAACTCCCTCACTGGGTTTACCATAGAAGGGGAATCCTCCTGACTTGCAGACCAGGAAAAGCAGGCATGCGCTTGGCTGGTGGGGTCAGAGCGCCCCTTGAGAGGCTCCCAAAATGGCACTGAACCTGGGATATCACCTCAAGAATGAAGCACTCAGAAGGCTTAGACCTCCTAGCACATGGGCGACTAGAAGAGGGCCCAGGAAAGACCTGCCTGGGCTCCTGCAATAATAGTCTGATTTTTTGTCTTGTAGCTACCCAGGGCCTCTGGCCACAGCCGCAGCTCTAAGCTGGGACAGCATGTTGCCCAAGTCACCCACCTTTTGTTCTTCCTACAGGTGAAGTCCAGGAACAAAGAATAAAACTGTCTGATGCTGTGATGAGCTCTGACTAAGCTGTGACACGATCCCCCCCACTCCTTTCTACCCACTACAGGACACACCCTCTGCCTTGAACTCTTCAATCTGCTAAGCAGACTGCATCATTCTAATTCACCCAGTCATGCTGGCCCTCCTCCTAGTTTCACTCAGCTCCAGGCCATAAACTTTCATTTCCATGGTGCAGGTGGGCAACCAGGATGCATGGCATCATTCATTGTTATGTGGCCAGTGGCCAGTCAGCCTGCACTATGGAAAAAGATGTCCTTGATCCAGGGAGGGCATTCAGAAGTGGATGGAAGTTTTGTTTCAGCATAGACCTGCTTCACATCCTGCCCCCTGCCAATGACATATCAGGAAGTGAAAGGGCCAGGGGGCATTACTCAGCCTCAGCAATACCAAGTCCACATGGTTGCAAAGTGCCCTGGTTCTATGCCCTACACCATGTCATTTTATTTTGATGGTACAGGAGGGCAATCAGGGCGCAAGGCTTCAATTGTTGCTATGTTGCCACCCGCAGCATGGAAATGTATGGTGTTGATCCAGGGAGGGCAATCACAAGGAGATGGAAGTCCTGGTTCAGTCAAAACCTGCTCCCCCTCCTGCCCTCTGCCCTTAGGCCTCAGAGAAGATTTGAAGGGCCCACTCCTGGAAGCGAATGTCTATTTGAATGCTCAATGCGATTAAAACATCCAATGTGGTAGGAATGGTGCGTCCAGTGAGTTCATCCTTGATACGCTCAGATAGGCCTTGCCAGAAGGTAGCAGTAAAGGCCTCATTATTCCATTTGAGTTCAGCGGCCAGCGTACGGAATTGAACTGCATATTGGCTGACTGTCATTCCTTGCTGACGAAAACGAAGGAGGGCCCCAGCAGCCGTAGACACTCTGCCGGGCTCATGAAAAGTTTTCTGGAATGCATCCAAAAAGAGCTGAAGGTCGGAGGTGATAGAATCGTGTGATTCCCAGAGTGGGGAGGCCCAAACTAGAGCATCACCGGAGAGGAGAGAGATGATATATGCGACTTTGGTGCGATTAGTTGGAAAATGATGGCTGGAAAGTTCAAAGTGGATGGAACACTGATTAATGAAGCCCCGACAAGCCTTAGGGTCGCCAGAAAAATGAGGTGGTGGCGGCAGATGCAGGCAGGGATTGCCAGGTGTAGTAGGTAACACGGGAGCAGCTGAAGCAGAAGCAGGAATGGGAGGAGCTGAAGTTGCAGCGATTTGCAAACGATCCAGACGGGAGGCAAGATCCTGAAGGACCAGCATTATTTTCTCTTGATTTGCTTGCTGGGAGTTAAGTCTCTGAACTAGATGTTGCATTTGGTTCAGTGGCAGATTCAGTGAGCCCACAGGCAAGCAGGTGACACGGGATCCCCCAGGGCGTGGAGTCTAAGGTCCAGCCGGTATTCTGCCAGGGACCCCCTCACAAGGGTTTGGGCTTAGCTGTGTGCTGACCCCAGGTCACGACCCAGGGGTTCACTCTGCTCGCTAGGGAGTTACCAGAAGGCACTGTCAGACAAGGATGGATGGATGAAGCAAAGGAGAGCCGGATAGCGAGCCAAGGTCAGGGCGGGCTGCAAACAACGTAATCAGAACAAGCCGAGTCGAGACACAAGAGATCAGTTCATGAGAGGTCAGGTTAAGGCAGGTTACCTGAAGGGAGCTCAGAAACAAATGTTGCTCAAGCAATCAGACTAGCCTGAGAGGGAATTAAATAGAGAAGCACATGAGGGGCTGAACAGGAAGTAGCAGGAAGGAATCATACATTAAGCAACAGGGGAGACCAGTGACACCCATAGCTGCAGAGTGCAGCCGAGCTGAACACAAGCTAGTGGAACAACAGGTGCCAGCCGGCCTACAGCAGTAAAGGTGAGACACAGATGAGCTCCGCAGCTGATCTGTGACACTGATGACACAGGTTCACCTGAGGTGCAGGGTCTATTCAACAGAGCTCCTAAAGGTGGAGATGGGGATTTGCTGCGTGTTATTTCCAGGTCGCAGTCCTCTGGATTGCCCCACCAGGAGGTGAGCAAGCCAGGGTCCAGTAGCAGAATTAGCAGGTAGGGATCAAGCAGCAGCATAGTTAAGGAACAAGCCAAAGATCAGTAGCGAATAGTAGCGAAGATACGGACGGTAGCAGGAGAGACAAAAGTGAGATGCTGGCTGAAGTGAGCACAATCTGGCAAACAGGAAGTGCAGAGACATGGCAGTAAGTTCATGGGAAGAGCAAAAAGTTCAAGGTTCAAGACAAAAAAGGTTCAAGGCAGGATCATTCATGGAATTGTCCCATGAGCTGTGCAGCATTCCAGGTGGCTCTGCAGGAAGAGCCATTGCCAGACACAGCATAGGTTCCAGGTTCAAGTCCAGGCCCTGACATGTAGGTTAGTTCTCCTCTCCCTGGACTCCCAGTTGACTAGCCTCAGCCTGTTTCACCACTGTCACAAAAGCCTTGTCTACCTTGCCTGCTACCCTCATCCTCAGCCCTCCTTCCATCAAGTTCACTGCACCAAACACAAGGGCCACTATCTGCCCACAAGCACCACCGCCTGTTGGAACTTGTCCTGAAGCATTGCCTTTGGTGTCATATAATGATAAGCAAATACACAATTTGCTTACGGTGTGCTTTATCAAGAAATTATCTGCTTTCGTGAGTCTCATGATGTTCTCCTTGACACCCTCTTTTAACCATAGGTTTCTCCTCTGAATTCCCAGTTGACCAGCCTCAGCCTGTTCAACCAATGCCTTGCCTACCTTGCCCGCTGCCTGCCTAGAAGCACAAAAACTACCTTCTGAAACTCCTCCTGAATTCCTGAAGCATTCCCTTCAGTGTCATATAACGGTAAGCAAATACATCATTTGCTTACGGTGTGCTTTATCAAGAAATGCTCTGCTCTAGTGAGTCTCACGATGTTCTCCTTCTCTAACTGTTTGTGCCAGTTTAGTTTTCCTCTTCCTGGATTCCCAGTTGACCAGCCTCAAGCCTGTTCCACCACTGTCACCAAAGCAATAGTGTTAGGGACAGATAGAGTAGAACCTTACGGACTCTCAATGATAATCCACTTAGATCATAAGCCTGCCTACAAGCTAGCATGAATGACGGCTCTGAGTCCCTGAAATTTGTATTTTGCAAATTGAAGCGTATAAAGGAGAAGTCCAGCCAAAGCTCATTTGGCAGTACTTCTCCTATGGATCACAGGAGTGCAATTTGTTTTGCACACCTGTGACCCGTTTTCAGCAGAGAGATGACATCACCAATGTCAGCCCAGCCGCTGAGAGCCTGAGACATCCGCTCCGCCCCTCCACAGGACAGTCTGCAGCTCTCTGCTTATGGGGCTGTAAAAAATGAGCGATCGGCGATGTTCGATCACTTGGTTCTTAGTGCAGAGGCCCTGGGGGACAGATGCAGCATTGGACCCATGCTGCATCCACCTAGGAAAGTATGAATAGGGAAAAAAAAATTCTTTTACTTCTCTTTAACCGCTTACAGACCCCTTGCCCTCATTATACATCGGTACTTTGAAGAGGGATATCGTTGCTGCCATAACCCCTGGTATCCTCTTCTTCAGATCACTTTTATAGGCGGCAGCTTACCGGAATCGTTGGTAGCGGCAGAGGTGATCGGATCCTGTCACGTCTGTGGTATGGAGATGAGTGAGGTTAAGATGTCTCCATATCACTGCAGGGCGGAAGCGATGTCAAGACATCACTTCTGCCCATAGATCTTAACCGCTTCCCGACCGCCTCACACAGATTTACTGCGGCAGAAGGGCACGTACAGGCAGATTAATGTGCCTGTACGTTGCCCTTTAAGAGGCGGCTTGCGGGCGCGCCCGCCGGAGGCTTCATGACCGTGATCGCGGATCCCACGGACTCGATGTCTGTGGGGATACCCGCGATCATCTCGCGGTGAGGAAGAACGTGGAGATGCTAATGTAAACAAGCATCTCCCCGTTCTGCCTAATGACACTGTCACTGATCACAGCTCCCTGTAATCGGGAGCGGTGATCAGTGATGTGTCACACACAGCCCCTCCCCCCCACAGTTAGAATCACTCCCTAGGACACACTTAACCCCTACAGCACCACCTAGTGGTTAACCCCTTCACTGCCAGCCACATTTACATAGTAATCAATGCATTTTTAATTGCATTAATCGCTGTATAAATGTGAATGGTCCCAAAATCACGCCAAAAGTGATTGATGTGTCCGCCATAATGTCGCAGTCATGATAAATATCGCTGATCGCTGCCATTACTAGTAAAAAGAAAATTATCAATAAAAATGCCATAAAACTATCCCCTTGTAGACGCTATAACTTTTGCGCAAACCAATCAATAAACGCTTATTGCGATTTTTTTTTACCAAAAATATGTAGAAGAATACATATTGGCCTAAACTGAGGAAAAAAATGTTTTTTATATTTTTTTTGGGGATATTTATTATAGCAAAAAGTAAAAACTAATGTGTTTTTTTCAAAATTGTCGCTATTTTTTTGTTTATAGCGCAAAAAATAAAAACCGCAGAGGTGATCAAATACCACCAAAAGAAAGCTCTATTTGTGGAAAACAAAAACCCAATTTTGTTTGGGTACAATGTCGCACGACCGCGCAATTGTCAGTTAAAGCGACGCAGTGCCGAATCGCAAAAAGTGCTCTGGTCAGGAAGGGGGTAAATCCTTCCGGGGCTGAACTGGTTAAAGAGACATTTTTTTTTTTCAAATTATTTGTTTTTATTGCATTTTAGTGTAAATATGAGATCTGAGGTCTTTTTTGTAATAGAATGTATAAACAACTGTGACTCCATCTTAAAGCTTCTCTTCCATTTTACATACAGTAGAAGTGAACTTTTCCTATTTGTGTTTTACCATAATCAGCTTAAAAGTTTGCATAGAACCGCACCCTATGAGATATTGTGGTTAAGCTGAATTTGTTTCAGCAAAAAACATTAGCTATTTCTTGTTATCTAGTCAAGCAGCCTAACTCTTGATAAGAAAGTACTGAATGTAAGTTTGTAAAAGCCCTTAGACATGTATTTTTCAGTGGTATATATACTACCCTTATTTTCAGCAAAAATCAGAGATCTTATGAATAGTTACATAGTAGGTGAGGTTGAAAAAAGACACAAGGCCATCAAGTCCAACCCATGTGTGTGATTATATGTCAGTATTACATTGTATATCCCTCTATGTTGCGGTCGTTCAGGTGCTTATCTAATAGTTTCTTGAAACTATCGATGCTCCCCGCTGAGACCACCGCCTGTGGGAGGGAATTCCGCATCCTTGCCGCTCTTACAGTAAAGAACCCTCTACGTAGTTTAAGGTTAAACCTCTTTTCTTCTAATTTTAATGAGTGGCCTATCTTGTTAAATTCCCTTCTGCGATAAAGTTTTATCCCTATTGTGGGGTCACCAGTATGGTATTTGTATATTGAAATCATATCCCCTCTCAAGCGTCTCTCTTCTCCAGAGAGAATAAGTTCAGTGCTCGCAACCTTTCCTCATAATTAATATCCTCCAGACCCTTTATTAGCTTTGTTGCCCTTCTTTGTACTCGCTCCATTTCCAGTACATCCTTCCTGAAGACCGATGCCCAGAACTGGACAGCATACTCTAGGTGCGGCCGGACCAGAGTCTTGTAGAGCGTGAGAATTATCGTTTTATCTCTGAAGTTTATCCCCTTTTTAATGCATGCCAATATTCTGTTTGCTTTGTTAGCAGCAGCTTGGCATTGCATGCCATTGCTGAGCCTATTATCTACTAGGACCCCCAGGTCCTTTTCCAACCTAGATTCCCCCAGAGGTTCTCCCCCCAGTGTATAGATTGCATTCATATTTTTGCCACCCAAATGCATTATTTTACATTTTTCTACATTGAACCTCATTTGCCATGTAGTTGCCCACCCCATTAATTTGTTCAGATCTTTTTGCAAGGTTTCCACATCCTGAGGAGAAGTTATTGCCCTGCTTAGCTTAGTATTGTCCGCAAATACAGAGATTGAACTGTTTACCCCATCCTCCAGGTCGTTTATGAACAAATTAAATAGGATTGGTCCCAGCACAGAACCCTGGGGGACCGCACTACCCACCCCTGACCATTCTGAGTACTCCCCATTTATCACCCCTCTCTGAACTCGCCCTTGTAGCCAGTTTTCAATCCATGTACTCACCCTATGGTCCATGCCAACAGACCTTATTTTATACAGTAAACATTTATGGGGAACCGTGTCAAATGCTTTTGCAAAATCCGGATACAACACGTCTACGGGCCTTCCTTTATCTAGATGGCAACTCACCTCCTCATAGAAGGTTAATAGATTGGTTTACTCTCATTACGAAAATCTTGCATATAGTCCCTTATCATCCCCTCCAAGAGTTTACATACTATTGATGTTAGGCTAACTGGTCTGTAATTCCCAGGGATGTATTTTGGGCCCTTTTTAAATATTGGTGCTACATTGGCTTTTCTCCAATAAACTGGTACCATTCCAGTCAGTAGACTGTCAGTAAAAATTAGGAACAATGGTCTGGCAATTCCTTGACTAAGTACCCTCGGGTGCAAGCCTTCTGGTCCTGGTGATTTATTAATGTTAAGTCTAATTTTGATTCTGTCCTCTGTTAACCATGGAGGTGCTTCCTATGATGTGTCATGAGGATAAACACTGCAGTTTTGGTTACTGAAGCCCCCCGATTCCCTTGTGAAGACTGAGAAGAAGAATAAATTCTATACCTTCGCAATCTCCCCATCTTTTGTAACCAGATGTCCTTCCTTATTCTTTATGGGGCAAATATGGTCTGTCCTCCCTTTTTTACTGTTTACATACTTAAAGAATTTCTTGGGATTCTATTTGCTTTCCTCTGCTATGTGTCTTTCATATTCTATCTTAGCCATCCTTATTGCACCCTTAAATTTCTTGTTGCATTCTTTATAAAGTCTGAATGCTGATGATGATGCCTCAACCTTGTATTTTTTGAAGGCCTTCTCCTTTGCTTTTATATGCATTTTTACATTGGATTTAAGCCATCCAGGACTTTTGTTCGCTCTTCTAAATTTATTACCCAATGGGATGCATTGGCTAATTATTTATTTATTTAATATGCTCTTAAAGCAAATCCATCTGTCCTCCGTGTTCTTTGTTCCTAAGATTTTATCCCAATTTATGCCTTCTAGCAAGGCTTGTAGTTTAGGGAATTTGGCTCTTTTGAAATTCAGTGTCTTTGTATTCCCCTTATGTTTCCTATCTGTGTGATTTATACTGAAGCCAATTGACCTGTGATCGCTGTTACCTAAATTGCCCCGTATTTCCACATCCGTGATTAGGTCTGTATTGTTGGTAATCAGTAGATCCAGTAACGCTTAATTTATAGTTGGTGCGTCTACCATCTGACTCCGAGGGGACTACGGAGAGGATGGGCGTGAGTGAGTGAGTGCTCCCCCCCCCTTTCATGTTCCCGGGCTAAGAGCACGAGAAATCATCCGGCTGTCAGATGGAACACAGAGACGCTGAGAGACGCTGAGACATAGAGTGAGAGAGAGAGAGAGCGTGTCTGCCTGCATATCTGCCGAAATACTTGGCTTCAGTCCTGCTGAATGCTGGGAGGATACACACCAGAGCTCTCTTGTCTGCCTGGGCATGCCTGTCTAGCTGTTTGGCTTCAATCCTGTTACACACTGTACGGCAGGCAAACACACACTGAAGCTCCCAGGATAAACGGACGGGCGGCAAAAACCGAAAGTGGAAGGAGAGTGAGGTGAGAGGTGATTGGCGGCTCCTCCTGATCCCTTTATGAACATCCCTTCTATCTACACATACCATTTACAAATACCACTCCACCGCTGTGTTACTGGCTGGCTGGGTCACTGCTTCAGCACACCACAGCTCCCATTGTGTCACTGTATTAAATCCCTTCAATCTAATTATACTACTCCACCGCTGTGTTACTGGCTGGCTGGATTACTGCCTCATTACAACACAGCTCCCACTGTGTCAGTGTAAGAATTCATATCAAATCATATCAATTTAAACTATATCATTAACTTTACTATTCCACCGCTGTGTTACTGGCTGGCTGGATCACTGCCTCATTATATCACAGCTCCCATTGTGTCATTGTACGCAATTTAACTATACCATTAACCATAACATTTCACCGCTGTGTTACTGGCTGGCTGGGTCACTGCCACATTACATCACAGTCCCCAATGTGTCAGTGTATGAAATTATTTTCAACTTAACTACACCATTCCACCGCTGTGTTATTGGCTGGCTGGGTCACTGCTTCATTACATCACAGCTCCCACTGTGTCATTGTACAAAATCCCTTCTATTTAATTACATAACTCCACTGCTGTGTTACTGGCCAAGTCGGGTCACCGCTTTATTACACCACAGTTTCCACTGTGTTATTGTATGAGGATGACAACTCGCAGACAAGTAGCCGCGCAGCCAACAGCAGGGAGAGGAAGGAAATCAATGGACGGCATTAAGGCTTTCATGTCCCCCCGCACACCTGAGCCAACTGGACGGCTGGATATTAAAAAACGGAGCGGAGGAGCGGAGCCACCATAACTGACGGTGTGGAGAAAACAGAGTGGGAGTCTGGGATAAAGCGGGCGGATGTACAGCCGAAAGGGGACAGTGTCATCGTGAACGGTAAGAGACCTCCTACAGCGGGAAGAGGGAGGAGGACCCCGGAGCAGAGCCCTCCCGGTAGTGGTGGTGGGTGCCCCCAGGTGAAAGGGGCTAAAAATATAGGCCAGCTAGTTCCTGGTAATGGACATCTAGAAACGGCTATACAAAGTACATCAATGGGAAGCCGGGGTACAGTAACACAGGGGGAGGATAATAGACAGACTCAAGAAGAGTCTGAGACCATAGATATGGAGAGGATGAGAGCAAGAGAAGGAGAGGACCCAACCCCCAACATGGACCGAAGTAATAGTCAGGAATACCCAAGTATAAAAGGTGGGGGAGAGGGAAGATGTGGGTCACCGCAGAGACATGTCATGGACTGTGACCAGGAGAGCCCTCAAAACGGTGAAGGGAACCCACAAGGATGGACTGGACAAAGTGTAGACCCAGAAAGGGATATCTGGGGCCTGTTGAAGGCCCTCCCCACTAAAAGTGATATTCAGCAATTAATAAATGCAGTTGAACAATCTTGTATTCAAGCAGTAGCAAGCTTAAAAGAGGACGTCAGGGACCTGGGATACAGAGTAGAGGGGATGGAAAAAGAACAAGAAGTTATTATACAAGCTGTGACGGAAACTCAAGAGTCCATGAAAAAATATGAAGAAACTTTAAATGCATACAGGGACCAGCTGGATGAATACGAGAATAGGGATAAACGCCAAAATATACGTATAAAGGGACTGAAAGAGTCAATCACAGCGACAGAACTAGCCCCAGTGGCACAAAAAGTGTTTGGACAGATTTTAGGGGATCAAGCCCCTAATGTTATAGAAATAGACCGGATACACCGGGCCCACTCCAAGAGTACAAAAACTGACGTACCCAGAGATGTAATATGTAAAGTTCACAAATATGCAGTGAAGGAGAGTATAATGAAGATGGCACGTGATAACCCTAGGATTACATTTGAAGGTTCAAACATAGCTCTGTACCCAGATATATGGAAAAGGACTCTCTTTAAACGTGGGGCGGTTCGCCCACTGCTGGAAATTTTACGGAAGGCGGAGATCAAGTATAGGTGGGGGTTCCCTTTCAGTCTAACAGCTTCCAGGAATGGAAGAACCGCAACATTGCGAACGAAGGATGATCTAAAAGTATGTGGAAAAATTAGACCTCCCGATGGTGGATTTTGTGGACTGGAGAATAAGTTGTCTAGGGCCCCCCCTACAACGAGCAGAGAAATGGCAAGAAGTACCAGCAAAGGTTAATAGGGGAATAGCCCAGAGAAGGACTTGGAGGACTTTTTTTTTTTTTTTCTGTCCTTCCCACTCAGGAGGGGGTTAATAGAGTAATGCCGGGGAGGGGGGGGGGATTGGAAGGGAAGGTGTAGTGGAAATGTGTACCTTAGGTAGGTCAATAGGTCAGCCCCAATGGAAGGGGAGAATAATCCTGCGGAAGGCAGGGAAGGGAGGTAGCAGGCGCACAGGAGGTGTGGGTGTGCGCAAGCTAAATACCCGATTTTTAGATATACCCCTAATGAAAGGTTTGTGGTATGGGAGGACAGGATGTAAGTATGTAAGGCATATATTTATGATATGCAAGTGGTATATTTTTTATTTTTTTTGTGTTTTTTGTTCGGAAGTAATGAATGATGGGGAGGGGGGGTAGAAGGGGGGGTGGGATTGGCAGAGGAGAAGATAGAGAACAAGGGCAAGGGGCTGGGTGTTCTAAAAATGAAATAAAATGACAGCCATTTTGAAAATTTTGTCATATAATGTGAGGGGTTTGAATTCACCAAATAAAAGAGGGCGCTTATGGGCTGAGTTGCAACATTGGGGAGCTGATGTTGTTTTCCTGCAGGAGACCCATTTCAAGAGCAGCTCAATTCCAAGCTTACCCCAGAATGTACTGAATCAGTGGTATCATGCAGTATCCCCAATAGCGAGGGCAAGAGGGGTCACAATTGCGTTCAAAAAATTGTGCCCATGGACTACGGAGACCCTGCAAAGTGACCCAGAAGGTCGGTACTTGTTTGTAAAGGGTACGCTACAGGGGAGACGATATACCTTTGCTTCAATATATTCGCCCAATGTTGGGACAGCTAACTTTCTGGTTAAAGTATTTAGAAAACTGGAAGAATTTAAGGAAGGGTGTGTAGTGGTAGGAGGAGATTTTAATATGGTGTTAGAGCCGAGTATAGATACCTCTACGGGTAGAACTGCTGTGTCTTTTAAAGCCATAAAGCGGGTTAAGCAAACCTTACGCTCTCAACACCTAGTGGATACTTGGAGAGCTTTACATCCAGGTATCAGGGATTATAGCTATTACTCTAAAATACATGATATGTATTCACGGCTAGACCTCTTTTTGGTGGATCAATTCTACTTGGGGAATGTCAGCACAAGTACAATTGAACCAATAACTATGTCTGACCATGCTCCAATAATTTTGACCCTTCAACCAACTCAAATGACTCGGGTGGAACGAACTTGGCGTCTGAACGAGTCATTGTTGGATAAAGAAGACATAGTGGAGAAATTAAGGGTTAGGATAAAGGAGTATTTTGAAATAAATAAAACGGAAGGAGTGTCAGATCAAGTGGTGTGGGAAGCACACAAAGTGGTTGTGAGGGGGGACTTAATTGCCTTTGGCACATATATGAAAAAGGAAAGCAAAAGAGAAATGGACGAATTACTAGAGAAGATCAGAACCCTAGAAATAAAGCATAAGGAAAATCTCGATCCAGTGGATGGTAGATGTCTGGAGAGTGTACGGGCAGAGCTTGCGCAATATTTAGAATATAAAGCGAAGAACAAAATTAGGTTTTTCGCAAATAGAGTATATGAACAAGGAAATAAATGCGGTAGGCTACTGGCAAAACAACTTAAAAAACAACAGGACTCCAGACACGTGCACAGCTTACTAGTTCAGGGTAGGAAAATAATAGACACAAAGGCGATAGCAAAAGAATTTAGTAAATTTTATGAGGTACTATATAACATCTCCAAAACAGAACCATTTGAAGAAGGGGAAAGCGAGGAACAAAGGAGAGATAAGATCGAGGATTACATTGAGAACGCAGACATGCCCATACTAACTAGAGAAACCTCCGAGATTATGGAACGCCCAATCACGGTGGAAGAGTTGAGCAGAGTGATAGCAGCCCTACCCCCAGGGAAAAGCCCAGGCCCGGATGGGCTGACAAACATATATTACAAGAAATTTCTCCCAATTTTGGTAAAGCCACTTTGTGATTATTTCAACTCTATGGGTGCTGGAAATCCACTCTCCTCAGAAGCATCACTGGCGTACATAACGGTTTTGCCAAAAGAGGGAAAAGATCCCCAGGTATGTGCCAATTACAGGCTAATCTCTCTGCTGAACTCAGACACCAAGATACTGGCAAAAATTCTGGCCCTGAGACTACAGGAAGATGTAGGAGATTTAGTGCACCCAGATCAAGCAGGGTTTGTAAAGGGGCGAGAAGCAAGAGATAACGCCACCCGCGCACTCCATATACTGCATTGGATGCAACATGGCCCAGGTGAAGCCCCAGGAATCACTCTGTCGATGGATGTGGAGAAAGCCTTCGACAGAGTGAACTGGGGCTTTATGAGAGAGGTACTGGGGAGGATAGGACTGGGGGAGAGGATGCTGGGATGGATTATGGCACTATACACAAAACCAAGAGCAAGAATTAAGGTAAATGGGACAGTATCTGAATGCTTTAACATACAAAACGGTACCAGGCAGGGGTGTCCACTGTCCCCATTGATATTTGCAATAGTAATGGAACCTTTTTTGCGTAGAATTAGAAAGAATAAGGAGATAGCGGGGACGCACATAGGCCATACGGAACATAAAGTAGCAGCATATGCGGACGATTTATTATTTTTTCTGTCCGCTCCCCAGACATCTATAGTCGCATTGATGGTAGAAGTACAGAAATTTGGAAGGGTGTCTGGCTTTAAGATTCATTTTGAGAAATCAGTCATCCTTCCTAGTCATGTCCCAGCGGAGATGGAGAGAACACTGAAGGAGAAATACCCATTTATATGGAACAGGGAGTGGCTGACATACCTGGGGGTACAGATAAGCGCAGACTATGAACTATTGTTGGAGCATAATTATGGCTCATTAGTGAAAGAAATAACAGAAGAACTAAAGAAATGGAAGGGGAAATACTTGACCTGGTTCGGAAGAATCAGTGCCATAAAAATGAGTATACTGCCAAGAATAGTTTATGTGCTGCGTACAGTGCCAATCAGGTTGCCGGCGAGTCTCCTTAAACAAATGCGTCGGCTATTTATGGCCTTTGTGTGGAACGATAAAAGGCCTAGACTGGTGTACGACATTTTAAGAAGGAGTAGAGCGGAGGGTGGCCTAGGACTCCCGGATATAACATCCTATTATAAGGCCATGGCGCTAGTTAGAATAATAGACTGGTGCCATGACCTAGATAGAAAACCATGGGTACAGGCAGAAATGATGATGGCGGGGAGAAACCTGGCAGGAGCACCATGGATCCAAGGGTCACTGAGAGGGCTGTCACAATGGACATCACCAATAACCCTGAATACATTAGGAGTATGGGATAGAATGAATAAAGAGGGTAGGTATGCCCCACAGACCTCCCCTCTGACTCCTCTGGAGGGATTTCCGTGGTTCCCCCCGGGGGAGAAGACGGGAAGTCTGGGGGCGTGGGGACAAGATGGGAATATTAGATGCGGTAAGTTTGCCCCAAGTGGAGTTTTAATACCACTGGCAGAGATGATCTTGAAATTTGGGGAGACAAGAATGGCGGAATGGAAACACCATCAAATGACGAGCTTCCTTAAGAAAATAAAACCGTTAAGATCCATAAATACACTTACCGCATTTGAGAGGAAGTGTGCACAGACATCGGAAGATGGGCATACATTATCCCGGACGTACAGAATGATCCTAGGAGAACAAGAAAAGAAACCCCCATACTTCATAAAAGAATGGGAGAGGGAGCTAGGCCAAGTGTGGACAGATAAACAAATAAATAAAATGATATTGTTAACATTTACTACCTCCATAAGTACAAAGGTGCAAGAAATGGCATATAAATTCCTAGCGAGATGGTATAGGACACCAGTTAAAATGGCACAAATCTCTTCAGAAGCTAATGACAAATGCTGGAGGGGCTGTGGACAGAGGGGAACTTTTCTTCATCTATGGTGGACATGCCCAATAATTAAGCGTTTTTGGGAATAAGTAGCCCCCTGGATTAAGAAAATGACGACGGAGCACATAGAGTTTGGGCCCATACAATATTTATTTCATGGAATGACTGGACCTGTCAAAAAATATAGAGAAAGTATAACCCCACATTTGTTAAATGCAGCGAAAAAATTAATTCCGAAGTACTGGAGACAGGACCGGATCCCGTCAGTTATGGAGTGGAGAAATGAGGTTAATATAATAAAGGAAGCAGAGAGATGGGTTCATGTGGTTAAAAACCAAAGAAAGAAATTTGAAACGACATGGGCAAACTGGGAACAATGCGCTGAGGAAATAATAGAAGAGGGAAATACAGATGGGTAGGAGGAAGGAATGGTATAGTCATTTAGAATAGAGATATAAGAAGAATGGCCCTGAAGGGTAGATGTAAATAGTCATATAACTTCTCTAATGCTAATCAAGAGGGAGGGGGGTAAGATAATGTATGGTTAAATGTATATGTGGTTTCTGTTTTTTTTTTTTTTTTTTTTACTATTTCCCTCTTGTCCCAGTTTTGACAAACATTGGAGGTGGAGGGGGGAAGGAGATAGGCACACGATTAATAACAATTATGAACTATAGGGATATTACTCCCCCCCCTCCCCTTTTTTTTTTTTCTTTTATGCACATTTTCGTAATTATGAATTTTAGTGGTTAGTGACACGAACTAGAATAAAGGGGTTGTATTTAATAATGAACTGAAGTAATGAATGACACGAATTAGAATAAGGGGGGAATGTATTCATAAATTTATCTTTAAAAACACTTTATAAATTATATAATCACAAACACGAATATACACGGAAGGGGGCTTTTTTTTTTTTTTTTTTTTTTTTTTTTTATTTAAGCACTTTATAATCATAAGCACTATTATACACGGAGGTTTTTTTTTTTTTTTTCTTCTTCACAATACATAACAAGGAATTGAAGGAGACACCAATTAGAATAAGGGGGGAACCTTTTTTTTTTTTTTTTTTCACAATATATAATTATGAAATGAAGTGATTAATGACACTAATAATAATAAGGAGGAACTTATTTATAATCTTATTTTTAAACACTTTATAAATATAAGCACGATAAACATGGTGGGGTGGGTCCCCTTTTTTTTTTTTTTTTTCTCCTTCACAATACATAACAAGGAATTGAAGGGACTAAGACACCAATTAGAATAAGGGGGGAACTCCTTTTTTTTTTTTTTTTTTTTTTTTTAATTTTAAGCACTATTATAGACGGAGGGGGGTTTTTATGCTCCTCGCATATGTAAATGTCGACCGCTGGGACAGGGGGGAAAACGGTGGTAGGTGATGTAGGATGTAATGTGTAGTATGTTTCTATTGATTGAACAAAGGGATATAGAATGTCGTATAAATGATGTATATATAAATGAAATAAACAATAAAAATTTTTGATTAATAAAAACCCCTCTAACTTTTTGGCCATCTTCATTCCCAGATAATCTGCATCCTCATTTAGGTGCAGTCTGTCCCTTCTATAGTACCGGTTATGGACTGAGAAGTCAGCCCAGTCCTCCAGGAACCCAAACCCCTCCTTACTACAACAGTTCAGCCACTTGTTTACTTCCCTAATTTCCCTCTGCCTTTCTGGTGTGGCTCGATGTATTGGTAGTATTCCTGAGAATACTTCCTTGGAGGTCCTTTTCCTCAATTTAGCTACTAAGTCCCTAAAATTGTTCTTTAGGACACTCCATCTGCCTCTGACTTTGTCATTGGTGCCAACGTGCACCATAACAGCTGGGTCTTCCCCAGCCCTTCCCAGTAATTTGTCCACTAGATCCGTGATGTGCCGAACCCGAGCGCCTGGTAGACAACATACTGTTCGGCGCTTCAGGTCTTTGTTACAGATTGGCCTTTCTGTCCTTCTAAGAATTGAGTCCCCTACCACCAGAATCTGTCTTTCCTTTCCCTTCGCTCCCCCCCACTCTATCGTACCTGTTAAATTTAATAAGGATTGGGGATTATACCCTTTCCAAATTACCAAATTATCCAAATACACAGGTACTCGCAGACCTACATGCACTCGCAGATCACTCACAGACCTACATGCACTCGCAGACCTACGTGCACTCTCAGACCACTCGCAGACCTACGTGCACTCGCAGAACTACGTGGACTCCCAGAACTACGTGCACTCGCAGACCTACGTGCACTCGCAGACCTACGTGCACTCGCAGACCACTCGCAGACCTACGTGCACTCGCAGACCTACGTGCACTCGAAGAACTACGTACTGTTGTGGAAAATTTTATGAAGATGTATTTTAATGTATTGTCATAAGTCTCCCAGTGTGGTTGAGATCCGTTTGGTAGTGAAAAGCTCTTTGGGGATGTAGAGAAATGTTTGCGGAGTGGGGACATGTCCGCCAGCTAAGGACCCATGTACGATGCACAGAACGATCATCTGGCGGGGGTGTATTCGCTCTGCAAAGACATTATCGGTTTAACGAGTGTGCGCTCATGTTGCCCCTGTGTGCCCGATCAACATATTTGTGGCCCAATGAGTGTACGCCTGCCGATAATCTCTCTTCCACAAAGACAGTAGAATAATTCAGGTATACATTGTTCCAGAGAACAATGTATAATAAGGATTTCTATCAACGGAAATATGGGAGTCTTTTGGGTTGTTATGGTTGGAGACAGAGTCAATGTTTGAAAGCCATGTGGCTTCTAAAAACATGCATGCACCCTGTCTCTGCTCAAATGCACCCATAAGACTCCTGTAGTCATTGTTCATTGTATATTGTATCATGTCCTGTGCTTACATCCTGTGTTGTTAAATCCTTATATGGTCATATCCTGTGATACCACTTGCCATGTAAGAAGTGATTGGCTGTTGGAACCATCACTTCCTGTTATATTCTTAATATCTAAATTTTAATTGGCTTTATTAAAAAGAATATGCATTTTCCATATTTGTATGAATGATAGGACTTTGAACTAGTGATATCCAGATGGCCATTCATTGACTGAAAATGCAGGTCAAGACCCTGTCAGAATTTGATGGATTTTGTAAATAATATATGTATGAGTTGAAAATTTTCCTATGTAACCGATACTCTGATTTATGCGTTTATGTTTTAAGAGGTCTGATGTTTAGTCTGATAGCCTCTCACATATATCTGGTTTCATGTTTAAAAGGTTTGGTTGAGTTAAAAACAGATGTTGCTCTCTGTTAGCCCCCACTTTTTGGAAGGAGGAGAGAAGGGAGTGTATGGGAGGGATTTGTGTTTGGGCGCGAATTTGAAAGACTGAGTTCATATATTCAAAGGATAAACAGCATCCTGTCTCTTGACACACATCTCCTGCTTCCAAGACACATCTCTCTCTCTCCAAGACAAACAGCTCTCCAAGCTACATACACCTATTCAAGCCAGGACACAAGAAGTTAATCGGCCATTTTTAATAGGCCATGACAAAGGAAAGCACATGATTTTAAGAACTCTTTTCATATCTTTAAAACAAATGAACTATATATTTTGAACATTTTTTGCATATATGAAACAACACTAATTCTGAATATGAATGTACTATTTTTGTAAGTATTTTCCAAGTTTATGTGTGTACAATAAAACACACGGTTTTGATTTAAGCTGACTCAAGCAGAAATAATTCCAAAATTCGTCTCATGAGAATCATCATTATTGAAGGTTTTTTATACAATATTAAGCCATTTATTTCATTGGCGGACGCCAGCCAGTTTCAATCGTCAGAAGTTTTTGCCACGTTCTTCCGTTGATCAGAGGGGAAGGAAATGTGATGAACAGGAAAAACTTTGCAATTATTGAAAGAACCTAGAAGAATCGTTCGATTGACGTTTTTGATGATTGTGTGAAGACCAGAGGATTTTGGATACAGAAGTCTTGACAGACAGGTTAATTAGAGTCCAGCGGAAAACGGAAAAGTTTTATATTCGGTGAGTACCAAAATATGGAATTTATAAATGTTATAGCTGACGAAAGTAATTTAGAATTTGAAGGTTTAGCCAGTTATATTTCAGACACTAAGTTATGGCAATCAATGTATAATCAATGCCTACAGGCAAATAAAGAAATTGAGAAGAATAGATTTTCATTAGCTAAATCTAAGAGAAAATTAAGCAATGTGTTGAAATTAGTTACAGTCTTCAATGCAATGGTTTTTGATATGCCAGAAAAACAAAGTCAAAGTGTAACAGAAATTGCACAAACACAGGAGAATTTACATATTGAACAATTAATGATTGAAAAAGATGCATTAGAACATAAAATGAATGCATTATTGGAATCGGTTAAAGAAAAAGAAAGTTGTATTGCTTTTTTAAATCAGAAAGAAATTGAACAAGAGAATGTTATAAGTTTGCTTAAAATGCAATTATTGCAAACTCAGGCTTCTGCACATGCTCAGTGTTTAGCTTATGAACACGTGACAAAGTCAGAGGCGAGGGATAATGATGCCGATTCTGGATTTGACACAGTGGAGTCATTTGAGGAGGTTAATATTTCCTCAGACAATGAAAGTGTGAAGTCTGTTGATTTGAATAATAGTAATATTCAACAGAAATGTAAATTTTCATCGCCATATACTCAAAGAAAGGTATATGCAAAAAAAACAACTCTTAAATGTTTAGTTTGCAAAAGAGAGGGTCACATAGCTAGGTTTTGTGTGATGGCTAATAATAACGATATACAAAAGAGGTTGTATTATCCAAAAACAATGCCAAAACGCTATGAAGTGTATTCTGTGCGCTGGTGTAGTAATTTGAGGTATAGAGGCCATAATAATCAAATTAATTTCCCTTTTAAGACCCAAATGCAAAGTTTGCAAACTGCAAATAGTCCATTAAGACAGGAAAGGTATCACTATGTATCATATAACACTGTGAAAAACAATGTTAGCAGTCCTTAAATGAACTGCATGGATGGTAAGGATTTTCTGGTTATTGATTCTTTGCTATGGATAATAAGGTTATGATTTGAGGTTCAGAGATTTGGTTTTTATTTGATATTTTTTGCTATGGATAATAAGGTTATGATTTGAGGTTCAGAGATTTGGTTTTTATTTGATATATTTTTAGTATTTTCAAGGATAATCCTTTGGATTATTAATTTTTTATTAATTTTTCCCAGTTATGATTATTATGATTTTAATTTTTCATGTTTTGTTCAGATGGAACATTGAGAGGTTTAGTTCACCTGAAAAGGGGGTAATTAACAGCTTTGTACTCAATTAGCTAAGGATGCAGATTTGTATGGAGAATTAGTGATTTTAACCTGAATATGCTCAAAATTATGTTGTGGAAAAAAGCAAATATAAGATTTTCCTTCGTTTTCAGAGAATTAAAAGGTGGATCAATCTTTTGAGTTCTCATCGGGTGATATAATATCTATATTTTGTTTATGAAAACTGGATTTAATATCATGACTTAGACGGATTTTCTATATTTTAATGTACCACAACACCTACAGGTGGAATTCACTAAATTTAATTATGACAGTTTAGATCACATTGGTAAGCAAAAATTGCTTGAAATTCTTAAAGAGAAATTCTATTGGGACAAATTGGAAAAGACAGTAGACAGAGTAATTAAATATTGTCTAATCTGTGTACAAAGATATTTTAATTACTGACAGGATATGGATTAATCATGTTTTTCTAGTTTGGGGTATACTAGCAAACCTCAGTAGTGGCAGAGGATTCCATTTATAGGTAAAATCATGCAGCTAATGTGTAATATCTTGGGAATAGGACAGAGATTTCATGTATCATATCATTCACAGATTGCAGGTACAGTTTTTTCATTTACAAAGTATTCTTCATTTGAATTAATGACAGGAAGAATTTACTTTTTCACAATGAACGTTTGGTTGGCAATATACAGCAAGGATTGTTAGTGTCCCTTTGAAGTGTATTGTACTGCAATGCTTGTGATTTGAGAAGGGATATTAGGATGTTATTTAAAGGTATTGAATGTCATTCAGAAAATGATATTTCTTTTTGGTATTTTCCTTTTGCATAAGAGTGTTTTGGTTATAGACGATACAGGACAATTTGAACAGACTGGTGTTACATGCAGTTACTTGTATGAAAAATGGTCCTTCCACACATTTTTAAGTTTGAGTTAAAAGATCATAATTTCCTTATTTTACAATATTCCTTGTTTATGAGATTATTAAAAGACAATTTGTATATATACTGATATGTAGTATTTGTTTTAAAAGTTTAAAGAAACTTGTATTGTATAAGTTAAATGGTTACTCACAGAGCACATAGCCCGACCCTTAGGAATTTGAGAGTGATGTGACACCCACTTTTTTAAAAAGGAGGGGGGGACTACTCATTGAGAGTCTGCATCTGCGGGACTACAAGACAAAAAAGAACCTTTCTGAATAAGAAAGGAGGGGGTTTATTTTTTTAGGAGTAGAATGCCTGTAACAGAGTTTTTTGGCAGACATGCACTTCAGCAGATGTTGCAACAGACATTCACTCCAGTATACACAAGACATATACACAGTATGAGAATTGCTGTTATATCCACACACACATATCTGATTCTTGTAACATTTTGTTATTTTATTATTAAAACCAAAATTATCTTTTATTCAAGATAAACGGTTTATCAAGATTGATGATTAAGAACGGAAAGATTTATTTAAATCAAAAATTAGATGATGTTAGCACAAGTTTATACAGAAAGAAATATGGTGATTAAAGAGTTGCCATGTGTAAGGTCACACCCAGAGATGGTGAGATACACGTCACAGGCGGAACTAAAGTTTCAGGAGAAGTGGACCATGGCAAAGTAATTGGGAAGGTCCATTTGACATCTTGGATGTTCAAGGGACAATGATATTAGTTCAAGGATTTCTCAATTTAGTGAAAAAGCATGTATAAATAAAAATGTGGGTATAACAAATGTAATATTCTAAGATAAATGATGCTGCTTTTATTTTTTCTAGGAATTAATTATATTTCATTAACCTGGAGGAATCATGGATTCCAAAAAAAGAAGAAAGATGACAGTTCAACAAAAGAAAGTGTTAAAGAGAGAAGATTTATCATCATCACAGGATTCATCTTTTCCCTAGTGACAATTGTATCTGTGGTAAAATATATCACAAACTGTTCCAGCTATGCAGAGGTTAACAGGATTGAAGAATTACACAACAAAGTCATTACAGTATTCAGAGACAAAAGAGATCTAGATACTGATATCAATATAGATGACAAAAGTGATAAAGACATTGATATTAATACAGAGGACAAGAGTGATAAAGATATTGATCTTAAATACAAATGACAAGAATCATGATTTTAGATACGTTGATAACAATACAGTGGGAGAATTGTATGGATATGAATTTGTAGGACAGGGATATGATTGCTGTATGGAATTATATTTCATTCGTAGAAATGATATTGAGGTCAACGGTAAAATAGAATCCAAAACAAATTTTGTTAAAAAGCTGGGATCTTATAGGTTAAACAACAGAACCCGGAACTTTTGAATGTATCATATTGGGAAGGAGTTTTTGGTCAGTATTTGTAAAAGGTAACAATCTTTAAATATTTTTGAAGATAAAGATAGTTTGCATTTGATATGTAAAACAAAAATATACAGTATGTACCTCAAGATTCATTGGTGACTTGGAAAAGGAACGATTAATTTTTGGGAAGTTTTCTTCACAGTTCTACTATGATAATTCATAAAGGAATTTATGGTAGTGTGAATTGGATCAATAATACATTTGTTTATGAACAAATGAGAGTATCTTTGAATGATACTGGTATATATGAATGTTGCATATCAATAGTAAATTATCCAATGAAATGTGCGAAGGGAAGTGTTGTTGTAAGGTCTCCTAGGAAAACTCCATGTGTTGGTAAGGAAAGTGTCTCAGCAAATCCATTTCAGATTAACCATTTCCAATCCAGAACTCTTTTGAGAGAGGGAAAGTTTGTCATTATATTGTGGAACTTTAATGTTTCAGAATGGAAAATTTCTACAAGGTTTCCACAATGTCAAGGACATTTGGTTAATATGGAATTGGGTATTGAAAGATGGTTTGGAATTAATAATATAAATCATAACAGAAATAAGCGTGGTATTGTTGAAGGTATTTTAGGAGGGATTGGCACAATTGGGAGTATTATTAATAGTATGGACATTAATACTTTAAAGTCTGATCTTGAGACAGCTGGTTTAGTGGGTAGTAACGGGATTAAAATACAGAGAAATTTAAATGAAATTTTAGAAAATATGGTTATTAAAACAGCTAATATAATGGATCCATCTATTTTACATCTTCAAAATATTACTCTTGATTTAATGTTAAGTGAACAACATTCTCATATTGCCAGAGCATGTTTAGAAATCCAGACTGAATATTCCACTAATTTTAAAATAATTGCACAAGCATTTCAGAGTGGAATAACCCCTCTTGGCATTTTACAGAATTTACCCAGAGAATATGTATATGCTATAAATCATACAGATTTATGGGTAAATAAATGGATAGGATGTAAACAGGATGTTTGTTATAGTTCTTCTATGATTCCAATAGCAGGACAAGAACACATTTTGGTTCCAATCACTGTCTTGGGATTACCCGTCAGCAATACACAATTATTGTATTATAAATTACAGTATACAGATTTTGCATTTAACAATGAAAATTCTGAATTAGAACAATTAGATTTGTCATCATGTTTACAATTTCAGTCTAAAGTTATTTGTTTACCTAATCAAGATAAAAGTATTTTTCATTCTTGTTATCATAATCATACATTGTGTTCAGCAAGAATAGAAAAAGTTGAAACAATTTCTGAATTAATTACTCGTGTAGATAAAAAGAAGGTTTGTTTCCAGATCATGTCAGATACAGAAAGGGTTAAAACTTTTTTCTCTTCTTGTACAAATACAGAAAACCTAAATCAAGGCTTGTATTGTACAGAAGGAGACATTGTAGCAATAAGTATTAATGGGTTTAGAACAAATTTAACAAATATGCTTATGAAAAATATAAGTGCTCTTCCCACACAATATAATATATCTCAGATAGATGAATTTCCTTGGGAAGAATGGGCAAATGTAATTCATAAGGATAAAGGTTTATTGATAGCTTTGGCTAAGGAACTTCAGAATGCAGAAATATTATTTAAACATAAACAAGGTAATTTGCAAGAGATATCTCATCAATGGTCAGAATTTTCAGGAAGTAATTGGTGGAAAAAATTCAGTAATAGTGTATCAATTTGGGGAAAAACTTCAATAACCTCAGCAGCAGGAAATATTTTATCACATCCTATAGTTATTCTTTTTATTATTATTATGTTATTCATTATATTCCAGTTATGTTTGATGTTTAGAATGAAAAAATGATATTATCGAATTAGAAATGAAATCAAGAAAGGAGATGATTTATTGCAAAATAAGCTTAAGAGAAAGATGGGGTTTGGTATTGCAAACTCGGTTGGTGATGGAAATACATTTGGAGTTATTGGATCAAAGTCTGAATGAATGGGACATGGATGCTATGAATGAATTTAAACCTTGAAAATATGATTGTTATTCATATTTCAGAGGGGAATGTTATATTCTTAATATCTAAATTTTAATTGGCTTTATTAAAAAGAATATGCATTTTCCATATTTGTATGAATGATAGGACTTTGAACTAGTGATATCCAGATGGCCATTCATTGACTGAAAATGCAGGTCAAGACCCTGTCAGAATTTGATGGATTTTGTAAATAATATATGTATGAGTTGAAAATTTTCCTATGTAACCGATACTCTGTTTGATTTATGCGTTTATGTTTTAAGAGGTCTGATGTTTAGTCTGATAGCCTCTCACATATATCTGGTTTCATGTTTAAAAGGTTTGGTTGAGTTAAAAACAGATGTTGCTCTCTGTTAGCCCCCACTTTTTGGAAGGAGGAGAAAAGGGAGTGTATGGGAAGGATTTGTGTTTGGGCGCGAATTTGAAAGACTGAGTTCATATATTCAAAGGATAAACAGCATCCTGTCTCTTGACACACATCTCCTGCTTCCAAGACACATCTCTCTCTCTCCAAGACAAACAGCTCTCCAAGCTACATACACCTATTCAAGCCAGGACACAAGAAGTTAATCGGCCATTTTTAATAGGCCATGACAAAGGAAAGCACATGGTCTAATGATTTTAAGAACTCTTTTCATATCTTTAAAACAAATGAACTATATATTTTGAAAATTTTTTGCATATATGAAACAACACTAATTCTGAATATGAATGTACTATTTTTGTAAGTATTTTCCAAGTTTATGTGTGTACAATAAAACACACGGTTTTGATTTAAGCTGACTCAAGCAGAAATAATTCCAAAATTCGTCTCACGAGAATCATCATTATTGAAGGCTTTTTATACAATATTAAGCCATTTATTTCACTTCCTGTTTGTGAAAGCTTTTGTGTTAATAAAAGAGACTCACAGCTAAGGGAGGCAGTCATGCTGAGCTGAGAATGTAAGAAGGTGCTGATGTCTGTTTACTGGGAAATGGGGAACCAGAGGGCAGACATACGATCAAAAGATACGTTATAGCATTAAGACAGAAATGGGTGCTTATTAGCACAGGGGATATGGCTGTGTGCATAGCTTACAGCCATCTTTCTACGACAGATGGTGAGCCAGGTCCTTATGGAGCAGACAGAGCCCCCTCCACACCGGCAAGAAAGGGGGAGAACAGTCCAGGACATTTCTTTCCGATGTGTTGGGGAGGCTCTGCAAAAGAACTGATTTTCCGTCTTTTTGAGATAATGCTGGAAGTTTGATCGTATGTCTGGTGTATGTGTGCCTGCGTGTGTGTGTGTGATTTGTATTTGCAAGCTTGAATGTTTGTGTAAGGAGACTGTGTGCTGTGTGTATGTGTAAGTAACTGTATGTTGTGTAATAAGTATATGAGAAATAGAAATGTATGATATGGGATTATTTGCAACATGGGATGTGTGTGTGTTCTGAGCAGTTTTGTAAGTAGCTGAATCTGTTTGTAAAGATGCCATGCGTTTTACTGGAGGAGGGGAAGGCATTGTTGTTTTTGTGTTGAAGGCTACGCCCTGTGGGAAGGGAGCTCTAATGTTCTGAGCAGACATACAAGCATTCACTGTCTGTATTTCTCAATGTCTTGTTCCTGTGAAAGCTGATGTGAACTTTGTTTGAGAAAAGAGGGTATGTTTCAGCCGTGTGATTGTGGTTTATGTGGCTTTGTTGTTTCATTGGATAGCATGTGTTCCTAAGCGTGCATTCTCAATTGTGCGGTGAGATTACATGCTTTTCAGTAGAACTGTTCCTAAAGTGTTTGTATTATGGTTTAAGTGTTCAACAATTGCATTTCATGTGCTTGTGTTTTAGTGTGGTCCAGATTTCATCTACCATTTTTTTAAAGTTGTGCTTTTTCGTAACTTTAACACTTTTAAATGTTTGTAAGTGTTCATTTAGTATCTCAAATGTGTAGTTTTGTCAGGAGAAATTTTGATTTTGGTGGGAAATGTGCCATTTTGTTGTGGCCTGACATTCGTCTGCCATTACCTTTTGTTGTTGTTACCATGTGACTGTGCTGTGGTTTTTGTCGGCCATCTTGCTGTAGTCTACCATGTGGTCGTGGCCTGGTTTTTGTCTGCCATTTCCTTTTGTTGTTGTCTGCCATGTGGCTACGGTCGGCCATTTTCAATTCCTTTGTGTGTGAAACCATGTGACATGAGCCACCATCTTGTTTATAGGCATCATTTCTGTTTTCTTTTAAGCGAATGTAAGCTATTGTAGGTGAGCTGTGTTTGTACTTTTTGTTAACTTTGCAGTAGAAGAGTGGCCACCTTTGTACTGGATTTCAGTTTTGGTGGGAAAATGCTCCATTTTGTTGTGGTCTGGCTTTTGTTGTAGTCACCATGTGGATCGGCGGCCATTTTGAAGACCTGTGGGTCATCCTACAGGGGAAGCTGCTCCAATTTCCTTTGTGTTATGTGTAGCCATGTGGTTTGGGCTGCCACCTTCTCTCTGGGCACCATTTCCTTTTAAGTGAATTCTATTTTTGTACTTTTTACATACTTTTCAAGGAAGCTATTGCGTTTTCTGAATTGAATATTGGTTTTGAGTGAAACCTCTACTTTGCATTGAATTTCAATGGGTAACAAGACTAGCTTTAACTGTGAGTTTTTGTACTTTTAGCGGTGTGTGTTTAATTTTTATTTGTTTTGTGTTTTTGTGTCTTTAGCTGAGGGTTGTATTGTATAGCCTGCAGTATATGAAGCTAGGCTTACCCTCCCCTCCCTTTTCCTGTACATTGATATGTAAATAAACCAGTTTGAGGGGTTTGTAGAGCTGGGCATGCAACAGGAAGTTCTTTTCAGCATTTTATGTATCCACAGGAAGTTGGTAGGAGGAGCTTGGGGTCCTATGACACAAGCAAATGAGATTTGTGCTTGGAAGGACAATGGAAAACACTAAATTACAGTTGTCTTTTTAGTTTTATACTGTAATACAGTTTTGGGTAGAAAGTAAACGGGGGGCATCACCATTATTGTTGTAACATCTAGATGCAGGTAGAAGGAAGCCATAATATTGTTTTGAATAGAGGAGGATTTCATGGTGCTTTGTAGTTTGCCTGACAACACATTTATAGGGCTACCGATAACCGGCTGTAGAGCATGTAAATGTGAGGATTAGTACGCTAGCACACCGGGAGGCCATGTAAAATAATCGGAGAGTGCCAGGTGCCAGTACTGTAAAAATAGTCACTAAGCAGTACTGATCCGAAAACTAGTGCAAGGGTGGCCTGGACGCAGGGACCGTCATAAGCGATTCGAATCATCATGGGTAATGTTGGTCCATGCGTTGGAGGAAAAAAATGAGGCTCCACACCAGTCATAGAGCTGCACTGCACATGAGATCTGGGTTTGGGGCTCCGGACATGAGACCCCTTAAAGTTTGCCACATATATGGTCAGAGGGTACAGTAAGGTGTATTCCTTTGAAAGGTACTTTTGATGTCTGGAGGTACGAGACCCCAGAAAAAAAAATAAATTGGAAGTAGTTCAGCTATGGCTTCAGAAATCTGTAATGTTGAGTGAGTTGATGGATGCGTAGTACACGTTTGTGTGATTAAAAATATACAGGCCTGTTTTTGAACTTTGGGTGGCTGGTCCATGCAAAGATTTTGAGATGCTCTCTTGCTTTTCAAATTGTATTCTTTTTCTATCGCTAAAAGAATGAAGGCAGCATTCCATCTGGTTGTTTTTATTTTTTTCATTTTCGTTTTTCGGAACTATGAAATATCTCCCCCACATTTGTATCTAAATGTTTGTCTCATGTTTGTATGTGGTAACAAGATGTTTAAACCTACCACGACAGCCCTCTTACGTGTCGCGTTTGTTGTATTTTAGTAAGAACGTGAAGAGTTACAGAGGGTTTAGTTATTATCGGTTTTGAGGAATGTCAATGACAATTTACCAATGTACATGAATGTTGTATTGTTTACCATTCTTTGAAGCATAGAGTAATAACCTTTGTTTATAAGTATCTTTTCAGGTCCAAGGAGATTATGTACATAGAAAGCAGGTGTATAAGAAGGTAAAAGTGTCATAGGCTGTTTCACAGTTTGTTTTTTTTTCTGCACCCTTCTAAATGCTGCATGTCTTCTTCCAGTTTGGAATGAGGAGGAAGAAAAGGGGGGATGAGAGTGGTAAGAATGACAAATTTTCAAACCAATAATACTAACTGCTCTAATTCTAACCAAGTTTGTGCCAAGACTGTCTTTCTTTGATAGAATCAGCAAGCAGCAGTCTGGTGAAGTAGGCTCCCATCCCAGATGCTAAGAACCTTTTTGTCACTGGTTCCAGGTATTACACCTCCTAGATGGTAAGCCACGCACAGGTTATACAGTGACCACAGTCCCGATGTCTGGGTTATTGTCATATGAGGTTTGTTTGGAGGTCAACCAAAACCAGAGTTGTACTTTCCTCATTTGCTGTCACCTACATTCTCAGCTGATGGGGTAGGTGCAATCACTGTAACATGAACTTCAAAAGGTCCACCACAGGGTTCACGAGTCTCTCCTGGACCCTGACACAATGACCAGTTTACATTCCTTCCAACCAGGTGACTGGGTCATTGTAAAGAAGCTTGGGGGATGAGACCACGCCAGCCACTGCAAGAAGTGGTTCAACCACAAAGAATAGAGGAGTATCTTTGTTTATTTATATATTTTTTGTTTAATAAATTTCAGCAAGGGTAACAATGAAAAGCATCCCAACTAGCTAAGAAAGAGAACAGGACCCATGGTCGGGTCTACAAGTGCCCCAGCGATGACGGCGGTACATGCTATATGTGACGTTCATATTGATGTGAGGAGTTTTGACAAACTAGTAACATCCAAACAGACACTTGTCAATGGAACTTAACAAAACATTTCTAGAGGGTAATAATTTTAACAATAGCTCTGGTTCTTGCCAGCTTTGGTATCGGGATCACTAGGTAGCCCACAAGTGTGCTTCAACTGTAGTTTGGTATTAATGCGGATCTATAGCTTATAAGGTAATTCCCCTAAGGCAAGAGGTTCATGTGTGCTGGTGAAACTCGTCCCAGCATCTTATGTCGCGGCCGATCGTGAGGATCTGATGGCGCGAGAGAAGGTAAGAATGGCAGGGACAGCTGGAAGGGAATTGCTTGTACACGGTGGGGGCTTGAGCTTATGAAACGCTTGAACAATTTCTTATCCATTGAGTATGGGATGTTTTCATTTAACTGTTGAAGCTACAAGGAAGTTCCCACAGTCCAAGGGGGTTTCTGGGAATTCATAAGTAAAGATTGTTATATCTGGATCGGGGATAGTAGTGACAAAGTTTAGGCCCATATGGATAAGGCTTAGATCCCTACAAGGCAAAGCCAGAGCTATAGCTAGTGAAGGTTGGAATCCTTTTAAGGGTTTGGGAATCGGTGGGGATTTAATTTTTTTATTTTGCAGCGTATCATAGTGAAGGAAGTAGGGGTATATATACTCATGTTGTTTTTGTTTCTATTCCTTCTATATGCCGTGATGAGGTGCTCCTGTTGTCTGATTGGACGCGTGACTAGAGCCTGAGCAGATGACCACATCTTCCCTGATGAGATGCCCCGAAGCCCGACCCACGTACAAGACACAGAGGATCCCAGACCGACCGGCGACTACTACAGCCCACCATGTCATCTCTCCTGAAGTACAGAGTCTACATGTGAAGCCGTGTTTTCCTTTTTATGGACTAATAAGAAGATCAGGATTCATCAAGGGACACATGGGATCATATGACAAGAGGAGGGACTGTTGTGGAAAATTTTATGAAGATGTATTTTAATGTATTGTCATAAGTCTCCCAGTGTACGTTCTCTCGCAGCCCGCTCTAAAGAGCAGACTGGGGCAGACTGACGCTGTTTGAGATCCGTTTGGTAGTGAAAAGCTCTTTGGGGATATAGAGAAATGTTTGCGGAGTGGGGACATGTCCTCCAGCTAAGGGCCCCTGTGCGATGTACAGAACGATCGTCTGGTGGGGGTGTGTTCGCTCTGCAAAGACATTATCGGTTTAACAAGTGTGCGCTCATGTTGCCCCTGTGTGCCTGATCAACATATTTGTGGCCCAATGAGTGTACGCCTGCCGATAATCTCTCGTCCACAAAGATAGTAGAATAATACAGGTATACATTGTTCTCTGGAACAATGTGTAATAAAGACTTCTATCAACGGAAATAGGGAGTCTTTTGGGTTGTTATGGTTGGAGACAGAGTCAATGTTTGAAAGCCATGTGGCTTCTAAAAACATGCATGCACCCTGTCTCTGCTCAGACACACCTATAAGACTCCTGTAGTCATTGTTCATTGTATATTGTATCATGTCCTGTGCTTACATCCTGTGTTGTTAAATCCTTATATGGTCATATCCTGTGATGCCACTTGCCATGTAAGAAGTGATTGGCTGTTGGAACCATCACTTCCTGTTTGTGAAAGCTTTTGTGTTAATAAAAGAGACTCATGGCTGAGAGAGGCAGTCATGCTGAGCTGAGAATGTAAGAATGTGCTGATGTCTGTTTACTGGGGAATGGGGAACCAGAGGGCAGACATACAATCAAAAGGTACGTTATAGCATTAAGATGGAAATGGGTGCTTATTAGCACAGGAGATATGGCTGTGTGCATAGCTTACAGCCATCTTTCTATGACAGTGCACTCACAGAACTATGTGCACTCGCAGACCTACGTGCACTCGCAGAACTACGTGCACTCACAGACCTACGTGCACTCACAGACCTACGTGCACTGGCAGAACTACGTGCACTCGCAGACCAACGTGCACTTGCAGCACTACGTGCACTCGCAGACCACTCGCAACCTGTGTGCACTCGCAGACCACTCGCAGAACTACGTGCACTCACTAAACTACGTGCACTCGCAGACCACTCGCAGACCTACGTGCACTCGCAGACCACTCGCAGACCTACGTGCACTCGCAATACACAATTACTAACGATCCACACATACTACTCAGACAACACTCAGGTACTCACACTACACAGGTACTATGACCCCTGTTATAACCTCCTGTTTTAAACTCTGGTTTTTAACTCACCACTTAGACCAGTTCCACTAACTCTGGTTTTTAACTCACCACTTAGACCAGTTCCACTAACTCTGGTTTTTAACTCACCACTTAGACCAGTTCCACTAACTGGTTTTTAACTCACCACTTAGACCAGTTCCACTTGGTTTAAGTTCCAGCAGACTCAAAGATGAGCAGGGTAAGCTCACAATGAGTTCTACAGAAGGTTACATAGGCCTCAAGCACCTGTGACCAATCTGTGACCAATTAACCACTCCCCTTAATTAGTAGGCTGAAGGAAGCAAAGGGAAAAAAAAGAAGCTGTTTAAAACATGTCAGAAAAAGGTGTTAAAAAGCTACAAGGAAAAGCCCCCAAAATAACCTAAAAATGCAACCCAGCAATCACCAGCAGTCAAATAGCAAGACTTGTTCACTCTCTACTCAAGGTCCCCACTGTTTAGCTTCCAACCAGCAGTCTGGCAATTTCAGATGTGCTCTACACACGGTTATATAGGCCTCAAGCACCTGTGATCAGGGCTGGATTAACATAGCTCCAGGCTCCTTACCTTAAGATAGGCCCATTTGCCCCCCCCATAGGCGTGGCCAGGGGGTGGCTATCGAGGCTGGAGCCCCGAATCTGGAGCCCATAGCTCGAGTCTCTGTCCCGCCCTGCAGGTGCATTTTCCCGCATAAGTTTGTTGATTATATGATAGGTTTTGGCTCAGTAGGACCTGCAGCAGTGTGATCATGCAGCACAGCCAGGGATTGGTGGACAAGCTGGCTGGATGTACACTGTGCAGTCAGGAAGGAAGACTTCACCTGTCAAATCGAGAGTGTGATGTCGGGTATGGGCGGGACTGCTACCCAGACCCGCCCTCCTTCTGTCATCCAACCAGTGGAGACCCGGCATTCATACACTTCTGGCCGGGACAAAGGGTGTAGCGTGAGGAGTTGCAACTGTGACCCCGCCCATGCTTCAGGGGGGTTGTGTGGGTCCCTGTTACATTGGGTTTTATGTCGCTGCTGTGTGTGGGTAGCGGGCTCACATGAGGGGCCGGTATGCTATAGGACAGACCACTCCCCTCCCCTGCACACAGGTGCCATTGGAACGCTGCTGAGTGGAGGAGGCGGGTCATCTGCTAAGGGGCTGTTTTCTTGCTTAGAATGACGCTGCCTCCCAACCCCCTGTCCTCCCTATCCATGCACCTCTGTGAGTTGGCCCCACCCCCTCAGTGAGTTGACCCCGCCCCATACGTGAGTTGACCCCGCCCCGTGAGTTGGCCCCACCCCCTCGGTGAGCTGGTCCTGCCTTCTCCTTGCTGGTCTCCTCCCCTCACCTTTTGCTCCAATTCATTCCCTGTTGATCTCTCCTGGCTTTATTTTTTCCCTCTCACCCCCACCTGTCCTCAGTAATGGCAAGGGTCCGGCCGAGGAAGTGCTCTCTAAGCGGGTGCAGTAGATCCTACAAGCAAGCATGTTTATTGTGAGAGCAGAGGATGGGGGTGACTGATTTAGTATATTCTACTGTCCAGGAAACTAACAGGGCTGGGGGTTTCTATTAAAAGGGAGGAGGACTGAGACTTCCCTGGATTCCCCCTGGAGTGACAGGAGCCAGCATATGGAAGGGATAAGTTCTGAACATGCTGGGAACTGTAGTGTGCAGGCAGCAGCAGGACCCCTGTGGACATAATGGCATAGTGCCCGGCCCATGCTCCAGGGGCCTGTTCCACCTCCCTGTCACATTATGTCAGGGGTGCTCAGCCGCTGGCCCGCGGGCCACATGTGGGTATAGCTGGCTGGCTTGCTGTCCCCCAGTGTGGGTATAACTGCCTGAGGGACAGCAGCTACCACCAGCCATACCCACCTGGGGGACAGCAGCAGCAGCCACCGCCAGCCATACCTGCCTGGGGGACAGCAGTAGCAGCCACCGCCAGCCATACCCACCTGGGGGACAGCAGAAGCAGCCACCGCCAGTCATACCCACCTGGGGGACAGCAGCGGCAGCCACCGCCAGCCATACCCACCCTGGGGACAGCAGCAGCCGCCAGCCATACCCGCCCTGGGGACAGCAGCAGCCGCCAGCCATACCCACCCTGGGGACAGCAGCAGCTGCTGCCAGCCATACCTGCCCTGGGGGACAGCAGCAGCCGTCAGCTATACCCGCCCTGGGGACAGCAGCAGCCACCAGCCATACCCACCCTGGGGACAGCAGCAGCCGCTGCCAGCCATACCCACCCTGGGGACAGCAGCAGCCGCTGCCAGCCATACCTGCCCTGGGGGACAGCAGCAGCTGCCAGCCATACCCGCCCTGGGGACAGCAGCAGCCACCAGCCATACCCGCCCTGGGGACAATAGCAGCCACTAGTCATACCCACCCTGGGGGACAGCAGCAGCCGCCGCCAGCCATACCCGCCCTGGGGGACAGCAGCAGCATCCACCAGCCATACCCACCCTGGGGGACAGCAGCAGCAGCCGCCAGCCATACCCACCCTGGGGGACAACAGCCACCAGCCATACCCACCCTGGGGACAGCAGCAGCCGCCGCCAGCCATACCTGCCCTGGGGGACAGCAGCAGCCGCCAGCCATACCCGCCCTGTGGACAGCAGCAGCCGCCAGCCATACCCGCCCTGGGGTACAGCAGCAGCAGCCACCGCCAGCCATACCCGCCCTGGTGGACAGTAGCCGCTGCTAGCAATACCCACCCTGGGGACAGCAGCAGCCGCCAGCCATACCCACCCTGAGGACAGCAGCAGCCGCTAGTCATTCCCACCCTGCGGGACAGCAGCAGCCGCCGCCAGCCATACCCGCCCTGGAGGACAGCAGCAGCTGCCAGTCATACCCGCCCTGGGGGACAGCAGCCACCACCAGCCATACCCGCCCTGGAGGACAGCAGCAGCTGCCAGCCATACCCGCCCTGGGGACAGCAGCAGCCACCAGCCATACCCGCCCTGGGGACAGCAGCAGCCGCTAGTCATACCTGCCCTGGGGGACAGCAGCAGCCGCCGCCAGCCATACCCGCCCTGGGGGAAAGCAGCTGCCAGCCATACCCGCCCTGGGGGACAGCAGCAGCAGCTGCCAGCCATACCCGCCCTGGGGACAGCAGCACCCGCCAGCCATACCCAACCTGGGGACAGCAGCATCCGCTAGTCATACCCACCCTGGGGGACAGCAGCAGCCTCCGCCAGCCATTCCCACCCTGGGGACAGCAGCAGCCGCTAGTCATACCCGCCCTGGGGGACAGCAGCAGCCGCCAGCCATACCCACCCTGGAGGACAGCAGCAGCCACCAGCCATACCCGCCCTGGGGACAGGAGCAGCCGCTAGTCATACACGCCCTGGGGGACAACGGCAGCCACCGGCCATACTCGCCCTGGGGGACAGCATCAACCGCCAGCCATACTCACCCTGGGGGACAGCAGCAGCCGCCAGCCATACCTGCCCTGGGGGACAGCTGCAGCCACCAGCCATACCCGCCCTGGGGGACAGCAGCAGCCGCCAGCCATACCTGCCCTGAAGACAGCAGCAGCCGCCAGCCATACCCACCCTGGAGGACAGCAGCAGCCATGAAGATTGAGGTCAGTTTTTTATAAAATCAAACAGCAATGAACATGTCTGTTTTCTACACTGGGTTGCTTTCAAACTAATCCACAGGTGCAGCTGCGGGTTGCCTGCACTAAGCAAAAGACTTCTGTTATTACCTGCAGGTTTGGTGCGCTTTCACAAAGTGCATCCATCACACCTGCAGTATATAATAGAATTCCATGGCAACTAACCTGCAGGAAAGCCACAGGTACACTGCGCTGCACCCAAGGTGTGTGTCAACCACAGTGCATCAGTGTGAAAGCAGCCTTAGGCCCCTTTCATACAATCAGTCCAATCGGGTCCACCTGTCTGTTTTTCAGGTGGACCCAATCGGACCCTCCATTCACTTCTATGGAGCGGCAGATGTAAACAGATTTGTGTCCGTGTACACTTGCCTACCTCCAACCTCTGCCCTACTGACACCATCCTCTGCACTACTGACACCATCCTCTGCCCTACTGACACCGTCCACTGCCCTACTGACACCGTCCACTGCCCTACTGACACCGTTCTCTGCCCTGCTGACACCGTCCACTCCACTTCTGACACTGTCCTTTATGGTAGGCTAAGTTTATATAAGTTTATATAAGTGATCTTTTTAATTTTGTTCAGATTGATCTGTTGCCTACCCCTGCTCCAAAGTAGTCAAAAGATTTTGGAGAAACTGTCCACATTTTGACATACTGTTCCTCAAAATTCTTTTGAACGATCCTCTCAATATGTAAATAAAGATCTGAAATGATTCTTTAGCCACTTGGAGTATCTTGGCATGTGGTGGAAATGGCAGGTAGGGATTGGCCGAACACCCCTCGGTTCGGTTCGCATCCAGAACATGCGAACGGACCGAAAGTTCGCACGAACATTAGAACACTGTTAAAGTCTATGGGGCTCGAACGTGAGAAATCAAAAGTGCGAATTTTAAAGGCTAATATGCAAGTTATTGTCCTAAAAAGGGTTTGGGGACCTGGGTACTGCCCCAGGGGACATGTATCAATGGAAAAAAAAGTTTTAAAAACTGACATTTTTTCAGGAGCAGTGATTTTAATGATGCTTAAAGTGAAAAAATAAAAGTGAAATATTCCTTTAAATATCTTACCTGGGGGTGTCAATAGTATGGCTGTAAAGTGGCGCATGTTTCTCGTGCATAGAACAGTCCCTGCACAAAATGACATTTCTAAAGGAATAAAAGTCATTTAAAACTGCTTGAGGCTTTAATGTAATGTCGGGTCCCGGCAATATGGATGAAAATCAGTGAGACAAACGGCATGGGTACCCCCCCCAGCTCATTACCAGGCCCTCTGGGTCTTGTATGGATATTAAGGGGAACCCCGCACCCAAATTAAAAAAAGAAAAGGCGTTGGGCCCCCAGGCCCTGTATACTCTGAACAGCAGTATACAGGTGGTGCAAACAAGACAGGGACTGTAGGTTTGTTCTTATGTAGAATCTGTTTGTAATTTGGAACAGGTACATTTTGTAAGTGTAGCTCCAGCCAAAAAATCTATTTTAAAGCTTTTTGGAAAACATAAGGAAGGGTTATCACCCCTGTAACATTTGTTTTGCTGTCTGTGCCCCTGTTCAGAAGATTTCACCTCACTTTCTGTCCCAATGACAATTGGATTTTGAAAATTTGGGGTTTTTAAGGGAAAAAAGGATTGGTTATAAATCAGTGGAGGAGACACCTTTTTCCCATATTAATTCTTACAGGAGTCTCCCTCCACCTTTTTGTAAGTAGGAGTAGTTTGTAAGTCGGATTTTTGAAAATAGGGGACCGCCTGTATATACTATACGGCCTGCTCTTAAATATTTGATCAAAAATTGTAATTACACGCCCCTGTTAAACGGGCAGAAAAATTTGGTGGTGCCACAACACTGCAACCCCTCACAGATATGTTGAGCACAGGAACGAGCCCTGCTGCAAAATATTACAGAAAAAATTGTAATTACATGCCCCTGTTAAACAGGGGCAGAAATATTGGGCCTTAGCCACTGGTGATGGTGCCCAGAACCAAAAATGTTCTTAGAAGCTATCAACATGAACATTGAGGAGGAATAGGATAGTCACTCAGCATAGCAGGATAGTCACTCAGCATCAGCATAGGCAGTCTTGAAGGGATCTCACATTCATAAAAAAATGAATCGGTTACATCAGCATTAGGGATGAGCTTCGACTCGAACATCGGCCGTTCGACCGTTCGTCAAATTGCGAACATTATGGGCTGTTCGCGCCAAATTTGAGTGGCGCGTCACGGCCCATAATTCACTGCGGGATTGCAGTGCATTGCTGGCTGATGATTGGCCAAGCATGCACTATGACCCGCATGCTTTGACCAATCACAGCACGGTAGGAACGGAGAGCCATATTTGTTCACAGGCAGGGTGGCTTTGGCCAATTATGCCTCAGGGGATTTAGTACACGCCCCACACTATATAAGGCCGCCTGGAAGTTGGCCTTGTGTAGTGTGTTCCGGCGTGCTGAGAGAGAGATAGAGAAAGAGAGACAGTGCCATTTAATTTGATTTAGATAGAATAGGCAGGCGAGTCAGCTGCAGTCAGTGTATTGTGTATATATATGCATCCCAGGTGTTGTATATAAATATATACACTGTATTCAGTTTAGCTAGATCCGTTCCTGTTATTCACTTCCTAATATACTTACAGGCAGCTGAGCAATGAGTAAGCACTTAATATAAGTGTGAAATGCGTCAGTTGTTGTTCTGTACCACCCACAGTGGTGCCCTGTGTACCCCATGATCCTGTTTTACGAATAAAGACAAACATAATTCATTCCGGTGTGCGGCTGTCCAGATCTCTTCGTTCATCTATAACTGCAGACAATTGCTGGTGTTCTCTTTCTAATAATACCTCAGGCAGGCAGCTGCAGTATTTTCAGTCAGTGTACTGTATCCTGTGCAGTGTGCAACTAAATCTAACTGCAGACAATTGCTGTTGTTCTCTTTCTAATAATACCTTAGGCAGGCAGTTGATTCAGCTAGCTGTAGTATATTAGTGTACTGTATACTGGGCACAGTGTGCAACTAAAGCTAACTGCAGCCAATTGCGTGTGTCCTCTTTCTAATAATACCTCAGGCAGGCAGCTGCAGTATTTTTAGTCAGTGTACTGTATCCTGTGCAGTATGCAACTAAAGCTAACTGCAGACAATTGCTGGTGTTCTCTGCAGGCAGTTGATTCAGCTAGCTGCAGTATATTAGTGTACTGGATACTGGGCACAGTGTGCAACTAAAGCTAACTGCAGACAAATGCTGGTGTTCTCTTTCTAATAATACTAGAGGCAGGCAGGCGATTCAGCTAGCTGCAGTATAATCAGTATATACAGTGGGGATGGAAAGTATTCAGACCCCCTTTAAATTTTCACTCTTTGTTATATTGCAGCCATTTGCTAAAATCATTTAAGTTCATTTTTTTCCTCATTAATGTACACACAGCACCCCATATTGACAGAAAAACACAGAATTGTTGACGATTTTGCAGATTTATTAAAAAAGAAAAACTGAAATATCACATGGTCCTATAAGTATTCACACCCTTTGCTGCGACACTCATATATGTCCATTTCTTCTGATCATCCTTAAGATGGTTCTACACCTTCATTTGAGTCCAGCTGTGTTTGATTATACTGATTGGACTTGATTAGGAAAGCCACACACCTGCCTATATAAGACCTTACAGCTCACAGTGCATGTCAGAGCAAATGAGAATCATGAGGTCAAAGGAACTGCCTGAAGAGCTCAGAGACAGAATTGTGGCAAGGCACAGATCTGGCCAAGGTTACAAAAAAATTTCTGCTGCACTTAAGGTTCCTAAGAGCACAGTGGCCTCCATAATCCTTGAATGGAAGATGTTTGGGATGAGCAGAACCCTTCCTAGAGCTGGCCGTCCCGCCAAACTGAGCTATTGGGGGAGAAGAGCCTTGGTGAGAGAGGTAAAGAAGAACCCAAAGATCACTGTGGCTGAGCTCCAGAAATGCAGTCGGGATATGGGAGAAAGTTGTAGAAAGTCAACCATCACTGCAGCTGTCCACCAGTCAGGGCTTTATGGCAGAGTGGCCCGATGGAAGCCTCTCCTCAGTGCAAGACACATGAAAGCCCGCATGGAGTTTGCTAAAAAACACCTGAAGGACTCCAGGATAGTGAGAATTAAGATTCTTTGGTCTGATGAGACCAAGATAGAACTTTTTGGCTTTAATTCTAAGCGGTATGTGTGGAGAAAACCAGGCACTGCTTATCACCTGTCCAATACAGTCCCAACAGTGAAGCATGGTGGTGGCAGCATCATGCTGTGGGGGTATTTTTCAGCTGCAGGGACAGGACGACTGGTTGCAATCGAGGGAAAGATGAATGCGACCAAGTACAGGAATATCCTGGACGAAAACCTTCTCCAGAGTGCTCAGGACCTCAGATTGGGCCGAAGGTTTACCTTCCAACAAGACAATGACCCTAAGCACACAGCTAAAATAATGAAGGAGTGGCTTCACAACAACTCAGTGACTGTTCTTGAATGGCCCAGCCAGAGCCGCTTAAACCCAATTGAGCATCTCTGGAGAGACCGAAAAATGGCTGTCCACCAATGTTTACCATCCAACCTGACAGAACTGGAGAGGATCTGCAAGGAGGAATGGCAGAGGATCCCCAAATCCAGGTGTGAAAAACTTGTTGCATCTTTCCCAAAAAGACTCATGGCTGTATTAGATCAAAAGGGTGCTTCTACTAAATACTGAGCAAAGGGTCTGAATACTTAGGACCATGTGATGTTTCAGTTTTTCTTTTTTAATAAATCTGCAAAATCGTCAACAGCTCTGTGTTTTTCTGTCAATACAGGGTGCTGTGTGTACATTAATGAGGGAAGAAAATGAACTTAAATGATTTTAACAAATGGCTGCAATATAACAAAGAGTGAAACATTTAAGGGGGTCTGAATACTTTCCGTCCCCACTGTATATACATCCCAGCTTTGTGCAGCTACATCTCACTGCAGGCCATTCCTTGTGTACCTATTCCAATACATCAAAGACACTATGTCTGGAAGGCCAACAAGGAGAGACAGACAGTCACAGGCCAATAAAAGAGGGCAAGCAGGCTCTGTGTCTAGAGGCAACAGTGCCGGTTGTAAACCCGGTGCATCCTCATCAGCACGTGGCCGTGGGGCATGCTTGTCCTTTTTCTCAGCAGCTGGCCTTGTTGAGCCACAACATGCTGAAGAGTTGGTAGAGTGGATGACCAAGCCATCCTCATCCTCCTCATCCGTTGTCACCCAGGCTACCTTGGCTGCCAATGCAGGTGCCAAAGCAACCTATTCCTTGGACTCAAGGTCATCATCAGTTACTCCTTCCCTAGCCCCACCAGAGGAGTTCCCTGAACTGTTCGACCACAGTGTCGGGTACATGCTGCAGGAGGATGCGCAGAGTTTTGAAGGCTCCGATGATGGTACCCAGCTTGAGGAAGGCAGTAACGTGAGCCCAGAGAGAGGGGTTGCCCAAGAAGGACAACAAACTGGCAGTCATGTTCCCCCAGCTGCAGCATACTGCCAGGTTTGCTCCAGTGATGAGGAGGGAGAGGATGATGAGCTCACTGACTCTACGTGGGTGCCTGATAGGAGAGAGGAGAAGGTGGCGGAGGAGGAGGAGGCACATCTTCGAGGCAGAATGCCCTCCAGGGGCCAGCTTAAGGGCAGCCAACCGACTGCATCACACTGCACAGCTCCGCAAGTGCAGGGCACTGGTGACTCCGCGCGTTATTCCAAAAGTTCTTCGGTGTGGGCCTTTTTTGAGACGTGTGCAGCAGATCGCACCGTTGCTATTTACAACATATGTCTGAAGCGTATCAAGCGTGGACTAGACAGCAAGCGCTTGGGCACCACATGGTTAATCAGACATTTGTCAAGCTCCCATGCAGCCCGTTGGCAACACTACCTAAAAGACCCACACCAAAGAACAAGGCAGACCTCTCCTTGCTCCTCCTCATCAGCTGGGATCTCCAACCCCACTATACCTTCAGTCCTCTCAGAAACCTGCACTGAGAGAAATGAAGGTGTAGAATTAGGTGTGCCACTGCCAAGTGCTTGCGGGAAATCTGCTATCGGTACACCAACATCCGATTCTAGCAGGCAGATTTCCCTACCCCAGTTGCTCCACCGGCGAAAGAAGTTCGCTCCCAGCCATCCACATGCCCAGCAGTTGAATGCTAGCTTGGCTAAATTGCTAGCACTTCAACTGCTACCTTTTCAGTTGGTAGACTCTGCCCCCTTCCGTGAGTTTGTGGAATGTGCGGTACCTCAGTGGCAGGTTCCCAAACACCACTTTTTTTCACAGAAGGCGATT
The DNA here is from genome assembly GCF_042186555.1 of Aquarana catesbeiana. Lineage (NCBI taxonomy): Eukaryota > Metazoa > Chordata > Amphibia > Anura > Ranidae > Aquarana > Aquarana catesbeiana. Next base: position 189,256,215 of record NC_133329.1, on the reverse strand, counting down.
CCAGGTTCTTTACCGGCATGTGTAAGGCAATGTCCATGCCTTGCTGGACAGGGCGGTTAGCGGTAAGGTGCATATTACCGCTGACTCATGGTCCAGCAGGCATGGACAGGGACGTTACCTATCTTTCACCGCGCACTGGGTAATTCTTCTGGCAGCTGGGAAGGATGCAGGACAGGGTGCAGTAGTATTGGAGGTTGTTCCGCCACCACGCCTCCAAAATTCTACTAGTGGTGATCATGCCACACCTCTCTCCTCCACCCCCTCCTCTTCTTCTTCCTCCATGGCCTCTTCCTGTGCTGATTCGTCCTCGGAACCAGCGGTGCTCTGTAGGCGTTCAAGGGGTTACGCAAGCACGCAGGCAAAAAGATGCCATGCGGTGCTTGAGTTGGTGTGCTTGGGGGAGAGGAGCCACACTGGGGCAGAGATTCTGTCAGCTCTGCAGGGGCAGGTTCAGAGGTGGTTGACGCCACGCCAGCTTAAGCTAGGAATGGTGGTTTGCGACAATGGCACCAACCTTCTCTCCATCCTCCAACAGGGACAACTGACCCATGTGCCCTTTTTGGCTCATGTCCTTAACTTGGTGTTGCAGCGGTTCTTGGGCAGGTACCCGGGCTTACAGGATGTCCTGAGGAAGGCCAGGCCAAGTCTGTGTGCATTTCCACTGGTCATATAATGCCAGTGCTCGGCTGGCTGACCTCCAAAAGGAATTTTACCTGCCCAAGAACCGCCTCATCTGTGACATGCCCACCAGGTGGAACTCAACGTTGGCCATGCTGCAGCGGCTGCACACGCAGCAGAGGGCCATCAATGAGTACCTACTATGGCACCAGGACACGGTCAGGGGAGCTTGTTTTTTTTTCCCCACACCAGTGGGCCATGATCAGGGATGCATGCACTGTCCTGTCACCATTTGAGGAGGCCACAAGGATGGTGAGCAGTGACATTGTCCCACTTGTCCACCTGTTGGAGCACACGCTGCGTGGAATAATGGACAGGGCACTTGAGGCAGAACAGAGGCAGGAAGAGGAGGACTTCCTTACCTCTCAAGACCCCCTTTATCCAGACAGTGTTCCTGCATGCCTGCCGATCACACAGGAAGAGGAGGAGGAGCAGGATTGTGTCAGCATGGAGCTGGGCAAAATGCTAGTGATATTGTACAAAATAACTATAAGCAACAGCAGCCCTGTGTTTAGCATTGATGGACACTGAAATGCTAATGTTGCAACTGTGCAAAAAATGCATAATGATGCTGTGTAAAAATCGCTAATAGCAACAATAAACAGTGCTACACAAAGCAATAAAAATTAGTGCGCAAAGCACTGTGCAAATGCAATAGTGATCCTGGGTGTTAATAATCTCGAAAATCACAGAGAAGAAGCCCACAAGTACAAAGAGTAAGAAGAAGCAGCGAAAGAAGAGGGGATGCAGAGCAGGAACGAGAATAATAAAGAAAACGAGAGTAATTGGCGAAAGTGTCTTCAATTTGAGTGGAAAAACCCTAACCACAGAAGAAATGGCTGTCCTAGATAAAGGTTTGAAACATGCCCCTGTTAAAAATCTGAACAAATTCAATACATATATTGGAATACAAAAATATATACGGAAAATCAACATTAAAAAGTATATGCTCAGTAATCCGGCTTCACTTGAGACAATACAACACAGAACAATAAACAAAGTTCAACATAGAACTCTACGTAACAACTCCATATACAACCCACAAGTTAGTGACAACCAACATATTGAGGTTTTCAAAAAACTGGTTCTACAAGTTTTGGACACATTAAAACTTAAACGGGCTTCCGACCCCATACATATTAAGAAAGGAATCCAAACACTCACAAAAAGGAAAGACATAGTAATACGCCCGGCAGATAAAGCCAGTGGAGTAGTGATCCAATCAAAAGAACAATATTTGAAAGAAATAGATCGACAGTTACTAGACGAATCCACATATGTGAAGCTGTTGGGTAACCCAACAACACAGTATAAAAAAGAATTGGAGAAACTAGTCCATCTTGGAATAAAAGAAGGAGGTTTTAAATAAAAAAGAGTCTAAATTCCTGAACCCTGAATCATGCAGAATCCCTGTGATATATACAGTTCCTAAATTACACAAAGATAAAATTAACCCACCAGGAAGGCCTATTGTTAACGGCATCGAATCCCTTACGTCTAGAATGGGGCAGTATTTAGATAACTTTATTCAACCCGCTGTACAACAAAGGAAGGCATATCTAAAAGACACCAAGCATGTCCTACAACTTTTAGAAGAAGTTCCAGTACTTGAAGGAAGGTCTCTACTAGCCACAGCTGATGTGACGTCATTATACACCATAGTACAACACCATCAGGCCTGCAATGCCACTAAATGGTTGCTGAGAGAATACACAACACTTATATGCAAACAAAGGAAGTTTTTAATAAAGTGTATTGTATTTTGTTTGCAATATAACTACTTTTGGCACAAGCAATATTTTTATAAACAAATTACAGGCATAGTGATGGGCGTGAAATTCGCCCCAAGCATAGCCAATGCATTTGTGGTACAATGGGAAGAGAAATCGATTTATGACAAACCTCCAATTGAATTGACTTTTTATAAAAGATTCATCGACTATATCATCATTATATGGAACGGGAGTAGAGAAACATTAGAAAACGTTTTAAGCCAACTTAACGAGAATGATAAAAATATTAAATTAGTCTGGAATATAAGCAATAAAAAGGTGAATTTTTTAGATTTGGACATTATGTTGGAAGGAAATAAACTAACCACAAAGACACATTTCAAAAACATAGATGCTAACAGCTATTTATCTATGCACAGTCACTTTAAACCATGGTTATGGAATATTCCTAAAGGCCAAATGGTCAGGATTAGGAGAAACTGCACAAAGGAAGAAGACTTCATATCACAGGCCACTTTTTTAGGAGATAGATTCAAGGACAAGGGATATTCAGAAAAATTCATTAATAAACAAATAGACATTGTCAAATCTATGTACAGAACAAAAATGTTACAAGGAAAAAATCCAAGCCAAAGTAACATGGACGCCCCGGTTCTAGTTTTAGATTTTAACATTCAACACAAAGAAGTGGAGAAATTGATAAAGAAACACTGGCATATACTAAAGAGCGACAGGCACCTCAAACAGATATTACCAGAGGCCCCCAATGTGGTATACAAAAGGGCTCCCACATTGGGAGACATTATTGTAAAGAATGTAGTGGAACCACCACCTCCAAACGGATATACTTTCTTTACAGGAAACGTTTTTTCCCTTGTAAACAATGTTACGCATGCCGACACTCCAAAAAAACACAAATTAAAAGAGACCAATTTATATCCACACATACGGGACAAAATTACCCTATTAAAGACTTTATTAGCTGCCACACTGAGGGAGTTGTATATGTGATACAATGTAGTTGCAATTTGCAATATGTTGGAAGGACCAAAAGACCTTTAATGGTCAGAATGAGGGAACATATCCAAAACATATATAAGGGGTTCCCTAAGCACAACCTCAGTAAGCACTTTTTACAGGTACATAATAAAGATCCCTCAAAATTAATCTTCTGGGGTATTGACAAATATTAAAAAACGTGGATAGGAGCTCATAAAGTTACTGTAGGTCAATTAGCCAAAAGGAATCCAAATGGATATATTCTCTCCAAACTTTAGTACCAGATGGACTCAACGTAGAGTTTGCTTTTTAAGTAATTTTTAATATTTTTAGGTGTACTTCCAATTTTTACTTTATTTTATTTTTATTTTTATATCTATATTTATTTTTACTTTTATTTTTATATTTTTTTATTTTTGTTTGCATTTTTTTTTTTAATTTTTTTAATTTTATTATAATTTTTCTAATTTTTCTAATTCTTTCCTTTATTTTATAACAGTTTTATCTCACACTTAATAAAGATGTTTATGTACTATAACATGTTTTTAACCTCTATACACCATTTCCGGTTTTCCATGTAATGTAGCCATCAACAGCACTTTTACTGTAATACCTTATCTCTAATTATCCATTATATGATATAGGTATTACATGGGCGGACTAATTTGAGTACTATATATTTCCCTCCTTCTTTACTAATTCGGATACTTTTGTATAGGTGTTGATACATAGGTTCCCGGAACGTAGGTGGAATTATATATCCAGTGGTGTGTTTACCCACCAATGTAATGACCGCCGCCACTACAACACATAGAATTATATTTAGCACTGAACCAACCAAAAATGGCCACCCCCATATTGGAGAGAGGTTTCCAATAAAATGGCCAACAAAACACTTCCTGTTCTTCCTTATAAAATGACAGCGGTTTCAACCAATCCGGATCCCCTGAGGAAGTCGTGTGAGGTGACGCAATGCATAGGGAGGGACCGGACCGCACGAGAACCGGAAGTAATGCACAGAGGCGCCTGTAACTCCGTACAATTTACAGTCTTGCTGTTTTTTATTCATACTGTTGTAAGTACCCACTTGGCTTTAAATAAATCTACTAGTTTATACATTTTCACACTATGGGAGATTCTTCTTTATCCTTTGTATATATCTGCTGGAAATGAACACATCCTAAGCCACCATCCATTACATCACGGTCTAAGGGATATCCATCATAATACCCTACAAAGGTCTCCAGCCACACTTATCTCCATTGCTATTCACTATCCTCATAGAGGTAAGAGGCTAGTGCACACTGAGTGTTATACACGAAGAGTGATTCACCGGCGATTGTATAGAAGAGCACATTGGAGCACTATCTGCACTTTTATTTATCATAGACTCTATTACCTTCACTATGTGAACTCTTGCATTTTTTGTGATAACTGTGCGATATTGGGAATTGTCAGCACATAGTTACAACTATTAGCACAAGTATTGTCATATTTGAATATAAATATTCAAAATATTTATTTATTTATTATTGCATATTTTGTATTTACACTGTAATTAATGTATTAACACCCAGGATCACTATTGCATTTGCACAGCGCTTTGCGCACTCATTTATATTGCTTTGTGTAGCACTGTTTATTGTTGCTATTAGCAATTTTTACACAGTATCATTATGCTTTTTTTGCACAGTTGCAACATTAGAATTGCAGTGTCCATCAATGCTAAACACAGGGCTACCGTTGCTTATAATTATTTTGCACAATATCACTAGCATTTTGCACAGTCGCAGTATAGCGATTTTGCACATAATATATCGCATTTTGTTTATTATTTACATATATCATTAAGCTGCGCTGATCATTATTCACTTTATACCATTCAAGTGCACTCTGACACTTTAGATCCAGCTGCAACTCATTTAATCAGTCTATATATTCACTTTGATAGCGCAAAGGATCTCACTCACATTTAGCATGGAGGTGGGGCCTAGCACTCAGCATCAGCAGCAGTCTTCAAGGGATCATTTACAGTCCGAAGAAACCCATGGACTTGTACATGGCTGGGAGGAGGTGGCTGCAGATCATGTCGTCCTTAGTGACCCAGAGGACTCCGGACCGAATGCCTCAGCAAACCTACGCTGCATGGCCTCCCTGATCCTGCAAAGCCTGCGGAAGGATCTTCGTAATCATGGTATCAAGGAGAGGGATTATTACTGGCTGGCAACCCTCCTTGATCCATGTTACAAGGGTAAGGTTGCGGACCTTATCTTGCCGTCGCAGAGGATGAAACATCTTCGGACGCCTTGCAGAAAGGTTTGTGCAACGCGTTTCCAGAGCCTGAGAGCTTACAATTTCCTGGTCCTCCTGGACAATGTGTTGCTGAGGCTTTGGTCAGTCACAGAAGGAGCGGTGGAGAAAGTGGCCATCTGACCAATGCGTTCAGACAATTTTTTAGTCCGCAACCCCAAGGTATGATCGGTTCCAGCAACTATCGCCAGCGTCTGATTCACATGGTGCAGGACTACCTAAGGGCAAGATCAAATGTTACAGGGGTGATAACCTTTCCCTATGTTTTCCAAAAAGCTTAAAAATAGATTTTTTGGCTGGAGCTACACATAAAAAATGTACAAGAACAAACCTACAGTCCCTGTCTTGTTTGCACTGCCTGTATACTGCTGTTCAGAGTATATAGGGCCTGGGGTCCCCACGCCTTCCCTTTTTTTTATTTGGGTGCGGGGTTCCCTTTAATATCCATACAAGACCCAAAGGGGCTGGTAATAGGTGGGGGGGGGGGTCTCAATGATTTTTATCCATATTGCCGGGACCAGACATGACATTAAAGCCGCAAGCAGTTTTAAATGACTTTTTTACCTTTAGAAATGTCTTTTTGAGCAGGGACTGTTCTAAACATGGGAAACATGCGCCCCTTTACAGGCATACTATAGACACCCCCCAGGCACGATATTTAAAGGAATATTTCACTTTTATTTTTTCACTTTAAGCATCATTAAAATCACTGCTCCCGAAAAAACGTCCGTTTTTAAAACTTTTTTTGCATTGATACATGTCCCCTGGGGAAGGACCCGGGTCCCCAAACCCTTTTTAGGACAATAACATGCATATTAGCTTTTAAAATTCACACTTTTGATTTCTCACGTTCGAGTCCCATAGATTCGGTCCGTTCGAATGTTCTGATGCGAACTGAACCGGGGGGTGATCCAAGACTGATTCATTTTTATGAAGGTCAGTCGATCAACCGAGTCAGTGGACAGGTGCACTCTGTGATCGGTTACAAAGCCTCCAGCAGCACTGAATGTGCGTTCCAAAAGAACGCTGGATGCAGGACAGGCCAGTAGCTCAATTGCATACTGTGCAAGCTCTGGCCAGTGATCCATCCTCAAGACCCAGTAACCCAGTGGATTTTCAGTTGGAAAGGTCTCAGAGTCTGATCTTGCCCCTAGGTATTCCTGCACCATGTACAACAGACGATGGTGATGGTTGCTGGAACTGATCAGACCTTGGGGCTGCAGACTAAAAAATTGTCTGCATCGGTGAGATGGCCACCTTCTCCACCGCTCCTTCTGTGATTGACCGAAGCCTCAGCAACACGTTGTCCAGGAGTACCAGGAAATTGTAACCTCCCAGGCTCTGGAAATGCATTGCACAAACCTTTCTGCCTCCTGAAGATGTTTCATCCTCTGCGAGGGCTGGATAAGTTATGCCACCTTACCCTTGTAACGTGGATCAAGAAGGGTTGCCAGCCAGTACTGATCCCTCTCCTTGATACAACAAATCCGAGGGTCCTTTCGCAGGCTTTCCAGGATCAGGGAGGCCATGCTTCGTAGGCCCCACCTCCATGCTGACACAATCCTCCTCCTCCACCTCTTCCTGTGTGATAGGCAGGCCTGCAGGAATACTGTCTGGATAAAGGGGGCCTTGAGAGGTAAGGAAGTCCTCCTCTTACCTCCCTCTGTTCTGCCTCAAGTGCCCTGTTCATTATTCCACGCAGCATGTGCTCCAACAGATAGACAAGAGGGACAGTATCACTGATGCATGTACTGTCAATGCTCACCATCCTTGTGGCCTCCTCCTCAAATAGTGACAGGACAGTGCATGCCTCCTTAATCATGAGCCACTGGCGTGGCGAACAAAAGCCAAGCTCCCCTGACCCTGTCCTGGTGTCATACTCGCACAGGTAGTCATTGATGGCCCTCTGCTGCGTGTGCAGCCGCTGCAGCATTGCCAACGCTGAGTTCCACCTGGTGGGCATGTCACAGATGAGGCAGTTCTTGGGCAGGTTGCATTCCTTTTGGAGGTCAGCCAGCCAAGCATTGGCATTATATGACTGGCGAAAATGCTCACAGACTTTCTTGGCCTGCCTCAGGAGATCCTGTAAGCCCGGGTACCTGCCCAAGAACTGCTGCACCACCAAATTAAGGACGTGAGCCAAACAGGGAACATGGGTGAAGTGTCCCTGTCGTAGGGCGGAAAGGAGGTTGGTGCCATTGTCGCAAACCACCATTCCTGGCTGAAGCTGGTGTGGCTTCAACCACCTCTGAGCCTGCCCCTGCAGAGCTGCCAAAATCACTGCCCCAATGTGGCTCCTGTCCCCTAAGCAGACCAACTCAAGAACCGCATGGCATCTTTTTGCCTGAGTGCTTGCGTAGCCCCTAGAACGCCTATGGAGCACCGCTGGTTCCGAGGACAAATCTGCACAGGAAGAGGCCATAGAGGAAGAAGAAGAGGAGGGGTGGAGGAGAGAGGTGTGGCAGAATCACCACTACCAGCATTTTGGAGGCATGGTGGCGGAACAAGCTCCAACAATACTGTACCCTGTCCTGCATCCTTCCAAGCAGGGTTACCCAGTGCGCCATAATAGAAAGGTAATGTCCCTGTCCATGCCTGCTGGACCATGAGTCAGCGGTAATATGCACCTTACTGCTGACCGCCCTGTCCAACGAGGCCAAGACATTGCCTTCCACATGTCCGCAGAGAGACGGAATGACCTTCTGTGAAAAAAATTGGCCTTTGAGAACCTGCCACTGAGGTACCGCTCATTCCGCAAATTCCCGAAAGGGGGCAGAGTCTACCAGCTGAAAAGGCAGCAGTTGGAGTGCTAGCTATTTAGCCAAACTAGCATTCAACTGAGCATGTGGATGGCTGGGGTCACATTTTTTTTGCCAGTTTAGCAACTGGGGTAGGGAAATTTGCCTGCTACAATCGGATGTTGGTGTACCGCTAGCAGATTGCCCGGAAGTGCTTGGGACACCTAATTCTACACCTTCATTCCTTTCAGTGCAGGTCTCTGAGAGGACTGAAGTTATAGTGGGGTTGGAGATCCCAGCTGATGAGGAGCAAGGAGAGGTCCGCCTTGTTCTTTGGTGTGGGTCTTTTAGGTACTGTTGCCAACAGACAGCATGGTAGTTCGACATATGTCTGGTCAAGCATGTGGTGCCCAAGCGGCTGCTGTTTTGGCCACGCTTGACATGCTTCAGACATATGTTGCAAGCAGCAACGGTGCGATCTGCTGCACACTTCTCAAAACAGACTCACACCAAAGAACTTTTGTAAAAACGCACGGAGTCAGCAGCGCCCTGCACATGTGGAGCTCTGCGGTGTGATGCAGTCGGTTGCCTGCCTGGAGGGCATCCTGCCCCGTTGGAGATGTGCCTCCTCCTCCTCTCTTCTATCTGGCACCCACGTAGAGTCAGTGACCTCATCATCCCCTCCCTCCTCACCACTGAAGCAAACCTAGCAGTATGCTGCAGCTGGGGGAACATGACTGCCAGTTTCTTGTCCTTCTTGGGCACCCCCTCTTTCTGGGCTCACGTTACTGCCTTCATCCTCAACCTGGGTACCTTCATCAGAGCCTTCAAAACTCCTGCAGCATGTACCCTACACTGTGGTCGAGGGGACTCCTCAAGGCATGATGGCGGGGCTAGGGAAGGAGTAACTGATGACATTGAGCCGATGGAAGAGGCCGCTTTGGCAGCTGTATTGGCAGACAAAGTACCCTGAGCCTGGGTGGCAGAGGATGAGGAGGATGAGGACGGCTTGGTAATGCACTCTACCAACTCTTCTGCATGTTGTGGCTCAACACGGCCAGCTGCCGAAAGAAAGGACAAGCATGCCCCATGGCCACGTGCTGAGGATGCACCATGTCCACGACCAGCACTGTTGGCTGTTGACACAGAGCCTGCTTGCCCTCTTTTAGTGGCCTGTGAGCGTCTGCCTCTCCTTGGTGGCCTTCCAGACATACTGTACAATTAGATTAGCAAAACAACACCTGAAATTTACTAAAAACAGTACTCCAGGAATGGCCTACAGTCAGGTATGGGCTTGGCTGGACTACAATGCAGTGGATATATATTTTATGAACTGCAGCTCACTGAGTCACCAGCCTGCCTGCCTGAAAGTGTCTTTGAATACGCACTCCAGGAATGGCCTACAGTCAGGTATAGGCTTGGCTGGACTACAATGCAGTGGATATATATTTTATGAACTGCAGCTCACTGAGTCACCAGCCTGCCTGCCTTAACCACTTCACTACCCGCCCATAGTCATATGACGTCCACAGATGGGATCTCCCATCCTGGGTGGACGTCATATGACGTCCTGGGATTCCCGGCTGTCTAGGGGGCGCGCCCGCCGCATTGCTCGGGACCCGGTGCGTGTGCCCGGCGGCCGCGATGTCCGCCGGGCACCCGCGATTGCCCGTTAACCGGGCCGGCATGTGGATCTGTGTGTGTAAACACACAGATCCATAGCCTGTCAGCTCTGAGGAGAGCGATCTGTGTTCCCAGAACGGAAGAACACTGATCGGTCTCCTTCCCTTGTACGTCCCCTCCCCCTTCAGTTAGAATCATTCCCTAGGAAACATACTTAACCCCTCCCCGCCCCCTAGTGGTTAACCCCTTCACTGCCTGTCACATTTACACAGTAATCAATGCAATTTTATAGCATTGATCGCTGTATAAATGTGAATGGTCCCAAAAATGTGTCAAAAGTGTCCGATGTGTCCGCCATAATGTTGCAGTCACGAAAAAAAAATCGCGATCGCCGCTAAAAAAATAAATAAATATATATTTTTTAAAAATGCCATAAATCTATCCCGTATTTTGTAGACGCTATAACTTTTGCGCAAACCAATCAATATACGCTTATTGCGTTTTTTTTTACCAAAAATATGTAGAAGAATACGTATCATCCGAAACTGAGGAAAAAATTTGTTTTTTTTTTTAAAAATTGGGATATTTATTATAGCAAAAAGTAAAAAATATTGTGTTTTTTTCAAAATTGTCGCTCTTCTTTTGTTTATAGCGCAAAAAATAAAAACCGCAGAGGCGATCAAATACCACCAAAAGAAAGCTCTATTTGTGGTGAAAAAAGGACGTCAATTTTTTTTGGGTACAACGTGGCACGACCGCGCAATTGACGTTTAAAGTGCGACAGCGCTGAAAACTAAAAATTGGCCTGGGAAGGAAGGGGGTGAAATTGCCCTGTATTAAACCGGTTAACCACTTCAGCCCCGGAAGGATTTACCCCCTTCCTGACCAGAGCACTTTTTACAATTCGGCACTGCGTCGCTTTAACTGCTAATTGCGCGGTCATGCAATGCTCTACCCAAACGAAATTTGCGTCCTTTTCTTCCCACAAATAGAGCTTTCTTTTGATGGTATTTGATCACCTCTGCCGTTTTTATTTTTTGTGCTATAAACGGAAAAAGACTGAAAATTTTGAAAAAAAATGATATTTTCTACTTTTTGTTATAAAAAAAATCCAATAAACTAAATTTTAGTCATACATTTAGGCCAAAATGTATTCGGCCACATGTCTTTGGTAAAAAAAATGTCAATAAGCGTATATTTATTGGTTTGCGCAAAAGTTATAGCGTCTACAAACTAGGGTACATTTTCTGGAATTTACACAGCTTTTAGTTTATGACTGCCTATGTCATTTCTTGAGGTGCTAAAATGGCAGGGCAGTACAAACCCCCCCAAATGACCCCATTTTGGAAAGTAGACACCCCAAGGAAATTGCTGAGAGGCATGTTGAGCCCATTGAATATTTATTTTTTTTGTCCCAAGTGATTGAATAATGACAAAAAAAAAAAAAAAAAAATTTACAAAAAGTTGTCACTAAATGATATATTGCTCACATAGGCCATGGGCATATGTGGAATTGCACCCCAAAATACATTCAGCTGCTTCTCCTGAGTACGGGGATACCACATGTGTGGCACTTTTTGGGAGCCTAGCCGCGTACGGGGCCCCGAAAACCCAGCACCACCTTCAGGATTTCTAAGGGCATACATTTTTGATTTCACTCCTCACTACCTATCACAGTTTTGAAGGCCATAAAATGCCAAGATGGCACAACCCCCCCCCCAAATGACCCCATTTTGGAAAGTAGACACCCCAAGCTATTTGCTGAGAGGCATGGTGAGTATTTTGCAGCTCTCATTTGTTTTTGAAAATGAAGAAAGACCAGAAAAAAAATTTTTTTTTTTTCTTTTTTCAATTTTCAAAACCTTGTGACAAAAAGTGAGGTCTGCAAAATACTCACTATACCTCTCAGCAAATAGCTTGGGGTGTCTACTTTCCAAAATTGGGTCATTTGGGGGGGTTTTGTGCCACCTGGGCTTTCCATGGCCTCCGAAACTGTGATAGGCAGTGAAGAGTGAAATCAAAAATTTACGGCCTTAGAAAGCCTGAAGGCGGTTCTTGGTTTTCGGGGTCCCGTACGCGGCTAGGCTCCCAAAAAGTCCCACACATGTGGTATCCCCGTACTCAGGAGAAGCAACAGAATTTATTTTGGGGTGTAATTTCACAAATCCCCATGGCATGTTTGAGCAATATAACATTTAGTGACAACTTTGTGCAAAAAAAAAAAAAAAAATTTGTCTCTTTCCCGCAACTTGTGTCACAATATAAAATATTCCATGGACTCGACATGCCTCTCAGCAAATAGCTTGGGGTGTCTACTTTCCAAAATGGGGTCATTTGGGGGGGTTTGAACTGTCCTGGCATTTTATGCACAACATTTAGAAGCTTATGTCACACATCACCCACTCTTCTAACCACTTGAAGACAAAGCCCTTTCTGACACTTTTTGATTACATGAAAAAATTATTTTTTTTTGCAAGAAAATTACTTTGAACCCCCAAACATTATATATTATTTTAAAGCAAATGCCCTACAGATTAAAATGGTGGGTGTTTAATTTTTTTTTTTCACACAGTAATTGCGCAGCGATTTTTCAAACGCATTTTTTGTGGAAAAAACACACTTTTTTAAATTTTAATGCACTAAAACACACTATATTGCCCAAATGTTTGATGAAATAAAAAAGATGATCTTAGGCCGAGTACATGGATACCAAACATGACATGCTTTACAATTGCGCACAAACGTGCAGTGGCAACAAAATTAATACATTTTTAAAAGCCTTTAAAAGCCTTTACAGGTTACCACTTTAGATTTACAGAGGAGGTCTACTGCTAAAATTACTGCCCTCGATCAGACCTTCGCGGTGATACCTCACATGCATGGTGCAATTGCTGTTTACATTTGACGCCAGACCGACGCTTGCGTTCGCCTTAGCGCGAGAGCAGGGGGGACAGGGGTGCTTTTTTTTTTTTTTTTTTTTTTTTCTTTATTATTTTTTTGCTTTTTTATCTTATTTTTAAACTGTTCCTTTCATATTTTTTTTTAAATCATTTTTATTGTTATCTCAGGGAATGTAAATATCCCCTATGATAGCAATAGGTAGTGACAGGTACTCTTTTTTGAAAAAATTGGGGTCTATTAGACCCTAGATTTCTCCTCTGCCCTCAAAGCATCTGACCACACCAAGATCGGTGTGATAAAATGCTTTCCCAATTTCCCAATGGCGCTGTTTACATCCAGCGAAATCTAAGTCCTAAAATGCTCGTAGCTTCCGGTTTCTTAGACCATAGAGATGTTTGGAGCCACTCTGGTCTCTGATCAGCTCTATGGTCAGCTGGCTGAATCACCGGCTGCATTCTCAGGTTCCCTGTTGAGACAGGAGAGCCAGAGAAAAACACGGAAGACGGTGGGGGGGGGGGGCATTCCCTCCCACTGCTTGTAAAAGCAGTCTAGAGGCTAATTAGCCACTAGGATTGCTTTTACATGAAAGCCGACCGCTGGCTGAAAAGAATGATACCAAGATGATACCTAAACCTGCAGGCATCATTCTGGTATAACCACTCAAAGTCGTGAATGGTGTACCTGAAGACAAAAAAATGGTTAACAATAAAGCACAGTAAACGGTAAAGTATAAAAAATTGCATACCTGAAAATCAAACATGATAAAACATAATAACAATAAAACATTGCAGAATAGAATACAGTAAAAAAGAGCAGAACACCAGAGAGAGAATAGAGAGAGAGAGAACAATAAAACGACAACTATTTTTTTTTATTTTTGTTTGTGTTTTTTTTTTTTTTTTTACACTTTTTTTTTGTAACTGTAACTTTTATAACTGTAACCGGTTCCAGGTTCGGGTCTCTCAAAATGCGATGGCATCTTGGGAGACCCTGTGAAAGTGTGCCTAGTCTGTGCAATGCTGTACCCTACGCTAATACTCAACTAGTGAATGGTAGCGTTCAAAACATTCACCAATGCAAAGACCAGGATTGTCAGGACAGGAGGGACAATAATAGAGGGTGTCACGCCTATATCCGCGCTTGCTGCAGACACATCTTTTTTGGGGGGGTTCGTTGGGTAGGGGTACTCGGGAGGACATATAAATGCCTCTCATGCAGCCGACTGCATTTGGTTGGGGATGTGAATGGGGGAAATACGGGCGCTGCAGAAGTGGTGGGTTCCCAATTAGGATTGGCGAATGCAGCAGGAAGGGCATTATGGGCACGACGGGCCTGTGTTTGTCTTTTTGGTGGCAGCGGGACACTACTTGTGCTTGCCACCTCACCAGCTTGAACTGCACTTATGGGACTCGCCACGTCACCAAGTGTTACTGCAGTGCTGGTTTGACTACGACCGGGGTGTACTAGGCCGCTGGTGCTTGCCAGTTCACCAAAACGCTACAAAAAAAAGTGACAGTGATCGATCGATACTGCACTTGGGTGGGCTGGGCTGGGCCGGGCGGAGGGGCAAAACACAGGTGCTAGCAGGTATCTGGGCTGATCCCACTAACACTGCGTTTTTGGGAACCCTAAACTGCTGGGGACGCTAGTATAGATCTGATCGGATCAGATATTGATCCGATCAGATACTATACCACTAAGGGAGGCGTATGCTGCATGCGTGGGTGTTAGTGGTACTGGTGCTAATCTGACGCTGCTTGGGGCTGGTGCTTGCCAGTTCACCAAAATGCTACCAAAAAACTGTTAGCGATCGCAGGGATCAGGCCTGACTCTGCGAACGCTGCAGTTATGCGTTTAGTGTTTTGTAAGTGACAGTGATCGATCGATACTGCACTTGGGTGGGCTGGGCGGAGGGGCAAAACGCAGGTGCTAGCAGGTATCTGGGCTGATCCCGCTAACACTGCGTTTTTGGGAACCCTAAACTGCTGGGGACGCTAGTATAGATCTGATCGGATCAGATATTGATGTGTTCAGATACTATACCACTAAGGGAGGTGTACGGTGCGTGTACGGTGCGTGCGTGGGTGTTCGCGGTACTGGCGCTAATCTGACGCTGCCTGGGGCGACGCATATCACCGCCGGGCGATCAGGGGGCTAAACCTTTATTCGGTAATAAACGGCGGGTGCCCTGACACTAAAAAAAATAAACGAACTAACCAGCGTCACCCGTAACAGTTATACGGTGATCAGTGGTGAAAGGGTTAACTAGGGGGCAATCAAGGGGTTAAAACATTTATTCGGTAGTATATGGGGGTCCCTGTCGCTATAAAACGCTGACAGCGAACCTAAATATTTACGTTCCTAACTAGCGTCACCAGCGACACTAATACAGCGGTCAGAAAAATGATCGCTTAGCGACACTGGTGACAGGGGGTGATCAAGGGGTTAAAACTTTATTAGGGGGGGTTAGGGGGGTACCCTAGACCTACAGGGGGCTAATACTAACTGTCCTACCACTGCTAACTGTCACAAACTGACACTATGCAGTAATCAGGAAAAAAACAAAACAAAACAAAAAAACCTGCTTGGTGTCAGTTTGTGACAGGGGGGGGTGATTGGGGGGGGATCGGGGGGCGATCGGGGGGGGATCGGGGGTGTTTAGTGTGCCTGGCATGTTCTACTGTGTTGTGTGTGTGTGTTGTGCACTTACATGTCTTCTCTCCTCGGTGCTGGAACGGAAACTGGCCAGCCGAGGAGAGATGACATCACATCCTCTGCCTCTGTGTACTATACAGAGGCAGGGGATGTTTCTCATTGGCTGGGAGCGATCGCGAGGGGGGGGCCACGATCGGATGGTCTCCCCCTCGTCTCTCAACTCTCCCAGCCAAACGCCGACCGCCGATGGCACCGGGGGGGGTCCGATCGGACCCCCCGCCCGCGGGAAGGCAATCACGTACCAGGTACGTGATTTTGCCTGCCCGTGCCGCTCTGCTCACGTATATATGCGTGAGGCGGTCGGCAAGTGGTTAAAGTGTCTTTGAACACGCACTCCAGAAATGGCCTACAGTCAGGTATAGGCTTGGTTGGACTACAATGCAGTGGATATATATTTTATGAACTGCAGCTCACTGAGTCACCAGCCTGCCTGTCTGAAAGTGTCTTTGAACATGTACTCCAGGAATGGCCTACAGTCAGGTATAGGCTTGGCTAGACTATATATATATATATATATATATATATATATATATATATATATATATATATATATATATATATATATACAAGCCTGTAGTGGTAGCACTCTCGCCTAGCAGTAAGAAGGGTCACTGGTTCGAATCTCAACCACGACACTACCTGCTTGGAGTTTGCATGTTCTCCCTGTGCCTGCGTGGGTTTCCTCCGGGTACTCCGGTTTCCTCCCACACTCCAAAGACATGCTGGTAGGTTAATTGGATCCTGTCTAAATTGTCCCTAGTATGTATGAATGTGAGTTAGGGACCTTAGATTGTAAGCTCCTTGAGGGTAGGGACTGATGTGAATGTACAAATGTATATGTAAAGCGCTGCGTAAATTGACGGCGCTATATAAGTACCTGAAATAAAATAAATAAATAAATATATATATTAAATGCCCTGCAGCTAGCTGAAACAACTGTCTGCCTGAAGTGTATTAGAAACAGTACACCAGGAATGGTCTGCAGTGAGATGAAGCTAAACTGTACACAGTATAAATATATATATATATATATATATATATATATATATATATATATATATATATACACACACACAAAGCCGGGATGTATATATGTATATACTAAATACACTGCAGCTAACTGTATCGCCTGCCTGTCTGAAGTATATTGCAACAGTACACCAAGAACGCAGAGAGATGCAGTGAGATCTAGCTAAACTGTATATACAGTGTATATATATATATATATATATATATATATATATATATATATATTCATATTCTAGACTGAAAGCTAGACTGAATATATATATATATATATTCTATATTCTAGGGTAATCCCCTAGGAGAAGTGCTCTCCCAGGGGGTTACCTTGCGGGCATACTCCCGAGTCCAACATATGCATCCATAGACACGAATGCTGGACTTTACCCCACCCCCTGGCGCCTGCGTCATTGGACTTGATTGACAACAGTGGGAGCCAATGGCTGCGCTGCTATCAATTTATTTAATCAAGTGCCGACAACCCCGGGCAGAGGGACTGCGCGTCCTCGCTATTGGATGCATTTAGGCGAAAAAACACGAGGGTTTGCAACCCCTTTAAGCCACCTGCTTGAGTACAGTTTTTGAAGATATAGTAAATTACCTTAAAAACAATATATAATAATTATTTGTATATTACGTTTTAGCGGACACCCTAGTGAATAAATTGACAGTCGTTGCAATTTTTTTTGTTACACAGTATTTGCGCAGTAGTTTCATGAATTAAAAAAAAACAAAAAACACTAAAGTTAGCACGATTTAAAAATTTTTTTGTATACAATGAAAGATGATGTTACGCAGAGTAAACATGTCACACTTTACAATTGCGCACACTTGTGGAATGGCGCAAAACTTCATTACTTAAAAATCTCCATAGACGACGCTTTAAATTTTTTTACAGGTTA
Source organism: Aquarana catesbeiana (assembly GCF_042186555.1). Taxonomy (NCBI): domain Eukaryota; kingdom Metazoa; phylum Chordata; class Amphibia; order Anura; family Ranidae; genus Aquarana; species Aquarana catesbeiana. The sequence continues at coordinate 189,238,593 of NC_133329.1, read as the reverse complement.
TATGTTTACAGTTACAGAGGAGGTCTAGTGCTAGAATTATTGCTCTCGATCCAATGTTCGCGGCATATGTAACCTAACCAGCCACTAACCTCACTGCACGTCCCTGACCCAAATCTTAAAAATGTATTTGGACATGGCTGTACGAATGCCATAGCTGTGATGTTTTACTTCACAGCTGCGACTGTCTTTTTTATATTTTTTTAGCTGCAGCATCTTTAACTCAGCCTGCAGAGTTTGACAGGCAGCACCACCTGTCAAACTTGCTTATTGATTTCAATGGGGCCACTCCTGCTTGCAATAGCAGCATAATCCAACAATGTAAAAATATCATTCAGCAATGTAAAAAAAAAAAACAAGGAGCCGGCAGTAGCACCTCATGAACGCCTGTCAGCTGCTGCTATACCACTTGTTGAAAAGCAATCCACCACAGATCACTTTTCAGAGGGCAGTAAGCATTATTGCAAATGTGAAAGAAACTTGAAACACATCATCCATTTCACACTCACCACCAACCAGGTCACTCCCCAGCCACTTCCCATATTAGCCACCTCCCTTCAACTTATATCACAGGTGACCATTTCCCAACCTGCAGATAACAAACCCTACTCCAAAAGATATCACTCCTAGTTACTCCCCCCACCCGCTGATTGATATCCCTCCATGACCACCATACAACCCCTGCTGACAGACCTCTATCCCCAAATACCCTTTCACCTGCTGACCTGTGTATGTGGGAATCACTCCTGCAGTGTTATTGTGTTCTGCCAGTGGTACCCACAGAATACAATGATCAGTGTTGGTAACTATAGCTGGCAGCACTGATTGTTTTGGGGAAAACCTGACAGGCTGGTTTGTACTCAAGTCAAATAATAGATTGACTTGTGTACAACCAGCTAGCTCAGGGCTCAAAATTTTAAGTTATAGGCTACTAGCCAGGCCTCAAGGGTTACTCGCCACCAGATGCCCCAGAGCTCTCCTCCGCGATCTCTGGGAGAAGAACTCTCATTCAACCCAGGCTGACGGCGGTGCTCGCCCCCCCCCGCTCACTGTCTTACCCTCCGCACTCCTCTCCTGTACATACTGCCCTCTGTCATACCCTCCACACTTTTCTCCTATACCTACTGCCCGCTGTCATACACTTCTCTCCTGTACATAGTGCCCACTGTCACACACTTCTCTCCTGTACATAGTGCCCACTGTCATACCGTCCACACACCTCTCCTGTACATACTGCTCACTGTCATACCCTGCACACTCCTCTCCTGTACATACAGTATTTCTCACTGTTATACACTTCTCTCCTGTACATAGTGCCCACTGTACATAGTGCCCACTGCCACATTCCTCTCCTGTGCATACTGCCCACTGTCATACCCTCCACACTCCTCTCCTTTACATATTGCCTGCTGTCATACCCTCCACACTCCTCTCCTGTACATAGTGCCCACTATCTTACCCTCCACACTTGTCTCCTGTACATACTGCTCAGTATCATACCCTCCACACTGCTCTGCTGTACATACTGCCCACTTTCATAAACTCCTCTACTGTACATAGTGCCAGCTGTTATACCCTCCACACTCCTCTCCTGTGCACACTGCCCACTCTCATTCCATCTACCTTCCTCTTCTGTACATACTACCCACTGTCATATGCACCACACTCCTCTTCTGTACATACTGCCCCCATCAGACCCTCAACACTTCCCTCCTGTACATACTGACATTTGTCTTTCTCTCCACACTCCTCATGTACATACTGCCCCCATAATACCTTCCACACTCCTCTCCTGTACATACTGCCCACTGTTATCCCCTCCACACTCCTCTCTTGTACATACTGCTCACTGTCGTACCCTCCACACTCCTCTCTGGTACATACTGCCCACTTGCATACCCTCCACACTTCTCTCCTGTACATAGTGTTCATTTTTCTTTATTTATTTTTTTATAAAAAGCCCCACCAAAATCCTCAGCACCAGACCCATGATGTTCTTAATCTGGCCCTGTATATATCACCTTAATTCTTTAGACTGTTAAAAGGAATTTCCTAGGCTATTTGTCAAAGTTGCCTAGCTGAACAACAGCTGTAATGTTTATGCAAATACAGACAGATATATCATACATGAAAATCCCAAAGCTTTCACTTTGAGTTTCCTCTGTGTGCTGTGCATGCACAATAAGGCATTTATGACTAACTGTGAAGTTCCAGCTGTTATCAACCTGAAAAAATATCCATGTAAAAATATTACTGTCCTCTATCAGCTAATAAGAAAGTATTGTTTAGTGCACTTCTACCTCCAGCAGTGTACATTATTTGCCTATATTCCCCCAATAATATTATCTGGGGAAATTGTGATATACAACACAGACACAGATGCAGTAAATTACAGGTCAAACTACTTGGCAAACAATTTTGTTAAAGTGGTAGTGGCAAGTGTTAAGGGTTAGTTTTACAATTAAAATGAAAGAGTAGTTAAGTGTAAGTGTCAGCTTAAGGTTTATGTTAATTTTAAGATTTAAAACATTGAGGAGTATTGTATTTTTAGGCACATAAGGCATTGATAATGAATGGACCATACAAAATTGCAGTGTACACAGTGTAACACAAGTGGAGCTTGGTCCCTCGTCAGTAAGGTTGCCACCTTTTCTTTCAAGTCAAACCCGAACACTTTAGCAGTGCACAGCAATTTTTTTTATAGTATAAACTCTACATATATTTTGCAATTAAATAAAAATTTTAATCATATGAAATTAATCACAAGAGTCCCCCTTTACATCAGAGTCCATAGAGTTCCCCCTTTCACATTTTAATCCGCAGAGTTCCCCCTTTTACATCTGAATCCTCAGTGTTCCCCTTTTACATATGAATCCTCAGAGTTCCCTTACACTGTAAGGTGGGACTTTGCAGACTCTGATGTAAGGGAGAACTCTGGGGACTCTAACATAAGGGATGCTCTGGGAGCCCTGATTTAAAGGGGGAACACTGAGTACTCTGATGCACGGTGAGGACTCTGATGTAGGGGGGAACACTATGGCCTCGGGTGTAAAGGGTAACTGTGGTATAAGGGGTACTCTGTGAACCCTGATTTACCATAGTGTACTCACTCAGTGGCAGGAGAGAGAGAAGGGGGGAGACTTCAGTCACAGACAGGGATGGATGGTGAGCTTACTCACCCCTTGGCAGTCAGCACCTCTCATCCAGATGTACAGTATCTGAGGCTGATGGACTTCAAATTTCCAGCCCCCCACTGGGAGGAAGAGGAGCAAATTGAGCCCTCTCTCCTCTCCCTTCTCCCATCTGTACGTGGGGGGGAACTGTTAGTGCTGGCTTTGGGCAGTGTGAAAGAGAGTGTAACAGACACTCTCAGCTTGGACAACTGCAGCCAGCAACCCTGCTGGGAGGCCATAGTCCAGTCTGAATAATGTGTCCGGGTTTCAGGCAGTTTGAAACCCAGACATATGTTTGTGAATCCCGGACAGGTGGCAACCCTACTCGTCAGCAAGGCGATACCGGGGCAGTGAAAATTGTGCAATAGGTATAATTTAAACATTCTTTAAATTTCCAAGACAAGTTTTCATCTTTATCAAGAGTATACCATAAGTATTTTTTCTCAATTATAATACAGTGGTATTATTTTTTCCTTTTTTTTTTTCCAATCATAGCAAACAGCTTACCTCTGTGAAACTTCTTTTTTCTTGATCTGTGCAGAATAAAGGTTCCAAATAAAATAATTGATATTAGCAGCACTAACATAACCAGCAAGATCCAAATAATACAGGGTGTGTCATTAAGAGTCACGGGTCTAGAAACACCTAAAACAAAAAAGACAAATCTTAAGTGATATTCACAGACATTTTCATTAAAGTTTTACTTACAGACCAGTTATGCTGGGCCTGTTGAGCAAAATACAGATCAAGCTATATGGCATAGGACTTTGTTAATGTGGCAAGAGCAAGTGTAAAGGGTCAATTTTAGAGGTTAGTTTTTATTTTAAAGTTTAAATATAAGAGTGGTTAACTGTTAAAGTGACTGTAAAGGAAAACATTTTCTTTGAAAAAAATAACAAAAATGTCATACTTATGTAGCACTGGATTTTTTGCCATATAATGCTATATAATAAGACCATGCTATTAGATTGGTATTTGGCTCCCCCTAGTGATATGCAATGTGAATGAGACTTGTTTATATTTTTCACATAAGAGCGTAAGGAAAGTCTATACAGGAAGTGACTTAATTATTCTGTGGAAGGACTCACTTGCCCACAATGCTCACTCAACTACCCATGAACACTAAGTGCTGAACTGCATGCTGGGTAGTGTGATGGAAATATTGGATATCATATTTATATCAATGAGATTCAAGTGGACCATTGCAAGGACTCCAATTTAAACTGCCTTGCCTCATAGGATGTGTATGTGTATGTATGTATGTATGTATATATATAGATATATATATATATCTATATATATAGATATATATATCTACGTGTATATGTGGGTATCTATATATATTTCATATATGGGAATATGTTTCTTAATATAACAAAGCTCACCTTAAGAAATGTAGTTACCTTGATTTGAACCCGAGAAGCCCTAGAGGTGTTGATTAGATCAAAGGTTATTGGCAGACCTTAAGGCATTCATTCTTCAGGGGGCCATTAACATGCTTCCAATACACTGATGGGAATCAGGGAAGGTCCCCTAGGTGGTAATCAACTCACCAGGGGCCATTAACATACTACGGTCGGGACTGTTTGGGCTAGGAGATCAAAGGAGATTGTTCATTAATTCATAGACTGGTAGGCACCGAGGGGGTCGCACTGTAACAGCAATGTCCGAGCATGAATTTTGAGACATCTCTTTCATTTGTGGCATCTTCTGATTGGTGGAGAATGCATATAAAAGGAAGTGGGCTAAATGGTTACAGGCAGTCCAGCCCGAGAACATCTGAGGGACATGCTGTCTGTGTAAAGTATCTATGTCTATCTTTCTTTCTAACCTTTTTTTAATCCTAGGATTTATCTTATAACTTTGTATATCTTGTATATGTCCATTGAAAACAATTATGAGTTTATGCCTGAATTAACTTAGAATTAACTTTGCAGCCTAGAGCCAACACTATAGAGATATATGATAAATTCTAATCATTCTAACCTTCTTTTTCTGTGTAAATAAATGTAATTTTTATCTTTTTTCCCTGTTATCACTCATTTTTATTTTTATATAGACAAAGGTTTAATCACTTATATTTGTATCGTTAATCGTTTAAGTGAGGTATAAATATTTCCGTAACAAATGGTGCCCCAACGTGTGAGGAAGCTTCACGTTTGAGTGATTTTGCGGCTGGAGGACAAGTCTAACTCCAGGAACGGTAAGCATTTTTATGTCTCTGTTTGTATGTCTGTCTCCCCTGTATGAACACCCAAACTAGCAAGCTTCTTTGAACATTGTTTATATATATAACCTTTTGTCTGTACTAATACTTTGATGAGACTGATATGAACAGTATAAGTGAAATAAAATTGTACTGAGAGTGTATGAGAAGGCATCCTGCTCGGTTGGGCCAACACTGCAGGAGGGTGTCTGCGTGAATGATAAGGGGTTCTGATTGGACGTTTGAAGGCAGTGGAAAGAAGTAGGATCTGGGCCTTTCTGCCAACAAGCGCTTCTGGTTGACCCTTGCATGAGTCTAGGTCAAGACGCTTCCCGGTCTTTAAGATCGAATTGCACCTGTGGGCCTAGTACACACTGAATCATCTTCGATGTATGTATCTATCTTTCTGTGTAAACTACTAACTGGGAATCGTAAGCTTTGTGATTAGATCTGTAATGTTGTAACTCCTACAAATCGTATTGCAACTAGGTGTGCATCAGTTAACTACCTCCTGTACTACAAGCACGCATTAGTAATAACCTTTCGTTAAGCATTTCTTTTAGAGTACTTCAGAAAAGTCCACGGGGGGATTAAACTTTATTTAGTTTGGGAAATCTCCAGGCTGATATTTTGAAGGACTATAGCCAGGACAGGGAATTGACCTGGCAAGTAGCGAAAAAAAATCGGCAAGGGTGACAGGGGCGGTACCTGTCAACCCAATTCTTGGTCAGAGAGTAGCTACCTCTGAAGTAAAGGCAACCTGTAAAAAGGTTGGGGGAATCAGTTCAAGGTCCGGAGTCCGTAAAGGATGGGTAATCGAATCGCTTCAAAGAGGGCGTCTAACCGTGGGGAACCATACCACTTGACCCCGAGGGAAGAGATGATAGATAAATATGGACCTTGGGTTGTGAAATATTTGCAAGATTGGGATAGTTGGACTGGGAAAAAGTATTCTAAAAGAGGTACTTTTAAGCCGAACGCTTGGGAAGCCCTGTGGTACAATCACCGCGGGAAGATGACACGAACAAATGAAAGAGATGCGTGGAGCGCGTGGATGGTAGAATCCATGCATAGAACTGATGATGTGAATATTTTTACGGTGGGAGTTAAGGAGAAAAAACACCAGATGATGCTGCGGAGTAGGGACAAGCAGGGACAGCCACTAGAGCCACATCCCCAGAGTAGTGACAGTGATGAACAGGGGGATGATGAGGAATGGCCAGGATTGGGGCCTCATACAGTCGCCCGGTCCTTGTTGGCCAGATACTCAGAAAGTGATAGGAATTGTCATCTATCAACAGATGAAAAAAAGGGGAAGCTACAACTTGCTGCCAAGTTTAACACCCCAGTTAAAACCCCCAATGAATCACAGAAAAACTCTTCCTGTGAAGCATTGAAACCACAGGAAGGAGATAGCACAGCAAACCAGGGGGAGGGAATGCTGGAATCAGGGGAGAAAAGTCTCCCCAGTTCCAGAGACCAGATACCATCAAAAGGGAAACTTTCTTCCCCTCGGACGGAAGACCCTCCCGAATATAGTAATCCCCCATTTACGGGCTGCGAGCCAGCCTTCTCCCCTAAACGGCAGTTAACTAGCAACCCTGCTGCTGTAAGCAATACTGGCAGTTCTGCTACAGAGTACACAGCCCATGTACCTTTATACCCCCAAGTAACTAGCATCCCACAGCAAGGACCTGTGTGGTGTCACTCTGATGGTGAAAGGATATCACCCAATGTGGGCACACTGGTGTACCATGGGACTGTTAATGCCACCCTTCAGGGCACTTTGCAGTTGGATAAAGTGCCCCCACCTGGCAGAAACAATCTTCCACAGTCTTATTGGGATTCTGTGACAGAATCCCAAAAGACCAATCCACAACTGATATCTTTTTCAGATGACTTATCTGTCTATCCTGTAAGAGAACAGGTGGTTTATGACAACAGTGGGAGATCCACGGGAAAGATGACACATCACGTGCCGTGGACTCCCTCTGAGATGAAAGGATTTCTGAGTGTTATCCCCCATCCAAGGACAGATCCCATTAAATTTGCCAAAGAGCTTCTGGACATCCAGGCAAGCTACAATGCAAACTGGGGTGATATGCTTCAAATAATGAAGAGGGTTTGTGAAGAAGGGGACTTGGATGAAATTCTTAGTAAAACCAATATTCCAAGAACCCTGTATGTGGACTCCAGCCATCAAGGAGATATACTCACTAAACAATTAGCACAGTTGATTAAAACAAGTCTACCCTCCCCAGTCTTGGACCAAGGTGTCAGGAGTGATCCAAGGTCCAAAGGAAGATTGTATGACATACTACAATCACTTTAAACAAGCCGTAGAATCAGCTGGTGAGGACATTACTAACAGTGCCCTATCACCCGTATTGATACATAGCTTCATGACCGGGTTGAGAGGAAACATCAGAGAAAAATTGATGACTGCAAATCCAGACTGGAGAGATAAACCCCTCTCCTCTTTGTTGTCACTTGCAACTGCGATTGAAAGCAATATAGCAGATTGGGAGTCACAGAAACCTCAAAGGATCTGCATTGTCACTGATCAGTTGAACAGTGCAGATCTCGGCCAAACACCAAAAGGGAAACCAGTTTGCTTCAACTGCCACAGACCCGGACACTTCAAGAAGGAGTGTACAGCTCCAAGACAGAGTAGGCCACCACGACATGGAGAGGAAATGGCCATGCTGGCATTAAGGGAGGAAAGTTTCCAGTCAGAAGGGATACTTTCTGTCCCGCTTACGGGAGAGGATGTGGAATTAAATTTCACTGAAAGAAGCTGTAGTAAGAGCACGGGAAAAACACCGCAAATCTTTGTGGCCAGGTGGTTAGCTAATCAGTATGAACATTTGAAAGTGCAGATTACATCCCTGAAAGAAGCGCTAGAAATAACCAAAGGTACCATCCGTACTTTAGAAGCTTCTATGTTAAATTCTGAGGCTACCCACCAGCAATTAGTACTAGAAAACAAAAGATTACAGGAAGACGTTCATCAGTTGGGAAAGAGACTGAAGGATGTAGAAGGTGGGGCGAAACCATTATCTGTCAGCTTCCAGGAGCCGTTGGATCAGTTTTTCGATAGAGAAGATAACAAGGTAACTTATTTGGGAAGGTCTGAATTCAGGGGGACGTCCTCCACACCTAGGGTATGTATCAACAAGAATAAATCCCAGGAAGGTAAGGGCTCTTTAAAAATTGCCCCTATATTTTGTAAGCCGCAGGTAAAAGCTACGAGTGCAGAAAAGTCCATCCCACAGTCATCTAAAACAAAGCCCTTTGTTAAGAGATGTTGTACCACTTTAAATAAGATAAAATGCCACTTATGCGGATTACTGGGTCACATTGCGAGATTCTGTCTATCCAATTCCAGTCAAAAAGTCGGTAAGCATAATCCATATAGGACCACAAGACGTGATTTTGAAGTGTACTCTGCACGCTTCGCCACATGGCCTAGAGGTAGGAAGTATGGACCACCTGAGTCAGGGGTCCCATTCCAAACTCATGAGAAGGGGCTAATGAAATGGGATGGATCTCTGAAAGAATTTCAACCTTACCAAACAGATGTTATGGGTTTAAGAAGAAGTACAGGGTATTACAGGAAACATGCTGATATGTGTGATGTCTAGAGTTCATCTATAACCTAGCCATTTGTGTGTGTGTGTGTGGAATATGCAATATATTTTGTGTTGTGTGACGTTTGTTCTCAGCTGCTGACAGCCCACCCAAATGACCCCCCTTCTTTCTCACCAGGTCTGTGAAAAGGTACAGCGAACTGTATTGACATGCAAATGACCTGAGCCAAGATAATTATCTGTACTAGTGAATTGAAAGATACATGTATTAAAATGACTTTGTTTTTCAGGAAAACGGTACTGGAGAGGTTCTTTGTGATGAGGTATTATGATCTGCTGACAAATGGTACTGCTAAAAGGTTTTTTACGGATTGCTAATTTTTTTTTCAACCATGGTGAATACATTCTTTTTTTTTTGGAATTATTGGTATACCATAAAACAAAAAATCCACGTGGTATTAATGTGTATTAAGTAATACATATTAATGATAAGTTGAGCTCAACAATTTTTTGGTATCTTAAAAAGAAAGTGCACTGTTTATGTAATGTAATGTATATTTGTGTTTCATATGCTAATGTATTGTTACAGGTATATAACCATTGGATTATTTTGTTTCTAGGAGGAAAATGGAATATTTATTACTAAATTTTATCAGTGTTTTATTTCTCAGATTTGATAATTGGGTTTCCTGGCTTTAAAGGGCACATCGGTCGGCTCATGTACCCACTACTGTTCAGTGATCCCTCAGTGCTGCAAGGGATATTTCTTTGCCCTTTGGCCAGTTGTGTTTGGTAGCAGAAGTTCCTTGAGTTGGATACACATTATGCAATTTTTGTTTTCCAATTTCCTTCAGATGTGTAGTATGAGGGCCTGCCTGATGGCATACAAGTTGAGAGTGTATAGTTTTGGGAGAGCCTGGAGAAGAATGGTGCAGGAAGATTGTGTAAGATATTGCACTCTGTGTTCTGGATGGAGAGGTCATTGCTGGGAAGGAAGCACCTGGGTATTATTTGGGACATAGACGAGTTTGTTTCTGGGTCCTAAGGAATACCAATGTAACGTTAACCAGGGAACTAGAGGGTTCCTTGAACCTAACCATAGGTAGAGGTGCATTGTATACCCTGGGCATGGTCTCTGAAATCCAGGCACAGGGATGGAGTTGTGTGGGCACGCTGTATTCTCCTCAGTGGATACCCATAGGTGTCCTTCCTGTCCTAGACTCCTCGGTACCTTAACTAGTGGTCTGTGTCCTGCATGACAGGAAGACCAGTGCCCCAGAAGGTGTGCAGCCTCTATAAAGAAACTTGTGTACCTGGTGGCAGGTGGTTTTCAATCCGGGTATTCTGACTATTTCCCATCCTTAGGAAAGAGAGGCTTAATGGAGACTGTCTTTGGAGCTGGAGGTGGGGCACTGGGTACCCTAACACACTATGGAGCTGAAGCTATTCAGGATCATATTGGGGGGGTCTTGTGCTACATATCAGGGAAGGGGTTAGGAAAGCCAACTTGCTCTGTCCAGCATCACTTTGCAGGGACAGACAGGTGGGGGTAGTATCCAGGTTGCCTATGAGTCGTAATAGATTGGTGGATGACTCAGTTCCAGGATCGTCAAAAATCTTACTTGCACTGTTCTCATCCCTAATGGCAGGGATGGAACATTGTGCAGATATCACGGTCAGTCTGGATACTATCCTATCAGACTCTACTGGATTACACCCCGGAGTCCATCTTGTTCTGATGGTTTGAGTCTGGACAGCCTCAGATGACTGGTACTGATGAGTGCTAGAGGAAGGTAGGGGTTGTGCTATTGGAAAAGGCAACAATGCTGGCACGGGGGGGGGGTCATGTCTAATGGATGCCGGGGTAGTGTCCCAACTGGTCCTAAACAAAGTTAAAACTACTTGAGACTGGAGACCAGGGTACTGGTGCTAGTATCACATGTCTAATGATGCACCGTCTTCAGCATCAGATTAAATGGTACTCAGCAGGGTACACTACCTCGGGGAGTCTATAGTACACCTCCTCTGGCCCGTGGCATGGATATAGCAGGAACACCGGGTTGTACCCCGATCACCCCTGAAGAAAGGTTTTATAGCAAACCTGACATCCCCTTACACCTACAGAAACTTCCTCTGGTATTTGGGGCTGAGTTAAAAGCTTGGCTGATGGATTTCGGACAACAGGATGAAATATTAAATGTACTAAGAGATGCTGAGAAACAAGCCACCATACGACTCACCCATGATCAAAATAGATTAATCCAAGTATCCCACGCTTTAGACGCAGACGCTAAGATTTCCTGGTGGGAAAGTTTATTTGGGTATAGTCCGAACGCTACAGCTTTCCTAAACATTTTGCTCCACCCTGTTGTTGTCCTAACCTGTGCAGCCTTATTGCTTTTCCTGATGCAGGTAATAATGTGCATTACTATCAGGAGAATGAATGCCAAAGCTATGAGAATGTGTACCTCAACAAGATATCTTCTCACAAGGAACAGAAAGGCCACTAACTCAGAAACAAATCTCTGAGGAAGCCAGATCCAATCCAGACCAGTACAAAGAAGTTGCGCATTTAAGAGAGGACCCTAGAACTATATTTTTCTTGTTCCAGGGATAAGCCTCTTCAATTTTTAGTAATAAAGTGCAGTCAGGTTTACCTAAATTCCAAAAGTTTTAATCTTTTTTTTAATTTTTTTTCCTCTCCCTTTTGTTGTTAATATCTGTGTACCTGACCTGCAAAAATACTGTTCATGGGAGAGGAGTTTTTTTAGAAAAAACATTTGTTTTGTTTTTATTTATTTTTTTTTTATTATGTTTTTTGTAACCAATGTATTCATTCTTTTTTATATACAGATTCAAGGCTCTTTAACAGTCTTGGTTGGAGCAGCGTTCAATCTGTAGTTTTTTCCATCTTTTGTTCTTTTTTTTCATTATTATTCCCACTATTTTTCCTGTTCATTTTCATTACTCACCTCTCTTCTATTCCTTTTTCTTCTTTAATATTATGCTCTCTGAGTTTTTTCCTTTGATTTCTATCATCTATCTTCTCAAGATAATGTAACTAAGACATCAGTCATATCATTTTTGGTTTAAAAAAAACTTATTTTGACCATATTGTTAACTAAAGTATCCCTGAACATCCAGTTTTATGTCTTAATGTAATTTCACCTCCCCTAGTCTACCTACTACTTTAACCTGAGCCCCGTGAGCAGGTGTGGTGAACCCAGGGACCTGGCAATAACAGACAGTATTGTCTATCCCTACCATCAAGGGCCATGGATGATACTGGCTGTTGCTCAGACTCTGTACCCTGTGGGGAACCCACTCTACTCGTCCACATTACACCCTTTATGAGTATTTAGTCTTAATGGCCAACACTCTGCTCCTGTCCAGCATTTCTCCAATATCTGTACACTAACGTTCTCCTCTCTCTTTTTGTATTCATGCACGACTGTCTGGAGGCCTGCCCGACTCCACCTGAAGAAGCAGCGACCACCAAGTTATTTCTTGAGATAAATGTGTCACGAATAAGACTTTCCTGGACTTTCCTTCACCATGCTGAAAAGTGCTGTCTCGCGGTCCGATCCAATCAATGCAACCATTACATGGTCTTACAAAGATACAGGACTAGATATGCTAGGATCCCGCCATCAATGTTGGAATTCCGCTCCTCCAAGGCAGAGGAGTGATGAAACATTGCAATACAGACACTCATGGTTTGGATGTGAAGTCTCCAATGGACCAAGATTTCTTTGCTATCTTAAGCCTACTTTGTTCCGGCGTGTTCAAGAAAGGAAGAGGAGGCCGCAGTGGTGGTGGAGAAGGGTCGGGGCTTCTGGGCTGTTGTGGGTGGGTGCAAGATCATTGAAGGAGGACATAAGTTCAAGAATGAACTTCAGGGGGAAATGTGATGGAAATATTGGATATCATATTTATATCAATGAGATTCAAGTGGACCATTGCAAGGACTCCAATTTAAACTGCCTTGCCTCATAGGATGTGTATGTGTATGTATGTATGTATGTATATATATAGATATATATATATATCTATATATATAGATATATATATCTACGTGTATATGTGGGTATCTATATATATTTCATATATGGGAATATGTTTCTTAATATTACAAAGCTCACCTTAAGAAATGTAGTTACCTTGATTTGAACCCGAGAAGCCCTAGAGGTGTTGATTAGATCAAAGGTTATTGGCAGACCTTAAGGCATTCATTCTTCAGGGGGCCATTAACATGCTTCCAATACACTGATGGGAATCAGGGAAGGTCCCCTAGGTGGTAATCAACTCACCAGGGGCCATTAACATACTACGGTCGGGACTGTTTGGGCTAGGAGATCAAAGGAGATTGTTCATTAATTCATAGACTGGTAGGCACCGAGGGGGTCGCACTGTAACAGCAATGTCCGAGCATGAATTTTGAGACATCTCTTTCATTTGTGGCATCTTCTGATTGGTGGAGAATGCATATAAAAGGAAGTGGGCTAAATGGTTACAGGCAGTCCAGCCCGAGAACATCTGAGGGACATGCTGTCTGTGTAAAGTATCTATGTCTATCTTTCTTTCTAACCTTTTTTTAATCCTAGGATTTATCTTATAACTTTGTATATCTTGTATATGTCCATTGAAAACAATTATGAGTTTATGCCTGAATTAACTTAGAATTAACTTTGCAGCCTAGAGCCAACACTATAGAGATATATGATAAATTCTAATCATTCTAACCTTCTTTTTCTGTGTAAATAAATGTAATTTTTATCTTTTTTCCCTGTTATCACTCGTTTTTATTTTTATATAGACAAAGGTTTAATCACTTATATTTGTATCGTTAATCGTTTAAGTGAGGTATAAATATTTCCGTAACAGTAGGTAATAAAAAGGCCCAGTGCGGCCATCTTCGCTCTCTTCTGCTGGGATGCGTGGCCTACCTACAGGAATCTGTGTGGGAGTGTTCCGAAGAGCGCGGCCTGTTCGGCGCAGAGCGAAGTGGATGCCACAGAGAGTGTCTTGCCACAGTGTGCCGGATAGCAGTGTGATTGGGTCGGAGGATCCAGAACACCTGACTGAGCCAAACGAGAGTCCCGGTCATCTTGCGGAGTGGTGCAGCGTGACGGGGCCGGCTGGCAATAGGACGGAGTTCACCGGAGCAGAGGCATCCAACTTTTCAGTCCTGTGGTGAGGGGGCTGATGCCCAGAAGTTATATAAAGCATCTAACACGCTAGAGACTAGTATCACAGTGTTGCTGAGACCTGCAGTTCCACAGAGAGGTCTCATTTTAGATTGATGAGTTCAACCAGGTTTTAAAGCTCATATTCCACTAAGTATTGACTGAGTGTTCGGGCGTGCTCTCACAAGAGGAAGCTATAGAAGTGTCGCATAGCCAGAATTGCTGTCATCCATCATTGTATGATACTTTACCACTTGCTAAACCTTTGGATTACAAACACTGCAGTATAATAGCTAGCTGAAGAAAGAAGATCAGAGACTATACCACTCATTGGGAGATCTTCAGTTTCAATCACATGCAAGGACTGTATTACACTTTAAGGGGAGCTCTTGAACAATTATACAGTGTCGTATTGTTTATAACATTGCATAGTGTGTCTTTATGGCCGGACTGGAAGTGGGAAGGTGCCCAGTGTAAAGATCTTATCACCCTGAGCATTAGTCCCACTTGGAGATGTGCCTGCAGAGGTCATTTAAGTAAACCTTGAGTGTTAACCATTTACATATACTCATTTCATTATTGTGTTAAGCTTGTGTGTTATTACAGTTATTGTAATTACTGTTTGGACCAGCTTCAGTAAATCTATAGTTTGGTTAGAACAACAACTGGTGTGAGGTTTTCCCGGATATCCAGGTAACGGCAAAGGTACAATATATGTATATTGTTATTATTGGGTTGTTCCTTATTATTGGGCTTCACACCAACACTGTTACACAGCTGTGTCAAGTGGGTTGAGCCAAATTATTGGGAGTGGAAAAGCAGAGTACAGGCCCAATCAATTACCAGCACCTCCTTCGGGGGTAAGTGCTACACTTACCTGCTCTGTGCAGTGGTTTTGCACAAAGCATCCCCGAACCTCTTCTTCTCAGGTCCCTCGCTGGCGCTCTGGGCCCCTCCTCCTCGCTGAGTGCCCCAATAGCAAGTCACTTGCCATGGGGAATTTGCACATGCTCACTCCTGGGGCGGCTTCGCCCCACCCCCTGCTCCTGACTCACTGACTGTAATTGGCAGCAGCCGGAGCCAATGGCTCCACTGCTGCATCTCAGCCAATCAGGAGGGAGAGACCCAGGAGAGCCTTGTTTGGTGTTGTGCACACCACTGGATCGGAATCCAACTCTGGTAAGTATTGGGGGGGGGGGGGAGCTGCACACTTGAGGTTTTTTTACCTTCATGCATGAAGGTAAAAACCTTCAGCCTTTACAACCACTTTAAGGTCAGACAATAGGTTAAGTTAATAAGTAGGAACTTTTTTTTTTTTTTTTTTTTTTTTGTAGTTGTTTGCAGAAAACTACAGCAATGAACATTAACATGCTATGCAAAATTGCATATGAGATCCCTGGTCAAGAGGAAGCAGGTCTTACCGGAACAGTAAAAATCATAGTGTAGGTAGAATTTTAAATTTCTCTTTACATGTCCATGACTCATTTTCGACTATATCAGAAATGCCTGTATTTTTTTAATAATTTTTATCAAATACACAGACAGAATAATCAAGTTTAAAAAACGCTAGCATTTAACAGTTATGCTGGCATTAATAAATACTGCCAAATGTAGAACAAAAATACAAAAGATAGCAACAATAATAAGGAGAACATAAAACATACATGTTGTAGGAGGTTAACCCAAACGTAGTGCCTTTATGAACTTCAATCTAGCCAGTGAAGTAAATTTCAGGACTCTCTGCCCCCTTTTATTCAAAGGCGAAGTTCAAAAACACAAAAAAGTTCACAGGGGTTTTCAGCATAACAATGAAAAATATACATTTTCCAGGCTCCTGGCTATATAGATTCCATAGTCCCATTCCCTACATAGACTCACCAAGATATATAATTAATTATTGAGGCCAACAAACTGCCCTACTTGGGCTGCACAGGGTCCTGCTTAACTACAAAGTCTCCTTATACCCCTCTCAGACTTCGGTCTGGCCAGCTTACCTGTCCTTGAGGGCGGAATAGGGCAGACAGTCTCCCAGTGTCTGTTAACACATGCTGCTCATGCAGCAGCTTGTTTCCAGGGGCAAGGAGCACTGAACCATAGACAACTCCTGGATTAAAAGGGCTATGCACACCTACACAACCAGGATGATGGTTTTCCTGTACAATGTGGACCCAATCAAGGAGTTACCATTCCTAGAAAAAAACTGAAGCTGATTTCAACATGACTATAGGATTCGTCAATTACGGTCTTACACTTATCTTAAACACTATAATAATAACCACACAAACGCTGCGTGACATGGGTTGTAAATGGCCACAACAGCCCTTTATTAACAAATTATATATCAATCAAACAAAAACAATAACACCAGGAGGGGGTCTTTGGGGTCCCATTTTTGATCCATAACCACTGTGTCTTCAGCTGTGCCCCAGCCGGCTCGAAGACATTGCGACTTTCCAACTTCTTTCCCATGGGACCTAAGTCCTGGGAGAACCACCAACAAGCAACCACGGTGGGATCCCCATACCCTGTATGGGTCCCCCAAATTTCAACATTCTGTTCAAATTCTTAACCCCCCAAAGACCCCCTGACCCGCCAGCTGTTGTGACAGATGTAAAAGAAATATATGTATGATTAAATTATATATATATAATTTTTTTTTTTTTTTTTTTTAATTTATTATTTATTTATTTATTTATTTTTACAATTTTTTTTTTTTTTTTTTTTATATACACCCCAACTAGATGTAGGGCGGGAGGGAGGGAACTTCTTCACCAAGAATTCTTCCCAAATGATTACCCAGCAGCCCGTGCGACCACCCAAGCCCCTTTTTCCGGCTCCACCCTGAACACCTGACCTGCTGCACCAATAAGGTAAGCCACCCCTTAACCAAAACTACCACAGTGAACACTTTAACCCTTTCAGACCTATTCCTCCCATAGTCATGCCGACCCTCCGTCCAATTTTCTCCTCCGGGTCACACTTGACTATAGGATTCGTCAATTACGGTCTTACACTTATCTTAAACACTATAATAATAACCACACAAACGCTGCGTGACATGGGTTGTAAATGGCCACAACAGCCCTTTATTAACAAATTATATATCAATCAAACAAAAACAATAACACCAGGAGGGGGTCTTTGGGGTCCCATTTTTGATCCATAACCACTGTGTCTTCAGCTGTGCCCCAGCCGGCTCGAAGACATTGCGACTTTCCAACTTCTTTCCCATGGGACCTAAGTCCTGGGAGAACCACCAACAAGCAACCACGGTGGGATCCCCATACCCTGTATGGGTCCCCCAAATTTCAACATTCTGTTCAAATTCTTAACCCCCCAAAGACCCCCTGACCCGCCATGCGAGCTTGAGTGAAAACCTCACTTAAGCGAGTCCCTCCACACCTGCAGGGCCCTCTGAACCCCCTCTTGCAATCCCAGAAACCAAAAATCTGTGCCAACTGCATTCAAATGTACACCATCATCCCTCCAATAGCGAACAGACAAGTCCTCCAGCTCCCGATGACGAACCACCACTCCCCCAATACGAGACACAAAACGACCTATCTCCCTGTTGGCTTTTATCCTGGCCTTATTTAAACGCGCAACAGAACGCGCATGACGCCAATTGTGTCGGGCCACTATGTCCGACCACACTATAATAACCCCAGGGAAATCACGCAGCAACCTTAAAATGTCGAACTTTACGTCCCGGACCATATCCCTGGCAGCCCGTACCCCCATGTCATTCCCTCCCACCGAAAGTACCAAAACATCAGGAGGCCTATCTACTCTGGAATAATAGTGAAATTCCGGGAGAACCCGGCCCCACATCATGCCTCTGACTCCCAGCCATTTGCAGACTGCTTCACTCC
Source organism: Aquarana catesbeiana (assembly GCF_042186555.1). NCBI lineage: Eukaryota > Metazoa > Chordata > Amphibia > Anura > Ranidae > Aquarana > Aquarana catesbeiana. The sequence continues at coordinate 189,220,569 of NC_133329.1, read as the reverse complement.
GGGGAACGCCAAGCTGTCTCCCTTCGGGTCGCGCATCCGCTCTGATAGCCCCCCAGAAGACATAAGAGTCACCCAGAATCCACACCAGGCCTTGCGGAAAACCTGTAACAAACAATCAGAGGAAAAACCTAGGACCAAACAACACTGACAGGAGAAATTAACATCATGAAACAGCATTACAACATGTGCGGACGGACATAAATTTTGAAGCGGTCAGATTCCCACCTCCCTATCCGCTTCACTATCTCTGGACTCAGTCCCCAACGAGATGCCTCCGTAGCTGCCCCCACCCTGAAAGAATGAGTATTGTATTGGGAGGCTGGCATGCCAACCGTCAGCAAACATCGCTTAAAAATCGCCACAAACTGAAAACGTGACAAGGATGAGCCATCCTCATGCTGCAGAAATGTCCCTTGTACACCCTTCCGAAACTGCGCGAAGCGCTGTACCGCAAGCACCGGACACACCGTCTCCGGGAGTACCTTAAACAACGTCACATAAACCCCTCTGCTCAGCTGATCAGTTTTTGATCTGCTGATGCGGAGCTGAATACTATCCTCAGCAATTTGCACCTCCGAAAACAACAAACCCCCATCACCGCGTTTGTTTTTACTAACCAACTCCCCAATTCTCAAGGCCCCAAAGAAGGCCAAAGAAAAAGCTGCCGTAAACAGGTGAACCTCGTAAGGTGAGGAACAGACCCTGTGCAAGATTCCCACCAGGTCCTGTAGCAGCTCAAAAGACACCGGGCGCCTGGTATCTCTTACCACGCGTCCGCGCCGGAAACCTTTCATAGCCTGACGTACCAGAAATTCCTTTGAAACATCACGCAGACCTCGTAGCTTATAAAGAAAAGCCATCGCCGCCAATCTCCGGTTCATTTTTGATACCGATTCACCCCTGGAAAACTGCATCCCAATCATATACAACAACAATGACAGCCTGTCCTGATCTGAAAAACAACCCCCCACTGAACTTACCAGGCCGTCCCATTCACGCCAAAACGAAGCGTAGGCCGCCCAAGTTCCCACACTCACCGAGCGCTGCACCAAAAATCCAGCTAATCCAATACCAGTCTCCACAGATGCGCAGGACAAGGAACCGACCTCTGCTCCGCCGCCGGCGCCAGCTTCCGGAACCTGTCCCACTGAAAACGAGACAAGGCATCAGCAATGGAATTCTCAACTCCCGGAACATGCACAGCTTTTACAAAACAATTCAAGCTCAAACAACGAAGAACTAAAAAACGCAATAAGCGCACCACTGGCGGAGATGACGCAGACAAACTAGACACAACTGCCACCACCCCCATGTTATCGCAGTGAAAGCAAACCCGTCGATTCTGAAATCGCGACCCCCAGATGTCCACTGCCACCACAATCGGGAAAAGCTCCAACAACACCAGATTACTCAAGAAGCCTGCGACGCGCCATTCATCCGGCCACGCCTCCGCACACCATGCCCCTTGACAATACGCCCCGAAACCCAAACTGCCAGCCGCATCCGTATACAAGTCAAAATCAAAAGCCGACACCACCGGAGCCATCCATAAGGACCTGCCGTTATACGAGGCCAGAAACTCCTCCCACACCCGTAAATCCGCTTTGTGCTCGGCGGAAAGCCGAATAAAATGATGCGGCAAACGCACCCCCGCAGTAGCGGCACTCAGGCGGCGACAAAAAATGCGCCCCATCGGCATGATGCGGCATGCGAAGTTAAGTTTTCCCAGTAAAGACTGCAAATGTTTCAGCCTAATTTTTCTGGCCCGCAGGGCCGCCCCCACTATCATTCGCAAGTCCTCCAACTTTGCAACTGGCAAACGACACTCCATATCCTGCGTATCAATGATGATACCCAAAAATTGAATCACTGTGGAGGGACCTTCCGTCTTTTCTGGCGCAAGAGGAATCCCGAAACGACGCGCCACACCTTCTAAAGTCCGCAACAGGACCGAACAAACCGTGGATCCCGGGGGACCAATACAAAGGAAGTCGTCAAGGTAGTGCAGAACCGAGCGCACTTGTGACTCCTCCCGAACCACCCATTCAACGAAGGTACTAAACGTCTCGAAATAAGAACAAGAAATGGAACAACCCATGGGAAGACAACGATCGACAAAAAACTGTCCATCCCAAAAACAACCCAGCAACGGCTGGCTATCCGGATGAACCGGCAATAGACGAAAAGCGGACTCAATGTCCGTCTTCGCCAACAGCGCCCCTTGCCCATACAGCTGAACCCAACGGACGGCCGCATCGAACGATGTATAAGACACCGAAGTTAAATCAGGCTCAATCGCATCATTCACCGAAGATCCTTTCGGATAAGACAAATGATGTATCAGCCGAAATTTATGTGGTTCCTTCTTAGGAACCACCCCCAAAGGGGACACTTGCAACGCGGGTATAGGTGGGCAATCAAAGGGGCCAGACATTCTGCCCAGCTCCACTTCCTTAGCCAATTTTTTCGTCACTACCTGAGGAAACTGATATGTTGATTTCAAATTCTTGGGCACAAACGTCCCGGACAAAGGTAAGGAACAAGGAATACGAAAACCGTTGGCGAAGCCCTCGGCCAGGAAAACCGCCGCCTCCCTTCGGGGATACCTATTTAGGTACGGCCGCATCGCGGACAAGTTTACCGGCGTCCTCCCTTTTTGAAGTGGACTCACCGGATTGCAACTTCCCTTTTTTGAAACATTTGGCATAACCGTGTGAGCCCCCGCATCCGGAGCACTCATGACGGAAACGACAGGCCGCGCCAAAACGGCACGCTCCTTCGTTGAACTGCCAGCAATAGTTTTTTCGTTGTGAGGCCGACTGTCCAGCGCCTGAACCGCCGGCCCCCCCTGGAAAGGGCTGGCCTGAAGCCCGGGCCTGCACCATGAGCTTCATCCAAAGCCCAATATCCTTGTGGTCCCAGCGTATCTGAGGCCTCACAGCTTTCCGCTGACGAAACTGTTCGTCATAGCGAAGCCATGCCAATCCCCCATACACTCTATACGCTTCCCCGATAGCGTCTAAATAGCAGAAAAGCGAAGAACAATTCTCCGGTTCCTTTTCACCAATGACGCTGGCCAGTATCGCAAAGGCTTGCAGCCAATTGGAAAACGTCCTAGGGATAAGCCGCCAACGACGCCGCTCCTCCTCCTCCTTCTTACTCTCATCCGCCTTACCTTTATCTATATTAAACTTCTCTAATGGCAAAAGGGAGAATATCTCCACGTATTCCCCACGCCAAATCTTCTCCCTAACTTCGGGCTTCAGATGCACCCCCAACGGACCTTCGAAGCAAACATAGACCTCGCCCTGTGCCTTATCTCCCAACCGAACCCCATCATCCCCCGACTCCTTGGCCTTGCCCGACTCCAAACCACTGACCCTCACCGTCTGTGAAGCCGCCTCGACCACCGCCGAAGATAAGGGAACCTCTACACCCACCGCCGCGTCCATATGTCCAACCCGCTGAGGCACCGTGTCTACTGCTGGCGGCACCACTGAATTACGCATGATGGAGGCATCACGGCCCGAACCATCCGACGTGGCCACAGCAGGGACCCACGCCCCCGTCGGCCCCGCCACGGGTCCAGAATGCCCGGGCGGAGCGCAACGGTCCAATAATTCCCGAAAACCCGCGAAAAATTCTGCCAAACCCAACACACCCTGTTCCCTTCCTGCCTGACCCGAGTGGACCCTGCCCTGAGACCCCCCCGTCTCACCCGCTACAGACCCAACATCCTGATCAACATAAGAAGCAGAAAGAAAATTGGACTCACCAGGCTGCCTGCGTCCCGAATCCCGAGCAGCCGCAACTCCGGATCCCAGCTGGCTCCGCACAGTAGGGCGCATGGCTGATGCTTGCCCATCGCCGTCATCGCTGGATACCTCGCCGGATTCTGCTGACGACTCACGCCTAGAATGCGCCGCGGGCGGCCGTCCCCTCGATGCTGCCGGCCCCGGCGTGCCATCATCTTCTGCCATCTCCACGGGAAAGCTGCGGGGTCCCTGCGCACCCCCAACTGTGGAAGGGGGTCGCTTGCCCTTTAATTGTGCCTGGCCACTCCCCCGTGCAGTTGTCACTCTTTCATTCTGTGAAGCAGGCTGTAATGACGCTGGAGGAGCAGCAGAGGGCGCTGACTGCCGTCTGCTGCTGTTAGCTGTAGACTTCCCACGCTGAGCCTTCCTCCCAGCCACAGGGGAGGAAGCCGAACCAGCTGATGCTGCTGCCGAGGATCGAAGGTAACGGACCTCCTGGCTAACGGGCTCATCCATCCACTCAGCTGTAGAAGGGACAGGGCTCCTGCCCCTCCCTGCATCTGACCTAATCCCACGCCGAGCCGGCCTCCTGCTAGGCACATCAGCAGGAGAGCCGGCCGCCATGTCCTGAACCACAGTAGAAGGGGGGGAGGAGGGGGAGAGAGAGCGCAGTGTCCCCTCCTCCCGCAGGTCCCGCCGATGTCGGGGATTCCTCCCAGGCCCTCCGCTGGAGCCAGAAGCGGATGGCACAGCGGGGGACACTGAAGGGTTCCTGACGGAGCTCCCATGCGGCCGCCGGACCCGGGGGCTATGTGAAGGGCTCAAGCGCTCAGGAGGGCGCACCCTCCTAGCGCGCTTAGAGGAAGGGGGGGAACCAGGAGAGGACGGATCAACCCCCGAGCCCCCTAACATGCCTAGCAGCTGTTGTTGGAGCCACTGCGGACCCCGTGCAGAGGCTGCGGCCCTGACCTGGTCCCATAAGGCCTCCAGATCGCTCATCTTACTTGAATTCTCTCCGCAGGGGAACGGCAGAACTTCTTCACCAAGAATTCTTCCCAAATGATTACCCAGCAGCCCGTGCGACCACCCAAGCCCCTTTTTCCGGCTCCACCCTGAACACCTGACCTGCTGCACCAATAAGGTAAGCCACCCCTTAACCAAAACTACCACAGTGAACACTTTAACCCTTTCAGACCTATTCCTCCCATAGTCATGCCGACCCTCCGTCCAATTTTCTCCTCCGGGTCACACTTTCAGAACAGACATCCCAGAGCCCCCCCAACTTGCAAAAGTGAGAACCTTTGGTGACACCCAACCCTTCTGACATCATGACAAGGCACAGCACTGTCTCAATAATTAAAAATTCACACCTTAATGTTTCCCATGTAACAGTGAATTATTAGTGACTGCTCTGAAATAAATAGTATAGTATTAAAGTATATGTCGCCAATACGCATTTTTAGTTTTGGAATGGGAAGGGTTTGAATCCTTGATGAGCTTTACTGCTACCTGATACCTAGGGTTACCACCTGTCCAGGATTCACCCGGACAGTTCAGGTTTGGAATTATGCGTCTGGGTTTCAGACTGCCTGAAACCCGGACACATTATTTAGACTGGATTATAGCTTCTCAGCAGGGTTGCTGGCTGCAGTTGTCTAAGCTGAGAGTGTCTGTTACACTCTTTCACACTGCCCAAAGCCAGCACTAACAACCCCCCCAAACACACACACAGACAGAAGAGGAGAGAGGGTGCGATCTGCGCCTCTTCCCTCCACCCCTACCCCTTTGTGTCTGCCCACACTCCAATCCCCGGTGCTGTGCCTCAGAATAGGAAAGTAAGTTGGTGCCGGAAATTTGAAGTCCAGCAGCCTCACATACATTTGGATGAGAGGTGCTGATTGCCAAGGGGTGAGTGAGCTCACCACCCATACCTGTCTGTAACTGAAGTCTCCCCCTTCTCTCTCCTGGCTCTGAGTAAGTACACTAAGGCAAATAAGGGTTCTCAGAGCACCCCTTACATCAGATTTCCCCTTTACACCAGAGGCCACAGTGTTTCTCCTTACATCAGAGTCTTCTCCGTACATCAGAGTTCTCAGTGTTCCCCCTTAAATCAGGGTTCCCAGAGGATCCCTTATGTTAGAGGCCCCAGATTCTCCCTTACATCAGAGTCTGCAGAGTCCCCTCTTACAGTGAAAGGGAACTCTGCAAGTTCAGATGTAAAAGGGAAACTCTGTGGACTCCTATGTAAAGGGGTACTCTTGTTATTAACTTCATATGATTAGAAATGTTATTTAATAGCAAAATATATGTATAGTTTTTACTATAAAAAAAATATTGCAGTGCGCCGCTAAAGGCTTGGAGTTCTTGCTATGACTCTAGCCCAGTCCAGGAATAGTCAGAGTAGTAGGATGAGGAGTATTTGGGCCAAAACTTGGCTACTTAATCGTGACCAATTTAGCCATATGCCCTTGCTGTGTGAGCTGCAGGAGAATAATCCAAATGATTATCGGAATTATCTCCGGATGACGGACTCCTGCTTTCAGCAACTATTGTCCTTGCTGTCCCCCTATATCATGAAGCAGGACACCTGCATGAGGGCTGCTATTCCAGCAGAGCAAAGGCTCATAGCCAACTTGCGTTATTTGGCGACAAGGAGGAGTCTCCAGGATATAAAGTTTACCACTGGTATCTCTCCCCAGGTTCTGGGAGTCATTATTCCTGAGACATGTAGTGCTATTATCCAAGTCCTGCAGAAGGACTATATTTGTGTAAGTTTTTTTCTTTAATATCACTTTCATGTTTTATAATGTATTTTATAAATGTTGTATTCCATCCTTCCCATTTTTGTAATATGCTGTGAATGAATGTCCTCTTTGTCCTCATGCATGCTGTAACCTTTTTGGTGGCCTACATGCATAATTTCCTTCACTAACCTCCCTAGCATGCTCCCCGGGGCCCAAACACACCTAGCCTAGTAACTTAACACTGTATTTTTTATGCTTCATTTTTATGTTTACCCTAAACAGCCCCTAAAATGTGTCCCAATCTTATTCCTGTCCTTAAATTCATGCAGAGTGAATGTTTACGTTATGTTTATGTCTGCTAAACCAGCTAACAATGAGAAGTGTCCAGTAATTGCTGAATGTGGTTGCAGACTGACATCAATCCCCCAGGGGGCGGCTCGAGCCAAGAGGACAGGGGGGGGGGCGGGGGGGCACGAAGTGGGGCACTGGTAGATCAATGTTGTCTGTGATAAAAGAGTAATCTCATGTGTGGTCTGTAAACAGTGCCAGGCAATAAAATTAGAGCAACCAGTCCAATGTTGTGTATGGCATGGTACATCGGTTTGCAAAGAAGTAATGTGCATATATCCTGATTGAAAGTGGTTCAGTCAATATGAAGCACCTTGTATGGCCATACTATTGGTAAACAGAAGAAGTGATGGTAACCTGGTACATTACCACTTCCGGTCCTGGGTTGATATCTTCAGATAATACCGTAGTGTTGTATCCCATTCATTATGTTCCGTTTCCAGTGGATGCTTGTAATAGCATGACAATGTTGCTCGCATGAGTGCTATGCTCTAAAAAGCACTGTATAGATGAACAGGTGATAGTCCATGAAGGTGTGCCTACGGTTACTCCTGTGGAGCGGCCCTGACCAGCTGATCACGTTCCTACCCTCGGTATGTGAGCCGGAAAACCCCTACGGGGATGACAGCGGGACGTGACGTCCGGACGGAATGACGTCAACGCGTTTCACATTACAAAGATGTGTAGCTTCATCCAGAAGTATAGGTGGCGTGCGAGGACTCCTTCTTATTGACGTCCGTTTCTAGTACATGCCCACCCAGCTGGCAAATTTAAAGGAGATGCTCCCAGTCTGTATAGTAACCAGATTGTCAATTGCCTGTTAGTTGCTGCTTATCATGTTTTAACAGATTCTTACTCAAACTGTGATATTCTTTGGATACAACTTATCCGGTCCGCAACCAGTAAGGGTAATAGAGCTCTGGTGGTGATAGTACTGCATGTCAATATCCCATATTTGACCTCAAATTCAGAGAATATTCTCATCAATGGGTTATAGTCATGCTTACCTTACGCAACATATTTAAGACTATAAACCCGAAGGGGATAGATACGGGATAAGGGGAAAGGAAAGGGGGAAAAAAACACACACATATAGACCCTGAAAAAAAGCTGGCGAGAACTGGGGCACTGCAAAACCCCAGGTAGTCCCTCTAGGGGGTGCCTCAACATTTATTTGGTCTAAGTTACCAAAAAGGGCTGTAAATTTAACTCTGTGTTAAGGCCTAACAGAGTAAGAGAGCCCAAACGAAAAATCCATCTCTTTTCTTTTTGCTGTTAGACCTGGTCGAAGTCCCCTCTTCTGGAGGAAAGGTCTAGGGCATATATTCCCTTGACCTGCATGCCAGACAGTTTGCCCTGGTGAAACTGGGCAAAATGTCTGGCCACCGGTTTGTCTGGATTCTTTTCCAGGATTTCCCTCATATGTTCTCCTAGGCGGATTCTAAATTGACGTTTGGTCTTACCGATATATTTTTTTTTACATGGACAGGTTAACATGTAAACTACCCTAGTTGTTGCACAATTAATGAGACTTTTGATCTCAAAACTGTTTTTATTTTGAGAGTCACTGAAAATAGCTGTCCTGTGTACATATGGACATACTTGACAATAAACACAGGGGAACATCTCCTTACTTCTAGGGAACTGGGATAACCAGGAAGTGTCCGTACTTTTAATGTGTTTGGATTGAACCAAACAATCGCCTAGATTTCTAGCTCTTCTTGCCACCATTTTTGGAACAGGCCCTACTATCTGAGCTATACCAGGGGTGCTTGTAAGAATACCCCAGTGTTTCTGTAGGATGGATCTGACCGTGTCCCACTGGGTACCGAATTGTGTAATGATTCTCACTGGGTCGGGGGCAGTGGAGGACGGGAGAATGGCTTCGCCCTTCTTATTTGTTTACGAGAGTATCCACGTTCCTGAAATCGCTTATACAGTTCGTCACTTTCTCGTCTGTAATCCTCACTGTTGGAGCAATTGCGCCTAATGCGGAGGAATTGACCTACTGGAATACTATGCTTAAGTCATTTTGGATGGTGACTATCTGCTCGCAAAAGTGTATTGGCTGAAGTCTCCTTCCGAAAGGTGTAGGTCACAAGGGACCGATCTTTTCTACCAATTGAAAGATCCAGAAAGGAAATCCTCTCTCGATCCCATACATAGGTTAGTTTGATGTTTCAATCGTTGGAGTTCAAGAGATCTATGAATAGCGCAAGCGAATCCTGATCACCCATCCAGATAACAAACACATCGTCGATGTACCTGAGCCACGTGTGAACATGGCTCAGGTACATCGGCGAGGCATAAACCAGATTCTCCTCCCACAATCCCAGGTGGAGGCATGCGTATGCAGGAGCCCATGGTGCACCCATGGAGGTGCCATTAATTTGTTGGTAATAGTTGAACAGAAATTGGAAATAATTATTTTTAAGGGCAAAGGTCAGCAGGTCCACCAGAAGTTCATTTTGGGGTCCATAGTTGGGGAAGTGCTTGTCTAAGAAGATCTCCACTGCTCTAATCCCCCACTCGTGGGGAATCGATGTGTAGAGAGATTCCACGTCGATCCCCACGAGAAGGAGCTCCCCCTGCAAGTCAATCTGGGAAATATGTCTCAGGACATCGCCAGTATCTCTGACATATGACCTGAGATCAGTGACTATCTCCTTGAGAAGGTTGTCCAGGTATTTTCCAACCCTCTCCAAGGGACCCTTGATTGCCAAACATAGGCGTGCGCACAGGGTGTGCCAGGTGTGCCTGTGCACACCCTAATTGCCTTGTGTGCTGCATATTCCCCCCTGTTTAGACCACTAATATTTCACCCCCCCAAAAATGTTACACAAGCCCAAAAATTTTGGGAAAAGAAAATTAACAAAATTACACTGTCCACTGCCCTACTGACACCATCAATACATGATGCATATGTATTTGAGCTTTGGGGTGCACACCCTAATGCAAGAGGCTGCGGACACCTATGTTGCCGAAACAATTGGTCTCCCAGGGGGATTAACCAAGGACTTGTGCACTTTAGGGATAATGTAGAATACTGGTACATTAAATTCCTTGACGGTGAGATAATCTAACTCTCGTTTACTCAGAAATCCCGCCTCCCCTGCTAGACTGAGTTTGTTGTTAAGGTTAGTGACAAGTTTAGGGAAGGGGTCACTGGGTAGTTTTTTATATGTTGTAGTGTCGCCAAGAAGGTGAAACACTTACTTTTCATAATCTTTTTTTCATCTAGAAGTACCACATTCCCACCTTTGTCACTCCTTTTTATCACTAACTGCTGGGCTTCTGAGAGTTCCCTAATGGCTTTTCGTTCCCCAGGGGAAATATTATCCTCACTTTTAACGTTCCAATCTACTTTGGCCAAGTCCATTTGTATCATGTCCAAGAAGAGGCTCAACCACCTATTTTTATTAAGTGGAGGCATCTTGCTGGACCTGATATTGAGTTTGGACTGCCTCTTGTATGGGACTCTCCCATTTTTCGTTTGGGCTCTCTTATTCTGTTAGGCCTTAACACAGAGTTAAATTTACAGTCCTTTTTGGTAACTTAGACCAAATAAATGTTGAGGCACCCCCTAGTGGGACTACCTGGGGTTTTGCAGTGCCCCTGTTCTCGCCAGCTTTTTTCAGGGTCTATATGAGTGTGTTTTTTTCCCCCTTTCCTTTCCCTTCCTTGCTTTCCCATTATCCCGTATCTGTCCCCTTTGGGTTTATAGTCTTAAATATGTTGCGTAAGGTAAGCATGACTATAACCCATTGATGAGAATATTCTCTGAATTTGAGATCAAATATGGGATTTTAACATGCAGTACTATCACTACCAGAGCTCTATTACCCTTACTGGTTGCGGACCGGATAAGTTGTATCCAAAGAATATCACAGTTTGAGTAAGAATCTGTTAAAACATGATAAGCAGCAACTAACAGACAATTGACAATCTGGTTACTATACAGACTGGGAGCATCTCCTTTAAATTTGCCAGCTGGGTGGGCGTGTACAAGGAACAGACGTCAATAAGAAGGAGTCCTCGAACGCCACCTATACGTCCAGATGAAGCTTCACATTTTTGTAATGTGAAACGCGTTGACGTCATTCCGTCCGGAAGTCACATCCCGCTGTCATCCCCTGTAGGAGTTGGCCGGCTCACATACCGAGGGTAGGAACATGATCAGCTGGTCGGGGCCGCTCCACAGGAGTAACTAGGCACACCTTCATGGACTGTCACCTGTTCATCTATACAGTGCTTTTTAGAGCATAGCGCTTGTGCAAGCAACATTGTCATGCTATTACAAGCAAACACTGGAAATGGAACATAATGAATGGGATACAACACTACAGTATTATCTGAAGATTTCAACCCAGGACCCGGAAGTGGTAATGTACCAGGTTACCTTTGTTTCTTCTGTTTACCAATAGTGTGGCCAAGGTGCTTCATATTGACTGAACCACCTTCAATCAGGATATATGCACATTACTTCTTTGCATACCGATGTACCATGCCATACACAACATTGGACTGGTTGCTCTAATTTTATTGCCTAGCACTGTTTACAGACCACACATGGGATCACTCTTATCACAGACAACAGTGATCTACCAGTGCCCCACTTCGTGCCCCCCCCGCCCCTCTTGGCTCGAGTCACCCCCTGGGGGATTGATGTCAGTCTGCAACCACATTCAGCAATTACTGGACACTTCTCATTGTTAGCTGGTTAAGCAGACATCAATTTCTTTGGCGTCCGGACTCTTTTGTTTGTCCTTTTGTTACATGTTGTTTTTGTCCCCCCAGTCTGTGTTTGTTTTGACTGACCCCTTGAGGCCAGCTGATCTTTTATACCCAGGGCAGTATAGTATTTGGTCTATACTCTTTTATCCACATATTTAATATATATAACTTTTTCACTACAATAAACATATTTTGATATTTCATTCATACCACATGTTGCCCTTCAATGAATCTTCTTCTGGTCCCCTTTCTGTCTGGGACATTTTTTGATTTTGCCGTTTTTCAGGGGCTGAAGAGCAAGTACGGTTGTTCCGGTACATCAAAATACATATAGAGTTATGTAACACTCCATACTTGAAGTAATGTGCTGATCATGTAATGTCATATAACCAAACATCTACATAATATGAACACATATTACCAAACTTTAACTTCATTAAATAACTATATACTAATACTTATTAATATGATTGAGACTACAAACTACAACTTCCACTTACAACAAATTCAACAGTTTCTTCAATCATTACGGAAAGACGGGTCTGACCTGGCAGTACGCACCATGGTCAAAAACAGGTGCGTGCAGAATGCTGCCCTCCGGGGTAGGGGGGCATCTCTGTGCTCTATAAATAGTTTACTATCTCTCTTACCAGGCTATCATATCAAGTGGCATGGGAGCGGAATCTGGAAATAAGCCCTGAGACAGAGGACTGGAGCACACAATGCACTTAGTGGTAGGGTAGGACTTTGGTGGGGAAGGACTACCTACTCCTCAAATTTGGCATTTCTGTGACCCCAGGTCGCCGAGCTACAACCCTTGAAGCTCAATCTTTTTTTGTTTTTGTTTTTATGTTCATGGCAAATGAGGCTCTGCCTCACCTGCCTCCCCTGACTGCACATCTCTGATAGATTATATATATATATATATATATATATATATATATATATACTCAGGTTGTGCTGTGTTTAAGACACTGATACATGGAGAACACTTAAGTAAGCTTTTACTGTTACATGGGGTGCAAGGTGGGAGGAAAAATATTAATCACTTCAGCCCCAGGGAGTTTTACCCCCTTAATGACCAGGCCATTCTTTGCGATACAGCACTGCGTTACTTTAACTGACAATTGCGTGGCCATGCGACACTGTACCCAAATAAAATGTATGTCCTTTTTTCCCACATATAGAGCTTTCCTTTGGTGGTATTTGATCACCTTTTCGGTTTTTATTTTTTGCGCTATAAACAAAAAAAGAGCGACAATTTTGAAGAAAAAAACAATAATTTTTACTTTCTGCTATGAAGCACATCCAATAAAAAAAAAATGTAAAAATATCGAATTTCTTCATCAATTTAGGCCAATATGTATTCTGCTACATATTTTTGGTAAAAAAAAATCCCAATAAGCGTATATTGATTGCTTTGCGCAAAAGTTATCGCATCTACAACAATGGGATATTTTTAAGACTTTCTTCTTTTTTTTTTTACTAGTAATGGCGGCGATCAACAATTTTTTGCGGAATTGTGATATTGCGGCAGACAGAGGCGTAACTAGAACCTTCAGGGCCCCAGTGCAAGAAACCATGATGGGCCCCCCTTCCATCCGAGCCCCAGGCTTCCAATTTTGGGAGGGTGTCCATGGACATCCTCCCAAAACCGTGCTTCCCACATAACCCGTGGGACATGCATCCAGCGCAATCACATGTAAACAGACTGGTTATCCACAGCCCTTTCCTCACACGCTGTGTTTGTGTGAGGAAAGGACTGCCGTTAACTGTCAAGAATGTCAGTAAATTGTTTACACTGATAATCAGTGCCCCAATCATCAGTGCCATCTATCAGTGCCCATCAGTGCTGTCTATCAGTGCTCATCAATGCCACCTATCAGTGCCCATCACTTCCACCTACAAGTGTTACCTATCAGTGCTCATTAATGCCGCCTATTAGTGCCCATCAATTCTGCCTATCAGCACCACCTATCAGTGCTCATTAATGCCACCTAACAGCGTCCATCAGTGCCACCTATCAGTACTCTTCAATTCTGCCCATCAAAGCCCATCAATACTGCCTGAGTTCTGCCTATCAGTGTTCCTCAGTGCCCATAAGTACCACCTATCAGTGCCCATCAATGCCGCCTATCAGTGCAGCCTATCAGTGCACATTAGTGCCTCCTATCAGTGCTGCCTATCAGTGCTCATCAATGTGGCCTATCAGTGCTCATCAATGTGGCCTATCAGTGCTCATCAGTGCCCCCTATCAGTGCCCATCAGTGCCTCCTATCAGTGCCCATAAATGCCTCCTATCAGTGCCCATCAGTGCCTTCCATCAGTGCCCATCAGTGCTTTCTATCAGTGCTCATCAGTGCCTTCTACCAGTGCTCATCAGTGCCGTCTATCAGTGCTCATCAGTGCCGTCTATCAGTGCTCATCAGTGCCTTCTATCAGTGCTCATCAGTGCCGTCTATCAGTGCTCATCAGTGCCTTCTATCAGTGCTCATCAGTGGTCATCAGTGCCCATCAGTGCCGTCTATCAGTGCTCATCAGTGCCTTCTATCAGTGCTCATCAGTGGCCATCAGTGCCCATCAGTGCCTTCTACCATTGCCCATCAGTAACTTCTATTAGTGCTCATCAGTGCCTTCTATTAATTTCCATCAGTGCTGTCTGCCTTCTCAGGACAGCACGGCTCTGAGCGGAGATCGTGTGTCATAGAACAATAGCACAGAGACACCGGCGGCATTAATGTTCTATTTGTCGGTCCTCTCTGGCACGAATGAGAGAGGACACACAGCTGATCTCACGGCTCCCCCTTCTCCCCCCTCCCTCTCCTGTGTGCTCCGCAGGAAATGTGAGCTCTTTAGCTTCACACTTGACTGCCCGCGGAGCACACAGGAGAGGGAGGGGGGAGAAGGGGGAGCCGTGAGATCAGCTGTGTGTCCTCTCTCATTCGTGCCAGAGAGGACCGACAAATAGAACATTAATGCCGCCGGTGTCTCTGTGCTATTGTTCTATGACACACGATCTCCGCTCAGAGACGTGTGTGCAGATCAACCCCGCTGGGCCCCCCCCACAGTGGCGGAATGCTGGGCCCAGTTGCAACTGCGACTGTTGCGACCCTGGTAATTCCGCCACTGGCGGAGGACAAATCAGACACCTAACTGACACTTTTGACAACTTTTTGGGAACCAGTGACATTATTACAGTGATCAGTGCTAAAAAAGTGCACTGTTACTGTACTAATGATACTGGCAGAGAAGGGGTTAACAGGGGCAATCAAAGGGTTAAGTGTGTGCCTAGCTGGTGCTTGCTAATTGTGTGGGAGTTGCTCTGACTGGATAAAGACAGGGATTGGTCTTCTTGCTTAGCAGGGACACAAAGATCTCTATCTTCTCTCCTGTCAGAATGGCGATCAGCCTTGTTTACATAAGCAGATTGCCGCTCTGCCTCTCTGGGAAACGATCGTGGGTCGCCTGCGGAAATAGGGTCCGCCAGACCCGCTGATTGGCATCCCCTGTGGTCAATCAGTGCGCAACCCCCCCAGTTTCAGGCAATAGAGCCTACCTGCCACAGTAAAA
Organism: Aquarana catesbeiana; assembly: GCF_042186555.1. Taxonomy (NCBI): domain Eukaryota; kingdom Metazoa; phylum Chordata; class Amphibia; order Anura; family Ranidae; genus Aquarana; species Aquarana catesbeiana. The sequence goes on along the minus strand of NC_133329.1, from coordinate 189,205,418 downwards.
GTACGGTAGGTAGTCAGCAAGTGGTTAAGATGTGATATCTCAGAAACCAAACTGGCATAAATATTTTTAGGCACAAAAAGTAGCACAAATGAATGGTACATTTACATTTAAAATGTAATAAGATGGGATGCAAAGTGGGCAGGGCTTGAGGTGACACAATGTAAAATTTAATGTGCAGTTAAACCTAAACCGTTGTTCTGTCAAGATCTGCAACTTATCAAAATCTCCAAGCTGTACTGTGCATGAGCTGGTTGTAAATGTTTAGAGCAGCCAGTTAATAGCGAACCATGGTCTGGACATGGACCTAGTGATGCCCCTGTCCGGACCATCAGCCCACTAGTCTGCAGCGGGCAATACCTGCAGCTCTGCAGTCATTAGTTGCTGGGACTGCCGGTGTTCCAACAACCAGTCATCACATATGCGCCCTGCCCCCTGTAGCAAGTTTTTCCACCCAGCTCCCGCTCCCTGCAGCTTGTTCCTTTTGCCAGTTCCCACTCCCTGCAACTCCTCCCTTCTCCAGTCTCCCACCCGTGCTGTGTCCTAATGGACATGTGCAGGTATGCTATTCACTTGAATGGGATTTATAGGTGCACTCTGATTGGCACATATAGAGTAAAAGGGCACTCTGGTAGGCACATAAAGTAGATCAATTATATAAATAACACAAATAGATGCATCCAAGGCCTTAGCAAACCAGTCAAAATTGGGTGAAATCGGAGTCAGATTGGGTACTGGGTTACATAATTTACCCTAACGGAAAAAACTGTTATATCTAAAAAAAATAAAGCAGCACAAATAATAATAATTATTAATAATAATCCCACACCTTGACTGGTACAAAAACAGCACTAACCAACCAGCCTGGTTTCATGGTTTTTGGATGCTGTAGGTGGGCTTAGTAACCTTTGGTACCTTTTGTAAATACCAAAACAACCACGAAAGGAATATGCACCTACAAAGGCTACCAATTTCAATACAAAATTATTATTTATTGGACATACATATGTCAAAAAACAATGGCAAAGATGAGAAAAAACCCTCCTTACAATAACCACTTAGGAAATATCTTCACTTCCACCCAGGTACCCTTGCAACTCTTCTCCCCTCCCCCTCCACACACCCAACAAAGCCCACCCCACTCTGATCACCCCAGAGCAATCCTGCTTTACCTGAAAGCCTCCCCCCTGTAACCCACTCTAGTAAAGCCTAAGCTCCCCCTACGATGGCTAAGTGGTTTGGTTATGTCAGTGATCTATGTGTAAATATCTAATGGTGACTGAATAGCTGAAAGCCTGTGATCGAGGTGATATCTACCTGCTTTATAACTTTGTGTAACTGTCTGTAGCATCAATTGTGTCCAATTCACTCAACTATATATCTATGTTTGACACAGACACATAGGGGCAATATTAGGACTACAAATGAATGGAGCAGCAGCGTTCTCCATAGGCGATAATTGCAGGACTGTAGGCTGGTATATATGATGAGCGTATCAAATAGTTGTGATGTATAGATGTACAACAACTCAGGTTACACAATCATAAGATGAAAAATGTATATACGCCCTATCATTGCAGAGGAACCTTCCATACCATGCTGGTCTGTGATTCTGTTGATTGTTATCTCACATTCAGCTCCCATAAACTCCCCTCAGGTCCAGCCTGCTATGCACTGAAAGCTAGTGTCAACATAACACTCAGCAGCTGATTGACCTCTGCTGGGAGGTGATGCTTGTGAGAAATCTATGATCAACTGACCATCTGAATGTGAATGAAAATTCCTGTTGTGTGTACCTCAGAGTTGGTAGACTAGACAATACAAATAGCATATGACTAGGATAAATGTCCTCAGGATAAACACTCCCAACCAGTGTTGATCGACATACCATGCTAGCCCATTGGTCTGAACACTCGTATCAGCCTCCTATGCAATTGTAGCTTGTGTCATTAGAGACATTAAACCTCAACTTGAGGGTGGTGCTCGTGAGAGATCGAAGTCAACTGGCTATCTGCATGTATATGTCTACCTTTTACAATGGACTGCATGTATCAAAGAACTGGATTGAAGACAGTTCTTATATTGGCCAAATCCAGGTATGCTGGGGTATAGAAGATAATGACTTACAGTCTCCAGTCTATTAGTAAACAGCCATCAATGTGCAGGAATGGCGTCTATCTTATCACCGCAAGGTGAATGTCCTGTCAGGTAAAAGGCACTGCTCATGTACTGAGTATGAAAAGTAATCAGTTGTCCGCTCCCCACTCCCATCGATCATTCATGACTCCAGCTGAGTTTCCATGTTGATAGAGATGTCCAGTCTTTGATGCTGTATGCTGACAGTTGTAGTTCCTCCAGAGTGTCTGCTCTCTTTATGCGGTGTGCAAGTAGCAATGCTTGGACCTTCTCTCGGGCTTGGATTTATGCCCACATAGATTCATTAATGCTGGCAATTGGCCGGCATAGCCAGTATAGAGACAATCTGTGGACCACGAGGGGGGGGGGTGGCGTGTGTACCCCTCCATCTATGCGTTTCGCCCCTTCTACTAACTGGGGCTTCATCTGGGCATATGAGGGGTCGAATTAGGTTTCCTTTATATATACACAATACTTAACCATTTCTAATCCTGTCTCTTGGAACCTCAACCCTAAGTATTAAACCCTTCTGTACAGCGTGGGCATTCCCATATAGTTTGGCTACTCTATCTATTCTTGATAGAGCTCTTAGAATTTATACTACAAAATAACTTCTTTATGTTTAATTGGAAGTGTTATCACCAGACAAGGGCAGTTGCGATGGGTGCTTCATGTGCCCCCACCTCTGCATATCTGAATTTAGGATGGTGGGAAAAAAGAAGTCTATATCAGCCAAGTATTTCAAGTAAAAGTAAAACTCTGGGCACGGTATATGAATTAAATTCTGGTGGCATGGAGGGGTAGTGTAGAGGAATTCCATAATTTCAGTGCAATATTGAATGAGAACGATATAAATATCTTTCTTACTTATAAAGTGGACGAACAGGAAATGGAGTTCCTTTTTCTTAATTCAGTATTCTCTATTGAAAAATACATACAAACCATAAAATAACATTTTACCCTTTCAGCCTTTCCCTACCCCTTAGGCCCCTTTCACACTGGGGCGGTGGGGGCGTCGGCGGTACAACAGCGCTATTTTTAGCGCTGCTGTACCGTCGTTCTTGCAGCGGTATTCGGCCGCTAGCGGTGCGGTTTTAACCCCCGCTGGCGGCCGAAAAAGGGTTAAAATCCCTCGTACAGCGCAGCTATAGCCGCGGTATTGCCGCGGTATAGCCGCGCTGTCCCAATTGATTTCAATGGGCAGGAGCGGTGAAGGACTTTTTTCATCGTCCTGCCAGCGCACCGCTTCAGTGTGAAAGCCCTCGGGCTTTCACACTGAACAAACAGCGGAGGCTGTTTAGGGGCGGTTTGCAGGCGGTATTTTTAGCGCAATACCGCCTGCAAACCACCTCAGTGTGAAAGGGGCCTTACTCTAAGGGGAAATATTGCTAGCTTAACTTTCAATTTATAGTACATACTTTTTCCACCTGCAATATTCCCCTGTATCTTCCCACCCACCAAAAACAGTATAACAGTGTAAATTTGCTGTCACCTCAAAATAACTCAACACACAGCCATTAATGTCTAAACTGCTGGCAACAAAAGTGAGTACACCCCTAAGTGAAAATGTCCAAATTGGGCCTAAAGAGTCAATATTTTGTGTGGCCACCATTATTTTCGAGCATTGCCTTAACCCACTTGGGCATTGAGTTCACCAGAGCTTCACAGGTTGCCACTGGAGTCCTCTTCCACTCCTCCATGATGACATCACAGAGCTGGTGGATGTTAGAGACCTTGTGCTCCTCTTTTGTGGATGCCCCAAAGATGCTCAATAGGGTTTATGTCTGGAGACATGCTTGCCCAGTTCATCACCTTTACCCTCAGCTTCTTTAGCAAGGCAGTGGTCATCTTGGAGGTGTGTTTGGGGTTGTTATCATGTTGGAATACTGCCCTGCGGCCCAGTTTCCGAAGGGAGGAGATAATGCTCTGCTTCAGTATGTAACAGTACATGTTGACATTCATGGTTCCCTTAATGAACTGTATCTCTCCAGTGTCGACAGCACTCATACAGCCCCAGACCATGACACTCCCACCACCATGCTTGACTGTAGGCAAGACACACTTGTCTTTGTACTCCTCACCTGGTTGCCGCCAAACACGCTTGACACCATCTGAACCAAATAAGTTTATCTTGGTCTTATCAGACCACAGGACATGGTTCTAGTAATCCATGTCCTTAGTCTGCTTTTCTTCAGCAAACTGTTTGCGGGCTTTCTTGTGCATCATCTTTAGAAGAGGCTTCCTTCTGGGACGATAGCCATGCAGACCATTTTGATGCAGTGTTCGGCGTATGATCTGAGCACTGACAGGCTGACCCCCCCACCCCTTCAATCTCTGCAGCAATGCTGGCAGCACTCATACGTCAATTTCCAAACGACAACCTCTGGATATGATGCTGAGCACGTTCACTAAACTTCTTTTGTCGACCATGGCAAGGCTTGTTCTGAGTGGAACCTGTCCTGTTAAACCACTGTATGGTCTTGGCCACCATGCTGCAGCACAGTTTCAAGGTCTTCTTAGAACCTAGGCCATCTTTATGTAGCGCAACAATTCTTTTTTTCAGATCCTCAGAGAATTCTTTGCCACGGAGGTGCCATGTTGAACTTCCAGTGACCAGTATGAGAGAGTGAGAGCGATAACACCAAATTTAACACACCTGCTCCCCATTCACACCTGAGATCTTGTAACACTTACGAGTCACATGACACCGGGGAGGGAAAATGGCTAATGGGCCCAATTTGGACATTTTCACTTAGGGGTGTACTCACTTTTGTTGCCAGCGGTTTAGACATTAATGGCTGTGTATTGAGTTATTTTGAGGGGACAGTAAATTTGCACTGTTATACAAGCTGTACACACACTACTTTACATTGTAGCAAAGTGTCATTTCTTCAGTGTTGTCACATAAAAAGATATAATAAGATATTTACAAAAATGTGAGGGGTGTACTCACTTTTGTGAGATACTGTATATAGAGGACCAAGGCTTATATGCTTTGATGCATGAAACAGTAAAATAAAATAAAATATATAATAGAATATAGTAACTTACACTGGAACTTTTCAATTAGCTTAGCGGGAGGCAGTATTTCCCTTAGGCCTAATAAGCCCAGGGATGGGGCAATATAAAAGCAAGATATAGACAAGGATATACATGATATCTGAAAGGCATATTCCATCACTGGGTCTCAAAAGAGAAAAAAAAAGAAGGGAGTAGGAGAGGGGGAACAACAAGAGGGGGAGGGGATGTTGGGAGTAGATGTCTCCAGAACAGGAAAAGCTGGATGTAGGGGGAAGAAAGGGAGAAAAACAGAACGCAGAGAGGGCCTTTTGCCCAGGGAGTAGAGTTGGATCCGGGAAGGTTAGCTCGTTTGTGCCACCTCCTGTAGATATGTGTCAGTGTACACAAAGTGGTTCCAGGGTCTCTAGGTTTCTCGGAAGGTCTCCTCCCGGTTATGCAATGGAGCAGTGAGTTCCTCCATGTCTCTCAATTCGTTCACCTTAGAGAACCACAGAGATTTTGATGGGGGGGTTTTCCGATCTCCAGCAAAGGGGGATGCATGCCTTGGCCACGTCCAGTAGCTGGATTGTGAGGGAGGCCTTATATTTCTTGATCGGTCTTTCTGAAAGATGAAGCAGACAGGCCACCGGGTTCCCTTCCAGGTCAACATTTGTCAGGTGCTTGACTATACAGATCACCTCATGCCAAAAGGGGGCAAGTTTGGGACAATCCCAGAAAATATGGAGCATCGTCCCTTCATCATTTCCGCATCGCCAGCATACACTGGGGACATGTGGGAGGAAACGGGGCAAAGTGGTAGGCACTCTGTACCATCTGGTCAAGATCTTGTAACATGTCTCCTGGATCTTCGTGGCTATAGAGGACTTTTGGGAGAAATGAAGGATCTTCTCTTTCTGAGAGTGAGTAAACTGGGTGCCTAAGTCTGACTCCCATTTGGTTAGGAAGGGTGGAATATATCCATGCACCGGTCGAGTCAAAGAGGCATGTATTATTGAGAGGCCATGACAGGCTGGTTCCCCTTGACAACACAGGTGTTCCAATTCCGTGAGTTGGCGAGAGGCGTCCAGTGTCAGCCACGCAAGAAGTTGCATAGCTGGAAAACGCTCCAGAGCTCCAGCGGAGGATCTGTGGCAGACACCCCTGCAGAGGGGGTGAGTTGGCCGTCAGAACCCACAAAGTCGCAAAGGCGGAGTCGTCCACTTGTGACTAACCACTGGAAATGGGGATTCTGAAGGCCGGGCGGGAACTCCGCGTTGCCCAATACTGGTACCGTAGGAGAGGGTAGTGGTGACACTGAAGTATGTCCAAATGTGTCCCTGGCCACCAGAAGAGTGCTACCCAGTGTAGGGTGGTCAGTGAGGGTCCTTAGGAGTGGTGATGAAATCCACGGCCAGCTCTTGGCTTTGTCGTCAGAGTCCTCCATCTCCATGGCCACCCAATGTTTCGCATGCCAGTGCCAGTCCACTAACCTGGTGAGGTGTATTGCTCTGTAATAAGCTTTCACATCTGGGAGACCAACTCCTCTCCTATGCTTTGCAAGATGGAGAAGTTGCAACCTGATACGAGACTTGCGATAGGACCAGAAGAAATCCCTAAACATTGAGTTCACCCGTTTGAAAAACAATGGGGGAAAGTGAATGGGGAGTGCTTGCAGCAAGTACAACACCCTGGGCAGTAATATCTTCTTGAGGGCATTGCAATGACCAAACCACGTTAATGTGAGTGAGTGCCAATAGAGAAGATCTACTCTGAGGTGGGTAAGAAAGGGTATAAAATTTGCCGAATATAAAGTGGAGGGGTCGGGGGTGATATCGACACCCAAGTAGCGAATTGAGTCAGTTGCCCAGTGGAAGAAGAACGCCGGGCGAAGTGATGTGATCAGGTCTTTTCCCCCCATGATATTCAGAGTAGACGATTTCGATACATTCATTTGAAAGAAAGAGAGGGCACCGTATTCCTGTAAAGACTGAAGGAGTTTCGGAAGGGAGGTTAGTGGGTTCGTAAGGAAAAGAATCAAATCATCCGCAAATGCGGCCACCTTGTGCATCCCAGAAGCTTTCTGAAAGCAGGCGATGGCAGAGTCCGCCCTAACCGTGCACAGGAAAGGCTCTAAGGTGAGTATAAAAATCAAAGGGGACAGAGGGCATCCCTGTCGTGTGCCGTTATGGATGTTAAAAGAGTCAGATATCGTCTCATTGACCTTGACTGCGGCCGTGGGTTTTGAATAGAGGGACAATATCCAACTCAGCATGGAGGACCGTAGACCAACATGTTTTAAAGTGGCTCGCATGAAGGACCAGTTTACCCGGTCGAAGGCTTTCTCTGCGTCCGTGGACAGCACGAGAAGAGGCCGATTCGAGGACCTGGCTGCATGGATCAAGTTCACCACCACCCAGATGGTATTGTCTCGAGGGGCACGAAACCTGCTTGGTCTCCATGGACAAGACTCGGGATATGCGGGAGCAGCCTATTGGCCAAAATGTATTATTAATATATTGTTTAGGGGTTCTCTATTTCATTTTATTTTAATACTTCTAGTTGGGGCTTCAAGTGGTAAAGGATTACTAAGAGTGTCTATAGGAAGAAGCACCGATTTTCCCCTGAATTTATGGTTAGTCCCAAGGAAAACCTGAAATCTTTATTTATGTTCATTACTGTCACTAGGGAAGACTGAGTGTCCCCCAGAAACAGCAATACATCTTCTGCATATAGTGCAATCCTTTCTTCTCCCACAACCCTTCGAAAGCCCTGCATGTCTGGGGATGATCTGATAGCCATCTCTAAAGGCTCCATCGCCAAAAAGCGAAGAGCAGGGGAGATGGAGGGCACCCCTGCCTCATTCCCCTCATTAGTTGGAACTTCTCTGAGTATTCATTCAAACAATTGCTCATTCCCCAAAAAGCATACACCCCACATATTCCCTGATTCATTCTAACTCCAAACCTCCCTATGCCTATTCTGGGGGCCTCTAAAATGACCATTCCATGTCCCAAGTGACGTATATATTCTCTTTGAGAAAAAAAACAAAAAACAAAATGTCCAACAATTCTTCAAAATAAGGGAACCTCACACTCCTTGTTCCCCTTGTCTTACGTGTGACTTCCCGCCCCCACTCCATTACATAATATATGTGAAAATTACTACTTTAAATTATCCTCTATGCAGTCTATAGGCATTTTCGTGCTCATCTTGAGCTCTTGTTGTCCTCCAACCACACCGCCACCAGAGCCAGGGTATCAAATAATCAGGTTTCACCCAGAGCTATTACCCGTAGACTTGCAGGGTATAACAGACCATATGTAACTTTAAGTTGTTGCAGTGTATTCTCAGTGTATTTCTATAAACTTAGCTCTCTGTTTCTGCAGTTCTGGCGAAAAGTCCAGGTACATTGAGATCCTTGTTCCATTATGAAGAATGTTTCCCATTTCTCTAGCCTTTTGGAGTATAGTAACTTTGTCCTTGTAATTAAACATTTTAAAGAGAAGTGACCTGGGCTGACCTCCTGGTGGCAGTACTCTAGAAGGTACTCTATGTGCCCTTTCGATTGCAAAAAGTAGTGAAAAAGTGTCCTTTCCAAAAATCTCCTTGAGCCATTTCTCCAAAAACACTATAGGGTTACAGCTCTCGCTTCACTCAGGCAGACTTACAATCCTTACATTGTTCCTCCGCAGTCTATTTTCCATATCGTCCATTTTAGTCACATATATTTATTTTCTCGCTTATGTTTTTAATCTCCTGCTTTATTGGATTCAGGTCATACTCAACTGAGCTAATCCTCCCCTCTAAGACTGTTGTCTGCTCCCGTCCTTTTTGTACGTCATGTCTTACAAAGGATAACTCCTCCTTAATACCCTTCAATTGATCAGACAATTCACATAATGATGACTTACAGGAGTTGACTGCTTGCAGAACTTTTTTTAGCGATGGTTCTCCTTCTGTTGAGACTCCAGCGTTAGGGGATGGTTCAGACTCAAGGCTTTCTCCCTCTGTTGTCAGGTTGTTTATATGCTCTATCCGCTGCTGTGGTTTGTCCTTGGCTCCTTCTCACAGATGCAATCCCAGGCTGGCTTTTAACTTGCAGCTGCTGGTCCTCCTTTGCTGATGATTATGCTGGGGTGTAGGAGAATCTCTCCAACTTAGCCGCCTGTCAGGGCTGGGCTCAGCCCTTCCTTCTCTGAGCTGGCCGCTCAGCTGTCTGCTAATTGCCAGCTCCTATCTCTCCACAGTTACTCAACTGTTGCTGAATTCCTGCTCGTCAGTCCTGGCTACTTAAGCCGCCCAGTCCAGAGGAGCTCTGCCTTCACCTTAGTCAACATCACAGAGATGCTCTCCTGCATTCCCGTTAAAAGACTTGCTTGGCTGACATCCCTTTTGGCTCCAGATCCTGCTTACTGTTTTACTACGCTCATCTCTGGCTCTCTGACGTTTGGCTTGTCTGACTATCCATTCCGGTTCCTGAACTCTGGCTATGTTTTGACTACGTTTGTTCTATTTATTTTTATTATTAAACAAGTGTGATTTAACTGTACTTCTGTCTCGGTCTGATTTCATGGTTTCTGACAGTAGGCAAAGGCCATGAATTCAGAAGATACAGTCAATCCACTTGTTGGTAATATTTTTTCCAGATTGGATGAGTAAGATCATCGCATGGATCAGTTTGCAATGGCGTTACAAACACTCCTGAATCGCATGGCTCACCTGGAATCTCCCACTGTGGCTGCTCTGGTATAACCTGAGTTGCAGGCCATCTCTGCTGCTGTGCCAGTCTCTGTGCAAGCACCCGCCTCGAGTATTACCTCTATAAGAGGTATGTCTAGTTCTGCTCCGCTTCCCCAGCGATTTGGGGGTGATCCAGTTCAATGCAGAGGGTTTGCCAACCAGGTTGAGATATACTTTGAGATGCTGCCCCAGGCGTTTCCCACGGACAGAAGCAAAGTAGGTTTTGTGATATCTTTGCTTTCTGCGAGAGCCTTGGCCTGGGCAAACCCTCTATGGGAGACGCAAAAAACTGTTGTCTTGAGTTACCCTGAGTTTGTGGCCTCCTTAAAAGGGTATTTGACGTTCCTGCACTCTCCAATTCCGCTGCCAAGTGCCTCATGTCCATCAGAGTACGAGATCTTTTGCAAACTGAGCCATTGAATTCTGTACTCTGGCAGCAGAGGTTGCATGGAATAATGAGGCCCTCGTGGCTGCTTTTCTCATGGTCTCTCTGATTCCTATCCCATCAAGGATGGGATAGCAGCCCGAGATTTACCCTCTGAGCTGGAGAAGTTGATCACTTTTGCCATCTTCATTGACTCCAGACTCAGAGAAAGACTCTCTTTTAAGGAGTGCTTGCGGAAGCCTCCTGTATGTTTGCCTCCGGGCTTTGCAGTCCCACCTGTGCCTCCCTCACCTCCCATGCCTCCTGGTATCGAGTCGGTCAGTGAAGATGAACCCATGCGCTTGGGCTTCACGCGTCTCTCTGCGGATGAGAGAACCTTTAGGAGGAGGGAGAGATTGTGCCTTTATTGTGGCCAGGCAGGTCACTTTTTGAAGTCTTGTCCTACCCGTCCAGGGAATGCCCGAACCTTGAGGTCCTGTCACGGACAGACCTTAGGTGGAGTTGTTTCGTCCCCAGTTATCCAGAAGGATAAGCCCCTGGTTTTGGTCACCCTTTCTTGGGCCGAGTCGTCCGTCGAGATACAGGCTCTAATCGACTCTGGGGCTGCAGGCCTGCTCATCGATGCTGCCTTTGTATAGAAGCACTCGATTCCACTGCAGCTGCGTGACACTCCACTTGCCATTGAGGCTTTTGATGGGAGACCTTTACAGTCTGCCCATGTGACTCATGAGAGGGTTCTGTTGCCCATGGCCATAGGGGCTCTTCACCATGAGATAATCCAATTCCAAGTTATTTCCTCACCTAAGTTTCCACTGGTTATTGGTTATCCTTGGTTACAGAGGCACAACCCCTCTTTTGATTGGCTCCGTGCTGTGGTTCTCTCCTGGTTGCCACAATGCAGTAAGACATGCTTCCTACCAGAGGAGTAACGTGATTTTAGCGATGTCTTTGACAAAGGTCAAGCCGGTAGTTTGCCTCCACAACGGCCGTATGATTGCGCAATTGACCTACAACCTGATGCTATACCCCCTCATGGCCGAGTTTACACTTTGTCGTTCTTGGAGGATAAGGCCATGGAGGAGTATGTTGCAGATGCACTTTCTTGAGGTTTCATCCGCAAATCCTCATCCCCTGCTGGTGCTGATTTCTTCTTTATGAAGAAGAGTGGTGAACTGAGACCTTGTATTGATTATAGGGGTCTCAATCATTTCACGATTAAGAATGCCTATCCGATTCTGTTGATTACGGAGTTATTTAACTTCCTCAAGAGAGCAACAGTTTTCACGAAGCTTGATTTGAGAGGGGCATACAATCTTGCGAGGATTAAGGAGGGCGATGACTGGAAAACTACGTTTAATGCCAGAACAGGCCATTATGAGTACCTCGTAATGCCTTTTGGCCTTTGTAACGCCCCGGCAGTTTTCCAGGAATTCATTAACAATGTCCACCGAGATTTGTTGCAGTTATGTGTGGTGGTTTATCTCAATGATATCCTCATATTTTCCAAGTCCCTGGAGAGCCACCACACGGATGTCTGTCGTGTGCTTCAGAAACTAAGAGAGAACAATCTCTATTGTAAATTGGAGAAGTGCAAGTTCCATCGTGAACAGGGTAAATTCCTGGGTTATGTCATTTCCACTGCTGGTTTTTCGATGGACCCAGAGAAACTTTCAACAGTCCTACAGTGGCCCTGACCCATGGGTTTACATCCTCTGCAGCATTTCCCGGGCTTTGCCAACTATTATTGGAAGTTTATTCGTAACTTCTCATCTCTGGTGAAGCCCCTGACTGATATGACCAGAAAGGACGGTAACCCACAGAGTTGGTCTCCGGAGTCTGTAAAGGCCTTTGACAGTCTCAAGGCTGCCTTTGTTTCTGCTCCTGTGTTGGCACATCCTGATCCTACGTTAACTTTTATCCTTAAGGTCGATGCTTCTTAGACTGGAGTTGTCGCCCTTTTGTTTCAACGTCCTACCTCTGAGAGCGCTTTGTATCCTTATGGCTACTTTTCCAAGAAGTTGCAACCTGCAGAGTGCAATTATGAGATTGGTGACAGAGAGCTGTTGGCGATCATTTTAGCTTACAGAATGGAGACATCTCCTTGAAGGTACTACTGTGCCGTTTTGAATTTTTACTGACCATAAAAATCTCACATTCTTGTCTGAGGCTAAACGCCTCTCTCCCAGAAGGGCACGATGGACTCTTTTCTTGTCAAGTTTCAATTCCATTGTCTCAATCTTACCTGGTACTAAAAATGTAAGGGCTGACGACTTGTCATGACAATTTTTCTCCACTTCCAAGTTGGAGCCGGTTCCGGAGTGATTCCTCCTGATCGTATTCTGGCTACGGTTCGCACCAGTCTCACTTCTCCTTTGGGTGACAAAATTCTTGCTGCTCAGGTCCATGTTCCTCCTGAGAAACCTTGTGACCGCTACTTTGTCCCAGAGAGCCTCCGTTCTGCCATGCTCCAGACTTACCATTCTCCCAAGGCTGCTGGCCACCCTGGGAAGATTAAACTCTTTTGGGCCATTTCCCAAACATTTTGGTGGCCTAGTCTACGTGCTGATGTAACTGCCTTCTTAGCTGCCTGTTCCATGTGTGCTCAGAGTAAGACTCCACGACACCTTCCAGTGGGCCTCATACAACCCATACCCAATGGAGAGAGGCCCTGGACCCACTTGTATATGGATTTCATTGTGGAGTTACCCAACTCCCAGGGCAACACAGTTATCCTTCTGGTGGTTGACCGGTTCTCAAAGATGTGTCATTGTATTTCACTTAAGTTGTCCACTTCTAAGGAACTGGCTTCCATTTTTGCTCGGGAGATCTTTTGCTTACATGGGCTACCCGGGGTGATTGTCTCGGACAGGGGTAGCCAGTTTGTGTCCCAGTTCTGGCGAGCCTTTTGTGCACAGTTGGGAATTCAACTTTCTTTCTCCTCTGTGTATCACCTGCAGTCTAATGGGGCTGCAGAACGAGCCAATCAGTCCTTGGAGCAATTCCTACGTTGCTATATTTCTGACCATCATAACAACTGGTCAGACCTATTACTGTGGGCAGCGTTTGTTCACAACAGTGCCTTGAATTCTGATTCCCGATTGTCCCCGTTTATGACGAATTATGGTTTCCAACCTTCCATGTTTCCTGACTCGTTTGTTCCACAGAATATTCCTAGATTAGAGGAGCATCTCCGTGGTCTTCATTCCACTTGGGTACAAGTCCAGGAGGCTTTGCGACATTCTAATGATAGGTACAGACTTCATGCTGACCGCAGACGCCTGCCTGCGCCTTCCTACCAGGTTGGGGATAGGGTCTGGCTGTCATCTCGCAACCTCCGAGTTCATGTTCCCTCACTGAAGTTTGCACCACGGTTTATTGGGCCTTTCCGTATTCTTCGCAGGATTAACCCAGTGGCTTACGCATTAGACCTCCCTTCTGATATGTGTATTTCAACTGTATTTCATGTCTCCTTATTAAAACCTTTGGTCTGCAACCGCTTTACCACCTCGATGCCATGTCCTCACCCTGTACAGGTTGAGAACCATGAGGAGTATGAAGTACAGTCCATTGTTGACTCCCATAGGTTCCGTGGGCACATACAGTACCTGGTGCATTGGAAAGGGTACGGTCCAGAGGAACGCTTTAGGGTCTCATCCTTGGAAATACATGCCCCTGACCTCCGTGATTTACATAGAAGTTTTCCCCTCAAGCCTGGTGGTCATCCTCCGAGGAGAGGATACTGTCAGGACAGGGCTCAGCCCTTTCTTCTCTGAGCTGGCCACTCAGCTGTTGGCTCATTGCCAGCTCCTATCTATCCACAGTTACTGAGCTGTTGCTAATATCCTGCTCGTCAGTCCTGCCTACTTAAGCCGTCCAGTCCAGAGGAGCTCTGCCTTCGCTTTAGTCAACATCACAGAGACACTCTCCTGCATTCCTGTTAAAAGACTTGCTTGGCAGACATCCCTTCTGGCTGCTTGCTGTTTTACTATGCTCATCTCTGGCTCCCTGACGTTTGGCTTGTCTGAACATCTGTTCCGGTTCCTGAACCTGGCTATGTTTTGACTACGTTTGTTCTATTTACTTTTATTATTAAACAAGTGTGGTTTAACTGTACTTCTGTCTCGGTCTGATTTCATGGTTTCTGACACTGCCGCCACCTGATTTCTTTTTGCAGCTCACTGTGGCTGTTTGTGTGCCAGCAACTTCATGCTGAGCCATCTCTTCTCCCTTTTTCCGCGTCATGGCTGTTACACAGCCTGTCTGTTCTGAGGCTTTCTGCACACCCTGGCTCCACTCAGTCTCACAGGCTCCCTCCCCTCACTATCTCCACTTTGGAAAGCCTCTGTTGTAGAGCTGCGCTGGCTCACTCCCTGTTGGCTCTTTCACCTCCTTATCTCGACCCACTACACACAGCTGATGGGGTACTCATGGGCTCTCTCACCACCCCTCCTTCCTCTCCGCCTCTGTCACTTTCTCTGTGCCAGGTGATCTCCGCTATTAAGCCGGGCTGACTCACTCCCCACCAGTCACCTGTCTCCTTGTCTCAGCCTTCTGCACAGGGCTAACAGGATACTATGGAGTGAGAGCAGGAGCTAGCTCGCACACATCCACTCACTCTGACATCCGGTCATGCCCCCCTTGAAGGAGTGTTTATGGAAATGGAGTTCCTTGATTTAAAAATCCAAAAGGTTAAAATAGTAACCACCACTTTTAGAAAACCAGGAAATGGTAACACACTCCTCCATGCTACCAGTCACCATCCATGGCCCCTGATCAGAGGAATCCCCTATGTAGAAGCATAGAAGAGAGTTTAGAAATGAGAGATAGAATTAGAGGGGATACCCTAAATCAGTCCTAGAAAATAGCAGACTCAGAGCTCTACAACAAGATAGAGGAGAAATTCTACAACAGAAAAAAACATAAAAAGAAAAAAGAAAAGACAGGGATGGACAAAATAGTCCTTGTTACAAGATGTAATTGGTCCCAATGGGTACCATATCTAAGGACTATAAAACAAACATTGGCCCATCTTAATGTTAGATCGAAGGTTGTTGAACATTATAGGGGACAAACCTTGGATGATTGCTAATAAAGCACCGTCCATAGGCGATACCCTAGTCCGCAGCGAATTTAAGGAGGCGCAAATCGACCCCCTTGAATTTACAGCCACTTCTGAAAGGCATGTTTGCATGTGGGCACTGTTCCATATGCAGATACGTAGACAAAACAAAAGATTTTCAGGACTCACAACATAGACACAATTATCAGTAGGGATGGGCCGAACACCCCCCCCGGTTCGGTTTCACCAGAACATGCGAACAATCAAAAAATTTGTGCGAACATGCGAACCCTGTTAAAGTCTATGAGACACGAACATGAAAAATCAAATTTTAAAGTCTTTTATGCAAGTTATTGCCATAAAAAGTGTATGGTGACCTGGGTACAGCCCCAGGGGACATGTATCAATGCAAAAAAATTGTTTTTAAAACAAACATTTTTTCAGAAGCAGCGATTTTAATAATGCTTAAAATGAAACAATAAAAATGAAGTATTTCTTTAAATATCCTGCCCGGGGGTCCCCTTAGTCTGCCTGTAAAGTGGCGCATCTGTGTGATGTGTACAACAGTGCTGCAGCAAAATGACATTTCTAAAAGGAAAAAAAATGTAATTTAAATTTGCTCGTAGCTGTAATGTATTGCCGGCTCCCAGCAATATAGATAAAAAATCTAGGAAAAAATGGGCGTGGGTTTACCCCCCAGTTCATACCAGGCCCTTTGGGCTGGTATGGATTTTAAGGGGAACTCCACGGCAAGATTAAAAAATTTAAAAAAACAGCATGGAGTCCCCCCAAAATCCATACCAGGCCCTTTGGGTCTGGCATAGATTTTAAGGGGAACTCCACACCAAAATTGAAAAAGAAATTTGGTTGGGATCCCCCAAAATCCATACCAGTTCCTTATCCGAGCAAGCAGCCTGGCAGGCCAGGAAAGGGGGGGTGAACGAGCGCTCCCCCTCCACTGAACCATACCAGGCCACTTGCCCTCAACATGGGAAGGGTGCTTTGGGGTCCCCCCCAAAGCGCCTTGTCCCCATGTTGATGGGAACAAGGGCCTCGTCCCCACAACCCTGGCCCTGTGGTTGTGGGGGTCTGCTGGTGGGGGCTTATCGGAATCTGGAAGCCCCCTTTAACAAGGGGTCCCCCAGATCCCGGCCCCCCCTATGTGAATGGGTATCTACCCATTCACCAAAAAAGCGTCAGAAAGTTAAAACCACAATAGACCGTTTTTGACAATTCCTTAAAAAAGAAAAAAAAAAAGTGTCCCGCGATGTCCATCCATCTTTAACCACGCCATCCGGCGGACCTGAAAAATAGAAAATAAAGAAAAAACTCTGCCTCTATGGGAGGCAAGGGCGGGGCCACCTGTTGATGTAACCGGATGACCCCGCACATGGCGCATGTCACATGACATCACATGATGTCAGAAGGGGGTGGGGTCACTCGGTTACGTCACCTGGTGGCCCCGCCCTTGCCTATATAACAGCTGTCACAGCCAAGAGACAGCAGGTGCCAGGAGGCCTCCCATCAAGGCAGAGCTTTTTTTTCTTCTAATTTTCGGGCCCGTCAGGCAGCGTGATTGAAGATGGATGGACATTGTCAAAAACTGTCTATTGTGGTTTCTACTTTTGGTGACACTTTTTGGTGAATGGGCAGGGGTACAATGAACCCCATACCCATTCACATAGGTGGGCTGGGATCTGGGGGCCCCCTTGTTAAAGGGGGCTTCCAGATTCTGATAAGCCCCCACCCGTAGACCCCCACAACCACTGGGCCAGGGTGGTAGGGAGGAGGCCCTTGTCCCCATCAACATGGTATGGTATGGATTTTGGGGGGGGGACCCCACGCTGTCTTTTTTAAAAAAAATGCTGTGGAGTTCCCCTTAAAATCTATGCCAGACCCAAAGGGCCTGGTATGGATTTTGGGGGGGGGACCCCATGCCATTTTTTTAATCAATTCTGTGATAGGGTTCCCTTTAACCACTTCAATACACTATATTATATACTCCTAACTGCACTATATACCCTGCACTGTTTTATATATACTACACTGGAGGGGGTGCCTTCTGTGGCACCCCCTCTCTCTAGGCTCACGTTACTCTCTTCCTTAACCTGGGAACCAACATCGAAGCCTTCCAAATGCTGTGAATCCTCCATCAGCATGTAACCGACACTATGGTCGAATAATTCTGGTGACTCCTCTGTGCATGATGGTGGGGCTACGGAAGGAGTAACTGTGGACAAGGAGTCGGTGGAATAGGCCGCTTTGGCAGCTGCCTTGGAAGGCAATCTAGTATGACCTGGGTGACAGAGGATGAGGAGGATGAGGACAGCTTAGTTATCCACTCTACCAACTCTTCTGCATGTTGTGACTCAATAACATGGCCAGCAGCAGAAAAAAAGGACAGGCGTGACCTGCCTGCAGTGGATGCACCATGTCTGCCATCACCATTTTCATTGTAGACACAGAGGCTGCTTGCCCTCTTTTAGTGGCCTGTGAGCATCTGTCTCTCCTTGGTGGCCTTCCGGACATGATGGGGATTTTTTTTTTTCTTTTAAACACCGACTGCACTGTATAATATACTGTACACCACCGAATGCACTGTGTATGCTGTTATTAGGGTATATATGCTATCTTCAGCTTTCCCTAGAGTATGTAGGAAGGTGTTTGCCCTCCTGGTCACAGTTATTATAGGGCAGTTGCTTATGAGATTTGGTTTAGAAGTAGTTTAGGGGTTTTGAGCAGTATACTAGTGCTGGTATTACGACTCCCAGGGGGGGTCGTCACAATAAAGTATGCAATTATTATTTTTTATTTACATTTTATATTTGACTGTCAATATGATGCTAAAATATGAAACAATGCAATCACTAAATCATCGACACTCCTCGGCCATGTAATTAAACCTATAGTCAGATAGTAGATACACCGATTTAGTGGCTTATCTAATTTTGTATAATAATTTTTATTACATTTTTTATTATTATCTTTTTTGGTATGTCCCATCTTCTCCTCTTAGTAGTGAGGGATTTTTCAGTCTCCTCTGTCTTAACAATATATTCCAATTAAGGGTAAAATTATTATTATATATTTTATGTCAATTATTTTAAATATTAAATACTAAAATACAATGGTTGGGGCTTTTTTAAGTTCCTCTCACCCAGGCCAATATATGTATTGTTTTAGTTCTCTCCATATGAGATTAGGCCTTTTATATGTCCATTATTTATCCTTTTAACTGCTGCTGCTGTAGTTCATATTAATAAGGACACAATACATTTTTTAAGCTTGTCATTATTTCCTATGGAGTTCTATTCATGGCAACATCACTAGAGAAATGCTTCGGAATGGATTTAGATCCCCACACAATACTTGCTTATTCCCCCATCTAAATCCATTCTGAATTGAAGCAACAACTATGTGGACGGGAAACGCAGGGAACTTCACGTGACAGTGTCATTTCTTCTTTTTTAATTAATGTGGATACTCTTATGTACATGCAAATAACTATGATGTAAGTTTTCAATACCCTCAGTATTTGGTGTATGATTATCCAGTATTATTTGGAAGGGTTCAATCACTGTTGTGCATTTTGCATTTGAATTTTGTAGATATTATATTTTCTGTGAAAATCCCTGATGAAGGAGACAGCATTGATCTCTGAAACGCGTCGGATTCAGGAAGTCATATCTTTCTTTGCATTTTTGTATCCACGGTCATGTGCAATATTTTATATATGTTTTCTAATAAATGTTCAATATTTTTCTACTACTTCTCATTTTTTTAGGTGGTAGTGTCTTTAAAGTCCCACCCTAGGGGGCTGTTTCCTCTTTCTTAATCCTGGGACGTGTGACGTATATCAAAGTCCCCGGAACTGGAGGGTTTTGCCGAGAGGAATGGGCAGCTTTACCATCTGAGACAATAAAAAGCCTCATCCACAAATACCACAAAAGACTTCAAGCTGTCATTGATTTTAAAGGGGGCAAGACACAGTATTAAAAACTGTAAACTTTTGATCAGGGTCATTTGGGTAGTTTCTGTTGTCATTATGATGTAAATAAGAGTAAACACAGTTGATTGATAATAAATGGCTTCAGCCAAACCCTAACCATGAGTGAAAGAAATGTTTTTGTGTTATTCATATTTTCTGAAAAATGGCCAAGAAATCATAAATTCTGCCAGGGTATGTAAACTCATGAGCTTAACTGTATGTATGTATGTGTACGCATATACACTAGACTGTATATATATTTATGGTCAAAGCCCATAAACCGGGACGGATATGAACCACAGAACCACATAAACATGCTATAAGACTCACAACATAACATAGACCTGAAGTGTGCCCTGGTCTGCTGGCGGGTATACCAAAAAAGGGGGATACCCAAGATAAGTAATGGATGACTGTGGAGAGAAATGTGCTGATAAGTGCCCTGAAAAAGGGGCATGGGAGGGAGGGTATTATGCACCAGAACCGACAACGACCACAGGTGAGTGGTCTGCTTAAAAACCCCCTGGGCTCCTCCCAAAATTCAGGCCACCTTACTGGCCTTCTTATTTATGGTCGAAGAACAGATATGAACCACATAAACACGCCACAAGACTCACAACGTAACATAGACCTGAAGTGTGCCCTGGTCTGCTGGCCGGTATACCAAAAAGGGGGCAAAAATACTCAGATAGGGAAGTTACTCTTTATTGGTCCTGTGACATTTATTGAGCAAGCTTGGTGAAGGCTTGCGACATTTCTTCCTGAGGGTTCGGAGTGCATCGAGCGAAGCAGGCGGATTTCCACCTGCCATCCTTTTTAAAGACATGGTTTGGTACCCTGTGCTGAGATGCGGCCAAGGCCACTCCGATCCAAAAGATGTGTCCGGAATAGAGGCCAGGGTCAAGGCCTAGGTTTACCAGGAGGAACCTACCATGCCTGATGAACTGGCTGCCATTAAGGGGGCTGGTCGGAAAAGGTAGCAAGGGCTGGAGTTCGACTGGCTGGGGAGGTGAGACTGTAACTGGTTGAGTATCACTACTGGGCACCAGATGTTGTTGATTGGGAAGAGCTTGATGATGACCCCGGGGCCAGATTTTATAGGTTTAGACACTACAAGGTGTAAACAAAATGATCTCGACAGTGAGCCAGGTGGCGTCTGCAGAGTATCTGGCCGCCAGGGCCACTAAGGTAAACTCCCTAGGATGCAAAAGCCATGGAAAGCCGAATAGATAGCCGCTTGGATGACCAGGCTGGGTAGAAATCCAAATGGGGAATGTGAAAGGATGGTCAACATGTCCCTGAAGATAGCACTTGTGATAGGTATGTGTTTGTAGTTGGCTACGGGCTGATGCTTCTGGATGCCACGTAGGACGGATTTTGACTGTATGGGCTGCGAAGAAGGATGGCTTTTCGGGGTCCTGTAAGGACAAAATGCTGGATGCTGGCTAAATATAGCATGATGGTGTTATGAGTAGGGATGAGCCAAACACCCCCCTGTTCGGTTCGCACCAGAACATGCGAACAGGAAAAAAGTTTGCTTGAACACGCGAACACCATTAAAGTCTATGGGACACGAACATGAATAATCAAAAGTGCTAATTTTAAAGGCTAATATGCAAGTTATTGTCATAAAAAGTGTTTGGGGACCTGGGTCCTGCCCCAGGGGACATGGATCAATGCAAAAAAAAGTTTTAAAAACGGACGTTTTTTCAGGAGCAGTGATTTTAATAATGCTTAAAGTCAAACAATAAAAGTGTAATATCCCTTTAAATTTCGTACCTGGGGGGTGTCTATAGTATGCCTGTAAAGGGGCGCATGTTTCCTGTGTTTAGAACAGTCTGACAGCAAAATGACATTTTGAAGGAAAAAACTCATTTAAAACTACCCGCGGCTATTGCATTGCCGACAATACACATAGAAGTTCATTGATAAAAACGGCATGGGAATTCCCCAAAGGGGAACCCCGAACCAAAATTAAAAAAAAAAAAAAATGACGTGGGAGTCCCCCTAAATTCCATACCAGGCCCTTCAGGTCTGGTATGGAAATTAAGGGGAACCCCGGCCAAAGTTAAAAAAAAAAAATGACGTGGGGTTCCCCCTAAATTCCATACCAGACCCTTCAGGTCTGGTATGGATTTTAAGGGGAACCCCGCGCCAAAAAAAAAAAAAAAAAACGGCGTGGGGTCCCCCCAAAAATCCATACCAGACCCTTATCCGAGCACGCAACCTGGCAGGCCGCAGGAAAAGAGGGGGGGACGAGAGTGCGGCCCCCCCCTCCTGAACCGTACCAGGCCACATGCCCTCAACATTGGGAGGGTGCTTTGGGGTAGCCCCCCAAAACACCTTGTCCCCATGTTGATGAGGACAAGGGCCTCATCCCCACAACCCTGGCCTGTGGTTGTGGGGGTCTGCGGGCAGGGGGCTTATCGGAATCTGGAAGCCCCCTTTAACAAGGGGGCCCCCAGATCCCGGCCCCCCCCCTGTGTGAAATGGTAAGGGGGTACAAAAGTACCCCTACCATTTCACTAAAAAACTGTCAAAAATGTTAAAAATGACAAGAGACAGTTTTTGACAATTCCTTTATTTAAATACTTCTTCTTTCTTCTATCTTCCTTCATCTTCTGGTTCTTCTGGCTCTTTGGGTTCTTCCTCCGGCGTTCTCGTCCAGCATCTCCTCTGGCGTCTTCTATCTTCTTCTCCTCGGGCCGCTCTGCACCCATGGCATGGGGGGGAGGCTCCCGCTCTTCTCTTCATCTTCTTCATCTTCTTCATCTTCTTCATCTTCTTCTCTTCTTCTCTTCTTCTCTTCTTCTCTTCTTCTCCGGGCCGCTCCGCACCCATGCTGGCATGGAGGGAGGCTCCCGCTGTGTGACGGCGCTCCTCATCTGACAGTTCTTAAATAACGGGGGGCGGGGCCACCCGGTGACCCCGCCCCCCTCTGACGCACGGGACATGACGGGACTTCCCTGTGACGTCACGGGGAATGCCACAGGGAAGTCCCGTCATGTCCCGTGCGTCAGAGGGGGGCGGGGTCACCGGGTGGCCCCGCCCCCCATTATTTAAGAACTGTCAGACGAGGAGCGCCGTCACACAGCGGGAGCCTCCCTCCATGCCAGCATGGGTGCGGAGCGGCCCGGAGAAGAAAATGAAGAAGAGAAGAAGAGAAGAAGAGAAGAAAAGAAGAAAAGAAGAAGAGAAGAAGATGAAGAGAAGAGCGGGAGCCTCCCCCCCATGCCATGGGTGCGGAGTGGCCCGAGGAGAAGAAGATAGAAGACGCCGGAGGAGATGCTGGACGAGAACGCCGGAGGAAGAACCCGAAGAGCCAGAAGAACCAGAAGAACCAGAAGATGAAGGAAGATAGAAGAAAGAAGAAGTATTTAAATAAAGGAATTGTCAAAAACTGTCTCTTGTCATTTTTAACATTTTTGACAGTTTTTTAGTGAAATGGTAGGGGTACTTTTGTACCCCCTTACCATTTCACACAGGGGGGGGCCGGGATCTGGGGGTCCCCTTGTTAAAGGGGGCTTCCAGATTCCGATAAGCCCCCCGCCCGCAGACCCCCACAACCACCGGCCAGGGTTGTGGGGATGAGGCCCTTGTCCTCATCAACATGGGGACAAGGTGTTTTGGGGGGCTACCCCAAAGCACCCTCCCAATGTTGAGGGCATGTGGCCTGGTACGGTTCAGGAGGGGGGGGGCCGCACTCTCGTCCCCCCCTCTTTTCCTGCGGCCTGCCAGGTTGCGTGCTCAGATAAGGGTCTGGTATGGATTTTTGGGGGGACCCCACGCCATTTATTTTCTTTTTTTTGGCGCGGGGTTCCCCTTAAAATCCATACCAGACCTGAAGGGTCTGGTATGGAATTTAGGGGGAACCCCACGTCATTTTTTTTTTTAAATTTTGGCCGGGGTTCCCCTTAATATCCATATCAGACTTGAAGGGCCCGGTATGGAATTTAGGGGGACTCCCACGTCATTTTTTTTTTTTTAATTTTGGTTCGGGGTTCCCCTTTGGGGAATTCCCATGCCGTTTTTATCAATGAACTTCTATGTGTATTGTCGGCAATGCAATAGCCGCGGGTAGTTTTAAATGAGTTTTTTCCTTCAAAATGTCATTTTGCTGTCAGACTGTTCTAAACACAGGAAACATGCGCCCCTTTATAGGCATACTATAGACACCCCCCCAGGTACGAAATTTAAAGGGATATTACACTTTTATTGTTTGACTTTAAGCATTATTAAAATCACTGCTCCTGAAAAAATGGCCGTTTTTAAAAAATTTTTTTGCATTGATCCATGTCCCCTGGGGCAGGACCTGGGTCCCCAAACACTTTTTATGACAATAACTTGCATATTAGCCTTTAAAATTAGCACTTTTGATTTCTCCCATAGACTTTTAAAGGGTGTTCCGCGGCATTCGAATTTGCCGCGAACACCCCAAATTGTTCGCTGTTCGGTGAATTTGCGAACAGCCAATGTTCGAGTCGAACATGAGTTCAACTCGAACTCGAAGCTCATCCCTAGTTATGAGATAGAGCCAGCTGCGTGTGGCAATACATACATAAAGGCTGGGACGTGCTTGATGTCTCCTGTTGCTGCTGCGGGGCATGAGGCTAGAAACCTGTAATAGGCGTTCCAAGCAGGGTGATAGGCCCTCAGTGTGTGGCAGAAGAATGCCTGATTATCAAGATGGGTTGCGTTGTGAAGGTGTGTCTTTAACCCATGGTCAGCTGCCACCAAGATGGGATAAAAGAAGTGGTTGGGTCAGCTCCAGGTTTCTGCTGAAAGAATGAAGTTAAGTTAAGCGGGACAGTGCGTCTGCTGCGACGTTGTGCCTGCCCAGGATAGAAACGCAGTGAACAATAAAATTGATGCTGCAGGGACAACTGCACCTCCCTGCGTAGGAAGGACATAATGGTGAGCGACTTGGACCTGCCTTTGTTTATAATTTTGGGCGTGGCCTGGTTGTCGTTTGTTCTGTCCAGGTATGGCCCCAGACCTGAGCAGCTGCCACAATGGGATATAGTTCGAAAAGCGAGGATGACTGACCAAAACTGGGGATTAGAAGGATTTCTGGTGGCCATGGTCCTGCAAACCAGTGATGGGAAAAATTTTAGTGAAGCCTGTGCAGGCTGTGGCATCCGTGACTACCTCAGGTGACAAAGCTAATACTAAGGGAATAAACATGGATATGCTGTTCCAGTTTGCACGGAATTCGTCCTACATCTGCTTTAGCTGGCTGCTGAGAACTTGATCGGGGTCTTGTACCTTCCAATTGATGCCATGCCACTGCCAGAGAGATGGCTCAATGGGCAGTAATTAAGACGCATCTAACATGTCCACTTTGGGCAGCCATGCGCCCGGCAGCTGAGAGAAGAAGACTGCACTCATGGGTCGAGTGGGGTGGCGTGATGAGGCCGGTGTGGAACCCTGACATAAATCCGTGCACCAATGAGGGAGTCAGGTGTGAGGAAAGGTAAAACCCCAGCCACAGGACATCCACTTGGCCTAGCCATGAAGTGTTGTGCTGCTTGAGGTAGCACATGACCTTAAAATGCACTCTGTGGCCCATGACGCAAGGTGAAGCAGCCAGCACTGGCTAAAGTTCCGAGTCCCGTAGTTAAAATTGAGTTGCTTATCGTCAAAGATTGAGAGTACGTACGAATGGATGTACTGAGTAACCACTGGTGGCTTGTGGCAGGTGCCTCACGATGCAGACTGGGCTGCGGAAGCTATGTGACAAATGGAATCGTGTAGTATCGTGCTGAAAATTCAGATCGTTGCGCCGCCAACGTGGCAGTAGGATGTGTGAATGAGCTGACAGTACGGGAAGCAGAGTATTGGCTGAGTTATGAGTATGTACGAGTGGCTTAGTCTGTGTAATAATTAGTAGCTTATGGCAGATGCCTCACAATAGAGACCGAACTGTAGTAAGCTACGTGATAGATAGAACCGATATGTGGAGCAGAGGAGACGAACCGTTGTGCCGCCGATGTGACTGAATTAGACTGCAGGGATGCCTGCTGGGTGCCGGGCTCAGCTGCCGCTGGTGGTAGGGAGAGCATCCTGAAGAGCTTGGCTTTTCTGGCTGTGGCTGGGTAGGGAACTCCCCTACGCCACGGCTCCGCTGTGAGTTTGGGAATGGTCCATCCTGTGAGGGACTGAACGCTGCCGTGCTCTGAACCCGCGAAGGGTGACAGAGGGGCGGAGGTGTGGTCTTCGCTGTCGGCCTGCGACATGGCTCCAGCTGTAAGACAAGGTGAAGGGGAAGGAGCTGATGAACCACTACAAAACCCCAAGATAAGTTGCCAACATCCCAAATGCAACTAGAAGTAAACTGGCAATAGCAATCTCCCTCTAGCAGCCATGAGGCAAGGAGAGGGGGGTGCATTTGTAGGAGGAGTTGTAAAAGGTAGGATAGTGAGCGGAGTTGTATACAGAAAAAAAAAGGAGGAAAAGGAGGACAGAAAAAGAAATGACAGACGTAGTGAAGAAGCCAGTTTGTGTACGAACACTGTTGAGTGAAAATTTTTGAAAACTCAAAAGAGCCCCGGGGTGTACTGGGGCGAGAAACTGAAGTCTGGTATGGCCGAAGTAGGAATGTTGCGTTCTGTAGTTCATGACGGCCAACAGGCTCTACCTGCCAACGGATTGCACTGTCAGCAAACTCAACGTTTGGCGGCCTTGTCTGTGTAGGTGAAGGGTTGCCCTTCTAAAACAGAGTGTAATGCAAATAAACATGTGACAGTGACTAACACCCAATGAGCAGCCCAAAACGTGTATGTGAAGTGAACGTTTAGTGAAAGAGTGCTGCATGGTCATGTGAGAGGGGAGCCCATGTACTACACACCTGACTGACACCCTAGATGCGAAGCCTTGGTTAAGGTCGAAAACTCAGTCGACCGGGGACCTGTAGTAAGGGTGTCATAGAAGTGCAGTTTTTTTTATTTTAAATGACCTGCCCCGCCCCTTGATGCGACTGACCTCCTGGTGAAGATGCGATCCCTGTGAAATATATATATTTTTTGAAATAACGTCCAACCTGGTGCAGAATGAAACAACCTGAACTCGACTGACCTAAATGAGAAACGACAGGCAGAAAACGGTGAGTGGCCGATGTGCCACTGGGGAACTATAGCCCTGATTGATTGTCAACCGTAACTGAGACTGTATGAAATGGATCCAATACGAATCGTTGTGCCGGAGATGCGACTGGATTCGAATTGGACTGTAGAGTGTATGAATGAAACCGATACGAATTGTTGTGCCGCAGATGCGACTGGACTTGAATCAGACTGTAGTATGTGATATGAAATTAAATAAATGTATGCAATAAAACTGATACACTTTGTTCTGCCGCCAACGCGACTGGACTCAAAACGGGCTGTGGTAGAGGGAAAGCTGGATACACACTGTACAATCTTCTGCCGATCCCCTCCCCCAGATTCACCAAAACTATGCCACACGAGGCCAAACCTCAAGGGCTTCAATTTGTATGCAATCAGGCAGGCCCCTGCACTAAATGGCTCTGGTAAACCTAAAGGAAATCAGACAACAAAAGTTGCACAGTGTGTATGGGGTCTTGGGATTGCTACATCACCCCTCCAAACCGAACACATACCAACCACCCAGCCCCCGATGCTAATCCATGCAGACAAGGCACCAGGTGGGTTTAATTACCATCTCAATCAGCCACAGAACCTGTGCAATGAAATAACTGCACAACTCCAACCCCATAGACTATGAATCCTGCAACAAGCTAAAAAGAAAATGTGCTCTCTCCCCAAAGAGAGGGGACAGCAAAAAGAAGGACCATGAATGACAGAGTGCAGATCGCTCATAAATCGTGTATAGTTTTATTAAACAAAGTATATTAAAATTGTGTTGCTGCCTAACATAAACAGGTATAAAAATCAGATTTCTGCTAGATAATGCAAGTTAATGCACACTAGCTGCATCTAATGCCGCGTACACACGAGCGGAATTTCCGAAAGAAAGAGTCAGATGGGAGCTTTTCATCGTATATTCTGTGTGTATGCCCCATTAGACTTTTTCCGTCGAAAATTCAGACAGACTTAGATAGAGAACATGTTCTATATTTTTCAGACGGAACAAATTACTATTGGAAAAACCGCTCGTCTGTATGCTGTTCCGACGCAACAAAAACGCATGCTCTAAAGCAAGTACGAGACGGAAGCTATTGGCTATTGGCTATTGAATTTCCGTTTTCTAGTCCCGTCGTACATGTTGTATGTCACCGCGTTCTGGACGGTCGGAATTTGGTGTGACCGTGTGTATGCAAGACAGCTTGAGCGAAATTCCGTCAGAACTCCGTTGGAAAAACCTTCAGAGTTTATTCCGATGGCAACACCGGTCGTGTGTACAGGGCATAAGACACTAAAACCCAGACTGGGTGAAAAAACAGAAACATGTAGCAAAATGCAAAAAAAACAACAAAAAACATACACACATAACCGTCCAGACGTCAAGTTAATTGGCACACAGGGGCTCCTCCACGCAGGACCGGATTAACATAAGGGCTATTGGAGCTGCAGCTCCAGGCCCCTTACCTTAAGATAGGCCCATTTGCCAAACAAACGCCCCAAAAAATGATCAATTTTGAGGGTCATGGCTCAGCGACCAAGGTCACAATTTGGGAGGTATCTAGCTGAAGGCCCACTCCACCATTGGTCAAAATTTGGGGCTCCTACGACCTATGGTTCCGGAGATACGGGGATCCTCGCGCAGCCTGTCAAAAGCTACATACATACAGAGCAGCCATTTTAAATACAAGCTGGCACACTTTGCAGCAGACTGAGAGGATGAGCTCACAGTGCCTCTCCTCAGAGGCACTGAGCTCAATGAACAGCTCGGAGCTTGCAGAGTTTGACATGCGGCACCGCCTTTCAAACTTGCCTATTAATTTCAATGGGGCCAATCTGAAACTGCAAGCCAACAAGCAGCATAGTCCAACAATGTAAAACAGCCATTCAGCAATGTAAAAAAAAAAAAAAAACAAGGAGGCAGCAATAGCACCTCATGAATGCCTGTCAGCTGCTGCTATACCACTTGTTGCAAACCACCACAAATCACTTTTCACAGGGCAGTAAGCATTACCTCAAATGTGAAAGAAACCTGAAACACATCATGCATTTCGCACTCGCCACCAACCAGATCACTCCCCAGCCACTTCCTATGTTAGCCACCTCCCTTCAACTTATATCACAGGTGACCATTTCCCAACCTGCAGATGACAGGCCCTATTCCTAAAGATATCACTCCCAGTTACTCCCCCCACCCACTGATTGATATCCCTCCATGACCACCTCACAACCCCCTGCTGACAGACCTCTCTCCCCAGTCTGTCCCCACACACCCTCTCACTTGCTGACCTGTGAATGGGGGGATAACTCCCGCAGTGTTATTGTTTTGTGCCAGTGGGGAGCCTTCCCTACCCACAGAATACAATGATCAGTGTTGCTAACCATAGCTGGCAGCACTGATTGTTTTGGGAAAAACCTGACAGGCTGGTTGTACTCAAGTTGATTAATAGATTGACTTGTGTACAACCAGCTAGCCCATACATAGATCGACTATGGCTGGTTTCTGCTTAATTGGCTTAATTTCAATCCATGTATGGCCCGCTTAACCACTACGCAGTCCCTAAACATCCTTCCACAAACCTTTACATTTTTCCTTCCCAGATTCCTTCCTCCTCCTCACCTGTACATAGTGACCACTGTCATACCTTCCACACTCCTCTCCTGTACATACTGCCCACTGTCTTACCCTCCACACTCGTCTCCTGTATATACTGCTCACTGTCATACCCTCCACACTCCTCTACTGTACATACTGCTCACTGTCATACCCTCCACACTCCTCTCCTATACACAGTGCCCCCTGTCATACTCCCCACAATCCTCTCCTGTACATAGTACCAGCTGTCATACCCTCGACATTCCTCTCCTGTACATACTGTTCACCGTCATAACCTCCACATTCATCTCCTGTACATACTGCCGACTGTCTTACCCTCCACACTGGTCTCCTGTACATACTGATCACTGTCTTTCCCTCCACACTCCTCTCCTGTACATAATGCCCACTGTCATACCCTCCACACTCCTTTCCTGTACATTTTACCCTCTGTCATAGCTCCCACACTCCTCTCCTGTACATACTGCCCACTGTCTTACCCTCCACACTCGTCTCCTGTACATACTGCTGACTGTCATATCCTCCACATTCCTCTCCTGTACACACTGCTCACGGTTATACCCTCCACACTCTTCTCCTGTACATATTGCTCACTGTCATATCCTCCATACTCCTCTCCTGTACATACTTCCCACTGTCATATCCTCCACACTCTTCTCCTGTACATACTGCCCACTGTCTTACCCTCCACACACGTCTCGTGTACATACTGCTGACTGTCATATCCTCCACATTCCTCTCCTGTACACACTGCTCATGGTTATACCCTCCACACTCCTCTCCTGTACATATTGCTCACTGTCATATCCTCCACACTCTTCTCCTGTACATACTGCCCACTGTCTTGCCCTCCACACTCGTCTCCTGTACATACTGCCCACTGTCATACCCTTCACACTCCTCTCCTGTACATACTGCCCACTTTGATAAACTCCTCTACTGTACATAGTGCCGGCTATCATACCCTCCACACACCTCCCCTGTGCATACTGCCCACTATCATACGGTCCACACTCCTCTCCTGTACATACTGCCCACTGTCATATCCACAACACTCCTCTCCTGTACATACTGCCCCATCATACCCTCCACACTCCTCTCCTGTACATACAGCCAACTGTCTTTCTCTCCCCACTACTCTCCTGTACATAATGCCTTCCACACTCCTCTCCTGTACATACTGCCCCTATCATACCCTCCACACCCCTCTCCTGTACATACTGCCCCCATCATACCCGCCACACTCCTCTCCTGTACATACTGCCCCCATCATACCCTCCACACTCCTCTCCTGTACATACTGCCCACTGTCAACCCTCCACACTCCTCTGCTGTGCATACTGCCCACTATCATACCCCCTACACTCCTCTCCTGCACATAGTGCCCACTGCCATACCCTCCACACTCCTCTCCTGTACATAGTGCCCAATGCTATACCCCCCTCCACATTCTTCTCCCTCACCTGCACATAGTTCCCACTTTTATATCATCCATACTCTCCCCCCCTATGCCTCTTCAACTAAAGGAAATCTTCTCAGTCCTCATATTTGTTCTGTCCATTAGTAGTACTCATTTAATTTTGTGATTACTACTGTAATGTATAGAGGAACATAGGGGATGTCAGCTACTGTAAATCTGTCACTGGTAAAAAATGTTTTCAAATGTTGACAACTATGTACTTGAGCACTGCCCAAGGGCCACCGGATCATCAGAGGCTCCTGGGATCCTGTGATATTAAAGCGGTAGTAAACTTCACTAACATTACTACCTTTTAGAGGCCCTGAGGTAGGTTATGCCATAATGTACAAGTATGCACAGCATATTAGCACATTAGGGTACACTTACCTGTCAGACTGAGCCCTCCAGCACTGTGCTGTGATCAATCCAGCTGGTCCCGGGTGCTTCCATCTTCAATCGGTCGGTTTTGTGCCTTCGTTCACTTGCCTTGGTCGGGCTGTGTTGCTGTCACTTCCATGCATGCTCATGCGCGTCCTCTCTCTCATCCCTCCTCTCTCTCCCATCCTCCCTCCTTTACCCCTCACCCCTCTCTCATCCCCTTTCTCTCTCATCCTCCCTCTCTCTATTTAATTATATTTGTTGTAACAAAAAATTGTTTGCATTTTTATTTTTTACAAAAAGCCCCACCAAAATCCTGAGCACCAGGCCCATGATGTACTTAAGCTGGCCCTGCCGTATGTCAGGTGTAGTAATCTATCTAGGAGGTGTGCCTGTGTATCAACCCCTTGGAGGCTCGAGCTTCAGGGCTGAGGGGGACCAAGAGGAGTGGTAATAGTCTAATAATCTCTGTGGAACAAGGATGCATGCTAAAGTTGGCTAGAGTGACAAAGTAAAGTTCTTGAGTCCCTAATGGGAATATCCACATCAGTCCATGTAAATCACAGAAGGTAATTCTATTGGGCGGAGCATTTGGTTGAGGGGTATTGTAGATCTTAGGAATAATTCAGAGTGAAAAGCGTGGTAAGGAGGAGAGTTGCTTCACTGTTGCTGTATGCAAGAAAATTCTGCTGGTGCTCCTCTCAAATTCACTGCCAGTGTCTATTTAACCTCCTCTGGTGTGCAGTATACGTGTGAGGGAGAGGGCAGTTCCCAGGAGCTAAGAGGACCCAGTGCATATCAGTTGGGAGGGGATATAGTTGTTAGCCTTATTGACATCTGCCGTGTACAATAACACAGTTACACAAATACAGTGAAAGTGTCAGATTGGCTGTACTTATCCCTTCCATTGGAGTAGAGATGCCTGATCCTCCGCGGTATTCACCTGCCGGTATCTGTGGTTGGCGCGGTTACTGGCTGGAGTGTCCGTTTAAGTTCAAAAAGAGCAAAAAGTCGCGCTAATCAATGAGTAGTGCAAAATGAAAAGCAAAAATTAGGACGTAAATAGCAAACAACCCCTACTAAGATGATAATACAAATATACATCCAAAGATGAAACTGAAGTACATCTACCGGCACATATCATGGTTATGCACCAGATGTGCAAGTACAAATGCTAAAGTGAGTAAAAAATTGTGACATGGTGGAAAATCAAAATAATCAGGATCAGTATTGTGACAGTATTAAGCCGAAAAAATAAGAAAACTCCACATAGTGTAAATCCTTATACATTTATTCAGGTAAAAAGACAAGTGGTAACTTGCATAAAGATGGATAAAATTGCCACTTTTTTACGTGTGGTATGTTTGGGCTCGCTCTGGTGGCTCTAGCCTTTAACCTATTGGTTGCGGTATGTTGCCACTAGGTAAATTTTAACATTGGATTATCACTCATATTATGCATTTCTTTCCTATTTTGCAGTAGACGTTTAGCTCATTTCTTTCCTTATTTTTGTTATTTCGTTTTTTAACATATCCCATAATTTTCATTTGTTCCCACTGGAGAGCCATTGCTTATGGTTTCCAGATGGTTTGTCGGGTTTGCCCTTAGTTCTTTCCCTTCAGTGGGATGGCGCCCTGTGATTCTTACCCCGTGACTCTGAGTGAGGTGGGGCTGCTAGTTTGCTATTAAAGCAGTGCATCAGGACGCCGCCCGTATCCCGTGACCACGTCCGCTAGTGACGAAACGACGTAGGTAGGAGGAGCTATGTCCTGACGTCACCGCTGTAGTCCCGAAAGCATACGGGCTTTGTGAAAGCCGGACGGCTCGTTATCTTTTATTATGCGCATTTTATCCATCTTTATGTAAGTTACCACTTGTCTTTTTACCTGAATAAATGTATAAGGATTTACACTATGTGGAGTTTTCTTGTTTTTTCGGCTTAATACTGTCACAATACCGATCCTGTCTGCTGGCTACTTCTGCTGACGGTTTGGAGACCAGTGCTTGCCAGGGAGATCCCGTGCTGGGGTTGTAGCCATCCGCCCAGTGTGGTCCCCTGTGATAAGGGACCAACACTTTCTAGTAAGCGGAAGTATTTTTCAGCGGTGGATGAGATTCATATATTGCACTTGTAACTCCGGGGTGGACCTTCACTATTTATCACTGTGGACTTACCTTCACTATTGGATTTTTTGAAGTTTTACCTTTCAATATAGACTTTATTTTTTCATTTATGGATTGATTTTCACGGACTTTTGTTATTTTGATTTTCCACCATGTCACAATTTTTTACTCACTTTAGCATTTGTACTTGCACATCTGGTGCATAACCATGATATGTGCCGGCAGATGCACTTCAGTTTCATCTTTAGATGTATATTTGTATTATCATTAATTCTTAGTAGGGGTTGTTTGCTATTTACGTCCTAATTTTTGCTTTTCATTTTGCACTACTCATTGATTAGCGCAACTTTTTGCTCTTTTTATACATTTGTTTGGTGTAGTATAACACTTTTCAGTCGCAGCTCCCTTTTTTGTTTTCATTTATAGCGCAGTATTTTTATATCCATTTCCGTTTAAGTTCAGCCTGTTGTATACCGGTTTGGGAGCTGGTGATATCATTGCAGGTTTTTCCTCGTTCACTCTCTTGTCATCTCCCTTCCATCAATTAGGTCCGCCCAGCTGCTGCTGCCACCAAGTGGCGCCAAGTGGCACTCTCCTAGGGAACAGTCCTCCTTGTGGAATCCCTCATGCACTCGCCAACACTATAGGGAATGCTTGTGTGGCATCCGGGCGGTGATGATGTCAACACGTTTCGCTGTGCAGATGCCTAGCTTCGTCTGGACATCAGGTGGGTATCCGAGAGCTCCCTTTCAGTATCACAGACTCAGATAGAACCGCCCCATTCTTGGAAAGTCTTAAAGGGACCTACTGGGTTTTGCCCTGGTGTTAAAGTACAGGCTGGAGGTACTAGTCCTATGTTAAATTTAGGGAGTAAGTACAGTTGTGCTCCTAAGTTTACATACCCTGGCAGACTTTATGATTTCTTCACCATTTTTCAGAGAATATGAATAACATAAACACATTTCTTTCACTCATGGTTAGTGTTTGGCTGAAGCCTTTTATTATCAAATCAACTGAGTTTACTCTTTTTAAATCATAATCACAACAGAAACTACCCAAATGACCCTGATCAAAAGTTTACATACCCTGGTGATTTTGGCCTGATAACATGCACACAAGTTGACACAAAGGGGTTTGGAATGGCTATTAAAAGGTAACCATCCTCACCTGTGATCTGTTTACTTGTAATTAGTGTGTGTGTATAAAAGGTCATTGAGTTTCTGGACTCCTGACAGACCCTTGCATCTTTCATCCAGTGCTGCACTTATGTTTCTGGATTCTGAGTCATGGGGGAACCAAAAAGAATTGTCAAAGGATCTGCGGGAAAAGGTAGTTGAACTGTATAAATCAGGAAAGGGATATAAAAAGATATTCAAGGAATTGAGAATGCCAATCAGCAGAGTTCAAACTCTAATCAAGAAGTGGAAAATGAGGGGTTCTGTTGAAACCAGGTAGACCAACTAAAATTTCAGCCACAACTGCCAGAAAAATTGTTCGGGTTGCAAAGAAAAAACCACAAACAACTACAGGGGAAATACAGGACTCTCTGAAATCTTGTGGCGTGGCTGTTTAAAGATGCACAATAAGGGGGCACTTGAAGAATGATGGGCTGCATGGTCGAGTCGCCAGAAGACAGCCATTACTATGCAAATGCCACAAAGTGTCCCGCTTACAATACGCCAAACAGCACAGAGACAAACCTCAAACCTTCTGGCACAAAGTCATTTGGAGTAATCAGACCAAAATTTAGCTTTTTGGCCACAACCATAAATGCTACATATGGAGAGGAATCAACAAGGCCTATGATGAAAGGTACACCATTCCTACTGTGAAACACAGAGGTGGATCGCTGATGTTTTGGGGATGTGTGAGCTACAAAGGCACAGGAAATTTGGTCAAAATTCATGGCAAGATGAATGCAGTATATTACCAAAAAATAATGGAGGAACATTTGCATTCATCAGCCAGGAAGCTGCGCATAGGACGTACTTGGACAGTCCAACATGACAATGATCCAAAACACAAGGCCAAGTCGACCTGTTATTGGCTACAGCAGAATAAAGTGAAGGTTCTGGAGTGGCCATCTCAGTCTCCTGACCTCAATATCATTGAGCCACTCTGGGGAGATCTCAAACGTGCAGTTCATGCAAGACAGCTCAAGAATTTACAGGAACTGGAGGCTTTTTGAAAAGAGCGATGGACAGCTTTACTATCTGAGAGGATAAAGAGCCTCATCCACAAATACCACAAAAGACTTCAAGCTGTCATTGATGTTAAGGGGGCAATAGATGGTATTAAGAACTGGGGTATGTACACTTTTGATCAGGGTCATTTGGGTAGCTTCTGTTGTGATTATGATTTAAAAAGAGTAAACACAGTTGATTGATAATAAATGGCTTTAGCCAAACACCAACCATGAGTAAAAGAAAAGTTTTTGTGTTATCATTCATATTCTCTGAAAAATGGCCAAGAAATCATAAATTCTCCCAGGGTATGTAAACTTATGAGCACAACTGTATGTAGGGAAAACAAGACATCAACTTAGAATACGTTTAGGGAAACATATGCATGAGATAACAGAAAAGAACCCGGATAAACCACTAGCTAAACATTTTTTGCGCAATTTCATGACGGTAAACTCGAGGGTATGCGAGTCAAGGCCGTATACCTGTTGAAATTATCACCAAGATTGGGGGGCTTTGACTTGATACTCCTCCAAAAAGAAAAGTGGTGGATTTATAGATTGCGATCTCTTGTACCAAGAGGCCTAAACACATTAAATATTCAGGTCTTTTTAGAACAATAAACACACGATATCGAGGAAATACCTATTTAAATTCATGATGGCGTGCATATCTATATACCCAGTGGGTATGCACGCACACTAATGGATCCTAAAACATATTTGTACCCTTCCCTACCTACCCCAAATATGGTCTATATACTCTATATATTTTATCCTCCCCACCATTAATAAAAATCGGGAGGATGGGTGGACTGAGCCCATACAGTCAACAGATTGGATGCGATGTGACTCCCCGGATAAATACACATGGGTCGCTAGCACTGCACTATGGGTGATTCTAGGGACTCAGTGAGGATATAGAGCATATATATATATATATATATATATATATATATATATATATATATATATATATATATATATATATATATATATATATATATAAAACCATTGAGAATGGTACCACAGCAGTCTCAATAAACCAACCTATGGGGTTTATTTACTAAAGGCAAATCCACTTTGCACTACAAGTGCACTTGGAAGTGCAGTCTCTGTAGATCTGAGGGGGACATGCAAGGAAAATAAAAAACAGCATTTTTGCTTGCACATGATTGGATGATAAAATCAGCAGTGCTTCCCCTCATTTCAGATCTTCCCTTCAGATCTAAAGCGACTGCACTTCCAAGTGCACTTGCAGTGCACTTGTAGTGCAAAGTGGATTTGCCTTTAGTAAATCAACCCCACTGTATAGCTCCATGAATTGAGCTAAAAATATCTATAACTAACTTTCTTTATATCTGATGAATGAATACCCCTGATTGCACGTTATTGATTTTATTTTATTTTGTTAATGTCTTTGTCTATGACCCAATGTCCCTGTGTTACCATTTCCCCCTCTTTCAGATCAATAATAGATAGCTGGAGAGTGTTACATGGCCTCTTGGATTGAATGGAAATAGAAACGGCTAAAAAAAATATATACTTACTCCTTAAATGTAACATGGACTAGTACCTCCAGCCTGTACTTTAACACCAGGGCAAAAAAAAAAACCCAGTAGGTCCCTTTAAGACTTCCCAAGAAAGGGGCGGTTCTATCCGAGATACTGAAAGGGAGCTCTTGGATACCCACCTGATGTCCAGACAAAGCTACGCATCTGCACAGCGAAACACGTTGACATCATCACTGCCATCATCGCCCGGATGCCACACAAGCATCCCCTATAGTGTTGGCGAGCGCATGAGGGACTGTTCCCTAGGAGAGTACCACTTGGCACCACTTGGTGGCAGCAGCAGCTGGGCAGACCTTATTGACGGATGGGAGAGGACAAGTGTCAGAAACCACGAATCAGACTGAGACAGAAGTACAGTTAAATCACACTTGTTAATAATAATAAAAAATGGTAAACAGAGTAAACGTAGTCAAAACATAGCCAGAGTTCAGGAACCAGAACAGATAGTCAGACAAGCCAAAATGTCAGGGAGCCAGAGAACAGCGCAGTAGAACAGCAAACAGGATCTGGAGCCAGAAGGAATGTCAGCCAAGCAAGTCTTTAACAGGAACACAGGAGAGAGTCTCTAGAGATGTGACCAAGGCGAAGGCAGAGATCATCTGGACTAGACGGCGTAAGTAGGCAGGACTGACAAGCAGGATATCATCAACAGGTGAATCACTGTGGAGAGATAGGAGCTGGCAATTAGCCGACAGTTGAGCGGCCAGCTTTGAGAAGGAAGGGCAGAGCCCAGCCCTGACAACGAGAGTGAACGAGGAAAAACCCGCAATGATATCACCAGCCCCCAAACCGGTATACCACAGGCTGAACTGAAACGGACACTCCAGCCAGTAACCGCGCCAACCACGGAAACGGGCGGGTGAATACCGCGGAGGATCAGGCACCTCTACTCCAATGGAAGGGATAAGTACAGCCATCTGACACTTTCACTGTATTTGTGTAAACTGTGTTATTGTACACGGCAGATGTCAATAAGGCTAACAACTATATCCCCTCCCAACCTGATATGCACCGGGCCCTCTTAGCTCCTGGGAACTGCTCTCTCCCTTACACATACACTGCACACCAGAGGTAGTTAGAGAGACACTGGCAGTGAATTTGAGAGGAACACCAGCAGAATTTTCCTGCATACAGCAACAGTGAAGCAACCCTCCCCCTTTTCATGCTTTTCACTCTGAATAATTCCTAGGATCTACAATACTCCTCCACCAATTACTCCACCCAATAGAAATACCTTCTGTGATTTACATGGACTGACGTGGATATTCCCATTAGGGACTCAAGCGCTTTACTTTGTTATTCTAGTCAACTTTAGCATGTGTCACTGTTACACAGAGATTATTAGAATATTATCACCTCTCCTGGTCCCCCTCAGCCCTGAAGCTCGAGCCTCCAAGGGGTTGGCACACAGGCACACCTCCTAGATCGATTACTACACCTGACATACAGCGGCAGCCGTGGAGGAGCCCCTGTGTGCCAATTAACTTTGCGTCCGAACAGTTATGTGTGTTTTTTTGGGGTTTTTTTTGTATTTTGCTACAGTTTTCTGTTCTTTCACCCATTCTGGGTTTTAGTGTCTTAGACTCTGCTAGTGTGCATTAACTTCCATTATCTAGAAAAAATCGGATTTTTATACCTGTTTATGTTAAGCAGCAACACAATTTTAATATTCTTTGTTTAATAAAACTATACACGATTTGTGAGCGATCTGCACTCCCAGTCATTCATGGTCCTCCTTTTTGCTGTCCCCTCTCTTTGGGGAGAGAGTACCGTACATTTTCTCTTTCTAGTATGCCCCCAGGCCCTATGACTGAACCACATATGAGCATGAGCAGACAGATTATAAATGCTTAACTGTACCTTAACCCTTGCTTGCTTTTTCTGATCTGCAGCAAGCTAACCCTGTGCCGAGTGATGTCGGCCAATGACCGCCAGCGGCTTGGATCTACGAATGAATCATACATTCGTAGAAGGGGGTACAAACAAGGTAGAGGGAACGTACGAATGCACTAGGCCTGTGCCAAATGATGTCAGGACACGACCGGCGATGCCTTGGAGGCAGCTAGCTACGAAAGGGATGCGGGATAATAAACATAACGAATCGCAACTGATATATTATATATCAAAAAGGTTTGAATCCTACCTGCAAGAGCGAGCGAGAACCGCCAATAAAGACTACAAACGGAGACGCCGCAACACACTGGAAATCGAACACACAGACTCATGAACTGAGGTGAGCTGGGAAGAGCCAGCCTAGAGATGTGAGCTATCACGCACCGAAACCAACAATGACCACAGGTGAGTGGTCTGCTTAAATACCCCCCGGGCTCCTCCCATAAATTCAGGCCATCTTACTGGCCTTTTTATATATTAATACACCGCCTGAAGTGGATTATATACTGTACACCTCTGAATGCACTGTCTATATAGTCTACACGGAATGCAGTGTGTATATATTTATATACTAGACTGTATATACAGTATCTCACAAAAGTGACTACACCCATCACATTTTTGTAAATATTTTATTCTATCTTTTCATGTGACAACACTGAAGAAATGACACTTTTTTCAGATGGTGTAAAGCGTGTGTGGCAGTAACCAGGTGAGGAGTACAAAGACAAGTGTGCCTTGCCTACAGTCAAGCATGGTGGTGGGAGTGTCATGGCCTGGGGCTAGGGATGAGCCGAACACCCCCCTGTTCGGTTCGCACCAGAACATGCGAACAGGAAAAAAGTTCGTTCGAACATGCGAACACCGTTAAAGTCTATGGGACACGAACATGAATAATCAAAAGTGCTAATTTTCAAGGCTTATATGCAAGTTATTGTCATAAAAAGTGTTTGGGGACCTGGGTCCTGCCCCAGGGGACATGGATCAATGCAAAAAAAAGTTTTAAAAACGGCCGTTTTTTCAGGAGCAGTGATTTTAATAATGCTTAAAGTCAAACAATAAAAGTGTAATATCCCTTTAAATTTCGTACCTGGGGGGTGTCTATAGTGTGCCTGTAAAGGGGCGCATGTTTCCTGTGTTTAGAACAGTCTGACAGCAAAATGACATTTTGAAGGAAAAAACTCATTTAAAACTACCCGCGGCTATTGCATTGCCGACAATACACATAGAAGTTCATTGATAAAAACGGCATGGGAATTCCCCAAAGGGGAACCCCGAACCAAAATTAAAAAAAAAAAAATGACGTGGGGGTCCCCCTAAATTCCATACCAGGCCCTTCAGGTCTGGTATGGATATTAAGGGGAACCCCGGCCAAAATTAAAAAAAAAAAATGACGTGGGGTTCCCCTTAAATTCCATACCAGACCCTTCAGGTCTGGTATGGATTTTAAGGGGAACCCCGCGCCAAAAAAAAAAAAAAACGGCGTGGGGTCCCCCCAAAAATCCATACCAGACCCTTATCCGAGCACGCAACCTGGCAGGCCGCAGGAAAAGAGGGGGGGACAAGAGTGTGGCCCCCCCTCCCTCCTGAACCGTACCAGGCCACATGCCCTCAACATTGGGAGGGTGCTTTGGGGTAGCCCCCCAAAACACCTTGTCCCCATGTTGATGAGGACAAGGGCCTCATCCCCACAACCCTGGCCGGTGGTTGTGGGGGTCTGCGGGCGGGGGGCTTATCGGAATCTGGAAGCCCCCTTTAACAAGGTGACCCCCAGATCCCGGCCCCCCCCCTGTGTGAAATGGTAAGGGGGTACATAAGTACCCCTACCATTTCACGAAAAAAGTGTCAAAAATGTTAAAAATGACGAGACAGTTTTTGACAATTCCTTTATTTAAATGCTTCTTCTTTCTTCTATCTTCCTTCATCTTCTGGTTCTTCTGGCTCTTCTGGTTCTTCTGGTTCTTCCTCCGGCGTTCTCGTCCAGCATCTCCTCCGCGGCGTCTTCTGTCTTCTTCTCCTCGGGCCGCTCCGCACCCATGGCATGGGGGGGGAGGCTCCCGCTCTTCTCGTCTTCTCTTCTTCTCTTCTTCTCTTCTTCTCTTCTTCTCTTCTTCTCTTCTTCTCTTCTTCTCTTCTTCTTCATTTTCTTCTCCGGGCCGCTCCGCAATCCATGCTGGCATGGAGGGAGGCTCCCGCTGTGTGACGGCGCTCCTCGTCTGACAGTTCTTAAATAACGGGGGGGCGGGGCCACCCGGTGACCCCGCCCCCCTCTGACGCACGGTGACTTGACGGGACTTCCCTGTGGCATTCCCCGTGACGTCACAGGGAAGTCCCGTCAAGTCACCGTGCGTCAGAGGGGGGCGGGGTCACCGGGTGGCCCCGCCCCCCCGTTATTTAAGAACTGTCAGACGAGGAGCGCCGTCACACAGCGGGAGCCTCCCTCCATGCCAGCATGGATTGCGGAGCGGCCCGGAGAAGAAAATGAAGAAGAAGAGAAGAAGAGAAGAAAAGAAGAAAAGAAGAAAAGAAGAAGAGAAGAAGAGAAGAGCGGGAGCCTCCCCCCCATGCCATGGGTGCGGAGCGGCCCGAGGAGAAGAAGACAGAAGACGCCGCGGAGGAGATGCTGGACGAGAACGCCGGAGGAAGAACCAGAAGAACCAGAAGAGCCAGAAGAACCAGAAGATGAAGGAAGATAGAAGAAAGAAGAAGCATTTAAATAAAGGAATTGTCAAAAACTGTCTCTTGTCATTTTTAACATTTTTGACACTTTTTTCGTGAAATGGTAGGGGTACTTATGTACCCCCTTACCATTTCACACAGGGGGGGGCCGGGATCTGGGGGTCACCTTGTTAAAGGGTCTTCCAGATTCCGATAAGCCCCCCGCCCGCAGACCCCCACAACCACCGGCCAGGGTTGTG
This sequence comes from Aquarana catesbeiana, assembly GCF_042186555.1. Lineage (NCBI taxonomy): Eukaryota > Metazoa > Chordata > Amphibia > Anura > Ranidae > Aquarana > Aquarana catesbeiana. The sequence continues at coordinate 189,163,868 of NC_133329.1, read as the reverse complement.
GGGATGAGGCCCTTGTCCTCATCAACATGGGGACAAGGTGTTTTGGGGGGCTACCCCAAAGCACCCTCCCAATGTTGAGGGCATGTGGCCTGGTACGGTTCAGGAGGGAGGGGGGGCCGCACTCTTGTCCCCCCCTCTTTTCCTGCGGCCTGCCAGGTTGCGTGCTCGGATAAGGGTCTGGTATGGATTTTTGGGGGGACCCCACGCCGTTTTTTTTTTTTTTTTTGGCGCGGGGTTCCCCTTAAAATCCATACCAGACCTGAAGGGCCTGGTATGGAATTTAGGGGGACCCCCACGTCATTTTTTTTTTTAATTTTGGTTCGGGGTTCCCCTTTGGGGAATTCCCATGCCGTTTTTATCAATGAACTTCTATGTGTATTGTCGGCAATGCAATAGCCGCGGGTAGTTTTAAATGAGTTTTTTCCTTCAAAATGTCATTTTGCTGTCAGACTGTTCTAAACACAGGAAACATGCGCCCCTTTACAGGCACACTATAGACACCCCCCAGGTACGAAATTTAAAGGGATATTACACTTTTATTGATTGACTTTAAGTATTATTAAAATCACTGCTCCCGAAAAAACGGCCGTTTTTAAAACTTTTTTTTTCATTGATCCATGTCCCCTGGGGCAGGACCCAGGTCCCCAAACACTTTTTATGACAATAACTTGCATATTAGCCTTTAAAATTAGCACTTTTGATTTCTCCCATAGACTTTTAAAGGGTGTTCCGCGGCATTCGAATTTGCCGCGAACACCCCAAATTGTTCGCTGTTCGGTGAACTTGCGAACAGCCAATGTTCGAGTCGAACATGAGTTCGACTCGAACTCGAAGCTCATCCCTACCTGGGGCTGCATGATTGCTGCCAATACTGGGGTGCTACAGTTCATTGAGGGAACCGTGAATGCCAACAGGTACTGTGACATACTGAAGCAGAACATGATCCCCTCCCTTCAGAGACTGGGTTGCAGGGCAGTATTTCATGATAACGACCTCCAAGATGACCACTGCCTTTCTAAAGAATCTGAGGGTAAAGGTGATGGACTGACTAAGCATGTCTCCAGACCTAAACCTTATTGAGCATCTTTGGGGCATCCTCAAATGGAAGGTGGAGGAAAGCAAGGTCTCCAACATCCACCAGCTCAATGATGTCGTCATAGAGGAGTAAAAGGGGACTCCAGTGGCAACGTGTAAAGCTCTGGTGAACTCCGTGCCCAAGAGGCAGTGCTGGAAAATAATGGTGGCTACAAAAAATATTGATACTTTGCCCCCAATTTGGACATTTTCACTTAGGGGTGTACTCACTTTTGTTGCCAGCAGTTTAGACATTAATGGCTAAGTGTTGAGTTATTTTGAGGGGACAGCAAATTTGCACTGTTATACAAGCTGTACACTTACTACTTCACACTGTAGCAAAGTGTCGTTTCTTCATGGTTGTCACATGAAAAGATATAATAAAATATTTCCAAAAATGTGAGGGATGTACTCACTTTTGTGAGATACTGTATCAATTAATACACTGCCTGAAGTGTATTATATACTGTACATACACTGCCTGATGTGGATTATATACACTACCGAATGCACTGTCTATATAGTCTACACTGAATGCAGTGTGTGTGTATGTATATATATATATATATATATATATATATATATATATATATATATATATATATATATTTTATTATTATTATACAGAATTTATATAGCGCCAACAGTTTAGGTAGCGCTTTACAACTTGAGGGTAGACAGTACAAATACAATACACTTTAATACAGTAGGAATCAGAGGGCCCTGCTCCTTAGAGCTTACAATCTAAGATATATATATATATATATATATATATATATATATATATATATATATATATATATATATATATATATATTAACCAGTTGCCGACCAGCCGCCGGTTGGCACTGCTGTGCAAATCACCATAGCTGTACTGCGCGGTAGGGCCCCGCCAATCCCAGACAGCATCAGATTAGTGCCAGTAGTGCTAACACCCACACCATACACCTCCCTTACTAGTATAGTGTCTGAACAGATCAATATCTTTGATCTGATCAGATCTATACTAGTGTCCCCAATAGTTGTTTTCCCAAAAATGCGACATTAGCAGGATCAGTCCAGACATATGCTAGTACCTGCGTTTAGCCCCTCCACCCAGCCCAGCCCACCCCACCCACGTGCAGTATCAATCGATCACTGTCACTTACAAAACACAGCACACGTAACCGCAGCATTCGCAGAGTCACGCCTAATCCCTGGTAGCGATTGAAGCAGGCTCTGACAGTCGCACTAGCTGTACCTATAAATTTAGAGGCTAAAATGTCCAAACAGAGGTACACTAGTGAAGAGGCCTACACGTTGCTGAGCATGACAGATGAGAGCAAAGGGGAAGCCGCCTCACTGTCAGATTCAGCCTCAGTATAGGAACCAGTAGAGAGCAGCGGCACCCTGACAGATAGCTCTGACGATGGAGTAGTGGTCCCTGCTAAGGTCAGGCAAACCGACCCCGTTCTTCTGTTGCTGAGAGGCAACAACCGCAGGGCTCTCATATGGTTCACCATTATGTTTCCATTCCAGGATTTGGCTAGCAGCCCCCCCCCCCCAGTGCTCAGCACTGGAGCACCCCATACTCCGGCTTAGGGGGTCACATGTGCATGCATGGCTTCACAGACCACCCTCACTGATGCACGCCAAACTCCCACATCTCTATGACCGGGGTATGATGTCAGAAACTTCAACATTCCATAGGTATTTATCCTGAGTGGTAGTTTTGTATGCTTATGTTCCTTTTCCATAGTTGGTTTTTCTACACATCAACAGTATTCACAACGTTTTTATATTTTGCGGTTTCAGTCGCTTTCACGTGGGTATTGTTTGGTTCCTTTATGATGGATTTTCAGGGGTGGTTTACTTTCATTTCTAAAACCCGACTCGTCGGTCCATATGCGTTCTTTCTAAGTGGTAGCTTTTGTGTATTTGTTTTCTTTTCCATAGTGGTGGTTTCTACATTTCAACAGGTTCTTGGAGTTCATTTTGTTTGTTTTCCCGGTTCAGTTCATTTCAGGTTGGTTTTTCTGTTTTCATATTTCGCAGTGCGTCATGTCTTTACACGTTGTGTCTCACGGCTGTACACCACTGTAGTATTTACCCATCATGTTTATGGGTACCAACGGGTTGAGGTGATTGTTTCTCATTGGCTTGTATGTTGGCAAGTCTCCTCATCCGTTTCTCATGCAGCTTACGTTACTAACTTTCTTACGCAGACATCCGTTCACGAGTAGTCAATCGATCATATCATTTGGCCGGACACGGTTCAGGCTCTATAGGCTTGAGTTCACATTTGAGTTGCCTGCTACGCTTCAGGGGAAGTCACAAATCGCACACAATTTAGTCTTATGCCCGTACACACGGTTGGATTTTCCGTTGGAAAATGTCCGATCGGAGCGTGTTGTCGGAAATTCCGACCGTGTGTGGGCTCCATCGGACATTTTCCATCGGATTTTCCGACACACAAAGTTTGAGAGCAGGCTATAAAATTTTCCAACAACAAAATCCGATCGCGTCAATTCCGACCGTGTGGCCTGTTCCGACGCACAAAGTGCCACGCATGCTCAGAAGAAATTCCGACACGGAACAGCTCGGTCTGGTAAAATTAGCGTTTGCAATGGATACAGCACTTTCGTCACGCTGCAATGTTAAATATGGTTTAATACAGCGCACTCTCTTCTTCTTTATAATGTGAGAAGAATGAAGTAGTTTTGCTGCTCAAATTCACACACACTTCTCACAAACTTATTTCTTTATTATTTATCGGGATTCCCTCAATATATTTTGATTAGTCACATCTGACAACATTATTTTGGTGTTTTTTGTTTGTTTTTTTGGTTTTAAGGCAGATTAGTTATTTTTGCTTTGTATTTTTTTTTCAAGGCTGATTTTTGTTTTTTTGGATTTTTATTTTTACTCCCGAAAATTTGTGTGTGTGTTTTTTGTGTCAAGTTACCACAACACCATTGATATGTTGTTCTATTTAATCTGTAGGAGATTTTTTGGTGTTGTTGTCTCTTGTTAATTTCACATTGTATTTTAGAAATGTACCTGAATCGTCACCAACAAACTGTCCTTTTTGGATGCAAACACACATAGGAGAGTATAATTTCCAAAAAAAAAAACATTTATTAAGGGCTCACAACTAAACAAAGAGGGAGGCAACGCTGGAGAAACTGCAGAAATGGGTGAAGCCTTGGACCCCCAGGGCACACATCAACTAATTTCAAGCAAAATTGGGGGCCTGAGGAGTCCTTATCTAAGGGAGTGCAGTCTGGTCCAGAAGTCCCAGAGCTCCGGAAAGCAGCAGATGACATCTGTGTCCCCAGGCTGTGGTCATACGAGAGACTGCAACTTCTGTCAGACCAGACTGAACCCAAGGCCATCACTCTCTGGTCTTCTTTCCACGCTTCCTTCCACACTGTGGCTGTGGTGGTGGAGTTGTGGCAGCAAGAGGAGGAAGAGGAGGATGGTCCAACTCAATCACGTCGGTCTTGGGTGTTAGTTCCCCACTCACCCCCTTACTTAGGACTTTATAAAGCAGGTCCTCACATAGCTTGCGTTGACCCTCCTGCATGCCCTGCAGTTTTGTGGCAGCCATGCAGGCAAAGGCCTCTTCAGGAGTGGGTAAGGCTCGGAGGGACGCAGAAGCCTCCTGAATTAGCCGGAGCGCTGAATCCTGCATGGGAGTCGTCTTCCTCGCTCTTTTGTATGGAAGGCGGAGGGGAGGAACCTGCGATTCAGTCAGGCTGCGACTGGTCCCAGGCTTCTCCTGGCTGACACTTAGCCCCGCCTCCTCCTGGCTGCCACTAATCCCCGCCTCCTCCTGACTGCCACATTCCACAACCTCCTCCTGGCTTAGGTCTTCCTGTGTATGAAAAAGGGACATTGTTTTAGTTTTTTCTTCATCAATCACACACAATTTTCACCTCCTGACTGTTGCAAATTGAATGTTAACAAATAAAACAGACTATCCTTCTGAGCCCAGGATTTTTCATTCTTGTCCCAATTTTGGGTGCCCACTACTGTCTATTGATATGTCAAACACTTTTTTCAATCAGCAATTAGTGATCAATAATAACATCTAATAAACATCATTTATTTATTGACCAGAAATCAGTAGAAGAATGCTATACCTGACTCCAGCTGGGCTCCTCCACTTCTTCCTGGCTGGAAGGCCCAGGTTGGACATCGGAAGCCTCAGCTGGGGTGGAAGGAAGAGTGGAAGGAAGAGTGGAGAGGGATTCCCTGACTTCAGTGTGGTCTGGCAGAAATCGCAGTCTCTCATAGTACCACAGCCTGGGGACATAAACTTCATCTGCTGCAGCTCCGGATCTCTGGGAATCTGTGACCTTCTTGCGCTCCCTTAGATAAGTGCTCCTCAGGCCACCAATTTTGGTTTTTAAATAGGGGATGGTTGCTGTGGGGACCACCGGCTTCACCAACTCCAGCAGTTTCTCCAGCGCTGCCTGCCTCTTTTGTTTATGATTATAATGTGGATGTTTCACCTGCCACAGACAGGGCAGCTCCCTGTACTTGTCTATGAACAGGGGGAGGAAATTGTGGTCGTTGAAGCCATCCATTTTCTCTGCAAGACACAACACAAGACAAACCCTAAGGTCAGGCCAAACTCCCCTAATCTTGTTACAATATAGGCTTCCATTTCGAAGCAGTATAGGCCCAAGTTTAGATCTTACCTTCGTTATCACGATCGGCCCCTCCAATGCTCCTTCCTCCGCCCACAGATCGTACGTAATACGCACGCGTGTTATGCTTTATACACACTGTGCATGCGTGTAACTCCGCCCGCCCCTGATGTTCTTTCTAGTCTATTCCCCGCCCCTTTTCGTTCGGCGCAGTGGGGGAAGAGCACATGGTGGATACACAGCAGGTGCGTGCTAATTACAGCAACGAGGAGGAGGGGGAGGAAAGCCCGGAGCCTGAAACGTCTGGATCCAGAAGGAGATTTAAGGCCTCAGATATGTCCTTTGGGGAGATGTTGTAGATGGTGGACATCCTGAAGAAGGCCGACTATGAGGGGAAGTATGGACCTTACCACAACCCCAATGTCATAAAGGCCAAGATCATGGCGAAAGCGGTCAGGAGTCTGCACCGGAATTTCGGGGTACGACGATCGAAAGATCAGCTCAGGAAGCGGTGGTCGGACCTCAAATTACGAGAACATGATCAGTACAGAAAGATCCGGAGAGTGCTGCAAAAAAGTAAGTAGTTGTCCTGTGTTCCTATTCTTTCTGTTTATTACATTCGTGCTGCTCCATGTGCTTTTCTTACAAGTGTACATTTTTAAATGGCAACTTTCATGTTCATGGCCACATTATTCGTTCGTATCAAACATTTTTCTTTCGGCCTATAAAACACCATTGTTTAGGCCATATGCATTTGGCCACAATTTTTACGCCCTACTTGTCTGAAACTAATTTGGTTGTGTAGATGGCTTTGTTACTAGAATGAAATGCAAACTAGATTCTGTGTAAGGAGAGGACACTCAGCAGCTGTTTTCACATCTGGACACTGGAGCACTAGTGTGGGACACAAGAACACCCTTTTTATTAGGGGGCCCACACAGGTGCCCCAGTGTATACTATAGGGGGGTCTCCATCTGTGAAGCTTGTACAAGACAGGTAAAGTATTGCAGCTTGACAAAGGACACTGAAAATGCTACATCTTGGAAATCTGCTAAAATTGACATTTGAAGTGGGTTCCAAGCAATGTTTCATATTTATAGTTCTGCCATCAAATATCTGGGTGCTAAGTATACCATTTTTGTTTTACATAGGGGAGAAAAGACTCGGAGGACACCCCTCATCCGAGGAGACCAGAGACCCCCCCACCTCTGGAAGAAGGGGAAATCCACCCAACAGCAGGAGGAAGAAGACGTGGTGGAAATTGTCACCACAACAGGTGAGTGTCTGTGACCACAGGCTCAGGTAAGAGATGGATGCCGGCATATTTTTGATACCTGTTTTTTTTTTTGGTTTCTCTCTTTTTAGGTGATCGTGATGTTGTGGATCCAGATCCTTTCACATCAGAAAGTGCCCAGATCCTGATCAGGGAGATCATGGGGTGTAATTTACAATTGGAAAACATCAAGAAAAACATCAATGATGTTATTCAAAAAAATACAAACATCATTGATGTTTTGGGGCGAGTTTAAAACCCCTCCAAATCCCTTTGTTTTTTGGTGTGCTACAATGTTCTAAATTTGTTAGCGATTTTTCAAAAAAACAAATTTGGAGGATGCACACAGTGTGCCAACATGTGCTATCTGCCATCACGGGAGATCAATGTAGGCATTTTGGGGGTGCAACCCCTTCCTCAATAATAAAGTAGCTGAGAGGAAGGGGTTGTTCCCCCAAAACACGTCCCTTGATCCCCAGTGATGGCAGCTAGCACATGTTGACATTGGGAAATTTGTGTGCATCTTCCAAATTTGGCTTTTCCTGGGGTGACTTCACCCCATCTGAACGCAATATCAAACACAGTTCCTAAATACTCATGTCTGATATTGCCTTCAAATTCTAGCAAATGTGAACTTTGTAAGTTCAAGATTTGTGTCTTTCTTGTTTGTTTTACACATGCCTGTTTTAGCTTAAATGGACATTTCTATTTTTTATAATGATACCCCAAAAATTGTTATACAACAAACATGTTGGTTTGTTTTAAAAACCTTTTCTAAATGCACATGTGATTGTGCAGGTATTAAAAAGATTGTTAATCAAGAATGTGTGGATTATTGTCTCAACGCTACAACACTTTTTTGGGGCTCTAATTGCTGCTTTCTGTGAAAATGGGGGTTATTTCCTAAGGGCAAATCCTCTTTGCACTACAAGTGCAGTTTCAGTGCAGTTTCAAGTGGTACAAAGTGTCTTTGCCTTTAGTAAATAACACCCAACAGTGCTTTGTATAAGGTTACACAATCACGCCATTTTCGGGACTCACCACATTTCTGTCAGTGTCATCTAAAACAAACACAAGCAGTAAATGTCAACAAACAGTTTCTTTTTTTGTTTTTTTATTTGATAAAGGCTTCACAATTTTACTGGCATATTGATGGCCCCCCTACCCACAAAGAACTCCAGGTATCGTAACCGGACATCACGGGCACTCAGGGAGGGCAAGCCAGGACGGCCACTTTCAAGCGCCGTCATTGTTGTTTCATGTATCATTCCTGCCTCAGGCCCAACTGAGCCAGCATAGTTGGCCGAATGCTGGCGTAAAAAGTTATGGAGAATACAGCACGCCAGGATTAGATGATTAAGTTTATACTCCGCCATATGGATGGGTGTCAGAAATAGGTGGAACCGGCTGGCCAGGATTCCAAATGTGTTCTCCACCACTCTTCTGGCTCTGGCCAGCCGGTAATTAAAAACCCTCTGTTCCGGGGTGAGGGTCATCACAGGGAATGGACGCATAAGATGGTCCCCCAACGCAAACGCTTCAACAGCAACGAAGACGAATGGGAGTCCTTCCACATTGTCCTCTGGAGGTGGCAAGTCCAAGCTGCTATTCTGTAAACGCCTGTAGAACTCCGTCTGGGCGATGACTCCACCATCGGATATCCGGCCATTCTTCCCCACGTCCTCATACAAGAAGTCGTAATTAGCCGACGCCACCGCCAACATCACAATACTATTGAACCCCTTATAGTTGAAATAGTACGACCCCAAATTGGGTGGTGGGACAATGTGGACGTGTTTCCCATCAATTGCCCCTCCGCAGTTAGGAAAGTTCCACCGCTGGGCAAAGTGGGAGGCCACAGTCTGCCATTCCTGTGGCGTGGAAGGAAACTGTTGAGGAAAAAAAAAAATTATTATTTTTGCACATAACCATGGAAAGCAGATTATAGACACAAAACATTCTTGCCCAACATCCAGATCACATTTATTAAAGGGAATTTTACAACACCAAAGTATAAGATACACCTATCATATTCCCCCTCCCACCCCCACTCATGGGCCATTTCTAACATTATAGGGGGGGGGGGAATCTTGGACAGGTAACCCTCTTCACTTCATTGAGAGATGAATGCCTAAATACAGGGTATTACTTGGAACAGCCCCTCCTTAGTTACACTATTGGCAGCCCACTGGACAGGTAAAAGAAGTGTCATAATACAAAGATATAAATACACATTGTACACATTAGAGCACATTTTGACATTCTGCTATTACCTATCAAGATAATAATAGGATAGAAAAACTTCAAACAGTACCATTTGAAAGTATTCAGGCAGGCCCTTGCACTACATGCTTTGGGGAATTCATCCATAAATATGACCACAAAAGAGGTGGGTATAGTGTGTATGGGTTTGGCAAAGTCAGCAGATAGATGATTGAGGATAGATAGAGAATTGGGATCAGCTGACTTAGCAGTTGGGGGGAGGGAGGGTTTATAAAAATGATTTGGGGACACTAAAAAACAAAGCCTCTGCCACTCTGCCTGAATTTAAAGCCAAAATCACATTTGGAAAAATTTTAGGGGGTGTTTGGGGTAAAGCAGTACTATGGAGCTGAGAAAATACATTGTTAAGTGACTACATGAGGTGAATATAGGGGCAGGAGAGCATGCTGGGGAGGTTATTGAAGGCAAATATGTATGAAGGACTAAAAAAATAATTACATAAAAATCCAGCATGAATGAGAACAAAGGGGACATTCACAGCATATTCCAATCATGGTAATTAGGGATTGAGGAAAGAAATACAATATATTATCAAACATTATATACAATAAAATGTGATATTAAAGGATAAATCTTACCTTCATATACTCTTTCTGCAGGACCTGGATGATGGCAGAACAGGTCTCTGGGATAATGATACCCAGAGCCTGGGGGGAGATGCCTGTCGAGAACTTAAGGTCCTGCAGGCTTCTCCCTGTCGCCAAGTACCGCAGGGTAGCGACGAGCCTCTGCTCCGCAGTGATGGCTTGCCTCATGCAGGTATCCTGCCAGGTATCCTGCCTGCTGATATAGGGGGTCAGCAAAGCCAGCAGACGGTGAAATACGGGGTCCATCATCCTGAGAAAGTTCCTGAAATCATCAGGATTATTCTCACGGATCTCACGGAGCAAAGGCATATGAGAGAACTGGTCACGCTGAAGCAACCAATTCTTGGTCCATGAACTCCTCCCCACCCTGTTCATGGACTGGACTTGTGTCAAGGTCAGGACCCCAACACCAAGCCCCTGCACAGCACGAACTCTACGAGGAGTACGTATAAGCAACATGGTCAGAACGAAGTAACAGAACGCACTGAAGAACAGCAAGGCCTGTGAAGAGCGACCTGAAAAACAGTAACGAACGAACAAGAACACAATGACTAATTAAAGTCACGCGGAACTTGCTTGCACGCACTGAAGAGCAGATACAAACCCACAAGCACAAACTGAACCGCGGAAAACGATCTGAAAGCCACCAGTCTCAAAAAGCGCCAATCGTCTCTCACCAAACTTTTACTAACACGAGATTAGCAAAAGGAGCCCAAAGGGTGCCACGCTTGGTTCTGAACTGGCCTTTTCTAGTCTCGTCGTACGCGGTTGACGTCACCGCGTTGTTGGCGATAGGAAATTCCGACAACTTTGTGCAAAATCCTAGGATTTTGTTGTCGGAATGTCCGAACAAAGTCCGACCGTGTGTACGGGGCATTATACTACGTATACTTCTCTGCATTTTGGGTTCTCATGTCATTTGTCTGTTGTCATCACATACATGTTTTAGGATCACACCTGCAGCATTACCTATCACGTTTATAGGCATCAACGGATTAAGATGGTCATTTCTAACTGGCTTGTGCAGTGGCAAGTATCCCATTTCTCATACAACTTACGTTACGATCTTTTTACATTTGACATTTCACTACTCACATCAATACCTGACACGTTTTCAGGTTCAAAGGCCTGAGTTTACGTTGATACGCCTCAGGTAACTCGGCCTTGTAAATTCACAAGACTGACGCGTTTTCAGTCCTGCACAAACATTTTCTTCATCATTTCACAGTCACCGTTAGGAAAAAAAAAGGGGGGGTCAAAGGTAAGTGATGGGTACGGTTGATTTACATTTTTGGCTTATGACAGTGTTGGTACTCGGTTTATGCAGGTCAGGTCAAAAGCAGCGGTCATTGAGGACTTTGCATCCATCCCTCCTTCTCCGGCTAGGTGTTCAGAACACAGTAGCACGCCCTTCCTAAGAACCTGGACTGTCCCAAGACTCATGGTGGAGCTGCAGCGCTGGGGTATTTTGTACCCTGCTTCGGCGCGCAAAGCTGAGCTGTTCAGGTTGCTATTTCCCTGTGCTTCAGGCTCTAGTGCGGAGCAGGTTACCTTTCGGACTGTCAACTCATCCCTCTCACAGATTCACGCTGCCCTGAATTCCCTGGCAACTTCCTGTCAGGAATCGTGTGCCAGGGTTGAGGTATTGGAGAGTCAGCCGAATCCAGCTCCAGGAGCTTCTACCTTTCCAAGGACCCCCTTGGTACCAAGCATTGTACCTATAGGCCCAGGTAATAGCATGAGGGCTCCTTCCATTCTCCCGGCACATTTCATTCCTGAGATCATCAAAAAATACATTTTGGAGGGCAAAGATGTTAACTTGGCATCCCTGTTAATAGCTGCCCATGTTGTAGCCGATAATAGATTGTACGCTTGTGGTGATGTTTCTGTGGTAGTGAAGACCAGGGATCATAGGCTCAACCGCAAGCTCTCCATCCTAGAGTTTGTCCTGGCTTTTAGTTTGTTCAGAGACATCATTTGCTCTGTGAGTCCAGAAAGGAAGGAAGATCTGGATCTTTACTTTTATACAGTGGTAGAGTTAGGTCAGAAGTTAGGGGGGGTTTGAATTTTTACGACTATCATCGTTCTTTTTCCGCCAAGGCCGCAGCCTGTTTTGCTCAATACCAAGTGGTGACAGTCTGGAGTAATATAGATACGGAATTGTTTTGCTGGCATTTCGCTGGGCTTAGGTCACCAGTTTGGGCAACTTGCCAATCGTCCACTCACACCACTTACTGGTGCCCCAATTCAGTACTTCCCACACTACCAGGTACGTCCAGGGCTTCAGGTAATTCACTCCCGACCCCAGTCCATCCTGCACCTTTTTACAAATAGGCCGGCCCATTCATTATTTAGGTAAATCTCAGATTTGTAACAACTTCAACAATGGTACGTGCAACTATTGCCAGTGCCGTCTTTTACATATATGTATCGGTTGTTTCAGGGCTCACCCTAAGTCGCCTTGTTCACTGAGACAGAACAAGATCACGTGACTAAGCCGCATTAACGTGCCTTTTTTACAGGCTTGTTTAGCCACCCATCCGTCACCATTGTTGAGCAAATTTTTGTTAGGTTTCACTGAGGCGTTCCACACTGGGTTTGTTTCTTTTCCACTAGGCAGTGTCAGTGTTTTGAGTGTCAGAATCTGAGGTCATCGGCCACAGACATGGAGGCGATGGATTTGTTGCTTCAGTCTGAACTCGAGAAGGGCTTTGTCATTGGTCCTTTTTCAACCCCACCCTTCTGGGTTTGGAGGGTCAACCCCCTGGGTCCTGTCAAAGGGAAGTTTTCTAATAAATTACGGTTAATTTACGACTTGTCAGCCCCTCATTGTTTGCATGTACCTAGCCTTAAAGGGGTTGTAAACCCTCATGTGAAAAAGCAGTGACCGGCCCCCTAGACCCCCCGTTTTTACCTGAGCCCCTTTAGTCCCTCGGTGGAGACAAGCTCTCCCTCTCTGCATGGGGTCTCAGCTCTGGATTGGATCGATTGATAGCAGCACAGCCATTGGCTCCCGCTGCTGTCAACCTAATCCAATGACGAGGGTGCCAGGGCCGTGTCCGGTATTCGTGTCTATGAACACAAATGTTGGACTCGGGAGTGCGCCCGCAAGGTAACCCCCAGGGAGAGCCCTTCTCCAAGGGGGTTAAATGATGCGAGGAGGAGCCGCAAGAGCCGCCGAGGGACCCCAGAAGAGGAGGATCAGGACCACTCTGTGCAAAACGAGCTACACAGTGGAGGTAAGTATGACATGTTTGTCATTTTAAAAAAAATAAAACACAAAGGTTTACAATCACTTTAACTCTTTGATTCCATCAGAGGAGTTTTCACTTAAGTATGCATCTGTGGATCAGGCGATACAACGTATCATCGGGATGGGGCGAGGGCGCTTGGCTGTCCAAAGCTGACATAGCGGACGCTTTTAAACTTCTTCCGATTCTGCCGTCACTCTGGCAGTGGCATGGAATTAAGTGGAAGGGGTTTTATTATTTTGCCACCAAACTTACCTTTGGCTCTAAAAGTAGCCCTTGGCTGTTTGATTCTTTCACACAGGCACTCAGCTGGATCCTCACACAGAAAATTGTCAAGAAGTTATCCACTATTTAGATGATTTTCTCCTCATCGAGAGTTGTAAACAGGCCCCCGCCGATCTACAGAAACTGACGCCAGTTTTCTCGGCACTCGACATCCCAATGGCAGTTAAGAAGATGGAAGGCCAAGTTACTACACTTACGTTCTTGGGAATCACGCTTGATACTCAATCCATGCAGGCCAGTCTTCATACAGACAAGCTAGTAAGGATCAGAGACCATACACATGCGTTTACGATCTCCCAAGTCTGTACCAGGGTTGAATTACAGTCTCTGCTGGGTATGCTGAATTTTCCAATGAGGATCATTCCCCAGGGAGGGCTTTTATTTCTAGGTTATTGGCTTTGTTACCCTCAGTTCTCAACTCAGATTCTTGTAATAAACTAGACCCTTCAGCTCTATCTGATTTACACACGTGGGACGAGTTCCTCCAACATTAGAATGGTGTCACCATGTTTATCCCCGCAGAGTCTGGGTTTTCCCCTCAAGTCTCAACAGATGCAGCAGCCACGAAAGGTCGTTTTTGACACACACTGGCTGGCGGGGCCTTGGCCGAACAAAGTATTGGCTATTCCAGGGTTTACGGACACATCAGCTTTGTTTGAAATCTACCTCATAGTTGTGGCAGCACGGGTGTGGGGTCACTTGTGGGCAGGTCAGACCTTGGTTTTTTCCACAGATAATCAGGCCACATCAGAAATTGTCAACAAAAGCAGATCCAGGCCTTATCATGTCTTTTGTACGTAGGCTTATTTGGCTGTCCCTCCAATTTAACTTCCGCATACACTGCAGGTTCATCAATGGTGTAGAGAACATAGCGGCGAATGCTCTGTCCTGTTTTAACTACCCACTGTTTTTCAAGCAGGTCGCAGACGCTTGTGCTACTCCATCCCTACATTTCTTTCACCTAATGACGGATTAGATACCCACTGGGCTGACGCGACAGCCTTGATCGACAAATCATTGTCTGTGAATACCAGAAAGGCTTATGTGACAGCCTGGAATGTTTTCCAGGCTTTCCAGTCACAGTATCCTAGGGTTGATGACTACAGCATTTAGTATCTACTGGCTTTCACTGCCTTTTGCCACTCTCAGCTTAACTAGCCCACAGCACTATCAGAACATATCTGGTGGGTATGCAGCATTTTTTGTCTGTACAGGACCCCAATAAGCCATCCATTTTTTTCAACACATCCCATCAAGGCTATCCTTAATGTGATTCAGAAGAGTATCCCTCCTACTGTGGTTAGCAGACTTCCCACCACGGTACATATATTTCGGGGCATGTCCGATATACTCACCATGTCTTCTTTCAGGTTGCTACCTAGCTTGGTGCTCAAGGCAGCCATGTATCTGGCCTTTTATGGTTTCCTGAGGCCTGGGGAGTTTACATGTACTGGGACAGGATCCCGTATACTCTTCCGGTTGCGTCTGCACGCTTGCAAGACACAGCAAACAGGAGTCAGTACTAACATCAGATTTTTCAAGACCAGTAATGCATGGTAACAAAAAAAGAGGAAAGAAATAAAAACTTAGCTCACTTATCTCCTTCCAACTCAGCGCAATGAGTTTCCAAACAGATTAACAAATGATAACACTATGATTAGTCACTATGTAAGACAAATAAACTGGCTGCCACTTAAAACTAAAAGGTGAATATATACGAGATAAAACAGTCTATCACATTAAGCAAATAAATATGAAGAAACACATAATATCCAAGCGGCGCTCCTGTCAAATTACTGAGAATTGACACAATTGCATATAAAGTAAAATGCACATATAATAGCTAAACGGTAAATCGCAGATCTGACAAGTGAATGAACGTGAAGATAAAGTCTGTGGTTAGCTGCATAAGTGGATAAAGAAGGCGAAATGGTCAGATAGTGCACCAATCACCGTATTCAAAACCCTTGCTCCACACGCCCCTCTGGGGTTCAAACTCACCACAAAATTGCAGATAAGCATTCACGATCTCCCACTGATTTACTGCTGGGCCGGATTGGAAATCCACATCATCCACGTCAGTCTCCTCCTGGATACCCTTTATTTCTGATGCTCCTGGTCTTCCTTATCTCAGGGGAGGATGTGTGGAATTAGTGACAAATAATAACCGGGAGGAGTAGTTTGGATTGGAGTGAAGTGGAGATGTTCTCTTCTTTCCTCTTTCAGAGTGAAAAGTTTCTGGCAATCTTGAAGGACGACTCCTCTTCCCCCTCACTCCAAAAGGAACTTCCTTACCCTCATCATCTTCATCTTCCTTCCAGATCTTTAGTAGACATCCAACCCCGGAGAACTTCTCCTCTGTCTGAGCTCCCAACTCCAATTCTCCAGCAGATATCAACTCCAATCCAGCTCAGGGGGAACCTTCCCGAATCCAACAACGCCCATCCAACTCTGTCACCAATGGGACTGGGAGAGATCTGATCTCTCCGTGATTGGTGCACTATGCGACCATTTCCCCTTTTTTATCCACTTATGCAGCTAACCACGGACTTTATCTTCACGTTCATTCACTTGTCAGATCTGCGATTTACCGTTTAGCTATTATATGTGCATTTTACTTTACTGAGAATTGACACAATTGCATATAATTTGACAGGAGCGCTGCTTGGATATTATGTGTCTCTTCACATTTGTTTGCTTAATGTGATAGACTGTTTTATCTCATATATATTCAGTAATGCATGGTGCTCGGTCTTGGTCTTAGACCAGCTCGTGATGGTAACAGCAGACAAGCCCAGGGATAGTCCACTGTTGCCTTTGCCTAGTGCTTCCCTCTCTACAGCTCAGTTTATGAAACATTGCCACACCCTGCTGTCTAACCTGGGTTTGGACTCCAAAGCATATTCCGGACATTCTTTCAGTTTAGGAGCAGCTTCCGCTGCTTCTTGCCAAGGAGTCCCTGTTCATGGGATTACAAAATTAAGAAGGTGGAATTCATTATGCTTCTCCAGATATATCCCGGATCCACTGGTCGAGATGTCACGAGCTTTTGTAAATTTGACTGATTAAATGTTGCATTCAGTTTTCAATAAATCTTTTGATAGTTTCATCCTACTGTCTTTATTTTTGCCCCCTTTTAGGCATACTGACCACGGCACACCCCAGGTCAATTCCCAGTTTCTCCTTCCTTTTCTAAAACAATCCATAAGAAGACTCTGAGTACAAGTGTAAGGCTGACCACAGGTCAACCTGTGTTTGTAGGAGGAGTCAGGCTGCATAAAAGCTATCCTCCATTCCTCCTCTCCTGTCGATGATTGCTCACATCATGTCCCACCTGCCCATTCCATTTCTTTCCTTTACTTTCCATTTAAATTCATACTCGGGTATGCCCCCTTTTAGGCATACTGACCATGGCACACCCCAGATCAATTCCCCATTTCTCCTTCCTTTTCTAAAACAATCCATAAGAAGACGCCTTTAAATAAAAGTGTAAAAAAAAAAAAAATATATATATATATATATATATATATATATATATATATATATATATATATATATATACATATACATATACACATACACACACATATATATATATATATATATAATATATATATATATATATATATATATATATATATATATATATATATATATATATATATATAAATAAAATGTTCTCTCTCAATTGTTCTGCTCTGTTTTACTGTATTTTATGCTTTTTTTTTTTTAAAGATATTTTTATTGCAGTTTTACGACATACAGACATAAAACAAAAGGCACAAACAAAAACTGCAACACCAATAACAGAATGCTTCTAATCCAGCATATCATGAAAATGTAGGCAGTGTGCAATAATAAACTAAATATTACATTTACCAGTGGATATAAACATCAACAGAGGAGTAAGCGATACGGTTTTTAAACATCCTGGGCATAACAGAAATTCCTGTTTAATACAACACTCACAAGGTGAACCCCTGTCATGGTAGTACAGGAAAGAGGGTCAGTGGGCTAGCCAGCCATCTGCCCCATATTTTGTGGATTGCTTTAGTCCTCTTACTGATGTCAAAGGTAAATTTATATAGAGGCAGGAAATCATTGACAAGTTTCAGACACATATTCCGTGTTTGGGTCTCTGATCCTTTCCACGTCAGCAGGAGGGACTTCCTTGCATAGAAATAGAGGATGCAAAATAGTCTCTTAGCCTGAGGCTGGACAGTGAGGTCACCAAATATGCCCAGCAGACAGTTTTTAGGGTGCACTATATTTGGCAAACACAATGCAGAAGATATGAAGGAATGTCAACCCAGAAGTCGTGTACCAGTGGACTAGTCCAAAAGCAGTGGAGAAAATCAGCAGTTTGTCCGCAACTGCGGAAGCAGTCAGCAGAGGGGGATAGTCCCATTTTATACAGTCTAGCAGGGGTGAGGTGTGAATGAGGGAAAATTTTTAGTTGAATCACCCTGTCCCTCGGGAGATAACAGAAAGGTTTTGAAAGTATCAGAGCTCAGACCAATCCTCTTCTGTTATAGAGATATCAAAGGAGGCCCACCTCTCTTGAGCCCTCCGAAACCTAGGGTTAGTGCCTGTCATGAGAGTGGAGTAATACGTGGATATAAGTTTTGTCTGGTCCGGGTCTCTCAGAAGTTTTTCCAGGTCAGGTGTAGAAGTAGAAGTTAGGGAATGCCAGACCTGCCATATGTGAGGGGAGGCGCAGAGTTTCTAGGGCAACTCTAGGGGACTGCCCGTTCCAAAGGAACGCAATACAGATGGAGTCAATGCTTTTTAAAATGGATTCGGGAATTTTGCAAGTTGAATTAGCCATAACATACAGTAGTTTAGGTAAGTAAATTATTTTAAGGACATTGGCTCTCCCATGAGATCCAGGGGCAGATCTTTCCAGTGTTTGGTCTGTATCTGTAATTGTAGCAGTAAGGGGCGTAGATTATTGGCAATATACAAGGATAGTGGTAACTGAACAATATTTAACACCTAGATATCTAAAAGAGGTAGCGACTTGCAGTTTAGAGTTTGAGTGAATCAGCAGGAGTACAGTTTGATCTATTGGAAATAGGATAGATTTATCCCAGTTCACCCAGAATCGTCACCAAATGTGTTAAGTTCAGATAAGAGATTATCAAGAGATGTATGAGGGTCCGCTAGATAGACTAGAGTATTGTCAGCATAGAGAGATATACGCTCTTCAATGTCATTTATAGGAAGACCCTTAATAATCGTAGAGCTACGGACCCTTCCAGCAAGGGGCTCCATAGCCAAAGCAAACAGGAGGGGTGATAAGGGACACCTCTGCCTGGTGCCTTTAGTAATCGGAAAGGGCTCAGTGACCCGAGAGTTAATTCTTAGTCGGGCAAGCGGTGATGTGTAGAGTAGCCGCATCCACGCTGCGAGTCGAGGGCCAAACCCATACAGTTGCAATACCCGAAATAGATAAGGCCACTCTACACTATTGAAGGCTTTACAAGTGTCTAGTGACACAATCACACGGGTAGAGGTACAGTCATGGGGATAGGTCAAATTGTGGAACAATCTACGAATATTCATTCTGGTTGAACGGCCTGGTATAAATCCCCCCTGATCACTCCCAACCAGGGGAACCCCGAACCAAAATTAAAAAAAAAAAAGACGTGGGGGTCCCTCTAAATTCCATACCAGGCCCTTCAGGTCTGGTATGGATTTTAAGGGGAACCCCGCGCCAAAATTTAAAAAAATAATGGCGTGGGGTCCCCCCTTATCCGAGCATGCAACCTGGCAGGCCGCAGAAAAAGAGGGGGGCCACATGCCCTCAACATTGGGGGGGTGCTTTGGGGTAGCCCCCCAAAACACCTTGTCCCCATGTTGATGGGGACAAGGGCATCATCTCCACAACCCTTGCCCGGTGGTTGTGGGGGTCTGCGGGAAGGGAAGAAGACGCCGCGGAGGAAGATGCCGGACGAGAACACCGGAAGAAGAACCAGAAGAACCAGAAGAAGAAGAAGAAGATGGAGGAAGAAACCGAAGGAAGAAAGAAGATAAAAGAAAGAAGAAGCATTTAAATAAAGGAATTGTCAAAAACTGTCTCTTGTCATTTTTAAAATTTTTGACAGTTTTTTTGTGAAATGGTAGGGGTACTTTTGTACCCCCTTACCATTTCACACAGGGGGGAGGGCCGGGATCTGGGGGTCCCCTTGTTAAAGGGGGCTTCCAGATTCAGATAACCCCCCCGCCCGCAGACCCCCACAACCACCGGGCAAGAGTTGTGGGGATGAGGCCCTTGTCCCCATCAACATGGGGACAAGGTGTTTTGGGGGGCTAACCCACAGCACCCTCCCAATGTTGAGGGCATGTGGCCTGGTACAGTTCAGGAGGGGGGGCGCTCTCTCACCCCCCCTCTTTTCCTGCAGCCTGCCAGGTTGCGTGCTCGGATAAGGGTCTGGTATGGATTTTTGGGGGGACCCCATGCCATTTTAAAAAAAAATTTTGGCGCGGGGTTCCCCTTAAAATCCATACCAGACCTGAAGGGTCTGTTATAGATTTTGGAGGGACCCCACGCCATTTTTTTTTTAAATCTTGGCCGGGGTTCCCCTTAATATCCATACCAGACCTGAAGGGCCTGGTATGGAATTTAGGGGGACCCCCCACGCCATTTTTTTTTTAAATTTTGGTTTGGGGTTCCCCTGTGGGGAATTCCCATGCCGTTTTTATCAATGAACTTTTATGTGTATTGTTGGACCGGCAATTCATTAATAGCCGCGAGTAATTTTAAATGACTTTTTTTCCTTTGAAATGTCATTTTGCTGTCAGACTGTTCTAAACACAGGAAACATGCGCCCCTTTACAGGCATACTATAGACACCCCCCCGGGTACGAAATTTTAAGGAATATTACACTTTTATTGTTTCACTTTAAGCATTATTAAAATCACTACTCCCAAAAAAAGTCAGTTTTTAAAACTTTTTTTTGCATTGATCCATGTCCCCCGGGGCAGGACCCAGGTCCCCAAACACTTTTTATGACAATACCATATGCACATAAGCCTTTAAAATTAGCACTTTTGATTATTCATGTTAGTGTCCCATAGACTTTAACGGTGTTCGCGTGTTCGAACAGATTTTTTGCCTGTTTGCAAGTTCTGGTGCGAACTGAACCGGGGGGGGGGGGGGGGTTGTTCGGCTCATCCCTACTGCTGGGTGTTCTTGTTCAAAATTCTAGTAATGGACATAAAGGTGCCTCGTAGCACAGCCTTAGAAGCCTCCCAGGCAGTTGAGGACCCAACAGTGCCCTGATTCGTATGCCAATAATAGGCAATGTTCTTCCTGCAGTCATTCTGTACTATCTCATCCTCCAACCAATGGGAATTCAGCCACCAGACAAAAGTGCTCGAGTTTGGCAGGAGGAGGAGATCCTCAGAAAGGGGGGCATGATCAGATACCCCTCGGGGAAGGTAGGAAGCCGCCTGCACAATAGGGAGTACTTTAATAGAAGAGAATGCCATATCTATACGTGACATATTGTGGAAGGTGTCAGAGTGGCAAGAAAAATGTCGCTCCTCTGGGTGCTTCCACCGCCACAGCTCAGCAAGACCATACACCTGGGTCCAGTCGATAAATGAGGGGTAGGGTCTACCCCCACCCCCAAGCGATCCATGGCAGGATCAAGAACAGCATTAGTTGAGTTCAAACCCCTGACATTCCAAGAGATCAGTTTTAGCACATTAGTCATATTCAGTCATATACAGCATAACAGCATAGGAAGGATCATGAGGAGATGCAATACAACATATAAATCATTGCACGAGAGAGACACCAGAATAAATGTACTGTAACAATAGAAATGAATCTGCAATAGGAGCATACAAAACAGCAGCAGAAAAAAACCTAAAAGTACAGCCAGTCTCAACAACTAAAATGTGAAAGGGGCCAAATAAGAAAAAAAAAAATGAAATCCCTTTCCCCCCCCTACCCTGCTCAACCGTCCCAAACATAGTGAGCTTTGGTTCCCTAAACAAGGAAACAAAAACTTGTGGCCTCACCACCTACTGGAGTGGGGGAGGTAGTGGGTTCAGAGAGGCTCTCTGTAAGGGCGAAGGTTCCATGCGGCAGGATATAACAGTAACCTGTAAAAGAAGGCACAAACAGTGGTAGTCATATAAGGCAAGGCAGGGGTTACCCGCCAATTAGGACAGGTGTTCTAGCCTACAATGGCATCTGACAGTTCCATCATAGGGAAACTGAAGGAAAGAAGGGATGGGTGCAGTCCTCAGGTCATCTGTAGCAATGGAGTGTAGAAGGCAAAAGGAAGGATAGGGTGACCCGCAGGTGCTCAAGCTTGCTTCAGGAGAGATGAGTAGTGAGGCAGAGAGGAAAAAACCTACTGAGAAAAGCATCAGTTGCGGTGTCTAGGTTGTTTCCCAAAATGAGTGTCTATCCAAGCCATAGCATCCTTTGGACAAATGCAAAAGAGAACTTTACCCTCATGGATGATCCGCAGATTAGCATGGAAGAGCATCGCATAGGGCAGGCCCTCAGCGTGGAGGCTTTCACTGCAGCAAAGGATATGTGCTGGCGTTGAACTTCAGTCGAGAAATCCGGATATATGGAGATATTATTACCATTAAACTTGAGTGGGCCCAAGATGGTGACTTTGTCTTGAAAAGTGAGGATTTATGCAATCAGGGATCTTGGGTGGGCCCCCGAGAGAGGAGGACGTGAGGGGTGCGATGTGCACGCTCAATCACAAAGGCATGGGACAACACCTCCATCCCAAAAACATCTCACAGCCAGGAGTGAAGGAACCTTTCAGGGTGGCCCCTCTTTGAACTCCCAGGGAACCCCACAAAGCGGAGATTGTTCCTGCGAGAGCGGTTCTCTAAATCCTCCATTTTAGCTCAGAGGGACACAAGCTCATCAGTAGCCATATGCACAGTGGCAGCTAAGGGGTGTACTGTGTCCTCCAGGGAGCTGATACATTCTTCTGCCTCACCCCCCATTTGCTCCCTCAAGTTTTGCTTCAATAGGGAAAAATCAATATGGATGCTTTCCATCTGAACTGTAAGGGAGGCCTTGCAGTCTTTTAGAGCTAACATGATTTCAGCCAGAGTAGGCTCCTCTGAGGAAGGGCCTGGAGAATTACAGTCTCTTGAGCATGTAGGGGAGTCTAATGAAGTTAGGAGGTCAGCCTGTGGAACACAGCAGGCAGAGAGTGACTCACCCATGATGTGGAGAGCTGTGGTTGTTTTATTGAGTTAATGTTTTATTGTTACCGTTGTTTGTTTTTCAGGTACGCCATTCAGCTGCAGCATGGATTTATTTATTTTGACAACAATGGGGTTTGCTCTCACGATGTATTGTAAGAGGTGATTTCATCACCACAGTTTAAAAAAAAAATGGTGCATGTATGGCCATCATTAGAAGTGGGTGGATGCAGGGCGGTATTCTATTGGTGGGCATACCCACCGATCAATCTTTTTTTGTTCAGCCCACAGGCTGCATGAAAAAAAAAGAGCATTACAATATATACCCAACAAGGACCAGCGACATACTGGTATTTTGTTGGACTTTGAGTGGTTATACCAGAATGATGCCTGCAGGTTTAGGTATCATCTTGGTATCATTCTTTTTAGCCGGCGGTCAGATTTCATGTAAAAGCAATCCTAGTGGCTAATTAGCTGCTAGACTGATTTTTACAGCAGTGGGAGGGAACATCCCCCCTCCCGCTGTCTTCCATGGTTTTCCCTGGCTCTCCTGCCCCACTGGGGAACCGGAGAATGCACTCGGTGGTTCCGCCAGTTGACCATAGAGCTGATCGGAGACCATAACAGCTCCAATCATCTCTATGGCCTAAGAAACCAAAAGCTACGAGCATTTCATGACTTTGGTTTCACCGGATATAAACAGCGCCATTGGGAAATTGGGAAAGCATCTTATCACACAGAGCTTGGTGTGGTTAGATGCTTTGAGAGCAGAGGAGAGATCTAGAGTCTAATAGACCCCAATTTTTTCAAAAAGAGTACCTGTCACTGCTATCATAGGGGATATTTACATTCTCTGTGATAACAATAAAAATGATTAAAAAAAAAAGAAAATAAAGGAACAATGTAAAAATAAAATAAAAAAGCGAAATAAATAAAAATAAAAAAATAAAGCACCCCTCACGCGCAAAGGCGAACGCAAGTGTCGGTCTTGTGTCATATGTAAACAGCAATTGCACCATGCATGTGAGGTATCACCATGAACGTCAGATCGAGACCAGTAATTCTAGCAGTAGACCTCCTCTGAAAATCTAAAGTGGTAACCTGTAAAGGCTTTTAAAAATGTATGTAGTTTGACACATGGTTGTGCGCAATTTTAAAGCATGTCATGTTTCATATCTATGTACTCGGCATAAGATCATCTTTTATATTTTACCAAACATTTGAGCAATATAGTGCGTTTTAGTACATTAAAATTCACAAAGTGTTTTTCCCACTAAATTGTATTTAAAAAGTCGCTGCTCAAAGACTGTGTGAAAAAAAATTGCAACACCCACCATTTTAATCTGTAGGGCCTTTGATTTAAAAAAATATATATGTTTAGGGGGTTCAAAGTCATTTTCTAGCAAAAAAATATTTTTTTTTTCATGTAATCATTTTTTTTTTTTTTATACAAAGTTGTCACTAAATTATATATTGCTTGAACATGCCATGGGTATATGTGGAATTACACCCTAAAATACATTCTGCTGCTTCTCCTGAATACGGGGATACCACGTGGGGGACTTTTGGGAGCCTAGCCGCGTACAGCTACCCCAAAAACCAATCACCGCCTTCAGGATTTCTAAGGGTGTAAAATGGTTATTTCACTCCTCACTACCTATCAGTTTCGGAGATCATGAAATGTCAAGATAGCACAAAACCACCCCAAATGACCTCATTTTAGACACCCCAAGGTATTTGCTAAAAGGCATGGTGAGCATTTTGCAGCTCTCATTTGTTTTGGAAAATGAAGAAAGAAAATTATTTTTTTATTTTTTCAATTGTCAAAACTTTGTGACAAAAAGTGAGATCTGCAAAATACTCAACATGCCTCTCAGCAAATAGCTTGGGGTGTCTACTTTCCAAAATTGGGTCATTTGAGGGGGTTTTGTGCTATCTGGGAATTTCATGGCCTCCTAAACTGTGATAGGTAGCGAGGAGTGAAATAAAAAATGTACGCCCTTAGAAAGCCTGAAGGTGGTGCTTGGTTTTCGGGGTGCTGTATGTGGCTAGACTGCCAAAAAGTTCCACACATGGGGTATCTCTGTACTCCGGAGAGGCAGCAGAATGTATTTTGGGGTGTAATTTCACATATACCCATGGCATGTGTGAGCAATATATAATTTCAATGATAACTTTTTTTTTTTTATCATTTTTCAATCTCTTGTGACAAAAAAAATAAAATATTCAATGTGCTCAACATGCCTCTCAGCATGTTCCTTGGGGTGTCTATTTTCCAAAATGGGGTCATTTGGGGGGGGGGGGGGGTTGTACTGCCCTTCCATTACAGCACCTCAAGAAATGAGATAGGCAGTCAAACTAAAAGCTGCGTAAATTTCAGAAAATGTACCCTAGTTTGTAGACGCTATAACTTTTGCTCAAACCAATAAATATACGCTTATTGAATTTTTTTTTACCCGAGACATGTGGCTGAATGCATTTTGGCTTAAATGTATGACTAAAATTGAGCTTATGGTATTTTTTTAACAAAAAGTTGAAAATATTTTTTTTCTCCAAATTTTTGGTCTTTTTTTGTTTATAACACAAAAAATAAAAACCGCAGAGGTAATCAAATACCACCAAAAGAAAGCTTTATTTGTGGGGAAAAATAGGACGCAAGTTTTGTTTGGGTACAGCATTGCATGACCGCGCAATTACCAGTTAAATCGTTAAAGCAGCACAGTGCCAAATTGTAAAAAGTGCTCTGGTCATTAAGGATGCAAATCCTTCCAGGGCCGAAGTGGTTAATACACCGCCTGAAGTAGATTATATACAGTACACCACCGAATGCACTGTCTATATAGTCTACCCTAAATGCAGTGTGTATGTATAAATATATATATTTATTGTGACGGTATGCGATGTGAGGTAATGGATAATAAATGTATATTTCACCTCGCATGCGTTCTGTTGCAAGAGACTGAAGCGGAATCCGGCCCAAGTTTTTCCAGCCTCCGTGGCAGGCTCGGTTCCGGTTTGGATGTTGTGATCCACTTGAGTCCACGCACAGGAGGACTTTAAATGAGCAGGAAGAGAGCACAGGAGAGCTCTGGTCCAAGACTCAGAAGGGAATCTGAGAGAGAGGAGCTCTGTTTGTATTTAAAAAAAGAAGGTTTGCTTTACCACATGTTTTGTGGGTGACAGGGACCAGCCCCACACCATATAGAGAGGAGACTACTGTATATTTTAGCAACGGATGGCAAGGATTTGCTTTACTACGTTTTGTTTGTTTTCATTACTTTGCAAACCTCTGCTAAATAAACCTGGAAACCCGCCCGATTTTAAAGAAATTGCCTGCACACTGACCTTGTTTTCCAGAAAAGGTGATCCCCACTAGCTAATGTCCCACAATATATATACCCCGCCTGAAGTGTATTATACACTGTACACCACCGAATGCACTGTCTATATAGTCTACAATGAATGCAGCGTGTAATATATTATATATATATATATATATATATATATATATATATATATATATATATATTACACACACATACATATACATATATACACACACACACACACTATATCTCACATTTTTGCTGTCCCCTCAAGATAACTCAACACACAGCCATTAATGTCTAAACCGCTGGCAACAAAAGTGAGTACACCCCTAAGTCAAAATGTCCAAATTGGGCCCAAAGTGTCAATATTTTGTGTGGCCATTATTTTCCAGCACTGCCTTAACCCTCTTGGGCATGGAGTTCCCTAGAGCTTCTCAGGTTGCACTGGAGTCCTCTGCCACTCCTCCATGATGACATCAAGAAGCTGGTGGATGTTAGAGACCTTGCGCTCCTCCACCTTCCGTTTGAGCATGCCCCACAGATGCTCAATAGGGTTTAGGTCTAGAGACATGCTTGACCAGTCCATCACCTTTACCCTCAGCTTCTTTAGCAAGGCAGCGGTCGTCTTGGAAGTGTGTTTTGGGTCGTTATGTTGGAATACTGCCCTGCGGCCCAGTCTCTGAAGGGAGGGGATCATGCTCTGCTTTAGTATGCCACAGTACATGTTGGCATTCATGGTTCCTGTAACGAGCCCCTTGCTCACTCGGTTCCACTCTCCCGACACTCCTCTGCAGCTATAGAATCAGATTGCAACGTCTGATGGTTCGGTCATCCAATGCTCCCGGATTAGAACTTCAGCTATGTGCCGTTCTAACCCAGTTGTGATAGCTCAGAACAAACACCATGCAGGCTCTATGTAAGTTCAAACAGGAATCTCTCTTTATTGACAAAATACAGGCTTTTATACACTCAAAGTGTAGGTGCAGACCTCCTGCTCATATTACTCTAACAATACAGCTGTAACCTAATTAACCTAATTAACATGAGCTAATTAACTAATCCCTTTAGACAGACTAGATGACTCAGACATGACCGTTAGGCCAGACTGGCCGTCTTGTAGTTCAGAAAATCCAATCAACATTATCACAATCAACATAGACTCTTCTTCACACAATAGCAGAGTTAATTAACACAAATAACAATGGGGATCTAATGACTCTTAGATCCCATAGTAGACTTATTTACAATACACATTTTAGCAGACAATAGACAGACAGGTGTTGGAATTTACATCAGCATCTCCTAACAGTATCTGTTCCAGCATTACGAATCAGCCACTATTCCAATATGGCAAATCCAGGGTCCCCAGACATACAGCTCACAAAAAGCACCGTTCCCCCAAATGCAAGGACCCCCGATCGATCGGCAAGAGGCTAGCATACAGTCCCCTCCAAAAGTCTCTTTCCCGGCTAGGTCTGTCACAGTTCCCTCAATAAACTTTAGCTCCCTAGTGCTGACAGCACCCATGCAGCCCCAGACCATGACGCTCCCACCACCATGCTTGACTGTAGGCAAGACACACTTGTCTTTGTACTCCTCACCTGGTTGCTGCCACACATGCTTGACACCATCTGAACCAAATAAGTTTATCTTGGTCTCATCATCAGACCACAGAACATGGTTCCAGTAATCCATGTCCTTAGTCTGCTTGTCTTCAGCAAACTGTTTGCAGGCTTCCTTGTGCATCATATTTAGAAGAGGCTTCCTTCTGGGACAACAGCCATGCAGACCAATTTGATGCAGTGTGCGGCGTATAGGTTTGAGCACTGACAGGCTGACCCCCCACCCCTTCAACCTCTGCAGCAATGCTGGCAGCACTCATGTCTATTTCCCAAGGACAACCTCTGGATATGACGCTGAGCATGTGCACTCAACTTCTTTGGTCGACCATGACGAGGCCTGTTCTGAGTGGAACCTGTCCTGTTAAATAACTGTGTGGTCTTGGCCACCATACTATAGCTCAGTTTTAGGGTCCTGGCTAACTTCTTATAGCCTAGGCCATCTTTATGTAGAGCAACAATTCTTTTTTTCAGATCCTCGGAGAGTTCTTTGCCATGAGGTGCCATGTTGAACTTCCAGTGACCAGTATGAGAGAGTGAGAGCGATAACACCAAATTTAACACACCTGCTCCTCATTCACACCTGAGACCTTGTAACACTAATGAGTCACATGACACCGGGGAGGGAAAATGGCTAATTGGGCCCAATTTGGACATTTTCACTTAGGGGTGTACTCACTTTTGTTGTCAGCCGTTTAGACATTAATGGCTGTGTCTTGAGTTATTTTGAGGGGACGGCAAATTTACATTGTTATACAAGCTGTACACTCACTACTTTACATTGTAGCAAACTGTCATTTTTTCAGTGTTGTCACATGAAAAGATATAATAACATATTCACAAAAATGTGAGGGGTGTACTCACTTTTATGAGATACTGTATATATATTTATATTGTGGTAGTGTGGCACCCCACCAGGGTAAGGATTCTCAACCAGGCAGGTTGAGGGGCTCCAGGGGATTTGCTTATTTGGGAGGAAACTGGCTTTTCAGTTTCCTCATTGTTTAGGAAAGTCCACTTTGGGACCTGGAGCCCGGGGATTTCTTAGAGATCCGGATCTCTGGGTCCTGATTTTGCAATCCACCAGCACACTGACTGGTCAGGTGTGTGCTGGGCTATTTGTAGACACCTAACCATGGTTCTGGGCTCCACGTTCCTGATGAGTCCAGGCTTGCAAGGGAGAATCCAAAGAGTGCAGGTGTGCACTATGAAAGCCAGAGACCCAAGCCTGAGGTCGCAGACAGGAGTCAGGAGGGCTCAGTGTGGGAGCCTGAGCAGTGGTGCTGCTGCTTGAGAACCATATGGCTTGGTATTCTTGTTTGCAATGTTGCATGTGTAAGCCAGGAGGCTGAATATCCTTTTATTTGGTGCTAATGGTGAAACCCCCTGCGAGGGAAAACTCTTTGTTTTCATTTCTGGAACTTTGTTTGATCTTCTTTTATTAAAAGTGGGCCAACAAGCCCTGAAAAGGAAACATTTGTGTGGACTGTTCTCGCTAGTGGGCACTACACTTGAGCTAAATAACCCCAAACTTTACAATATATTCTAGACTATAAATATATATTAATACACCGCCAGAAGTATATTATATACTGTACACCACCGAATGCACTGTATATATATATAGTCTACACTAGGGATGAGCCGAACACCCCCTGGTTCGTTTCACACCAGAACCTGCGAACGGACCGAAAATTTTCACGAACGTTAGAACCCCATTGATGTCCAAGGGACTCGAACTTTCAAAATCAAAACTGCTAATTTTAAAGGCTAATTTATATGGTATTGTCCTAAAAAGGGTTTGGGGACCCGGGTCCTGCCCCAGGGGACATGTATCAATGCAAAAAAAAGTTTTAAAAACAGATGTTTTTTCGGGAGCAGTGATTAAAATGATACTTAAAGTAAAAAAAAAAAAAAAAAAAAAAAGTGAAATATTCCTTTAAATATCGTACCTGAGGGGTGTCTATAGTATGCCTGTAAAGTGGCGCATGTTTCCCGTGCTTAGAACAGTCCCTGCACAAAATGACATTTTTAAAGGAATAAAAGTCATTTAAAACTGATTGCGGCTTTAATGTAATGTCGGGTCCTGGCAATATGGATGAAAATCAGTGAGACAAATGGCATGGGTACCTCCCAGTCCATTACCAGGCCCTTGGGTCTTGTATAGATATTAAGGGGAACTCCACACCCAAATTAAAAAAAGGAAAGGCGTGGGGCCACCAGGCCCTATATACTCTGAACAGCAGTATACAGGCGGTGAAAACAAGACAGGGACTGTAGGTTTGTTGTTAAGTAGAATCTGTTTGTAATTTTGAACTGGTACATTTTTAAAGTGTAGCTCCAGCCAAAAAAATCTATTTTTAAGCTTTTTGGAAAACATAGGGAAGGGTTATCACCCCTGTGACATTTGTTTTGCTGTCTGTGCTCCTCTTCAGAAGATTTCACCTCACTTTCTGTCCCAATGAAAAATGTTTTTAGAAAATTTGGAGTTTTTAGTGAAACAAGGATTGGTGATAAAGCATCAGTGGAAAGGAGAAAGTTTTTCCCATATTAACTCTTACAAGAGAGAATTTCCCTTCCTAGGGGTAGATTTCATCTCACTTCCTGTTGTCTCCTTCCGTTTGCAAGTAGGAGTCGTTTATAAGTTGGATGTTTGAAAGTAGGGGCCTGCCCTATATACTCTGCAGAAATTGTGGCCTTAGGTGTTGGTGTTGCCACAACACTGTAAGCCCTCACAGTGCCCTGCTGTGAAGTATTAGATCAAGAATTGTAATTACATGCACCTGTTGAACAGGGGCAGAAAAATTGGGCCTTTGGTGGTGGTGGTGCTAGTTCCACAACACTAAGTCCTCACAGTTACTCTTGGTGGGCGCTGGAACGGGCCCTGCTGTGAAATATTAGATCAAGAATTGTAATCACATGTCCCTGTTGAACAGGGGCAGAAAAATTGGACCTTAGGCACTGGTGCTGGTGCCACAACACTGCAACCCCTCACAGATACTCTAGTTGGAACGCAGGAACGAGCCCTGCTGCAAAGTATTGCATCAAAAATTGTAATTACACACCCCTGTTAAACAGGGGCTGAGAAATTGGGCCTTAGGCACTGGTGCTGGTGCCACAACACTGCAACCCCTCACAGATAAATTGGGCCTTAGCCACTGGTGGCGACGCCCAGAACCAAAAATGTTCTGACAAGCTATCAGCATGATCATTGAGGAGGAAGAGGATAATCACTCAGCATAACAGGATAGTCACTCAGCATCAGCATAGGCAGTCTTGAAGGGATCTGACATTTCAAAAAAAATTATTTGGTTACGTCAGCATCAGGTGCTTGGTAGCTGGTGGTGATCCAAGACTGATTTATTTTTATGAAGGTCAGTCGATCGACCGAGTCGGTGGACAGACGTACCCTGTGATCGGTTACAAAGCTTCCAGCAGCACTAAATGTGCGTTCTGAAAGAACGCTGGATGCAGGACAGGCCAGTAGCTCAATTGCATACTGTGCAAGCTCTGGCCAGTGATCCATCCTCAAGACCCAGTAACCCAGAGGATTTTCGGTGGGAAAGGTGTCCAAGTCAGATCTTGCCCCTAGGTATTCCTGCACCATGTAAAACAGACGCTGGCGATGGTTGCTGGAACTGATCATACCTTGGGGCTGCGGACTAAAAAATTGTCTGAACGCATCGGTCAGACGACCACCTTCTCCACCGCTCCTTCTTTGACTGACCGAAGCCTCAGCAACACGTTGTCCAGGAACAGGAGTTTGTAACCTCCCAGTCTCTGGGAACGCGTTGCACAGACCTTTCTGTATGCCTCCCGAAGATGTTTCATCCTCTGCTCCCTCTGAAACGGTAAGATAAGGTCCGCAACCTTACCCTTGTAACGTGGATCAAGGAGGGTTGCCAGCCAGTATTGATCCCTCGCCTTGATACCACGAATACGAGGATCCTTCCGCAGGCTTTGCAGGATCAGGGAGGCCATGCAGCGTAGGTTTGCTGAGGCATTCGGTCCGGAGTCCTCTGGGTCACTAAGGATGAGATGATCCGCAGCCACCTCCTCCCAGCCACGTACAAGTCCATGGGTTTCTTGGGACTGTAAATGATCCCTTAAAGACTGCTGCTGATGCTGAGTGCCAGGCTCCACCTCCATGCTGACACAATCCTCCTCTTCCTCCTCCTCCTGTGTGATCAGCGGGCACGCAGGAACACTGTCTGGATAAAGGGGGCCTTGAGAGCTAAGGAAGTCCTCCTCTTCCTTCCTCTGTTCTGCCTCAAGTGCCCTGTCCATTATTCCACGCAACGTGTGCTCCAACAGGTGGACAAGGGGGACAGTGTCACTGATACATGCACTGTCACTGCTCACCATCCTCATGGCCTCCTCAAATGGTGACAGGACAGTGCATGCATCCCTGATCATGGCCCACTGGTGTGGAGAAAAAACCAAGCTCCCCTGACCCTGTCCTGGTGCCATAGTTGCACAGGTACTCATTGATGGCCCTCTGCTGCGTGTGCAGCCGCTGCAGCATGGCCAACGTTGAGTTCCACCTGGTGGGCATGTCACAGATTAGGCGGTTCTTGGGCAGGTTAAATTCCTTTTGGAGGTCTGCCAGCCGAGCACTGGCATTATATGACCGGCGAAAATGCACACAGACTTTCCTGGCCTGCCTTAGGACATCCTGTAAGCCCAAGTACCTGCCCAAGAACCGCTGCACCACAAAGTTAAGGACGTGAGCCAAACAGGGCACATGGGTCATTTGTCCCTGTCAGAGGGCGAAGAGGAGGTTGGTGCCATTGTCACAAACCACCATTCCTGCCTTAAGTTGGCGTGGCATCAACCACCTCTGAACCTGCCCCTGCAGAGCTGACAGAATCTCTGCCCCAGTGTGGCTCCTGTCCCCCAAGCAAACCAGCTCAAGCACCGCATGGCATTTTTTGGCCTGCATACTTGCGTAGCCCCTTGAACGCCTACGGAGCACTGGTGGTTCCGAGGACAAAGCACAGGAAGAGGCCATGGAGGAAGAAGAAGAGGAGGGGGTGGAGGAGAGAAGTGTGTCAGAATCACCAGTACTGGCATTTTGGAGGCGTGGTGGCAGAACAACCTCCAACACTACTGCACCTTGTCCTGCATCCTTCCCAGCTGCCAGCAGAGTCACCCAATGCGCCGTGAAACTTAGGTA
The DNA here is from genome assembly GCF_042186555.1 of Aquarana catesbeiana. Lineage (NCBI taxonomy): Eukaryota > Metazoa > Chordata > Amphibia > Anura > Ranidae > Aquarana > Aquarana catesbeiana. Next base: position 189,131,164 of record NC_133329.1, on the reverse strand, counting down.
ACGTCCCTGCCCAAGCCTGCTGGACCATGAGTCAGCGGTAATATACACCTTACCGCTGACTGCCCTGTCCAGCAAAGCCAAGACATTGCCTTCCACATGCCGGTAGAGAGCCGGAATCGCCCTCCCTGAGAAAAAGTGGCGTTTGGGAACCTGCCACTGAGGAACCGCACATTCCACAAACTCACAGAAGGGGGCAGAGTCTACCAACTGAAAAGGTAGCAGTTGAAGTGCTAGCAATTTTGCCAAGCTAGCATTCAACTGCTGGGCATGTGGATGGCTGGGAGCGAACTTCTTTCTGCGGTGCAGCAGCTGGGGCAGGGAAATTTGCCTGGTACAATCTGACGTTGGTGTACCGATAGTAGATTGCCCGCAAGTACTTGGCTGTGACACACCTAATTCTACACCCTCATTCCTCTCAGTGCAGGTCTCAGAGAGGACTGAAGGTATAGTGGGGTTGGAGATCCCAGCTGATGAGGAGCAAGGAGAGGTCCTCTTTGTTCTTTGGTGTGGGTCTTTTAGGTACGCTTGCCAACGAACTGCATGGCAGGTCAACATATGTCTGATCAAGCATGTGGTGCCCAAGCAGGAGAGGTTTTGGCCACGCGAGATACGCTTGAGACATATGTTGCAAATAGCAGCAGTGGGATCTGATCCACTCGTCTCAAAAAAGGCCCTAACCAAAGAACTTTTGGAATAACGCGCAGAGACAGCAGCGCCTTGCACATGCGGTGTGATGCAGTCAGTGTGCTGCCCTTAGGCTGGCCCCTGGAGGGCATCCTGCCTCATTGGTGATGTGCGTCCTCCTCCTCTCTCCTATCAGGCACCCACATGGAGTCAGTGACCTCATCATCCCCTCCCTCCTCATCACTGGAGCTAACCTGGCAGTATGCTGCAGCAGGGGGAACATGACTGCCAGATTGCTGTCTTTCTTGGGCACCCCCTCTGTCTGGGGTCACGTTACTGCCTTCCTCTAGCTGAGTACCATCATCAGAGCCTTCAAAACGCTGGCCATCCTCCTGGAGCATGTACCCAACACTGTGGTCAAACAGTTCAGGAGATTCCTCAGGAGGACATGGTGGGGCTAGGGAAGGAGTCACTGATGCCATTGAGCCAAGGGAAGAGGCCGCATTGGCAGCTGCTTTGCCAGACAAAGTACCCTGAGTCTGGGTGAGAGAGGATGAGGACGATGAGGACGGCTTAGTCATCCACTCAACCAAGTCTTCCGCATGTTGCGGCTCAACACTGCCAGCTGCCGAAAAAAAAGGCCACGCGTGTCCCACGGCCAAATGCTGATGAGGATGTACCGTGTCCACGACCAGCACTGTTGCCTCTAGACAGAGCCTGCTTGCCCTCTTTTATTGGCTTGTGACTGTCTGCCTCTCCTTGTTGGCCTTCCAGACATACTATTGGCCTGCAGTGAGCTGCACAAAACTGGGATGTATATATGTATACACCGATTATACTGCAGCTAGCAGAATCAACTGCCTGCCTGTAGTATTATTAGTATGATAACACCTGCACTTGTCTTCAGGTAGCTATACTGTAGGTGCAACTGTGCAGGGTACACAGTACAGTGACTGGAAATACTTCAAGAGCCTACACAAGCACCTGGCTGCAGGTAGCTATAATGTAGGTGCAACTGTGCAGGGTACACAGTACAGTAACTGAGCCTACACAAGCACCTGGCTGCAGGTAGCTATACTGTAGTTGCAACTGTGCGGGGTACACAGTACAGTAACTGGAAATACTTCAAAGAGCCTACACAAGCACCTGGCTGCAGGTAGCTATACTGAAGGTGCAACTGTGTGGGGTACACAGTACAGTAACTGGAAATACTTCAAAGGGCCTACACAAGCACCTGGCTGCAGGTAGCTTTCTAAAAACCCTGTTTGTCTGACTTGATTTCCTGTTACTGAACCCTGGCTTTCCTGACCCTGTTTCTGGACTCTGATTATTCTGATTACCGGGTGCTGATACTGGCTTCCTGTTTATGCCTTGGTACCTCGCTGCCCGCCCGTTGCTGAACCCGGCTTACCTGATGACCTTGCTCCTGTCTCCTGTTTGGCTTTACGCTGTTTCCGAGTACCTGTGCTGGCCGTCCATCCTCTCAGCTTTGCTGGTTCCAGTTCTTCACCAGAAACCCTGCCTGCACTTCCCAGTCTGCAACACTTCCTGCAAGTTCTGCTTGCAGCATTCACAGGCACTCGTGTTCCTCCTGATCCTTGCCACCATCTGTTCCACCTCCAGTGGGGCTTGGATTGGAGCCCCACTGGAGGTGGAACAGATGGTGACAAGGATCAGGAGGAACACGAGTGCCTGTGAATGCTGCAAGCAGAACTTGCAGGAAGTGTTGCAGACTGGGAAGTGCAGGCAGGGTTTCTGGCTGACCTTGTCATTTCAGACTCCTACCAGGTACGTGACAGTATCAAGCAGCCACAAATGGAGTCTGAAAGGGAGGCCTCTCCACCAGAGGACATTTACAGATCTATTTCTGTACTATCCAATATTGTGCAGAAGTTTACAAGAAAATCTGAGTCGCATGGAAGAGTGATTTCCCTACGATGAGAATGTTGCATTGGCCTGTGCTCCGCTTTTGGTCTCTGATTCATATACCCAAACAGAGCTCGGCTTGTTCCATGAGGTTGCTTCCGCTCCTGAACCGAGGGTGCCTATGCCTGAGCGATTCTCCGGAAATCGCAAGAAGTTTCGCACATTCTAGAATTCCTGTGAACTAGATTTCTCCCTGTTACCCCGAACCTTCACGTCTGAAAACATCAAGGTGGGGTTTATCATTACGTTACTATTGGATGAACCACTTTCCTGGGCTCTTCATCTCCGGGAACAACATGACCCTGTCCTGACAACTACGGATTCTTTCTTCTCAGCCATGGCTCAGCTTTATGCAGACCCCTTCTACCAGCAGACTACCAAATCCATGCTTGGCAAATTACAGCAAGGTCCAAGGCCTGCTGAGGAATACGTAACTGACTTTCGTGTATGGAGTGCAGATACCCAATGGAATCATTCCGCACTTCGCCACCAGTTTCGACTAGGACTGTCTGACACCTTAAAGGATGAGCTTGCCAGAGTGGGAGTACCAGCATCCCTGGAAGACCTGATCGATCTAACCATTCAGATCGATCGGCAATTATGTGAAAGGCAATCCGAAAGGTCCAAAGGAACCCTTTCTGTGGCTTCAAGGTCTGACATCCCTGCGTCCTCATCTGTTGCATCCCCCAGAAGGAGGGAACGGCATAAGACTCCTCATAGAAGTTTTCAAAGACCACCCCTTTCTCCTGATGAACGCCTTCATCGATTACAGGACAATCTGTGTCTCTATTGCAGGGAGGCAGGTCACTTTATACAGACTTGCCCGGCAAAGACCCGCAGGTCTTTTTCCCCTTAGCCTCACATGATGCATCTTTCAGGGAAGTACCGGTCTCATGTCTCTCTTTCCATTATGCTCCAGTTTTCTGAAAAGACTGTTCCTGTACTTTCAATCATAGACTCTGGGGCCTGTAGTTGTTTTATGGTCTCTGCATTTGCTTCTCTCCATCAACTCCCTGTATGTGCCAAGAAGCAGGAATTCCATGTTCATCTGGCTGACGGTTCCGGCATTAAATCAGGCCCAGTTACCCAAGAGACTTTACCTATTTTCTACCGTACTTCTTCCGGCCACCATGAATTCCTCCGTTTGGATATCATAGCTTCTCCCATGTTCCCCATCATCCTTGGCATTCCATGGTTGAAGGCACATAATCCTCACATTAACTGGCTTACCAGAGACATCTCCTTCTCTGACTGCCAAATTCACTGCCTACCTGAAAAAACTTTCAATACCACACCCCTCCTGGGTATCCTCCCTGACCATGAAACCTCTAATCTGGTCCCTGCTGCCTATCACGAATATCTGGATTTAACAAGAAAGGAGCGGACACTCTTCCCCCCCATAGAACATATGATTGTCCTATTGAACTTTTACCAGGGGCCGAGATCCCATTTGGGCAAATTGATCCCCTCTCTGAGCCTGAACTAGAAGCCCTGCAGATTTATATCGATGAAAGCCTTGAAACACAGTTCATCCGGCCCTCCACTTCACCAGCAGGGGCCGGTATTTTCTTCGTTGAAAAGAAAGACCATACCCTGAGGCCCTGTGTGGACTATCATGACCTTGACAGGGTCACTGTTAAAAACTGGTACCCTCTGCCTCTGATCCCTGAACTTTTTCAAAGGCTGCGTGGGGCACAGGGAGGGAGATGAATGGAAGACGGCCTTTCGAACACGCTTTGGTCATTTTGAATATCAAGTCATGCCATTCAGACTCTGCAACGCCCCTGCCACATTCTAACATCTGGTGAATGACGTTTTTCAGGACTTCCTTGATTTATTCGTCATCGTGTATCTGGATGACATCCTTATATTCTCTGAAACTCTAGAATCCCATAGGACTCATGTAAAGAAAGTACTGGGTCGGCTAGATTTTGGAGGGCATTATGCCAAGCACTGAACATTGAACTCCGCCTCTCCACAGCCTACCATCCACAAACTAATGGACAAACTGAAAGAACCAATCAAACCCTCGAGCAGTACTTACGGTGTTTTTCCTCTTTTGCACAAGATGACTGGCTATCACTTCTCCCACTGGCAGAATTTTCATACAATAATTCCATCCACTCTGCAACCAAGCAATCACCCTTTTTTGCCAATTATGGGTACCACCCCTCTTTCTTACCTGAGCTGGCCATTGAATCATCTGTACCTGCTGTACAAGACAGATTAAACTTCCTCAGTACTAATAACCAATTACTGCAAGATACAATCTCCAAGACTCAAGCAAGCAATAAAAAGTTCTTTGACAAGAAGAAGAGAGGTAATGTGAACCTTAAACCTGGAGATAAGGTCTGGCTTTCCACAACAAACTTGAAACTGAGCTGTCCTTCAAGAAAACTTGGCCCAAAATTTTTGGGACTCTTCCCAGTCAAAAGGAAAATTAATGCAGTAGGATTCGAGTTGCTGTTACCCAAGAATCTAAAGATCCACCCTGTACTCCATGTCTCTTTGTTGAAACCAGCTGTACCAAATCCATTTCCAGATCGGGTTTCTGAAATTCCTCCTCCGCTGCTCATCGAAGGGAATGAGGAATTTGAGGTGGAAGCCGTGTTGGACTGTAGAAAGAGGCATAACCAAACACAGTTCCTCATTAAATGGAAAGGTTATGGGTCGGAAGAGAATTCCTGGGAATCAGCTTCAGATGTGCATGCTCCCAAACTAGTGCAAGCCTTTTTTCAATGCCACCCAGAGAAAATACACTTGAAGGGCATCCGGAGGCTGCCCTTAAGGGGGGGGGCAATGTAAGAGAACTGTCAGAATGCGTCCGGCGCACACACGTGCGCATTCACGGGCATCAGCAGATTTCCTTGCGCACCAATGCACGTGCACGTCGCACTGCGTGCACGCGCAGGAGCACACATCTGGCCACAATTGGCACCAGACAGCCTATTTAAGGGTTGCTCTGACTTCTGACAAGTGCTGCTTGATCTTCAGCTGTGTCCCGAGATTCTGAAACCCTGTTTGTCTGACTTGATTTCCTGTTACTGAACCCTGGCTTTCCTGACCCTGTTTCTGGACTCTGATTATTCCGATTACCAGTTTAACCTTGCTCCTGTTTATGCCTTGGTACCTTGCTGCCCGCCCGTTGCTGAACCTGGCTTACCTGATGACCTTGCTCCTGTCTCCTGTTTGGCTCCACGCTGTTTCCGAGTACCTGTGCTGGCCGTCCATCCTCTCAGTTTTGGTGGTTTCAGTTCTTCACCAGAAACCCTGCCTGCACTTCCCAGTCTGCAACACTTCCTGCAAGTTCTGCTCGCAGCATTCACAGGCACTCGTGTTCCTCCTGATCCTTGCCACCATTTGTTCCACCTCCAGTGGGGCTTGGATTGGAGATACAAGAGAGGCTGACCTCGTCATTTCAGACTCCTACCAGGTACGTGACAGAGCCTACACAAGCACCTGGCTGCAGGTAGCTATACTGTAGGTGCAACTGTGCGGGGTACACAGTACAGTAACTGGCAATACTTCAAAGAGCCTACACAAGCACCTGGCTGCAGGTAGCTATACTGTAGGTGCAACTGTGCAGGGTACACAGTACAGTAACTGAAAATACTTCAAGAGCCTACACAAGCACCTGGCTTCAGGTAGCTATACTGTAGGTGCAACTGTGCAGGGTACACAGTACAGTAACTGGAAATACTTCAAGAGCCTACACAAGCACCTGGCTTCAGGTAGCTATACTGTAGGTGCAACTGTGCAGGGTACACAGTACAGTAACTGGAAATACTTCAAAGAGCCTACACAAGCACCTGGCTGCAGGTAGCTATACTGTAGGTGCAACTGTGCAGGGTACACAGTACAGTAACTGGAAATACTTCAAAGAGCCTACACCAGCACCTGGCTTCAGGTAGCTATACTGTAGGTGCAACTGTGCAGGGTGCACAGTACAGTAACTGGAAATACTGTAAAGACACCTGCCTGCCTTTCAGTATATTAGGAAGAGAAAAACAGCATCTAGCTAAACTGAATACAATATATATATATATATATATATATATATATATATATATATATATATATATATATACATACACACACACACACACACACACACACACACACACACCTGGGATGCATATATATATATATATATCAAATATATATATCAAATGACACTGTCTCTCTCAAGCCGGAACACACTACACAGGGCCGACGTGTACTAAACCCCCTGAGCCATAAATGGCCAAAGCCTCCTTGGCTTTGGCCAATTATGGCTCTCTGTACACACAGCGCTGTGATTGGCCAAGCATGCGGGTCATAGTGTATGCTTGGCCAATCATCAGCCAGCAATGCACTGCGATGCTGCAGTGAATTATGGGCCGCAACGCACCACTCGAATTTGGCGCGAATGGCCCATATCGTTCGTAATTTGGCGAACGACTGAACACACGATGTTCGAGTCGAACATGGGTTCGACTCAAACACGAAGCTCATCCCTAGTCTACACTGAATGCAGAGTATACTGTGTATGTATATATATATATATATATGTGAACCCCTCACATTTTTGTAGATATTTTACTATATCGTTTCATGTGACAACACTGAAGAAATTACACTTTGCTACAATGTAAAGTAGTGAGTGTACAGCTTGTATAACCCCTAAGTGAAAGTTGGTGAAAGTGAAAAAATCCAAATTGGGCCGAATTAGCCATTTTACCTCCCCGGTGTTATGTGATTCGTTAGTGTTACAAGGTTCCAGGTGTGAATGGGGAGCAGGTGTGTTAAATTTGGTGTTTTCGCTCTCACTCTCTCATACTGGTCACTGAAAGTTCAACATGGCACCCCATGGCAAAGAACTCTGAGAATCTGAAAAAAATAATTGTTGCTCTACATAAAGATGGCCTAGGCTATAAGAAGATTGCCAAGACCCTGAAACTGAACTGCAGCACCGTGGCGAAGACCATACAGCTATTTAACAGGACAGGTTCCACTCAGAACAGGCCTCACCATGATCGATCAAAGAAGTTGAGTGCATGTGCTCAGCATCAAATCCAGAGGTTATCTGTGGAAAATAGATGTAGAAGTGCTGCCAGCATTGCTGCAGAGGTTGAAGGGGTGGGGGGCCAGCCTGTCAGTGCTCAGACATACACAGCACACTGCATCAAATTGGTCTGCATGGCTGTCATCCCAGAAGGAAGCCCCTGCTTGTCTTCAGCAAACTAGCGCATCAACTTTAGAAGACTAAGGACATGGATTACTAGAACCATGTCCTGTGGTCTGATGAGACCAAGATAAACTTATTTGGTTCAGATGGTGTCAAGTGTGTGTGGCAGCAACCAGGTGAGGAGTACAAAGACAAGTGTGTCTTGCTTACAGTCAAACATGCTGTTGGGAGTGTCATGGTCTGCGACTGCATGAGTGCTGCCGGCACTGGAGAGCTACAGTTCATTGAGGGAACCATGAATGCCAGCATGTACTGTGACATACTGAAGCAGCGCATGATCCCCTCCCTTCAGAGACGGGGTCGCAGGGCAGTATTCCAACATGATAACGACCCCAAACACACCTCCAAGATGACCACTGCCCTGCTAAAGAAGCTAAGGGTAAAGGTAATGGACTGGCCGAGTATGTCTCCAGACCAAAACCCTACTGAGCATCTGTGGGGCATCCTCAAACAGAAGGTAGAGGAGTGCAAGGTCTCTAACATCCACCAGCTCCGTGATGTCATCATGGAGGAGGGGAAGAGGACTGCAGTGGCAACCTGTGAAGCTCTGGTGAACTCCATGCCCAAGAAGGTTAAGGCAGTGCTGGAAAATAACTGTGGCCACACCAAATATTGACACTTTGGGCCCAATTTGGACATTTTCACTTAGGAGTGTACTCACTTTTGTTGCCAGAGGTTTAGACATTAATGGCTGTGTGTTGCGTTATTTTGAGGGGACAGCAAATTTACACTGTTATACAAGCTGTACACTCACTACTTTACATTGTAGCAAAGAATCATTTCTTCGATGTTGTCACATGAAAAGGTATAATAAAATATTTACAAAAATGTGAGGGGTGTACTCACTTTTGTGAGATACTGTACATACATATACACACTAGATTGTATATATAAATATATTAATACACTGCCTGCACTGACTGTGTATATATATATATATATATATATATATATATATATATATATATATATATATATATATATATATATATATATATATATATATATATATATATATACATACATATACACACACACACACACACACACATATACACAGGCATACCCCACTTTTAAGTACACAATGGGGTTTATTTACTAAAGATGGAAAGTGCAAAATCAGGCTCACTTCTGCATAGAAACCAATGAGCTTCCAGGTTTTGTTACCAAAGCTTAATTGAACAGGCTGGGGTTCGAAGCTCATTGGTTTCTATGCAGAAGTGAGCCTGATTTTGCACTTTCCAGCTTTAGTAAATAAACCCAAATGTGTACTTAAAAGTGGGGTATGCCTGTATATACCCCCATACACTCTGCATTCAGTGTAGACTATGCAGAGTAGGTCTAAGCATTGCTTCCTGTAGCACACAGCATAAAGGGAGAGGACGCTGGTACATACAGTATATTTTGAAAGCACCTCCCCTCATACAGTATAATAGGGTATGAGCACCTTTCTACAACACTCCCATTATTCCTACATTGTTTTTTTTTTTTAAACCTTTAGTAAATAGTAAATAACTCTCAATTTTTCGGTCGGGAAAAGTTCCTGTCCGAAAATGCGATCGTCTGTGGCAATTCCGACATGCAAAATCCCTACGCATGCTTGGAAACAATTCGACGGATGCACAGAAGCATTGAACTTCATTTTCTCGGCTCGTCGTAGTGTAGTACGTCACCGCATTCTTGACGGTCGTAATTTCAGCGAACTTTTGCGTGATTGTGTGTATGCAAGGCAAACTTGAGCGGAATCCCGTCGGAAAAGCCATCTTTTTCCGACAAGAAATCCGCTCGTGTGTACGCGGCATAAGGCTCCATGCACACTGGCGTAATAAATGTTGCTTCTACAGGAGTTTTGTGCTCTGCCTGTAGAAGCAGCTCAATATTATCCTATGTGTCCATGCACATTAGGACGATTACAGGCATATTTTGAGCTCAACGTTTAGAGGCAGGTAAAAAAACCTTCTGGTTTCCGATTGAAGCTTACTGGCAGAAAAAAAAAACGTAAAAAACTCTCCTAAACTTGTCTAAACTTTGTACACAAAATGCTCTATATGAGTGTTTTTTACTCCCAAGAGAACAGAGGTTTTTTTTAGCCCAGAGTGCATGGTGCCTTATTATGTAACTATGACAATAGAGACTCCTTTGGTGTAATCATTTCAAAATGATTTAATAGGTGAACATATATGTTGCTAAAATAATAAATGTAAGTTTAGACTAACATCAATGAGGATCTGCAGCCTAGTTTGTGCTTGTGGAGAATACTTGTGCATAGCTCTCCTAACACCTTAACACCAGGGGATAGGCCATTCTTATGTAAATGACAATTGTGTACAGAATAAGGGAGATGCCATTGTAGATATGATCAGACCTCACAGCCCATCCCATTGTGTATCAAATACAATTCATGAATTAGCATGCTCTCAAGCATTTTTGCTTTTTGATGTAAATACCGCATTAAGGAATAGTGAATTGACATTTGCAATATTGTAGGAAATATTTGGAAAAATGTGTCAGTGACCCAAATATCACATGCAATATCTTTACCGACTATCGAAATGCAAACATCAGACTGATTGGTGGTAAAAGAACCCACTATATTTTCATGGGTTGCAGTAAATAGCAGTTACCGCATAAATGAGTAAGTAAAGGATTAGGTCAATCACAGTTCACTAGACAATATGTTGACTAGGCTATAATAGCAGCATTGAACAGAGTCTGGAGTGAACCCCTGCAGGTATCTATTATATTTCTGTGCACCATTTTGATATACCCAGAAACCTTCCATGCGAGTCCTGTGAGTTGTCTGGGAGATCCCTGGGAACCATCAGAGGGGTTTGGAACAGAAATGATTGTGGAGTGGTTGTATAAGAACAAGCACTATTTTGACCTCCAGTGACATTGGGGTCATATCACAGGCTAAGCAGTTTGGCTATCTCTTCTGGTGGTGGTAAAAGGATTGGTTCACTGGTGTCCTGGAAAGGGAAAAGTTGGACCTTCTTTCCAAATTTCTTGCACTTTTTCTAGACATTTTCCTGGGACATTTATTTATGGTTATATGTGCATGAAATTTACACGTGGTGTGTATTATACATTTCAATGGACAATATTCAGTTTTCATTTAAGGTTATAAATGTATGACACTGACATGGGGTTTGTTTTATATACTTAAAAGGTACAGTATATTGATGGTTTATGAATACTGAGGATAAGCACCTTACATGTGGAATTTTGAGCCAAGTGAGAAGTCTTTAGCCCTAGTTCTTCAGCTGACCAGTGTCGGGGCCCAGTCTGTACAGTGGTGCACATGAGTACAGCCAGAGTAAAGTCTGCATGCAGCAAATAATGCTGCTAGTTAGATTGCTAGTCCTTATGTGCTCAGTCTTTGCTAGTAGCAACAAGTTAATGGCAGCAGACTGGACTGGACTGGAGAGAGTGTCCTCTCTTAGTCCCAGTGATACAGCAACAGGGGTCCTGCTATTCAGATGTCAGCCCACTTCTGGATCTATCTGGAATGACTCCAGTCCTCAGCACATGGCCACAGGTTTGTAGCAGGTATATATGCACACAGGAGTAGTAATGTGCACACCTCAGTCTCCTTGCAGCAAAGAGAATGTTCCTTGGTATTCAGCCTGAGAAAATACATCTCTCTCTACCCTTACACCCGGCTTGCATTGGGAATTGTAGTCCAATGGTCCATGGACTGCCATAATAAAGTTTCTTTCTCGAACTTAATTTCCCATGATTTACTGCTGCCAAGTATCAAGTCTCCTGAGCTGCTTCTATTAGTCAGCTCTCCCCGGTGGATGGAGGTGAGGCCGTGTTAACCCATTCAGCTGAAGTTCATTGTAAGCTCAGAGAGCACTGCAGCAGAGTGCCCTAAATTGCTCTCTGTCTCTAGCCAAGCACCTGGCAACAATTATTTTTAAAATTGCAGCAAATCTAAAAATGTGAAACATTTTGTATTCTTTTTCTTGTGTCCAAATAGCTCTTAAAGACACAGTAACACAAGCATGCAACCAAAGATCGTTGATCCAGGGAATGTCCAAATACCTTCTGGCAGAACTGGAAGGCAGTACATTTTTCCAGCTGAAGCAAATTGGACTGTGCTTTATTGTTTTTTTTTGTGCCTTACTCTGGGTATAAGATTCTAAGTAATTATGTAACCCAGGGTTATAATCGCAAAAGCTTCTATTTTCAAAAATGACAAAAACCACAACTTTCTCACTTTCAACTTTGCGTTCCTTTTTTTCCTATCACGTGTGATCATGATCAGTAAGCGTGATCATGAATGCTGTTAAAAGAAAAACAGTTTAAAAAATGAGTAAAAAGTGTCCAAAAATTCTTTAGGCCTTCTCCTTGTCTTTCTTTTTTTGCTGTACTTTGTTATTTTTTTAGACAAAAAAGGAAAAAACAGTAGTCCAAATAGCAACCTAAAAATTTCACAAACAATAGACAGTTTTTTTTTTTTACGTTTATATTATTTTGGTGCAATTACTTTTTCATGTTAATGTTCCCTGCCTAATTTGCACATGCCCAATTATATATATGTAAATACAGTATCTCACAAAAGTGAGTATTCCCCTCAAATTTTTGTAAATATTTTATTATATCTTCATGTGACAACACTGAAGAAATGACAGTTTGCTATAATGTAAAGTAGTGGGTCTACAGCTTGTATAATAGTGTATATTTGATGTCCCCTCAAAATAACTCAACACAGCCATTAATGTCTACACTACTGGCAACAAAAGTGAGTACACCCCTAAGTGAAAATGTCCAAACTGGGCCTAAAGTGTCAATATTTTGTGTGGCCACCATTATTTTCCAGCACTGCCTTAACCCTGGAAAAAAGGACTGGGGGATCGATCCCCACTCGTTCACACCATAAGGGAGTTTGGTGAAGGACTATCTCAGTACAACTTAAACAGCATAGACTCAATTTGATAAAAAGTCATTTTTTTATTAATACAAAAAGCCTAAGAACATAGGATAGTATTTAGACATCATAAAAGTATACAGTAACAAGCTATGTATAATCACCAGCATTCATGTCCTCTATTAAAGAGGTTCAGAGCATAATGGATTCCCACAGATATCATTGTTCTCGACAAGTTTTGTGGCATTTTACTGCTTTAATCAGGAGAATATCTGTAATCAATCATTGGGATAATAAATACCAGATATTACAGTATAACAATGTATAAGATACATTTCAACAAAAAAAATTGTAAGGGGATGGAAGAAAGAGAGGGGGAAAAAAGAGCAAGGTCACTTACCCGGGACCCAAGCCTGGTTGGAGTAAAGGTACCATAGAGAAACCCCCCCCCCACGGCGGCTAAGGGAGACGTGCAAGAAATGAACGGATGTCTGAGATGAATAATGACAGTGTAAGTATAAACAATATACCCATGACAGCTAATTGGAAAACAAAGAGGGTGAAAAAAAGATGAATGGGAGAAAAAGAACAGGGAGGAATGGAAGGTGAAAGGGAGCGTAATAGGGAAAAGTGAAAGGAACAAACAGAAAGGAGGAAGGGTGGGGTGGGGGGTGGGGGGTTGGGCGTTCACAAAGCATTAAATCTGTAAGTGGTACCATCAAGGATCCAGGGGCAGCGTGGGCACTGTCCACATTCGGAGATGCCTCGTCGACCTGGGGAATGGCCAGTAGTGGAATAGTGACTGCTTATTAACCGTTAAAGACAAGCTCTGAAGTTTCTCTAACATGTTTCTTAAGAATATAATGGTCTATTAAAATGTGCCAGTTTTTCGATAGGACATCACGGAGCTGAGCTGACCATGATGGGCCGAAAACCTGGTGATCACCTTAACAGCACTAGGCAATTTAGGTTGTGTAGGTTCATAGAGCGAGGAGGTTCTTGTACGTGCTAAAGCTTAGTTGAATGCTTTTCTATGATTGGTACGAGAGTAGTCTCTAAGTAACAAATCGGCCACGCAGCAGAGCAGCCTGTGTGTGGAAATCTTCCTCTCTTGCGCAGTTTCTGCATAAACGAAGATACTGCACAAAGGGGATACTGCACATAAAGGGTCTAGGGTGCGCACTGGAGGCGTGCAGCAGAGTGTTGCCAACTGTAGGTTTGCAGTATAGATTGGTACTGATAGTTCCATCTGGGTTTTTGATGATCATAAGATCCAGAAACGGATCTGTGTATCATTGACATTGAAAGTAAAGTGTAAATTCAGATTGTTAATATTGAGTGGTTGAATAAACTCTCTCAGCATTTCCAATGGGCCTGTCCAAACCAAAAATAGATGGTCTATAAATCTATACCAACACAGAATGAATTGAAGATAGCAAATTAATCGTCGGAAAACATACTTCTCTCCCAAGCTCCCAGATTCTATCTCTCCCATCTACTTTTTTTTCACCCCCCTTTTCTCCCCCCCCTTCCTTTTTCTTCCCCCTATGTTATATCTGGTATTTTCTATCCCAATGATTGATTACAGATATTCACCTGATGAAGCGGTAAAATGCCACAAGAACAATGATATCCATGGGAATCCATCATATCCTGATCCTCCTTAAGAGGACATGAATGCTGGTGATATACCTGGATCGATAATGATAGACATCATAAAAGTATACAGTAAGTACTTGGAGTTCTTATGTTTTTAAGCTTTTTGCATTAATAAAAAACTACTTTTTATCAAAATTTTTAGTCTATGCTGTTTAAGTTGTACCGAGATAGTCATTCACCAAACTCCCTTATGGTGTGATTGAGTGGGGCTCAATCCCCCAGTTCTTTTTCCCTTTCAATTGAATGATGGTACATTTTACCAACTTTTCATGCAACTCATACCAATAGAGGCTTTAGTTTTTTCAACTGCCTTAACCCTCTTGGGCATGGAGTTCACCAGAGCTTCACAGGTTGGCACTGGAGTCCTCTTCCACTCCTCCATAACGACATCATGGAGCTGGTGGATGTTAGAGACCTTGCGCTCCTCCACCATTCGTTTGAGGATGTCCCACAGATGCTTAATAGGGTTTAGATCTGGAGACATGCTTGGCCAGTCCATCACCTCTACCCTCAGTTTTAGCAAGGCAGTAGTCATCTTTGAGGTGTGTTTGGGGTCGTTATGTTGAAATATTGCCCTGCAGCCCAGCCTCCGAAGGGAGGGGATCATGCTCTGCTTCAGTATGTCACAGTACATGTTGGTATTAATGGTTCCCTCAATAAACTGTAGCTCCCCAGTGCCGGCAGCACTCATGGTGCGGCCCATGCACCATGACACTCCCACCACCATGCATGACTGTAGGCAAGACTCATTTGTCTTTGTACTCTTCACCTGGTTGCCGCCACACACGCTTGAAACCATTTGAACTAAATACGTTTATCTTGGTGTCACATCTACGTCAATGCAGGTGGTCAGACACTATAGCTGGCTACTGTGTCCTTCACATATAGTATCCCCCTTTTCCATAAGGCAAGCAGGCCTACCGGTACTCGGTTGCCCCCAGGACTTATACACAATGCTATAGTGCCTGACCACCATGCCAGTGCAGATGGTAACTGAGCAAAGGAAATAGATACTTGCGGTTAGGAGAAAGATAGCGTGGTTTTATGACAGTCCAGGTAAAAGGCAGGTTGAGTTCAGGGAGTAGTCCAATAATCTGTTCCAAAGTCATACACAGAGAAATCCAAACTAGCAAAGCAGGGCAGACAGACAGGGAGCTTGATCAGCAAAAACACCGGTAGCACTCTATCACAAACACCCAAATGAGGTTTGAGCTAGCTTATAACAGGCTTGGTTTCTACCCAGAGACTGATCACATTAATCAGCCTGCAGGTAGACAGACAAGGAGAGTGCCCAAGCCAAAACCCTGGATGCTGGAATGAAGAACAGGAGCACTAGGAGCACAGGAGAACTGAGAAACACTCA
The DNA here is from genome assembly GCF_042186555.1 of Aquarana catesbeiana. NCBI lineage: Eukaryota > Metazoa > Chordata > Amphibia > Anura > Ranidae > Aquarana > Aquarana catesbeiana. The sequence continues at coordinate 189,115,492 of NC_133329.1, read as the reverse complement.
GTTTCAGGGTCTTGGCAATCTTCGTATAGCCTAGGCCATCTTTATGTAGAGCAACAATTCTTTTTTTCAGATCCTCAGACAGTTCTTTGCCATGAAGTGCCATGTTGAACTTCCAGTGACCAGTATGAGACAGTAAGAGCGATAACACCAAATTTAACACACCTGCTCCCCATTCACACCTGAGACCTTGTAACACTAACGAGTCACATGACACCAGGGAGGGAAAATGGCTAATTGGGCCCAATTTGGACATTTTCACTTAGGGGTGTACTCACTTTTGTTGCCAGCAGTTTAGACATTAATGGCTGTGTGACTTATTTTGAGGGGACAGCAAATTTACACTGTTATACAGGCTATGTATATATGGCACTGCTCCTTTATTCTGCGCCGGTGGCACGAGTTCAGGTAAATAGACATGTATCAGCCCCTCTCTCTTTACAACGAGGAACAAGACAGGGATATCCATTATCACCTCTACTTTTTGCCCTGGATCTTGAAACTTTGGTTGCTGCTATCCGTCAATCATCAAATATTATTGGGTTCTGTAGACCCTTAGGAGAGGACAAGATTGCCCTATATGCTGATGACACGCTTCTATTTTTGGGAGACACATCGTCTTCCTTAGTAGCAGTGATGTCTTTGAATAACTCATATGGCTCTTTTCAGGATTTACAATAAACTGGGATAAGTCAGTTCTTTTACCTGTGGTCCCCTATTGGTGACTCATCTGCCAATAACAGCATCTCAAATAACTGTAGTCTCTATATTTAAACATTTAGGCATCCAAGTTACATCACAAGTGAGCACATATGTAGAGAGGAATTTAGTTCTCATACTCAAGCACTTTAAACAAGTGGGGAAATTTTGGAGTAAGTTAACTTTAACAGTAGTCAGTAGAGCCAATTTGATAAAGATGGTTTGAATGCCACAACTACTTTTTACATAATTGGCCTGTATGGTTGCCTCAAAAAAATTTTAGACAGATAGATACTTTGTTTAGAGAGCTTATATGGAGATACAAACACTTTCGGATTAGATTAGGAACTCTACAGTTGCCTAAGGATGAAGGAGTTTTAGCTGTTCCCAATGCCAGATCGTATTATCTGGCATCACAACTTTAGCAATTATATGGCTGGAATGACATAAATTGAGAGGACCCTATACAGCAAATGATATTTTCTCTGCCGATAGATCCACCAGTGCAGCTAATAGTAGCTAATCACTTTATAGTAAACGTTGTTTTCCCACATTTCATTTAATTAATAAAATTTGGACTACGGTTCAACAAGAAAGTCTTCATGAGGGATATACCCAATATATGCCCATATGGAAAAATATGCAATTACCCGAGGTAGCAAAACTTGAAGATTTTGATTTATGGAAAAGAGTCGGTATCAACTTTTTGATAACGAGGTTTTACAACCATTTGATAAACTGGCAGAGAAATATCATATGTCTAATAAAAAATGTTTTCAATTACAATTACGGCACGCTCTGCAGTCAGGCCACGACTTTTCTACCAAAATATATTCCATCTTTTTTTTTTTTTTTAACAGAAAAGTTTTTATTTGTCTCCAGAAGGAGAGATTTCAAACATACAAACAAAACAAATGTACAAACATCTTATTGCTGCTACATCTCATATATATACTTTTTTCCATACATATACTATCTTAGTTATACAAAATATTTGACAAACTTGTTTCCATATACCTTGTGTTCATATCAGAATACTTCTATATTGGGTAATATCAGGGAGTTCAGAATATCATAATTTACACCGGCTTAATAGTACTATCCTCTATCTGACCGTATTAGGAATCACTTAAAAAAGGTTTTATCCCTATCTATTGGTCAGGATATCCATTCATTAAATTATTAAGGATCATGGAGTGGGGGGGGGGGGGAACGGGTCACGAGAGAAGGGCCAAGAGAGGCTAGAAGGGAATAGAAAGGAGGAGAAGGGGACAGAGGAGGAGAGATAAGAGAGGGCGCGTCCAATCAAGGCACATCACACTGCCCGTCACGCATATCCTGCCAACTCTATTATTTAGACCATGTTCCCCAAATCTTGGAGAACTTTTTAGGACATTTGCGATTAATATAAGTAAGTTTATAAAGTGGCAGTACTGCATTTATCAAAGCCTTCCATTGGGAGACCGTGGGAGGATTGGGTTGCTTCCATTTAAGGAGAATAGTTTTCCTGGCATAAAATGAGGCATAGAAAACAAACAATCTTTTATGTACATTAGATATAAGATTATCACATACTCCAAGAAGTAGAATAATCGGGTTCACTTGTACATTGAGGTTGGCCGCTGAGTTGATGACCCCACCACTTCTAACCAAAACTGCTGTATAACTGAGCATGACCAGACAACATGTATAAAAGGTGCCCAATTCCCTATTGCATTTCGGGCATCTGTCTGATTGAGTTGGGTATATTCTAGACAGCCTTTGCAGCGTGTAGTATACTCTGTGAAGGAATTTGAGCTGAACATATCTATCCCTTGCTGACACCATAAGGGGGATGTACACTCTTGTATACACTCTTCCCAATCATCTGGAGCTAGGGCGAGTATATCTGCCTTCCATTTCTCATAGAGTCCAGTTCCCCCAGTCTGCTCCTCACTCAGTATACGAATATATAGGGAGGACAGAATGCGATCTATATTTTTTGAGATTAAAAACTTCTCTACCCCGTGGGATTGTAAAGTGACTCCTCCTGGGTACTGAGCCTGTACCGCATGCCGCAATTGCAAATAACGAAAAAACATTCTAGGGGGGAGTTGGAAATCATCTTTCAAATTGTCATAAGGGATAATGCTGCCTTCGGACCATACATGCTGTAGTATCTTAATTCCGTGCCTCGCCCACAGGGCCGGATCTGGAACTGTTTGCAGATGTTGTAATTTAGGATTGCCCCATAGTGGTATGTAAGGGGAAACAGTGTTGGGACGAGACAACTTCTTCAACATATGTTCCCATACCCCTACCATCGTTCGCATCAGAGTTGTCACCGCCGAATGTGCCCTAGACCCTCTAAAGACCAGGTTACTCAGAGCCGAGTAGGAACCTAGTATAGCAGCTTCAAAATTAACTGAGGGGTTAGACTTTGGCTGGGAAAACCACCATCGAACAGTCACTACAACCGCTGCCCAATAATATTTTTTGAAGCATGGGAGCCAAGCCTCCAAGGGACAGAGGGAGCTGTAGAGTGATCCTGGCGACTCTAGGGGCTAATCCCCCCCATACAAACGAGTTAACCGCTTGATCTAGTTTGCCAAAGAAGGACTTGGGGATGGGGACAGGAGTGTTCCGAAAGACGTATAGGAATTTGGGAAGGAACGTCATTTTTATAAGATTAATCCGACCTACTGCTGATAGGAGAAGAGATTTCCAAGCCTGACATCTGGTAATGAGTTGGTGCAAGATCAGGTAAATATTATCTGTCAGATACATAATTGGGTCTCTCTGTATTTCAATTCCCAAGTATTTAAACTTAGAAACCAAGACTAGCTGGTTAGAAGAATCTATAGTAGGTGGAGTTGGGGTCAAGGAAAAGAGAATGGATTTTAACCAGTTGATCCGTATGCCCGAGAAGGTCCCATATTGATTAATAATTTCCAGGGCCGCCGACAATGAGGCAGCTGCGTCTGGAAGATACAACAATGCATCATCAGCATATAATGAAAGCCTCTCAGTCAACGGACCAACCTCTATTCCCCCAACCCTCGGGGACGCTCTAAGCAGGATAGCCAGAGGCTCAATGGCCAGTGCGAATAAGCCCGGAGACAGAGGGCACCCCTGTCTGGTTCCCCTGCCCAGAGAGAAGGGGGGAGAAAGCACCCCGTTCGTTCGAACTCGTGCAATGGGATTGCTATAGAGGAGCTTTATCCAGGCGATAAATTTGGGACCAAAATTAAATCGTTCAAGCACCTTCCACAGGAATTCCCACTCTACCGAGTTGAAGGCCTTCTCGGCGTCCAGAGAGGCCACCACACCCGGGGATTCTGACTTCTCTGCATGAGAAATGTTAGTATAAAGCCGACGTAGGTTGATGTCGGTACCTTTGCCCAGCATGAAGCCCGTCTGGTCGCCATGGATTATAGAGAGGATAACCGAATTAAGTCTATTCGCGAGTATTTTAGTAGTTATCTTGGCATCAACATTCAAAAGTGATATAGGGCGATATGAGGCACATGATGTGGGGTCTTTATTGGGTTTAGCTATGACCACAATCACCGCCTCTGACATAGGAAGAAGACAGCCCTCCCCTAACAATGTAAGGAGCAGACTATGAAACCTAGGGAGGAGAATTTCATTATTTGTCTTATAAAATTCTGCCAGCAAGCCGTCAGGGCCAGGAGTTTTCGCTGGCTGGAGTGCTGTTACCGCTGTTTGGACTTCCTTGAGAGTAATTGGAGCGTCTAGTGTCTTTCTGGCCTCAGCTGATAATTGTGGGAAGTCAATCTGGTTCAAAAAGGTGGCCATAGCCTCCTTGGTAAAGGTGGCCTTAGAGGTGTAAAGGTGTTTGTAGTATTGCGCAAATTGACCATTGATACCAATGGGGTCAGAGTGAAGCATCCCTGTGTCATCTCTTATGTGGGCAATATGTAGCGAGGAGGAACGTTCTATAGCCAGCCAGGCCAAAAATCTTCCTGTCTTTTCCCCTTGCTCAAAGATTTTGTGATTGAGCCAGCAGTTGTTTTTTTGTGGTCTCAATCCGTAGGATAGAAATCTCTCTGTTGAGAGATTGCATTGCATCATATGTTAGAGCATCTTTGGTATGGACATATATGTTTTCCAAAAGGAGGACCTTCCTTTCTGCCTCTTCCAATGCAAAGCGCGTGTCCTTTCTAACCCTCCCAATTGCCATCTTGTATTGCCCTCTGGCATATGCCTTGAAGGCATCCCATTGTGTAGGGGGGGGGGGACCGTGCCCTCATTACTAGCCCAGTAGACTCCCAATTCGCCCTCCACCAGAGGAGCCACCCTCTCGTCTGTGATCCAATACCCCGAGAGCCTCCACAGTGCATTGCCCATGGGAGAGTCCATTTGCAATTTAAGTAGGAGGGTTGCGTGATCTGAAATACCCCGCGGCAGTATCTCAACCTCCTGTACCCGGCAGAGAAGGGAGTCAGACGTGTATATCAGGTCGATTCTGGAGAAAGACGCATGTGTAGCTGAGTGACAGGTATACTGCCTCTCATCCGGATGCCTCATTCTCCATATGTCAGTAAATCCGTAGTTATCAGCCCATTGTGATAATGGGGTGACCCCGGGGGTCCCACACTAGGCCTGTCTAAATCTGGGTTTGGGGTCATGTTAAAGTCTCCTGTCAGGATTACTCCAGCCGAAGGATATTGAGTTATGATTGGTGTGAGCTTTTTAAGGATATCTATCGTAGCTGGGGGAGGAATACCTACTATCAAGAATTCTAATCTATCACACATTGCATGAAGGGCCACCTATTTCCCCCCCGGATCTAAATGAAGATCCAGTAGGGTAAACCCAAGTGACTTATGGATCAGGACGCTGACACCCCTCGAGTAGGAGGAATAAGTGGAATGGTAATATGCACCAACCCACGGTTTCCGAAGTGCCAGCGTCCTGCTCCCCACCAAATGAGTCTCCTGAAACACACATATATGCGGGTTATACTTTTTCAGAAAATTAAAAACCAAAGACCTTTTAATTTTAGAATTTAACCCCCTAACATTCCATGACAACAGTGTCAGGGGAGACATTGCGTTTTGGTAAAGATTAAATGAGGGGAACAAGCAACCCTTAGCAGGGTCCAGCTAAGTGTGAGCAAACAGAAAAAAAAAGGGGGATAACAATCATCCATTCTATAATGTTGGCAGGCGGATCACTCGCATCATCTAGTGGAGAGAGACCAGAGCGACTCCAAGCCTTAACACAGTATACTGTAGCACACAATTTGAGACAGATGCAACACCAATAGAAGAACAAAACAAAAAATAACAATTTCAACAAGGAGCAAAGCCATGTGCTCCAAACCCGTCCCCCCCCCACCCCCCAAACTTCGGTGTGCTTGCATCCCTAGAACTGTCATGGCAACTGCCAATTGGGAAGATGAACAAAAAGGACACCCGAGTGTCACAGTACACACAGTAAGTCCTCCAACTATTGTTAAGGATCAATGTTACATAGTTACATAGTAGGCGAGGTTGAAAAAAGACACAAGTCCAACCTATGTGTGTGATTATGTGTCAGTATTACATTATATATCCCTGTATGTTGCGGTCATTCAGGTGATTATCTAATAGTTTCTTGAAGCTATCAATGCTCCCCGCTGAGACCACCGCCTGTGGAAGGGAATTCCACATCCTTGCCGCTCTTACAGTAAAGAACCCTCTACGTAGTTTAAGGTTAAACCTCTTTTCTTCTAATTGTAATGAGTGGCCACGAGTCTTATTAAACTCTCTTCTGCGAAAAAGTTTTATCCCTATTGTGGGGTCACCAGCACAGTATTTGTAAATTGAAATCATATCCCCTCTCAAGCATCTCTTCTCCAGAGAGAATAAGTTCAGCGCTCGCAACCTTTCCTCATAACTAAGATCCTCCAGACCCTTTATTAGCTTTGTTGCCCTTCTTTGTACTCGCTCCATTTCCAGTACATCCCTCCTGAGGACTGGTGCCCAGAACTGGACAGCATACTCCAGGTGCGGCCAGACCAGAGTCTTGTAGAGCGGGAGAATTATCGTTTTATCTCTGGAGTTGATCCCCCTTTTAATGCATGCCAATATTCTGTTTGCTTTATTAGCAGCAGCTTGGCATTGCATGCCATTGCTGAGCCTATCATCTACTAGGACCCCCAGGTCCTTTTCCATCCTAGATTCCCCCAGAGGTTCTCCCCCCAGTGTATAGATTGCATTTATATTTTTGCCACCCAAATGCATTATTTTACATTTTTCTACATTGAACCTCATTTGCCATGTAGTTGCCCACCCCATTAATTTGTTCAGGTCTTTTTGCAAGGTTTCCACATCCTGCGGAGAAGTTATTGCCCTGCTTAGCTTAGTATCGTCTGCAAATACAGAGATTGAACTGTTTATCCCATCCTCCAGGTTGTTTATAAACAAATTAAATAGGATTAGTCCCAGCACAGAGCCCTGGGGAACCCCACTACCCACCCCTGACCATTCTGAGTACTCCCAATTTATCACCACCCTCTGAACACGCCCTTGTAGCCAGTTTTCAATCCATTTACTCACTCTATGGTCCATGCCAACGGACCTTATTTTGTACAGTAAACGTTTATGGGGAACTGTGTCAAATGCTTTTGCAAAATCCAGATACACCACGTCTACGGGCCTTCCTTTATCTAGATGGCAACTCACCTCCTCATAGAAGGTTAATAGATTGGTTTGGCAAGAACGATTCTTCATGAATCCATGCTGATTACTGCTAATGATACCGTTCTTATTACTAAAATCTTGTATATAGTCCCTTATCATCCCCTCCAAGAGTTTACATACTATTGATGTTAGGCTAACTGGTCTGTAATTCCCAGGGATGTTTTTTGGGCCCTTTTTAAATATTGGTGCTACATTGGCTTTTCTCCAATCAGCTGGTACCATTCCAGTCAATAGACTGTCTGTAAAAATTAGGAACAACGGTCTGGCAATCACCTGACTGAGTTCCCTAAGTGCCCTCGGATGCAAGCCATCTGGTCCCGGTGATTTATTAATGTTAAGTATCTCAAGTCTAATTTTAATTCCCTCCTCTGTTAACCATGGAGGTGCTTCCTGTGTTGTGTCATGAGGATAAACACTGCAGTTTTGGTTACCAAAGCCCCCCGATTCACTCGTGAAGACTGAGGAGAAGAATAAATTCAATACCTTTGCCATCTCCCCATCCTTTGTAACCAGATGTCCTTCCTCATTCTTTATGGGGCCAATATGGTCTGTCCTCCCTTTTTTACTGTTTACATACTTAAAGAATTTCTTGGGATTTTTTTTGCTCTCCTCCGCTATGTGTCTTTCATGTTCTATCTTAGCCGTCCTAATTGCACCCTTACATTTCTTATTGCATTCTTTATAAAGTCTGAATGCTGAGGATGATCCCTCAACCTTGTATTTTTTGAAGGCCCTCTCCTTTGCTTTTATATGCATTTTTACATTGGAGTTAAGCCATCCAGGATTTTTGTTCACTCTTTTAAAATTATTTAAAATTTAGAATAAAATTCCCTGCAGAATAAAGAGTAAATATCACCCGGAGGACCCAACATTCCTCCGGGGGCACAAAACTTGAAATCATATAAACTGTGGGTAGATATGAAAAAATACAAGAAAATTAAAAATAAAAGGTTTCCCACGAAAAGAAAATTTGAAAGTACCTCACCCCGCACCTTTTCCATGTGCACATCTGTGGTATGTAAGGTCCCGTACAATTAATACATTAGTATGCACCCCATAGGTGGAGTTTAAGAACCACGTGGACACGAGGTTTCTGAGGGCACAATCGTTTCTTCCCCATCCATCCCCAGTGGGGGGAGATAGGACTGCAGTCTAATCAGTGTTAGTAACAGTATTCATGAGGCTCAAAAAAACAAAAACCAATGCGACCACAGAGATAGGACAATACAAGCAGACCATGCGATTCTCTGAAAGTATCAGTTTCTGGGTAGGGTCTCCATTCAGTGTGTTGCATCTTCAGGAGAAGTAAAAAATCGCACCGTCTCGCCATCCTGAACTCGCAGTCTTGCCGGGAATAACATACTGTATTTTATCTTCTTATTGCGTAGGTTCAGTTTTGCTTGGTCAAAGGAGCGGCGTTGCTTCTGGGTATCCACCGAGAAGTCCAGGAATATCATTAATTTAGTTCCCTCGTACTCAGTTGCTCAATCTTCCTGGATTCACGGAGGACTAAGTCTCGGTCCCTAAAGTTCAATAGTTTCAGGATAAATGTGCATGGAGGAGCTCCCGGGGGCCCCCGGGCAGCAGGCATTCTATGTGCCCTCTCCACCACAAAGAAGTTGGAAAATGGCGCTCCGGGCAGAAGATCACGTAAGAGCTGTTCGGTGAAGGCCGTGGGGTCAGCTCCCTCAGCCCCCTCAGGGAGGCCTACCACTCGGAGGTTATTCCTCCTATTCCTATTTTCGGCGTCCTCTGCACGATTCTCTAGGGTCTTTATTTTTGTCTGCAGCATGCGGAGTGAGACTGTATGGTCTCTCAGCGTGTCCTCCGAATCTCCCACGCGTCGTTCTGCCTCAGTGAGGTGGGATCTAAAAGTATCCATGTCCCGCCGTATAAGACTGATATCGAGCTGCATTTGCTCGATTTTCCCTGTGAGGGTGGATTGGCAGTTAGTTATTGCCTGCATGAGGGCCTCAAAGTTAGATTGTTCTCTTTCTGAGGGGGCCTGCTCAGTGTCATTGGCCTGAGTCGCCATATTAGATCCGTTGGCGGGATGAGGGGTCCGTGCTGCGGTACTCGGGGGAATCTTGTGTGACTTGCGGGCGGAAAGTGTGCCCTTCTCCTTGGTCATACCTTCCTCCGGCGTCGATGCAGCTGATCAGGTCTGTGTATTGAAGTCGATCTGCAGGGAAACAGGATTTTATGCCGGAGACTGAGCGGAGCTCTCTCACTGTACGTCTGCTCCGGTCTCCATCTTGGACACGCCCCATATATTCCATTTTTAATTTTAGCCATGGCAGTAACTATAAGACACTCTAAACAGAGTTATTGGGGATATACTGTATACTCTTCCCTACAAAAGAACAGCTGGAACTAGAAAAAAAAGATGGTAGTCTTGGACGATGGCATAGGGATTTAGAGACTCTTAGTGATGAGGAGTGGGAGCAAACTTTGAAGAATTTATTCAGAGTATCCTTAGCCTCCTCCCAGTGTCTGACCCAGCTATTTATTATTCATAGATCCCACTATACCCCCTTAACCACTTCACACAAATCGTTGTACACGTATGTCGATACTTCGATGCTAAATACCAGGGTTATGGCAGTAGCTAGCTGCCATAAACCTGGTATTTTCGGGAACGGCGTGCGTTTCTCTTTACGATAAAAGTGGTCTCCCCAGCGGATTTGCCACAAGATCACTTTTAATCGGCAGTGGAAGAGGTGCAAACCCCTCTCCCGCCGCGTTACAGTCGTCTCCACTGCTTACCGGTCCCGCCGGTAAGCCTGGCTGCCAACTGAGGGGAAGATGGCCCTGCTTGGCTCCATGGCATGGACGGGCGGAAGCGACGTCAAGCGTTACTTCCGCCCATAGCTCTTAAAGTAGAATTTTTTTTTTTTTTTATTGCATTTAGTGAATATGAGAGATCTGAGGTCTTTTTGACCCCAGATCACATATTTAAGAGGTCCTGTCATGCTTTTTTTCTATTAGGAAAAAAAGTGACCCAAACATAAAAAAAAAGTCAAAATAAAAAATTAAAAGTGAAAAAAATTAAAAAATTTTTTTTTAAAGCGCCCCGTCCCGACGAGCTTGCGCGCAGAAGCGAATGCATATGTGAGTAGCCCCCGTATATGAAAACGGTGTTCAATCCACACATATGAAGCATCGCCGCGATTGTTAGAGCGAGGGCAATAATTCTAGCCTTAGACCTCCTCTGTAACCCAAAACTGGTAACCTGTAGACTTTTTTAAACATCGCCTATGGAGATTTTTAAGGGTAAAAGTTTGTCGCCATTCCACAAGCAGGCGCAATTTTGAAGTGCGAGATGTTGGGTATCAATTTACTCGGCATAACATTATCTTTCACAATATAAAAAAATTGGGCTAACTTTACTGTTGTTTTTTTTTTTAATTAAAAAAAGTGTATTTTTTCCAAAAAAGTGCGCTTGTAAGACCACTGAGCAAATACGGCGTAACAGAAAGTATTTCAATGCCCATCATTTTATTCTCGAGGGTGTTAGGAAAAAAATATATAATGTTTGGGGGTTTTAAGTAATTTTCTAGCAAAAAAAAAAATAAATGATTTTATCTTGTAAACAACAAGTGTAAAAAAAGAGGCTCTGTCCTAAAGTGGTTAAAGTTACATTCTTGGGTATAGCAACTACATCAGTTTGCCCAAGGTGTACTAATGATATGGGTACACTTATGAATATGCTGTGGTGATGTCCTAAATTGCATCGCTACAGGGAGTGTGTATTTGATACTTTAAATACCCTATGTTCTACACAGGTACAGTCTAACCCAAAAATAGCATTGCTAGGGATTGTACCGGAAGACACTCTCCCAGGCCGAAATGCATGTGATGTGGTTAAGATCTATGTATATAGCCTGTAAACTCATATTACAAAAATGGATATCAAACTCTCCACCAACAATAGCGCAATGGTCCGAAGTGATTAATCTTAATCTAAAATGGGAGGAATTGGCATATAAACATAGGAGAAGCCCTAAAAAAAGTTTTAGAAAATTTGGCCCTGGTGGTTAGTTTCCAACTTAATAATCAGGTGAACATCGTTTCAAACTTGGGTAATCAGGTGAACATATTAAAGTTGTTGAGGAAGGGGGTGTGGCCTGGAGCGGGATGTGAGCAGAGGTGTTCCTGTGTAGCTCCGGTCTCTCCTTCTGCAATCCTGCTCCATCCTGATTGACCATAACCAGAAAACGCTTTATTTCTTGCCCACAACGACCCGGGGCATCTCCTGTACCCTGGGGAGGCATTTTGGTGGATGGGAATTAGCCAAAGATGAGCATCACCACTCGATCCTGCCAAGATGGCTGCCATACCACCAGCCATGGGCCTAGTGCATCCCAGCCTCCACTCCGGATCCCTTTGCAGACAGCCAGGATGCCTTCCCACCGGCCTCCCCTGAGATCCCAGACCATCCAGTTGTGCATCTGCTGGCGACCCCGGGCCCGGTGTTCGTGGATGGTGGCGGGGAACCCACTCTTTCAGAGGTCCTCGCCATTATCAAGGTAAATCATTTGGACCTTATAGGGAGGGTGGATGAGCTGAAGATTGACCTGACCATTATGCGGCAGAACATGCATGAATTGCGCCCCCGGGTCACTGAAACTGAGCAAGGCATTAGTGATCTAGAAGATACTATTAACCCCATCCTGCCCAAACTTAATACGCATGGGGGGAAGATTGCCACCCTGGAGGACAAGGTCAATGACCTCAAGAATCATCTCTGCAGAAACAACCTGCGTCTGGTTGTTCTCCCGGAACAGGTGGAGGGCCCTGATCCCGTAGCCTTCCTTGAAAGCTGGCTCGAGCAAGAATTTGGCCGCACTCAATTATCCCCTTGTTTTGTGATTGAGAGGGCCCACCGTGTTCCTGGGCGCCACCCTTCCTGAAGGACACCCACCATGTACTGTCGTGATTCGTCTCCTCGATTACAGAGACTGGGACTATATCTTGGGGGCTGCCAGAAAAAAGGGCAGTCTCCATATCAATAATGCTGTGGTGTCCCTGTTCCAACCATTCTGCATCAGTCTGCAATTGCAGAGCGAGCCATCATCGTGTCAAGCAGAAACTCCGGGAACAAGATATTCAATATTGTTTCCGGCCACCCTCCGGGTTGCCTACCAGGGGAAAGTCCAATTTTTCCAATCCCCAAAGGATGCCCTGGCCTGGTGGGAATCTTTACCCCAGCCCCCTAAACCACCTGCCTGATGTCGGCCCATGTGTTTCTTTTGCTGGAAAGGCTGATGAGCCTGCATTCCTCTTTCTCCCCTTAACCACCCCCAATGTCCCTTTCTTTCAGCAGCGAAGCCTTTTTCAGAGATAACTATGGTCGACCATTTACATCTCCTGTGAGGAGAGCACCTTGTCCTGTTCTTTTTCTGAACAGGCCTGAGCTACCTTAGGGTTCACTCCCTCTATTTTTTTTTTGTATCCCTGACATCTTTTTTGTCTCCTGTTACTGGCCATGCACCCCATGCATGGTACAAGTTTTGGGTATAGGCTCTCTCCCTTGTTCTGGAGCTGGGCAGGGGTAAAGCTACCCTTACTGGGTAATGATTATTGTTCTGTACATAGTTGTATTGTTGTGTGTGTGATGTATGCGTGGTTTTATTTTTTTTGCAGCACCGCGACCCTCGCGAACTCCGGTGGCTGTGCCCGGGGTTGTGGAGTTTTTTAGACTCCCCCTCACCCCCTCTCCCCCCCTGCCACAATAATTTATTTCTGGGTTCCATGTCTCAAGTAACAGTTTGTTCATGGAATGTGCGTAGAATGAATTCTAAATTCAAAAGAGTTTCTATCTTTGAGGCCCTGAAGCACAGCAAACCACACATTCTGTGCCTCCAGGAGACCCATCTCATGAGATCCAAAATCCTGGCCCTGAAAAAACACTGGGTGGCTCATAGTTACCACTCTACTTATTCTAATTACGCATGTGGGGTTGCAATTCTAATCCGCAAGGGGATACCGTTGCTGTGTCACCAAGTCATCTTGGACCCTAAAGGACAATATGTTATCCTATAAAAGAAAGGAGTTTCCCCGGGGTGGGGTTTTTAGGTAGCACAATAACGGATTGAGTCAATAATGTATGAAAAAATAGACGTATTTATTTTTACAAAAATGACATGACATGAAAGTTAAAACAATGAGCTCCAGTGGAAAGTACTTTAAAACTCTGGTTAAGCTAAACATACGTTTGCAGACATAAATCCATAACAACAAAAATGTTAATATGAACATTAAACTGACGCGTTTCAACCCATACACTAAGGGTCTTCTTCAGAGGGTCAGTCTGCCGGAAAATATATATAAGATCGGTACACATATAGAAATCTTACTTATGTATAATAAAATTAATATACAAAACATAGATGTAATATAGTTACCCAACAATGTATGTCCAGCAAGAAAAGAAAGAAGCCTCCCACATGGAGATCCCTTTTAAAAATTACTTTTTCCTCTTCCCCAAAGGGGAGTCCCAAGGCACCTCCACCGCCACAGCAGCCAAAACCGGGGCAGTAATCCAGCGATGTAACTTACGAGAGGTCACACTACCAAGCACCACCTGCTAGGTCAGAGGGCCGGCCGAAAGGCAGGCCACACCTGTGATGAAGTTCAAAGACAAACTAAGTGGAACACCCATTATATATAAAACAAATTAATAAGATTAATGGATGGACAATTGAACACTAGGAGACAAAAGTCTCCAAATGTATCATATGTATATAAGTAGAGAAAGCCTCAAAGCATTCTGAAGATATATGTATGCCAAATATATGAATAGGTAGAAAAGGGGGGGGAGAACCAATTGGATGGAGTGATTGCATAAAAAGTAAGAATGGTGATGCAAGCCAGCTCAATTTATACCATGTGTCAAATTAGTGGTAAGATGAATGTGAAGGCAAAAGGGAAAGAAGATGGGAAAAAAAAAAGGGGGAAAAAAGAAGAGGAAAATGGAAGGAAAGTGAGAGGGTGATGAACATAGGATCAATAGTGTGAGAGTAAGGAAAAACTGTGCAATGGGTTTATGCTATGTGAGAAAGATGGTGACATAAGTGAAAAATTATTTTGAAAAAACCAACAGTGAGCAAAACAAGTGAGAGTACACAAAATGGATCCAGGGAGTGAAAAGAAAAAACGTGAATCCAAACATTACCTTAGAGGGTATTAGGTAGCACGTGTGATTGCACCATTTTGCCCCATATAAATAGACTGTAACTTGTGACCCAACCCGGGATTGGCTCATCATTATGATGAGGCACACACGCCCCCAATAAAGTAGTATATTCATAGGGGTGAGCAGCATTTTTTCTCCTCTTCTTGTGTCCTCTCTTTGCAATATGTCATCCTATATGCAACCATATATGCCCCCCCCCTTATTTTTGCCTCTGTCTATCTCCCCCCTCCGGTCACGGCCACAGTGTTTGCTGAACTCAGTGTGCACTTTGCATCCTTACCTAACTGTCCCACGCTCATCCTTGGGGACTTTAACTCTGTGTTGCAGCCGGCCCTGGACAGGTTGAAACCTCTGAAGTCTGAGTCTAAGTTGTTTCCTGTGTGGTGCAGTGCCTATGGATATGTTGATATATGGCGCTGGAAATATCCTAATGTCAAAGTGTTCCCGTGCCAATCCAGATATTATGCAACCCTCTCCAGAATAGACAATGCTCTGGCCACGGGGTTTTTTTTTTACCCCATGTCCAGTCCATGGCATACCTATACCAAACAATATCTGACCACTCCATAATGCAGGTTGGTTTGACTCTGGGCCATAGACCAACGTTCCGGACCTGGAGACTCAGTCTTCTCTGGATCTCCACACCGGAAATCTCTGACCTCATCCCGACTGACATGTCTAACTACTGGTCCCTTAACACGGACTTTGCAGGGGGAGACACTGTTTGGGATGCCTTTAAGGCAGTAGTCAGGGGCTCATATATTTCATGCATTAAAAGATACAGATCCACTGGGCAGGCTACACAGGAGGCTCTCTAAAAATCATTAGAGGAGGCTCGCTCCCAACATATGGGTAGCCCCTCCTCTGTGACCAGAGGTATACTCACAGACGCTCATCAGGCACTCCAGCTCCTTATGGTCGATTTGACCAGGAAACAACAACTATACCTCTCTGCTCGCATTTGTGAACATGGGGGAAAAAACGGTAGGCTCCTTGCCTACCTTGCCCACATGGATCTCCAGGATAGCTCGATTGCTGAAATCCAACTTCCCAACGGGTCAACTACTGCTGATGCTCTGACTATTAACCAGACCTTTGCAAACTTTTACAGAACGTTATACGACACTGCGACTATTCCTTCAGAACAAACCTTCCTGAGTTTCTTCGAATCACTTGACCTCCCAACTCTCATTACCCTCCAGCAGCTTTCTTTAGACAAACCCATTACACTGGAAGAGGTAACCATGGCCATACGTTTACTACTGACCAATAGAACTCCAGGCCTTGACGGACTCCCCTCAGTATGGTACCAGACACACATAGAGGAACTTGCTCCTAAACTCCTTAAGATTTTCCAGGAATCTCTTACCCGGGGGAAAGTTCCAGACTCTATGAATGAAGCACTTATAGTGGTTATACCAAAACCTGGCAAGGACAAACTGCAATGTGGATCATACCGTCCCATATCCCTTCTAAATAACGATGCTAAGATTCTAGCTAAGATCCTTGCTCTTAGACTCCAAACGTTCATTCTGTCCCTCGTACCCCCGGATCAATCCGGTTTTATGCCTGGCAGAAGCACCTTTGACAACATTCAAGATTGTACCTACATGTCCATAATGCAGCACGTACAAAACAAGGGGGATTGGTCCTATCCCAAGATGTATTAAAAGCCTTTGATACTGTGAGCTGGCCCTTTCTCTGGGAAACCATGGCACGAGTGGGTATCGGTCTGCAATTTATTCAATGGACCCGTTTATTGTACCCAAAAGCTAGGGTTCGCACTAACAGAGACATATCTGAACTATTTTCTTTGAAGAGAGGCACCAGAAAGGGGTGCCCTCTCTCTCCACTCCTGTTCGCACTGGCCATTGAGCCGCTGGCCCTGGCGGTGCGGCAGATGTCAGAGATAGGGGGCATCCGCTCTGGTCCCCTGGAGGAGAAGATCTCCCTCTATGCAGACGATGCCCTAATATATCTGGATGGTAGGGAAAGCTCATTCCGTAAATTACTGTGTGTCGTGGAGGAGTTTGGTGTGGCCTCAGGACTACAGGTGGGATTGGAAAAGTCTCAGGCCTTCCCTGTTGGCCCCCCCTTTCCTATAGAATATCTCCAGGGATCGCATATTCAATTGACATCCTCCTTTAAATACCTAGGTATTCAAATACATGCTGACATCTTTAAATATGAGGATCTAAATGTCACTCCTATAATCAAACAAATGATAGACAGGTTCCGTACCTGGTCATTGCTGCCCTTTAACCTAATTGGACGCATTAACATATTCAAAATGATCTTTCTACACAAGCTTCTATACTGCTTTAGAGCTGCCCCAGTTTTTTTCACTAAATAGTTTTTTGCGAAAATAGACTCCACTCTCTCCTCCTTTGTTTGGAATGATCGTCAACCCCGTAGAGCCAGGTCCTCCTTGCAGGTGGCAAAGACTGCGGGCAGCCTGGCTTGCCCAAGAAATTACTTCATTGCTTCCCAGCTCACCTATATCCATGCTTGGTTACACTCTAAACCAATGACTTCTGCCATGGCGCTTATGTTGTCCTTGTTTGAACTTCCTACCTCCTTGCGGGATGAGCTTCATAGATCAAAGAAATCGGGGGGCTCTAGGTTCTCCCCTCTTGAGGTTTGTTTTATGGCCTGGAGGGAGGGGGGGGAACCCTAACACAATCTTCCACGGGTATCACGCCACAGACCCCTCTATGACAGAACCCCAACCTCTCTGAGCTCTTCGGTCATCCAGACTCGACCTTTGTGGAGTCGACATGGGATCACGCATCTAACTCACATAATCAAAGAGAATGTATTACTATCCTTTGAAGTACTCCGGCTTAAATATGACCTGAACAATACATTTTTCTACAAATATCTCTTACTCAGACAAGCCATCAGGGCGCAGTTCGGATCCTTGGCCATTGAGCTCATGGAATCATCTATTGAAGATCTCCTGTCATTCCCAGAAATTGCCAAACTGGTGACAACCTTTTACGGTCGCCTCCAAATGGTGGGAGCTGATCCCTTCCAGAACTCTCACCACAAATGGCTATTGTCTATACCTGAGCTTTCTGAAGAGGACTGGGGAGAGGCAACTGAGATATGTTTTCAGGATATCATTAGCACAGCTGACATACTGGTCCACTATAAGGTCATACATCGATTGCACTATACTCCAGCTAGGCTGGTAAGAATGGGGTTCGGACAAAATATTGCATGTGCTAGATGTGATATGATTGCTGACAATTTCTTCCATATGTTTTGGACCTGTCCCGGACTGTCAACCTTCTGGAAGGAACTGTTTGCTTTCTTTGATCACAACCTCCATCTGCCGATACCTCACACCCCGGAGGTGGGACTCTTGGGAATACTCAATGACCATGTTCACCGCACTCATGCCAGGACATTGCTACATATATTATTATTTTATGCACGTAAAACCATCCTTATGCGCTGGAAGGATGTGGGCCCTCTTTCAGCCCATGCCTTCTTCCGCATTGTTCATGGGGTCCTTCCCATATTTAAAATTTATATACATGAGTAGGGCGTGCCCTAAGAAGTTCACTAAAATATGGCAAACATGGCTTGATGTATCGAAGGTTTGCTGGGGGGGATGTCCTATCTTATTAATACCATGCATACAAAGCAGCAATTCTCCTGCACAACATAAACACAGTAATCAAATTGGAAAGCATAGAATCGCGCTAAACATATCAAAAATATATCAAATAAAAAGGTGCTCTCGTGCACCAACCAAATAACAAAAACGGGTCATATAACTGGATTTGTATGACCCTATAGTGAACAAATTTATACAGCACTAGGCCACATTTTAGAAAAAAAAAGTACGCACTTGGTGGGATATATGTAGTCTTGAGCAATACATCAAAGAAAACGTCATCATTAGGAGCCTTAGGTGGGACATTGCCCCACAGGACGGTCTGGATGATCAAGGTTCCTCTGAGGAGTGGTTTGATTTTTTAATGGTGTAGGCTTCAAGTTACAAGAATTAGTCCTCCAAAGGAAAAAACGCAAAATGGCCAACTTAGAATTGAAAATCAATGATCTACAACAACAATTAGACCCCATAAAAGATATCCAACAAATTATCGATTTTAATGCTAGGATACAAAAGAAATTGGAAAAAGTCGATAGAGACACACAAAAAAAGAAGATAAAGAAATACCATAGGGATTTAGAAGATTTTAAAACTAATTCTATATATTCTTGGCAACAAGCACCATATGGGAAGGAGGCATTTGAGCAATCCAGCCCTGTGCTACCTGCTCCTTTATAACAGCCGAGACACTCTATACCTGTGTCATCATCCACTAATCACTATCCATACGACAATGCCTATGCAGAAAATACCTCATATGTGAATTCCCCAGCTAGGTGTTCCACCCCTATACAAAAAGGAGGAAGGAAATCGAGGGGGACTGGAAGGAAGAATAATCAAAATGGATATCATCCACCTGATACATATGACATACCTGTGTACAATAGATTTCAACCGTTAGAGGAACATCAAGGAAATCAAGGAAATTATGTCAATTATCCCCAGCCCCGTCCTTTTTTTTAGGGAGGGGGTTCCATCAAGGGGTCGGAACCAACCTCCACGCAGAGGGAGACCACCATCGCACCCCCAATCTTGGGTCCAACACAGGGGCCTACAGCCCCAGGATCATCGCAAGGCCCCTTATTGGAAGGATCAACACCCACAACGAATGAAAGACCATCCGCAGCACCCATATTCAAAGGAGAAAAACATTGGGGCTGTAGGGCAGGATCTAGGGCCCAAAAAAAGAAGAAGAGAATCGGAATAGGAGGCATCTTTAATCTTTCTCAGAAGCAACACATAAGGAAATTAACATTTTAAATCTGGGTTTAAAATGTGGTTTGAAAAAAACAATTAATAAATTTGATGTTTTAATTGACATCCATAAGTACATTAGGAAGTTGAACATCAAAAAATACTTTTTAGGATGCAATCCGAGCACGACAGCTGTGGTTCAAAAGCCCGGCGGGGTGGTCAATAGTGGTCTTAAAAATAAATCTCTCTTCAACCCCCTCAACAACCCCAACCATCAAGTGGAGGTATTCAAGGGATTGATTTTACAGGATTTGGAACATCTCAAACCCAACAAAGGGATAAATATGAGACATATTAGTGAGGGGATCACTATGCTAGAAGAACGAAAAGACATTATTAGGCCAGCTGATAAGGGAGGAGGAGTGGTCATACTCCCAAAAGAGTTCTATCATGTCCAGATCATGGACATGCTCTCAGATGAAGTAACGTATAAACGTCTAGATAGTGATCCTACTCAATCTTATAGGGATCAGTTGGAAATCCTGGTGCATATGGGATCAAGGAGTGGTGTTCTAACGGATAAGGAAAGAAGGTTCTTGGCAATCTTCTTATAGCCTAGGCCGTCTTTATGTAGAGCAACAATTCTTTTTTTCAGATCCTCAGAGAGTTCTTTGCCATGAGGTGCCATGTTGTGCCATGTTGAACTTCCAGTGACCAGTATGAGAGAGTGAGAGCGATAACACCAAAATTTATCACACCTGCTTCCCATTCACACCTGAGACCTTGTAACACTAATGAGTCACATGACACCGGGAAGGGAAAATGGCTAATTGGGCCCAATTTGGACATTTTTACTTAGGGATGTACTCACTTTTGTTGCCAGCGGTTTAGACATTAATGGCTGTGTGTTGAATTATTTTGAGGGGACAGCAAATTTACACTGTTATACAAGTTGTACACTCACTACTTTACATTGTAGCAAAGTGTCATTTCTTCAGTGTTGTCACATGAAAAGATAGAATAAAATATTTACAAAAATGTGAGGGGTGTACTCACTTTTGTGAGATATAAATATATATATATATATATATATATATATATATATATATATATATATATATATATATATATATATATATATATATATAATATGTTGTTAAGGTGTAGCGATCTGATCAGTTTAAATAGAATGGTTCGATTATATCGTCAATAACCTTTCGTAGGGAGAATGTAATCTCATTGAGTTTGATGTGATAAAAGTTTAGTAACAGTCAAGGTATAATATGGAAGCGCAAAAATGTTTTTAATTTTTTGGGGGTTTTTTTTGTTTTTTGTTGTTTGTTGGGGTTGGTTGGTGGGAATGTTGTGTGTTTTGAGTATTGTTGTAAATTGGAAATAAAATTAAAAAAACAGCTGATCGCTCGGTTTATTGTGTATGTGACACCGGTGCAAACCTATATATAACAACTTAAATTAAATTTAAAGACCGGTTGCTGCAGTCTAAGAAATATAATTCTCCAACCAGTGGAAAAAATTGTGCAAATGTGTGTCAGGTGCTGAAATTAAAAGTACTATAGGTAGCGCAGTCAGCACCTGACACACATTAATGGCTGTGTGTTGAGTTATTTTGAGGGGACAGCAAATTTACACTGTTATACAAGCTGTACACTCACTACTTTACATTGTGTTGTCACATGAAAAGATAGAATAAAATATTTACAAAGATGTGAGGGGTGTACTCACTTTTGTGAGATACTGTATATATAATTATTCTTTTTTTTATCTTTATGCTAATCAGGCTAGTGAAAAAAATGTAGTCTTGCTCTCCCCAATCTCAACAGCTGGATCATGGCAGTTTACCATAATATGTCCAGCTTTACTAATGACTCTGAAACCTTATGATCTTTGAGAGGTGATCTTCCAAAATGCTTGTCAGCTCAGAAACCGTACATTTTACACAGCATTACTTAAAATTATGTATTGGTCTTTAGCATTTTAATACACGGTTCTAAGATAATAATACATCATGGATTTACAAAAATAGGCTCACTAACAATCCTTTTGCCCAAGGACAACCTGGCTCTCAAAACAGTCTTGTTTAGATTAGACTGTATAACTATTATTGCATACATTTACCTTGAGACTAAGGCTGGTTACACACTGAGAAAATTGAACAAACAATTGTCCAGATTTCCTTGATGTTTCACAGCAAGTTGAACCCAAGGATAGTACTAATTGTATGAAAATTCTCGAAAGACAAAGGCTTTTTTTTTATTTGACATAGAAACATTGTAGTTTATGGTTGTTTATTGTTTCTGATCTTGAGCAGTCTTTCATATCTGATTTTTCATGTCGAAAAACAGTACACATTATACAAAAATCGTTAGTTCCGTTAAAGTACGAAAAAAATGTTGGGGTTTGTCCCATCAGAAATTTTCATTTGGAAAGTCTGAATCGGATGTCGAAAATTGTGTACACACTATATGAAAATCGAACGATCGTTCCTCAGATGGGATTTTTTGTCCAATTTTCTTATAGTGTGTACCCAACTTGCTACACATCTAACAATGAGTTACATTCAAGCTCCTGTTCAATATATAAAAAAAAAAAATCAGAATGCTAACTTACCTGGACAAGGGTTCTTACATTCCTGTGGTATTTTTGGGCATCGAAGGTGACAGGGCTTACAAGACAACAGCAAAGAATCAAAGTATTCATTTGTGTCACAACGTGTGGCCATTTGTGATCCTATTCACAGCACTCAGCAGAATCATACAGTTTTTTAGTTGAGAGAATTTCAAGTCACTGAGCATGCAAATTACAGGTTAGTACGAAGGCTGTTCACTACTCACTGCAGAGTCTTGTTTCATTGTTTTCAGATGCATTTTAGTATGTATTTCTGGTGTGTCAGAGAATATCCTAGTGATCCAAAGCTCATCTTCCAAGTTTTTGTTACTGATAAAAAAATAAAACAGGGCTAATGGATTTGTGATTACAATGTGTTATATTCCTTCACGCATTTTAAGTAGTTTGACTAGAAATTATATCTTTGAATCTTACTTTACCATGGTTGCACCATGCGAACACAGAACTGTGAAACATTCTTAGGCACTAAATTGTGAATGTTTTAACCAACTGACCACCAGAAGGTTTTACCCCTTTCATGGCCAGATGATTTTATTGTTATTCAGCACTCTTCTGCTTCAACTGGCAATTGCTTGCATGCTCATTGCTAAACCAGGAAGTACACCTGGCTGTGCCGTCTGCTCGCAGTAAATCTACTCTGAGCAGGCACCAAGTGGTTAAAATAAAGGTACTCATAGTTTTATTAATCAAATATCTTAGAAATGAAGTAGACAGAAAATATATTATATATACATACATACATACATACATACATACATACATACACATACAGCATTTTTCTCAGGGACATTGAAGGCACTCTTGTGGTTAAGTGCTCTAAACACCTTGAAAAAATTGACACAGTCTTTGGGTCTCTTATTCGTTTCTGAATCTTCAAATATCATCACGTTTGCTTGATAAAGTTCAGATCAGGTTTTTCATGCCCTGCTTTTTTCACTTATATAAATGGAAAATAGTTTATTACTAACGTATATCAGTTTCTTTCTGTAACCACTTCAGCCCCGGAATAATTTACCCCCTTCCTGACCAGGCCATTTTTTGCGATATGGCACTGCGTCGCTTTAACTGACAATTGCGCAGTCATGCGACGCTGTACCCAAACAAAATGGATGTATTTTTGCCACAAATAGAGCTTTCTTTTGGTGGTAATTGATATTTTTTGCGCTATGAACAAAGAAAGAGCTACAATTTTGAAAAAAAAAAAAAAAACACACAATTTTTTACTTTTTGCTATAATAAATATCCCTATTTAAAAAAAAAAAAAATATCTACAGTTTAGACCGATATGTATTCTTTTACATATTTTTGGTAAGAAAAAAAAAAAAAAAAAAATCGCAATAAGCGTATATTGATTGGTTTTATAAAAGTTATAGCGCCTACAAAAATAGGCTATTGATTTACGGCATTTTTATTATTTTTAATTTTTTTACTAGTAATGGCGGCGATCTGCGATTTTTTATTATTTTTATTTGACAGATCAGACACTTAACACTTTTTTGAAACCATTGACATTAATACAGCAATCGGTGCTATAAATTGCCACGGATTACTGTATAAATGTCACTGGCAGGGAAGAGGTTAACAGTAGGGGGCGATTAAGGGGTTAAATATGTTCCCTCATTGTGTGTTCTAACTGTGGGGAGAATGGAACTGACTGGGGGAGGAGTCTGATCGGTGTTCCTATATACTAGGAACACAAGATCTGTCTCCTCTCCCCTGACAGGACGTGGATTTATGTGTTTACACTAGGGATGAGCTTCGTGTTCGAGTCGAACGCATGTTCAACTCAAACATCGTGTGTTCGGTCATTTGCCGAATTACGAATGTTATGGGCCGTTCACGCCAAATTCGAGTGGCGCGTCATGGTCCATAATTCATTGCAGCATCGCAGTGCATTGCTGGCTGATGATTGGCCAAGCATGCACTATGATCCGCATGCTTGGCCAATCGTGTGTACAGAGAGCCGTAACTGGCCAAAGCCAGGGAGGCTTTGGCAAATTATGGCTCAGGGGGTTTAGTACATGCCTCACACTATATAAGGCCGCCTGCACATCGGCCCTGTGTAGTGTGTTGCGGTGGAGAGAGATAGATAGACAGAGAGACACACTGTATTCAGTTTAGCTAGATCCTGTTCTTCTCTTCCTAATATACTGACAGGCAGGTGTTTTTACAGTATTTCCAGTTACTGTACTGTGTACCCTGCACAGTAGCACCTACAGTATAACTACCTGAAGCCAGGTGCTTGTGTAGGCTCTTGACGTATTTCCAGTTACTGTACTGTGTACCCTGCACAGTTGCACCTACAGTATAACTACCAGAAGTCAGGTGCTTGTGTAGGCTCTTAACGTATTATTATTATACAGGATTTATTTAGTGCCAACAGTTTGCGCAGCGCTTTACAACACGAGGGCAGATAGTACACTTACGATACAAATCAATACAGGAGGAATCAGAGGGCCCTGCTAGAGTTTACAATCTAGAAGGGAGGGTCAAGTGAAAACAAAAAGGTAATAACTGTGGGGGATGAGCTGATGGAAAAAAAAAAGAAAATACAGTTGTTAGGTGTGGGTAGGGTAGGCTTCTCTGAAGAGAAGGGTTTTCAGGGATCGTCTAAAAGCTAATAAAGTAGGAGATAAGCGGACTAATTGGGGTAGAGCATTCCATAGGATTGGAGAGGCTTTGGAAAATTCCTGGAGACGAGCATGGGAAGAGGTGACGAGGGAGCTAGAGAGCAGGAGGTCTTGAGAGGAACGAATAGAACGAGTAGATTGGTATTTAGAGACTAAGCTAGTGATGTAGCGGGGGGCGAAATTGTGGATGGCTTTGTACGTAGTTGTTAGAATTTTGAATTTAATTATTTGGCCGAGCGGAAGCCAGTGGAGGGATTGACAGAGAGGAGTGGCAGACACAGAGCGATTGGTAAGATGGATGAGTCTGGCAGCAGCATTCATGATGGACTGAAGAGGTGATAGACTATGTAGAGGTAAGCCAATGAGAAGGGAGTTGCAGTAGTCGAGGCGAGAGATGACCAGCGAGTGAATTAAGAGCTTTGTTGTGTCATTGGTTAGAAAGGGGCGAATTTTGGAGATGTTGCGGAGGATGAGGTGGCAGGATTTGGACAGTGATTGGATGTGTTGCTTGAAGGAGAGTTCAGAGTCCAGGACTACACCTAGAACCTTGGCATGTGGGGATGGGCTTATAGTTGTGCCATCGATTTTGACAGAGAGATCAGGGGCATATGGGGGAGGAAAAATTATAAGTTCAGTTTTGGATAGATTGAGTTTGAGGAAGTGGTGTGACATCCAGACTGATCTTAGAGTAAATTAGCGATACATGAGGAGACAGAGGGAGTGAGCTGAGGGGTAGAGAGATAGATTTGGGTGTCGTCAGTGTAGATGTGGTATTGGAAGCCATGGGAGGCTATCAGTTGACCCAGGTGTAGATTGAAAATAGGAGCGGTCCAAGAACAGAACACTGGGGAACCCCAACAGAGAAAGGAAGAGGAGAGGAGGAAGTAGAGTTGTAAGAAAACGCTAAAGGTGCGGTTGGATAAGTAGGAAGAGAACCAGCGAAGTGTACAGTCACGGAGACCAAAGGCGTGTAGTTTTTTTGAGGAGGGGGTGGTCAACCATATCAAAGGCAGCAGAGAGGACCAGGAGTAGGAGTACAGAATAGTGTTGATTGGTTTTGGCCGTTAGTAGATCGTTTGTTAGTTTTAGGAGAGCAGTTTCTGTGGAGTGTTGAGGACGAAATCCAGACTGAAGGTGATCAAGAAGGTTATTATCAGCGAGGTGGACGCTCAGTCGGTTGTAGACCAGACGTTCGAGGAGTTTGGATAAGAAGGGGAGCAAGGTGATGGGGCGCAGGTTGTTAATTGGATGGGTCCAGTGAGGGCTTTTTAAGTATGGGTCTGACAAGTGCATGTTTTAGAGAATTGGGGAAGATGCCAGAAGAGAGGGGAAGATTGAAGATGTGGGTTAGAGAGTGTAGCCAGAGGGTGAATGTAGCATTTGTGAGGGAACAGGATCCAGAGGAAAGGTGGTAAGGTGGACATTAGCAAGTAGTTTAGCAACTTCGTCTGTAGTGTTGGGGTTGAAAGAGGGAAGTAATGATTGTGCCTGTGGGCATGAAGTGTAAAGCGTGGAGGGTATCGGAACAGTAGAGATCTCCGCGCGAATTGTATCAATCTTCTGTTTGAAGTGATTGGCGATCTCCTGGGCAGTGAGTGAGTTGGCGGGTGGAGGACGAAGTAAAGAGTTGAAGGTGGAGAAGAGTTGATGGGGACGGGATGATAAGTTGCTAATGAGAGTGGTAAAATAGGTCTGCTTGGCAGAGAGGAGGCTGGAATTGTATTTTTGGAGGGCAGATTTATATTGGTTGAAATCTCTCTGAGACTTGGTCTTACGCCACAGGCGCTCAAGAGCTCGACTACATTTTTTCAGACTTCTAGTATCATCTGTTTGCCAAGGTTGAAGGGGTTGGGCTTGATTCTGTGTGTAGTGAGGCGGGCCAGTGAGTCCAGTGAGGCTAGAAGTGAAGCGTTGTAGACAGAAGTGGCTAGGTTGGTGCAGGATAGGGATGAGATTTTGTCGTAGAGGTTGTCGATAGCAGAGTAGAGAAGAGAAGGGTTGAGATGACGTAGGTTTCTGCGGGTAACTTTAAGGCAGTTGGAGGGAGAGGAGGTGAAGGAAAGGGAGAAAGTGAAACTAATAAGGTGGTGATCAGAGAGAGGCAATGGATAGTTAGAGAGGTTGCATGGAGTGCAAAGGTGAGAGAAAACGAGGTCAAGGATATTGCCTTTGGAGTGTGTAGGAGCATATATCCACTGCTTAAGGTCAAAGGAGGAGGTTAGGCTGAGAAGTTTGGAAGGGGCAGGAGTGTTAGTATTAATAGGGATGTTTAAGTCCCCGAGAATGGTTGTGGGGATTTCAGAGGAAAGAAAGTAGGGTAGCCAGGCAGAGAAGTCATCAAGAAAGGTTGATACTGGTCCAGGGGGCCTTTAGATCACAGCTATCCTAATGCCGCGTACACACAACCGGACTTTCTGGGAAATTAGGTCCGACGGTCTTCCTGACTGACTTCTGGCGGACTTTCTGAACGGACGGACTTGCCTACACACGACCGGACTTTCCGGCAGACTAGGTCCTCCGGTCTTCCCGCCGGACTTTCGACGGAGTTACGGCGGACTTTCCAAATAAACGGACTTGCCCACACACGGCCAAGTCCGTTCATTTTGAACGGGACTCGGGCACCACAGGACTAGAAAAGGGAGGCAATCTCGCCGCTTTTATCGGCAAGATTAGCACCTTGCGAGCTCCGTCGCGGGGCATACCAGGCCCTTAGGTCTGGTATGGATTTTAAGGGGAACCCCCTACGCAGAAAAAAACAGCGTGGGGTCCCCCCAAAGACCATACCAGACCCCGATCCGAGCACGCAGCCTGGCTGGTCAGGAAAGGAGGTGGGGAAGAGCGAGCGCCCCCCCTCCTGAACTGTACCAGGCCGCATGCCCTCAACATGGGGGGGTGGTGTCATGAACCGGTGTGACCAGATTGTGTGGACTGCAAAGAGGAAACCAAAACGCATGTAAAGTGAAATAAGAATGTTTATTAAAGATAAGTGATATAAATAAACAAACACCCCAAATATAAATAGTGCTCAACCAACCGACAGAAACCCACAAACAACAGATAATATATACAGCAAGGGGCAATACCGGAATCACAGATGTCAGCCAGGCCAGGGTCATACACAGCAGGTCAGCAGGAACAAGGGATATACCAGAAACATAAACGTAGCCAAGCCAAGGTCATACACAGGAGATCAGCAACTGAACAAGGGCAGATTGGGAAAGGGAGATAAAGGATGGGATAGGATACAGGCTCAGGAACAGGTTCAGGGTCCGATACAGGTTTACAGGATAGCAGGATAACAGGTCAGGGCGCAAGGAAGAAAGATACCAAGGCAAGCCTATGAGGGCTTGCCGGGTATTTATAAGGCTGTGGTAATTGACCTCATGTCACAGCTGATCGCAGAGTGTGCTGTTTGCTCCACATTGCCGGAGTGCACCCGCTGGTGGACACCGGTACTACGGCCCAAGGATGCAACAGTGCCACCAGCAGGAGAGACCTCTTACTGCAGGTCCCAGGTGTTGGAAGACACCCGCTGGTGGACACTGGTACTGCGATCCAAGAGGCCGATAGCGCCACCAACGGGTAAACCCTCTCATGACAGGTGGGTGCTTTGGGGGAGGGGGGCCATGCGGCCCCCCCTCCCCAAAGCACCTTGTCCTCATGTTGATGAGGACAAGGGCCTCTTCCCGACAACCCTGGCCGTTGGTTGTCGGGGTCTGCAGGCAGGGGGCTTATCGGAATCTGGGAGCCCCCTTTAATAAGAGGGCCCCCAGATCCCAGCCCCCCACCCTACGTGAATTAGTATGGGGTACATTTTACCCCTACCCATTCACCTAGGGAAAAAAGTGTCAATAAAAAAAAAAAAACACTACACAGGTTTTTAAAGTAATTTATTAGAAAGCTCCGGTGGTCTTCTTCCGACTTCGGTGGTCTTCTTCCGACTTCGGGGGTCTGTCCGGTTCTTCTGCGCTGTCTCCGGCCTCTTCTCCGTGCTCTCCGGGTCTTCTGCCGGGCTCCTTCGCTATCTTCTGCTCTTTTGCCGCTCTTTTGCTAGCGGTGGCCCGGACTTCTGCTTTCTGCCTTCTTGTCTTCTTCCCTCTTCTCTTCTTCCGATGTTGACATGACGCTCTCTCCAGCTGGAATGCTCTCTGAGCGCTCCGATGTGACTTATATAGGCGGTGACCCCGCCCCATTATGCCATCACAATCCATGGGCATGCTGGGACTGTGACGGCATAAGGGGGCGTGGTCACGTGGTCACGTGGCCCTCTTATTAAAGGGGGCTCCCGGATTCCGATAAGCCCCCCGCCCGCAGACCCCGACAACCAACGGCCAGGGTTGTCGGGAAGAGGCCCTTGTCCTCATCAACATGGAGGCAAGGTGCTTTGGGATGGGGGGCCGCAGGGTGCCCCCCTCCCCCAAAAGCACCCACCCCCCCATGTTGAGGGCATGTGGCCCGGTACGGTTCAGGAGGGGGGGCACTCGCTCGTCCCCACCCCCTTTCCTGACCAGCCTGCGTGCTCAGATCGGGCTCTGGAATAGACTTGGGGGGACCCCACGCTGTTTTTTCGGCGTAAGGGGTTCCCCTTAAAATCCATACCAGACCTAAGGGCCTGGTATGCCCCGCAAAGTGGCCCCGCAATAGAAAATTTTGTTTTTCCTATTGCAGCGAGCGCGAGATGCAGTACCCTGCCCTTGCATCGTATCTGGTCCATTGGACCAGCATAAAGACGAACGGGCTTTCTGTCAGGAACTGAGTCCAGCGGAGTTACCATGGAAAGATTTGAAACATGTTTCATTTCTAGGTCCGTTGGACTTTTGAGAAAAAAAAAAGTCAGCGGGAGCCTGCACACGATCGGATTGTCCGGTGGACTCTGGCCCGCTGGACCATTTTGCTGTAAAGTCCGCTCATGTGTACGCGGCATTAGAGAAATTGGAGTGAAAAGACGAATACAGTGTGCTTCGAAAGAGGAGAGTGACAGAGAGGGAGGTGGCTGAAGGACATGAAAGGTGCTATATGGGGCTAAAAGGATTCCGACACCTCCTCCCTTACGTCCACTGGATTTGGGGGAGTGAGTCCAGAGAAGACCACCATGGGATAGGGCAGCAGAAGACACAGTGTCGGATTCATGGAGCCAGGTTTCGGTAATGGCGAGTAGGTTAAATGAGTTGGCGAAAAAGAGGTCATGGAGAGAGGTGAGTTTGTTGCAGACAGAGCGGGAGTTCCAAAGGGCACAAGAGAAAGGGAGTCTGGTCTTGGGAAGAATAGAAATGGGAACTAAATTGTGTAGATTGCGGCTGCTGCCAGAGGGTGTAGGGTGATGGATGCATGGGGTACAGTTAAATGATGGAGGCCCTGGGTTTGGGGATATATCTCCAGAGGTTAGGAGAAGCAAGAGGGTGAGGGAGGTAATATGGGAGTGGGATCTATATGAAGGGACATGGCCCAGGGTCTTGGAGATTTTTAGTGGGTGTGGATTTAGAATTAGCAGGAGTTGGTGGGTGCAGTAATAAAGAGAGGACAGAAGTGAGGGTGATAGATATATATATATATATATATATATATATATATATATATATATATATATATATATATATATATATATACTGTGGGGGGAGAAGAGGGGTAAAGGAAAGAGAGTTTTAGGATAGAGGACAGAGCTGTCAAAAGGAGTGGCAGAGAATGCATGTTACAAGTAGAAAGAGCTAAAGGAGTAAACAAGGTCACCAAATGTCTGTGTGGTCTTTTTCAAAGTCTTTATCTCGTGTCCCTTCACTTTGTGCATTCGCAGAAGTGCTTTCCACTTATAGAAATCGCCACTTTAAGAAAGAGCACAGTTGTAAAATGTGTGCCCCCTGCAAATGCTTCCCCCAAGAGAAGCTTATATTTATACTGATAGGGGTGGGGTGTGGGTGGATTTCAATTATCACTCAGGAGGTAATAAAGCTTGGCTGGTTAACAGGGCATAATTCCTAATTCAGAAACAGACTAGCAAGAGGTCACTAAAGTTAAACAAGCCATCATTTTGGGCAAGACAAGGGAGATAATAAAGCATTGTAATGAGGATAGGTCTACAGACGTTTAAGTAAAAATAACATACCAGCATTATTAGAGACACATAAGAAAAGCAGATAGCAGAGTTTCAGTTTTTTGGGTGGAGATGGTTCAGATAGCACATACCTGTAAGATGAGAGAAGAGATTCTCAGGTGAGACAGTCAGATAATCAGCTAATGATAAGTGCAGAGTCAGAAGTGCTTTCCACTTATAGAAATCGCCACTTTGAGAAAGAGCCCAGTTGCAAATGTGTGCCCCCCCAGTTACTATACTGTGTACCCTGCACAGTTGCACCTAAAGTATAACTACCTGAAGCCAGGTGCTTGTGTGGGCTCTTGACGTATTTCCAGTTACTGTACTGTGTACCCTGCACAGTTGCACCTACAGTATAGCTACCTGAAGCCAGGTTCTTGTGTGGGCTCTTGACGTATTTCCAGTTACTGTACTATGTACCCTGCACAGTTGCACCTACAGTATAGCTACCTGAAAACAAGTGCAGGTGTTCTCATACTAATAATACTACAGGCATGCAGTTGATTCTGCTAGCTGCAAAATATATTATATATATATATATATATATATATATATATATATATATATATATATATATATATATATATATATATATATATATATATATATATATATATATATAATTTATTACACACACACACACATATATACACACATCCCAGTTTTGTGCAGCTACATCTTACTGCAGGCCAATAGTATGTCTGGAAGGCCAACAAGGAGGGGCAGACAGTCACAAGCCAATAAAAGAGGGCAAGCAGGCTCTGTGTCTAGAGGCAACAGTGCTGGTCGTGGACACGGTGCATCCTCATCAGCACGTGGCCGTGGGACACGCTTGGCCTTTTTTTCGGCAGCTGGCAGTGTTGAGCCACAACACGCAGAAGACTTGGTCAAGTGGATGACCAAGCAGTCCTCATCTTCTCTCACCCAGGCTCAGGGTACTTTGTCTGGCAAGGCCGCTGCCAACGCGGCCTATTCCCTCGGCTTAATGGCATCAGTCATTCCTTCCCTAGCCCCACCATGTCCTCCTGAGGAGTCCCCCGAACTGTTTGACCACAGTGTTGGGTACATGCTCCAGGAGGATGCCCAGCATTTTGAAGGCTCCGATGATGTTACTCAGCTAGAGGAAGGTTGTAACGTGAGCACAGACAGAGGGGGTGCCCAAGAAGGACAGCAATCTGGCAGTCATGTTCCCCCTGCTGCAGCATACTGCCAGGTTTGCTCCAGTGATGAGGAGGGAGGGGATGATGAGATCACTGACTCCACATGGGTGCCTGATAGGAGAGAGGAGGAGGAAGAGGAGGCACATCACCAACGAGGCAGGATGCCCTCCAGGGGCCAGCCTAAGTGCAGCACACTGACTGCATCACACCGCAGAGCTCCACATGTGCAGGGCACTGTTGTCTCTGTGCATTATTGCAAAAGTTCTTTGGTGTGGGCCTTTTTTGAGATGAGTGCATCAGATCGCACCGCTGCTATTTGCAACATATGTCTCAAGCGTATCTCGCGTGGCCAAAACATCTCCCGCTTGGGCACCACATGCTTGACCAAACATATGTTAACCATGCAGTTCATTGGCAGCGTACCTAAAAGACCCACACCAAAGAACAAAGATCACCTCTCCTTGCTCCTCACCAGCTGAGATCTCCAACCCCACTATAACTTCAGTCCTCTCTGAGACTTGCACCGAGAGGAATGAAGGTGTAGAATTAGGTGTGACACAGCCAAGTACTTGCGGGCAATCTGCTATCGGTACACCGACGTCAGATTGTACCAGGCAAATTTCCCTGCCCCAGCTGCTGCACCGCAGAAAAAATTCCGCTCCCAGCCCTCCACATGTCCAGCGGTTGAATGCTAGCTTGGCAAAATTGCTAGCACTTCAACTGCTACCTTTTCAGTTGGTAGACTCTGCCCCCTTCCGTGAGTTTGTGGAATGTGCGGTTCCTCAGTGACAGGTTCCCAGACGCCACTTTTTCTCACGGAAGGCGATTCCGGCTCTCTACCGGCATATGGAAGGCAATGTCTTGGCCTCGCTGGACAGGGCGGTCAGCAGTAAGGTGCACATTACCGATGACTCATGGTCCAGCAGGCATGGACAGGGACATAACCTAAGTTTCACGGCGCATCGGGTGACTCTGCTGGCAGCTAGGAAGGATGCAGGACAAGGTGCAGTAGTGTTGGAGGTTGTTCCGCCACCACGCCTCCAAAATGCCACTACTGGTGATTCTGACACACCTCTCTCCTCCACCCCCTCCTCTTCTTCTTCCTCCATGGCCTCTTCCTGTGCTTTGTCCTCAGAACCAGCGGTGCTCTGTAGGCGTTCAAGGGGCTACGCAAGTACGCAGGCCAAAAGATGCCATGCAGTGCTTGAGGTAGTGTGCTTGGGGGACAAGAGCCACACTGGGGCAGAGATTCTGTCAGCTCTGCAGGGGCAGGTTCAGAGGTTGTTGACGCCACGCCAACTTAAGGCAGAAATGGTGGTTTGCGACAATGGCACCAACCTCCTCTCCACCCTACGAAAGGTACAACTGACCCATGTGCCCTCTTTGGCTCACATCCTTAACTTGGTAGTGCAGCGGTTCTTGGGCAGGTACCCGGGCTTACAGGATGTCCTGAGGTAGGCAAGGAAAGTCTGTGTGCATTTCCGCCGGTCATATAATGCCAGTGCTCAGCTAGCAGACCTCCAAAAGGAATTTAACCTGCCCAAGAACCGCCTAATCTGTGACATGCCCACCAGGTGGAACTCAACGTTGGCCATGCTGCAGCGGCTGCACATGCAGCAGAGGGCCATCAATGAGTACCTATGCAACTATGGCACCAGGGCAGGGTCAGGGGAGCTTGTTTTTTTTTTCCCCACGCCAGTGGGCCATGATCAGGGATGCATGCACTGTCCTGTCACCATTTGAAGAGGCCACGAGGATGGTGAGCAGTGATAGTGCGTGCATCAGTGACACTGTGGAATGATGGACAGGGCACGTGAGGCATAACAGAGGCAGGAAGAGGAGGACTTCCTTAGCTCTCAAGGCCCCCCTTTATCCAGACAGTGTTCCTGCATGCCCACCGATCACACAGGAGGAGGAGGAGGAGGAGGAGGAGGAAATTGTGTCAGCATGGAGGTTGGAGCCTGGCACTCAGCATCAGCAGCAGTCTTTAAGGGATCATTCACAGTCCCAAGAAACCCATGGACTTGTACGTGGCTGGGAGGAGGTGGCTGCGGATCACGTCGTTCTTAGTGACCCAGAGGACTCCGGACCGAATGCCTCAGCAAACCTACACTGCATGGCCTCCCTGATCCTGCAAAGCCTGGGGAAGGATCCTCGTATTCATATTATCAAGGAGAGGGATCAATACTGGCTGACAACCCTCCTTGATCCACGTTACAAGAGTAAGGTTGCAGACCTTATCTTGCCGTCGCAGAGGGAGCAGAGGATGAAACCACTTCGGGAGGCCTTGCAGAAAGGTCTGTGCAATGCGTTCCCAGAGACTGGGAGGTTACAAACTCCTTTTCCTTGACAACGTGTTGCCGAGGCTTCGGTCAGTCAAAGAAGGAGCGGTGGAGAAGGTGGCCGTCTGACCAATGTGTTCAGACAATTTTTTAGTCCGCAGCCCCAAGGTATGATCAGTTCCAGCAACCATCGCCAGCGTCTGTTTTACATGGTGCAGGAATACCTAGGGGCAAGATCTGACTTGGACATCTTTCCCACCGAAAATCCTCTGGGTTACTGGGTCTTGAGGATGGGTCACTGGCCAGAGCTTGCACAGTATGCAATTGAGCTACTGGCCTGTCCTGCATCCAGCGTTTTTTTGGAACGCACATTCGGTGCTGCTGGAGGCTTTGTAACCGATCACAGGGTGCGCCTGTCCACCGACTCGGTCGATCGACTGACCTTCATAAAAATGAATCAGTCTTGGATCACCACCAGATACCAAGCACCCGATGCTGATGTAACCGAATAATTTTTTTTTTTAAATGTCAGATCCCTTCAAGACTTCCTATGCTCATGCTGAGTGACTATCCTGTTACGCTGAGTGACTATCCTCATCCTCATCAATGATCATGCTGATAGCTTGTAAGAATATTTTTGTTTCTGGGCGCCGCCACCAGTGGCTAAGGCCCAATTTTTCCATCCCCTGTTTAACAGGGGTGTGTAATTACAATTTTTGATGCAATTCTTTGCAGCAGGGCTCGTTCCTGCACTCCAACTAGAGTATCTGTGAGGGGTTGCAGTGTTGTGGCACCAGCACCAGTGCCTAAGGCCCAATTTTTCTGCCCCTGTTCAACAGGTTGCATTTAATTACAATTCTTGATCTAATATTTCAAAGCAGGGCCCGTTCCAGCACCCACGAAGAGTAACTGTGAGGACTTAGTGCTGTGGCACCAGCACCATCACCAAAGGCCCAATTTTTCTGCCCCTGTTCAACAGGGGCATGTAATTACAATTCTTGATCTAATATTTCACAGCAGGGCCCTGTGAGGGCTTACAGTGTTGTGGCAACACCAACACCTAAGGCCACAATTTCTGCAGAGTATATAGGGCAGGCCCCTACTTTCAAGCATCCAACTTACAAACGCCTCCTACTTGCAAACGGAACAACAGGAAGTGAGATGAAATCTACCCCTAGGAAGGGAAATTCTTTCCTGTAAGAGTTAATATGGGAAAAACGTTTCTCCTTTCCACTGATGCTTTATCACCAATCCTTGTTTCACTAAAAACCCCAAATTTTCTAAAAACATTTGTCATTGTGACAGAAAGCGAGGTGAAATCTTCTGAAGAGGAGCACAGACAGCAAAACAAATGTCACAGGGGTGATAACCCTTCCCTATGTTTTCCAAAAAGCTTAAAGCTTTAAAAATGTACCAGTTCAAAATTACAAACAGATTCTACAGATTCAACAACAAACCTACAGTCCCTGTCTTATTTGCACCGCCTGTATACTGCTGTTCAGAGTATATAGGGCCTGGGGGCCCCACGCCTTTCCTTTTTTTAATTTGGGTGCAGGGTTCCCCTTAATATCCATACAAGACCCAAAGGGCCTGGTAATGGACTGGGGGGGTTACCCATGCCATTTGTCTCACTGATTTTCATCCATATTGTCGGGACCCGACATTACATTAAAGCTGCAAGCAGTTTTAAATGACTTTTATGCCTTTAAAAATGTCATTTTGTGCAGGGACTGTTCTAAGCACAGGAGACACGTGCCACTTTACAGGCATACTATAGACACCCCCCCAGGTATGATATTTAAAGGAATATTTCACTTTTTTTTTCACTTTAAGCATCATTAAAATCACTGCTCCCGAAAAAACGGTTGTTTTTAAAACTTTTTTTTGCATTGATACATGTCCCCTGGGGCAGGACCCGGGTCCCCAAAGCCTTTTTAGGACAATATAATGCAAATTAGCACTTTTGATTTAGAACGTTTGAGTCCCATAGACTTCAATGGGGTTCTAAGGTTCGTGCGAAATTTCGGTCCGTTCGCAGGTTCTGGTGCGAACTGAACCGGGGGGTGTTCGACTCATCCCTAGTTTACACATGCAGATCCATGTTTCGGCTCTGTCACGAACAATCGCGGGTGCCCAGCGGACATCACAGCCGCCAGGCACACACACATTGGCTCCTCAGTGACGCGAAGGGCGCGCGCGTCCCCTATACCCCTTAAAGAGGCCACCGTACAGCTATGGCGATTCATTTAGGAGAGCCAGGCTGACGGGTTTGACGGCGGGTGGTCGGCTAGTGGTTAATAACTTGAGGATTGGAAAAATAAAACTGCGCTATTTTGGAAAAAAGAAAAACGAAAGCAGCTATATACAAATGTGACTAAAATTTATGAACATGAGGTGGATGAAAATGTAGCGCTGATGTGGACTGTGTGAAACAGCTAAATGATCCAAAAAGTATGTATGGTGAATAAATGAAAAATGTGTAAACAAACGTAGGGAATCTAGACATATGAGAAAACTACACACATAAATGTAGTTGGGTGATAAACAAAAAAAAAAACAAAAAAAAAAAAACCAAGGAGTCCGTCAGGTACTAGTAAACATCTTCATGTAGACAAATCGGGGACATCAAATATAATGTTGACAGCAGATGTCACAAAGAAAGAATAAAATGGTTACTCTTACCGGAACATGTGGATCTGAATGCCAGCGACACCAGAACAAACAGGCATGGATGGAAGCAGCACAAGGCATCCTGGGATGATCAGCACGAAAACTGGAGCGGGTTCCGAAATCTTCAAAAGACGGTATCCTTCCAATACAATCACCACAGATGGAACAACTCTTGGGCCAATGATGGCCGGATGAGTGGGATGGATGGATCCATAATGGGAAATATGTGAAAAAAGAGGGCTCCAGATGGTGCAGATCAAAAGCAATTTGGGTTTTTATTTGCATAAAAACAGCATAGAGCAGCTAAAAAATGTGTCCACATAAAAACAAAGCAATGTGGGAAGCAAAGAAGCAAGAGCCCTACGCGTTTCGTCCTGACTTCTACAGGGGCATCAAACAGCTCCCTCACATTGCAACATATATATAAATGCTAGAAGACATAAAACAAACAGCAGCCAATCAAAAAATTAATCAGCTGATTGGTTAGGACAAGCCAACCAATGGGGTAATAGATCTAAAAATGAACCTCCCACAGGTGAGCCTATCAAATGTAAGGATGTTGTAACCTGAAATAAACAATGATGGTACAAAGCAACATGGGCTAAAAAGCCCGCCAAATTCAGTTTGAACAGACACCCAATCAGTGTCAGTAACCACAGGGTGACTGAGTCCCAAAACCAGAGATTGGGTAGCAGCCGAATTGGGAAAGTGAGTTGTCACTGATCGCGCTGAGAGGGAATCACTCCAGGACCGGAAGGGGAAGGACGTCATGGCCAGGTCAGCGTCCACCTCGAAACGAGGCTTGGAACAGTGACCAATGACATGAGTGTCCCACCGCCCGGAATTGGAAGACACACACCCCAGAGCGAGGCCAGGACCGCAAGTCACGTGTTCGAAGCAGCATTAACACGTGACTCGCTGGCGTGACACATGACAATGTTCTTACGGCCAACAGCACATCAAATAGCGTCACATAGTTGGGCGGAGGTACAAGTGTCAGCAATGAAGTAAATTCCTTGGTGACATTCCTTCTTTGTGACATCTGCTGACAACATTATTTTTGATGTCCCCGATTGTCTACATGAAGATGTTTACTAACACCTGATGGACTCCTTGTTTGTTTTTTTTCACAACCTTCAACATTTGGGACATTAGTTGCCATAACATTCACATTTTTTACCCTTGATTGTTCACAGTTGTCGATCATGTGATGGACCGTTCATTTGTTGTTAATAACTTGAGGACTGGCATGTTATACCCCCTTCCTGTCCAACCCCCTGTTTTCAGCATTGTAATAATTTTAAACTCAGTCAAGCAACAGTACCCAAATTAGTTTTGTATCATTTTTTGTGACAGGTAGAGCCTTTGTGGTGGTATTTAATCACCATTAGGTTTTTAGTTTTTTGCATATAAAAAGGAAAAAAGGACTGAACATTTTGAAAAAAATGTCTCACTTTGTTTTTGCTATTAAACTTTGCAAATAAATATTCATTCTTATACTTTAACTAGCAATTGTGCATAAAAAATGCAGAGCACAATTTGCTGAAATGGCACCACATCCAAAAATATATATAGAAATTTATAACGAGTGTCTTTCAGTATATTAAGATAGGGACAAATGCAACAAAATGGATGGACACCAGTATGACTGCCAAACAGCTGTGGTTAAGGCCAATAGCGTTATATCCACTGACTTTGCCTTAGCAAATGGTAAGCAGCAGGGCTGTCCCCTTTTTCCTATTATTTTTATACTAACCCTGGAGCCGTTGCTCTGGCGTATTAGATCAAATCTGGATATAGCAGGGGTACAGGTGGGAAAGGAGTCTCATAAAGTAGCTGCATTTGCAGATGACTTACTTTTTTTCTTATTGTCAGTCCAGAAATATCATTACTTAATTTGATTAGAGAACTGGACTTGTACTCACAATTGTCAAATTATAAAATTAATCTTGTAAAATCTGAAGTAATGAATCTTATGCCTGGTACACACTAGTTTTTTTCCGTTCAATCCAGCGGGTTGAACAAAAAAAACAAAAACTGACAGCTACGGTCGGAGGCGCTGTACTAACAATTGGACATTAGTACAGTGATCTCCCTCCACTGAGCTGTTGTGTTCTGACAGGGGGATGCCATTGGCTGAGAGCGCTGATCGGGAGCCAGTCGGCTGCTGGTTTTCCAGCATGCTCATCTGAGAGAAGCCAGCCAAACAGCCAGCTTCTGCCAGACCAGGTGCCTTACACACGGGCTGAATGTCGGCCGGTTTTAATTGAACCGGCCAATGTTGCACGACATTTGGCCTGTGTGTACGGGGCTTTACAATCTCTGAAGGCAGGATAGTTACCTTAAAGTTGAGCTTTTCATTTAGATGGGTGATCAAGAAACTCAGTACTTAGGCATCTATCTTACACATTCTCTTACTAATACCTAATATAATTTTCCACAATTGCTGAGTAGTATCAGACGAGATCTGAGATGCTGACGACATCTTACACATACAGTCAGGTCCATAAATATTGGGACATCGACACAATTCTAATCTCTTGGCTCTATCCACCACCACAATGGATTTGAAATGAAACAAACAAGATATGTTCAACTGCAGACTTTCAGCTTTAAATTGAGGGTATTTACATCCAAATCAGGTGAACAGTGTAGGAATTACAACAGTTTGTATATGTGCCTCCCACTTTTTAAGTGACCAAAAGTGATGGGACAGATTAACAATCATCCATCAAACTTTCACTTTTTAATACTTGGTTGCAGATCCTTTGCAGTCAATTACAGCCTGAAGTCTGGAACGCATAGACATCACCAGACGCTGGGTTTCATCCCTGGTGATGCTCTGCCAGGCCTCTACTGCAACTGTCTTCAGTTCCTGCTTGTTCTTGTGGCATTTTCCCTTCAGTTTTGTCTTCAGCACGTGAAATGCATGCTCAATTGGATTCAGGTCAGGTAATTGACTTGGCCATTACATAACATTCCACTTCTTTCCCTTAAAAAACTCTCTGGTTGCTTTCAAAGTATGCTTCGGGTCGTTCAATGAGTTCTGAAGCATTTTGCTGAATATGAGCAGATAATATTGCCCGAAACACTTCAGAATTCATCCTGCTGCTTTTGTCAGCAGTCACATCATCAATACAAGAGAACCAGTTCCATTGGCAGCCATACATGCCCACTCCATGACATTACCA
The DNA here is from genome assembly GCF_042186555.1 of Aquarana catesbeiana. NCBI lineage: Eukaryota > Metazoa > Chordata > Amphibia > Anura > Ranidae > Aquarana > Aquarana catesbeiana. The sequence goes on along the minus strand of NC_133329.1, from coordinate 189,075,423 downwards.
CCACCATGCTTCACTGATGGAGTGGTATGCTTTGGATCATGAGCAGTTCTTTTTTTTTTCTCCATACTCTTCTCTTCCCATCACTCTGGTACAAGTTGATCTTGGTCTCATCTTTTCATAGGATGTTGTTCCAGAACTGTGAAGGCTTTTTTAGATGTTGTTTGGCAAACTCTAATCTGGCCTTCCTGTTTTTGAGTCTCACCAATGGTTTACATCTTGTGGTGAACCCTCTGTATTCACTCTGGTGAAGTCTTCTCTTGATTGTTGACTTTGACACACATACACCTACCTCCTGGAGATTGTTCTTGATCTGGCCAACTGTTGTGAAGGGTGTTTGTCACCAGGGAAAGAATTCTTCGGTCATCCACCACAGTTGTTTTCCGTGGTCTTCCGGGTCTTTTGGTGTTGCTGAGCTCACCGATGCGTTCTTTCTTTTTAAGGATGTTCCAAACAGTTGATTTGGCGAAACCTAATGTTTTTGCTCTGTCTCTGATGGGTTTGTTTTGTTTTTTCAGCCTAATGATGGCTTGCTTCACTGATAGTAACAGCTCTTTGGATCTCATATTGAGAGTTGACAGGAACAGATTCCAAATGCAAATAGCACACTTGAAATGAACTCTGGACCTTTTATCTGCTCCTTGTAAATGGGATAATGAGGGAACACACACCTGGTCATGGAACAGCTGAGCAGCCAATTGTCCCATTACTTTTGGTCCCTTAAAACGTGGGAGGCACATATACAAACTGTTGTAATTACTACACCATTCACCTGATTTGCATGTGAATACCCTCAAATTAAACCTGAAAGTCTGCAGTTAAAGCACATCTTGTTCGTTTCATTTCAAATCCATTGTGGTGGTGTATAGAGCCAAAAAGATTGGAATTGTGTCGATGTCCCAATATTTATGGACCTGACTGTACCTGTTTTGGAAAAAAATAATATTTTAAAGATGAATGTGCTTCCTAGACTGTTGTACCTTTTCCATACTCTTCCTGTGAAAGTCTAGAATACATTTTCTAAAACAAATTAAATGAGAATTAAGACAGACCGCCTAGGATCAAGACAGAAATACTTACCATGCCTAAAAGTTCAGGGGGTATGGGGTTCCCAAATGCGGTTCGATATTATCAAGCTTCACATCTGTCTTGGGTTTTGGACTGGTGTAACCATATTAAGGAGAAGAGCTGGATATCCCTTGAACAATCTACCTTGCAGATCCCGCTCAAAGCTCTTCCGTGGCTTGATAACTTGTGTACAGTCCAAGTGAAGGACCATCCTGTTTTAGGCGCCAACTATGAAATCGTTCAGTTGACAAGATCCACGGTGATAAAATCTTCACCAACATCATTTATGATGCCAGTGACAGGGAACCCGGATTTTTCACCAGGGCTGTTCCATCCTAAATTTTGGCAATTTATTCAAGTATATATGTTTTTGACTGCTAGATTTGAATGGCTGGAAATCTATAGCGTATATTCAGTCTATGCTTTCATCTCCCCTTCAGTACTGCTTGGACCTTGAAGAAGGGGACATACCCCGAAAGCTTGTCCTGAAAAATTGTATGTTAGTGCAAATAAAAAAAGTATCACGGACAGTACTCAATTTTCTCTATCTCCCCTTCTGGCAAGAGAACCAAATAAGGCATTATCTCTCTTCACTACCTCCTTACCCGGAGTTTTGTAATATGCCTACAGCATTTGAGCAATTGTGTGTGGCAGGCCAAAAGAGTATGAAGGGGTCTCTCTAGGGCATATGCTACATTAGTTACACCCATGAAGTCATCTACACCATTATTGCAGCATGGGAAAAAGACTTGAATAAAACGATGTCTACTGACCAGAGGGATTTTATTTTTCACTTCATACATAAATCATCAATATCTTTGAGAATGTAGGAGTTAGGCTATAAGTTGTTGACCGGATGGTACAGGTCTCCAGAAAAATTACATCATATGTTCCCAAATAGCGATCCCACCATGTTGGACATGTGATGAAGATAGGGAAATGCATTTTCTGGACTTGCCCATGAATACGTCCCTATTGGAAAAATGTTGGTCTCTCCTCTCCATTTAAAAATATGTAAAACATGTATTATAGAAAACAAAAAAGAGCCATACAGCACTCCAGAAAGAGTATAAAACTTCATAAAGATATGAAGGTGAATAGTGATCATTAGGTAGATGAATTTCATAAGAGTGCTGAGCAATGTAAATACACGCTTTAAAAATAAATGCTGTTGGTTAAATAGGACACAGAAATCATTGACTATGTCCGTATGAAAGGATCAATATTGCATGACCCAATCGGTGACAAGTAAATATCTCAAATAACTGTAGGGATAATAATGTGACAAATCTGTGACTAAAAAACTGAACCGTGATGAATGAAGAAAAAAATATAATATAAATGAATAAAAAAATAAAAATACAATAAACCCAAAATAAGTCCGTGACTCAACAAAAACAATAATAATGGAAGTCCATCCGTGCTAGATTGATATGCAAAGAAAATAACTTGTCTCCCAGTGCTCTGTGAAATAATGTAACAAAATCTTGCTGTGGTAAAAATTAGAGTGCGTAGACAGACCTCCACCTCTTGGAAAAATTGCTGCCTCTTACCAGACAAAAATGGTCTCTTAATTACAGGAGACCCAGGGAGCGGATGGCTGCAACCCCAGGCTGGTGGGAGAGAGTCCCTGGATCTGGATGCTGAGTGCCTGCCTTTAAGATCCCTATGTTGAAGTCACTGGTTGTAAACCCTGCCTGTTGCCTATCATACTATATTTGCTTCACCCGCTATCTACTATGTTCTGGGGCTTTCCCTTCTCTTATGATATGCTTGGTGATCCATCCTTCCTCATTGAAATCACTAGTCATTTATGCTATCTAGATATCATACATCTTTCTTTTCTGCTTTCTCACCCACTACATTTTCTCTCTCTCTTTTTCCCTTTCCCCTCCCTCCTCTTGCTTTCCTCCCCCCTCTTTCTTCTTTCCCCTCCCCCTCCTTCCGAACTGCCCCCCCCCCCCCTCCCCCTCTTCTACTTTCTGTTCCTTGCCTTCCTTCTCCTTTCCTTTCTCTTCCTCCCCCTCCCCCTCCTCTTTCCCCCCCCCCCCCCCTTTTTTTTTTTTTTTTTTTTTCCTCCCCCCCTTTTCCTTCCCCCCCCCTTTTTCTCTTTCCCCCCCCCTTCCCCTCCCCCCCTCCCCCCCCCTTTTCTCTTTCCCCCCCCCCCCTTCCCCTCCCCCCCTCCCCTGCCCCCCCCCTCCCCCCCCCCTTTTCTCTTCCCCCCCCCCCTCCCCCCCTCCCTCTCACCAACCAGGGTTTTAATATACTTCCCATTTCTATGTTGATTCTCCAGCTCTCTGAACCACATCTGATCCATATTTACCACCAGTTACTGCCCCCCATTATTGTAGGCGGACCAGGTAGGATACAGCTTTTGGATTCTCCATGTACTACTTTAATTATCCATATGTATGCACATCCTTACATATATATATATCTTCATGATTTACAGGATACACATTTGGCCCCAGTGTGACCTCAGATCTAAACTGTCATATGCCCGCTAACCTTGGGCCTTTCTTCCTACTGGAAGGAAGAATAAAACCACCCTATATATTTATACGTCTCTACTTCCACCTTGACAGTGGCTATGTGAATACTCCTGCTATACTTCACTAAAGTTCTACACACCACGACCAGGGAGCGTGTCCGATGGGCAGTACGTCAACATATCTATGTTTCTTTTAATTCGTCCTGGAATGCACAACCTATATCCGTAGATACCAATGTAAGTGTAAACAGAGAAATGAATGTGTATGTATACAGACTCATACAACTATAGATTTTGTATTTACGTTCCTTTATTGTGCACTCATCATGTCTATGTTATACATATTATTTCCCATATAGAAAATTCTTGTTGCAAACCCTACAATCACCCCTGAAGAAGGAGGCATAAGTAACTCCGAAACGCGTCGGGTGCACATGTATTGGTATCAACTTCTATATTTATGGAAATGCATTCCTTGTTTTTAACTTTGTAACTATGTGATTCACTTGATTATTTTTTGTAACTAATAAACTGTTATCTACTTTACATACCTTTTTTTTAAAATATTTTCTTAAAAAATGTGCCTTTAAAGTCCGCTAGGGGAACTTCTTTTGCTCTAAACTCGAATTTAGGATGTGGCACAACAAGTAGATAATTGATCGATCAAATATTTTGTTCCTAGTTTATTGGTAGTAGATACCGCTCCCCGCATCAGATCGACAATTATCTTCATATGGCCGTCCAGAACTCTGGCTGAGTATTCTGGACCGCCAATAATCTACTCTTTTTGCTCCCACTCTTTATCTTTTTTAACTTAGTAATAAAAATAATATCAAACACTTTTTCTTAAATATTGGGTTATTTACGAAGAGACAAAAATGACTAGCTTTACGGGTGACGGATGGGAAACATTGATGGAGGGCTACTTAAAAGATTTTGGAGATAAGGAATCTGTTGACTCCGAAATATCTTCCCTCTTCTCCAGACTATCCAAAACTCTGGAGAAAAAATCTCTTTTCTACTGGCATGTCAAATCATTTCAGGACTACATTAAAGAGGACATCAACCCTGCAGGACTGCGAGTCCAGATCTTCCCGACATTAGAAGGTCTGGACTCGGAGTTCAAAAGCAAATGGGAACATGCACTGCGGGCATGCTCGCAAAGGCTAATGGAAATTCTTATCGAGGAATATAAAAAGAGATCTAATATCCTAGACTCAGACATTGTAATCCTCTGCAACAAGTTACAGCAATTAAAAACGCAGAGACCACTTACTAACAAAGAAGATAGACTGAAAACGCACCTAGAAACATTCAATAAAGATGTACTCATTAAAAAAAGACAGAAACTCATCCGTGATAGGAATGCGTTTAAAGATGGAAGGGCCTATAGATGGACTCAAAATAGGACTAATCAGAATAGAAACTATCAATACCAGGGATACCAAACCAATCCTTCACAAACCACCCCTAATCCACCCCAAACTCACACCCAAACACTCCAGAAACCCAACACGGGACACAGCACCAAACGCACATTTCGGGGCGACCCCAATGAGGGGCAACAAGCGAAGAAACTGACTCTTGATATCCCTAAAAAAACGCATCCCCCCACAGCAACACAGGAACCAACCTCTAAAACATACGCACAGAGCAATACACACACTCCAATAAGGGATATGAATTCCCAATCAAACCCCTCGACAGTCACAACATTGGACACAATCTCAAATGATCCATCTTTTTTAGAGAAAATCCTGATGGGCGTACAACCCACGCAATCCAACCCCAATACGTACACTCAAATAGCACTTTAACTATCCCTGATATTGATCAAGAATCGAGACTCAACAGTCTCAATGTTATTAATCTCTCATCGCACATACTTTCCCATGATGAAACTAATGTCCTGCAAAAAGGCCTAAATTTTTGTCCTAACCAAAATCTGGACAAGTTCGAGATCTATAAGGACCTCCAACTGTTTATACGCAAACTTATATTAAAAAAACTTTATCACAAACAGGAAGGACCCACCAACTTGACGCCACAGGAACACCAAGCACTAGAGCACTTAGTATCCCTTCTGGATGATAATAACCCAACTGATCTTATAGATGAAATTAATTTATCTCAAATTCTAGAGTCCATCGAAAAATCAAATGAACCCCCGAGGGGAAATATCCCCACACTCAAAAAGAAGTCTGACTTCTGCCCCGCGCCAAGCACTCATCCAAACGCAGCAGCCTTTTTAAGGCTAGTTGGCAAAGAACTAGACAAAATGAGAATTCACAACAAATTCCCTGAAAATCTCACTAAAAATGAGAAGGCAGCGCTCAAATCATTGTCAAAAAATGACAATATTACGATTAAAAATGCAGATAAGGGTGGGAACATTGTAGTATTTGACAATAAGGATTACATCAAAATGTGCAATAGAATACTGGATAATCGAGAGTGGTACCGTCCCATACCAGCGAGTCTGATTAAGAAATATAATAAAGATTTCTACACACTGATAGATATGGCATACTCTAATTCTACTATCAACAAATCCTTATGGCAGTTTATCAGAAATGACTTCCCACGTACACCAGTATTCTATGCACTGCCCAAAGTCCATAAAGACATTAAAAATCCCCCCGGCAGACCGATCATCTCCGGCATAGGGGCCATTAGTGAAAATGCGAGCAGGCTGATAGATGAAGTACTTAAACCATTTGTCCATGCTCTCCCCTCTTTTGTAAAGGACACAGTACACTTTCTACAAATTATTGACCAACTAAAAATCCCCGAACATGCCATGTTTGTCACAATTGACGTTGAATCTCTCTATAGCTCTATCCCCCATGAGAAGGGCGTAGCAGCCATAAAACATGTTCTACGCACAACACAAGATCTGGACCCTACATATAGTGAATTCATTACTTCACTTTTGGAACATATCCTCAGCCATAATGTATTCACCTTCAACGGCTCCCACTACCTCCAGGTGCAGGGGGTTGCGATGGGGACATGTTGTGCCCCATCGTATGCCAACCTGTACCTGGGGGAGTGGGAGGCCATGTTCCTAGGTGATGAGGGCTTGTCGATGTACACGGACCACATATTATGTTGGTACCGGTACATCGACGACCTCTTCATCGTCTGGGACGGGTCGATCGACCTCCTCAGGGAGTGTCTATTGAGGATGAACCGCAATGATTTCAACCTAAACTTCACTATGTCATTTGATAAACAGTGTATCACGTTTCTTGATGTAGAGGTCTGCAGAGGTGAGGAAGGTAGTGTCATTAGCAAACTGTATAGGAAATCAACCGCAAGCAATGCCATATTACATGCAAGCAGTTTCCACCCTAAACCCCTCCTTAACTCTATTCCATACAGCCAGTACCTGAGAGCAAAACGAAACTGCTCAGATAGTGACACCTTCAAACTGGAGGCGAATAGGCTACGCGATAGGCTATTACTAAGGGGGTATTCCCATGCGTCTTTGAAACGCTCTTTCAAAAAAGCCCTCCTGCAGCCAAGAGAGGAATTACTATATTCTCAAAAAGCCAACAAGTCTGACAAGAATGATATTGGTACTCTTAGAATCATTACCAAATTCAATAATCAACACAGACAGGTGAGGAACATTGTGACAAAGTATTGGCACATGCTACAATGCGATCCAACCTTAGGACCACTGGTCCCACAGAGACCCCTCTTTACATTTAAAAGAACCACCTCCCTGGGAGACAAAATCACAGCCAGTGAATTCAAGGCAGAGAATAATAAGATACACTGTAAATATAAGGGGACATTTATGTGTGGCAAATGTAGATACTGTAAATACATGCTTACAACTAGAAACCCGACCCTTCCAAATGGTCAATCTTTCCACCCCAAACATTTTGCCAATTGCAGGACTTTTGGGGTTGTCTACTTACTCCTGTGTGAATGTACCTGCTTTTATGTAGGAAAAACCAAGACAGAATTTTGGAAGAGGGCATATAGACACCTAGTAAGCATGGAAACTGGGGATCCGGACCTCCCACTGGGGAGACACACCCTAACAGTACATAATGGCATATGCCCAAAAATCAAATTTCTCATCTTGGATCGGGTACATCCAGAGTCAAGGGGAGGGGACTGGAACAAGACATTGCTGCAATTAGAGTCTCGATGGATATATAACCTAAGGGCTACTGAACCCCCAGGCCTAAACGAAACCATTTGGTTTAAACCCTTCCTCGAAGGCTTTTCCTCCGGCGGCAGAGAACAATAGGGAGGACCACCCCACAGACAACTATATGCTTGGGGTGACATTAGAGACCAGCCGACTACATCTATTCCATCTATCACTGCCCTCAAACATAGGGGACTCTATTATTGGCTATGGGGCCCCCCCATATGTTTTGAGATACCCCCCCATATATCTGCTTTCCATACCCACTAATAGAAAAAAAGAAAAAAGACCCCATACCCAACATTCGTTACAGTAATCGAGCCCGACTATTACATATTGGGGCCCCCCCCCTTGACCCGCATATAGGGGCAATCCTAATTATACTATGGGACATACAGTCTCTATATTATACAGTATGCCACTCTAGGTCATGTATTGTAATGTTGTTTTCTATTATGTATATTGTATGATACTCTAGGTTATTGATTTCTGGACTATATGCATATAACCTGATATCACTCTATCTGTATAACTTGCCCTCGAATTGTACTTTTAATATCTGTACATAATTACTACTTTGTCATGTTTGAAATGTTTTCCTCCATCGGGTTTCACTCCTAACCCGTACCGCACTGCCTATCGGCCCTGCTTCCCTGTGATAGCAAAAGATGTGATACTATTTTTCCCCTGTTCAGTTGCATTAATTTATGCTTTGACTTATTACTTATTAGCTTCACATTATGATCTGTGATCCGCCCGGCACGAAAAGAGCCGCCTGAGCGAAGTTTGGACTCATGGTGGCGCTGTGTGAGGTACAGAATCATCTGTCCTCCATCTTGCGACCCCAGCGGACATGCGCAGTCCGTTGGGGAAGCCAGACGTGCCGGCGGGTGCAGTGGGCGTGGCCACGCCTCACGACGTCTGCGTCCGCATGCGCTGTGGATGCCTGGCGGCGCGCGCTCCACCCGGGGGGCCAGTCCTAGTGTATCCGTCCCTCCCTCACCACAATCAGCTGTTGTATCTCCTCCATCAACAGCTGATAGGTGGGGAGGGCTTTATATATTCGGCTCCAGCCCACACCAGGCGTCATCTGCTGCAGACAGGACGCTCTTGGTGCGAGGTGCTGTGACACTTGGTTAGTAACTTATCCCCTACCTATTGACATGGATCCCTATGTTGAAGTCACTGGTTGTAAACCCTGCCTGTTGCCTATCATACTATATTTGCTTCACCCGCTATCTACTATGTTCTGGGGCTTTCCCTTCTCTTATGATATGCTTGGTGATCCATCCTTCCTCATTGAAATCACTAGTCATTTATGCTATCTAGATATCATACATCTTTCTTTTCTGCTTTCTCACCCACTACATTTTCTCTCTCTCTTTTTCCCTTTCCCCTCCCTCCTCTTGCTTTCCTCCCCCCTCTTTCTTCTTTCCCCTCCCCCTCCTTCCGAACTGCCCCCCCCCCCCCTCCCCCTCTTCTACTTTCTGTTCCTTGCCTTCCTTCCTTCTCCTTTCCTTTCTCTTCCTCCCCCTCCCCCTCCTCTTCCCCCCCCCCCCCTTTTTTTTTTTTTTTTTTTTTTTTTTTTTCCTCCCCCCCTTTTCCTTCCCCCCCCCCCTTTTTCTCTTTCCCCCCCCCTTCCCCTCCCCCCCTCCCTTCCCCTCCCCCCCTCCCCAGCCCCCCCCCCCTTTTCTCTTTCCCCCCCCCCCCTTTTCTCTCCCCCCCCCCCCTCCCCCCCTCCCTCTCACCAACCAGGGTTTTAATATACTTCCCATTTCTATGTTGATTCTCCAGCTCTCTGAACCACATCTGATCCATATTTACCACCAGTTACTGCCCCCCATTATTGTAGGCGGACCAGGTAGGATACAGCTTTTGGATTCTCCATGTACTACTTTAATTATCCATATGTATGCACATCCTTACATATATATATATCTTCATGATTTACAGGATACACATTTGGCCCCAGTGTGACCTCAGATCTAAACTGTCATATGCCCGCTAACCTTGGGCCTTTCTTCCTACTGGAAGGAAGAATAAAACCACCCTATATATTTATACGTCTCTACTTCCACCTTGACAGTGGCTATGTGAATACTCCTGCTATACTTCACTAAAGTTCTACACACCACGACCAGGGAGCGTGTCCGATGGGCAGTACGTCAACATATCTATGTTTCTTTTAATTCGTCCTGGAATGCACAACCTATATCCGTAGATACCAATGTAAGTGTAAACAGAGAAATGAATGTGTATGTATACAGACTCATACAACTATAGATTTTGTATTTACGTTCCTTTATTGTGCACTCATCATGTCTATGTTATACATATTATTTCCCATATAGAAAATTCTTGTTGCAAACCCTACAATCACCCCTGAAGAAGGAGGCATAAGTAACTCCGAAACGCGTCGGGTGCACATGTATTGGTATCAACTTCTATATTTATGGAAATGCATTCCTTGTTTTTAACTTTGTAACTATGTGATTCACTTGATTATTTTTTGTAACTAATAAACTGTTATCTACTTTACATACCTTTTTTTTAAAATATTTTCTTAAAAAATGTGCCTTTAAAGTCCGCTAGGGGAACTTCTTTTGCTCTAAACTCGAATTTAGGATGTGGCACAACAAGTAGATAATTGATCGATCAAATATTTTGTTTATATTATATTTTTTTCTTCATTCATCACGGTTCAGTTTTTTAGTCACAGATTTGTCACATTATTATCCCTACAGTTATTTGAGATATTTACTTGTCACCGATTGGGTCATGCAATATTGATCCTTTCATACGGACATAGTCAATGATTTCTGTGTCCTATTTAACCAACAGCATTTATTTTTAAAGCGTGTATTTACATTGCTCAGCACTCTTATGAAATTCATCTACCTAATGATCACTATTCACCTTCATATCTTTATGAAGTTTTTTACCTCTAATTTTTAGCGCGACTTTTTTGATATATATATGATTTATGGTTTACTACTTTTTAGTCGCTGCTTATATATATTAGTGTAAGCGCGATTTTTGTTTTTACCACTCCAGAAAGAGTGAATACTCAACTAGATAAAATCCAAAAGCAAATTTTATTCACAACATAACTCATTAAAATCTTCTACAGTAGAGAGAGATAAAAACAACCTGTCCAATACAATAACAGGTCAACTGTGTAAGTAACCTTGAAATAGCGCTACTGATATAAATTTAATTTGCGCAAAATTTTGCTATCTTTTTTTTCACACAAATAGGAGCTTTCTTTTGGTGATATTTGATCACCACTGGGTTTTATTTTTTATTATATAAAACAAAAAACACACTATTTTTTACTTTCTGTTTTAAAATATATCCAATGCCATAAAATAGCTACATAAATGTAGGCCAAAGTGTATTCTGCTACATGTAAAAAAATATATAAATATAAAATGTAAAGAATAAAAAAATTTATATTTATAATGACTTGCAGACAAACAGACCTCCTCCTACAAATTCAAGCACTTATGGGTTAGGTGAAACTACCACAATAGATATAAAAAACAAACAAACACAGATATCCTATTTAAGGCTGAAGCTGCTACCACATATGTCTGCCAATGACAAGCGTATTCAATTTAAAACAGACAAAAACATTCATCAAGGCAGCGCTACATAAACAAACACATTCTTGCTATTACGGGTGTGCTATCATAAAAGTGAATATAAGTTCAAAGTTCAAAATAATCGTTGCAACAAAGTGATCACTTCACATTAAAGATTTAGTAGAGTCCAACAAAGAGAGAGTGCTTGATTACGTCCTAGATATAACCATTTCACGATCACCTCCACACATGTAGAGTTGGGGGTAAAAAATCCCCCCCATAAATCAGACTCTTATCAGACTGTGCTGGGTAACAGGCACAGAACACCAGATCTTAGTTTCAATCCTCTCCCTGGATAATTGATCACAAATCCTGTTGCAGCCAGGAGGACGGGTCACCCACTAATGGGCTCATTCACATGGAGAGAAAGAAAACTCCATAGCGTAATCCCGTTTCAAACTGATTCGATAAAATTCCCCCTTTATAGGACATACACTTACAAGATTGCAAAATTAAACAGGCATATGACATGAGTGATAGCGCTAATGGGGAGCGTGGCGTTGTCTCCTACCAACTACAGCTTTCCAATGTTAGTGGTATCCCCGAATGGCATGTTCACGTCATTGTTGATCATCGTATAGCCCCACCCTGATGCATTTCGTCATCTGCGACATCATCTGAGGGTGTGGCTACACGACATACCATTATATAGACTCACTACTTTGCAATCTGTTAACCCCTTCCATCACCACTTCTACACTTAAGCTTACAAGGCGGCTGTTAATTACTATCTACATACACTAGATAAATGGTCTGGTGAGCTTCATACTACCCGCATCAGACATATGTCCGTATAAAGCAGATAAACTGCAACCTCACAGACACTCTGATGCACACTGATCAGCCGTCAGCTTAGATCGATCTAGTATTTAATTTATTGAATGCTATAAATATAGCATGATAAGGGTACAGATTGCAAAATGTTATTTAAAAAAAAAAAAAAAAAACACATTATAAAAACAACACAGTAAATGACTTGACTACAAAACCATTAACTAATTGAAATCTCAATAATAAACTCAAATCATGATATAAAATATAAAAAAAGTGTCAGCTATCCTCATATTAGCTCTTTAAACAGTTAATTACACAAACGGACTATTCTCATTTAACTATATAATCTGTCCCTATAGATCAGAAATATTCACTTCAATGGCTGACTCTATTGCATACGATGACTCCAACAGAAATGTATTGTATCCTCTATAGCTTCTGAATATAATACACATATGAAAAATTACAATTCCTAACATAAATTGATTGATAAACTGATGATATACTCTTATAGTAGGATCACTTATGAAACAGTTCACATCAAGTTCTATATTCATGCCGCAAGGCATCAATGTATTCATAAAAAAAATCCACTTAGTTTCTCATTTGGATATTTCATGTACCAAACTGGACCCCCTCCAATTGGAATGAACTCTGTCGACACCCCAAAATTTAAGACCAGACGGATCCCGATTATGGTATTTTTAAAATGCAAAGACACACTATGGTATTTTAAAACCAATCTCTATATTATATATGTGCTCAGAAATATGTTTTTTTTTAGAGTCCTTTTAGTATGTTCCACATACATTAAATTACATGGCCACTGTATACCACATGTGTAGTACCACATGTGAAGAATTCAGAAATTTTAAATGTTCTATTACCAGTGTAAGTAAATTCGGTCAAGCCTCTAATATGACAATTTACTTGTGAACAGGCTTTGCACCGCCACTAGTCCCTACTAATAACAATATTATTACAAATCCGCCTGATTACTACAAATCTGCCAAAGCATTTCCAAGATCACTAAAATAACATCATTAAATAACCTCCAGCTGGTGGATACATGGAGAGCACACAATGTGTGTATCAAAGCATACACATTTTATTCACACCCACATGATAGTTTTGCACACCTAAACTACATCTTTTGCATCCCAGTCCTCCTAGCCAACTCCTCAAAAGCAGATATTCATTCATGTCTTTGGTCAGACCATCATATTTTCTCTTTTACAACTTCACATAAAGGCCTCACCCCCACACCTTACAAATGGCGTATAAATGATTCTCTATTGACTGACCACATGATTACACAACAACTAACAAATCAACTAGAAGACTATTTTACACATAACACAACTCCAGATATGCCACCCACAATGATATGGATGGCACATAAGGCAGTCATGAGAGGTAATTTTATTAATATAGCATCAGCAAATAACAAGACTAAACTAGCAGATATAAAATCCCTTACCAAAGACTTGGATCGTTTATACTATAAGCATAACCAATCCCCTTCTAGAGACCTCCTAAACCACATTCAAGAGAAACGCGTAGCCTTAGACACAGTATCAGCAGACACAGAGAAGGCCTTACGATGGACCAAAGCAAGATTCTTACTATACAGTAACTCTTCGTCTACCATGTTCGCTAGAAAATTATATCAGTCCACAAAACCTCCCCATGTCTATAAATTAAGAAACGCATCAGGCAACCTAATTTCCCATCCCAAAGTTATGAAAATATTTTCAGATTTTCTGATTTTTATAAAAAAAACTTCTATCCTCCCCTCAAACATTACCTAAACAATCCTCCTTATATTAGCTTGAAAAATAGGATTTTTATAACAGCTTACCTGTAAAATCCTTTTCTTGGAGTACATCATCATGGGACACAGAGCCATAGTAGTTACTATGTGGGTTATAGGCCACCTCTAGGTGATGAACACTGGCACACCCTGAGACAGGAAGTCCACTCCCTATATAGCCCCTCCCACTACTGGGAGTACCTCAGTTTTTGTAGCAAAGCAATATACGTGTATTAAAAGAGGGGAGGGACCTCTGTGTCCCTTGATGTACTCCAAGAAAAGGATTTTACAGGTAAGCTGTTATAAAAATCCTATTTTCTTTATCGTACATCATGGGACACAGAGCCATAGTAGTTACTATGTGGGATGTCCCAGAGCAATGCCAACTGCGGGGAGGGAGACACAAGAAAAGTAGGGCACTATGAGGCGAGAGTACTTATACTGCTGCCTGCAGTACACTGCGCCCAAAGGCGACATCCTCATGCCTTTTTACATCAACCTGATAGAATCTGGTAAATGTATGGACTGAAGACCAAGTTGCGGCCTTGCAGATTTGAGCAATGGATGCTTGGTGATGTACTGCCCACGAAGTACTAACAGCCCTGGTGGAGTGCGCTTTGATTTGAGAGGGTGGAATCTTCCTCTTCAAACCATAAGCTTGAACAATTACTTGCCAAATCCATTTAGAAATAGTAGATTTTTATGCTGCCTGTCCTTTTTTAGGACCTTCAGGCAACACAAACAAAACATGTTTTTCGAATCTGAGCAGTCGCCTTCAAGTAGACTTTGACTGCTCTCACCACATCAAGAGAATGTAGTGATTTTTCTTTCATAGAACAGGGTTCTGGAAAAAATGAAGGTAGAACAATATCCTGGTTTAGATGAAAACCTGACACTACCTTCGATAGAAAGTTAGGATGAAGACGCAATACTACCCTATCCTTGTGTATAATTAAATATGGCTCTTTACAAGAAAGAACAGCCAACTCTGATACACTTCTTGCAGAAGATATGGCTACCAGAAAAACTAGTTTCCTTGTCAAAAGGACTAAGAGAATATTTCGTAACGGCTCAAAAGGTTGTTTCTGTAAGGCCGACAGAACTAAATTCAGGTCCCAAGGGTTCAAGGATGACCTAAATGGTGGATTAGGCCGCGTTACTCCCTGTATAAAGTTACGCACCAAAGAATGTGAAGCAAGTGGTGGTTGAAATAATACCGATAAGGCAGAGACCTGGCCTTTGATAATGCTCGAGGCCAGCTTCATCTCTAACCCCATTTGCAGAAAGTCAAGCATTCTACCAATGACATACTTCCTGGGGTGCCAACCCCTGGATTCACACCAGGAAACATATGCCTTCCAGACTCTAATATAGGATTCTAGAAGCCGGCTTCCTTGCATTAATCAAGGTAGATAGCACTGAACCTGACAGCCCATGCTTCTTCAGAATGTGGGTCTCAATAGCCAAACTGTTAAATTTAGCGCTTGTAAGGTAGGATGGAATTCCCGGACCTTGCGAGAGTAGGTCTGGACGTGGTGGTAGGGTCCATGTGTCCCCTACCACCATCCTTATGATCTTTGCATACCAAGATCTTCTGGGCCACAAGAATCACCGGCTTCTCTTCCTGCTTGATCCTGCGAAGCAACAGAATAGGAGGGAATACATAAATCAGTGAGATCACCAAGGCATCTGTTCCACATGCTAGTGGATCCCTTGTTCTTGACACAAAGTTGTCGATCTTGTTGAACCTGGACGCAAACAGATCTACCTCCAGGATCCCCCATCTTCAATATATTGCTAGGAAGATCTTGGGGTGAAGGGACCATTCTCCCGGGAACAACTGCTGGAGGCTCAAATAGTCCGCCTGCCAATTTTCTATTCCTGGAATGAAGACTAGATACATAAAAGGTACATTGTTTTCTGCCCAAGTTAGGATATGAATCACTTCTCTCTGGACCGCATGACTTCTTGTGCCCCCTTGGTGATCGATATAAGCCACGGCTGTGGCATTGTCAGATTGGATCCTGACAGGACAATGCCATAACCTGAATGTCCAGGCCCTCAGGGCCAGGCGCGCTGCCCGAATCTCTAGAATGTTGATGGGCAAGGCCATTTCTAATTTGGACCATTTCCCTTGGACAGTTGCCTCTTCCAGGACTGCTCCCCAACCCGAAAGGCTGGCATCTGTTGTTACCACCTTCCAGGCAACTGGAAGGATCTTCCCTTTTGCAGATTCTTGGTTATTAACTACCAACTGAGGCTCTGGCACACCTTTGGAGACACACACATTGGGAAATCTAGAGCTTGGATCTTCTTGTTCCAAACTAATAGGATACTGTTTTGCAGCAGCCTCGAATGAAACTGAGCATAAGAAACGACCTCAAATGAAGCCACCATCTTTCCCAACAACCTCATGCAAAGCCGAATAGAAGGATTCTTTTTTGCTTTGACCACCTGAATCAGTTCCTTTATGGCACTGATCTTTGCCTGGGGCAAGCATGCCCTTTTCTGGGCTGTATCTATGATCAGAACCAAGTATTCTAATCTCCTTGACGGTTTTAAGGAAGATTTCTCTAGGTTGAGAATCTAACCTAGGTATTCCAGGTAGCTGACTGTGGTGACCATACTTTGGTCTAAGCGGGCTACCGACTGGTCCATCAAAAGCAGATCAACTAGGTAAGCTATAATCGTTATACCTTGGGCCTTTAATCTGGCTAGAGGAGGGGCCAGGACCTTTGTAAACACTCAAGGTACAGTAGCTAGACCTAAAGGCAGAGCTACAAACTGAAAATGAAGATGTTCTACCTCGAAACATAGATATTTCTGGTTAGCAATAAAAATAGGCACATGGAGGTATGCATCCTTGATGTAGATTGACGCCAGAAATTCTCCTCCTTGTAGGATGGAGACTACTAATCGGATTGATTCCATGCGAAAGGAGTGGATATTCAGGAACCGGTTTAGATCTTTGAGATCTAGAATGGGTCTGACATCTCCATTTGGTTTTGGCACTGTGAAAAGGTTTGAATAAAACCCCAATCCCTGCTCTTACATTGGGACCACCGAGATCACTTTTTGAGACAATGCTTTAAGACGGTCCAATGCTTGAAAGATAGACTTTTTTCTCTGGATCCTTGGGAATGCTTGATCTGAGAAAACGAGGAGACGGGGACTCTCAGAACTCTAGGTTGTACCCTAGAGCTATTGAGGAAGTCACCCATTTGTCAAGACACTCTTCCTGCCAGACCCTTGAAAACTGCAGAAGTCTTCCCCCCACTCAAGCAAGCGGGGGCGCCCCTTCATTAGGAGGCTTTAGTATCTTGTTTTGTATGTTTCCTCCCCCAGGACTTCTTTTGTTGACCCCCTCATATTCCAGGCAAACTGACAGTTGACACACAACGACCAGGCCATTTTTTTGCGATTCAGCACTGCATCGCTTTAACTGACAATTGCGCAGTCGTGCGGCGCTGTACTCAAACAAAATTGGCGTCCTTTTTTTCCCACAAATAGAACTTTGGTGGTATTTGATCATCTCTGCGGTTTTTATTTTTTGTGCTATAAACAAAAAAAGAGCGACAATTTTGAAAAAAAACAAAACAATATTTTGTACTTTTTGCTATAATAAATATCCGATTTTTTTTTTAAAAAAAAGCTAATTTTTTCCTCAGTTTAGGCCGATATGTATTCTTCTACATATGTTTGGTAATAAAAATTTCAATAAGCATATATTTATTGGTTTGCGCAAAAGTTATAGCGTCTGCAAAATAGGGGATAGATTTATGGTATTTTTATTATTATTTTACCTAGTAATGGCGGCGATCTGCAATTTTTATCGGGACTGCGACATTATGGCGGACGCATCGGAAACTTTTGACACATTTTTTTAAACCATTGACAATTATACAGCGATCAGTGCTATAAAAATGAACTGATTACTGTGTAAATGTCACTGGCAAAGAAGGGGTTAACACTAGGGGGCGATCAAAGAGTTAACTGTGTTCCCTGACTGTGTTCTAACTCTGGGAGGGGGGGACTGACTATAGGAGATGACAGATCGTGGTTCCTAGCTATTAGGAACTCACGATCTGCCTCTCCTCACAGAACAGGGATTTGTGTGTGTATACACACACACACACACACACACACACACACACACACACTTCCTTGTTCTGCCTCTTGTGCCCGCGATCGTGCACGGCCGGTAGTCATTGCGGCCACAAGCATCGGCACCCCCGCAATGCAGTGGGCGCGCGGGCCTCTGGCGGCACGCCTGCTATCCTGTTTAAAGGAGCTGACATACAGCTAGGACGGTTTGCGGGATCGTGCCGACCTGCTGCAGTATAATGACGGTGGCTGGTCAGCAAGTGGTTAACAACATTAAAAATCTACTTAAACTATGGTCAACATATCATAATTCGTTCATGGAAATAGTCGCTACAAAAAATAGTTATTTTACTCAAACTTTTATTTTAGAGCCCTCCACCTTTTAATCCCTAAAAACACCATAGATTCACTCCAAAGAGATATCAATACAATTATTTGGCAAAACAAAAAACCCAGATTTAGATACTCTTTGATGTTTAGACCTCAATCTAATGGAGGGTTAAGGATTCTGAATCTATGGTTATATTATCTTACAGCAAGGTTCACTCAACTGACACAATGGTATGCTTCAGCTGTGCAAATCCCCTGGCTTTTATTTGAGGAGCAGTCAGTTCTTCCATATTACCTACAAGGCCTACTATGATCCAGATCTGTCTTAGCATGGAAAATGAGTCCCCTAAACATAGTAACTCACTCTATACAATTATGGAACGGACACAAAGACAAATTTAACATGGCCTCTGCCATACCTCCCTTAGCATCCTTCCTAGTTCTTTTACAGAATTTACAAACATAATATAACCTCCCACAATCAGAACAAACAAAGTATACATATATCAGAACATTTTTTAAAAAATGGCGTGGAGGTCCCCCCAATCCATACCAGGCCCTTCGGGTCTGATGTAGATCCATTGTCAATCACGATGGCCACCGCACCGCCGGACCGGAAAAACAAAACAAAAACCCTCCGCCCACGATGAAGTCTAACCGCCAAATGCCTGTTTCGCCATTTGATAGTTCTTAAATAGGTATGGGGCAGGGCCATCTGGTGATGTCACCTGGTGGCACCACCCCCTTGTGATGTCACCGACCGGTGCATGCTGGGTCGGTGATGTCACAAGGGGTGATGCCGCTAGGTGATGTAACCAGGTGGCCCCACCCCTTACCTATTTAAGAACTGTCAAACAGCAGAGCAGGCATTCAGCGGTTAGCCTTCGTCATGGGCGGAGTGTTTCTTCTTTTTTCCAGTCCGCGGTACAGAGGGCATTGTGATTGACTATGGATCTACATTGGGGGATATAGTTTTTTTTTTAATAAAGGAATTGTAAAAAACTACCTGCTGTCTTTACATCTTGGACACTATTTTTGGTGAATCGGTAGGGGTATGTACCCCATACTCATTCAAATGGGGAGGGTCGATAAGCCCCCTGCCCGCAGACACCCACAACGACCACCCAGGGTTGCTGTGAAGAGGCCTTTGTCCCCATCAACATGGGGGCAAAGTGCTTTGGCTCCCCCTGCCCCAAAGCACCCCCCCCCATGTTGAGATGTTGAGGGCATGTGGCCTGGTATGGTTCAGGAGGGGGGGCACGCTTGCTTGTTTCCCTTCTTTCCTGCTCTAGGAACTAAACAAAATTTAAAAGGTCTTATTACATTTCCGTCCTAGAAATAAACAAATGATTAGCACCAAACACTAAACGCTTTCCACAAAATATAAAACACATGGCCATTATTTGTTGATTCATGAGTGCACTCTAAATATGTACCCATATTTAATGAGCTCATATCAATTAATTATCACCACGTGGATTTTTATTAAAGGATGTCAGTTAAAAGTTGTCATTAATTCACTATGGCTGAAATGACTCTCACAATAACATTTATAGTGTATTCATTACATTTGTGCACAAAGATTATATATCACCATCCATATTGATTTTTCTATCTCAGCCTCTTGTTCAATATCAACTATCAATGGTGGCCCATCCCGGGCCCTGCCCCCTCTCTGCACGCCACCCCCTATATGACTAATAGATAGATTCACGCATAGCATGAATCTATCCATTGCCGGCGCTGCCACCCCCATTCAGGCATCCGGCCCCTTTCAGGACACGGGGCGCCTGAATTACAGTGGCGGGGTTGTATTTTTAAAGCACCTGATTAGAGCCATAGGTTCTATAGGCTTAAAAGTATGTGGGCTCGTGGCACAGAGCATTGTGCTACGATCCCACCCAGGTGTTACAACAGCGAATTAATATTCGCTGTTGTAACGCTGATGCTCAATCCGGCCAATCAGAAGCAGGTCTGAGACACCTTTTCTGAATGGCCGAAAAGAGAAGCCTCCCGATTGGCCACCGAGAAGGAGGAAATGGAAGCTAGAGCTGTCACTTTTGGAGACTGGGGAAGGGAGAGCTGTGCCGCCGCTGAGAGCCCGGGAGAAGCGCTGATGGGGTAAGTGCATCAGACCCGCCCACTGGCTGACCGACTGGGGGGGTACTGTTTGCCGCCCCCTCAAAGAAAATTACCACTGGCCGCCACTGCCAACTATACAGATCTTGAAAAAATGTTAACTTCTAGGAACAGATGAAAGGAACTGGTTCCTCCTGCATTAACGAAAAAACACTTAAAAATCATTAGTGTTATATTCTAGAATATTACACTTTATTGTACTCACTAATAAGAACAATACAAAGTAGATATACATATTCATCTCCAGTGTAATCATTCAGCTTGGTTTTTACTAGTTGACCAACTTGTATAAAATTACTGCCATTAAAGGGGTACAACATGGTTTTGTTGGTGGGTCCTGTCTTCTTCCTTTTCCCTGCCTAGTAGGCTGGAATATAGAGATAAATATTTAAATAATTATTGTAACGAGCCCCTTGCTCGCTCTATTCCACTCTCCCGACACTCCTCTGTGGCTATAGAATCAGACTGCAGATCGCAACATCTGATGGTTCGGTCATCCGATGCTCCGGGACTAGAACTACAGCTATGTGCCGTTCTAATCCAGTTGTGTAGCTCAGAACAAACACCAGGCAGGCTATATGGAAGTTCAACCAGGAGTCTCTTTTATTGCAAAATACAGGCTCTTTTATACACTAAAAGTGGAGGTGCATACCTCCGGCTCATATTACTCTGAACATACACCTGTGACCAGAAACCTAATTAACATGGGTTAATTAACTAATGCCTTTAGACAGCCTAGATGACTCAGACATGACCTTTAGGCCAGACTGGCCGTCTTGTAGCTCAGAAAACACAATCAACATAGACTCTTCTTCACACAATAGCAGAGTTAATTAACACAAACAATGGGGATCTAATGACTCTTAGATCCCATAGTAGACTTATTTACAATACACATTCTAGCAGGCAACAGACAGGTGGCTGGAATTGACATTAGCGTCTCCTAACAGTATTTGTCCCAGCATTATGAATCAGCCACTATTCCAAGCTTCATGACAATACTCCCCCCTGGGAAACAGTCCAACAGCCACAGTGGGACCCCGAACGGGTCAACTCGAGGATGTTGGAAAAGTAGTCTTAAGGTTCCAGGTCCATCTGCCGGGATAACCCATCCGCATTCCTGTTTTGAGGCCCTGGCCAATATTGTATGGTGAAATTGTACGGTTGTAAAGCCAGGCTCCACCTTAGTAATCGGCCGTTCTCTCCCGCCACCCGGTTAAGCCATATCAAAGGATTGTGGTCCGTCATGATGGTAAAAGAGCATCCATACACATAGGGCTGCAATTTCTTTAAAGCCCAGACTAAGGCCAAACACTCTTTTTCCACGGCAGCATATCCAACTTCACGGGGTAACAACTTGCGGCTGAGATACGCCACCGGGTGCTCTTTCCCGTCATCGCCAACTTGACTTAGTACGGCTCCCAGTCCGAACATGGAGGCATCAGTATGAATGACAAAGCGTTCATTAGGATCGGGTGCCGCCAGTATGGAGCTTGCGTTAGGGCGGTTTTTAACTGATGAAATGCTGTCTCGCACTCCGGGGACCACAGGACCTGTCTAGGGAGAGTCTTTTTGGTCAGGTCCATCAGGGGTTTGGCTAGGTCACTACAGTGGGGTACAAACTTCCTGTAGTATCCTGCTGTCCCTAAAAATGCAAGTACCTGGGTCTTGGTTCTGGGAACTGGCCAGTTTAGGACGGCCTCGATTTTTGCAGGTTCTGGCCTCTGCTTCCCACACCCCACTCTATGTCCCAGATATTGCACCTCAGACATCCCGATATTACATTTGTCTGGCTTCAGGGTCAGGTTAGCGGCTCGGATCCTATCTAGCACTATTCCCAGGTGTCTAAGATTTTCCTCCCATGTCTGGCAATAGATTGCGATGTCATCAAGATATGCACATGCAAAATCTTGCAGACCATCGAGGAGTTCATCTATCATCCACTGGAAGGTAGCCAGAGCATTCTTCATTCCGAATGGCATTACCCGAAACTGGTAAAGGCCGACTTTGGAATTGCTTCCGCTTCCAAGGGAATCTGCCAGTAGCCCTTACATAAGTCAATAGTTGTCAGATAATGTCCCTGAGCTATTTTGTCCAGCAATTCGTCCACTCGGGGCATAGGGTAGGCATCTGTGACAGCACAGTCATTCAGTCGCCTATAGTCCACACAGCTGCTTCAGGGTCCCGTTAAATCTCTCACACAGCCCGTTAGTGTGAGGGTGGTAGGGGGCGCTCTGGAGGTGTTTAATCCCACAGAGACGCCAGAGCTGCTGCGTCAGCTCGGCTGTGAACTGGGTACCCTGATCGGACAATATCTCCTGGGGAAACCCTACCCTAGTGAATACCCGCAGTAAGGCATCTGCTACCGTATCAGCCTGGATATTGGATAAGGGAATGGCCTCCGGGTAGCGGGTGGCATAATCCACCACCGTAAGAATATACTTCTTCCCAGTGGCACTGGGGCGGGCCAGTGGGCCTATAATATCAACCACTATGCGGCTAAAGGGTTCTCGAATGATCGGCAGGGGTTGCAGCGAGGCTTTTGGGTGATCCCCTGTCTTCCCTACTTTCTGGCAAGTCTCACAGGTCCAGCAGTATTCTCGCACCTCAGCATGTAACCTGGGCCAGAAGAACGCATGAGACAACTGACTCCGGGTCTTAGCTATCCCTAAATGTCCGGCCAAGGGGATGTCGTGAGCCAGCCGCAATAGCTCCCGTCTGTATTTCTGGGGTACAACTAGCTGTTTGTGGGGACCCTGTCACTTACCGGCACCCATTCCCTCGGTGTAACGATATAGAAACCCCCCCTCCCACTCTATTCTGTCTTCCCCCAACCCCCCTGGATCCTTGCCCGCCCTGTCCCGATAACCAGCTAATGTTGGGTCATTCTGAGTCTCTTGCCTAATGTCGGAGGGAGAATCCCAGGACACAGGGTTGTCAAGTTGGGGTAATGTAGGAGGATTTGGTCTTACCTGGGTCCCCATAGTGGAGTTGCCTTGAAGTTGGCTCTGACGTCGGGTGGTCACGGCCATAGCGGCCTCTGGGGCATATGAGGAAGTCAAATGCCCCAAATCGTTCCCCAAAAGTACTTCCGTGGGTAACTCACGTAATAATCCCACTCGCACTTATCGCTCCCCTGAGCCCCAATCCAAGAGGACTTGGGCGGTGGATAAAACGTAGCACCTGGCCCCCTGCTACCCTGGCTGCAACAGTCTGGCCGGTCCGGGCCGACTGGGGAATCATGTGAGGCTGGATGAGCGTAATTGTAGCCCCGGAATGGCGGAGTCCCTGGGCCGGCTGCCCATTAACCCATACTGCCTGACGATGGTGCTGCCGATTATCTCCGGCAGCAGCTTGGACGGGATCAGCCTCAAAAAGTTCACCAAACTCTTCCTGAACATCTCGATGGTTGGGCTCGTTCTGGAAGCAATGAGCCACTGGTCTGGATGGATGAGCAGTCTCTCGGTACCTCGTGGATCGGGTAGGACAATATCGCTGCAGATGACCGGTTTGGTTACAGGTATATCACTTAGGTCCGTTAGGAGGGTTGGGTCGGGTTGGGGGTCTAGAGGCAGACTGGGGAATGATGGATGAAGGGCGCGTGATCAAGCTCACATCAAAACATAGAAAATTTAAAATTTATTTCAGAGGAAATAAAGAGCAAATAAAAACAGTAGAATAATACCAATACTACGTATCATGCAAACAGGTGACAAAATATAAAAGACATCAAAAATTAAAAATGGGTTAAAAATATATCAAGAGCCCATGTTTAGGCAGGTATTTAGAGTTGGCTAACGCGTTTCGAGGATGACCTCTTCATCAGAGCCTGTTTGAGAACCAGGGTGCAGTCTTTAATCGCCTGTAGGCCAAAGTATGTACATCAACATGATGGCTAGTTGGACAAAGCTGCCTGAAATGGAAGATGCGGTTTTCTGTGTTCCATACCAGTCCACCATCAAGCGTTCTATGTGATAGTATATGGTGTGTGGGTTCTCCTTTAAGTATGTAGAGATTGGTTATGGGGTGGTGTGAACCTGTCACTGGCTGGGTGGAGGGAAGATCTTTTGTCTTGTAGCACTCCTGGAAAGGTATTGTCCAGTAAATGGAGGATGGAGGGGGGTAGAGGTCTCACGAGAGAATGCTGCAGCCGTGTGTGTTCGCAGCAGTCACTCTGTCTTATGTCAATTCATTCTCTGGGCAGCGGGACAAGCATTACCATCTCTTCTAGCTTAGTTACAGTTCACAATACTACTCTTCCCAAAATCAAATCAGACCTTCACAAGCGCAGGAGTAATTTTTCCTTGTCCACAGTCTAGAGGCAGACCACTGAGGTACTGAAGTTGGGTTAGAGGCTGGTAAACTGGGCCGAGATAGTGGATAGCGCTCGCTTTCGCCTGACCTTCGAGAGTCCAGATATTCATCAGCCAAAGTAGCCGTTTGCTGTACAGTCTGTGGTCGCTTATCTCGCACCCAATCCCACACTACCGAGGGGTGTGGTTAAAGAACTGTTCTAAGAGTACTAGCTGGGTGATGTCCTCTATGGTATGAGCGAGGCTTCCCTGGAAAGAGCCCTTAAAGTTACGCTGCAGATGATGTGCCCACTCCACGTATGTTATGTTGGCTTGTTTCCGGGATTCTCTAAACTTACTCCGACTGGCTTCGGGTGTAATGGCAAATCGGGCTAGCAGAGCTTCTTTTACCCGGTCATAATCTTTAGCGTCCTCGTCCTCCAGGGCCCGATACGCATCGGCTGCTCTGCCAGTCAAATTACTCGCCAGTAAGGCAACCCAATCTTGGGACAGTACATTATGTATATGGCATAGTCTCTCAAAGTCCTGCAGGAACGCTTCAATTTCCTGCTCTCCTTCCTTAAATAGTTTGAACGCCCGAAAGGGCAACTTACGGAAAGGCGCTGTATCTTTAGGTGTTCGATTGCCGTATTTCCGCCATTCTCCGCTCATGTTGCCGCTCTAGTTCTCTCTCTTGTCGCTCATCCTGCAGCTGGATGTCTCTAATGGCATTCTGTATGGCGGTCTCTGATGGGTTAGCACCATATAATGCCAACCGCTCTCGAACTCGTTGCTGAAACAAGTCTTCAACTGACCGGGGTCCCGCATCACCATCCCTCTGATCCATCTTGGCTAGCTCACTGATCAGGGTGGCCTTGTTCTTTGTCCCACCGGTCCCTCAACGGCTCTCAAGTAAGTCTTTCAGCGTGGCTCTCCTGCAGGCTGCATAGCTGGTCATTCACTGTGGTGGTTTGGAGTGTCCCAGTAACTGGAGAGCAAATCCCACTGCTGTCAACCAATGTAACGAGCTCCTTGCTCGCTCGATTCCACTCTCCCGACACTCCTCTGCGGCTATAGAATCAGACTGCAGATTGCAACATCTGACGGTTCGGTCATCCGATGCTCCGGGAGTAGAACTACAGCTATGTGCCGTTCTAATCCAGTTGTGTAGCTCAGAACAAACACCAGGCAGGCTGTATGTAAGTTCAACCAGGAGTCTCTTTTATTGCAAAATACAGGCTCTTTTATACACTAAAAGTGGAGGTGCATACCTCCGGCTCATATTACTCTGAACATACACCTGTGACCAGAAACCTAATTAACATGGGCTAATTAACTAATCCCTTTAGACAGCCTAGATGACTCAGACATGACCTTTAGGCCAGACTGGCCATCTTGTAGCGCAGAAAACACAAGCAACATAGACTCTTCTTCACACAATAGCAATGTTAATAGTTAATAGACAAACAACAATGGGGATCTAATGACTCTTAGATCCCATAGTAGACTTATTTACAATACACATTCTAGCAGGCAACAGACAGGTGGCTGGAATTGACATCAGCGTCCCCTAACAGTATTTGTCCCAGCATTATGAATCAGCCACTATTCCAAGCTTCATGACAATTATAATAATCATGGCTGCTTTTCAGGAATTTAATAGGTGTCAACCTCATCCAGACATTTTCTTTTCTTTGTTTCAAATGATCCTAGACTGGGTAGATTTGATTTAAGTCAAGTCGATTTTGAACCATGATTTAAATCACTCGTAAAAAGGTTTGATTTAAATCATAATTAATGGGATGGCTGGTGTTGTGGCAGTGACAACAAGGTGAGGGACATGGCGGCAGCAAAGGACTTATTCTTGCTGGTAGTTAGAATCTTTAATATTTGCAAACAAAATGTAGGTGTTGACAATCCCTGCAAGTGTCAGATTGCAGGGGCGTTTTAGCAGGTACAGAGTGGTCAAGTCATAACTAACAGAAAAGATTGACTGTGTAGTGGGGACACTGTGTATTGTTAAGTACTGTGATTAACCTAAATATTGAGAGTACCTGAGTATTGAAAGTACTTGTGGGCTGCGAGTGCATGTCGGCTGCGAGTGAACATGGGCTGTGAGTGAACGTGGGCCGCGAGTGAACGTGGGCTGCGAGTGAACGTGGGCTGCGAGTGAACGTGGGCTGCGAGTGAACGTGGGCTGCGAGCACCTGTGTATTGTCTTGTTGTGTACCTGTGTATTGAGTGTTGTCAGGAAGCTAGTTGTTAGGTAATTTGGACAGGGTATAATCCCCAATCCTCATTAAATTAGTAGGTACGATGCCCGGCGGGTGTGGAGAGGTGACTCGGTGTACATCTTGCTGCATGTATGCATTCCTTGATCATCCGATCGAGGGTAAATAATGCTGTGCAAAATGTAAGCACGTTGTTTTCCTGGAAGCCCAGGTTCTGAATCTAGGGAAGCAACTGCCAACACTGAAAAACTCTCCATACTAAAGGAGAGATGGGGTCGTACCTGGCAGGTGCTGGCAGGGGCCAGCACAGAGGCGGGTGGAGATGAGGGGCAGGCACCAAAGCAGAGTAGATGGGTGACAGTCAGGAAGAGTAGAGGGGACACTGCCAGGGAGGCTGGTCCTGGGCTGGAACATCCCAATAAGTACACCCTGTTTAATTACATTGTGAAACCAGTCAGGGACCAGCACTGCTGGACCTGAGTGACTCCCCTAACTGCCAGGGGAATAACTCCTCCTGTGAGGGTGGAAGTAAAGCCAAGGGAAAGGAAAAACAGATTCTAGTGGTTGGGGACTCAATTCTTAGAAGGACAGAGACCGCAATCTGTCACAAAGACCTGAAGCGCCGAACTGCATGTTGTCTACTGGGCACTCGGGTTCGGCACATCACGGATCTGGTGGACAGATTACTGGGAGGGGCTGTCATGGCGCATGTTGGCATCAATGACAAAGTCAGAGGTAGATGGAGTGTCCTAAAAAACTATTTTAGGGACTTAGGAGCTAAATTGAGGAAAAGGACCTCCAAGGTAGTATTCTCGGAATAGTCCAGGGTGGAAAGTGGGGTCCCCCAGGGCTCTGTCCTGGGACCAATCCTATTTAATTTATTCATAAATGATCTGGAGGATGGGATAAACAGCTCAATCTCAGTATTTGTGGACGATACTAAGCTAAGCAGAGCAATAACTTCTCCGCAGGATGTGGAAACCTTGCAAGAAGATCTGAACAAATTAAAGGGGTGGGCAACTACATGGCAAATGAGGTTTAATGTAGAAAAATGTAAAATAATGCATTTGGGTGGCAAAAATAAGATGCAATCTACTCACTAGGGGGAGAACCTCTGGGGGAATCTAGGATGGAAAAAGACCTGAGGGTCCTAGTAGATGAATAAATTAAACAGAATATTGGCATGCATTAAAAAGGGGATTAACTCCAGAGATAAAACACTAATTCTCCCACTCTACAAGACTCTGGTCCAGCCGCACCTGGAGTATGCTGTCCAGTTCTGGGCACCAGTCCTCAGGAAGGATGTGCTGGAACTTGAGAGAGTCCAGAGAAGGGCAACAAAACTAATAGGGGTCTGGAGGACCTTAGTTATGAGGGAAGGTTAAGAGCACTGAACTTGTTCTCTCTGGAGAGGAGACGCTTGAGTGGGATATGATTTCAATGTACAAATACCGTACTGGTGACCCCCACGATAGGTAATAGATAAAGCTTTCCCGCAAAAGTGAATTTTACAAGACACGCGGCCATTTACTAAAATTAGAAGAAAAGTGGTTTAACCTTAAACTGCGTAGAGGGTTCTTTACTGTAAGAGCAGCTAGGATGTGGAATTCTCTTTCACAAGCAGTGGTTTCAGCGGGGAACATCGATAATTTCAAAAACCGATTAGATAAACACCTGAACGACCACAACATACAGGGATATACAAAGTAATACGGACATAAAATCACACACATAGGTTGGACTTGATGGACTTGTGTCTTTTTTTTAACCTCGTCTATTATGTAACTATGTAAGGTTTCCTATTTAGAATAATAAGCTGTCAGGTTAGTAAAACAGCAATATCAGAACCGATTCAAATGTAGCGCCCTGCTCCTAATGAGCAGACGCTATTTTCTTTTTGAAATTTAAATTAGTTGAAGCTACAGTTTTGGCTCAACTTATTATTGCCTAAATTGAATGCTTTCTGTGCCAGATTGGCTGGACTGTGCAGATTTCCATCTAACCATGGGTGGTGCTGTCATCATTGGTGGATCGGGAAATACAGTCTGGTCAAACACATTGACTACTCGTTGCTCAGAGGCTTTTCGGTGGGAGTGGTTCACACACCGGATATTTCTGGGTAGGGGTATTTAAGGCACAGACGCGATCTTCGGAGGTTGGTTTTTTCTATCGGTTGGTCCGCGTGTTCCTGACTCCCTGGGCTCAGGGGGTGGATTGGCGCTCCCCATCTCGTGGCCCTCCTGGCCTGGGAGACTACAAATCCTTTAAGTTCTGCCTTGAGCTTGGCAGATCTAAGGCCTAGCTACTAAAGGAAGGATCAGAGTCTTGGTGGCCTATGAGTCAGAATGATGATCTCTTTGCTGTCAGGCCTGCGGGAAGAAGTAACGGACTGTAGTGACCAGGGGAGGACTCTTCGGGAGAGGACCGAGCATAAGGCTGGTATCTTGAGAAGAGCCTGGGAACTCAGTCGGAGACGCATCTTGGATTAGTACCACAGTCAGTTTTTCAAGACTGTACGGTCTGTGGCAGAGACCGTTTAGATCATCCACAATTTGTTCACCTGTAATCGTAAGGTCTGTGGCAGAGACCATGTTCGAGCATTGCATTGGCTGCTAGGTCAGTGAGAGGGGTCTATCCAGTGATTACTGAATCCAGCTTTGAAAGTGTTATTCGCTGGATGTAGAAATGATCTCCGACCGCAACGTTCAAGGTACCTGAATCCTTTTTTCATCCTCTGTCTTTCTATTGCGTGTGATGTTACTGAATAAAACTTGGAAAGAGAAAAAAGGATTAAGTGTTGGAGCCAGTGTTTCAACTGAACGAGTGATGAGTACCCCTAGGATGGACACTGGAAGTAAGGTAACGGTGAGCCCGAAAGAAAATAATTAGCAATTGCTTTGGGGTGAAGAGATTAAAGTAATAATCTGATACTTTGATATGCACCGGGCAAAGCGAGAGGAATATTCCAGAACTTAGTTTATCTCATGGTTACTGTGAAATTGTGTGAATACATCAATGCAGTGCATGTTATCACAGCTTGCATTCATTGAGTTTACCAAAAATGTAAATATTGCAGAATATACAGCCTTGTGCTACATAACTAAGCTCCATTTCATGCTGAATAAACTAAATTATTAATGCATCTTAAATAGAAAACTCTTTAGATTGATGTTTACTCCAAAAGTATTTTATTAAAATGAATTTGAAAAAAAAAAAAAGCAAGAAGATTTAAAAAAAAAAAAAAAAAAAAAAAAATCGGATTTAAATAAAAATATAAAAACATCAATGATTTATATCCACCCTGATCCTAGAGTTATATAATAAAAACTAACAATTTCAACCAGAATTTTGTTTTGCAAAATAGTTAAACATTTCCTTTTGCCTTATAAAATCTCTTATATCACCCACATTTGCACATCACATGTTATATTGTATATAACTCATTTCTTAGATCAAAAATTAACACATCACTGTTTTATAGACTGTAAGCTCTATCTATCTCTCCCTCATGTAAAGGAGGGGTCATCTACTGGCTCACAGACAGGATATGTACAATGTCCATTGAAGGGGGGGATTAACCACTTCCCTACTGACGTATGGACAAATGATGTGGGCAGGAACACTTCCTCCCTCCGGGCGGGCGTCATATGATGATGTCCACCTGTGCTCGCCACTCCCAGCGTGGCGATCGGGGATGAGGCGTGTCCATTGGGACACAGCCCATCCCTGATGAGGATAAAGAGCCAATAAAAATGTCTCTTTGGACACAGCCGGTCATGTGGTAATCACAGCCAGTCACATGTGTTGTGCTCATTCTCGCCGCTCGTGCATGCAAAATTGGCTCTTTACCACGTGACCGGTTGTGTCCAATCACAGCTGGACACAAATATCAACAAAATGGCTCTAGTGACATTTCCGGGTTCTCCTCAGTGTGTGAAGAGGAGATCTGGAAGAAAAATATTTCAGTAATAAAGCAATTTGCCCCGATTGCCCCCTAAATAATGAGGGCCTGTCACCAGTCCATCAGAGTACCTGTCACCAGTCCATCAGAGTACCTGTCACCAGTCCATCAGAGTACCCGAGTAGGAGTACCTGTCTCCAGCTCATCAGAGTACCCCAGTATCTATCTGCAGCCCATGGCTCATTGGGATGTTTTCTTTTCAAAATGGGGTCATTTTGTGGGTAATTCCATCGTCCTGGTGCTCCAGGACCTTTAAAAGTGTGATAGGTAGTCAGGAAATTATATGTGATCCTAGAACACCTGATGGTGCTCCCTGCATGTTGGGCCTCTGTATGTGGCCAGGCTGTGTAAAAGTCTCACACATATGGTTTCGCCATACTCAGGATGAGTATCAGAATGTATTTTGGGGTGTAATTGGAAGTATGCTTATAACATCTGAGAAAAATAACCTGTTGTTAATAGGACAATTTTGTGTAAAACAATATAATAATTTCTTCATTTTCCCAAGGATTGTGGGAAAAAAAATTACAACTTCAAAAAACTGATCAATTTTTAATGATTTTCACCATAGCTTGTAGACTCTATAACTTTCACACAGACTAAATAATATCCACTCATTTGGGTTACTTTTACCAAAAGATATGTAGCAGTATAAATTTTGGCCCAAATTTATGAACAAAAGTTACTTGTTTGCAAAATTCTATAATAGAAGTTAAAAAAAAAAAAAAAAAAAAGCTCTATTTGTGTGAAAAAAATGACAAAAATTGTGTTTGACAATTACTCAGTCATGCAAAACTACCCAAAGTGTGAGAGCGCTGAAAGCTGAAAATTGGTCTGGGCAGGAAGGGGGGGATAAGTGCCTTGTATTGAAGTGGTTAAGAGTGGTCATTTAGACATCCGCTACAGCTGTATGTCCAACTCTGCCACAAAGTGATTTTTACAGAACATTTGCCTCAGTTTCAGTACTTATAATCCTTCTGATATTAAACTTATTTAGATCCACATACATACCCACATAGCAAAACTTATTTTAAAAATTAGCCATACTTAGTGTCACCTTTCTGTCCTAATTCCGGTAACATTGTCCCATTTACTACAGATAAAACAGCATGTATTTATCGTGTCTTCATACAAGTAACTTTCCCTCATCATTAGCTAGCTAAAAACAAAACAAGACCAAGGAGCTCAACGTTTAGATTTAAACATAGAAACATATCTCACGTCATTGAAGTAATTACAATTCGGAGCATCAGCTCATCATTTCCAAAAAGCTAATTGCTCTGAAACTGCCTGCAGCCCAGAGTCCAACAACTTTTTTACTATCACAGATTGAAGCTTACTGACAATACAACCATTGCCCATGTACATCAGTCTTTTGCTCCATTTTATCAAATAAAAACAAAAATAGCGAGCAATGGGATTCTTTTTAACACAGCTAAGCAATTGAAACATTTTCTACACTTTTTGAATGTACTGTGGCCTAGAATACAAAATCACAATATTAAACCAAGCACAAACAATCTAGCACAATCCTGCCACTATGCATTCTAATATTTGTATCACACACTAGTTCACACACATCAAATACCCCACTTCTGGTACCAAATATTTTATCACAGATATATTTGATAGTTTGTTTTTGGGGTTGTAATTGGTGTGTGTAAAGAGAGATCACACAAATACTCATATGTATAACATTTAAAGTGTTGCTAAATTCACAACAGTAAAATCAGTCTGTATATGTAGCATAGCATGCTTGTTATACTCACTGTGGGACTTAAGGGATTAATCCTCTGCATTTTGTAAAAAGGCTGCTTTATCCTGTATGCATAGATCCTTCCCTTAGTGTACTGTCTATCTGGGGAAGGCCAGCTAACACAGGCAGAGTAGCCAACCTGCACATGCTCAGTTGTGACTTTTATGCTGGAGAGAACATTTACTTGTTGATCAGAGCTAACCAGGTCACATGACATTGACATCACACATGTGGGAGTGTATACAGGCTGCAGTGGAAATCTCCTTCTTGAACTCTCAGCACTGGAGAAACAGTGCAGTTTATCATGTAACCGTGGTATACAGATCATTTAAAAAGGTATATAATGGCAGTATTTTAATGTAAAAAGATGATTTTTAAGCTGTGGACACTGTCGGGGGAGGGGGGGCTAAACTATTTTCATATTACTGGGTTTAGTAACACTTTAATTAATTACCGATACAGATAACAAATGTAATAGTGTTAGAAAATATAACAATTATACTTAACTATAGCAGGTAAGATAATTATTCTAAGTTATAGCTGTAGTATATAAGACTTGCGTGCAAGGATATGGCCAACCTCCAGCCAACTCCCCTTGCAAGCAATATAACCTTTTAAGGGCTTGATCAGTTTGCAATGACATTCTTTTGGTATGAAGTCAACCAAAGTAACCAGATTATTGGAGGCGTTCTTAGATATTGTAAGACAACTTTAACCACTTCAGCCCTGGAAGGTTTCACCCCCTTCATTACCAAGCCATTTTTTGCGATACTGTACTGCGTTGCTTTAACTGACAATTGCGCGTTCATGCAACGCTGTACCCAAACAAAATGTATGCCCCTTTTTCCCCAGAAATAGAGCTTTCTTTTCTTGCTATTTGATCACCTCTGCATTTTTTATTTTTTGCACTACCAACAAAAAAAAGACAGACAATTCAAAAAAATAAATTTTGTACTTTCTGCTATAAAAACACATCCAATAAAAAAAAAAAATTGAATTTCTTCATCAAATTTAAGCCAATATGTAAGCCATCAAGCAAATATTGATTGGTTTGCGCAAAAGTTATCGCGTCTACAAACGATGGGATATTTTTATGGCATTTTTATTTATTTATTTATTTACACTAGTAATTGTGGTGATCAGAGATTTTTAGAGGGACTGCGACATTGCGGCACACAAATTGGACATGAAGTGACCCTTTTTGGGGACCAGTGACACTAATACAGTGATCAGTGCTAAAAAAAAAAAAAAAAAAAAAAAAAAAAAAAAAAAAAATGCAGTGTCACCATATATAAATCACACTGGCAGGGAAGGGGTTAACATCAGACACTGGCAGGGCAGAAGCGATCAAAGGGTTAAAGTGTAAGTAAACCCCCCTATTTTCAGCCAAGGAAGCTGCCATCTTGGCCTCTGTTTAATCTACAACTGCCACGATGCTGCAAATGTGATCAGTTATAACACCAGCCATTGGATGGTTTGACAGTTTGGTTGTGAGCACAACCAATGGGAGTGTTACATTTCCGGCACGTGCTGGAAATTAAACTGTTTTATGCATGGGTTTACTTCTGCTTTAAGTGTGCTCCTAGGGAGTGCTTTCTAACTGTGTGGGGATGGTTTAACTGGAGGAAGAGACAGATCTGTGTTCCTGACTAACAGGAACACAAGATCCCTCTCTTCCTTTGACAGAACGGCGGTCTGCCTTGTTTACAAAGGCAGACCACCGTTATTTACAAGCAAAAGCAGTTAATAAGGAAATATGAATTATGCAATTTCCCATCACTGTTGCTGATTTACACTCATCTGACACTGAGACTGGTATGGTGGCGATCAGGAATACTAT
Source organism: Aquarana catesbeiana (assembly GCF_042186555.1). Classification (NCBI taxonomy): domain Eukaryota; kingdom Metazoa; phylum Chordata; class Amphibia; order Anura; family Ranidae; genus Aquarana; species Aquarana catesbeiana. The sequence continues at coordinate 189,040,815 of NC_133329.1, read as the reverse complement.
TGACTTAAACATGTCTGATGATACTGGGAGTGGTGTGGTGGTGATCACTGATCAGGAACGCTGTTGCTGGCTGCACTGGTGGCACTGTTGCTAATGTACACTAGTCTGGGGACACTGGGACTGATGTGGTAGCAATTAGGGACACTGTTGCTGGCTTAAACTGGTCTGGTGACAGTGGGACTGGTGTATTGGGGATCAGGAACACGGTTGCTGACTTATATTGGTCTAGTGACACTGCAACTGGTATGGCAGTGATCAGGAACACTGGAGACTGGTGTGGCATTAGTTAGGAACACTGTTTTTGGCTTACACTGGTCTGGTGACACTAGGACTCATGTGGCAGTGATCAGGGCCACTGCTGCTAGCTACACTGACTGTGGTGACACTGGCTTTCATGTTGCAGCAATTGGGAACACTGTTGCTGGCTTTCACTGGTCTGGTGACATAGGGACTGGTGTGGCAGTGATCAGGAATACTGTTGCTGGCTTACACTGGTCTGACAACAGTGGGGCTGATGTGGCCATGATCAGGAACACTGTTGCTGGCATAAACACTGGTCTGGTGACAGTGTGACTGGTGTGGTGGTGATCAGGAACACTGTTGTTCACTTAAGCTACTTTCACACTGAGGCGTTTAGGGTGTCGGCGGTAAAGCGCTGCTATTTTTAGCGGCGTTTTACTGTAAATTTAGCGGCGCTATTCGGCTGCTAGCAGGGGTGCTTTTAACCCCCACTAGCGGCCAAAAAAGGGTTAAAACCGACCGCAAAGCACCGCTGCAGTTCGGCCGCGCTTTCTATTGATTTTAATGGGCAGGGGCACTTTAGGAGCAGAATATACACCGCTCCTACAGTGCTGAAAAAGATACTGCTTGCAGGGCTTTTTTTTACCATCCTGCAAGCACCCCGCTCCAGTGTGAAAGCACTCGGGTCTTCACATTGAAGTGGCTCTTTACAGGCGCTATGCAGGAGCTATTTTTAGCTATAGCGCCTGTAAGGCACCTCAGTGTGAGAGCAGCCTTACACTGGTCTGGTGACATTGCAACTGATGTTGTGGCAATCAAGAAAACTGTTGCTGGCTTACACTCCAACTGGTGTGGCAATGATCAGGAACACTGTTGCTGGTTTCACTGATTTGGTGACAGTGGGAGTGGTGTGGCAGCAACCAGGAACACTGTTCCTGGCTTACACTGGTCTGGTGACACTAGGACTGGTGTGGTGGTGATCAGGAACACTGTTGCTAGCTTACATTGTTATAGTGACACTGGAACTAATGCAACTGTGATCAGGAAAACGGTTGCTGGCTGTACTTGATGTGACAGTGGGACACGCATGAGATATTTATGTGTCCGGACATATTTTTTTTTTTTTTAAAAAGCAAATGCGATCCCAAAACTGCCCATTCACTAGTCTGTTTTGCGGTATTTACTGCAAAACGCTAAAAATGCTTGGTAAATACCACATTAAAAAGGCATTAAAATCCATTCACAGAAGGAAATAAATAATTAAATGCATGCAGAAATTAAGTAGTGGTCAAGGCATGCGGTAATGATGGACATGATCACTTTTATCATCACACCTGAATGGGCAGGGCATGGAAATAACATATACATAAATTCCTTATAAATAAACTTTGAGCACGTTTATATTGCAAGTGCAGTGCAGATCTCCCATATGTGAATTGATGAATGAATGGATCACACCAGATAATATCAATGCATTCAAACAACATTGGATCACCTCACACGTGCTCCCCCCATGGGTTTAGGCTCACCTCTGAGAGTGTGACCCCTCAACTAAGCTGGTTCAGAAAGCGCTTGTGAGACACTACAAACTTTTTAAAATTTTAATGCAATAAAACACACTATACTGCCCAAATGTTTGATGAAATAAAAAAGAAAATCTTATGCCAAGTACATGGATATCAAACATGACATGCTTTAAAATTGCGTACAAACGTGCAGCAGCAACAAACTACATACATTTTTAAAAGCCTTTAAAATCCTTTGCAGGTTACCACTTTAGATTTACAGAGGAGGTCTACTGCTAAAATTACTGCCTTCATTCTGACCTTCGCGGTGATACCTCACATGCATGGTGCAATTACTGTTTACATATGACACCAGACTGATGCTTGTGTTCACCTTTGCGCGTGAGCACAGGGGGACAGGGGTTCTTTTTTTTTTTTTTATTTATTATTTTGCTTTTTTGTTTTATTTTTAAACTGTTCCTTTCATTTTTTTTAAACATTTTTATTGTTATCTCAGGGAATGTAAATATCCCCTATGATAGCAATAGGTAGTAAAAGGTACTCTTTTTAAAAAAAAAATTGGGGTCTATTAGATTGGTGTGATAAAATGCTTTCCCAATGGCACTGTTTATATCCAGCGAAACCTAAGTCACGAAATGCTCGTAGCTTCCGGTTTCTGTTTCTTAGGCCATAGAGAAGATTGGAGCCGCTCTGGTCTCCGATCAGCTCTATGGCCAGCTGGCGGAACCACATGCTGCATTCTCAGGTTCCCTGTTGGGACAGGAGAGCCAGAATAAACCATGGAAGACGGTGGGGGGGGGGACATTCCCTCCCACTGCTTGTAAAAGCAGTCTAGAGGCTAATTAGCTGCTAGGGTTGCTTTTACATGAAAGCCGACCGCTGACCGAAAAGAGTGATAACAAGATGATATCTAAACCTGCAGGCATCATTCTGGTATAACCACTCAAAGTCCAGCAACATACCAGTACGTTGTTGGGCATATATTGTAATGTTCTCTATTAGAATACCGCCCTTCATCTGCCCACTTCTAAATGATGGACATACATGCACCATTTTTTTTTTTTAACGGTGGTGAAATCACCTCCTACAGCTCTGGAGTCACCGATTTTTGTATTGTGAGAGCAAACGCTGTTGCTGTCAAGATAAATAAATTAGTGCTGCAGCTGAATGGCGTACCTGAAAAGAAAACAATGGTAACGATAAAATATTAACTCAATAAAACAACTTGATTTTTTAACGCAATCTGTGCCTAAAAAATATATGCCAAAGCATGGGGGCAATCCGCCCCTAATGTTAGGAGCAAATCGCTCCTCCACCCCTGCCCCCATGCTTTGGCATATATGCTCTTTTTTTAACTGTGGTGGTGAAATCACCTCCTACAGCGCTGGAGTCATGGCTTTACGTATCGTGGGAGCAAACGCTGTTGCTGTAAGAATAATAAAAACCCGTGCTGCAGCTGAACGGCGTACCTGCTAAGCAAATGATGGTTAACAATAAAACAAGGTAACATTACAGTATAACAGTAAGACATACCATACCTGCAAAGCAAATACAATAAAACATAGTAAAAATAAAACATTACAGTTCTAAAATACAGTAACAATAGGTATAGAATAGAGAGCGAATAGAGCAAACATAAGAGAGAGAACAATAGAGAGAAGAAAAATAAAACCAAGCCATCTCATCTTTCGAGACCCTGTGTAAGTGTGCCCTAGGACTGTGCAATGCTGCTCCCTACGCTAATACTCCAGTAGTGTGTGATAACGTTGGAAACATTTATCAATGCAAAGACCAGGTTGGTCAGGACAGGAGGATCAATAAAAGCAGGTGTCACGCCTATATCTGCACTTTCTGCAGACACGACATCTTCTTTGGGGGGATCGTTGGGTAGGAGTACCAGGGAGGACATACAGAAAATGCCTGACATGCAGCCGGCTCACTGCATTTGGATTGGGAAGTTGGGCCACAGCACCATCTGGAAACAGAAGGGCTGTGATGATCTCTTCCTGGAATTTAAGGAAGGATCCAGTTCATCCTGATGCTTTGTATAGCACATAAGCATTCAGCAGAGCCAATTGGAATAAATATACAGACACTTTTTTTATACTAGCATCTGGCCTTATGGGCAATTAGGTACGGCGCCAACAACTGGTCATTGAGGTCCACCTCTCCCATATTAAAGGTTATATGTGTGGACACAGAGGGGTTTCTCCACAACAACAGTCGCCGTAGGAATTTGGATAGTCATGTCTGCGTGAAAGGAGGACAGAACGAAAACACATTCTTATTATCCCTCCACTTCACAGCAAGCAAATTATTATATCTAAAGCAGGCTCTCTCCCCCAGCCTAAGATGGGAATCTACAAGCCACTGGGGTAAGCCCCGGCGATTAAATTGCACGGTGCCACATGAAGCCAATTGTATGATCAAACAAGTGACAAAAGTGGCACGCTTGTGTAATAATTGTCCACATACAAGTGGTACCCCTTTCTGAATAAGGGTGACACCAAGTCCCACACAATCTTACCAGAGCTCCCTATGTAGTCTGGGCAGTTCTCTGGCTCTACGTAACGATCTCTTCCCTCGTAAACCATAAAACTATATGTATAGCCTGTTGCCCTGTCACAGAGCTTATACATCTTGACCCCATATCTGGCACGCTTGCCAGACTGTTTGAATGACAAGCGGCCAGAAAACTTAATCAGGGACTCATCAGCGCAGACAAATTGATTGGGAGTAAACAAGGCTGCAAACTGCTGGTTGAAGTGGTTTACGAGGGGCCGAATTTTGTAGAGCCGATCATATTCAGGGTCACCTCGAGGACGACAGAGTTCATTGTCATTAAAATGTATGAACCGCAAGATCTGCTCGTATCGTGTCCTGGTCATGGTGGGCAGAGAACACAGGCGATCTTCTATTTCCAGGCGGTGCTGTGGCCCAACTTCCCAATCCAAATGCAGTGAGCACGCTGAATGAGAGGCATTTTCTGCATATCCTCCCTGGTACCCCTACCCAAAAAAATCCCCAAAGATGATGTTGTGTCTGCAAAAAGCGCAGATATAGGTGTGACACCCGCTTTTATTGTCCCTCCTGTCCTGCCCAACCTGGTCTTTGCATTGGTGACTGTTTCGAACGCTACCACACACTAGTGGAGTATTAGCATAGGGTACAACATTGCACAGTCCTAGGCACACTCACACAGGGTCTCGAAAGATGAGATGGCCATCACATTTTGAGAGACCCTAATGTGGAACACTAACAGTTTACAGTTTATATAAAAGTGCAAAAAAAAAAAAAAAACTGGTTTTATTTTTCTTCTCTATTGTCTGCTCTATATTGTTCTATATCTATTGTTCTCGCTATTGTTACTGTATTTTAGAACTGTAATGTTTTATTTTTACTATGTTTTATTGTATTTGCTTTGCAGGTATGGCATGTCTTACTGTTATACTGTAATGTTACTTTGTTTTATTGTTAACCATCATATGCTTAGCAGTTATGCCATTCAGCTGCAGCATGGCTTTATTTATTCTTACAGCAACAGTGTTTGCTCCCACGATATGTAAAGCCGTGACTCCAGAGCTGTAGGAGGTGATTTTTCAAAAAAAGGTGCATGTATGCCCATCATTAAAAGTGGGTGGATAAAGGGCGGTATTCTAATGATGGGCATACCTACCGATCAATCTTTTTTTGTTCAGCCCCCAGGGTGCATGAAAAAAAGAACATTACAATATATGCCCAACAAAGACCAGCAATGTACTGGTATGTTGCTGGAATTTGAGTGGTTATACCAGAATGATTCCTGCAGGTTTAGGTATCATCTTGGTATCATTCTTTTCAGCCAGCGGTCGGCTTTCATGTAAAAGGAATCCTTGCGGCTAATTAGCCTCTAGACTGCTTTTACAAGCAGTGGGAGGGAATCCCCCCCCCCCTCCACTGTCTTCCATGGTTTTCTCGGGCTCTCCTGTCCAAACAGGGAACCCGAGAATGCAGCCGGTGGTTCCGCCAGCTGACCATAGGGCTGATCGAAGACTAGAACGGCTCCAATCATCTCTATGGCCCAAGAAACTGGAAGCTATGAGCATTTCATGACTTAGGTTTCGCCTAATATAAACGGCGCCATTGGGAAATTGGGAAAGCATTTTATCACGATCTTGGTGTGGTCAGATGCTTTGAGGGCAGAGGAGAGATCTAGGGTCTAATAGACCAATTTTTTCAAATAAGAGTACCCATCACTCCCTATTGCTATCATGGGGGATATTTACATTCCCTGAGATAACAATAAAAATAAGCACCCATCCCCCTGTGCTCACGCGCAGGGTGAATGCAAGTGTTGGTCTGGTGTCATATGTAAACAGCAATTGCACCATGCATGTGAGGTATCACCGCAAAAGGTCAGATCAAGGGCAGTAATTTTAGCAGTAGACCTCTTCTGTAAATCTAAAGTGGTAACCTGTAAAGGATTTTAAAGGCTTTTACAAATGTATGTAGTTTGTCGCCGCTGCACGTTTGTGCGCAGTTTTAAAGCATGTCGTGTTTGGTATCCATGTACTGGGCATAAGGTCATCTTTTCAATGTCATCAAACATTTAGGCAATATAGTGTGTTTTAGTGCATTAAAGTGTTTTTTCCCCCCAAAAAAATTGCGTTTGGGAAAAAAAAAAAGTTGCAACACCCACCATTTTAATCTGTAGGGTCTGTGCTTTAAAAAGAAAAAAAAAAAAAATATATATATATATATATATATATATATATATATAAATAATGTTTGGGGGTTCAACGTAATTTCCTACCAAAAAAAAAAAAAAAAATGTTTTTTCATGTAAATGAAAAGTGTCAGAAAGGGATTTGTCTTCAAGTGGTTAGAAGAGTGGATGATGTGCGACATAAGCTTCTAATGTTGTGCATAAAATGCCAGTACAGTTCAACCCCCCCCCCCCATGACCCTTTTTTGGAAAGTAGACACCCCAAGCTATTTAGATATAACAAAAAGCACAGCGCTGGATATAAATGCAAAAATACAACAAAAATTGATATTGCTATTAGAGCACCAATAACTTTCATATGTGATAAATAAATATAAAAATAAACAATAACATGGATACTTTCTGTAGTGATATTATGTGCGTGACTATTCCCAGTTTTTTATCCACATATTAGAAAAAGTCCAAGATGCAAAATTTATATCAAAACAAAATGTCCAAAAAAGCAATTAAATGTGACTTCCTATGAATAATGACTCCGTGACTGTCACCGTGTTGAAATCCCGTCACCTGGTATAGATTGAAGGCTTACCAGATAGCTCTATGCCTCTGATTAGAGGCTAACAGCTTAGGGGTTTGCCCTCCACAGCGGCTGGAACTTCAGCTGGGATGATGGATGTAGATCCACAAACGATCGCCAAAGGCTTCCAGACAGCGGTACAATCAGCTCTCACCGATATGGAAGTGTTTAAAAGAAAAGAGAAACTCCAATGGTGTAGAACGTTTTATCTCTTGTTTATTAAAAATCGCCTCACTGGCATCCATAAAACTTTTCCTTGCAAGGAACCAATACAGCTTTAAAACGAAACTCCGCGCATGCGCCGTCGGTACGAGCGTGTCAACCCTACGGCCGTTTCGTCAGAAATGACATCATCATGATGATGTCATTTCTGACGAAACGGCCGTAGGGTTGACACGCTCGTACCGACGGCGCATGCGCGGAGTTTCGTTTTAAAGCTGTATTGGTTCCTTGCAAGGAAAAGTTTTATGGATGCCAGTGAGGCCATTTTTAATAAACAAGAGATAAAACATTCTACACCATTGGAGTTTCTCTTTTCTTTTAAACACTTCCATATCGGTGAGAGCTGATTGTACCGCTGTCTGGAAGCCTGTGGCGATCGTTTGTGGATCTACATCCATCATCCCAGCTGAAGTTCCAGCCGCTGTGGAGGGCAAACCCCTAAGCTGTTAGCTCTATGCCTCTGATTAGAGGCTATCTGGTAAGCCTTCAATCTATACCAGGTGACGGGATTTCAACACGGTGACAGTCACGGAGTCATTATTCATAGGAAGTCACATTTAATTGCTTTTTTGGACATTTTGTTTTGATATAAATTTTGCATCTTGGACTTTTTCTAATATGTGGATAAAAAACTGGGAATAGTCACGCACATAATATCACTACAGAAAGTATCCATGTTATTGTTTATTTTTATATTTATTTATCACATATGAAAGTTATTGGTGCTCTAATAGCAATATCAATTTTTGTTGTATTTTTGCATTTATATCCAGCGCTGTGCTTTTTGTTATATCTATTTAGTAGTGCCCTTATCAAGGTATAGTGCATAGCTGCAGGATTTTCCTTCACGGGTGAGATTCACTAAGTTACAGTTTGTTCACCTAGCGCGAATTTTTTCTTTAGAAACATTTATTCACCCCAAGCTATTAGCTGATAGGCATGTTGAGTCCATGGAATATTTTATATTTTGCCACAAGTGTCCGGAAAATGACAAACTTTTTTTTTTTTTTGCACAAAGTAAATGATATATTGCTCACACGTGCCATGGTTATATGTGGAATTACACCCCAAAATACATTCTGCTGCTTCTCCTGAGTACGGGGATACCACATGTGTGAGACTTTTTAGGAGACTAGCCATGTACAGGACCTCGAAATCCAATCACTGCCTTCAGGCTTTTCTAAGGGCGTAATTTGTGATTTCACTTCCTCACTACCCATCACAGTTTTGGAGGCCCTGAAATGTCAAGATAGCACAAAACCCCCCTAAATGACCCAATTTTTGGATGTAAACACCCCAAGGTATTTGCTAAGAGGCATGGCGAGTATTTTGCAACTCATTTATTTTTGAAAAAAAATTAATGAAATTTTTTGCTTTTTTCAATTTTCAAAACTTTGTGACAAAAAGCGAGATCGGCAAAATACTCAACATGCCTCTCAGCAAATGGCTTGGGGTGTCTACTTTCCAAAATGGGGTCACTTGTGCTATCTTGGCATTTTATGGCCTTCGAATCTGATAGGAAGTGAGGAGTGAAATCAAAATATTACACCCTTAAAAATCCTGAAGGTGGTACTTGGTTTTCGGGGTCCTGTACTTGGCTAGGCTCCCAAAAAGTCTCACACATGAGGTATCCCCATACTCAGGAGAAGCAGCAGAATGTATTTTTTGGTGTAATTCCACATATAACCATGGCACTTGTGAGCAATATATCATTTAGTGTCAACTTTGTGTAATTTTAATTTATTTTTTTTGGCATTTTTCAGTCACTTGTGACAAAAAAATAAAATATTCAATGGGCTCGACAGGCCTCTCAGCAATTTCCTTGGGTGTCTACTTTTCAAAATGGGGTCATTGGGGGGGGGGGGGTTGCACTGCCCTGCAATTTTAGCACCTCAAGAAATGAGATAGGCAGTCATAAACTAAATGCTGCATAAATTCCAGAAAATTACCCTAGTTTGTAGACGCTATAACTTTTGCACAAACCAAGGAATATACGCTTATTGACATTTTTTTTTACCAAAGAAATGTGGCTGAATACATTTTGGCCTAAGTGTATGACTAAAATTGGAGCTTATTGGATTTTTTTCTAACAAAAAGTAGAAAATATAAAAAAATGTTTTTTACATTTTTGGTCTTTCCATTTATATCGCAGAAAATAAAAAATTGCAGAGGCAATCAAATACCATCAAAAGAAAGCTCTATTTATAAGTTTAGTTTGGGTACAGCATTGCATGACCGCGCAATTACCAGTTAAAGCAGCGCAGTGCCAAATTGTAAAAAGTGCTCTGGTCATTGAGCAGCCAAATCCTCCAGGGCTGAAACGGTTAAAAAGATAAATTTAGACTTTTTTATACCAATGGGAAACCTTCTTATAGCAAGGTAGTGTTGGATCATTTGATCATTGAAGTCGACTCCCCCCATGAACAAATTGTAATCATGAACACGTGCTGATGTTTGGGTTGGGCCATTCCTTCCAGGGATTTCCACGCAGGTGCTGTTGTGGATTGAAGACAGCATGTAGATATCTCTTTTGTCCTTCTACTTCATAGCCAGAATTTTCTCGATCTGCAAACTCACCGACTGCTCTTCTTAGTATCGTATTAACAAGGCTTTGAGGGAAGCCCTTCTTATGCACTTTCACAGTGCCACATGCTGGAGTCTTCTTCCGGTGAAGATTGCAGTAGAGGGGCAAACTTCTGTAGTAACTATCCACATATAGATGATAACCCTTTTCAAGGAGTGGGGGGGATTGGGGGGGGGGGGGGTGCAGCTGGGTGTCCTTTCCTTCATACACACCGGTGTCTTGCCGAGAATGTTCCCTCGGCGGATAAGTTCCCCCCCTGTACTGCGCAGGCGCAGCGCCTGCTCAGTACATACTACTCTCAGCCGCCGGAGATAGCCGAAGCTCAAATGCTTCAATCAGCTGTACACGGCGCCTGCGCTCTGGGTCCAGGTTCCTTCCCCACCATCCAAGTGGACCTAGAGGGGGAATCTAAAAGTGGCGAGCGCAGCAAGGCCGTGCCCGAAGCGTGGCGAGCGAAGCGAGCCCGCGAGGGGCCCTCTTACAGGCGCCGTGTACAGCTGATTTTCAGCTGTTCTGCTTCGGCTATTTCCGCCGATACCTACTGTGCAGGCGCAGTAGAGGGGGGAACTTATACGCCGAGCGGAACTTTCTCGGCAGAACACCGGAAAGCATAGGTGTAACCCGTGGCTCGGTCGCAAAATTTGTAAAGTTTCACCCCATATCAGACCCTTTTGCTGGGGATGAATTGTTCAAAGCCCTGTCTGCGGGTAAAGTGGACATGCGACTCATCCACGCAGATATTTTGGTCAGGGGTGATTGGGCAAATTTTTCTGAATTTTTTTTTAGAAGTGGCTGAATTTTATACAACTTGTCATATGTAGAGATGGTCCAGATGTTCGTTTGTTTGCATTACAATTGAGCAAATGGGGCGTTTGCGGCAAATTCGAGCGCCGCGGAGCACCCCATAATGCACTGCAAGATCACAGTGCAATGATGGCTGCTGATTGGCCAAAGCATGCAGCTGACCTGCATGCTTTGGCCAATCACAGCGCGATATGCTGTCAGAGCCATGATTGGCCAAAGGCAGGGTGCCTTTGGCCAATCATGGCTCAGTGGGCTAAGTCCATGCCCCACACTATATAAGGTTGCTTACACAGCGACCGTATGTTGTGTGATACGTGGAGGAGACAGAGAACTTGAGCTAGATTAGGCAGGTTAACACATATTATACAGTGCAAGCAGTCTAAATATATAAATATATTTGTGATCTTGGGGGTTATTTAGCCCAAGTGTAGCACCCGCTAGTGAGAACAGTCCACACAAATGTTTTTTTCAGGGCTTGTTGGCCCACTTTTTTTAAAGAAGATCAAACAAAACAACAGGGTTTCCCCCGCAGGGGGTTTTCACCATCAGCATTAGCATTAGACAGTGTGTTCAGCCTCCTTTCTCACACAGGCAACCTTTCAAACAATACACAGCCACCTGGCTCTCTTCAGCAGCAGCACCACTGCTCAGGTTTCCACATGGGGCCCTCCTGACTCTTATCAGGGACCTCGGACTCCGGTCTCTGGCTTTAACAGTGCGGCCTGCACTCCCTGGGTTCTCCCTTGCAAGCCTTGACTCCTCGGGAGGGTGGAGCCCAGAACCATGGTCCTGACTCTATCAGGCCCACACACACACACACACACACACACACACACACACACACACACACACACCTAAACAATCAGTGTGCTGGTGAGTCTTAAAACCGTGACCCAGGACTAGGGATTTCATCCCACCCGGATCTCTAAGAAATCCCCAGGCTCCAGGTCCCAAAATGGACTTTACTAAATAATGAGGAAACTGAAAAGCCAGTTTCCCCTCAAAACAAGCAAATACACTGGAGCCCCTCAACCTGCCTAGTTGAGAATCCTGGACCCAAACACTGGTGGGGTACCACACTGTCACAAACCCCCCCCCCCCCTTGTTTCGACCCAGAGGGTGGAACACAGCAGTACAACCTCCTCACTTTTGGCAAGACCATGCAAGCTACCACCCACATGGGCCAAATCTGGCCCCATCGGGTGACTTTCACCATGTCCCCCTGCTATATCTACTCAGGCTCTACAAAGACACTCCCATTCTTTTTTAAGAATGCGCTTCCAAAAGCACTGTCTTTCCCATTTCCCTTGGGCCTACACTAGCCACCTTGCTAGTAGGGAGTTACCTCATCTTGGTACCATTTTTAACATGAAGCAGACATCTCAGCTCTAAGGGTTGGATATCATTAAAGTTATAAAGTGCCCCCTCAATTTCCACTAGACCACCCCTTTTCTCTTTACTTAAATTTAGAAGGAACCACATTTTTAAACACTGGTTTAGTGATAAGTGGGGGGACACTGGTCCCTCTCTGTGCTCTATGTACGTGCACCCTCTTACTGTCCAAACTTAGTGTCACTTGTTTCCTTATGTACACTGCATCCTTCATTTTGTCAGTTTCATCACTAACATCCTCATTCTAGTCTCCCTCTGACTGTCTCCCTCTCATCCTGACTGTCTTGCCACTTTGAGGTTTTTAAGTCATGTGACACTTGCTGAGCTTTGGGCCATTTCCCTCCGACCATTGTTTACCACGATCCTTCTCAGACCTTATGTCTGAAACCTCAGGAAATCTTCCCCAGAACTACCCTCCTGAACCTGTAGGAGGGCCTAATTCTGCTGTATCTTTTACCTCTTCTGTGTCAATCATACCATTCCCTATCTTACATAGTTACATAGTAGGTGAGGTTGAAAAAAGACACAAGTCCATCAAGTCCAACCTATGTGTGTGATTATGTGTCAGTATTACATTACATATCCCTGTATATTGCGGTCATTCAGGTGATTATCTAATAGTTTCTTGAAGCTATCAATGCTCCCCGCTGAGACCACCGCCTGTGGAAGGGAATTCCACATCCTTGCCGCTCTTACAGTAAAGAACCCTCTACGTAGTTTAAGGTTAAACCTCTTTTCTTCTAATTGTAATGAGTGGCCACGAGTCTTATTAAACTCTCTTCTGCGAAAAAGTTTTATCCCATTTGTGGGGTCACCAGTACAGCATTTGTAAATTGAAATCATATCCCCTCTCAAGCGTCTCTTCTCCAGAGAGAATAAGTTCAGTGCTCGCAACCTTTCCTCATAACTAAGATCCTCCAGACCCTTTATTAGCTTTGTTGCCCTTCTTTGTACTCGCTCCATTTCCAGTACGTCCCTCCTGAGGACTGGTGCCCAGAACTGGACAGCATACTCCAGGTGCGGCCGGACCAGAGTCTTGTAGAGCGGGAGAATTATTGTTTTATCTCTGCATTTGATCCCCCTTTTAATGCATGCCAATATTCTGTTTGCTTTATTAGCAGCAGCTTGGCATTGCATGCCATTGCTGAGCCTATCATCTACTAGGACCCCCAGGTCCTTTTCCATCCTAGATTCCCCCAGAGGTTCTCCCCCCAGTGTATAGATTGCATTCATATTTTTGCCACCCAAATGCATTATTTTACATTTTTCTACATTGAACCTCATTTGCCATGTAGTCGCCCACCCCATTAATTTGTTCAGGTCTTTTTGCAAGATTTCCACATCCTGCGGAGAAGTTATTGCCCTGCTTAGCTTAGTATCGTCTGCAAATACAGAGATTGAACGGTTTATCCCATCCTCCAGGTCGTTTATGAACAAATTAAATAGGATTGGTCCCAGCACAGAACCCTGGGGAACCCCACTACCCACCCCTGACCATTCTGAGTACTCCCCATTTATCACCACCCTCTGAACACGCCCTTGTAGCCAGTTTTCAATCCATGTACTCACCCTATGGTCCATGCCAACGCACCTTATTTTGTACAGTAAACGTTTATGGGGAACTGTGTCAAATGCTTTTGCAAAATCCAGATACACCACGTCTACGGGCCTTCCTTTATCTAGATGGCAACTCACCTCCTCATAGAAGGTTAATAGATTGGTTTGGCAAGAACGATTCTTCATGAATCCATGCTGATTACTGCTGATGATATCATTCTTATTACTAAAATCTTGTATATAGTCCCTTATCATCCCCTCCAAGAGTTTACATACTATTGATGTTAGGCTAACTGGTCTGTAATTCCCAGGGATGTTTTTTGGGCCCTTTTTAAATATTGATGCTACATTGGCTTTTCTCCAATTAGCTGGTACCATTCCAGTCAATAGACTGCTAGACCGTTGTTCCTAATTTTTACAGACAATCACCTGACTGAGTTCCCTAAGTACCCTCGGATGCAAACCATCTGGTCCCGGTGATTTATTAATGTTAAGTATCTCAAGTCTAATTTTAATTCCGTCCTCTGTTAACCATGTAGGTGCTTTCTGTGTTGTGTCATGAGGATAAACACTGCAGTTTTGGTTACTGAAGCCCCCCCGATTCACTCGTGAAGACTGAGGAGAAGAATAAATTCAATACCTTTGCCATCTCCCCATCCTTTGTAACCAGATGTCCTTCCTCATTCTTTATGGGGCCAATATGGTCTGTCCTCCCTTTTTTACTGTTTACATACTTAAAGAATTTCTTGGGATTTTTTTTGCTCTCCTCCGCTATGTGTCTTTCATGTTCTATCTTAGCCATCCTAATTGCACCCTTACATTTCTTATTGCATTCTTTATAAATTCTGAATGCTGAGGATGATCCCTCAACCTTGTATTTTTTGAAGGCCTTCTCCTTTGCTTTTATATGCATTTTTACATTGGAATTAAGCCATCCAGGATGTTTGTTCGCTCTTTTAAATTTATTACCCAATGGGATACATTGGCTAATGCCCTTATTTAATATGCTCTTAAAGCAAACCCATCTCTCCTCCGTATTCTTTGTTCCTAATATTTTATCCCAATTTATGCCTTTTAGCAAGGTTTGTAGTTTAGGGAAGTTGGCTCTTTTGAAATTCAGTGTCTTTGTGTTCCCTTCATGTTTCCTATTTGTGTGATTTATACTGAAACTATTTGACCTGTGATCGCTGTTACCTAAATTGCCCCGTATTTCCACATCTGTTATCAGGTCTGTATTGTTGGTAATCAGTAGATCTAGTAATGTTTTATTTCTAGTTGGTGCGTCTACCATCTGACCCATAAAATTGTCCTGCAAGACATTAAGGAACTGGCGAGCCTTAAATGAATGCGCGGTTCCCTCCGCCCAGTCTATGTCTGGATAATTAAAATCCCCCATTATGATAACACTTCCCATCCTTGCTGCTAATCCAATTTGTGATAGGAGATCCGTCTCCACTTCCTCCCTCAAGTTAGGGGGCCTATAGCATACTCCCAGTATTATTTTCCCCTTAGCTTCATCCCTTTGGAGCTCTACCCATAAAGATTCCACCTCCTCCCTAGCCCCCTCAGTGATGTCATCTCTCACATTCACTTGTACATTATTCTTGATATATAGGCATACCCCTCCCCCTTTTTTACCCTCTCTATCCTTGCGGCATAGGGTATACCCTTGAATGTTTGCCAGCCAATCATGAGAGCTGTTGAACCAGGTCTCTGAAATTCCCACAAAATCCAAATCCTCCTTGTACAACAGTATCTCTAGTTCACCCATCTTGTCCACCATGCTCCTGGCATTGGTGAACATGCCACATAGTTTAGACCGGTCGCATATTGTCCTCGTATTGGGTGTTTCAAGATTGCAACTAGGACTTGCTACTATACTCACCTTGTGTTTTTGTGCTTTGGTTAACCTACCACTAATGCCCCCAATACTACCCTCTGGAATATCTTCCGCGCTGGCTATCACTGTCTCTGGACCCTCCCCCCCATCGCCTAGTTTAAAAACCCCTCTAACTTTTTGGCCATCTTCATTCCCAGCAGATCTGCACCCTCCTTATTTAGGTGCAGTCCGTCCCTTCTATAGTACCGGTTACTGACTGAGATGTCGGCCCAGTCCTCCAGGAACCCAAACCCCCCCTTACTACACCAGCTCTTCAGCCACTCGTTTACTTCCCTAATCTCCCTCTGCCTTTCTGGTGTGGCTCGATGTACCGGTAGTATTCCTGAGAACACTACCTTGGAGGTCCTTTTCCTCAATTTAGCTCCTAAGTCCCTAAAATCGTTCTTTAGGACACTCCATCTGCCTCTGACTTTGTCATTGGTGCCAAAGTGCACCATGACAGCTGGGTCTTCCCCAGCCCCTCCCAGTAATCTGTCCACAAGATCCGTGATGTGCCGAACCCGAGCGCCCGGTAGACAACATACTGTTCGGCGCTTCAGGTCTTGGTTACAGATTGCCCTCTCTGTCCTTCTAAGAATTGAGTCCCCTACCACCAGAATCTGTCTTTCCTTTCCCTTTGCTGCCCCCCCACTCACACTGGAGGAGTTCTTCCCCTGGCAGCTAGGAGAGTCCTTCATCTCCAGCAGTGCTGGTCCCTGACTGGTTTCACCAATGTCACTCAATGGAGCGTACTTATTGGGATGCTCCAGTCCTGGATCGGCCTCTCTGGCACTTCCCCCTCTACCCCTCCTGTCACCCATCTACTCTTTGCTAGTGCCTGCACCTCTTTGTCTCCACCCGCCTCTGTGCTGGCCCCTGCCGGCACCTGCCGTGTACGTTCCTGGCTCACCTTTAGTATGGAGGGACTTCTCAGTGCTGACAGTTGCTTCCCCAGATTCAGAACCTGGGCTTCCAGGGAAACAATGTGCTTACATTTTGCACAGCAGTATTCGCCCTCGATCAGATGATCAAGGAACGCATACATGCGGCAAGATGTACAAAGAGTCGCCTCTCCACACCCGCCAGGCATCGTACCTATTAAATTTAGTGAGGATTTGGGGATTTTACCCTGTCCAAATTACCTAACAGCTAGCTTCCTGGCACTAATACTTAAGACAATACACAGGTACACGACAATACACAGGTACACAACAAGACAATACACAGGTACTCACAGACCTACGTGCACTCACAATACACAAGTACTAACGATCCACACACACTACTCAGACAACACTCAGATACTCACACTACACAGGTACTATGACCCCTGTTATAACCTCCTGTTTTAAACTCTGGTTTTAACTCCCACTTACACCAAGCTCCACAGCTTCAGACTGAGCACGCTCAGACGGAGTCCTACAACCAGTTAAATAGGCACCTGTGAGCAATTAACCACACCCCTTAATTGATAGACTGATGAAACCAGGAAAAAAAAAAAAAAAAAAAGCTATTTAAAAAGTGACAGCAAAAGGCAAATTAAAAACTAAAAGGAAAAGCCCCAAAAATGCAACCCAGCAAACAGACAGCAATTTTCAGGATTTGCTACAACCACATCAACTTGACCAAGACCATATCAGGTCTATCATCATTTTGTTGTCATCCATGGTAACTAAACCATCAAAAATTGCCAATGCGCTACATGTTTCATCATGGTCAGAAATATCAATGCATTTGTCATATTTAATGTCACCCATGTTCGGCAGGGCAGTGTCTGGAGAGGAACTTCACCCAGCGGAGTGGTTGTCTATGGGAGCTTCACTAAACCCCAACACAACTGGCATGAGATCCTCTGGCAGCAACTGTCCTGACCCCTGACCATCATCACATAAAACAACATTTGGACCTGTGATTACAATCACTTCATTTATTGCTGTGCCATCTGGCACTTCCACCAACACCAGTTCATTTGGCATGGCATCATCCATTACCACATCATTAGGCCCTTTGTGGATCACAGACATTTATTATTATTATTATACAGGATTTATATAGCGCCAACAGTTTGCGCAGCGCTTTACAACATGGGGCAGACAGTACACTTACAATACAAATCAATACAGGAGAGATCAGAGGGCCCTGCTCGTTAGAGCTTACAATCTAGAAGGGAGGGTCAAGTGGAGACAAAAGGTAATAACTGTGGGGGATGAGCTGATGGAAAAAAATGAAAGTACAGTTGTTAGGTGTGGGTAGGATAGGCTTCTCTGAAGAGAAGGGTTTTCAGGGATCTTCTGAAAGCTAATAAAGTAGGAGATAAGCGGACAGATTGGGGTAAGGAGTTCCATAGGATTCGAGAGGCTTTGGAAAAGGCCTGGAGGCGAGCATGGGAGGAGGTGACAAGGGAGCTAGAGAGCAGGAGGTCTTAAGAGGAACGAAGAGAGTGAGTAGGTTGGTATTTAGAGACTAAGCTAGTGATGTAGCTGGGGGCGAAATTGTGGATGACTTTGTACGTAGTTGTTAGAATTTTGAATGTAATTCTTTGGCCGAGCGGAAGCCAGTGGAGGGATTGACAGAGAGGAGTGGCAGACACAGAGCGATTGGTAAGGTGGATGAGTCTGGCAGCGGCATTCATAATGGATTGAAGAGGTGATAGACTATGTAGAGGTAAGCCAATGAGAAGGGGGTTGCAGTAGTCGAGGCGAGAGATGACCAGCGAGTGAATTAAGAGCTTTGTTGTGTCATTGGTTAGAAAGGGGCATATTTTGGAGATGTTGCGGAGGTTGAGGCGGCAGGATTTGGACAGTGGTTGGATGTGTTGATTGAAGGAGAGTTCAGAGTCTAGGACTACACCTAGAACCTTGGCATGTGGGGATGGGCTTATAGTTGTGCCATCGATTTTGACAGAGAGATCAGGGGAAGAGGCATAGGGGGGAGGAAAAATTAGAAGTTCGGTTTTGGCTAGATTGAGTTTAAGGAAGTGGTGAGACATCCAGACTGATATATCTGAGAGTAAATTACTGATACGTGAGGAGACAGAGGGAGTGAGCTGAGGGGTAGAGAAATAGATGTGGGTGTCATCAGCGTAGAGGTGGTATTGGAAGCCATGGGAGGCTATCAGTTGACCCAGGGAGGCAGTGTAGATTGAAAATAGTAGAGGTCCAAGAACAGAACCCTGAGGGACCCCAACAGAGAAAGGAAGAGGAGAGGAGGAAGTAGAGTTATAAGAAATGCTAAAGGTGCGGTTGGATAAGTAGGAAGAGAACCAGCGAAGTGTACAGTCACGGAGACCAAAGGCGTGTAGTTTGAGGAGGAGGGGGTGGTCAACCATATCAAAGGCAGCAGAGAGGTCCAGGAGTAGGAGTACAGAATAGTGTCGATTGGTTTTGGCCGTTAGTAGATCGTTTGTTAGTTTTAGGAGAGCAGTTTCTGTGGAGTGTTGAGGACGAAATCCAGACTGAAGGGGATCGAGAAGGCCATTATCAGCGAGGTGGACGCTCAGTCGGTTGTAGACCAGACGTTCGAGGAGTTTGGATAAGAAGGGGAGCAAGGAGATGGGGCGTAGGTTGTTAAGATTGGATGGGTCCAGTGAGGGCTTTTTAAGTATGGGTCTGACAAGTGCATGTTTTAGAGAGTTAGGGAAGATGCCAGAAGAGAGGGAGAGATTGAAGATGTGGGTTAGAGAGTGTATTATAGGGCCAGAGGGTGAACGTAGCATTTGTGAGGGAACAGGATCCAAAGGGCAGGTGGTAAGGTGGACTTAGCAAGTAGTTTAGCAACTTCGTCTGTAGTGGTGGGGTTGAAAGAGGGAAATAATGATTGTGCCTGTGGGCATGAAGTGTAAAGCGTGGAGGGTGTCGGCACAGTAGAGATCTCAGCGCAAATAGTATCAATCTTCTGTTTGAAGTGATTGGCGATCTCCTGTGCAGTGAGTGAGTTGGTGGATGGAGGCGGTGGAGGACGAAGTAGAGAGTTGAAGGTGGAGAAGAGTTGACGGGGACAGGATGATAAGTTGCTAATGAGAGTGGTAAAATAGGTCTGCTTGGCAGAGAGGAGGCTGGAGTTGTATTTTTGGAGGGCAGATTTATATTGGTAGAAATCTCTCTGGGACTTAGTCTTACGCCACAGGCGCTCCAGAGCACGACTACGTTTTTTCAGACTTCTAGTATCATCTGTTTGCCAAGGTTGAAGGGGTCTGGGCTTGATTCTGTGTGTAGTGAGGGGGGCAAGTGAGTTCAGTGAGGCTAGAAGTGAAGCGTTGTACACAGAAGTGGCTAGGTTGGTGCAGGATAGGGGTGAGATTTTGTCGTAGAGGTTGTTGATAGCAGAGTAGATAAGAGAAGGGTTGAGATGACGTAGGTTTCTGCAGGTAACTTTAAGGTGGTTGGAGGGAGAGGAGGTGAAGGAGAGGGAGAGAGTGAAACTAATAAGGTGGTGATCAGAGAGAGGGGATGGATAGTTAGAGAGGTTGCATGGAGTGCAAAGGTGAGAGAACACGAGGTCAAGGATATTGCCTTCTGAGTGAGTTGGAGCATGTATCCACTGCTTCAGGTCAAAGGAGGATGTTAGGCTGAGAAGTTTGGAAGTGGAAGGAGTGTTAGTATTAATAGGGATATTGAAGTCCCCGAGAATGTTAGTGGGGATTTCAGACGAAAGAAAGTAGGGTAGCCAGGCAGAGAAGTCTTCAAGAAAGGTTGATACTGGTCCAGGGGGCCTGTAGATCACAGCTATCCTTAGAGAAATTGGAGTGAAAAGGCGAATACAGTGTGCTTCGAAAGAGGAGAGTGACAGAGAGGGAGGTGGCTGAAGTACCTGAAAGGTGCTATGTGGGGCTAGAAGGATTCTGACACCTCCTCCCTTACGTCCTCTGGATCTGGGGGAGTGAGTCCAGAGAAGACCGCCATGGGATAGGGCAGCAGAAGATGCAGTGTCGGATTCGTGGAGCCAGGTTTCGGTAATGGCGAGTAGGTTAAATGAGTTGGCAATAAAGAGGTCATGGAGAGAGGTGAGCTTGTTGCAGACAGAGCGCGAGTTCCAAAGGGCACAAGAGAAAGGGAGTCTGGATTTGGGAAGAATAGAAATGGGAATTAAATTGTGTTGATTGTGGTGGCTGCTGCCAGAGGGTGCAGGGTGATGGGTGCATGGGGTACAGTTAAATGATGGAGGCCCAGGGTTTGGGGATATATCTCCAGAGGTTAGGAGAAGCAAGAGGGTGAGGGAGGTAATATGGGAGTGGGATTTATATGAAGTGACATGCCCCAGGGTCTTGGAGATTTTTAGTGTATGTGGATTTAGAATTAGCAGGAGTTGGTGGGTGCAGTAATAAGGACAGGACAGGAGTGAGGGTGATATATATATATGCTGTGGGGGGGGGGGGGTGAAGGAGAGATAGTTTTAGGATGGAGGACAGAGTTGTCAAAAGCATGTTACAAGGGAAAAGAGCTAAAGGAGTAAACAAGTTCACCTGATGTCTGTGTGCTGTTTTTCAAAGTGTTTATCTTGTGTTCTTTCATTTGTGCCTTCGCTGAAGTGCAGAGTCAGAAGTGCATTTCACTTGTAGAAATCGCCACTTTGAGAAAGAGCCAAGTTGCAAATGTGTACCCCCCTGCAAATACTTCCCCCAAGAGAAGCTTAAATATATACTGATAGGGGTAGGGTGTGGGCGGATTCAAGAGGTTATAAAGCTTGGCTGGTTAATAGGGCAAAATTCGTAAGTCACAAACAGACTAGCAAGAGGGCACTAAAGTTAAGAGAGCCATAATTTTGGGTAAGACAAGGGAGATAATAAAGCATTGTGGACAGGTCTACAGACAGTTAAGTAAAAATAACATACCAGCATTATTAGAGACACATAAGAAAAAAAAGATAGCAGTGTTTCAGTTTTTGGCTGGAGTTGTAGCAGTAGGAGCATACCAGAGTTAAGAGACATAGGAAACAGATTTCACTAATGCGATTCTGGCTGGAGTTGTAGCATTAGGAGCATGACCTCTTCTGTGCGTTCAGCCCTTCTTGGTGTTTCCATCTCATGAGCAACATCATCTGTAGTAGCAAGTGCACCCTTGCATATAAGTTGCTCTGCAGGTCCTTCATCTGGCACCACAGAAATCATGTCTGCTCCACTTTTACCAACAGAGACCTTTTCCAACAAAGCCAACAGGCTTTTTGCCCACCTGTCCCAGTCTTATCTCTGTGCTCTCAGAGGTACCACGCAGTACCGCTCCTACTCCACAAGGAGACCCAGAGGGTTCAGAGTGGTCCACCAACAGACACATTGCACATATCACTTTGGTTCAAATAAGACTGTGGCACTACATTTTTAACCATAGCAGACTGCAATACCACACCTTCACCACCTTGCTCTGGTGACGCTTTATGAAACGCATGAACGCTTTCATACCTGTCATTGCCAGACTGCAATAACCCATTTCCACCATGAGCGTTTTCAATCATTTCAGTTTTAACATTTAACATCCTGTAATCACCATGTTCAGGTACCCGCTTATCCCTCAGAGCGGCACCATAGCAGTTCCAGGCAACCTCCGGCTCCAAAACGCAGAGCTCCCTGGGGGTTTCTAGGGACACCTCTGTGGCCTTTGTCACAGTTGCTAGGGGAGATAGCACATCTTTAACCACATTCACAGCAATGTTTTTATCTCTAGTGAGCTGCACAACTGGACCATTCACTTTAGCCAACACAATATTAGCAATTTTACCCATCACATTGGTAAACTTGAATGTAACACTTGCCTCCCCACTGGACAGAGCATTGTAGCAAGGCAAGTCCTTTTCCACACAGACAGTGGATCTCTCATTTGAGGTCACTTCCACTCCAGTGTGCACAGCCACATAGTCTCCTTCATGCATTTACCAGCATCAGTCTTACCCATCACTGTAACAGGGGTTTCCATGTTCACTTGAGTACGTGGTCTATCCTTTGTTACACTTTCACTGGCCAACTCTCCCTGGTGACCACAGGATGAAGAAGTTGTAGCAGCCATTTCTGACTCCTTAGCACCCCCTGCAGGCACAACAGGTACTGTTGCCAGGGGTGACTGCAAACATTTTTTCCACAGCTTACCTGTAAAATCCTTTCCTTGGAGTAGCCATAATAACTAACTGGGTTATAAGCCACCTATAGATGAATGTACACCGGCAAACCCAAAAAAAAAAAAAAAGACAGGAAGTCCTCCCCTATATAACCCCTCCTACACAGGAAGTACCTCAGTTTTGTAGCAAGCAATAAACTCCCCAGACAAGAGGGGCGGGATCTGTGTCCCGTGATGTACTCCAAGAAAAGGATTTTACAGGTAAGCTGTAGAAAAAAAATCCTAAATTTCTTTATCGTACATCACGGGACACAGAGCAGCCATAATAACTAACTGGGATGTCCCCAAGCAATGCTTTGAGGGGAGGGAAACCATTATTATCAAAGAAACATCATCAGAACAACAGGATCTATATTGCTGCCTGCAGTACACTGCGTCCAAATGCAACATCCTCCTGAGTCCTAACATTCACTTGATAAAACCTAGTGAATGTATGTACCGAAGACCAAGTAGCAGCCTTGCAAATCTGAGCCATTGTTGCTTGATGATGAACTGCCCATGAAAGCCTTACCCTTTAAACCATACGCCTGAACAATCACTTGGCAGATCCACTGAGAAATAGTGGACTTAGATGCTGCCTGTCCCATCTTGGGACCTTCTGGCAATATAAACACAACATCAGTCTTCCGCATCTGAGCCGACATTCTCAGATAGACTCTGATAGCCCGTACTACGCCAAGAGAATGAAATAATCTCTCTTCTGCAGACTGTGGATTCGGAAAAAAGGAAGGTAAAATAACATCCTGATTTAGATGAAAACTGGACACTACCTTGGGCAAAAATTCTGGTTGTGGCTGCAAAACCGCCCTATCCTTGTGCAAGATCAAATAAGGTTCTTTACAGGACAGAGCTGCCAACTCCAACACCCTCTACTAAGGGTTCACCCTCTACTAATTTTCTTCTTAAGAGGACTAAAGGAATCTGCTGGATAGGCTCAAGGGGCTGCCTATGTAAAACCCCCAGTACTAAATTTAAATCCCAAAGGCACAGAGACAGCTTGACCGGTAGAAGCACACGAATCATCCCCTGTGCAAACGTTCTTACTAAGAAGTGAGAAGTAATAGGCCTCTGTAAAAAGATTGCTAAGGCCAAGATTTGACCCTTAAATTGTACTTAAGGCCAGATTCATATCCTCCCCTTTTTGCAGAAAAGAAAATATTACACCCTGCTTTACAGTCTCTAAGAGCCCTTTCACACTGGGGCGGGCGTCGGCGGTAAAGCGCCGCTATTGTAAGCGGCGCTTTACCGTCGGTATGCGGCCACTAGCGGGGCGGTTTTACCCCCCGCTAGCGGCCGAGAAATGGTTAAAAACCACCGCAAAGCGCCTCTGCAGAGGCGGTATAGCCGCGCCATCCCATTGATTTCAATGGGCAGGAGTGGTAAAGGAGCGGTATACACTCCGCTCCTTCACCGCTCCGAAGATGCTGCTGGCAGGACTTTTTTTACCGTCCTGCCAGCGCATCACTCCCCGAGGGCTTTCACACTGGAATGAAAGCAGCGGCACTTTCGGGTCGGTTTGCAGGCGCTATTAGTAATAATACACTGAGGCGGTTTGCAGGCGCTATTGCGCTAATAATAGCGCCTGCAAACCGACCCGAAACAGCCGCTGCTTTAATTCCAGTGTGAAAGCCCCGAGGGTAAAAAAAGTCCTGCCAGCAGCATCTTCGGAGCGGTGAGGGAGCGGAGTGTATACCGCTCCTTTACCGCTCCTGCCCATTGAAATCAATGGGACGGCGCGGCTATACCGCCGGCAAAGCACCTCTGCAGAGGCACTTTGCGGTGGTTTTAACCTTTTCTCGGCCGCTAGCAGGGGGGTAAAACCGCCCCCGCTAGCGGCCGCATACCGACGGTAAGGCGCCACTTACAATAGCGGCGCTTTACCTCCGACAATGCCCCCGTCCCAGTGTGAAAGGGCTCTAAGTTTAACGGTTTGGCTCCCGATGACACATCTACGGGGGGGTGCCACCTCCTGGCCTCACACCAGGCAATATAGGATCTCCAGACTCTATCAGGAGATACTTCTGGAAATTGGCTTTCTAGCATACAACATGGTAGACAATACTGACCCAGAAATGCACTGGTCCTTTAAGATCCTGGTTTCAACAGCCAAACAATTAAACTTAGAGACCGTAAAGCAGGGTGGAATATTGGACCCTGTGAGAGCAGATCCGGACAGGGTGGAAGAACCCAGGGATTTCCCACCGCCAGTCTTTCAACCTGTGTGTACCAAGTCCTTCCTGGGCCAGGCCAGAGCTACTAGGATTACCGGCTTTCTCTCTTCCCAAATCCTGGGTAGTAGCCTTGGCAACAGCCGGATTGGAGGGGGGGCATATATCAGGGAAAACTGATCCCACGGAATTATCAGGGCATCTGCCCCTAATGACAGCAGGTCCCTCGTTCTGGACACAAAGTTGTCTAGTTCCCTGTTGAACCTGGACCCCAGCAGGTCTACATCCGGAACCCCCCCATTGGCGGCAGATTGATGCAAAGATCTTGGGATTTAGGGAGTACTCCCCTGGTAACATCTGCTGGCGACTCAGAAAGTCCGCCTGCCAATTCTCCACTTCCAGAATAAACACCGCCGATAGGGATGGAACAAATCTTTCAGCCCAGGTCAGCATGCGATCCACTTCCTTCTGGGCTGTCTGACTTCTGATGCCCCCCTGGTGATTGATATATGCCACAGCCATGGCTTTGTCTGACTGGACCCTTACAGGACATCCCTGTAGTCTGGAAGTCCTGAAGCTTAGAACCAAGCGAGCTGCCCGAATCTCCAAAATGTTGATGGGCAAGCTCTTCTCCCTCCAGGACCACTCCTCTAGGACTGCCCCCCATCCAGAGAGACTGGTGTCTGGTCTGGAAGGTGGTGATGACATAGGTAGAAAGGACCTTCCTTTTACCAGATTCCTGGTTACATCCACCAACTGAGACTGACGCACCCTCAGCTGAAGAAACATGTGCCAGTCCAGAGTCTGGACAGTCTTGTTCCAGACAGACAGAATGTTGCTCTGAAGTGGTCTGGAGTGGAACTGTGCATAAGGGACTGCTTCGAATGAAGATACCATCTTCCCCAGTAGCCTCATACACAGGCGAATGGAGGGATATCTTTTCCCCTTTATGACCTGGATGACCTTTTTCAGGACTCTGACCTTCTCTGGTGGCAATAATATCTTTGCCTTGACTGTGTCTAGTATTAGCCCCAAATACTCTAGGCGCTGAACCAGCTGCAGGGCCGATTTTGACCAATTCAGAACCCAACCCAGACGCTCCAAGAATTGAACTGCCCAAGCTACATTCTGCCTCAGGTCTGGAACAGTTTCATCTATCAATAGTAGATTGTCCAGGTATCCTGCAACCGATATTCCCTGATATCTCAGAACTGCCAATACCGGAGCCAATATCTTTGTGAATACCCGAGGTGCCATGGCTAATCCGAAGGGCAGTGCCACAAACTGAAAATATTGGTCGCCCACCACAAATCGCAGAAACCTTTGACGGGACCTGCAGATGTAGGTATGCATCCTTGATGTCTATGGATGCCAGGAATTCCTCCTCGTGTAAGGACGCTACCACTGATCGAATTGACTCCATTCAGAAAGAACGAATGACCAGAAATTGATTCAGAGCCTTGAGGTCCAGAATAGGCCTTACATCTCCATTTGGCTTTGGGATTATGAAAAGATTTGAGTAAAAACCCTTGAATCTTTCGATGATTGGAACCTCTGAAATCACTCCTTGTGACCATAGTTGATCTATTGCCTGAAGAAAAGACCTCTTCTTTACTGGGTCTATGGGGATGTTGGTCCATAGGAACCGAGCGGGGGGGGGGGGGGGGGTTGGGGGGAGGGCCCCCCGGAATTCTATTTTGTACCCCTGAGACACAGTAGAAATAACCCACCTGTCTCGGATCACTTCTTCCCAGGCATCTGAGAACCTTAATAGCCTCCCCCCCACCCGCGTGAGTGGGGGTGCCCCTTCATAAGGAAGGCTTGGGACTGACCTTAGGGGGTCTCTGGGCCCAGGGCTTTTCTGCCCCTGGCCTTGAGGCTTTCCCCTAGAACCAGACGACTGAGGACGTCTATACTGCCTGAAATTAGAAGTGCTGGGTACTGAATCACTAGACACCTTGAAGGAAGGTCGTCTGCTACTCTTCTTAAATGGTAGAAGCGCACTCTTACCCCCTGAAATCTTCTGGATATAGTTATCCAGGTCTTCTCCAAATAGTCGCTCCCCATGAAAGGGAAAATCAGCTAGTAATCTTTTGCAGGGTAACTCTGCAGCCCAGCTTTTTAACCAAAGAATCCTGCGCATATGTACTGACAGCAGGGCCAACCGGGACATGTTGTATGGAAACCTTAATGGCATCTACTAAGAAACATAAGGCCCGAGGTAATTCTGCCAAATCCTCTGCAGGTACCCCTTGATCGGGAACAGTCTTAGTTACCCGCTTCACCTGATCCTTTAAAGACTGACAGATACCGATAGCACTGCCGGTTGTACAGAAGATCCGGCAATAGCAAATTAAGTCTTTAATAAAGACTCCGATTTCTTATCTGCTGGATCCTTAAACACCTGGGCATTATCTACAGAACAGGTAAAACTCTTATTCACAGAGGAAATGGCAGCGTCCACAGATGGCATGCTCCATTTTCTTATAAACTTTTCCTCCATAGGGTACAAAAGTGCAAACCTCTTAGGAGTAATAAACAGCTTATTCAGGTGATCCCAGTCAGCATACATGATTTGCTCTAACAATGGATGCAAGGAAAAAAAACCTGCAAACTCTGTGGAGGCCACAGAGAGCCTAAAGAAGAAAAGGAATCTTAAGGGACCTCCACAGGTGGCAATTTGAAACCTGATCCGACTATCTCCATGAGGGACTGGATCAACAGTCTCTGGGATTGAGAGGCTGAAAATGGTTCTTCAGAACCTGACTCCTCAGAAGTCTGTGGCCTGAACTTCCTCCCGGTCATTAATGATGTGGGAAGATTGGAATCTAGCTTTTTATCAGAATTCTGTGGCGGGACTGGTAAGTGTTTTAAAAGCTTTTTTGCACTTGTTAAACCGTAAGATGTATTTTCAGTCTCTACCCTTTTTTTTTTTTTTTTTTCATAACCTGGTGTCATAATTTTTCTGTCCACTGGGGGCAGTGGTGCTGTGGACGGTGTCGCTTCTTTGTGGAGCTTCCAGCCAGGTTCATCCTATTAGGAGGCGGGCGGTTCTTCGGATTCCCCCACCCCTGTGCATCTAGTTCTTACGCCAGCGCCTTCTGTGGCCCTTTCCTGCCGCTGTTTATGTAGTCGGATGGGGCGTGCGCGGGAATGGCGCAAAAGAATGTGCACGAGGGCTTCAGAACCTGACTCCTCAGAAGTCTGTGGCCTGAACTTCCTCCCAGTCATTCACTGCCACTTCTTCCACATTTTCTGCCCAATCCTGTACCAATGCAGGTGGGGGCTCAGGTGAAGGGGATCTATCCCGTTTCCTTCCCCCTTGGGAAACTGAAGCAATCATACCTGCCATTTTCCCCCTCTATCCCAGCTAAATCTGATGCTAAGTCATCCTTTGTAACGTAGGTTGAGGCAGAAGCATTAGCTGTTGCTACAACGCCTGACAAGCGTAATGGCTCAGACTGGCCAGTTACCTCAGGTCTTTCAGGAAAGTTAAACACAGAAGATCTAAGACTAGCATCCTCCAATAGGGATGGTGGTGCATTTGCACCGCTTCCTGTTGCGCCTTCCCCACTCCTCTTCCGGGAAGACATACCTGAAACAAAAAATTTGAGGTAAAGAAAACCCCACCTTTATGCACTTCAACCGCTCTGTAAATACTACAGCTCTAACAGCACCTGTGGTGCCCTGGTCCATCCACCCACAGTGACTCATGTGCCCAGCTGATGCCGCTCTGTGTCCCCTTCAGCCTGCTTACAGAAGCCTAGGGCTGGAACAGCTCCTAATATGGCCGCTTCCGCCCCTACTGCGCATGTCTGGTGTGCACGCTTGTAGCACCCTGTGCAACTATGCAACTCTCACGCCCCTCCCATGTGCACATTCTTTTGCGCCATTCCCGCGCACGCCCCATCCGACTACATAAACAGCGGCGGGAAAGGGCCACAGAAGGCACCGGCGTAAGAACTAGATGCACAGGGGTGGGGGAATCCGCAGAACCGCCCGCCTCCTAATAGGATCAACCTGGCTGGAAGCTCCACAAAGAAGCGACACCGTCCACAGCACAACTGCCCCCAGTGGACAGAAAAATTATGACACCGGGTTATAAAAAAAAAAAAAAAGGTAGAGACTGAAAATACATCTTACGGTTTAACAAGTGCAAAAAAGCTTTTAAAACACTTACCAGTCCCGCCACAGGATTCTGATAAAAAGCTAGATTCCAATCTTCCCCCATCATGGCGGGTCTCTGTCTCTTGGACCTTCAAGGACCGGGACTTGAATATGGGGCCACTCCCTTGGACCTGTAAAGCACCCTGCTGGAACTCCTTTGGGATCATTTATCTTACCAAGGATCCAGATCCCCAAGGTCCAGTGCCCAAAGAGTCACATTACAGGCAATACCACGTAATCTTCTTGTGTAAGGAGGTTCGGGTACCATCCATTTAATATATCACCGTCCAGATGGATCCAATTATACAGCCCTTTAAATCCTTCAGGATCTATTCCAGGACCATCTTCTTAGCTAGCTCATGGAGTGCTTTTCCAAACCGTGACCATCACCTTACAAGACACTGGCGAAAAAACTGAGGTACTCCCTGTGTAGGAGGGATTATATAGGGGAAGACTTCCTGTCTTTTTTTTTTGGTTTACCAGTGTCCATTCACCTATGGGTGGCGTATAACCCAGTTAGTGTTTATGGCTGCTCTGTGTCCCGTGATGTATGATAAAGAATAGACTTTTGACCAGTAGCACTATCACCAGCTCTATGTTCCACAACCTGGGACAAGAGAAGATTCCATGCCCCAGTTGACCACATTCCAGGCATGATACATTTATGCACATATCTTTAGTGGGACGCTGCACATCTCCACTGTGGCTCCTCCTTTCGGTTAACACTCGATCTTTCGTTGCTAAGGGAGATGGCACTCTTCCAGCTATACTTTGCTGACTCTCCCAAATGCAGCAACTTTGCGCTCCTTGAAGCATTTGCTTTCAACTTGCCGTGATCCTTTGTTGACAATACATTTCTCACGTGGTCCACAGACTTGACATCACCGCCGTTGTCACGGGCAACCACATACCTCTCGAACTTCCGGTCAGGCTGCTGGTCACTCCTGGCACTCAAAATCAGGATTCCCAAACATTGTTGCAGACCTTTGTCTGGCCATGTCACCTTGTATTGGAAACTGAGACAAAGGGCACCTGGAGACAACATGCTCCCACTCTCTGCACCGCAAACAGCACTCTTGCTTCTTGACAGGGCCTCTCCAATCGCATTCTCTTGTAAGCTTGGGACTTTGCACATTCGTAGCTGGCCTGCTTGCACCAGCTTTGCCAGGGGCAACAGCATGCACTTCACCTTTAACTGGAGTTGGTGTAGCAAAAAACAGTCTGCAATACTCGCCGGCAGGCTCAAACCCTTGCTTCATCTTCGCAGTCACTCCACAAAACTTTTGTGCCGCCCAGCAACAAAATGGAGCACTGTCACTTTAAAGCACATTGCTTTTCTCTTCATGCAAGCTTTTCCCACGTGCACACACAGATTGTGCTGTCTTGTGCACACAAACACAGTTCATAAAACAGATGAACACACTTTTTTTTCCCAGGGATCTCTAGTTCTGTCCGTATCCGAGCACCACTGCTCAAGTTTCCACATGGGGCCTTCCTGACTCTTGTCAGCAACCTCAGACACCGGTCTCTGGCTTTTGCAGTGCAGCCTGCACTCTCTAGCTACTCCAGTGCACACCTGCACTCTCTGGGTTCTCCCTTGCAAGCCTGGATTCCTCATGAGGGTGGAGCCCAGAACCATGGTCCTGACTCCAATATCAGGCCCACACACACCTGAACAATCAGTGTGCTGGTGAATCTCAAAACCTGGACCCAGGACTGAGGATTTCATCCCACCTGGATCTCTAAGAAATCCCCGGGCTCCAGGTCCCAAAGTAAACTTTTTTAAATAATGAGTAAATAATGAGGAAACTGAAAAGCCAGTTTCCTCTCAAACAAGCAAATACACTGGAGCCCCTCAACCTGCCTGGTGGAGAATCCTGGACCCATACACTGGTGGGGTACAACACTACCAATATATATACACACACACATACATACATACATACATACACACAGTGCAGTCTGTGAACAGTATATAATACATTTCAGTCAGTGTACAGTATATAATACAGTGCAGTCGGGGTGCACTACATACGGTTGTTTACACGGCGGCCATATGTAGTGTGATACGTGGAGGAGACTGAGAGAACTTGAGCTAGATTAGGCAGGTTAATATATATATAAGATAGATAGATAGATAGATCTGTAGAGGAGAGCCGCACCCAGCCTTAAATTCAGTGCTAGCAAACAGGTCTTCCCACTGACCTTGTATATAAAGAAGAAAATCCGAGAGGTTGCTGCACTTAAAAATCTTTGTTGCTTTATTTCATCAAGTCTTGAAAGAAGATTACAAAGCAGATATAATCATTCCAGACGATATAAATATAATCGGTATCCATTCATATCCGTTTATATCTATATTGTCTGGAATGATTATATCTGCTTTGTAATCTTCTTTCAAGACTTGATGAAATAAAGCAAAGATTTTTAAGTGCAGCAACCTCTCGGATTTTCATATATATATATATTTTCATATATATATTATACAGTTTGCAGGCAGTGTGCAGTATAATGCAGTGCAGTCGGTGTACAGTATATAAGTGCAGGCAGTGTACAGTATATAATACAGTGCAGTTGGTGCTGTACAGTATATAATACAGTGCAGTCAGTGCTATACAGTATATAATACAGTGCAGTCAGTGTACACTATATAATACAGTGCAGGCAGTGTACACAGTATATAATACAGTGCAGTCAGTGTACACTATATAAGGTTGTTTACACGGCGGCCGTATGTAGTGTGATACATGGAGGAGACAGAACTTGAGCTAGATTAGGCAGGTTAGTTAGTGACATGCAGGCAGTTTTATATATATTATACAGTGTACAGGCAGTGTGCAGTATTTAACATGGTGCAGTGTTGTACAGTATATAATGCAGTGCAGTTGGTGTACAGTATACAAGTGCAGGCAGTGTACAGTATATAATACAGTGCAGTTGGTGCTGTACAGTATATAATACAGTGCAGTCAGTGTTGTACAGTGCAGTCGGTGTACACAGTATATAATACAGTGTGTACAGTAAATACACTTCAGGCGTGTACAGTATATAATGCAGTGCAGGTGGTGTACAGTATATAATACAGTGCAGGCGGTGTACACAGTATAGAATACAGTGTGTACAGTAAATACACTTGAGGCGGTGTACAGTATCTAATACAGTGCAGGCGGTGTACACAACATATAATACAGTGTGTACAGGATATAACACACTTCAGGTGCTGTACAGTATAATACAGTGTAGGCGGTGTACAGTGCAGACGGTGTACACAGTATATAATACAGTGTGTGCAGTATATAATACACTTCAGGCAGTGTACAGTATATATTACAGTGCAGTCAGTGTACAGTATCTAATACAGTGATGGCAGTATACACAGTATATAATACAGTGTGTACAGTATATAATACATTTCAGGCGCTGTACAGTATATAATACAGTGCAGTCGGTGTACAGTATCTAATACAGTGCAGGCAGTGTACAATATATAATACAGTGCAGGCAGTGTGAAAAAATATTCCCATAATGTCCAGAAGGCCACCAAAGAGAGGCAGACACTCACAGGCCACTAAAAAGGGGGCAAGCAGCCTCTGTATCTAAAGTGAAAAGTGGTGGTCGTGGACATGGTGCATCCTCTGCAGGCGGGGCAAACTTGTCCTTTTTTTTCTGCTGCTGGCCGTTTTATTGAGCCACAACAAGGAGAAGAGTTGGTAGAGTGGTTAACTAAGCCATCCTCATTCTCCATCAACCAGTCTCATACTATTTTGCCTTCCAACGCAGCTGCCAAAGCGGCCTATTCCACCGGCTCCTTGTCCACAGTTACTCCTTCCGTAGCCCCATTATCATGCATGGAGGAGTCACCAGAATTATTCAACCATAGTGTCGGTTACATGCTGCTAGAGGATGCACAGCAATTGGAAGGCTCCGATATTGGTTCACAGGTTGAGGAAGGGAGTAACGCGAGCCTAGAGAGAGGGGGTGCCACACAAGGACAATAAACTTGCAGTCATGTTCCCCCAGCTGCAGCATACTGCCAAATTTTCTGCAGTGATGAGGAGAGAGGAGATGATGAGGTCACTGACTGTACTTGGGTGCCTGAGAGAAGAGAGGAAGAAAGTGAGGAGGAGAAGGAGGAGGCACAAATCCAACAAGGCAGGATGTCCTCCAGGCTCCAGTTTAAGGGCAGCCACCCTATTGCCTCACACCACAGAACTCAACAGGTGCAGGGCGCTGCTGACTCCACGCTGACTTCCAAAATTTCATTGGTGTGGGCTTTTTTTGACACAAGTGCAGTAGATCGCAATGTTGCTGTTTGCAATCTGTCAGAAGTGGATCAAACGTGGCTAGAACAGCACTCGCTTGAGCCCCACATGCTTGACAATACATATGATGACCTGCCATGCAGTCTGTTGGCAACACCACCTGAAAGACCCACATCATAAAAAAAAGACAGACTTCTCCTTGCTCCTCATCTGGGATCTCAACCCCTACTATACCTCAAGTCCTCTCAAAAACCTGCACTGAGAGGAATGACTGCAAAAGAAAATACTGCCCCAGCCATCCAATGCTAGCTTGGCCAAATTGCTAGCACTACAACTGCTGCCTTTTCAGCTGGTAGACTCTGTCCCCTTTCGTGAATTTGTGGAATGTGCTGTATCACAGTGGCAGGTTCCAAAAAGGAATTTCTTTTCACGTAAGGTCATTCCAGCTCTCTACTGTCACGTGGAAGGCCATGTTTTGGCCTTGTTGGACAGGGCAGTCAGCAGCAAGGTTCATATTACCGCTGACTCATGGTCCAGCAGGCATGGTCAGGGACGTTACACTTCCTTCAGGACACACTGGGTAATTCTGCTGGCAGCTGGGAAGGATGCAGGACAGGGTTCAGTGTTGGAGCTTGTTCCGCCACCATGCCTCCAAAAAGCTGGTTGTGATTGTGCCACACCTGTCTGCTCCACCCCTCCTCTTCTTTTTCCTCTATGGCCTCTTCTGCAGAATTGTCCTCTGAACCAGCAGTGCTCCCTAAGCGTTCAAGGGGTCATGCAAGCAGTCAGGCTATAAGATGCAATGCTGTGCTTCAGTTGGTTTGCATAGGGGACAGGAGCCACACTGGGGCAGAGATTCTGTCAGCTCTGCAGGGCCAGGCTCAGAGGTGGGTGACGCCACAGCAGCTTGAGCCAGGAATGGTTGTATGCAACAATGACATTGTCCTTCTCTCCGCCCTCCGACAGGGACACTGGACACATGTTCCATGCTTGGCACACATCCTGAATTTGGTGGTGTAGCATTGACCAGGTACCCAGGCTTACAAGATCTGCTGAGGCAGGGCAGAAAAGTCTGTGGTCATTTCTGGCAGTCATACAATGCCAGTGCTCAGCTGGCTGACATTGAATGGGAATTCAACCTGCCCATCAACCAACTCATTTGTGACATGCCCACCAGGTAGAACTCAACATTGGCAATGCTGCAGCGGCTACACACAAGGCAGGGGGCCATCAATGAGTATGTACATACTGTGTGAGTATGGCTCCAGGACAGGCTCGGCTTAACCAGTGGCTACTGATTAAGGATGCATGCACTGTCCTGTCACCATTTGAGGAGGCCACAAGGATGGTGAGAAGTGACAATGCATGCATGCATCAGTGACACTGTCCCTCTAGTCTTCCTGCTGGAGCACACGCTTTGTGGAATCATGGACAGGGCACTTGAGGCAGAACAGCGGGAGGAAGAGGAGGACTTCCTTTCCACTCAAGACACCCTTTATGCAGATAGCATTCCTGTGGGGCTGCCAAACACACAGGAAGAGGAGGAGGAGGAGGATTGTGTCAGAATGGATGTAGAGGATAACACGCCACAGTCTTCAAGGCATGGTTTTCAGTCCACTGAAACCCAAGGGGTTGTACGTGGCTGAGAGGAGGTAGTTCCTGACAATGTCATCCTTAGTGACCCAGAGGACTAAGAATCAAATGCCTCTGCAAAATTATGCTGCATGGGCTCCCTAATTCTGCAAAGCCTGCAAAAGGACCCTAGGATTTGTGGTATCAAGAGAGCTATCATTACTGGCTGGCAACCCTTCTTGATCCACTTTTCAAGGGTAAAGTTGCAGAGTTTATCCTGCCTTTGCAGAGGGAGCAGAGGATGAAACATCTTCAGGACAAAAAAGTTTGTGTAACACCTTTCCAGACCCTGGGA
Source organism: Aquarana catesbeiana (assembly GCF_042186555.1). Lineage (NCBI taxonomy): Eukaryota > Metazoa > Chordata > Amphibia > Anura > Ranidae > Aquarana > Aquarana catesbeiana. The sequence goes on along the minus strand of NC_133329.1, from coordinate 189,005,702 downwards.
TGTTTATATTTTCTTGTGCTGGTCAATATGTTTCTGAGGTTTCTTTCGGTCAGAGGAAGAGCGGTGGAGAAGGTGGCCGGCTGACCGATGCCTTTAAACAATTTTTTAGTCCTCAGTGCCCAGGGCTGATAGGTTCAAGCAACCATCAGCAGTGTCTGCATTATATGGTGCAGGAATATCTAGGGACAAGAGCAGACTTGGAGACCTTTCAAACTGAGCATCCTGAGTCTTGAGAATGGGCAACTGGCCAGAACTTGCTCAATATGCAATCGAGCTACTGGCCTGTCCTGCATCCAGCATGCTTTCTGGACAGTAGGGATGAGCTTCGTGTTCGAGTCGAACCCATGTTCGACTCGAACATCGGCTGTTCGATCGTTCGTCGAATTGCGAACGATATGGGCCGTTCGCGCCAAATTCGTGTGGCGCGTCACGGCCCATAATTCACTGCGGCATTGCAGTGCATTGCTTGCTGATGATTGGCCAAGCATGCACTATGACCCGCATGCTTGGCCAATCACAGCGCCGCCTTAACAGAGAGCCATAATTGGCCAAAGCCAAGGAGGCTTTGGCCAATTATGGCTCAGGGGATTTAGTACACGCCCCACACTATATAAGGCCGCCTGCACGGCGGCCCTGTGCAGTGTGTTCCGGTGTGCTTAGAGAGAGAGAGAGAGAGAGACAGTGTCATTTCATTTGAGTTAGCTAGATTAGGCAGGACAGTCAGTCAGTTAGCTGCACTTAAAGTGTATTGTGTATATATATGCATCCCAGGTGTTGCACAGTGTTCAGCTAAACCTACAAGCTAGTGGGGTGCGTCCTGCTCACAGTGTTCAGCTAGATCCATTTCTGTTATCTTCTTACTGACAGGCAGGCTTGTCTTGTTACAGTAAATACAGCTACCTGAAGAAAATTGCTGGTGTTCTTTTGATCCTATTAGTACCACAGTCAGGCAGCTAGACTATTTACAGTTAGTGCAGTGCGTCCTGCTCACAGTGTTCTGCTAAACCTACAAGTTAGTGGGGTGCGTGCTGCTCACAGTTTTCAGCAAAACCTACAAGTTAGTGGGGTGCGTCCACCTCACAGTGTTCAGCTAAACCTACAAGCTAGTGGGGTGCGTCCTGCTCACAGTGTTCAGCTAGATCCGTTCCTGTTATCTTCTTACTGACAGGCAGGCTTGTCTTGTTACAGTTTTTTAAAGAAAATTGCTGGTATTCTTTTGATCCTATTAGTACCACAGTCAGGCAGCTAGACTATTTACAGTTAGTGCAGTGCATCCTGCTCACAGTGTTCTGCTAAACCTACAAGTTAGTGGGGTGCGTCCACCTCACAGTGTTCAGCTAAACCTACAAGCTAGTGGGGTGCGTCCTGCTCACAGTGCTCAGCTAGATCCGTTCCTGTTATCTTCTTACTGACAGGCAGGCTTGTCTTGTTATAGTATTTTAAAGAAAATTGCTGGTGTTCTTTTGATCCTATTAGTACCACAGTCAGGCAGCTAGACTATTTACAGTTAGTGCAGTGTGTCTTGCTCACAGTGTTCTGCTAAACCTACAAGTTAGTGGGGTGCGTCCACCTCACAGTGTTCAGCTAAAGCTACCTGTAGAAGGTTGGTGGTGTTCTCATACTACAGGCAGGCAGTTGATTTTGCTAGCTGCAGTATCAGTACATATATATCCCAGCTTAGTGAAGCTACAGGCCATTAGTATGTCTGGAAGGCCAAGAAGGAGAGGCAGACAGTCACAAGCCAATAAGAGAGGGCAAGCAGGCTCTGTGTCTAATGCTGGTCGTGGAGACGGTGCATCCTCATCAGCACGTGGCCATGGGACACGCTTGGCCTTTTTTTCGGCAGCTGGCCATGTTGAGCCGCAACATGCGGAAGACTTGGTCGAGTGGATGACCAAGCCGTCCTCATCCTCCTCATCCTCTCTCACCCATGCCCAAGGTACTTTGTCTGGCAAAGCAGCGGCCTCTTCCCTCGGCTCAATGTCATCAGTGACTCCTTCCCTAGCCCCACCATGTCCTCCTGAGGAGTCCCTCGAACTGTTTGACCACAGTGTTGGGTACATGCTCCAGGAGGATGCCCAGCGTTTGGAAGGCTCTGATGAGGATACTGAGCTCGATGAAGGCAGTAACACGAGCACGGACAGAGGGGGTGCCCAAGAAGGACAGCAATCTGGCAGTCATGCTCCCCCTGCTGCAGCATACTGCCAGGGTTGCTCCAGTGATGAGGAGGGAGGGGATGATGAGGTCACTGACTCAACGTGGGTGCCTGATAGGAGAGAGGAGGAGGAGGAGGAGGAGGAGGAGGAGGCGGCACATCATCAACGAGGCAGGATGCCCTCCAGGGGCCAGCCTAAGGGCAGCACATTGACTGCATCACACCCCAAAGCTCCACATGTGCAGGGCGCTGCAGTCTCTGCGCGTTATTCAAAAAGTTCTTTGGTGTGGGCCTTTTTTGAGACGAGTGCATCAGATCGCACCGCTGCTATTTGCAACATATGTCTCAAGCGTATCTCGCGTGGCCAAAACATCTCCCGCTTGGGTACCACATGCTTGACCAGACATATGTTGACCTGCCATGCAGTTCGTTGGCAAGCGTATCTAAAAGACCCACAGCAAAGAACAAAGAGGACCTCTGCTTGCTCCTCATCAGCTGAGATTTCCAACCCCACTAGACCTTCAGTCCTCTCTGAGACCTGCACTGAGAGGAATGAAGGTGTAGAATTAGGTGTGTCACAGCCACGTACTTGTGGGCAATCTGATTTTGGTACACCGACGTCAGATTGTACCAGGCAAATTTCCCTGCCCCAGCTGCTGCACCGCCGAAAGAAGTTTGCTCCCAGCCATCCACATGCCCAGCGGTTGAATGCTAGCTTGGCAAAATTGCTAGCACTTCAACTGCTGCCTTTTCAGTTGGTAGACTCTGCCCCCTTCCGTGAGTTTGTGGAATGTGCAGTTCCTCAGTGGCAGGTACCCAAACGCCACTTTTTCTCACGGAAGGCGATTCCGGCTCTCTACCAGCATGTGGAAGGCAATGTCCATGCCTCGCTGGACAGGGCGGTCAGCGGTAAGGTGCATATTACCGCTGACTCATGGTCCAGCAGGCATGGACAGGGACGTTACCTAAGTTTCACGGCGCATTGGGTGACTCTGCTGGCAGCTGGGAAGGATGCAGGACAAGGTGCAGCAGTGTTGGAGGTTGTTCCGCCACCACGCCTCCAAAATGCTAATGATTGTGACACACCTCTCTCCTCCACCCCCTCCTCTTCTTCTTCCTCCATGGCCTCTTCCTCGGAACCAGCGGTGCTCCGTAGTCGTTCAAGGGGCTACGCAAGTACGCAGGCCAAAAGATGCCATGCGGTGCTTGAGCTGGTGTGCTTGGGGGACAGGAGCCACACTGGGGCAGAGGTTCTGTCAGCTCTGCAGGGGCAGGTTCAGAGGTGGTTGATGCCACGCCAACTTAAGGCAGGAATGGTGGTTTGCGACAATGGCACCAACCTCCTCTCTGCCCTCCGACAGGGACAAATGACCCATGTGCCCTGTTTGGCTCACGTCCTTAACTTGGTGGTGCAGCGGTTCTTGGGCAGGTACCCGGGCTTACAGGATGTCCTGAGGCAGGCCAGGAAAGTCTGTGTGCATTTCCGCCGGTCATATAATGCCAGTGCTCGGCTGACGGACCTCCGAAAGGAGTTTAACCTGCCCAAGAACCGCCTAATCTGTGACATGCCCACCAGGTGGAACTCAACGTTGGCCATGCTGCAGCGGCTGCACACGCAGCAGAGGGCCATCAATGAGTACCTGTGCGACTATGGCACCAGGACAGGGTCAGGGGAGCTTGGTTTTTTTCCCCACGCCAGTGGGCCATGATCAGGGATGCATGCACTGTCCTGTCACCATTTGAGGAGGCCACGAGGATGGTGAGCAGTGACAGTGCATGCATCAGTGACACTGTCCCCCTTGTCCACCTGTTGGAGCACACGCTGCGTGGAATAATGGACAGGGCACTTGAGGCAGAACAGAGGCAGGAAGAGGAGGACTTCCTTAGCTCTCAAGGCCCCCTTTATCCAGACAGTGTTCCTGCGTGCCCGCCGATCACACAGGAAGAGGACGAGGAGGAAGAGGAGGAGGAGGAGGAGGAAGATTGTGTCAGTATGGAGGTGGAGCCTGGCACTCAGCATCAGCAGCAGTCTTTAAGGGATCAGTCCCAAGAAACACATGGACTTGTACGTGGCTGGGAGGAGGTGGCTGCGGACCATGTCGTCCTTAGTGACCCAGAGGACTCCGGACCGAATGCCTCAGCAAACCTACGCTGCATGGCCTCCCTGATCCTGCAAAGCCTGCGTAAGGATCCTCGTATTCGTGGTATCAAGGAGAAGGACCAATACTGGCTGGCAACCCTCCTTGATCCACGTTACAAGGGTAAGGTTGCGGACCTTATCTTGCCATCGCAGAGGGAGCAGAGGATGAAACATCTTCGGGAGGCCTTGCAGAAAGGTCTGTGCAACGCGTTCCCAGAGACTGGGAGGTTACAAACTCCTGTTTCTGGACAACGTGTTGCTGAGGCTTCGGTCAGTCAAAGAAGGAGCGGTGGAGAAGGTGGCCGTCTGACCGATGCGTTCAGACAATTTTTTGGTCCGCAGCCCCAAGGTATGATCGGTTCCAGCAACCATCGCCAGCGTCTGTTTTACATGGTGCAGGAATACCTAGGGGCAAGATCAGACTTGGACACCTTTCCCACCGAAAATCCTCTGGGTTACTGGGTCTTGAGGATGGATCACTGGCCAGAGCTTGCACAGTATGCAATTGAGCTACTGGCCTGTCCTGCATCCAGCGTTCTTTCGGAACGCACATTCAGTGCTGCTGGAGGCGTGGTAACCGATCACAGGGTGCGTCTGTCCACTGACTCGGTCGATCGACTGACCTTCATAAAAATGAATGAGTCTTGGATCACCACCAGCTACCAAGCACCTGATGCTGATGTAACTGAATAATTTTTTTTGAAATCTCAGATCCCTTCAAAGACTGCCTATGCTGATGCTGAGTGACTATTCCTGAGTAATTATCCTCTTCCTCCTCAATCATCACGCTGATAGCTTGTAAGAGCATTTTTGGTTCTGGGCGCCACCACCAGTGCCTAAGGCACAATTTTTCAGCCCCTGTTTAACAGGGGCGTGTAATTACGATTTTTGATGTAATACTTTGCAGCAGGGCTCGTTCCTGCATTCCAACTAGAGTGTCTGTGAGGGGTTGCAGTGTTGTGGCACCAGCACCAGTGCCTAAGGCCTAATTTTTCAGCTCCTGTTCAACAGGGGCATGTAATTACAATTCTTGATCTAATATTTCACAGCAGGGCCCTGTGAGGGCTTACAGTGTTGTGGCCACAGCAACACCTAAGGCCCAAATTTCTGCTGAGTATATAGGGCAGGACCCTACTTTCAAACAACTCCTACTTGCAAACGGAAGGAGACAACAGGAAGTGAGAATAAATCTACCCCTAGGAAGGGAAATTCTCTCCTGTAAGAGTTAATATGGGGAAAACATTTCTCCTTTCCACTGATGCTTTCCAATCCATTGGGACAAAAAGTGAGGTGAAATCTTCTGAAGAGGAGGAAAGACAGCAAAACAAATGTCACAGGGGTGATAACCCTTCCCTATGTTTTCCAAAAAGCTTAAAAAAGATTTTTTGGCTGGAGCTAAACACATTAAAAATGTACCCGTTCAAAATTACAAAGAGATTCTACTTAACAACAAACCTACAGCCTGTATACTGCTGTTCAGAGTATATAGGGCCTGGTGGCCCCACACCTTTCCTTATTTTAATTTGGGTGCGGGGTTCCCCTTAATATCCATACAAGACCCAAAGGGCCTGGTAATGGACTGGGGGGTACCCATGCCGTTTGTCTCACTGATTTTCATCCATATTGCCAGGACCCGACATTACATTAAACCCGCAAGCAGTTTTAAATGAGATTTTTTTCCTTTAAAAATTACATTTGGTGCAGGGACTGTTCTAAACACAGGAAACACGCGTCACTTTACAGGCATACTATAGACACCCCTCAGGTACGATATTTAAAGGAATATTTCACTTTTTTTTTTTTTACTTTAAGCATCATTAAAATCACTGCTCCCGAAAAAACGGCCGTTTTTAAAAGTTTTTTTTGCATTGATACATGTCCCCTGGGGTAGGACCCGGGTCCCCAAACCCTTTTTAGGACAATACCATGCAAATTAGCCTTTAAAATGAGCACTTTTGATTTCGAACGTTCGAGTCCCATAGACGTCAATGGGGTTCTAACGTTCGTGCGAACTTTCGGTCCGTTCGCAGGTTCTGGTGCGAACCGAACCGGGGGGTGTTCGGCTCATCCCTACTGGACAGGCATTAAGTGCTGCTGAAGGGTTTGTAATGGATCAAAGAGTGTGCCTGTCCACAGACCCCGTTAGGCTCACATTTATAAAAATTAATCAGTCCTGGATCAGCAGCTATCAAGCCCCTGATGCTGATGTAACTGATTGAATTTGCTAGGTATCTGGAATCCCTTGAAGACTGCCTATGCTGCCTATCCTATTCCTAATGGATCTTGATGATGCTAGCTTCCAACAATTATTTTGGTTTAGGGCACCACCAACACCCAAGTCCCAATTTTTCTGCCCCTGTTTAACAGGAGCATGCAATTTCAATTATTGAACAAATTTTGAAAACAGCAGGGCCCGTTCCTGCACCCAAGAGTAACTGTGAGGGGTTACAGTGTTCTGACACCATGAACACCCAAGGCCTAATTTTTCTGCACCTGTTTGACTGAGGCATGTAATGTTTTTGCAGAGTATATAGTGCCGTCTGTATAGTATATATATTGAAGTTCAGAGTATATAGTGCAGTCACTGTAGTATATATAATATAGTGCCAGGAATATAGTGCAGAGTATATAATACAGTGCATCGGGAACCCTATGATAGTAATGGCCGCTTACCTCAAATAATGGACCCCTGAGTGTATCAGTCAGGTCAAACACAGCGGTCCCTTTAAGGGGTAATGTCAGCAGAATCAGCAGGATCAAATACTGGTGGTGGGAATCAAGCTTGCTATATCTCAGGCAAATCGTCATCAGTTTTCAGGTAAATACATGAAACAAAAGCAGCAAAATCTAGTGCTCTCTGCTGAATGGTAAACATTATTTATTTAAAATAGTAAAAACAGTGCACTCACAAATAACGCACTGAGCCCCAGTGCGAAGGATGGATGACATAGATACACATAGTGTTCTACGAAGATCGACGTGTAAGGACGCGGGTGACGTCACGATCCAAGTCACGTGGTTTCCATACGCGTTACATCCCGGGGTCTTGTATAGCTTTTAAGGGAAGCTCCACACCAAAATGTTAAAAAAAAAAAAAAAAGGGGAGTGTGCCCCCCCCCAAATTCCATACCAGACCCTTATGCGAGCAAGCAGCCTGGCCAGGAAAGGGGGGGGGGGATGAGCCAGCACCCCCTCTCCTGAACCATACCAGGCCACTTTCCCTCTAAATGGAAAGGGTGCTTTGGGGTCCCCCCAAAGCACCTTGACCCCATGTTGATGGGGACAAGGACCTCTTTGCGACAACCCTGGCCATTGGTTGTCGGGGTCTGGGGGTGGGGGGGGGGGCTTATCGAAACTTGGAAGCCCCCTTTAACAAGGGGGCCCACAGATCCAGCCCCTTCTATGTGAATGGGTATCAGGTACATTGTACCCCTACCCATTCACCAAAAAAGTGTCAAAAAGTAAAAACCACAATAGAAAGTGTTTGGCAATTCCTTTTAAAAAAAAAAAGTGTCCCGCGATGTCCAAAAAAATGCCGCCTTCATGAGAGGCCTCCCACTGACTGCTGTCTTTTGGCTTTGACAGCTGTTATATAGGCATGGGCGGGGCCATTCACATGGGGGGGTGGGATCTTGGGGCCCCCTTGTCAAAGGGGGCGTCCAGATTCCGATTAGCCCTCCACCCGCAGACCCCAACAACCAATGGCTGGGTTTGTCAGGAAGAGGTCCTTGTCCCCATCAACATCAACATGGGGACCCCAAAGCACCCTCCCCATGTTGAGGGCATGTGGCCTGGTATGGTTCAGGAGGGGGGGCACCCCATGCTAAAAGAAGATTTGTGATACCCCCTCAATAGACACAAGCATGTTTGACCCTCAGGCTGAAAAGCTGAGGATCCATTTTCTCTGGTGAGTAGGGGCACAAGAGGGGTGTGTGCCACACTTCACTGCAGGTTTCTTTGAAGCACTTTAGCACTTTGTTTATTTACTATTGAGCATGGAGCACTTTATTGAAAGATGGTGGATTATGGAATTAATTGCTTTCGAGTTTGGAACAGCCTTTGAATTTGGAACACTTTTTTTGGAATAATAAGGCCATATGTACTGAACATAGGTACTGAAAATATCTCCTAAACATGCGCCGTTTAGGAGATATTTGCCTTGTAGTGCATCGATGATGTCATCGGCACATGAGCAATGAAGAAACGGCCCTCCCAGCCATAACTCCCAGAACACTCTCACTTCAACACAGGCTGCTCATTTCAGCAGCTTCTGTGGAAGCTCTGAGCCCTTGCTTGAACATATGTCACATGCACTGGTAATACATTCATTTTACACCAAGATCTTAAAGCCACCCAAAATGGAACTTCTGCTTTTCCGGTTCCTCCTCCCCTCCGGTGTCACATTTGGCACCTTTCAGGGGGGAGCAGACACCTGTATAATTGTAGGTATTTGCTCCCACTTCCGGCGAAAGATCACCGCAGATTCCACGGCATTCTACGCCATGTCCAGCCCCTCCTCTGCCCCCCCCCCCCAGCAAGGTTTCACTTCCTGATTCCCTTACTGAAGATGCTGACACCTCCACCCGGGAGCCCAGGGACAGATTGGGTTCTGGTGAGGACATCGTGGGCGCCCTAAACAGATAAGTGTCCGAATATTAAAAGTCAGCAGCTGCAGTCTTAATTTTTTTTTTTTGGCAGAACTCCACTATAAGGCTATGTACGCACAACAAAACCGTGGATTTTTTTCCGAAGGATGTTGGCTCAAACTTGTCTTGCATATACACAGTCACACAAATGTCGGAAATTCCGAACGTCGAGAACGCAGTGATGTAGAAAACGTACGCCGACCCGAGAAAAATTACGCTTAACAGCCAGTGCGGCTCTTCTGCTTGATTCCGAGCATGCGTGGACTTTTTTGCATCGGAATTGTGTACACATGCTCGGAATTTCTAAAATTTGAGAACCTGCTCTCAAACAATTGTTGTCGGAGCATACTAGACATGTGCATTCGTTTTCGTCTGAATTTCAGGTATTTTCGTTATCGTTTTAACAAACGATAAGGAAAGTGCAGAATCCGAAAAACGAAACATCCGACATAAACAAATGCTTTATTTTCGTTGCTACAACAGTTCGATATAGATAGGAGATTCGACATGATGATGACAATAACAATCTGTGTCCATCAAACCTGTGGTCGAATGTGCCTAACCTTAACTCTATTAGTCCAAGATTATTCTACATAGAGAGAAAAGATTTGACATGTAGGGGAGAAAAGATTCGACGTAGGGGAGAAAAGATAAATAAAAATAATGATGATGATGAATGTTATTGGCTGATTGTAACCAAAGAGGAGGAGCAGTAAAATAGCTAGAACTAAGTACACACGTACTTTGGCTTATGGTGTCTGTTGGAAGTTCCAAGAAGATTCGACGGAGCAGGTAAACTATACGGCGTTGTACAGTTTAGCTGCTCCGTCGAATCTTCTTTGAACATTCGACAGACACCATAAGCCTTTCCAAGACAGATTCGACCTTAATTTGGATTTTCGGACGAATGCAATTTTTAACAAAAAACAAAATAAATAAAAACAAATTTCGGGAGTAACTAAATAAATTTATTTTTCGGACGAAAACGAAATTCCGAAACAAAATATTTCAGTGTGCACATGTCTATAGCATATACATGGTTGGAATTTTCGACAACAAGCTCACATCGAACATTTCCCGTCGGAAAATCCGATCGTGTGTACGAGGCCTAAGAGATATCTTAGGTGAATATTTATGCCACACAAAACCATCCTTGGTATGTTTGCTTACAAAAATCTTCATTAAAACAAATAAATAAAAACATAAAACCAATAAGTTGGCCAGCAATATTATTTTTTAGAGCAAACAACCAGTGTTAGATCAGAACTGTGGAAATCCACTGTATTTACAAGTCATGAAGTATATGTCATGGGTTCAAAGAGATGTTTAGGTTCAGAGAACAAAGAACTGGACTCAACATCTGGGCTTGGAGACATGTTCGCTGTGTGTGTGGGCATTTTCCAGTTTGTAAGTATCAAGCAAATAAAAGAAAAAAAGGCGCCTCTAAGTGCAGAATTAAAACTTTTAATATCCCCAAACAAGATTAAAAACACTTACAGAATCAAGGATAAGAAGAGGCATAACATGGATGTATGAAGCAGGTGATCCAGCATCAGGAGGTCTCAGTGTATCACAGCTTTCTAGGGATAACGATATGCAGCAGCAGAAGGTCCCAGGATAACCAGCAGGTGAACACCCCAGGCTCTGGGAACACTGGTGAAGCGATCACGTCGTCTGAGTCAGCATGGAGCATGAATCCCAGAAATGACGTCAGAGGGAGGGGACAACAATCAGCATGGACCGCAAACAGGAAATATGTCATCAAAATGGGATGCATTTCGGAACTACTGATTGGTTCCTTCTTCAAGCCAATGACAACAGGTTTGTAGAAGCTGAGCTTCTTATAGTCTATGAGCGGAGCTGTGGGTGGGGCTATGGGCGGTGATAAGGGAAGAAAAACAATGCTGCAGCATCCCAGGAAGTAGTGTGATCCATGGGCATAGAACTGCACAGTAAACATAAAGACAGAGCGGGATGCAGCCCGCACACGAAAAACGGCAAGACAAATACAGCAAGTATATATAAAAGAAAAGGAACTTGAAATCAATGAAAAAATATGTATAAAATGGAACAAAAACGGTCAAACCGTACATTGCTCTTCAGTAGCAGATGCCACTAAAAATTAATCGTTTAAAAAATGATCACTGGATCAATATATGGGGATAACAAACAGAATAAAGTAAATAGGTATACATGCGTGTGCATGCATGCATGCACAAGAAACAACTGCAGACGCAAATAAATAAATAAAAAAATGCATAGATGGAAAAAAATGCATAGATGTAAAAAAACATGTAGATGAAAGAAAAAAAAAAAAAGAAAAAAAAATGCATAGATGCAAAAACAAAACAAAAAACGCATAGATGCCAAAAAGCGCATAGATGCAAAAAAACGCATAGATGAAAGAAAAAAAAAATGCATAGATGCAAAAACAAAACAAAAAACGCATATATTTCCAAAAAAACGCATAGATGCAAGGAAAAAAAAAAAAGTCCATTGGATGAATCATTATGCGCACACGCATACACACACACATGCACACATCCTATATGAAAAACAGAATACAATTGGCCAATGGAGGACATACCTAAGGGGAATATGGGCACTGTATAATGAACATACATATGAAAATAAGGATGTAATGGTGAATGAAGTTCTAAAGTATGGCACTGATTTCAAAATCCTCATTTAACCCTCCAGGGGCCAAAACATTCAAAGAGAAAATCCAATACATCTCTCTGTGGCAAAGCTTTCGGAAACGCTCAGCTGAGGGGAGGTCTCTAGGCATCGCCTCAATAACCCAAACCATTAGACCATCAGTGGATTTGTTATGGTATTGGAGATAGTGCCTAGGGACACTAATGCCCCGTACACATGGTCGGATTTTCCGACGGAAAATGTGTGATAGGACCTTGTTGTCGGAAATTCCGACCGTGTGTAGGCTCCATCACACATTTTTCACACAAAGTTTGAGAGCAGGATATAAAATTTTCCAACAACAAAATCCGTTGTCAGAAATTCCGATCGTGTGTACACAAATCCGATGCACAAAGTGCCACGCACGCAAGAGATGAAAGCTATTGTCCACTGCCCCGTTTATAGTCCCGACGTACGTGTTTTACGTCACCGCGTTTAGAATGATCGGATTTTCCGACAACTTTGTGTGACCGTGTGTATGCAAGACAAGTTTGAGCCAACATCCGTAGGAAAAAATCCATGGATTTTGTTGTCGGAATGTCCGAACAAAGTCCGACCGTGTGTACGGGGCATATGAGTGTCTAATCCATCAGTAATGAAACGGGGGGAGGTCTCTAGCCATCGCCTCAATAACCCAAACCATTAGACCATCAGTGGATTTGTTATGGTATTCGAGATGCCTAGGGACACTATGAGTGTCTAATCCATCAGTAATGAAACGGCGATGTTCGCCAAATCGCTTACGTAATGGTCTGATAGTACGTCCAACATAAAAAAGGCCGCATGGGCATGTCAAACAATAGACTACTTGGTCAGAAGAGCATGTGTAAAAAGCCCTTGATAGTGTATGTTTTACCTTTCACACAAAAATCCTTCTGGCCTTGTTTAACAAACCGACAGGTCTTACGTAGCGGCTTGCGGCATTGATACATGCCCGAGATGGCTAGAATTGGTTGGAAGGGAATAACCTGGGGGTAATGGCTTACCCTTAAGTTTACTAGGTGCCACCTTACTTTTAATATTAGGGGCCTTTCTATAGGCAAATTTGGGCTTATTAGATAGGACAGGAAGAAGGTGCTCATCCTAAAGCAGCAAAGGCCAATGCTTCCGCACGATACCCTCCATCTGTCTGTAACGAGAGTGAAATTGGGTAATAAATCGCAAATCATCCTTATTGTCAGCATGGGTGAGAGGACGTGGTTGGATAGGTGCATCTCTTATGCAATTTATTTGTTACTTTGGTTTGTTGCGGGGTTTTTTGGGTGGTGGTTATTTTACCATGAAATCTTTTTTATGTTGGCAATTTTTGTTTTTACATTGATCACTTTGATTTAACTGTCTGTGCTGCATGCATTATTTTAAAAATTCTTTCTCAAGATATTGTGCCTAATGTTGTTTTAATCCTTAATAGATGTCCATTAGTGGGTGCACTCCTTTTAACTCCTGTTAATTTACACCGCAAAAGGGTCAAACCTCAAACATATTTTGTTAGTGTCTCAAATTAACATACATGTGTGCATTTTGCTTTCATTGCTGCTTTTCCAAGTCCTGTTTTTTTTTTTTTTTTTTGGACCAATAAAATTGTTTCAAATTTTTTAGGTTTTATGTGTGTTCTTAATGCAATGGATTTCCCAGCTGCAGCTTAACTAGGCTGATTGGCATGTCTTAGACAAATCCCCTTTTTTTTTTTTAAGTTTTAAGTTACTTTCCTGGTGCCTTCATGGTAGCACATGCATGGATTGTGCGTATGCTGCCATGGATAGTGACTAGGAAAGTAACATTTCAGAGTGGTAAGTATTCAATTTTCTTTTTGAGCAGCGGTTCTCAGCCTCAGTCCTCAAGTACCCCCCGACAGGCCATGTTTAGGAAATTTATCTTATCTAAAATAGCTGTCCAAAATACAAAGCCATTGACTTTGATTTAAAGTACCTGTGCAAGATGAAGGAAAACCTGCAAACATGGCCTGTTGGGGGGTATTTGAGGACAGGGTTGAGAAACACTGATTTAGAGCACTGAACTAAAATCAAGCTGAAGACAATCCTATTCTAATTGTGGACATTTGAGGGAAATCAAGATTTTTTTAATTTTTTTTATTTATTTATTTATTTTTTTAAGGTTGGGCTTTGTGTCCCTTTTCTTAAAATTGGCTTCACTTCCTGTCACATAGCAGAACAGGAAGTGAGAGTAAAACCCTAACAATATTTTTCCTTGGGGACACACAGGTCAATCTAACTAGTGTCCCCATTATGCAAATTGCACTCTAGCACTTTTTTTGTGTACACCCCAAATTATTAGGTATTTTGGGGTTTATTAAAGGCAAATCCTTTCTGCAATACAAGTGTAGTTGATCAAAATCAGAGGGGAAGCACTGGTGATTTTATCATCCAATCATGTAGAGGCAAAGATGCTGTTTTTTTTTTCTTTTCCTTGCTTGTTCCCCTCGGATCTCCAGCAACTGCACTTCTAAGTACACTTGTAGTGCAAAGTGGATTTACCTTTTAGTAAATAAACCCCAAGATACATAATAATTTGGGATGTACATGGCAAAATGCTAGAGTGCAATTTCCCGAATGGGGAAACTATTTAGATTGACCTGTGTGTCCCCAAGGACAAACATTGGTAGGGTTTTACCCTCACTTCCTGTTTGGCTATGTGACAGGAAGTGAATAATTTTGAATGAGAAATTGGCAAAATTTGGGAGGTGGGGGTGTAGACATCCCCCAAAACTTCTAATCCCTCTGCAGTCTATCCCCAAGCAAAAATAAGAAAGGATTTTAATGAGTTTAACTTTGCAAAGACACATTCCTAAGTTGAATTGTGATGCATGTTAATGGCCCACTTAGACATTTAATAGAAAGTCATCAGTTGCCTTTGATTCTAAACATTGTTTTTGGCCAGTCCTAGAAATCTGCATCTGTTTTTCTATTAACCACTTGGTGTCTGTGCTATAGCCAATCGACTGCCACAGCATGGACCTACATTTCTGGGAGGCTGTCATAGGATGGGTACCCCGTTGTGTTCCCTGCAGGGTGCGCAGCGCGCACTGAGACTCAGGTGATCACAGATCGAAGTAAGGGCCTATCCCGGCCCCTTACCACGCGATTAGCTTGTCAGCCAATGACAGCTGATCACATGATGTAAACTAAAGCTTGGTAATTGTTTATATTTTCTCTTCATGCTGACAGCATAAGGATGAAAATAAAAGCTGATCACTAGCTTAGGTGCAAAGGACATTGGTCCCGAAGAGACAATTCTGTCTCATCTGTGCCCACCAGTACCACCTGCCAGTGCCACCTATCAATGCCCACTAGTGGTCCCAAGCAGTGCTGCCTACCAGTGTAACCAATCAGCGTACATCAATGAAGGAGAAAAATGACCCGTTTGCAAAATTTAATATCAAGATATCCAAAAATATACCAAATTATTTATAAAAATCTATCTTTTCTTTTTTTTGAGCAAAAAAAAAAAAACCACAGAGGCGATCAAATACCACCAAAAAAATGCTCTATTTGTGGGAACTTGAAAAAACAAAAAACAAAAACAACAAGTATGACCGTGCAATTGTCATTCAAAGTGCATCAGCGCTGAAAATTGGTCTGGACAGCAGGGGGGTTTAAGTGCCCAGTAAGCAAGTGGTTAATTTCTATGCCAAATATGGATTTCTCTAATAAAGATGTGTGCCCGCTGTGTATAGGGCATGTGCGCATGGGCGTAAGAAAGTCGCACACATATAAACGACATATATGTGGATGCGGTGCTAAAAATACTGTAACAAAAAAGACCCAAATTATAAATTTGTGTCAAATATTCAGAAGTGGTGAAAAAATCGAATATAAAAAAAGAAAACTAAAACAGAGTCCTATATGTGAATATATGATATTACATGAATAGGTGATATTAGGATAAATAATTCATAATTGATGAGTGACAAAATATTGAAATGAATAACAGATACTATAGCAAATAATTATAGATTCACAAACGTGATCAAAAATGCGTAAACATAGTTACATAGTTAGTAAGGTTGAATAAAGATACCAGTCCATCGAGTTCAACCTGAGTGAGTGTCTACAATTATCCCTATTTTTTTAAATTAAGGTACCCATATAGCGCTGTGTCAATTTTTACGCAGCGCTCCACACATATATGACACACTCACATCGGTCCCTACCCTCAAGGAACCCACAATCCAAGGTCCCTAACATTCATATACTAAGACCATGTTTGGACAGAAGCCAATTAACCTACCAGCATGTCTTGGGAGTGTGGGAGGAAACCGGAGTACCCGGAGGAAACCCACGCAGGCACAGGGAGAACATGCAAACTCCAGGCAGGTAGTGTCGTGGTTGGGATTTGAACCAGCGACCCTTCTTACTGCTAGGTGAGAGGAACATTTTAAAGAATAATGTCCTGGGTTTTGTTATCCCTGATCGACCCGTGGTCATATACAGAGGCGCTCCTTCTTTGTGGCATAACATTGCTCCCAATGTTATTGACCCTCCAAAAACAATATCCTTCTTCCAAACTATGACAGGATTTTTCCCTTGTAGAAGGTGTAACATCTGTCAAATCAACTCTTTCAGAGGCCGAAAATGCGAAAATTTTCAATCCACTCAAACGAATAGATCTTATGACATAGAGTCTTTCATCACATGCTCTACTGAATGTGTAGTGTATCTCATTCAATGTCCTTGCTCCAAACAATATATTGGACGCACCAAAAGAGCATTACATGTCCACCTGGATGAACATGTGGGTAATATCAAGCGTGGTTTTACCAAACACAATTTATCCAGGCATTATGCTAAACACCATGATAAAAAATTGAAGGGAACACTTTTTTTGGCCATTGACAAAATTAAACCTGATTGGAGAGGTGTCAATAAAGTTAGATCAATATCTAGACTCGAAATGAAATGGATTTTTAATATGAAAAGTTATGTGCCCCACGTCCTAAATGTCGAATGAGACATTAACTGTTTCATTAATAACGCGTAATTTACCTTACTCCTGTCCTTTTTTAATAAATATTTTTTTAATAATTTTTTTATCAATTTTATACATTTTATTTATCCTTATTTGTTATGAATAACTAATTTGTACGTCACCTTAGACTGTTAAATTATAATAGATACATACTGTAGATGTGTATTTATAGCATATTCTATGGTACTTTGTATAATCCTTGGCTCCCAATGCCTGCTTTTTGCTATGGATTTTTACTGTCAACATTAGCTCAGTAATATGTAATTTCAGCACTAGGTGGCCACAGTTGTTTTCATCTTTTTCTTTGCAATTAAAGTGCAATATTTTTTATTTACCACTAGATGGCCACAAATAACTTCCGCTTCCTTGGTTTGCTCATGTTATGGTCAGTTTGACCTATACACGGCGGCCCTTAATTAAAATGGCGCAGCGTTAGTACTTAAACGATGTGCGTGATGAGCAGTTCACAGCAGTCAATCCCCCGAAGACGTCCTGTAGTGACGAAACGCGTAGGGCGGGCCTGTGTTTCTGACGTCATCATGTTTTTTTCTCTACGGAGATTGATAGTATAGTGAGCAGCAGGCAGAGGAAGTCCGAGGAGACGCCGCCATATCGTATACTGATACACCGCATGTTATTCTACATTATGTCGTAAGTGCAATTTTATCTGACTTATCAAATAAATCTTTTATATACTGCACTATGGGCGCATTTTTTGCTTATGTTTCCAAGCATTAAAGACCCAGAGGCTGGAGATATCCACCGTTGAGTTTTGGGAGACATAAATCCCTGTGTTTGGTGTGACCGCCGTTGTACATCTGGTAAGGAGATTACATACTCACATTGGGTGAATATTATTTCTTGGAGATTGGGATCTTCCTTGCAATTTTTTCAGTCACAACTGTATGGACGCCTTGACATAATGGGACTCTGAAGAAGTCAAACCCTCAAACTCTACTGCTAAATACAAGAGCGAACTCTTATCCATAGTCGATAATGGCTATCAGACTGGTATTGTCAACAAAAAGGAAAAAGCATACCTGGTGCCCTCTGCTCCAAGGGTACCAGTTATGTATTACCTTCCCAAAATTCACAAGAATCTATCTAATCCACCAGGCTGCCCTATCATCAGTGGCATAGATTCTGTGACGGCTAGAATAGGCAAATATGTAGACGAATTCCTCCAACCATTAGTAGTAACAACTCCGTCTTATTTAAAAGATACCATCCAAGTTATCAAACTGTTGGGTGATTTTGAATGGAAGGAAGGTTACATCTTGGCAACTGCTGATGTTGCTTCTTTATACACCATCATATCCCATCAGCATGGATTGGAAGCAGTGAAATTCTATTTAGATCAGGATCACACCTTAACAACAATGCAGAAAAATGTCATTATCACCCTTCTAGTGTTCGCTACAAGCCACAATTATTTTTGGTTTGGAGGAAAGTTTTTCCTACAAACCTGTGGTGTTGCCATGGGCGCCAAGTTCGCTCCGAGCTTGACGAATCTATTCATGGCCTACTAGGAAAGGGAGGTTATTGATGCTAACCCCCCGAGTGAATTACGTTTTTGGAGAAGGTACATCGATGATGTACTTCTCCTTTGGGAGGGCGACCGACTTTCACTTGAGGCCTTTTTTGTTGGACTCAAATCCAACGATAGAGGTATTTCTTTACAATATGAAATGAGTGAAACACAGATCTATTTTCTTGATCTTAACATTTTTGTGAAAGATGGCAATTTTTGTATACAAAAGAGCATGGGGAAGCTCATGTCCATAATGGGGGTGGTATTGACACAGCCCCCAATGATCCACAATGGCTCAAAAGGGATATGGTCCAGAAATATTTAGACAGAATAAAAGTGGATAAAGCACCTGGACCTGATGGCATCCACCCACGGATCCTAAAAGAATTGAGCTCTGTAATTTCAAAGCCATTGTATCTAATTTTTAGGGACTCATTAATGACAGGAATGGTACCACTGGATTGGCGCAGGGCGAACGTGGTGCCTATATTTAAAAAGGGATCAAAGTCTTTACCAAGTAACTATAGACCTGTTAGTTTAACTTCTATAGTCGGGAAGATACTGGAGCGTTTAATAAAAGACCACATAGACGAGTTCTTGCTGGAAAAAAACATTTTAAGCAACAGACAGCATGGATTCATGAAAGACAGAAGTTGTCAGACAAACCTGATTTCTTTTTATGAAGAGGTAAGTAAAACCTTGGACAGAGGGGTGGCTGTGGACGTGGTTTACTTGGATTTTGCAAAAGCGTTCGATACAGTTCCGCACACACGGCTCATGTGTAAGCTAAAGTCTACAGGGTTGGAAATATCAGTTTGTAAATGGATAGAAAACTGGCTAAAAGACAGAATTCAGAGAGTAGTGGTTAATGATTCTTACTCTGAATGGTCTAAGGTTATCAGTGGTGTACCCCAAGGTTCAGTGCTGGGACCCTTACTCTTTAATATCTTTATAAATGATATTGGGTCTGGGATCAAAAGTAACATTTCTGTCTTTGCAGATGACACCAAGCTATGCAGTGGAATAACGTCCTTACAGGATGTCTCCAATTTACAAGCCGACCTCAATGCACTGTCTAATTGGGCGACTATGTGGCAGATGAGGTTTAATGTTGAGAAATGTAAAGTTATGCACTTGGGGGCTAAGAATATGCATGCATCATACATTCTAGGGGGAGTACAACTGGGGGAATCCGTAGTGGAGAAGGATCTGGGGGTTTTGGTAGATCATAAGCTCAATAATAGCATGCAATGCCAAGCTGCGGTTTCCAAAGCGAGCAAAGTTCTTTCTTGTATTAAGAGAGGTATGGACTCAAGAGAGAGAGATATCATTTTGCCCCTGTTCAAATCATTAGTAAGACCTCATCTGGAATATGCCGTTCAGTTTTGGGCACCAGTTCTCAAAAAGGATATCGGGGAACTGGAGAAAGTGCAGAGAAGGGCAACCAAACTGATAAGAGGCATGGGGGAGCTCAGCTATGAGGAAAGATTAGAGGAACTGAATTTGTTCACTCTTGAGAAGAGGAGAATAAGGGGGGATATGATCAACATGTTTAAATATATAAGGGGTCCATATAGTGAACTTGGTGTTGAGTTATTCACTTTACGGTCAACACAGAGGACAAGGGGGCACTCTTTACGACTGGAGGAAAAGAGATTTCATCTCCAAATACGGAAAGGTTTCTTCACAGTAAGAGCTGTGAAAATGTGGAATAGACTCCCTCCAGAGGTGGTTCTGGCCAGCTCAGTAGATTGCTTTAAGAAAGGCCTGGATAATTTCCTAAATGTACATAATATAACTGGGTACTGACATTTATAGGTAAAGTTGATCCAGGGATAATCCGATTGCCTCTCTGGGATCAGGAAGGAATTTTTTCCCCTGCTGTAGCAAATTGGAGCATGCTCTGCTGGGGTTTTTTGCCTTCCTCTGGATCAACTGTGGGTATAGTATTGGGTATATTGTTTTTTTGTTTTTTTTGTTTTTTTTATGGTTGGACTGGATGGACTTGTGTCTTTTTTCAACCTGACTAACTATGTAACTATGTAATAACCACCACTCATTTTAAAGATACTGACCGCAGTGCCCTCATACCCTTATCAAGTTGCCATCATCCAACTTGCCTAAATGCGGTCCCCAAGGGCCAATTTCAAAGAATTAGGCGGAACTGCATTTCCCTTTCAGACTATTTCCAGCAGGCTTTGATTTTAAAAACAAGGTTTTTGGATAAGGGTTATGTGGAGAAAGCCATTGATGAGACGATTAAAACTGTGGGTGAAATGGATAGAAATATTATGCTTAATGGTCCAGAGAGAGTCAATCCTTTGTTGGATAGCAAATTTAATTTTTCTATGATCACGAGTTATTCTAATCAACATTTTTCAGTTTAAAAAATCTTTAACAAATACTGGAACATTTTAAAGAATGATAATGTCCTGGGTTTTGTTATCCCTGATCGACCCGTGGTCATATACAGAGGCGCTCCTTCTTTGCGGCATAACATTGCTCCCAATGTTATTGACCCTCCAAAAACAATATCCTTCTTCCAAACTATGACAGGATTTTTCCCTTGTAGAAGGTGTAACATCTGTCAAATCAACTCTTTCAGAGGCCGAAAATGCGAAAATTTTCAATCCACTCAAACGAATAGATCTTATGACATAGAGTCTTTCATCACATGCTCTACTGAATGTGTAGTGTATCTCATTCAATGTCCTTGCTCCAAACAATATATTGGACGCACCAAAAGAGCATTACATGTCCACCTGGATGAACATGTGGGTAATATCAAGCGTGGTTTTACCAAACACAATTTATCCAGACATTATGCTAAACACCATGATAAAAAATTGAAGGGAACACTTTTTTTGGCCATTGACAAAATTAAACCTGATTGGAGAGGTGTCAATAAAGTTAGATCAATATCTAGACTCGAAATGAAATGGATTTTTAATATGAAAAGTTATGTGCCCCACGGCCTTAATAATGCGTAATTTACCTTACTCCTGTCCTTTTTTAATACATTTTTTTAAATAATTTTTTTATCAATTTTATACATTTTATTTATCCTTATTTGTTATGAATAACTAATTTGTACGCCACCTTAGACTGTTAAATTATAATAGGTGCATACTGTAGATGTGTATTTATAGCTTATTATATGGTACTTTGTATCATCCTCGGCTCCCAACGCCTGCTTTTTGCTATGGGTTTTTTTCTGTCAACATTAGCTCAGTAATATGTCATTTCAACACTAGGTGGCCACAGTTGTTTGCATCTTTTTCTTTGCAATTAAAGTGCAATATTTTTTATTTACCACTAGATGGCCACAAATAACTTCCGCTTCCTTGGTTTGCTCATGTTATGGCCAGTTTGCCACTAGTTAATATGGCGCTGACCTATACGCGGCGGCCCTTAGTTAAAATGGCGCCGCGTTAGTACTTAAACAATGTGCGTGATGAGCAGTTCACAGCAGCCAATCCCCCGAAGACGTCCTGTAGTGATGAAGCGCGTAGGGCGGGCCTGTGTTTCTGACGTCATCACGTTTTTTCTCTACGGAGATCGATAGTATAGTGAGCAGCAGGCAGAGGAAGTCTGAGGAGACGCCGCCATATCGTATACTGATACACCGCATGTTATTCTACCGTTGAGTTTTGGGAGACTTAAATCCCTGTGTTTGGTGTGACCGTCGTTGCAGTCTGTACATCTGGTAAGGAGATTACATACTCACATTGGGTGAATATTATTTCTTGGAGATTGGGATCTTCCTTGCAATTTTTTCAGTCACAACTGTATGGATGCCTTGACATAATGGGACTCTGAAGAAGCTTATACTCATATTTACATCACTCTTTGGGTGTGTTGCAATCACCGCTTCATGTAATGTTCTATGGACACTTGTTTATTTTTCTCTATGGACACCTGTTTATTTTATTTTATACTTTATGCATTTTTGATCATGTTTGTGAATCTATAATTATTTGCTATAGTATCTGTTATTCATTTCAATAATTTGTCACTCATCAATTATGAATTATTTATCCTAATATCACCTATTCATGTAATGTCATATATTCACATATAGGACTCTGTTTTAGTTTTCTTTTTTTATATTCGATTTTTTTCACCACTTCTGAATATTTGACACAAATTTATAATTTGGGTCTTTTTTGTTACAGCATTTTTAGCGCCACATCCACAGATATGTCTTTCATACTTTGGAGTTTGTATTAGAACTTTTTTGATGCTGGCTGCTCCTTTTGGATACAATTCACTTTTTTTCTCTATCAATGATATCTTTTCCCTTTTGAGCGCAACATCTACCATTTGGTATTTTCTATTCTGACATATAAACGGTACTCATTGTAAATCATGGGGTACAACTTGTGATGCAACTTTTCAGTCCCAAGTGGCCTTACGCTCTCTTTCCATTACTGCGAGTTGTTGTGCGACTTGACACATGTGAAGTTGCAGGACAAGTCAAAACACATGTATTTCAATGTTCCCCCATTCTAATTGTTGCAACTCCAAAAAAAGTTCTTGCACTACTTTGTTCCAACTTCAGTGTGACTTTTTCTCAGATGTTTTGAACTAGTCGCATGACATGGCATTAAGGCTCGGTTTCCACTATTGCAACCCCAGAATTGCGTGTTTTTTTCCCGCGAGTTTCCCGCAACTTTTTGCTGAAACTTGAAGCAATGCCTGTTTATTTTTGAGGTCTATGGACCTCAAGTCGCAAACTGGTGTTTAAGCCTCATACACACAATGGGACTTTGTACAAACTTTCCTGTGTATTTTTGTGCAAAGGGCATTGGCCTTAGGGCTCTTTCACGTGGACGTGTCCGTGTACGGAGCCGGCTATGCTCAGCGGGGGGATCGCTCCGTGGATCCTCGCTGAACTGGCAGATGACAGGTCTGTCTCTGCACACTGGTCCTCTATTGGGGATCGGATGAAGACGGACCGTAGAGTCCGTCGTCACCTGATCCGATCCGCAGACGGATGGAAAAAAAGGTTTTTCCTCCGTTACACTTTTTCGGATTGGAGTGGGTCGGATGTCACCACTGACATCCGACCCTCCATAGAGGTCTATGGAGTGTCCGTTCAGGTCCGCAGGTCAGAGGCAGGCCTTAGGCCCCTTTCACACTGGGGCGGTGCGGGCGGCAGCGGTAAAACAGCACCACTTTACCAGCAGTATTTGGCCGCTAGTGGTTTTAACCCCGGCTA
Organism: Aquarana catesbeiana; assembly: GCF_042186555.1. Classification (NCBI taxonomy): domain Eukaryota; kingdom Metazoa; phylum Chordata; class Amphibia; order Anura; family Ranidae; genus Aquarana; species Aquarana catesbeiana. The sequence continues at coordinate 188,982,326 of NC_133329.1, read as the reverse complement.
TCGGCCAAAAAGGGGTTAAATCCGCCCACAAAATGCCGCCGCAGTGGTGTTTTGCCGGCAGTATAGCCGTGCTGTCCATTTGATTTCAGTGGGCAGGAGCAGTTTATACACCGCTCCTTCACCGCTCCAAAGGTGCTGCTAGCAGGACTTTTTTTTAGGCCCCTTTCACACTGGGGCATTTTTAGGTGCTACGGAGCTAAAAATAGTGCCTGAAAAACGCCCTAAAGAAGCGGCTCCATTCACCCCAGTGAGGGCTTTCACACTGGAGCAGTGCTCTGGCAGGGCGTCACAAAAAGTTCTGCCAGCAGCTTCTTTGTAGTGGTGAACTCACTGCTCCTCCCCATTGAAATCAATGGGGCAGCGCTGTGATGCCGCCGGCAAAATGCCACTGCAGCGGCGTTTTGCGGGCAGATCTAACCCCTTTTCCACCGCTATCAGGGGGGTTAAAACTGCCCCGCTAGCAGCCGAATGATGCCGCTAAAACAGTAAAGCGGCGCTAAAAATAGCGCCGCTTTACCGCAGACGCCCCCACCGCCCCAGCGTGAAAGGGGCCTTACTGTCCTGCTAGCGCACCGATCCAGTGTGAAAGCCCGATTCACACTGAAGTGAATGTAGCCACTTCTTTAGGGCGTTTTTCAGGCACTATTTTTAGCGCTATAGTGCCTGAAAAACGCCCCAGTATGAAAGGGGCCTTAGGCCCCTTTCACACGGACGGATAGAATTGTGCTTTTAACTGCGTTTTCTACCACAGCTAAATGCACACAATGCTTTCCTATGGCCCCATTCACACACTGCGTTTAGCTGCATTTTGATTACATGCGGTTTGGTGAGGATAGAAAAAAATAGAATTGACTGCGTCCAGGAGCAATTTAGCACAGCTATCAGCACATAACTGCAGGTAATCGCAGTGCACTGTGTCAGCTGCAGATAGCAGCGCCGAGCTGGCTCGCTCATCGGGAAAGGAAAAATGTTTTTTCCTTTCATAATGAGCGACAAGCACAGGGATCCGACTTGGATCCCCACCAATGTCAGGCACTGTGGTATGAATCTTGAGGGAGAACTCCATGCCAAATTTTACATAAAAAACCAGCATGGGTTCCCCTCCAAGGGCATACCAGGCCTTTCGGTCTGGTATGGATTTTAAGGGGAACTCCCTACGCTGAAAAAATGGCGTGGGGTCCCCCCAAAATCCATACCAGACCTTTATCCGAGCGAGCAGCCCGGCCGGTCAGGAAAGGGGGTGGGGACGAGCGAGCGCCCCCCCCTGAACTGTACCAGGCCGCATGCCCTCAACATGGGGGATGGGTGCTTTGGGGAAGGGGGGTGCTCTGCGGCCCCCCCACCCCAAAGCACCTTGTCCCCATGTTGATGAGGACAAGGTCCTCTTTCTGACAACCCTGGCCGTTGGTTGTTGGGGTCTGACCACGCCCCATGCCTATATAAGTCACCGCACACCTCTCAGACTGCATTACAGCGGGAGAAAGAGAAAGACAAAGACAAAGAGACCGGGCCACTGCTAGCAAAAGAGCAGCAAAAGAGCAGAAGATAGCGGAGGAGCCCAGCAGAAGAGCCGGAGAGCGCAGAGAAGAACCGGAGACTGGGAGAAGATCCGGAGAGCGCAGAAGAGACCCCCGAAGTCAGAAGAAGACCCCCGGAGCTGCCTAACAAATTACTTTAAAAACCTGTCTAGTGTGTTTTTTTCTTGACACTTTTTTCCCCCAGGTGAATGGGTAGCGGTACCATGTACCCCATACTCATTCACATAGGGTGGGGGGGGTGGGATCTGGGGGCCCCCTTATTAAAGGGGGCTCCCGGATTCTGATAAGTCCCCGCCCGCAGACCCCAACAACCAACGGCCAGGGTTGTCGGGAAGAGGCCCTTGTCCTCATCAACATGGGGACAAGGTGCTTTGGGGTGGGGGGGCCGCAGCGCGCCCCCCTTCCCCAAAGCACCCATCCCCCATGTTGAGGGCATGCGGCCTGGTACGGTTCAGGAGGGGGTGCTCGCTCGTCCCCGTAGTTAAGGATCTATCCAGCGCACCAATTAAGGTCTGAACCAGCGCAGTGCATTCATCTTAGTAAATGACCCCCATAGTGTCCCTAGGCACTATCTCGAATACCATAACAAATCCACTGATGGTCTAATGGTTTGGGTTATTGAAGCGATGCCTGGAGACCTCCCCCCAGCTGAGCGTTTCCGAAAGCTTTGCCACAGAGATGTATTGGATTTTCTCTTTGAATGTTTTGGCCCCGGAGGGTTAAATGAGGATTTTGAAATCAGTGCCATACTTTAGAACTTCATTCACCATTACATCCTTATTTTCATATGTATGCTCATTATACAGTGCCCATATTCCCCTTAGGTATATCCTCCATTGGCCAATTATATTCTGTTTTTCCTATAGGATGTGTGCTTGTGTGTGTGTATGCGTGTGCGCATAATGATTCATCCAATGGACGTTTTTTTTTTTTTTCCTTTTTTTTCCTTGCATCTATGCGTTTTTTGGCATCTATGCGTTTTTTTGTTTTGTTTTTGCATCCATGCATTTTTTTCTTTCTTCCATCTACGCGTTTTCTTGCATCTATGCGGGGTTTTTTTTGCGTCTGTGGTTGTTTCTTGTGCGCGCATGCATGCACATGCATGTATACCTATTTACTTTATTCTGTTTGTTATCCCCATATATTGATCCAGTGATAATTTTTTAAAAGATTAATTTTTAGTGGCATCTGCTACTGAGGAGCAATGTACGGTTTGACCATTTTGTTCCATTTTATACATATTTTTTCATTGATTTTAAGTTCCTTTCCTTTTATATATACTTGCTGTATTTGTCTTGCCGTTTTTCATGTGCGGGCTGCATCCCGCTCTGTCTTTATGTTTACTGTGCAGTTCTATGCCTATGGATCACACTACTTCCTGGGATGCTGCAGCATTGTTTTTCTTCCCTTATCGCCGCCCATATACCCACCCACAGCTCCGCCATAGACTATAAGAAGCTCAGCTTCTACAAACCTGTTGTCATTGGCTTGAAGAAGGACCAATCACTAGTTCCAAAACGCGTCCCATTTTGATGCCATATTTCCTGTTTGCGGTCCATGCTGGTTGTTGTCCCCTCCCTCTGACGTAATTTCCGGGATTCATGCTCCATGCTGATTCAGACGACACGGTTGTTTCCCCAGTGTTCCCAGAGCCTGGGGTGTTCACCTGCTGGTTATCCTGGGACCTTCTGCTGCTGCATATCATTATCCCTGGAAAGCTGTGATACACTGGGACCTCCTGATGCCGGATCACCTGCTTCATACATCCATGTTATGCCTCTTCTTATCGTTAATTCTGTAAGTGTTTTTAATCTTGTTTGGGTATATTAAGTTTTAATTCTGCACTTAGAAAACAAATAAAAGAAAAAAAGGCGCTCTATTAGAGATTGCTTCCCTCTTTGAGTACAACCCTAAGTGTTTGAAGACCACTTCATCCATCCAACAAAGACACTAACTGCCGGGTCCTGACATTCTGAGCGCCCTTGAAGGCTGGGCCTTCAAATGTCTATGCACATTAGAGAAGTGAAGTCCGCATAACGAGAGAAACATATTATATCTCTGTTGTGGCTCCCCTATCCCTTTTTGAATCCATATCTGCTTTTATAAGAAGACATTGATATCTGCCTTGTCAATATACTTGTACTGTATATTGACAACAGCAGCAGCAATGTCCCCGCAGATCTTCTCAAGCCTGTAAGAACAAGTAGAATGATCTTACTAGATACTGGTTACTCTGAGCAGTATTGAGTGGGCTCCATGCTGACCAAGATGGTGGATGTGCATGCATGTGGCTGGGCGGAGGGCAGTGTACAAGCCTCAAGTGGATGAGACGTGCACTTCTCCCTCCCACTCCTGTGGATGCCCTCCCCTTTAGTGTTGTAATTTCCTGTGTGGTCATTTCCTGTGATGTCATTTTGCATGGAGGAAGTGATTGGCTGTTGGGACCAAGACTTCCAGTTTGTCATTTCTTTTTGTTGGTGATAAATAAAAATGAAGTGCCTGGGCTCATAAGGACAGACAGTCGAGATGAGGATGTAAGATGGTGGTCATCTCTGTTTATTTATACGGGTTTAGTAAGATGCATTATACCAAAAGGCTGAAAGGGTGCTTATTAGTGTAGGAGACATGGATTATGTGTAGCGTATAGCGGAATCTCCATGTCAGATGGCAGGCCAATTAAGGAGTGAACAGAACCTCTTTTGCATTGGATCAGGGGGGAGAGAGCGGATCCCAGTCCAGAACATCAAACTGTTTGAAATACTTTGTTGTCCTAAAGAAAAGGGGTAAGTTTTCTCTGTCTGATGTGTTGGGTGAGTTCTGCTTTGCAAAAGAACTAATTTTTCATCTTTTGGTATAATGGCGGGATTTTAATTGTATGTGTAGCGCCCAAAATATATATACAATAATTCTGCGCTACCAAAAAAAAAAGGGGGGGAAAGCAGCTAACACAACCAACAAATGTAAAGAACAGACAAAGAAACAAAATATGTGTAGCGCTAAAAAAGGGGGGGGGATACACAATTTTATCCCCCCCCTTTTTTAGCGCTACACATATTTTGTTTCTTTATGTGTAGCGCCCCCCTGGGTCTACTGGTACCTCCAGATACAGGGAGCAAGCTTAAATTCACCCCAGAGCTGAGTACATGGCTATAATGGGAATTTAGAACAGATTTTAGGCGCCAGTCACTTTAGGTATTTTTCAATGCTTTAATGAGAACTTGAGAAAAGTAGTAGGAGGGAGGTTTAGGGTAGGTTTCACATACACTTTTTAGCAGATCACTTACAGACTCCTTGAATCCAAAGGACAAAACAGCTTTCTTTTAGCAGATCTTCAATACCTGGGTAAGCCTCTCTCACATACTTAGCAGCCAGCAGAACTCTTGGATAAGTCTCTCTCACAGACTTAGCAGCCAGTAGAACTCTTGGATAAGTCTCTCTCAAAGACTTTGCAGTCAGGAAGCTAGTTACCTTGATTAGATTGTTGAACAGCTTGACAGTACCAGAACCTTTAAGCCGACCCAGCGGTACTGTAAGGGTAGTTTAAATATAGGTGTGTCCTCCAAACGAGTCACCAGGCCCTTCTGAGGGACCAGCCTTCATTCTGGCTCTCTCCAGCAAGGGTCCTCCCCTGGATCTCCTCAGCTTGTCTCTGCTTCTTCCACACAGGCAAGACAGCCGAATGACCACCTCAGGATTAGTAGGCCCCAGACAGGCTTCTGGGCCTACTGCAGAACTGCAGCAGCACATCCTCAGGCCAGAAGGGCCCCTGAGGTAACGACTAACTAGAGCACATGGCATCTGTCCAATAAATACCCCTTCCCAGAATTCACAGCGGCCAGGAACCTCCTACTGGGCTGTTTCCAGAAAAATAATATTCATTACAGCTCAGCCTAGTTGTAATTCTCACACTGTCCTGTGGTACCAGTGACACCTACTGGCAACAGTGGGAAATGCACAACTCAGCCAAGTTTAGAACAGAATCAAATATACAGTGGGGCAAAAAAGTATTTAGTCAGCCACCAATTGTGCAAGTTCTCCCACTTAAAAAGATGAGAGAGGCCTGTAATTGTCATCATAGGTATACCTCAACTATGAGAGAGAAAATGTGGAAACAAATCCAGACAATCACATTATCTGATTTTTGAAAGAATTTATTTGCAAATTATGGTGGAAAATAAGTATTTGGTCACCTACAAACAAGCAAGATTTCTGGCTCTCACAGACCTGTATCTTCTTCTTTAAGAGGCTCCTGTGTCCTCCACTCATTACCTGTATTAATGGCACCTGTTTGAACTTGTTATCAGTATAAAAGACACCTGTCCACAACCTCAAACAGTCACACTCCAAACTCCACTATGGTGAAGACCAAAGAGCTATCGAAGGACACCAGAAACAAAATTGTAGACCTGCACCAGGCTGGGAAGACTGAATTTGCAATAGGTAAGCAGCTTGGCATGAAGAAATCAACTGTGGGAGCAATAATTAGAAAATGGAAGACATACAAGACAACTGATAATCTCCCTCGATCTGGGGCTCCACGTAAGATCTCACCCCGTGGGGTCAAAATGGTCACGAGAATGGTGAGCAAAAATCCCAGAACCACACAGGGGGACCTAGTGAATGACCTGCAGAGAGCTGGGACCAACGTAACAAAGGCTACCATCAGTAACATAGTACGCCGCCAGGGAGATCCTGCAGTGCCAGACATGTCCCCCTGCTTAAGCCAGTACATGTCTGGGCCCATCTGAGGTTTGCTAGAGAGCATTTGGATGATCCAGAAGAGGATTGGGAGAATGTCATATGGTCAGATGAAACCAAAGTAGAACTGTTTGGTAGAAACACAACTCGTGTTTGGAAGAGAGAGAATGCTGAGTTGCAACCAAAGAACACCATACCTACTGTGAAGCATGGGGGTAGCAACATCATGCTTTGGGGCTGTTTCTCTGCAAAGGGAACAGGACGACTGATCTGTGTACATTAAAGAATGAATGGGGCCATGTATCGTGAGATTTTGAGTGCAAACCTCCTCCAATCAACAAGGACATTGAAAATGAAACGTGGCTGGGTCAGCATGTCAATGATCCCAAACTCACCGCCCGGGCAATGAAGGAGTGGCTTCATAAGAAGCATTTCAAGGTCCTGGAGTGGCCTAGGGAGTCTTCAGATCTCAACCCCATAGAAAACCTTTGGAGGGAGTTGAAAGTCCGTGTTGCCCAGCGACAGCCCCAAAACATCACTGCTCTAGAGGAGATCTGCATGGAGGAATGGGCCAACATACCAGCAACAGTGTGTGAAAACCTTGTGAAGACTTACAGAAAACGTTTGACCTCTGTCATTGCCAACAAAGGATATATAACAAAGTATTCAGATGAACTTTTGATATTGACCAAATACCGTATTTATCAGCGTATAACACGCGCCGGCGTATAACACGCACCCCAAGTTTAGGAGGGAATTATAAGGAAAAAAATGTTTTAAGGAAAAAAACTTACATTTAAATGCCCATCAATGCAGCCTTGCACAGCGTCCATCTGCATGCTTGTCCAGTGTCAGCATCCTTGGTGTCATTTGCAGCCTTGCAGTCAGCAGCCTTGGTGTCATTTGCAGCCTTATCAGTGTCCATGTGATGCCTTGCAGCTTTTACAGTGATGATCTGCAGCTTTCTGTGTCCATTTGCAGCCTTGCTTTTCATTGTCACTGCAGTTTGAAAATGGCACCGCCGGCGCCGAAATACACAGAGCCGGTCCTCGGCTCTTCTCGGCGGCTCTCGTTCACTTTCGGCTCCACTTGTAGTCCCGCCCGGGATGGGCGTGACTGTGAGCGGAGCTATCCGAACCTAGCCGAGTACACTCGGCTAGGTTTGGGCGGCGCTCAAGTGAAGCCGAAAGTGGCTGAGAAGAGCCGAGGACCGGCTCTGTGTATTTCGGCACCGGCGGCGCCATTTTCAAATCGTGGTCGGCGATTTTGAAGAAGATCAGTCAGCGGGGGATCGCAGGGGATCGGCGTACAGTAGGTGACCGCGATATTGTGTCAATCTCGCCGCACTTCTCGGCGAGATTTGACACCTACGAGCCCCGTCGCAGGAGCCAGCGCCGAGATGGCTCGCTCATCGGGAAAGGAAAACGTTGTTTTCCTCCCGCGATGAGTGACAGGCAGCGCTGACAGCTGTCTAGTATGAATCCTGAGGCGGGAACACCGCGCCAAATTTTAAATGAAAAAACCGGCGTGGGTTCCCCCCTCGGGGGCATACCAGGCCCTTAGGTCTGGCATGGATTGTAAGGGGAACCCCCTATGCCGAAAAATCGGCGTGGGGGTCCCCCCCAAGTCCATACCAGACCCTTATCCGAGCACGCAGCCCGGCCGGTCAGGAATGGGGGTGGGGACGAGCGAGCGCCCCCCCCCTCCTGAGCCGTACCAGGCCGCACGCCCTCAACATGGGGGGGTGGGTGCCTTGGGGGAGGGGGGCGCCCTGCGGCCCCCCCACCCCAAAGCACCTTGTCCCCATGTTGATGAGGACAAGGGCCTCTTCCCGACAACCCTGGCCGTTGGTTGTCGGGGTCTGCGGGCGGGGGGCTTATCGGAATCCGGGAGCCCCCTTTAATGAGGGGCCCCCAGATCCCGGCCCCCCACCCTGTGTGAATGAGTTTGGGGTACATGGTACCCCTACCCATTCACCTAGGCAAAAGTGTCAATATAAAAAAAACACACTACACAGGTTTTAAGAATAATTTATTAGTCAGCTCCGGGGTCTTCTTCCGACTTCGGGGGGTCTCCTTCCGACTTCTCCCGGTGTTCGGCCTCTTCTCCCGGGCCCCGCCGCTATCTTCTTCCAGCTCTATTGCCAGCGAGGGGCCCGGTCTGCTGCCGCTGTCTTGTCGCCGCTGTCTCGCCGCCGCCGCTGTCTCTCCGCTTCTTCTCTTCTTTTCTTCTTCCCCGATGTTGACACGACGCTCTCTCCGGCTCGAATGCTGTGTGCGAGCTGCGGAGCCATTTATATAGGCGGTAACCCCGCCCCCTTATGACGTCATGGTCCCAGCATGCGCAGGGACTCTGGGGCCACGCCCCCTTATGACGCCAGAGTCCCTGCGCATGCTGGGACCATGACGTCGTAAGGGGGCGGGGTTACAGCCTATATAAATGGCTCCGCAGCTCGCACACAGCATTCGAGCCGGAGAGAGCGTCGTGTCAACATCGGGGAAGAAGAAAAGAAGAGAAGAAGCGGAGAGACGGCGGCGGCGGCGGCGGCGAGACAGCGGCGACAAGACAGCGGCGACAAGACAGCGGCAGCAGACCGGGCCCCTCGCTGGCAATAGAGCTGGAAGAAGATAGCGGCGGGGCCCGGGAGAAGAGGCCGAACACCGGGAGAAGTCGGAAGGAGACCCCCCGAAGTCGGAAGAAGACCCCGGAGCTGACTAATAAATTATTCTTAAAACCTGTGTAGTGTGTTTTTTTTATATTGACACTTTTGCCTAGGTGAATGGGTAGGGGTACCATGTACCCCAAACTCATTCACACAGGGTGGGGGGCCGGGATCTGGGGGCCCCCTTATTAAAGGGGGCTCCCGGATTCCGATAAGCCCCCCGCCCGCAGACCCCGACAACCAACGGCCAGGGTTGTCGGGAAGAGGCCCTTGTCCTCATCAACATGGGGACAAGGTGCTTTGGGGTGGGGGGGCCGCAGGGCGCCCCCCTCCCCCAAGGCACCCACCCCCCCATGTTGAGGGCGTGCGGCCTGGTACGGCTCAGGAGGGGGGGGGGCGCTCGCTCGTCCCCACCCCCATTCCTGGCCGGCCGGGCTGCGTGCTCGGATAAGGGTCTGGTATGGATTTGGGGGGGACCCCCACGCCGATTTTTCGGCATAGGGGGTTCCCCTTACAATCCATGCCAGACCTAAGGGCCTGGTATGCCCCCGAGGGGGGAACCCACGCCGGTTTTTTCATTTAAAATTTGGCGCGGTGTTCCCGCCTCAGGATTCATACTAGACAGCTGTCAGCGCTGCCTGTCACTCATCGCGGGAGGAAAACAACGTTTTCCTTTCCCGATGAGCGAGCCAGCGCGACATTCACAGTACCCTGTCGCCGAGAACCAGCGCGATGGTATCGCGCTGGAAACACAATCTCGCGGTCAGGTACTGTATAACATGCACCCGCGATTTTCCCCTGATTTTAAGGGGAAAAAAGTGCGTGTTATATGCCGATAAATACGGTACTTATTTTCCAACATAATTTGCAAATAAAATTCTTTCAAAAATCAGACAATGTGATTGTCTCGATTTGTTTCCACATTTTGTCTCTCATAGTTGAGGTATACCTATGATGACAATTACAGGCCTCTCTCGTCTTTTTAAGTGGGAGAACTTGCACAATTGGTGGCTGACTAAATACTTTTTTGCCCCACTGTACAATCAAATCTGAGCTGTTTACAGCTCAGCCAAAAACTAAATTTACACTATAGCCCCAATTTTAGAAACAGGGGGCTACACATGTTTGTCAGCAATAATAGGTCTATTGTTTGGGATACTTACCTCCTCTAAAGGACCCATTTAATACAACCTAAAATGTTTGCGTAAGTAACTATATGTTGTGTAATAAGTTTGTGATGTATATGAGAAATAGAAATGTATGAATTGTGATTATTACCTTTGTATGGGACCAAGCCAGTTGTGTATATTGTTTCAAGACACATGTCCCCATAAATGTAATAATATTTTTCACCTACAGATGATTTAGTGAACTTTAATGGTTGTTTAGAAAAGGTTTTCTTTTGAAGTTGCTTTTGAAAATGGTTGCCGCATATTCAAATGGCCATGTGGCTGAGAGGGGGAAGGGCAGCCATGTATTGCTGGGACATCATTTACAATAGTGACTGTTTGTTGAAAGGGCTACGCCCTGTGGATGGTCTCAGGTTTTTTCTGGAAGATAGCATGGGGGAGCTCTATTGTTATGAGATGAAAAGATCATGCATGCAACCATCGCTGTTTGTATTTCTCTTGTTGTCTTATTCCTATGGAAGCTGATATGAACTTTATTTGGGAACAAGAGTGTAAGTTTGAACCCGTGTTATTTTGTGTTTTATGTAACTTTGGCGGTTAGGGATGTGACTGGAGAGCCTTTGTTTTAAGCCTCCTATGGGCCCTAGTTGATGTAGCCTAAAGTGTGTGTCTATGGTTAAGTGTTCATTCTCAATTGTGTAGTCAGTTTTTGTGGAGAAAGTTTTTGTTTTCTAGTGAAGAAATCTCAGTATGTGCTGGTTTTGGCGGGATCAGCAACTGTATTTCATATGTTAATATCACCATGTGGTCCGATTGTCATCAGACAGTTTGTTGTAGTCACCATGTGGCCCGACTTTCGTCGGCCATTTCATTGTAGTCCGGATTTTATCACCATGTGGTCTGACTGTCATCTGCAATTTTGTTGTAGTCACCATGTGGCCCAGCTTTCGTTGGCCATTTTGTTGTATTCACCATGTGGCCGTGGCCCGGTTTTCATTTGTTGCAACTGCCATTTCGTGTCTGCTGTGCTTTGGTTCTGGTGGAATTGCTCTGCTTTTGGGCCAGGTTTCAGTGTTTAGTGAGGTTGAGTCATCTTTTTGCAGGAGTTTCAGTGGTCTGACTGCCCAGGGGATATGGGATTCGTGGGGGATTCCCTCCTATTTGCAACATGGGGGGTTTGTACCACCCTTTCCTGGAAAAAGGGTTTTAAAATTGTTGAAGTCTCCTATATGATTGTTAGCCATAGATTTTTTGTGATGTCTTGACAGCCATAATATGAAGTTCAGGGAAGATGAAGCTAGGCTTCCCCTCCCCCTCCCCCTCCCCCTCCCTCTCCCTGTCCATTGATATGTAATTATACCAGTTAGATGGGTTTTTTAGAGCTGAGCAGACAACAGGAAGTTCTTTACAGGATGTGATGCATGCAACAGTATGTGATGTATCAACAGGGAGTTGGTGGGAGGAGCTTTTTGAAACAAGCATGTGGACAAAGGGACTTGTGTTTGGAAGGATGAAATCACTTTGGTTTTTAAATTTAATTCCAATTATTTTGTAAAGTTTTATACTGTAATACAGTTTTGGGTAGAGAGTATACGGGAGGCATCCACATTATTGTTGTAACATCTAGGTACAGATAGAAACCATAATATTGTTTTGAATAGTGGAGGATTTCATGGTGCTTTGTAGTTTGTCTGACAAACACATTTATAGGGCTACCAATAATCGGTTGGAGAGCATGTAATTGTAAGGAGTACAGTAGATTCTAGCATACCGGGAAGCCCTGTATAATAATCAGAATACGCCGTGTGCCAGTACTATAAAAGTAGGCACTAGGCAGTACTGCTCCGAAAGTGTGAGGGTGCCTTGGATGCAGGGACACGTCATAAGCTATTCGAATCGTTATGGGTAATGTTGGCTATCCATGCGTTGGAGGAAAAAAATTAGGCGCCACACCAGTCAGACAGCTGCATAGTACATAAGGTCTGGGTTTGAGGCTCCGGACATGAGACCCCTTAACCGCTTCCCGACCGCCTCACGCAGATATACTGCGGCAGAAGGGCAAGTACAGGCAGATTAACGTACCTGTATGTTGCCCTTTAAGAGGCGGCTCGCGGAGCTCCGTGACCATGATCGCGGGTCCCACGGACCAAATGTCCGCAGGGATACCCGCGATCGTCTCACGGTGAGGAAGAACAGGGAGATGCTAATGTAAACAAGCATCTCCCCGTTCTGCCTAATGACACTCTCACTGATCACAGCTCCCTGTAATCGGGAGCGGTGATCAGTGTAGTGTCACACACAGCCCCTCACGGTTAGAATCACTCCCTAGGACACACTTAACCCCCACAGTGCCACCTAGTGGTTAAGCCCTTCATCGCTAATGACATTTTTACAGTAATCAAAGCAATTTCTTAGCATTGAACGCTGTATTAATGCCAATGGTCCCAAAAATGTGTCAAAATTGTCCGATGTGTCCGCCATAACGTCACAGTCATAATAAAAATCACTGATCACCACCATTACTAATAAAAAAAATTATCAATAAAAATGCCATAAAACTATCCCCTATTTTGTAGACGCTATAACTTTTGCGCAAACCAATCAAACGCTTATTGCGGGTTTTTTTACCTACAATATGCAGAAGAATACGTATTGGCCTAAACTGAGGAAAAACAATTTTTTAAATTTTTTGGGGGGATATTTATTATAGCAAAAAGTAAAAAATAATGCGTTTTTTTCAAAATTGTCGCTATTTTTTTGTTTATAGCGCAAAAAATAAAAACTGCAGAGGTGATCAAATACCACCAAAAGAAAGTGCTATTTGTGGGAAAAAAAAGAATGTCAATTTTGTTTGGGAGCCACATCGCACGACCGCGCAATTGTCAGTTAAAGCGTCGCAGTGCTGAATCGCAAAAAGTGCTCTGGTCTTTGGTCAGCCAAATGGTCCGGGGCTTAAGTGGTTAAAGATTGGCATATATCGTCAGAGGGTACAGTAAGGTGTATTCCTTTGGAAGGTACTTTTGTTGTCTGGAGGTACGAGACCCCATAATAAAAATACCTTGGAAGTAGATCAGCTGTGGCTTCAGAAATCTGTAATGATGAGTGGGTTGAAGGATGTGTAGTATGCGTTTGTGTGATTAAAATTCTCATGCCCGTTTTTGAACTTTGTGTGGCTGGCCCATGCAAGGTTTGGAGCTGCTCTCGTGTTTTTCCCATTGTATTTTTTTCTATTGCTAAAAGAGTGAAGGCAGTATTCCGTCTGGGTGTTTTTGTTTTTTATTTTTTATTTTTGTTTTGGACACTATGAAATATCTCCTTCACGTTTGTATCTAAATGTTTGTCTCATGTCTTTGTCTCAAGAGCCTGATGGGAGCTTTTCATCGTATATTCCGATCGTGTGTATGCCCCATCGGACTTTTCCCGTCGAAAGTTCAGACGGACTTATAGGTAGAACATGTTTTAAATTTTTCCGACGGAACTAATTACTATCGGTAAAACCGCTCGTCTGTATGCTGTTCTGACATACCAAAAACGGCGCATGCTCTGAACCAAGTACGAGATGGAAGCACTTGGTCTGGTAAATCTAGTGTTCGTAATGGAGATAGCACATTCCTCACGCTGCAAATTCTGTGATCTTTTAACGTATACTTTTATGCTTTATAATGCTAGAAGAATTAAGTTGTTTTGCTGCTGATATTCTCACAGAGTTCACACAAACTTATTTGTTTAGTATTTCTCGTGATCTCATGAATAATCTTTTATTATTTTAAAGCCAGATCTCCAGAACAACATTATGAAATATTTTTTATAGTCATCTTTTTTAGAATTTTTTATTTCATCAAGATCTCCTTTTCTGGATTATTGCAAAATTATTTTCTAGTGATCTCCATAATATTTTTTTTTTGGTGTGTTGTATTTTGTAAACTCAAGGAGGCTGGTTGGTGTCCCTTGTTAATTTGACATTGTATTTTTGCAATGTACCTGCATACTCACAAACAATCTCTCCTATTTTTATAAAAACACATAGGCAAGTATTTTCAGAAAATAAAACTATCCATTTATTCTGGGTAACAAAATAAAGAGGAAGGCAACACTGGAGAAACTTTTGTAATTTGCGAAGCCTTTTGGCCCCAGGGTACCTCAAGTCTGTGGAAAAAAAAATTGTTATCTTGAGGAGTCCATATAATTTTGAGCCCAATCTGGTCCAGGAATCCCAGAGATCAGGACCAGCAGCAGATGATATCTAAATCCCCAGGCTGTGGTACTACACCAGCCTGCGTCTTCTATCCAACCAGACTAAACCCAGGCCATCACTTTCTTCTCTTCCCTGCAGCCTTCCATCCACACTTCCCCGTGCCCTTCCCTGCAGCCTTCCTTGGAGGCTGTGGCTCTGGTGGTGGACTTGTGGCAGGAGGAGGAGGAGCAGAAGGAGGAAGAGGATGGGCGAGCTCATATACATGGCTGTTCTCTGTCAGCTGGCCCCTCAACCCCTTCTGAAGGGCCTCAACAATAATTCCCTCACAGAGGAAGCGTTGGCCCTCCTCTAATTTTCACAATCTTGTGGCTAGATAGCAGCCATAGGCCTCTTCAGCGTCGGGTTGGCTTCTGAGGACATCACTTGCTTCCCTAATGAGGCCCAGTGCTGCCTCCTCCATGCTCGTCCCCTTCCTGGGCCTTTTTGTTTGAAGGCGGAGGGGAGGCACCTGGGATTGGGTGAGGCTCCTACTGGGCCCAGCCCTCCTGGCTGACACTGGGCCCGCCCACCTCCTGGCTGACACTGGGCACGGCCACCTCCTGGCTGACACTGGGCACGGCCACCTCCTGCCTGCCACTTTCCAGACCCTCCTCCTGGCTGAGCTCATCCTGTTTATAAAAAAGGGACATAGTTTTAGTTTTTGCTTCATCAATCACACACAATTTTTATCTCATGACTTGCAAATTGAATGTTAATAAATAGAAAGACTATCATTCTGACCCCAGCATTTTTCTTTCTTGTCCCAATCATTTTTGGCCACTACTGTCTATTCATATGTAAATCACTTGGTTTTAAATCATTAATTAGTTATCAATTATAACATCTAGTTAACATCATTAATATTAGGACAATAAATATGTAGTAAAATAATATACCTGGCTCCAGCTGGGCGCATCCACTTCTTCCAGGATGGAAGGCCCAGGTTGTTCCTTGTCAGCCTCTGCTGGGGTTGAGGGAAGGGTGGAGGGAAGGCTGCAGGGAAGGGTAGAAAGTGATTCCCTGGCTTCAGTCTGGTGGTCCAGAAACCGCAGTTTGTTGAAGTACCACAGCCTGGGTACATACACTTGCGCTGCTGATGCTCCTGATCTGAGTGATTTCTGGATCTTATTATGCTCCTTCTTATACATGTTCCTCAAGATCCCAATTTTCCTTTCCAAAAACTGGATGGTTGCATCGGGGACCCGAGTCTTCACAAATTCCAGAAGTTTCTCCAGCGTTGACCTCCTTAGCTTGTTTATTATAATACAAGGTGTTTTTCACCTCCCACAAATTCCTCATCTCCCTGTTACTGTCTATGAAACTGGCCATGAATTCTGGGTCCTTAAAGTGATTCATCTTTGCTGTTAGACAATACACAAGACAAAAACACTAATGTCAGCCTAAACTATCATTATCATATCCCAATATAGGCCTCAATCTTGAAGCAGTATAGGCCACTGTGATGGGCCAAGTTCAAATTTTACCTTCGTTTAGGACGCTCGCTACTTCCGTTCATTCTTCCCCAGCACACAGATCGTACATACGACACATGCGTGTTAGCTTGATATACACTGCGCATGCGTCAAACTCCATCCGTCCCTGATGTTCTTTCTAGAATATTCTCCACCCCTTCTCTTTTCAGCGCACAGTAGGAGCAACATGGCGGATAAAAAGCAGGTGTGTGGTAATTCCACTAATGAGGAAGAGGAAAGCCCGGAGCCCGAAACGACCCTATCCCGGAGGAGGAGATTTAAGGCCTCCAATATGGCCTTTATAGAGATGGTGGAGATGGTGGACATCTTGAGGAGGAACGACTATTATGGGAAGCATGGACCGTACCTAAACCCTAATTTGAGAAAGGCCAAGATCATGACTAAAGTTGTGAAGAGTCTGCGGCAGAGTTTTGGTGTACGACGCTCCAAGGAGCAATTAAGGAAACGCTGGTCAGACCTGAAACTGAGGGAGCAGGATCAGTATAGAAGAATCAAGAGAGTGCTTAGAAAAAGTAAGTACTTGTCATGTGTTCCTATCATTATTATTATACTTGCATGCTGCTCCATGTGCTTTTCTTTACTGTTGTACAGTTTAAAATGTCGACTTTCATGTTTGTGGGCACAGTAATCGGTCGTAGGAAACATCGTTAGCTCATTAAATACGATGTTTTGGGCAGATACAGGTAAATACATTTGGTCATGCCTATTTGTATAAAATTAAGTTTTGTACATTGCTGTCTAGATGTGTTTGTAACTAGAATTAAATGCAAGCTTCACTCAGTGTAATGTAAGGAGAGGGCACTCAGCAGCTGTTTACACATCTGGACTCAGGAGCACTAGTGTGGGACACAAGAACAATCTTTTTAGGGTGTCCCACACAGGTACTCCAGTGGATACTTGGGGTGTCTACATGCAGGGGTGGACTGACCATTGAGCCACTCGGGCACTGCCCGAGAGCCCTGGGCCACTAGGGGGCCCCATCAGGGTTGCCAGCCTCAGTAAAACCCAGGGACATTATGTATAAATCTGTGTTTTTTTTACATCTGTCTGTGTATACTGTGCGTACATGTATGTGTATACTGTGTGATTGTATACTGTGTGGCCCCATAATCTCTGATTGCCTGGGGGCCCCATAATCTCCTATTGCCCGGGGGCCCCATGAGTTATCAGTCCGCCCCTGTCTACATGTGTGAAAATTGTCACAAAAAGGTAAGTATTCCAGCTTTGGTAAGGTAAAAAATAATTTCTTCAGCTTGGAACTCTGCCCAAAACAGACAATTGTACCTCCTTTCCCAGCAATGTTTTATATTCCTATTTCTGGACTCAAATATCTGTGTGCTAAGTATACCTTTTGTTTCATTCTCATAGGGGAGAAAAGACTCGGAAGACACCACTCAGAGGACACCAGGGACCCCACACATCACCAAGAAGGGGAAGTCAGCCCAAGACAACACCCCGAGGATCTGAAGGTGAGTGTCTGACACCCCAGCTTTAGGTAATATATGTATGCCTGCATATTTATAATATGTTTTTAATCCAGTGTTTTTGACAGTGCCCAAAGGCCCATCCACGACATCATGGTGTGGAATGGTGAAATCGACATTATAAGGAAGAAACTGAATGTTATGGAACAACAAATGAAGAACATGATTGATGTATTGGGGAGAATATAAATTTCTTTCAAATCCCATCCATTTTCACATTTGTAGGACTAAACCAATTTTTTATACATTTTAAAAGCCAAATTTTAAAGATACACATGGTGTGTAAACATGTGCTATCTGCCATCAGGGGATCTCAATGTACGCGTTTTGTGGGTGCAACCCCTTACTCATAACTCTAGTAGGTGAGAGGGTTGCACCTCCAAAACACGTCCATTGATCCCCCATGTTAGGAGATAGCACATGTTGACATTAGGCATGGGATCAGGAGGGAAATACCCATTTTGACTCCCAAATTGTGTGCATCTTCAAAATTTGGCTTTTACAGGGGTGACATCACCCCATCTGATGAGGGCAATATCAAGACATTTTTGACACTATAATGTCTGATATTGCCTTCAGCTTTTATACGTTGAACTTGGTAAGTTCCAGAGTTGTGTATGTTATGTTTTGAAACATGTCTGTTTCTAAAAATAAATAAATAAATAATTGAGAAAAAAAAATATATATTTTTCAAAAAAATGTTACAACGCACATGTGAATGTGCACAGAGTAAAAAGTTTGCTAAGCAACAGTGTGTGGCTTCTTCTTTGAATGCTCAATACCAGTTTTGGAAGTAATTTTGTGTTTACAGTGGCAATGGGGCTTATTTACTAAAGGAAAATCCACTTGGCACTACAAGTGCCCTAGGAGAACCTAGGAGACAGCCAAAAAGAAACACAAGCAATAAAGAAAATGCAAGATTTTATCAGATATTATTTTTTTATTTTTTAAAAAATATTTAGACATTGTCTGACATTGCAATGGCCCCCCTACCCGTAAAATAATTGACATATTTATCCCGAACTTCACGGGCGCTTTGGGGTGCCAAGTCAGGACGGCCAGTATCCAGGCCCGTCAGAGGATTTGAAGGAAGTCCGGCCTCCGGCCCAACTGAGGCAATATAATTGTGGGCATTTTTTCTTAAAAAATTGTGCAATATGCAGCAGGATAAAATGATGTGGTTGAGTTTGTATTCCACCATGTGTATGGCTGTCAGAAACAGGTGGAACCGGCTGGCCATTATCCCGAAGACATTCTCAACGACTCTTCTGGCTCTGGCCAGCCAGTAGTTAAAAACCCTCCTCTCTGGGCAGAGGGTCTTCTGGGGGAATGGCCTCATCAGGTGCTCGCCCAGACCGAACGCTTCATCAGCAAGAAAGAAGAATGGGAGTCCTTAAACGTTGTCCGCATTAGGTGGCAATCCCAGGCCACCACGCTGGAGCCGTTGGTAAAACTCCGTCTGGGTGAAGACTCCTCCATTCGACATCCGGCCATTCTTCCCCACGTCCACATAGAGGAACTCATATTGTGCCGACACCACTGCCATTAACACTATACTATTAAAACCCTTATAGTTATAATAGTAAGACCCCGAATGGGGTGGTGGCATGATGTGGACGTGCTTCCCATCTATAGCCCCTCCACAGTTGGGAAAGTCTCAACGGTCGGAAAAATGGGAGGCCACAGTCTGCCATTCCTGTGGCATTGAAGGAAACTGTGGAGTCACAACAGAAAAGTTCAAAAATGTTTTATAATGCAAGCAGATTAGACACAAACATTCTTGGCCAACATCAGTATAACATTTATTTTGAGGAGTATTTTAAGACAAAAATATAAAGTCCACTTTTCAGAGTCCCCCCGCCCTCTGATGGCCAATTGTAAAAATTTTAGGGGGGGTTTGAGCTGAGTTTGGGACCCCCAAAAAAGTCTATGGCACTCTGCCTGAATTTAAGCATAACAATAACATTTGTACACATTTTAGGGGATGTTTAGGGTAAGCACTATAATGGAGCTGACAAAATACATTGTTAAGTGACTAGGCTATAGGTGTATATGGGCCCAGGATAGCATGCTGGGGAGGTTAGTGAAGGCAAATATGCATGAAGGACAAAAAAGGAGCATTAAAAGACTACAGCATGCATGAGAACAAAAGGGGACATTCACAGCATATTGCAATCATGGAAATTATGGAATGAGGAAAGAAATACAAAACATTAGCAAACATTAAGTACATAGCATGTGATGATAAAGGAGAAAACTTACCCTAATATAGTCCTTCTGCAGGACCTGAATTAGCCTGGGGGAGATGCTTATTGAGAACTCGAGGTCCTGCAGGCTTCTCCCAGTCGCCAAGTACTGCAACATGGCGACTAGCCTCTGCTCCGGAGTGATGGCTTGCCTCATGCAGGTATCCTGCCTGCTAATATAAGGGGTCAGCAAAGCCAAAAGACGGTGAAAAATGGGGTCCGTCATCCTGAGAAAGTTCCTGAAATCATCAGGATTATTCTCACAAAGCAAAGGCATATGAGAAAATTGGTCACGCTGGAGCAACCAATTCTTGGTTCATGAACTCCTCCCCACCCTGTTCATGGACTGGGCTTGGGTCAAAGAATGAACCCCAACACCAAGCCCCCACACAGCACGAACTCTACAACGAGCACGTCCCCGCAACATGACTTCAAAACGGTCGGCTGTTCAGAATGATCTAACAGAACGCACTGAAGAACAGCAAGGCCTGTGAAGAGCGAGCTGAAAATCAGAAATGAGCTGACAAGAACACACTGAAAAAACAGATGCAAACTGTCTACACGCTCTGAAAAGCAAATACAAACCCACAAGCACAAACTGAAGAGCAGTACCAGACTGAAAAGCATGAAAGTTGAAAAGCGCGAATCGTCTCTCACCAAACTTCTACTAACATGAGATAAACATGAGATTAGCAGAAGGAGCCCAAAGGGTGGTGCGCTCGCTATTGCACTTCCTTTTTCTAGTCCCGTTGTACGTGGTGTACGTCACCTCTTTCTAGACGGTCGGACTTTGGTGTGACCGTGTGTAGGCAAGACCGCTTGAGCGGAATTCTGTCGGAGTTCCGTCGGAGAAACCTTCGGAGTTTATTCCGATGGCAAAACGGTCATGTGTATGCGGCATCAGAGTTACAGAGGGTTTCGTTGTTGTCAATTTTGGGGAATGTCAGTGACAATTTACCAATGTACATGAATGTTGTATTGTTTACCATTCTTTGCAGGTTAAAGATGAAGGATAGAGTAATAACTTTTGTTTATAAGTATCTGTTCAGATCCAAGGAGTTTCTGAAAGTGTATGTACATAGAAAGAAGGTGTATGTAGACAGTTGTATGTCACGGTACTACTACAGTGAGCCCACAGGTGAGCAGGTGACACGGGATCCCCCAGGGCTTAGCTGCGTGCTGACCCCAGGTCACGACCCCGGGTTCACCCTGCTCGCTAGGGGAGTACCAGAAGACACTGTCAGACAAGGATGGATGGATGGATGGATGAAGCAAAGGAGAGCCGGATAGCGAGCCAAGGTCATGGCGGACAGCAGACAACGTAATCAAGAGGACTAGCCGAGTCGGTACACAAGAGATCAGTTCACGAGAGGTCAGGTTAAAACAGGTTACATGAAGGGAGCTCAGAGACAAGCGTTGCTCAAGTAACCAGAAACTGGCCTGAGAGGAATTTAAATAGAGAAGCACATGGGAGGCTGGACAGGAAGTAGCAGGAAGGAATGATATATTAAGCAACAGGTGAAGTCAGTGACACCCATAGCTGCAGAGTGCAGCCAGAGCTGAACACAAGCTAATGGAACAACAGGTGCCAGCCGACCTACAGCAGTAAAGGTAAGACACAGATCAGCTCTGCAGCTGATCTGTGACAGTACCCCCCCACACGAGGTCCCCCTACACGTCTGGCGGCTGGCTAGGAGGGAAATTTCTGATGGAATCTGGTCACCAAGCATGGGGCTGAGACATCGGTGGCAGGAACCCAAGACCTCTCCTCCGGATCATAGCCCTTCCAATCAATCAGATAGAGTAGCTTCCCTTGGGAGTATTTGGAGCCCAATATTTCTTTAATCTCATACTGATCCGTGGTATCAGCCACAGGAGCGGGGTGAGAAGAAGGGCGAGAGAAGCGATTGAGGACCAGTGGCCTGAGCAGGGAGACATGGAAGGCGTTGGGTATCCTGAGATGAGAGGGCAGATGGAGCTTGAAAGCAACTGGACTGATCTGACGGAGAATAGGAAATGAACCAATGAAGCGAGGGGCAAATTTCATTGAGGGCACCCGGAGTCGGATGTGCTTGGTAGAGAGCCAAATTCTATCGCCAGGCAGGAACTTAGGAGCCGGACGGCGATGACAATCTGCTGCCGTTTTATGCCTGGAAGCAGCTAGATGAATATTCTCAGAGACCTCTTTCCAGATTGAGTTGAATGACCTTTGGGTTTCAGCTGGTGCTGGTACAAGAGGAGAAATGGCAATAGGAAAGGGAACAGATGGATTCTGCTCGTAAACAATGAAGAAGGGAGATTTTCCAGAACTGGCATTGGAGTGATGGTTTAAGGCAAACTCTGCCCAGGGCAAAGGTCCACCCAGTCATCTTGGGGGGCTATTAAGGCACGGAGAAAACATTCTAAATTTTTATTGACATGTTCCCTTTGCCCATTGGACTGGGGATGAAAGGCAGATGAAAAATCCAATTTAATCCCAAAGGAGCTGGCCAAGGCTCTCCAAAACCGAGCAGTAAATTGAACTCCTCTGTCAGAGATGATATGTGAAGGCATCCCATAAAGATGAAAGATCTCCTTAATGAAAGTTGTGGCAAGACTGGGAGCAGAAGGTAGGCCTGGGAGAGGAATCAAGTGACCCATTTTGCAGAACCGATCCACCACTACCCAGATGACAGTAAAACCTGTTGAGGGGGGCAGATCTGAGATAAAGTCCATGGAAATACAACGCCAAGGTATATTGGGAACTGGTAAGGGCAGAAGCAACCCAGCTGGGGCGGACGTGGAAGACTTGGATAGTACACAAACCGTACAAGTTTGAACGTACTCTTTGACATCCTTACGAAGAGAGGGCCACCAGTAATGACGCTGAAGAAGGTCACAAGTACGAAGTATAGCAGAATGCCAAGAGAACTTGGAGTCATATGCCCATGCAAGGAGTTTGGGATGAAGTGCAGTTTGGGATGAACTACAAAAGTTTTACCTGGAGGAGGCTGCGTAGACCGGAACTGAGTAGTGGCTAGAATACAATGCGGAAGGATGATGGGACCAGGATCTAGGTGATTCTCAGAATCGTTGACATCAAACGACCTGGACGAAAGATAATGTTAAAGTTGAAGCGGGCAAAAAAGAGGGCCCAGCGAGCTTGACGTGGGTTC
The DNA here is from genome assembly GCF_042186555.1 of Aquarana catesbeiana. Classification (NCBI taxonomy): domain Eukaryota; kingdom Metazoa; phylum Chordata; class Amphibia; order Anura; family Ranidae; genus Aquarana; species Aquarana catesbeiana. Next base: position 188,959,686 of record NC_133329.1, on the reverse strand, counting down.
AAGCATTTTGCGGATTGTAAATACTGCAGATTTTTATGATTAGTATAGATGGTAATACAATGGGGAGAATCCTCTAGAAGATGTCACCATTCTTGAAGAGCTAGTTTAATAGCCAGTAGTTCACGATCGCCAATGGTATAGTTCTTTTCTGCATCAGAAAACTTCTTGGAAAAGAATCCTCAAGGCTGAGACTTGCCCTTCTGAGCTTGGAGTAGGAAGGCACTGACTCCTACTGAAGAGGCATCAACCTCCATAGAAAAGGGTTTGGTAATGTCTGGACGTAGTTTGTCGAGTTTGTTGAAAGCATCAACGGTTTCAGGGGACCAGAGTCGGGCATTGACACCCTTGCGGGTGAGAGATGTAGTAGGGTCCACCAAGGTGGAGTAGTTATGAATGAACTGGAGATAACAATTGGTGAAGCCCAAGAAGCGTTGGGTGACTTTAAGACCAGAGGGCTGGGGTCACTCAGAGATGGCCGAAGTTTGGCTGGGTCCATGAGGAGGCCCTGTGACGATATTATGTAGCCCAGAAATGGAACTTGTGTTTGATCAAATACATATTTCTCCAATTTTGCATATAGACATTTGTCCAATAGATGCTGAAGCACAGCTTTCACATGGAGACGATGGGTAAGTAAGTCTGGTGAGAAAATAAGAATATCATCCAGATATACAATAACACAGACATACAGAAGGTCACGGAAGATCTCATTAACCAAATTTTGGAAGACAGCTGGGGCACTGCATAAGCCAAAAGGCATCACAAGATATTCATAATGTCCGTCCCTGGTGTTAAAGGCGGTCTTCCAATTGTCTCCTTCCCAGATTCTTATTAAATTGTAGGCCCCTCTAAGATCCAATTTGATAAAAACATGAGAACCTCGCAGTCTGTCAAAGAGTTCCGAAATTAAAGGAAGAGGGTATCGGTTCTTCACGGTGATGGCGTTAAGACCCCTGTAGTCGATGCATGGATGGAGTGAACCATCTTTTTTCCCTACAAAGAAAAACCCGGCTCCGGCAGGTGAGTTGGATTACCTGATGAAACCCTTTTGCAGGTTTTCCTGAATGTATTCAGACATGGCTTGTGTCTCTGGGATAGATAGAGGATAGACTCGGCCTTGGGAGGAGAGGTCCCTGGTAAGAGATCAATGGAGCAGTCATAGTCTCTGTGAGGAGGGAGGCGATCAGCGGAATTTTTGCAGAAAACATCTCGGAAGGACTGATATTGGAAAGGCAACATGGGAGTTGTGGAGGTCAGAGGAATGGAAGGAGGTGGTAGTACCTTGGAAATACATTGTTGCTGACACTGAGGACCCCAAGCCAATACTTGTCCAGAATTCCAGTCAAGATGCGGGGAGTGTTTCTGCAACCATGGAAGGCCCAGGATGATGGGACTGGAGGACTTAGGCAGAATTAGGAAAGAGATTTCCTCATCATGCAAAACCCCAATGCATAACACAATAGGAGGGGTTTTAAACCAGATGGGGCTTATTGGCAAGAAGGAGCCATCTACTACGGTCACAGAGAGGGGTATAGCTAAGGCAACAAAGGCGATGCCCAACTCAGAAGCCAAAGATTGTTCAATGTAATTCCCGGCAGTCCAGAGTCCACGTATGCAGAGAGTTGATAGGCATTTTGAGCCCAGTGGATAGCCATGGGAAGGGTGAAACGAGGGAAGCGGACAAAATTAAAGGATCGGTCTAGATCACCTCCCTCTGAGTGACCTAGACCCTGGAGTTTCCAGGACGGACTGGACAGGAGTTAAAAAGATGTCCTTTATCGCCACAATAAAGACACAAGCCCAATCCCATGCGTTGGGCACGTTCATCTGGAGTGAGGCGAGTTTGCCCAAGCTACATAGGTTCTTCCAACGTGTAAGAGGTTGAAGATGGAGAGGATTCCACAGGTCTTTGGACTACCTAGGGGGATGACTGGATCTGGATTTCTCCAAGGCCCGCTCCTGGAAGCGAATGTCTATTTGAATGCTCAATGCGATTAAATCATCCAATGTGGTAGGAATGGTGCGTCCAGCAAGTTCATCCTTTACGGACTCAGATAGGCCTTGCCAGAAGGTAGCAGTAAGGGCCTCATTGTTCTATTTGAGTTCAGCGGCCAGCGTACGGAATTGAACTGTGTATTGGCCGACTGTCATTCCTTGCTGACAAAGACGAAGGAGGACCCCAGCAGCAGAAGACACTCTGCTGGGCTCATCAAAAGTTTTCCGGAATGCATCCAAAAAGGACTGGAGGTCAGAGGTGATAGAATTGTGTGATTCCAAGAGTGGGGAGGCCCAAGCTAGAGCATCACCGGAAAGGAGAGAGATGATATATGCGACTTTGGTGTGATCAGTTGGAAAATGGTGGCTGGAAAGTTCAAAATGGATGAAACACTGATTAATGAAGCCCAAAACAAGCTTTAGGGTCGCCAGAAAAACGAAGTGGCGGCGGCAGATGCAAGCAGGGATTGCCAGGTGTAGCAGGTAACACAGGAGCAGTTGAAGCAGAAGCAGGAATTAGAGGAGCTGTTGCTTTGAATTGCAGACGATCCAGACGGGAGGCAAGATCCTGTAGAAACAGCATTATTTGCTCTTGATTTACTTGCTGGGAGTTAAGTCTCAGAAGTAGATGTTGCATTTGATCCTCGGTCAGTGGCTGACTCTCTGAGGAGCTCATGGCTTGAGCAAACTGTCACGGTACTGTTGTGGAAAATTTTATTTAGGTATGTTGTCAGATGCCCCCAGTGTCTGTTTTGCTGCAATACTCTCGTTTGAGGGTATTCGCACATACAGATGCTGGTGGAAGACCATTGGATGCGGAAACCTTTCCATGGACACGGCGGATCTGTTTGCTTTTTTAAGGATGTTTGTTTATGTCTCTCCAAGGAACTGGCCACTCCATGGTGACCACATTTCAACTCCTAAGTAAACAAGTTTGCGTACTTTGGGAACCATAGTATAACCATACAATATTATGGCCCACTGGGCCATGGTATAGTACGGCTCGCATCACTGGTAGCAGTGGGAATGTGCACACGGTTGTGTTCAAAGCCATGTGCTTGCTGCATGGTTTTGCACACCACCGTCTGCACACGTCACTACTGCTTTTATATTTGATTATATGCATGTGTGTCATTGGTTCTTTTGAATGAATACAAGTGTCTGATTGGCTGATTCTGAAGTCAGCAGCCTCTTTTGTTATCCATGTGTTTAGTATAAATAAAAGCCACTTGGCTATTTGGCTCAGGATTTTACACGGAGCTTGAAGTGATACCAATGTCTGTTTGTGTTACTTTTAGAGAAAGAAAGGCGCGCTTTCCCGGCATTATATAAGAGAGCTTTTTGTGCTTTTAAGCGCAAAGAAATTATATGCTTATAGGGAGAAGCTTATATTTCCCCAGACATTAATGGCGAGCCAGAAAGGAAGCCAACAGATCTTCTAAATTCAGCAGACCTCGAGGGGCAAGAGACCTCCAGAACCAGACCAGCAAAGGCCGGCCTATGGTAAGACAACCATACTTCATGTTTTTCTTTTGAACATTTTTGCTGTTCTGTGTTCGGGATCTTGATTCTCTGTCCGCTGTATGAGGTAAGATCTGGCAGGCAAAGAACCTTTTGTTTTTTTTGTTTTTTTGTCGCTTTCTGTATAATGACGGGACTTTTATTGTAGGTTATACTTTTGTCATTGTAAGTAGGTCTATTAATTGGGGGAGCACCTATATTTAAATCCTCTATAGGTCCCATTTAATACAAACCTAAAGTGAATGTTGTGTGTGACTGAGTAGGCTGTGTAACTGTATGTTGTGTGTATGAATGAACAGGCTGACACCATGTGCTAAGATGGCTGATGCTATGTAATTGACCATGTGGATGAATGGGGGAGGGGCAACCAGTATTGTTGATGCTCCTGTGTACCCATTGTCTTACCAACTTTCAGAACAAAAGTTTGTTTTGTATTTGAGAACAAGAGTGTATGTTTAAAGCGTGTTATTTCATGTTTTATGTATCTTTGGCGTTTTTGAATATATTATTTATTTAAATATGCCTATATTTTAGCATGGCCCCTAATTGATATAGCCTAAAGTGTTTGTCTAGGGAAAAGTGTTAATATTGGTCTCTCAATTGTATAGTCAGTTTTGTTTCTGCTGATTTTAGTCCTAAATGAAATATAGTTTGTCTTTTGTGCTGAATTCCATTTCTAGTAGAATCAGTTTGTTTTTTTGTTTTTTATTTTTTATTACAGTTGTTTTAGCAAAGTTTTTTTACTACTATAATTCAGTTTTGCATAGAGAGTGAACAGGAGGCATCCCCATTATTGTTGTAACATCTAGGACGGATAGAAACCACGTTTTTAAATTTTGAATAGCGAAGGATTTCATGGTGTTTTGCAGTTGTCTGACAAACACGTTTAGAAGGCATAAAACGTGAGGAGTAGTACGCTAGCAGCCCCGCTCAGGCCATGTAAAATAAACGGGACGCGGGGGCCGGTTATAGTGATAAAGGCGCAAACAATAACCGCTCCGAAAGTAAAGCGCAGGGTTCTCTGGACGCAGAGTCCGCCAAAAAAAAACGATTCGAATCGTCATGGGCAATTGGTTGTCCTTGATGGGGAGGAAACAAATAAGCCTCCCCACCAGTCAGACTGCTGCACAATACATGAGGTCTAGTTTTGGGGCTCAGGCAGTGAGACCCCTTAAAGATTGGCATAGATGGTCAGAGGGTACAGCATGGTGTATTCCTTTTGGAAGGTACTTTTGAAACCTGGAGGAGGGAGAAACTCATCACTGAGTTTAGAACCAGACTCCAGGCTGCAAAGACTTTAGACATAGCTCAGTTGTGGTTTCAGAAGTCTATTATAGTGAACCGGCAGGGTATACAAAAGGCAGTTTCAGTCCGGAAGAAGCGCATTATGTATACCTGGCCAGAGGGGATTGCCGAACCTAGTAATCCAATAACAGAAACGGAGGAAGCCCTCTCTGGGCTAACCCTGCTGAGACAAGCAGGATCAGCTGGATCTGTAACTGCTGTTGTCTCTCCTGAATTTCCCACCGTTCCTACTGTCTCTGACCCTCTTCCTGTCTCTCTCCCTCAACCATCTTCTATAACCACTGAAGCCTCTGCTCTCCAGCCTAAAGCTAACTATGATTTGTTTTCCACTACAGATTTAAACATGTTGTGTGAATCTAGAAGAATCCCTATCAGGGACAGGAAAAGAGGAGACTGTATAAAGGCTCTGAAAGAGTATGATTTAGCCGTTCCTACTCTATATCCTTCTCTGGGGGATTATTTATCAGAACCCACTGTAGGTGAAACCGTACATTTTAGTTCACTATCAAAACCACCCCCCCAATATACACCCACTCCCCACCCTGGGACTTATCCAGTCCGGGTACAACAATTTGAAGGTGCCCCCAATGCAGACGGAGAAAGGACTCTAGGGGAGAGGGTAGTATGGCATGTCCCTTTTACCTCCTCAGAGATCAGGAACATTCTAACTGAACTACCAGACTATAGGACGAATCCGCGGGGATTCGCAAGAATGTTAGTTCAGAACCAATTTAGTTACGGAATGAGCGGGACAGACTGTGCCAGAATTCTAAGGGCTAAAATAGGAGATGAAATGGCGGAGGCTGTAATGTCTCGTTGTAGCATCACCACACATGAGCAGATGACATCTGGTGGTAAAGAGTTTTGTAAGGCCCTTCTAGGAAAGCTTCCGGAACTGTATGGTGCAACCTCTACCACGGATGTAATGAAATTAAGCCAGAATCCTGGAGAGGAATGCGTTTGTTTCTGGCGTCGCCTGAAACAAGCCGCAATAGACGCAGATCTGGAGGTTGGTCCCGATGTACCACCCGAGGGACAAAAACTTACCGCCATTCACCTCATGTTAAGAGCTAAATTTCTAGAGGGAATCCATTCAAAAGTTCGGGACAGGTTATTATTGGCCAGGCCCGAATTTAATGAAATGTCTATGCCTGCCATCCTATCCACTCTCTCTGCTATAGAGAGGGATGTGGACCGGAAAAAGCAGGAGAAGACATCCAAAATCCTTGTAGCACAAACTCCCTACACTGGACCCCAACATAAAAACAAACAGGTCAAAAATGCGACACATCGCAAGAGACCTTTTATTTGCTTCAATTGTGGGAAGGAAGGTCATGTACAAAGATTTTGTAATAATGAACCAGCTAGACCTCGGGGTAAGTGGCAGTTTATCCCAGAGGATCAAACACCTCAAGTTGTAGCAATAGCAGGAAACGACTACGACTCGTCATAGGTCATTGGCAAACCGGTATCCACCCATATCAATCTGTATGTTAAAGAACTTAAATATCCACTACCATGCCTCATCGATACCGGTGCTGCCCGCACAGTTTTAAGAACTAAAGATGTTAAAGGCAAAATTCCCTTTTTGGGAGAAACCACCCCAACCATAGGTCTCACAGGTCAGACAGTGTCCTTACAAACAACAAAACCTCTCCATTGTAGGTTGGGCCAACACACAGGCCATAAAGTCTGTGCTAGTATCGGATGATGTCCCTATTAATCTATTGGGGGCTGATATTTTGTCAGAGATACAGGCGGTTATTGAATATACTCCAACAGGTATTGTGGTTAGTAGTGCATTGTCGGATGAGCGCCTATGTGCAATGGTGGCTCTACCATACATGACAGAGCTTGGTTGTTTTTTGGGGTTGGATGTGCTGGTGGAGGTCGATCCCAAACTTTGGGCGATTGACAAGTATGACGTGGGTCTGTTGCCAGTTCCGCCAGCCACAGTAAACATCAGACCAGGAAGCGTTTTACCCCAATTACCACAATACCCTTTGAGTGTAGCTCAGATGGATAGTCTTAAAATCCAAATTGACCGGTACCTACTGATAAAAGTTCTCACGCCAACCAAGTCCCCCTGTAACACTCCTTTGTTTCCAGTGGCTAAAAAGTCTGTCAAAGGTCAGGAAGCAATTTTCCGTTTAGTACATGATTTAAGGGCCATCAATAAAATCATTATCAGTGATGCCCCTTTGGTACCCAACCCACACACCTTGTTGGCCTCTATACCACCTAACGCAATTTTTTTCAGTGTCATTGATCTGACTAATGCATTTTTTCTGTACCACTGGACCCCCAGTGCCAGTACCTTTTTTGCTTTTTCATTCAAGGGTCGACATCTGACTTGGACGCGTCTCGTTCAAGGGTCTGTGACTAGTCCTTCGGAGTACAAACTCAAAATAGTGTTGGATCAGTGGACCGCAACAAATCCAGAGGTGGTGCTGTTACAGTATGTTGATGACTTGTTGCTCTGTTGCCCCGCAAGGGATGTCTGTTATCAGCATACTGTCTCATTGCTTAACCATCTGGCGTCCACGGGGAATAAAGCTAGCAAAGAAAAATTGCAGTTTTGCAGGGAGAAGGTCACCTTTTTAGGACATTGTATATCTCAGGGCACTCGACACCTGACAACCCAGAGAATTCAGACACTGAAAGACTTCCCAAGACCCCGAAACGCACGACAAACCAGAGCCATTCTTGGTCTTATCAACTACTGTAGAGACTGGGTCCCTAACATCTCATCCACCTTAGGACCCCTTTACGAAATCCCATCCCAAACACCCTTTAAACTGACTGATGATAACTGGTCAACCCTACAGGACTTGATCCAAGAACTCTACAAAGCACCTGCTTTAGGTCTGCCCAACTACGACCTCCCTTTCTACCTCTTCTGCTATGAAAGCAAAGGCCACGCCACTGGAGTACTGACCCAACTACATGGGTCCAGGTACCGACTCATCATGTACCTATCGACTGCCCTAGATTCAGTCATTCGAGGCTCACCAGGTTGTGTACGAGCCGTAGCCGCCTGCGCTGTATTGTTACAGAAGGTAGGTGACATAGTCTTGGACTCCCCACTGACCCTCTTTACTCCCCATTCAGTGCAGGGGATCCTAAATTAAGTTCAGACAAAACACCTCTCTGCTGCCAGACTGACCAAGTACAAAGTGGCTCTGCTAACCTCTACTAACCTAACTTTAAGACGATGCACCACTCTGAACCCAGCATCTCTTCTTCCTTTCAATGAGGAAGAGAAGAGGGGAGATAATGGTGTTAAAAGTAACAACACTCAAATTTGACAGACTAACAATACTAATCTCTCTACCTCTAACCAACTTTTCAACTTAGAAGGACAACATGTTGATGACCACCACGACTGTGTTTCTTTATTGGAACTTGAGTCAACAACCATCAGTCCAGTGAAGGAGGCTCCTATCCCAGGCGCTAAGAACCTTTTTGTAGATGGTTCCAGGTATTATACCCCAGATGGTAAGCCACACACAGGTTATGCAGTGACTACAGTCGGTGAAATTGTAGAAAAGGGTTCATTGAGTTCAAACATGTCTGCACAAGAAGCCGAGCTGTGGGCACTGGCAAGAGCTTGTGAGACCCAAGAAGGCCAAAGGATCAATATCTACACAGATTCCAGGTACGCTTTTGGGATAGCACATGATTTCGGTCCCACCTGGAAAGCAAGAGGGTTTCTGACTAGTTCGGGGAAGCCCGTGAAACATGCGCAGTTAATCAACAGGTTATTTGTTGCTTTCAATCTGCCACGTGAGATAGCCATTCTAAAAGTTAAGGCCCACACTACTGATAGGACTCTGGAGCCTGATGGGAATGCCTTGGCAGATAGAGCTGCTAAGGAAGGTGCTCTGGACCCTCCCGGGGAAACCCTGATGCTAGCCATCCCCTCTGATGTGTCTCTGGAAGAGTTTAAGAGACTACAGTCACAAGCTGAATTTCAGGAAAAGAGGAGATGGACAGCACTAGGGGCCATGAGAGGTCCAGATGACATCTGGGGTCTTGGTATAAAATGGTGTCTACCAAGATCGCTTTTTCCAATGATGGCCCATTCGGCTCATTATCCAGGGCATCAGTCAAAGATGGTTATGTGGATGAGGTGGATGAGCATTGGATCGCCCCTGGATTTACTACCATAGCTGCTAACTTTGCAGCAGCCTGCTTGGTTTGCGCATTGCACAACCTAGGTAGAATGGTATCAGTACCCAAACGACACTCCCCCCGACCAGAATATCCATTTCAGCGCATCCAGATAGACTACATTACGTTGCCAAGGAGTGGGCCGTACGAACACGTCTTGGTTTGTGTAGATATGTTTTCAGGTTGGCCAGAGGCATGGCCGGTTCAGAAAGCTAACGCCACCACCACAGCCAAGAAAATCCTGTCCGAAATGGTGTGTCGCTGGGGCCTACCTGAAACGATCGAGTCGGATCAAGGCTCCCACTTCACTGGTCAGATATTTGCGGAAGTATGTAAAGCCCTCCATATCAATCAGGGATTACACACCCCTTATCACCCCCAAAGTAGTGGTAAGGTTGAAAGATTGAATGGAATACTTAAAAACAAAATCTCAAAAATAATAGCTGACACAGGAAAACCATGGCCCGAATGTCTCCCTATAGCCAACCAAAAACAGGGTTGTACTTTCCTCAACAGCTGTCATCTTTACATTCTCAGCTGACGGGGTATGTGCAGTCACTGCAACGTGAGCTCCAAAAAATCCATCACAGGGTCCATGAGTTCCTTTCAGACCCTGACTCCATAACCGGTTTACACTCTATCCAACCAGGTCACTGGGTCGTGGTAAAGAAACACCAGAGGACAGGACTAGAGTCGAGATACCTCGGGCCATTCCAGGTTCAGCTGACCACGCCGACCTCTCTAAAGCTTGAAGAACGGGACAACTGGATCCACGCCAGCCACTGCAAGAAGCTGCTCAACTACACCAAAGAATGAGGAGTATCTTTTTTATTTATATTTTTAGTTTAGTGTATTTTAGCAAGTGTAACGATGAAAAGCATCCCAATTTATTGTTTAAAATGCACCTCCATCTGGCAAAAATGGCGAACAGAACCAACTGCTGGGTATGCTCCAAACCCCCACCAAGCCTTGATGCCCCAGCAATGGCAGCAGTACATGCTATATATGATGTCCGTATCGGCATGAGAAAAATCAAAGACACCAAACAGACACTTGTCAATAGAACTTAATGATACATTCCTAGAGGGTAAAATTAGTTATAGTTTTAACATTAGCTCTGGCTTTTGCCCCTCCCTCACAAAACCAATATGGGTATGAAACGATTGAACAATTTCTCATCCGTTGTGGATGGGATATTCAATGAAACCGTAGAGGCTGTAAGGGGAATTTCACAGGAACAACGTCAGATCAAGACCCTTCTCTTGCAGGAAAAGATGGTCCTTGATTATCTGTTGGCATCCAAGGGGGGTTTCTGTGAATTCATAGGTAAAGACTGTTGTACCTGGATTGAGGATACCAGTGACAAAGTTCAGGCCCATATGGATAAAGTTAGAGCCCTGCAAGGGAAAGCCAGAGCTATAGCTGGTGAAGGTTGGAATCGTTTTAAGGGTTTGGGAAACTTGGGGGATTTTTTATTTTCCATCGGATCATGGTTGAAGGAAGTAGGGGTATATATACTCATGTTGTTTTTATTTCTATTCCTTCTATATGTCGTGATGAGGTGTTCCTGTTGCCTGATTGGACAAGTGACCAGAGCCCGAGCAGATGACCACATCTTCCTCACCGAGATGAGACGCCCCGCCACGTACGAGACACAGAGGATCCCAGACCTACCAGCGATTACTACAGATCACCAGGTCGTGTCCTCCTTATAAGTCATTCCTCCTGAAGAATAGAATCTACAAGTCAAGCCGCATTTTCCTTTTTTTATGGACTCATATGGACTGTAAGGATTGATACATTTCCAGGTGTAAGAAGAAGATCAAGATTCATCGAGGGACACATGGGAGGATATGACAAAGAGGAGGAGCTGTTGTGGAAAATTTTATTTATGCATGTTGTCAGATGCCCCCAGTGTCTGTTTTGCTGCAATACTCTCGTTTGAGGGTATTCGCACATACAGATGCTGGTGGAAGACCATTGGATGCGGAAACCTTCCCGTGGACACGGCAGATCTGTTTGCTTTTTTAAGGATGTTTGTTTATGTCTCTCCAAGGAACTGGCCACTCCATGGCGACCACATTGCAACTCCTAAGTAAACAAGTTTGCATACTTTGGGAACCATAGTATAACCATACAATATTATGGCCTACTGGGCCATGGTATAGTATGGCTCGCATCACTGGTAGCAGTGGGAATGTGCACACGGTTGTGTTCAAAGCCATGTGCTTGCTGCATGGTTTTGCACACCACCGTCTGCACACGTCACTACTGTTTTTATATTTGATTATATGCATGTGTGTCATTGGTTCTTTTGAATGAATACAAGTGTCTGATTGGCTGATTCTGAAGTCAGCAGCCTCTTTTGTTATCCATGTGTTTAGTATAAATAAAAGCCACTTGGCTATTTGGCTCAGGATTTTACATGGAGCTTGAAGTGATACCAACGTCTGTTTGTGTTACTTGGAGAGAAAGAAAGGCGCGCTTTCCCGGCATTATATAAGAGAGCTTTTTGTGCTTTTAAGCGCAAAGAAATTATATGCTTATAGGGAGAAGCTTAGATTTTCCCGGACAGTACTACTACAGTGAGCCCACAGGCGAGCAGGTGACACGGGATCCCCCAGGGCATGGAGTCTAAGGGCCAGCCGGTATTCTGCCAGGGACCCCCTCACGAGGGTTTGGGCTTAGCTGCATGCTGACCCCAGGTCATGACCCCGGGTTCACCCTGCTTGCTAGGGGAGTACCAGAAGACAATTTCAGACAAGGATGGATGGATGGATGGATGAAGCAAAGGAGAGCCGGATACCAAGCCAAGGTCAGGGTGGGCAGCAGACAACGTAATCAAGAGGACTAGCTGAGTCGGTACACAAGAGATCAGTTCTTGAGAGGTCAGGTTAAAACAGGCTACACGAAGGGAGCTCAGAGACAAGCGTTGCTCAAGCAACCAGAAACTGGTCTGAGAGGAATTTAAATAGAGAAGCACATGGGGGGCTGGACAGGAAGTAGCAGAAAGGAATGATACATTAAGCAACAGGTGAAGCCGGCGACACCCATAGCTGCAGAATGCAGCCAGAGCTGAACACAAGCTAGTGGAACAACAGGTGCCAGCCGACCTACAGCAGCAAAGGTAAGACACAGATCAGCTTTGCAGCTGATCTGTGACACTGTACACATGCATAAATACACACGCCTAAAAGAAGGTAAAAGTATCATGGGTTGGAGGGGCGTGTCGGGATATGAGCTGAGGAGGACACGCTGGAGAAGTGCTCCGCTCATCCTGTCAACAATCCGCAGCCATCCTGCTTAACCTACACCCTGGTGAGCCTCAAATACCATCCTATCTGTCCCTGGGCAACCCCTGCCTCGACCCCAGCCTAAATCTTGGAGCACGGCCGACTGATTAAGGAGTTACACGGCCCGCAGCCCTCTCCATAAATCTGGGACCGGCCGCCATTTTGAGGCCTGCGGAGCCTCCGGATCCCTCTGCGCTCAGGTACCGTGATCGTGGGACGGGCGGACGCCACACGCTGACCCACCTGTAGCAGCATCTCCGGAGGGGGTTGATTAGGTGATCAGCATAAGTGGTTTCTGGAAGGTCCCGAGCGGCCGGCCCTTCTCATCCGTGGCCCGCCGCTATCTTGAGGTCTACTAGGCCTGCTGTATCCTTCCTCGGCCGGGTGCTGCGATCTGCGGGCAAATTGGCTGTCCCGCACTCCTACCCCAGTGACAGCATCCTTGAAGGGGACTGTAAACAAGTGCAGCATGCGCCAATAGGCCACAGTGGAACTGACACGTACCTCGTATGTGAGCCCGACATGCAGAGGGAGACCTCTCGTACAGCCCTGGTTCCTGGGTCACTGGAGTTGAGGACAGTGACCGTAGAAGCACAGTGGGGTAAGAGTGCCTGGTGAATTCTCTGGAACTGGAGATGATGACCACTGGGAGGCGCTGGAACTGGCTGGAGTGCTGGATGCAGGTCAGCAGGGTGCAGGTAAGCTGGATGCAGGTCAGCAGGGTACAGGTACGCTGGATGCAGGTCAGCAGGCTGCAGGTGAGCTGGATGCAGGTCAGCAGGCTGCAGGTAAGCTGGATGCAGGTCAGCAGGATGCAGGTAAGCTGGATGCAGGTCAGCAGGCTGCAGGTGTGCCAAGAAGCAACAAGCGCACAAGGGTGCGCACAGCAGGCAGAAGCAAGGTCAGACAAGACGGGTCATACACAGTGGATCAGTTCAAACAGAATCGGCAGGCAAGGGATGGTCAAGTTCAGGCTGGTTCTGGTAGCAGGAGATCAGGCAGGCAGGTAAACAGGATCAGGGTCAAGGAAAGCCAAGGTTCAGGATTGGAGACAACAGCGTAGTTAGAGAGCCAGGTCGGAAGGTAATCGGATGCAGGTTACAGGAACAGATCACAGGGGAAGCTGCAGATCAGACAGCAAGAGCTGAACGGTGGGAGCCCCTCTTAAAGGCCACTGGCCACCAAAGCCGCGTCACTGTGCGTGCGCGCACAATCTCCGCGATCGGTGTGCTCGCGCATGCGCATTGGCGCACGTCCGTTCGCTACTGGAGACCTGTTGACGGGGATGCGCCTGAGCCCTGTTGCAGGTCTGGAAGTAGTATGTCCATGACATTGCCCCCCCCCTTAAGGGAAACCTCCGGGTGCCCAAAAGAGCTCTTTTCTGAGGATGTCTGCGGGAGAAGGCCTGGATCAGTTCTTGGGCATGCACATTTTGCTTAGGTTCCCATGAGTTCTCCTCTGGTCCATATCCCTTCCACTTGATTAAATATTGAAGTTGGTTACCTCTCCTCCTGCAGTCTACGACAGCCTCCACCTCATATTCCTCGTCCTTATCAATAACGGGTTCGGGTGGCCCCGATCCTCTGTCCGGGAAGGGGTCATGTACTGTGGGTTTAAGCAGAGACAGGTGAAACACTGGGTGCACTTTGAGCGAATCGGGCAAGGTAAGTTCATAGGAGACCTCATTCAATTTACTTTTAACTGGGAAAGGGCCAATCAATCTGGGTGCCAGCTTCTTTGAAGGTCAAGCCATCTTGAGGTTGGTGGTAGATAACCACACCTGATCACCTGGTTGGAGACGTAATTCACCTCTTCTCTTCCTGTCGTAAAGCCTCTTGTTGGTTGCCTGCGCTTTGGCCATAGCTTCTTGCAACAACTTGTTGTTGTGACCCAGGAACTTGACAGTGCTTTGCACTGCTGGAACTGGAGATTCCGGGATAATGTTAGGAAGAGGTTCGTCCTCTCCGTTTGTCCATTAGTCCGGGGGTGGAAAGCAGATGACAAGGAAAGTTCAATTTTCAGGATTTGGCATAGTGATCTCCAGAAGTGGGAGGTGAACTGGACTCCCTTGTCAGATACAATGTTTGTTGGTACCCCATGCAGCCTTACGATCTCCCTGACGAACACCTGAGCGGTTTCCAAAGCAGAAGGCGTATTCTTTAGGGGTGTGAAGTGTGCCATTTTGGACAAACGGTCGACCACTACAAAGATAGCCGTATGTCTTTCAGAAGGGGGTAGATCAAAGTCCATGGCAATCATGCTCCAGGGTCTGTCAGGAATATGTAGTGGTCTGAGGAGACCCCAGGACTTGGTCCTGGCAGACTTGCTTTGGGTACAGATGACACATGACTTGACATAGTCCTTACAATCTTTCTCAAGCTTCGGACACCAAAAACATGCGCTGGATTAGTTCAAGAGTCTTGTGAACCCCAAAATGTCCGGCCAGCGGGTGGTCGTGACACAAGCTCAGTACTTTTGTCCAGCACCTTTTTGGCACAAAAATTTTGCTGTCCTTCCAAAGCATCCATCCTTGGGTATCAGGGCTGATCCTGGTGGACCGGACACCCCCTCTGACGCTTGTTTTAAACCGGACATCAGGTCTGTCTGGAAAAGCAGAAAGTTGCCCTCAGATAAAATGGTGTCCGGGACTGAAGTTTCCTTGGGGTCATCGTACATCCGAGAGAGAGCGTCAGGCTTGATGTTCTTTGATCCTGGCCGGTAGGTGATGTGAAATGAAATCTGGAAATGAATAGCGCCCACCGTGCTTGGCGCACAGGGCCGGACTGGGAATAAAAACCAGCCCTGGAAATAATTTCATACCAGCCCCATAGTATTTTTATACCAGCCCAAATGCATAACGTCATTATTTTCTTGTTCACAAAAGGGAAAACCATGCATTTTAAAGCACATTTGAAGAGTGTATTATATATAGATAAGAGAGACATGGAATTTACAAACAGCAGCAATTTTTTTCAAGGCAAAAATCATGCCATTTACTGGCACATTTTTTATTGACACTGCAAAAAAAAGGTGCCGTAAATGGCAGTTTTCAGTGCAAATATCAATATTTAAGCTATAAACTGCTATTAGCAATGTGTTAAGTTAAACAAAAGTCAAAAACCATATTTCTCCATTTACATGAAAGTCAGATTAATATAACCCAACACAGAGTTCCCCCATATATCAGGAGGATTCCCCTTTACAGTGCAAGGGAACTCTGACATAAAGGGGAACATTGCAGATCATTATCTAAGCGGTAACTCTGATATAAAAGGGGGGCACTGGTGACCAGAGACCCCACTTATATCAGAGTCCTCTGCATTCCTCTTTACATCAGAGTTCCCCCTTGCACTGTAAGGTGGAATCCTGCAGACTATGATGTAAAGGGGAACTCTGGGAATGTGGGGAGGACTCTGGTGACCAGAGACCACCTTCCGCAGAAAGAAAACACTAAAGTAAGGGGGTTTACTGATATAAGGGGTAAACCTTTATATCAGTGCCCCCTTACAATATTGTATTGACCCCCCCTCTCAGGCTGACCTGGCGGCGCTGTCACTGACCTCCTCTCAGGTGCACCATGCAGGGCTCAGTCAGTCGGCTCCAGCTCGGTGGCTCTGGTTTTATCCCATAGTTTCCTCTCCACAGTCCATACATGTCTGACTTCTCCCATGACCCCCATCCCTGAGGCACTCCCACTGTTGACTCCACTCCAGACTGCAGACGTGATATAAGACAATAGATGGTCAGAGGCTGCGGATGGTACAGGAGAGGTCAGAGGCTGCGGATGGTACAGGGGAGGTCAGAGGCTGCCGATGGTACAGGGGAGGTCAGATGCTGCCGATGGTACAGGGGAGGTCAGAGGCTGCCGATGGTACAGGGGAGGTCAGAGGCTGCCGATGGTACAGGGGAGGTCAGAGGCTGCCGATGGTACAGGGGAGGTCAGAGGCTGCCGATGGTACAGGGGAGGTCAGAGGCTGCCGATGGTACAGGGGAGGTCAGAGGCTGCCGATGGTACAGGGGAGGTCAGAGGCTGCCGATGGTACAGGGGAGGCCAGAGGCTGCCGATGGTACAGGGGAAGTCAGAGGCTGCGGAGGGGGGGGTGACAGGAGGTCAGAGGCTGCAGGGGGGGGACAGGAGGTCAGAGGCTGCAGGGGGGGGACAGGAGGTCAGAGGCTGCAGGGGGGGGACAGGAGGTCAGAGGCTGCAGGGGGGGGACAGGAGGTCAAAGGCTGCAGGGGGGGGACAGGAGGTCAGAGGCTGCAGGGGGGGACAGGAGGTCAGAGGCTGCAGGGGGGGACAGGAGGTCAGAGGCTGCAGGGGGGGGCAGGAGGTCAGAGGCTGCGGGGGGGACAGAAGGTCAGAGGCTGCAGGGGGGCAGGAGGTCAGAGGCTGCAGTGGGGGCAGGAGGTCAGAGGCTGCAGTGGGGGCAGGAGGTCAGAGGCTGCAGGGGGGGCAGGAGGTCAGAGGCTGCAGGGGGGGCAGGAGGTCAGAGGCTGCAGTGGGGGCAGGAGGTCAGAGGCTGCAGGGGGGGCAGGAGGTCAGAGGCTGCAGGGGGGGACAAGAGGTCAGAGGCTGCAGGGGGGGCAGGAGGTCAGAGGCTGCAGTGGGGGCAGGAGGTCAGAGGCTGCAGTGGGGGCAGGAGGTCAGAGGCTGCAGTGGGGGCAGGAGGTCAGAGGCTGCAGGGGGGGCAGGAGGTCAGAGGCTGCAGGGGGGGACAGGAGGTCAGAGGCTGCAGGGGGGCAGGAGGTCAGAGGCTGCAGTGGGGGCAGGAGGTCAGAGGCTGCAGGGGGGGCAGGAGGTCAGAGGCTGCAGGGGGGGCAGGAGGAAGAGGCCGCCAGACGAGTACTCACTGCGGTACTTTTAAAAATGGCGCAGATCGGCGCCATCGTCACTGCGCATGCGCCCGCATTTCCGAGAATTGCCGAGTGTGTACGGACTTTCCCGAACACGGCTAGCTCGGGAAAGCCTGTACACACTTCCGAGAGTAGTGCTGGCGCATGCGCAGTTGCATGTCAGCCTGGCGGCCCCGCGGCCATGTTTCTTTCAGGCGCCGCTGCCCTCATAGCGGCACCAGGGGCAGCCAGACAGCCGGCCCACCGGGGGATTTCCCGGTATCCCGGTGGGCCAGTCCGGCCCTGTTGGCGCAGCTTCAAACATTCGGCAGTTCATAAATATTCCAGATTTTTAGGATCCGTGTAGATAAGTATGGGATGTGCAGCTCCCTCTAGCAGGTATCGCCATTCTTCGAGCGTGGCTTTAATGGCCAGAAGTTCACGGTCACCTACATCATAATTCTTCTCGGCAGGCGAAAGCTTCCGGGAAAAGAAAGCTATGGGGTGCATGAAATCATTGAGTCCTTGGTGCTGAGAGATAACTGCCCCCACAGCTGTTTCTGAGGCATCAACCTCGAGTAGGTAGGGTAGAGAGGGATGCGGATGGCTCAAGATGGGGGCAGAGGTAAAAAATCCCTTAAGGGTAGAAAGGGCAGCTTGGGCCTCAGGATTCCACTGGAATCGGACGTTTTGTCTTGTTAGCTGGGTGATCGGGGAGATAATTGCAGAAAATCCTTTAATAAACCCTCTGTAAAAATTGGCGAAGCCAACAAAACGTTGCACCCCCTTCTTGTCTGAGGGTGCAGGCCAGTCCAGGCCAGCTGTGACCTTTTGTGGGTCCATCTTGAACCCTTCTGTGGAAATTACCAGGCCCAAGAATTGGATACTCTGCCGCTCGAACTCGCACTTTTCTGGTTTGGCGTATAGCCCATGCTGACGGAGTCGGCAGAGTACCATCTTGACGTGTTTCCGGTGCTAATCCAGGGATGAGGAAAAGATCAGGATATCATCTAAGTAGGCTATGATGAAGATATCTAGATAGTCTCTGAAGATATCATTTATCACATGCTGGAAGGTAGCAGGGGCATTACACAGGCCGAAGGGCAACACTAGGTATTCGTAGTGGCCAAACCTGGTACGGAAGGCCATTTTCCACTCGTCCCCTGCACGAATGCGAACCAAATTGTAGGCCCCACAAAGGTCGAGTTTGGTGAACACAACAGTAGTTCTTAGTCTTTGGAAAAGCTCAGACACCAGGGGTAAGGGATACCGGTTCTTGACCATGACTTTGTTCAGCTCCCGGTAGTCCACACAAAGACGCAATGAGTAGGTTTTTCTTTTCCACAAAAAAGATCCCTGCCCCAGCCGGAGAGGTGGATGGCCGGATGAACCCCCTCTTAAGGTTTTCATCAACGTATTCCTTTAAAACCTCCAACTCCCGCTCAGACAGAGCAAAAATCCACCAGAAGGGGATTTCGGCTCCGGGCAGCAACTCGATCGGGCAATCAAAGGAGTGATGAGGAGGAAGTGTCTCTGCCCCTCGTTTACTGAAAACATCTAAGAACTCATGGTACTGATCAGGTACCGCTGAGCGTAATTCTGAGTCAGCTTCCAGGCACAGCAGAGGGCCAGATATCTTGGGAGGTAAGGGCAGACAGTGTCCTTGACAGTAGTTTAATGTAATGTCGGATCCTGGCAATATGGATGAAAATCTGTGAGACAAACGGCATGGGTACCCCCCAGTCCATTACCAGGCCCTTTGGGTCTTGTATGGATATTAAGGGGAACCCCGCACCCAAACTAAAAAAGGAAAGGTGTGGGGCCCCCAGGCCCTATATACTTTGAACAGCAGTATACAGGCGGTGCAAACAAGACAGGGACTGTAGGTTTATTGTTAAGTAGAATCTGTTTGTCATTTTGAACTGGTACATTTTTAACGTGTTTAGCTCCAGCCAAAAAATCTATTTTAAGCTTTTTGGAAAACCTAGGGAAGGGTTATCACCCCTGTGACATTTGTTTTGCTGTCTGTGCTCCTCTTCAGAAGATTTCACCTCACCTTTTGTCCCAATGACAAATGTTTTTTGAAAATTTTGGGTTTTTTGTGAAACAAGGATTGGTGATAAAGCATCAGTGGAAAGGAGAAAAGTTTTTCCCATATTAACTCTTACAGGAGAGAATTTCCATTCCTAGGGGTAGATTTCATCTCACTTCCTGTTGTCTCCTTCCGTTTGCAAGTAGGAGTCGTTTGTAAGTTGGATGTTTGAAAGTAGGGGCCTGCCCTATATACTCAGCAGAAATTTGGGCCTTAGGTGTTGTTGTGGCCACAACACTGTAAGCCCTCACAGGGCCCTGCTGTGAAATATTAGATCAAGAATTGTAATTACATGCCCCTGTTGAGCAGGGGCAGAAAAATTGGGCCTTTGGTGGTGGTGCTGGTGCCACAACACTGGAACTCCTCACAGATGCTCTAGTTGGAGCGCAGGAACTAGCCCTGCTGCAAAGAATTGCATCAAAAATAGTAATTACATGCCCCTGTTAAACAGAGGCTGAAAAATTGGGCCTTAGGCACTGGTGCTGGTGCCACAACACTGCAGCACCTCACAGATACTCTAGTTGGAGCGCAGGAACTAGCCCTGCTGCAAAGAATTGCATCAAAAATTGTAATTACACTCCCCTGTTAAACAGGGGCTGAAAAATTGGGCTTAGGCACTGGTGGCGGGACTGGCGGCGCCCAGAACCAAAAATGTTCTTACAAGCTATCATCATGATCATTGAGGAGGAAGAGGATAATTACTCAGTATAACAGGATAGTCACTCAGCATTAGCATAGGCAGTCTTTGAAGGGATCTGACATTTCAAAAAAATGTATTCGGTTACATCAGCATCAGGTGCTTGGTAGCTGGTGGTGATCCAAGACTGATTCATTTTTATGAAGTTCAGTTGATCGACCGAGACGGTGGACAGACGCACCCTGTGATCGGTTACAAAGCCTCCAGCAGCACTGAATGTGTGTTCCGAAAGAACGCTGGATGCAGGACAGGCCAGTAGCTCAATTGCATACTGTGCAAGCTCTGGCCAGTGATCCATCCTCAAGACCCAGTAACCCAGAGGATTTTCGGTGGGAAAGGTGTCCAAGTCAGATCTTGCCCATAGGTATTCCTGCACCATGTAAAACAGACGCTGGCGATGGTTGCTGGAACCGATCATACCTTGGGGCTGCGAACTAAAAAATTGTCTGAACGCATCGGTCAGATGGCTCCTTCTCCAGCGCTCCTTCTTTGACTGACCGAAGCCTCAGCAACACGTTGTCCAGAAACAGGAGTTTGTAACCTCCCAGTCTCTGGGAACGCATTGCACAGACCTTTCTGCAAGGCCTCCCAAAGATGTTTCAACCTCTGCTCTCTCTGCGATGGCAAGATAAGGTCCGCAACCTTACCCTTGTAACGTGGATCAAGGAAGGTTGCCAGCCAGTATTGTTCCTTCTCCTTAATACCACGAATAAGAGGATCCTTCCTCAGGCTTTGCAGGATCAGGGAGGCCATGCAGCGTAGGTTTGCTGAGGCATTCGGTCCGGAGTCCTCTGGGTCACTAAGGACGACATGATCCGCAGCCACCTCCTCCCAGCCACGTACAAGTCCATGTGTTTCTTGGGACTGTAAATGATCCCTTAAAGACTGCTGCTGATGCTGAGTGCCAGGCTCCACCTCCATACTGACACAATCCTCCTCCTCCTCCTCTTCCTGTGTGATCAGCGGGCACGCAGGAACACTGTCTGGATAAAGGGGGCCTTGAGAGCTAAGGAAGTCCTCCTCTTCCTGCCTCTGTTCTGCCTCAAGTGCCCTGTCCATTATTCCACGCAGCGTGTGCTCCGGTGGACAAGGGGGACAGTGGCACTGATGCATGCATTGTCACTGCTCACCATCCTCGTGGCCTCCTCAAATGGTGATAGGACAGTGCATGCATCCCTGATCATGGCCCACTGGTGTGGGGAAAAAACCAAGCTCCCCTGACCCTGTCCTGGTGCCATAGCCGCACAGGTAATCATTGATGGCCCTCTGCTGCGTGTGCAGCCGCTGCAGCATGGCCAACGTTGAGCTCCACCTGGTGGGCATGTCACAGATTAGGCGGTTCTTGGGCAAGTTAAATTCCTTTTGGAGGTCTGCCAGCCAAGCACTGGCATTATATGACCGGCGGAAATGCACACAGACTTTCCTGGCCTGCCTCAGGACATCCTGTAAGCCCGGGTACCTGCCCAAGAACCGCTGCACCACCAAGTTAAGGACGTGAGCCAAACAGGTCACATGGGTCAGTTGTCCATGTCAGAGGGCGGAGAGGAGGTTGGTGCCATTGTCGCAAACCACCATTCCTGCCTAAAGTTGGCGTGGCGTCAACCACCTCTGAACCTGCCCCTGCAGAGCTGACAGAACCTCTGCCCCAGTGTGGCTCCTGTCCCCCAAGCACACCAGCTCAAGCACCACATGGCATCTTTTGGCCTGCATACTTGTGTAGCCCCTTGAACGCCTACGGAGCACCGCTGGTTCCGAGGACAAAGCACAGGAAGAGGCCATGGAGGAGGAAGAAGAGGAGGTGGTGGAGAAGAGAGGTGTGTCAGAATCATTAGTAGTGGCATTTTGGAGGCATAGTGGCAGAACAACCTCCAACACTACTGCACCTTGCCCTGCATCCTTTCCAGCTGCCAGCAGAGTCACCCAATGCGCGGTGAAACTTAGGTAACGTCCCTGTCCATGCCTGCTGGACCATGAGTCAGCGGTAATATGCACCTTACCCCTGACCGCCCTGTCCAGCAAGGCATGGACATAGCCCTTCACATGCCGGTAGAGAGCCGGAATCGCCTTCTGTGAGAAAAAGTGGCGTTTGGGTACTTGCCACTGAGGAACCGCACATTCCACAAACTCACGGAAGGGGGCAGAGTCTACCAACTGAAAAGGTAGCAGTTGAAGTGCTAGCAATTTTGCCAAGCTAGCATTCAACCGCTGGGCATGTGGATGGCTGGGAGCGAACTTCTTTCGGCGGTGCAGCAGCTGGGGCAGGGAAATTTGCCTGGTACAATCTGACGTCTGTGTACCGAAAGCAGATTGCCCACAAGTACTTGGCTGTGACACACCTAATTCTACACCTTCATTCCTCTCAGTGCACGTCTCAGAGAGGACTGAAAGTATAGTGGGGTTGGAGATCTCAGCTGATGAGGAGCAAGGAAAGGTCCTCTTTGTTCTTTGGTGTGGGTCTTTTAGATACGCTTGCCAACGAACTGCATGGCAGGTCAACATATGTCTGGTCAAGCATGTGGTTCCCAAGTGGGAGATGTTTTGGCCACGTGAGATACGCTTGAGACATATGTTGCAAATAGCAGCGGTGCGATCTGATGCACTCATCTCAAAAAAGGCCCACACCAAAGAACAATGAAATAACGCGTAGAGACAGCAGCGCCCTGCACATGCGGAGCTTTGCGGTGTGATGCAGTCAGTGTGCTGCCCTTAGGCTGGCCCCTGGAGGGCATCCTGCCTCGTTGGTGATGTGCCTCCTCCTCCTCTCTCCTATCAGGCACCCACGTTGAGTTAGTGACCTCATCATCCCCTCCCTCCTCATCACTGGAACAAACCTGGCAGTATGCTGCAGCAGGGGGAGCATGACTGCCAGATTGCTGTCCTTCTTGGGCACCCCCTCTGTCCGTGCTCACGTTACTGCCTTCATCTAGCTCAGTATCATCATCAGAGCCTTCTAAACGCTGGGCATCCTCCTGGAGCATGTACCCAACACTGTGGTCAAACAGTTCAAGGGACTCCTCAGGAGGACATGCTGGGGCTAGGGAAGGAGTCACTGATGCCATTGAGCCGAGGGAACCGAGGGAATAGGCCGCGTTGGCAGCTGTGTTGCCAGACAAAGTACCCTGAGCATGGGTGAGAGAGGATGAGGAGGATGAGGACGGCTTGGTCATCCACTCGACCAAGTCTTCTGCATGTTGCGGCTCAACACAGCCAGCTGACGAAAAAAAGGCCAAGCGTGTCCCACGGCCACGTGCTAATGAGGATGCACCGTCTCCACGACCAGCACTGTTGCCTCTAGACACAGAGCCTGCTTGCCCGCTTTTATTGGCTTGTGACTGTCTGCTTCTCCTTGTTGGCCTTCCAGACATACTAATGACCTGCAGTGAGATGTAGCTGCACTAAGCTGGGATAAAAAAAAATATATATATATATATATATATATATATATATATATATATATATATATACATATACTGATACTGCAGCTAGCAAAATCATAGTATGAGAACACCACCAATCTTCTACAGGTAGCTTTAGATCAGTGGTTCTCAACCTTTCTAGTGCCGTGACCCCTTGATAAAATTTACCAAGTTGTGGGGACCCCTAACAGTAAAACGCCCTAATGTAGCATGAGTTGTCAGCACCCAAGGCAAGACAAGTAATTTGTGCCCCTAACCCACGGACGTCTAGCGCTCCCTGAGTCCCTTACACTCGTACAGTATTAAAACCCCCTATGGTACATTTTAGGATGTATCACTCTTTCTTGTTGTTCTCCTTTCTTTCCCTTTTATCTCTCTCTATCCTAATTTCTTGTTTTTTTTTCTCCATTTCTCTCTCTAGCCGTCTTTCTTATTCTTTCTCTCCCTTTTTCTTTGTTCCTCCCCCTCTTTTGGGGGGATTTCTGATTAGCCAACTTGGTGCTCTTGATCAAGGTCATCTGCTGATCTGAGAACTGTAGTGGAGACTTTTAATGGCAACTATAATCCCAGGTAGTGTTACTCACTGTGTCTCCGACTTCGTGGTGTCTCGTAGCAGTGACACCTATGCCGAAATCAGGAGATAGGGTCTCCTCCAGCCCCTCCCACTTTACATTCCTCACCAGTCAGCTGACCTCTAGTCTCTGCCCCCCAGCCATGCCATGAACCGAATGGACGACTGCGAAGAGGCTGAGTGGGCAGCCATGGGCTCCAGGGACAGCCCTGCTGGGCAGCTGCAAAAAGGTTGGGAGAGCGGTGCGGGATTCAGAAACAGCCCAGGATTCGGTGACCCCTGGCAAATCCTCATTCGACCCCCGAGGGGGTCCCGACCCCCAGGTTGAGAACCACTGCTTTAGATGAACACTGTGCAGAGGTTGCACTACACTAACTTGTAGCTTTAGCTGAACACTGCAGAGGACGCACTACACCAACGTTAAAATAATGTAGCTGCCTGCGGTAGTGATAGGATCAGGAAAACACCACCAACCTTCTACAGGTAGCTTTAGCTGAACACTGTGAAGAGGTCGCACTAGACTAACCTGTAAATAATGTAGCTGCCTGCGGTAGTGATAGGATCAGGAAAACACCACCAACCTTCTAAAGATAGCTTTAGCTGAACACTGTGAAGAGGAGGCACTACACTAACGTTAAAATAATGTAGCTGCCTGCGGTAGTGATAGGATCAGGAAAACACCACCAACCTTCTACAGGTAGCTTTAGCTGAACACTGTGCAGAGGTCGCACTAGACTAACCTGTAAATAATGTAGCTGCCTGCGGTAGTGATAGGATCAGGAAAACACCACCAACCTTCTACAGGTAGCTTTAGCTGAACACTGTGCAGAGGTTGCACTACACTAACTTGTAGCTTTAGCTGAACACTGTGAGGAGGACGCATTACACTAACTTGTAGCTTTAGCTGAACACTGAGGAGGACGCACTACACTAACTTGTAGCTTTAGCTGAACACTGTGCAGAGGTTGCACTACACTAACTTGTAGCTTTAGCTGAACACTGTGAGGAGGAAGCACTACACTAACTTGTAGCTTTAGCTGAACACTGTGCAGAGGTCGCACTACACTAACTTGTAGATTTAGCTGAACACTGTTCAGAGGATGCACTACACTAACTTGTAGCTTTAGCTGAACACTGTTCAGAGGATGCACTACACTAACTTGTAGCTTTATCTGAACACTATGAGGTGGACACACTACACTAACTGTAAATAGTCTAGCTGCCTGACTGTGGTACTAATAGGATCAGAAGAACACCAGCAATTTTCTTCAGGTAGCTGTAAATACTGTAACAACACAAGCCTGCCTGTCAGTAGGAAGATAATAACAGGAACGAATCTAGCTAAACTGAATACAGTGTATATATATATATATATATATATATATATATATATATATATATATATATATATATATATATATATATATATAATATATATATATATATATATCTCTCTATATATATCTCTCTATATATATATATATATATATATACACACATATACATATATACACATAAACACACACACACACAACACCTGGGATGCATATATATACACAATACATTGTAAGTGCAGCTAACTCACTGACTGTCCTGCCTAATCTCTGTCTCTCAACGCCGGAACACACACTACACAGGGCCGCCATGCAGGCGGCCTTATATAGTGTGGGGCGTGTACTAAATCCCCTGAGCTTTAATTGGCCAAAGCCACCCTGGCTTTGGCCAATTACAGCTCTCTCTACAGACGGCGCTGTGATTGGCCAAGCATGCGGGTCATAGTGCATGCTTGGCCAATCATCAGTCAGCAATGCACTGCGATGCCGCAGTGAATTATGGGCCGTGATGCGCCACATGAATTTGGCGCGAATGGCCCATATCATTCGCAATTCGAACGGGTGAACAGACGATGTTCGAGTCGAACATGGGTTCGACTCGAACACGAAGCTCATCCCTAGCCAGGTGACTGGGAGATGGGATGGATGAAGAGCTATGATACTTGGCAGGACATGAATGTACATAATGGTCAGTTCCCCCTCAGTACAGACAAAGGTTGAGCTGTTGCCGACGTAGACGTTCCTCAGCAGACAATGCGGGTCTCATTAGTCCAACCTGCCCAGATTTATGAAAGTACGGTGTTAGTTTGGTTGGTGCAGGATTAACTGGGACCAGTCTGAAGGGAACAGGATAAGAGGTTGTAGCCACTTGGTAACATCCAAGTTGGTTGAGACTGCTGGATCACCCTCTCCATCCTGCGTTCCCGAAGACGACGGTCTATCTGAATAGTTAGGGTAATCAAGGATTCCAGAGAATTTGGTACACCGACCCGAGCCGATTCATCCTTTAATTCTTCTGATAAGCCTAGGCGAAACTGGTGCCTTAAAGCTGCATGATTCCATTGGGTATCTGCGCTCCAGCGCCTAAAGTCTGTTATATAGTCTTCGACCGCTCTGCGGCTTTGTTGGAGCGTGCTAAGAGCAGCTTCGGCAGTGGAAGTTCGTTTGGGGGTCATCATATAAGAGTGACATTGCGTCGAAGAAGGATGACAAAGTCCAGAGAAACATGGTGTTCTTCCAGCAGGTGATGGGCCCAGGCTTGTGGTTCTCCTAGCATAAGTGAGACAACAAACCCCACCTTGGTGTTTTCCTGCAAAAAGGTTAAAGGTAGTAAGGAAAAGTACAGTTCGCATGCATTGCGGAATGTCCGAAACTTGCTTTGATCCCTGGAAAACTTCTCCGGAATTGGGACCCTAGGTTCTGGAGATAACATCATTACAGGGAGTGCGGAGGAAGCCTCTGACGACAACCCGCTGGGAGGAAGGTTTGTAGTAATCGTCCGGGACTGCACTTGTCTCTTAAGGTGTTCATAGCTGTCCTGGAGGGATTTCACCTCTTGATTGAGGACAGAGAGCAGTTGGCAGATTTCATCAGTAGCGGAGGTCCCTCTTGCAGGCTTAGGCATGGCTGTCTGATACTGACACGTACCTCGTATGTGAGCCTGACATGCAGAGGGAGACCTCTCGTACAGCCCTGGTTCCTGGGTCACTGGAGTTGAGGATAGTGACCGTAGGAAAATAGTGGAGTAAGAGTGCCTGGTGGATTCTCTGGAACTGGAGATGATGACCACTGGGAGGTGCTGGAACCGGCTGGAGTGCTGGATGCAGGTCAGCAGGGTGCAGGTAAGCTGGATGCAGGTCAGCAGGGTGCAGGTACGCTGGTGTCAGGAAAAGCCCTCTTGTAGTCATTCCAGCAAACAGAAGATTAAAAGAATGCCTGTAAGCGCCATCCGGCGCTCGCGCGCGTGCAATAGCGCCAATAGCGCTAATGGGCGAACGCGCGTGCGCAATAGCGCCAATAACGGCGCACGGGCGCGCGGGTGCGCGCACGCGCCCCCTGTAACACTCTTGGCGCCAAGATGGGCTATTTAAAGGAGACTGTTCCAATGCTGCCTTGCTGTCCGGTCTACAGCGTTTCCTGAGACCTCTGCTCCCTTGTTACCAGTTTCTCTGCATCCAGTACCTACTTGGCTTGATCCTGACTTACCTGTTTGCTGCCTGCCCCGATCTCGGCTTGGACTCTGACTACTCTCTTGGTTTGCCCTCCTGTACCTGATCTGCCCGCCAGTACCTTGACCCGGCTTGTCTGCACCTTCCTGCTGTCTGCAACCTGCTACTGGACTACAGTGCACCTCCCTACTGTCTGCAACCTGCTGCGGGACTACAGTGCACCTCCCTGCTGTCTGCAACCTGCTGCGGGACTACAGTGCACCTCCCTGCTGTCTGCAACCTGCTGTGGGACTACAGTGCACCTCCCTGCTGTCTGCTACCTGCTACTGGACTACAGTGCACCTCCCTGTTGTCTGCAACCTGCTGCGGGACTACAGTGCACCTCCCTGCTGTCTGCTACCTGCTACTGGACTACAGTGCACCTCCCTGCTGTCTGCAACCTGCTGCGGGACTACAGTGCACCTCCCTGCTGTCTGCAACCTGCTTCGGGACTACAGTGCACCTCCCTGCTGTCTGCAACCTGCTTCGGGACTACAGAGCACCTCCCTGCTGACTACAGGATCCAGCTCTCTTCTCCAGGGTTCCAGCCAGGCACTTGTGCCCCTCTGTACTTCTGAGCCCCTGTTCTCACCTTCAGGGGTTCCTAAGTCAGAGGTATACGAGAGGCCGTTCTCTGCACTCCGGGCTCCACCTACCAGGTACGTGACAGCTGGATGCAGGTCAGCAGGTACGCTGGATGCAGGTCAGCAGGGTGCAGGTATGCTGGATGCAGGTCAGTAGGGTGCAGGTACGCTGGATGCAGGTCAGCAGGGTGCAGGTAAGCTTGATGCAGGTCAGCAGGGTGCAGGTAAGCTGGATGCAGGTCAGCAGGCTGCAGGTAAGCTGGATGCAGGTCAGCAGGCTGCAGATGTGCCAAGAAGCAACAAGCGCACAAGGGTGCGCACAGCAGGCAGAAGCAAGGTCAGACAAGACGGGTCATACACAGCGGATCAGTTCAAACAGAATCGGCAGGCAAGGGATGGTCAAGTTCAGGCTGGTTCTGGTAGCAGGAGATCAGGCAGGCAGGTAAACAGGATCAGGGTCAAGGAAAGCCAAGGTTCAGGATTGGAGACAAAAGTGTAGTCAGAGAGCCAGGTCGGAAGGTAATCGGATGCAGGTTACAGGAACAGATCACAGGCGAAGCTGCAGATCAGACAGCAAGAGCTGAATGGTGGGAGCCCCTCTTAAAGGCCACTGGGCGCCAAAGCCGCGTCACTGTGCGCGCGTGCATGATCTCCGTGATCGGCGCGCACACGCATGCGCATTGGCGCACGTCTGTTCGCTACTGGGGACCTGTTGGTGGGGATGCGCCTGAGCCCTGTTGCAGGTCTGGAAGTAGTATGTCCATGACAGGAACACAGACTTGCACAAGTTGGAGGTGTGTGCTAAACCTGCTTGTAAACCTAACTATCTAACAAAGCACAATCTCTTAAAGGGGACACAACCACCACCCTGCACTATAATCTGCAAAGCCCTAAATTGCCTGCTTATGCCCTCAAATAGCAAAACAGCGAACAAAAAGGCGCCTGCACAGCCTGCCCAGTGTCCCAGTGCCATTCTGGACCAGTTTAAAGCGCTATTAGCAGACATGGAACAGGCAGCAAACTCATCGGCCTCTCCACCTCCGTAGGCACCACCAGGGCCATCTTTAGCGCAGGGCAAACGGGGCACTTGCCCCGGGCCCAATCTTTGTTGGGGGGCCCGCGCTAGCCGTGAATTGGGGCCCCGATCACAGCTTTGCAGAGCGCACAGAGGACACGGGAGGATATATTCCTCGCTAGCCAGCTGAGAGGGGGCGGGGCCGGGAGCTCCACTGACGCTCTGACCCCGCCCACGTGCAGCCTGTGTACTGGGTATAGAGCGCCTGTAGTGAGAGCCAGTGATCGGAGTGCGAGTGTCAGTGGAGCTTCCGGCCCCGCCCCCGCCCCCTCTATATTGGCTGGTGAATACAGAGGTCCGGGGGCGGGGCCGGGAGCTCCAATGACACTCCCACTCCGATCACTGGCTCTCACTACAGGCGCTCTATACCCAGTACACAGGCTGCACGTGGGCGGGATCAGAGCGTCAGTGGAGCTCCCGGCCCCGCCCCTCTCAGCTGGCTAGCGCGGAATGCATCCTCCCATGTCCTCTGTGCACTCTGCAAAGCTGTCATCGGGGTGACAATTCACGGGTGATGTGGGCCCCCCAACAAAGCATCAGTGGAGCTCCCAGCTGCTTTAGTGAGAGCAGAGAGTGGAAGCCCCGCCCACAGTCTTGAATGTATGTAGTAAGTTTGGCTGGCCAGGTATGTCCTTACAACCATAAAATGCCTGACTGTTTAAACCCTGAGCTGTGTTATTTAACTGTAAAGCTGTGCATTGCTGAAAGTTCTCTGACCATCCCCTGTATAATGTCTGTAGTCTCTGTCTCCTGCAGTATGTCCGCAGTCTCTGATTGTCTCCTGCAGTATGTCCGCAGTCTCTGATTGTCTCCTGCAGTATGTCCGCAGTCTCTGGTAATCTCCTGCAGTATGTCCGCAGTCTCTGATTGTCTCCTGCAGTATGTCCGCAGTCTCTGGTAATCTCCTGCAGTATGTCCGCAGTCTCTGATTGTCTCCTGCAGTATGTCCGCAGTCTCTGTCTCCTGCAGTATGTCCGCAGTCTCTGGTAATCTCCTGCAGTATGTCCGCAGTCTCTGATTGTCTCCTGCAGTATGTCCGCAGTCTCTGATTGTCTCCTGCAGTATGTCCGCAGTCTCTGGTAATCTCCTGCAGTATGTCCGCAGTCTCTGATTGTCTCCTGCAGTATGTCCGCAGTCTCTGGTAATCTCCTGCAGTATGTCCGCAGTCTCTGATTGTCTCCTGCAGTATGTCCGCAGTCTCTGATTGTCTCCTGCAGTATGTCCGCAGTCTCTGATTGTCTCCTGCAGTATGTCCGCAGTCTCTGTCTCCTGCAGTATGTCCGCAGTCTCTGGTAATCTCCTGCAGTATGTCCGCAGTCTCTGATTGTCTCCTGCAGTATGTCCGCAGTCTCTGATTGTCTCCTGCAGTATGTCCGCAGTCTCTGGTAATCTCCTGCAGTATGTCCGCAGTCTCTGATTGTCTCCTGCAGTATGTCCGCAGTCTCTGATTGTCTCCTGCAGTATGTCCGCAGTCTCTGATTGTCTCCTGCAGTATGTCCGCAGTCTCTGATTGTCTCCTGCAGTATGTCCACAGTCTCTTGTAATCTCCTGCAGTATGTCCGCAGTCTCTGGTAATCTCCTGCAGTATGTCCGCAGTCTCTGATTGTCTCCTGCAGTATGTCCGCAGTCTCTGATTGTCTCCTGCAGTATGTCCGCAGTCTCTGATTGTCTCCTGCAGTATGTCCGCAGTCTCTGGTAATCTCCTGCAGTATGTCCGCAGTCTCTGATTGTCTCCTGCAGTATGTCCGCAGTCTCTGATTGTCTCCTGCAGTATGTCCGCAGTCTCTGATTGTCTCCTGCAGTATGTCCGCAGTCTCTGGTAATCTCCTGCAGTATGTCCGCAGTCTCTGATTGTCTCCTGCAGTATGTCCGCAGTCTCTGGTAATCTCCTGCAGTATGTCCGCAGTCTCTGATTGTCTCCTGCAGTATGTCCGCAGTCTCTGATTGTCTCCTGCAGTATGTCCGCAGTCTCTGGTAATCTCCTGCAGTATGTCCGCAGTCTCTGGTAATCTCCTGCAGTATGTCCGCAGTCTCTGATTGTCTCCTGCAGTATGTCCGCAGTCTCTGATTGTCTCCTGCAGTATGTCCGCAGTCTCTGATTGTCTCCTGCAGTATGTCCACAGTCTCTGGTAATCTCCTGCAGTATGTCCGCAGTCTCTGATTGTCTCCTGCAGTATGTCCGCAGTCTCTGAGTGTCTCCTGCAGTATGTCCGCAGTCTCTGATTGTCTCCTGCAGTATTTCCGCAGTCTCTGATTGTCTCCTGCAGTATGTCCGCAGTCTCTGATTGTCTCCTGCAGTATGTCCGCAGTCTCTGATTGTCTCCTGCAGTATGTCCACAGTCTCTGGTAATCTCCTGCAGTATGTCCGCAGTCTCTGATTGTCTCCTGCAGTATGTCCGCAGTCTCTGATTGTCTCCTGCAGTATGTCCGCAGTCTCTGAGTGTCTCCTGCAGTATGTCCGCAGTCTCTGATTGTCTCCTGCAGTATGTCCGCAGTCTCTGATTGTCTCCTGCAGTATGTCCGCAGTCTCTGGTAATCTCCTGCAGTATGTCCGCAGTCTCTGAGTGTCTCCTGCAGTATGTCCGCAGTCTCTGATTGTCTCCTGCAGTATGTCCGCAGTCTCTGATTGTCTCCTGCAGTATGTCCGCAGTCTCTGATTGTCTCCTGCAGTATGTCCGCAGTCTCTGATTGTCTCCTGCAGTATGTCCGCAGTCTCTGATTGTCTCCTGCAGTATGTCCGCAGTCTCTGGTAATCTCCTGCAGTATGTCTGCAGTCTCTGGTAATCTCCTGCAGTATGTCCGCAGTCTCTGATTGTCTCCTGCAGTATGTCCGCAGTCTCTGATTGTCTCCTGCAGTATGTCCACAGTCTCTGGTAATCTCCTGCAGTATGTCCGCAGTCTCTGATTGTCTCCTGCAGTATGTCCGCAGTCTCTGATTGTCTCCTGCAGTATTTCCGCAGTCTCTGATTGTCTCCTGCAGTATGTCCGCAGTCTCTGATTGTCTCCTGCAGTATGTCCGCAGTCTCTGATTGTCTCCTGCAGTATGTCCACAGTCTCTGGTAATCTCCTGCAGTATGTCCGCAGTCTCTGATTGTCTCCTGCAGTATGTCCGCAGTCTCTGATTGTCTCCTGCAGTATGTCCGCAGTCTCTGATTGTCTCCTGCAGTATGTCCGCAGTCTCTGAGTGTCTCCTGCAGTATGTCCGCAGTCTCTGATTGTCTCCTGCAGTATGTCCGCAGTCTCTGATTGTCTCCTGCAGTATGTCCGCAGTCTCTGATTGTCTCCTGCAGTATGTCCGCAGTCTCTGGTAATCTCCTGCAGTATGTCCGCAGTCTCTGATTGTCTCCTGCAGTATGTCCGCAGTCTCTGGTAATCTCCTGCAGTATTTCCGCAGTCTCTGATTGTCTCCTGCAGTATGTCCGCAGTCTCTGATTGTCTCCTGCAGTATGTCCGCAGTCTCTGATTGTCTCCTGCAGTATGTCCGCAGTCTCTGATTGTCTCCTGCAGTATGTCCGCAGTCTCTGAGTGTCTCCTGCAGTATGTCCGCAGTCTCTGATTGTCTCCTGCAGTATGTCCGCAGTCTCTGATTGTCTCCTGCAGTATGTCCGCAGTCTCTGATTGTCTCCTGCAGTATGTCCACAGTCTCTGGTAATCTCCTGCAGTATGTCCGCAGTCTCTGATTGTCTCCTGCAGTATGTCCGCAGTCTCTGGTAATCTCCTGCAGTATTTCCGCAGTCTCTGATTGTCTCCTGCAGTATGTCCGCAGTCTCTGATTGTCTCCTGCAGTATGTCCGCAGTCTCTGATTGTCTCCTGCAGTATGTCCACAGTCTCTGGTAATCTCCTGCAGTATGTCCGCAGTCTCTGATTGTCTCCTGCAGTATGTCCGCAGTCTCTGATTGTCTCCTGCAGTATGTCCGCAGTCTCTGATTGTCTCCTGCAGTATGTCCGCAGTCTCTGAGTGTCTCCTGCAGTATGTCCGCAGTCTCTGATTGTCTCCTGCAGTATGTCCGCAGTCTCTGATTGTCTCCTGCAGTATGTCCGCAGTCTCTGATTGTCTCCTGCAGTATGTCCGCAGTCTCTGGTAATCTCCTGCAGTATGTCCGCAGTCTCTGAGTGTCTCCTGCAGTATGTCCGCAGTCTCTGATTGTCTCCTGCAGTATGTCCGCAGTCTCTGATTGTCTCCTGCAGTATGTCCGCAGTCTCTGATTGTCTCCTGCAGTATGTCCGCAGTCTCTGATTGTCTCCTGCAGTATGTCCGCAGTCTCTGATTGTCTCCTGTAGTATGTCCGCAGTCTCTGGTAATCTCCTGCAGTATGTCCGCAGTCTCTGAGTGTCTCCTGCAGTATGTCCGCAGTCTCTGATTGTCTCCTGCAGTATGTCCGCAGTCTCTGATTGTCTCCTGCAGTATGTCCGCAGTCTCTGATTGTCTCCTGCAGTATGTCCGCAGTCTCTGATTGTCTCCTGCAGTATGTCCGCAGTCTCTGGTAATCTCCTGCAGTATGTCCGCAGTCTCTGAGTGTCTCCCGCAGTATGTCCGCAGTCTCTGATTGTCTCCCGCAGTATTTCCGCAGTCTCTGAGTGTCTCCTGCAGTATGTCCGCAGTCTCTGATTGTCTCCTGCAGTATGTCCGCAGTCTCTGATTGTCTCCTGCAGTATGTTCTCAGTCTCTGATTGTCTCCTGCAGTATGTCCGCAGTCTCTGATTGTCTCCTGCAGTATGTCCGCAGTCTCTGATTGTCTCCTGCAGTATGTCCGCAGTCTCTGATTGTCTCCTGCAGTATGTCCGCAGTCTCTGATTGTCTCCTGCAGTATGTCCGCAGTCTCTGGTAATCTCCTGCAGTATGTCTGCAGTCTCTGGTAATCTCCTGCAGTATGTCCGCAGTCTCTGATTGTCTCCTGCAGTATGTCCGCAGTCTCTGATTGTCTCCTGCAGTATGTCCGCAGTCTCTGATTGTCTCCTGCAGTATGTCCACAGTCTCTGGTAATCTCCTGCAGTATGTCCGCAGTCTCTGATTGTCTCCTGCAGTATGTCCGCAGTCTCTGATTGTCTCCTGCAGTATTTCCGCAGTCTCTGATTGTCTCCTGCAGTATGTCTGCAGTCTCTGATTGTCTCCTGCAGTATGTCCGCAGTCTCTGATTGTCTCCTGCAGTATGTCCACAGTCTCTGGTAATCTCCTGCAGTATGTCCGCAGTCTCTGATTGTCTCCTGCAGTATGTCCGCAGTCTCTGATTGTCTCCTGCAGTATGTCCGCAGTCTCTGATTGTCTCCTGCAGTATGTCCGCAGTCTCTGAGTGTCTCCTGCAGTATGTCCGCAGTCTCTGATTGTCTCCTGCAGTATGTCCGCAGTCTCTGATTGTCTCCTGCAGTATGTCCGCAGTCTCTGATTGTCTCCTGCAGTATGTCCGCAGTCTCTGGTAATCTCCTGCAGTATGTCCGCAGTCTCTGAGTGTCTCCTGCAGTATGTCCGCAGTCTCTGATTGTCTCCTGCAGTATGTCCGCAGTCTCTGATTGTCTCCTGCAGTATGTCCGCAGTCTCTGATTGTCTCCTGCAGTATGTCCGCAGTCTCTGATTGTCTCCTGCAGTATGTCCGCAGTCTCTGATTGTCTCCTGTAGTATGTCCGCAGTCTCTGATTGTCTCCTGCAGTATGTCCGCAGTCTCTGAGTGTCTCCTGCAGTATGTCCGCAGTCTCTGATTGTCTCCTGCAGTATGTCCGCAGTCTCTGATTGTCTCCTGCAGTATGTCCGCAGTCTCTGATTGTCTCCTGCAGTATGTCCGCAGTCTCTGATTGTCTCCTGCAGTATGTCCGCAGTCTCTGGTAATCTCCTGCAGTATGTCCGCAGTCTCTGAGTGTCTCCTGCAGTATGTCCGCAGTCTCTGATTGTCTCCTGCAGTATGTCCGCAGTCTCTGATTGTCTCCTGCAGTATTTCCGCAGTCTCTGAGTGTCTCCTGCAGTATGTCCGCAGTCTCTGATTGTCTCCTGCAGTATGTCCGCAGTCTCTGATTGTCTCCTGCAGTATGTTCTCAGTCTCTGATTGTCTCCTGCAGTATGTCCGCAGTCTCTGATTGTCTTCTGCAGTATGTCCGCAGTCTCTGGTAATCTCCTGCAGTATGTCCGCAGTCTCTGATTGTCTTCTGCAGTATGTCCGCAGTCTCTGAACCTCTCCTGTAGTATGTGTATTAATGTGCCCCTTTACTTGCTCAATTATTTGGGATTCCTCCACTGCTCAGTGAGAGGTAATGATGTGCATGAACCTCTAGCAACCAATCAGCAAACAGTAGTGATCTGCTTTAATCTCTAGCAACCAATCAGTAAGCGCTAATGATGTGCTGTAACCCCTAGCAACCAATTAGTGAGCGCTAATAATGTACATTAACCTCTAGCAACCAATCGGCAAGCAGAAATTATGTGTTGTAACCTCTAGAAACCAGCCATTGAGCAGTAATGATAGGCTGTAACCTCTGGCAAACAATTGCAATCGCTGCGTGATCTGCTGCAGTAAACTGATTTTGAGTCTACCTGCTATTTTTTGTATGTCTCAGAATGGAGGGGGGGCCCCAAGAAAATGTTTGCCCAGGGCCCAATCAAAATTAAAGACGGCCCTGGGCACCACCACAAACAAATGACACCACTGTTATCCTCGCGGCCATAGAACAGAGTAGAACCTCCTTACTGATCCGCATCGATCACCTGGCTGAGCAATGTAACCTCATCAGGGCAGATTTGGACAAATTCAGGGGCAGACTGTCTGAGACTGAGATGCGAATCTCTGCTATAGAGGACTTCACTGCCCGCCATGACGATGCCCTCCACACACTGCAGCGCACCGTCCATTCCCTGGTGGCTAAATCTGATGACACAGAAAATCGCCTCCGGAGAAATAATGTCAGGGTCTTGGGGTTCCCGGAGGGGACTGAAGGGGACCACCCAGCTGAGTTTGCGGAGTATTCTTTAAGACACTTCTTAACCTGACCGAGGTCCCCCTAACCTATGTAGTTGAAAGGGGCACCACTGGGGCCCCACCAAGGGGTAGTGAGGTTTCTCATCTACAGAGATCGTGATCGTATCCTCCGTGAAGCCGGCAAACACCCCACCCTCCCTTTTGAGCATACAGTGGTGCATCTTTACCCTGACTTCTCCTCAGACCTACAAAGACACCGCAAAACCTTCACTGATGTTAGATGGCGACTCTGAGAATGCAACATCAAATACTCCATGCTCTACCCAAGTCGCCTGCGAGTTCAACATGGAGGTTTGGTGACATTTTTTGAATCCCCCGATGAAGCAGACACATGGCTACTATCCTTGCAGTAACTCTAGTGCTTGTTCTCCAATCTACAATCCTGTTATGGTTGAGGTTTTCTTTTTTTGTTTCCAAGGTCTGTTTTTTTATGTTCCATGGCAGATGGCTTAACCCAGTATATTACAACGTGTGGTGAGTTGCTGCCCTCCGGTGGAGGGGCCATGCGGGGGGACTCATCTACTCAGCTGTCTACCATCCTCCTCCGTTCCTGGGACCTCCTAGTGGGACTGCCCGGATGCCTCTGGGCATTTACCCACATTGGGGGGTAGGCTGAACTTCCACTTGTCGACTCCTGTTGCTCCTGGGGTCTCACCGTGGGTCCCTGGTGCGGCTTACCTCCCCAATTGGGGTTATATACTCTCCTGTTCTCACATGATCCTAACTAATCGGAGCTACAGCAAGATAAATCATCACACCTTCACGAGGACTTTGTGCCCACGTCAGGCATCTACGGAATACCCGGTCTCCTACCGGATGTGATGAGACTCACGTTACCCCACCCTCACCTAGTATTAAAGGTCAGGGCTCAACTACAAGCCCGGTTGGTGCTTCATCTACCACGGCCCTGTGTGCAGGGCTTCCAGGGGTCCAAGTGACCTGAAGGTTTCATTAGTTTTTCTGTTATGGGAAACAGCCCTACATCAATTTTTTTGGCTTTTTGGCCTCCTTTTTTGGCCACTGGGCTTAGTTTGTATGGTGTTATGTTTTTGGGGAGAGGTATTTTTCTGTTTTAAAACCTTACATATTGTTGCTCAAATCTTCCATCAGCTCAAGACTCAAATGACTGTTTGTAATAAAATGGGTATTTTCACATGCAATGGCCAGCTGGTTTCATCCTACTCCTGTTCCCTCCTGACATTCCATGATTTCTAACTCTGATACCGAATCCCTGACCATTTTGTCATGGAATGTCAGGGTGCTCAACTGCAAATATAAAAGATCAATGCATAACCCTCACATAGTGTTGTTGCAGGAGACGCACCTGATGGGTAGCAGGGTCCTGGCTCTTAAGAGGCCATGGGTGCAGAGAGCGCTCCATGCGACTTACTCCTCATACTCCCGTGGGGTGTCTATTCTGATTAGCAAATGTATACCATATGTGTTTCAAGATGTTCATTTGGATCCCCAGGGCAAGTATATTATGTTAGTGTTAACCATCTATAATGTGAAGTATATTATTGTAAATATATATCTGCCTCCTCCTAGTCAGATACAGGACCTGTACTCGTTGTATGGGGGGCTGGCTCTGCATTGTCCAGCCCGCATTCTGTTTATGGGGGACTTTAACGCCACATTATCACGTGACCTGGATAGACCCTCCCCCAATCCAATTTTAGCCCAGAATTGGGTACCTGGGCTCAAGCCACTGAATTTACCGAGATATGGAGATGGTTGCATCCCCAGCATAGAACATACTCATGCTTTTCAACTACCTTTAAAACCTCCTCCTGTATTGACTTGGCTTTTGCAAATGCAGCCCTCCTGAATGACGTTCAAGAGGCAAGTTACCTCTGGCCTCTCTGACCATAACCCGCTTAAATTGACCAATTAGGACTACCAGGTCGTGTAACCGAGCCCTTTGGAGGTTACAACCCCACTGGATCAATAACGAGCCAGTCCATGACAGAGTTTCCCCTCAGCTGCAGAAGTATTGGGCACACAATGTGGAGTCTGCCTCTCTAGAGATGATTTGGGACACCTTCGGGGCTCACAGCAGAGACAGTATGTTGTTTCTGCTGTGGCTGAGATGAAGGCGGAGCTTGGGGATGTGGTCTCTGAACTGCAGAGCAGGGTTGATGAGGCCTTGAGCCAATACTCGGCCTTGGCCACAGTCCAGAACTTTGAGCATCTCTCCTCGCTTAGGAGAGAATTGCGTCTTCAGGTTTCTGAAACCACTAAGCTAGGCTTACAATCTAGCAGACAGGAGTATTTTGAACATGGAGACAAAAATAGCAGACTACTGGCCCTATTAGCACAGCAGGACAGACCCCTTGCGATTATCTCTGAAATCCTCGCGCCTAGTGGTGCATTGGCCACAACACAGGAGGATATCCTAACAGAATTCACCAAATTCTATACCACACTGTACGTTTCTTCATTGCCGGAAAATTTTGAGACTGCACCTATGATTTCTATGCTGGACACCC
Source organism: Aquarana catesbeiana (assembly GCF_042186555.1). NCBI lineage: Eukaryota > Metazoa > Chordata > Amphibia > Anura > Ranidae > Aquarana > Aquarana catesbeiana. Next base: position 188,921,138 of record NC_133329.1, on the reverse strand, counting down.
TGGCACTGGGATGGCTCTCTCACACTGAAAGGAACTTCCTAGTTTTAGAAATAACCTCAGAGGAAATTACACTTGCCATACAGTCTTTCCCAGCAGGTAAAGCCCCAGGGCCGGATGGCCTGCCCCTGGAATACTATAGATCCCACACTGCATTGCTTTCCCCTAGATTGACAAAGCTGTTCCAAACCTGTTTACTAACGGGTTCTCTACGTCTCTCCATGAGAGAAGCACATATCATTCTTATCCCAAAGCCCAATAAGGACCCTAAGTTGTGCGCCTCCTACAGGCCATTCGCACTCCTTAATTGTGATCTAAAGATACTTACTAAAGTACTGGCCACTAGACAAAATAAAGTTATAAAATCCCTCACTGACTCTGATCAAACGGGCTTTATGCCCGGTAGGTCCACAGACATCAATATACGCAGATTATTTGCTAATATCCATGCCGCGCACACCAATCAGGGTACTAGAACTATTGCCACCCTGGATATGGAAAAGGCATTTGATACAGTGGAGTGGCTGTATCTTTGGGAGGTGCTGTGAAGAATGGGATTCCCATTCAAATTTATTGATTGGATACGTACGTTATACACTGGCCCCTTGGCACCTATTAGGCTAAATGAATCTTTGTCTGCTCCATTTCCCATGCAGAGGAGAACCAGACAGGGATGCCCTCTCTCCCCGGCCCTCTTCACCCTGGCCATGGAGCCCATTGCTGAGGCTCTCAGGTGCTCGGCTGAGGTCCGTGGTTTCCGGGTGGGATGGTTGGAGGAGAGAGTGGCTCTCTAAGCAGATGATCTGCTCCTTTATTTCAATGATGCTGGGGCCTCTCTGTAGGGTGCCCTCAAAATCATTGATACCTTCTCCACCTTCACGGGTCTGAGAGTGAATTGGCACAAATCCCAGCTCTTTCCAGTGGATGAGGAGGCTAGATCCTCCTCACACCCCTCTCTCCCATTGCAATGGGTTGACCATTTTACCTATTTGGGTATAGTCATATCAAAACAGAGTGGGGATTTTGTACGGCTCAATCTTGACCCTGTGTTGACTGGAGTAAGGACCACACTGAAGGCATGGAGTAACCTACCCCTTTCCATCATTGGACGCATCAACCTGCTAAAAATGAAAGTCCTTCCTAAATTCACGTACATTTTTAGAAACTCCCCACAATGGTTGACCAAGACATTCTTCAATTCCATTAAACAACTTTTTACCTCCTTCATTTGGGGGCCCAATCCACCTAGATGCAAATATAGCACTCTGACCAGGCCTGTGGATAATGGGGAGTTGGCTCTTCCTGATTCTCACAAGTATTATTTGGCCACCCAGCTTGTGACCGCCCATTGGTGGTTACAGCCGGACTTGACCAACTCTGCAACGGTGCTGGAGGCGGCTATAGTTGGGTCTCTGGAGGCCTTGCAGGGGCTGTTGTTCAGGGGAACCAAAATCACATCACCTTACTCCTTCCATGCGTACCACCATACAAGCATGGAGGGTGAGTGAAGCTCTGAGGGCGCCCCAACCGAACTCCTGGTCTCCTCACACCCCGCTTTGGCTGAACCCTAACCTTTTGCAGTTCAGCACAATACCAGATCCACAGGCCTGGGCTAAATATAAAATAGTGAAACTGGAACACATTATCACAAATAAAGAGCTGACCCCTTTTCACATTTTACGCACCAAATTTAATGTACCTTCACATGCACATTTTAGGTACCTTCAAATTGCGCATGCCTATAGGTGTCAGTTCCTGGGCCAACCAGTTGAGTTATTATACTCAGAGCTTGAATCTACCCTTTGGCTGAAGGACTTGGAGAAACCCATGTCCCAGCTCTATGGGTGCCTGCTTGTTGCTGCCGGTCCTGAGTTGTCCTCCCTCCGCAGGGAATGGGTGGGGGACAACTGGATGATGACGACTGGAGGGAGATTTGTGACTTTCCCTTCTCCCATCTAGTTTCAGCAAGAGATAAACTGGTCCAGTACAAAATACTGCACAGAGCTCACTACATACCCCACAGGCTCCACAGGATGTTGGCAGCATACTCTCTGTTGTGTTGGCGTTGCTCACACCAGCCTGAAGAGTTTCTTCACATTTTTTGGAGCTGCCCAGTAATTCAGCATTATTGGCAGGAGGTTATTCAGGTAATTGTAAAGGTCACCAGGACCCACTTTCCTTATGATCCTAAATACTGTCTGCTGGGGTTGGTTGAGTAAATGCCAGTGATTAGAGCGCGAAAAGTACTTATATCCCTACTACTGTATTACGCTCGTAAAGCCATCGCGATGACCTGGAAACAATCACCCCCCCCCTTAGATTTTGGAAAAGCCAGCTTGCCCTTATACAAGGCCAACTATTCGAACAGGGGTTGCCCACAAAAGTTTGATAAAGTGTGGACATGTTGGCTAGATGATGACACCACAGCAAGTGAAGAAGTAAGAAAGACCTAGATTAGGATTATATTTCTAGTGAATGTACCCAGATATTCTTCTATTTAAGTACCTTGCTAACACCAGTTTGAGCACAGATCCCCCTGAACTGGAACCTCTCCCCACATTGGGGTAGTAGTTTAGTTGTTTATGTTAAGTTGTACATAGTATCACTGTTACGGCATCTTGCTGTGACATGAGACTTGCCCCTGCATGGGCAAATAACGTTAGGCCCCTGTGTGGGCTAGTTTTGTTTTGAATGAAACTAAAAACTCAATAAAAAAGATTTTTCAAAAAAAAAAAAAAAAAAGTATCATGGGTTGTTTCATTGTTTTTTCTGCACTATTCTAAACCCTGCGTCTCTTCCTCCAGTTTGTAATGAGGAAGAAAATGGGAGGATAAAGGTAAGAATGACAATTTTCAAACCAATAATACTCTAATTCTAGCCAAGTTTGTGACCTAGTAGGATGACATGTTCCACTGGGTCGTTGTAAAGAAGCTTGATGAACGAGACAACCTGATCCACACCAGCCACTGCAAGAAGCTGCTCAACTACACCAAAGGATGCGGAGTATCTTTGTTTATTTATATTTTTTAGTTTAGTATATTTTGGCAAGGGTAACGATGAAAAGCATCCCAACTTATTGTTTAAAGTGTATTCTCCAACTATCTAAGAAAGCGAACAGGACCAGTTGCTGGGTCTACTCTGAATCTCCACCGAGCTTTAGTACCCCAGCGATGACAGCGGTACATGCTATATATGATGTTCGTATTGGTATGAGGAGTTTTTGACAAACTAGTAAAAACTCCAAACAGACACTTGTCAATAGAATTTAACGATACATTTCTAGAGGGTAAAATTAGTTATAGTTTTAAAAATAGCTCTGATTCTTGCCAGTTTTGGTATCGGGACAACTAGGTAGCCCAAAAGTGTGCTTCAACTTTAGTTTGGTATTTATGTGGGTCTACAGCTTATAAGGTAATTCCCCCTAATGCAAGAGGTTCATGCGTCCTGGTGAAACTCCTCTCAGCATTGTATGTCGCGGCCGATCGTGAGGATCTGATGTCGCGAGAGAAGGTAAGAATGGCAGGGATAACTAGAAGTGAATTGTTCACCAACCCCAACCAGGTCTGGGCATGGTTTCCTGCTTGTACATGGTGGGGGCTTGAGCTTTTGAAACGATTGAACAATTTCTCATTCATTGTGGATGGGATGTTCAATTAAACTGTTGAAGCTACAAGGAAGATCCCACAGGAATAACAGCAGATCAAGACCCTTCTATTAAAAGATGGCCCATGATTATCTGTTGGCATCCAAGGGGGGTTTCTGTGAATTCATAGGTAAAGATTGTTGTACCTGGATCAGGGATACTAGTGACAAAGTTCAGGCCCATATGGATAAGGTTAGATCCCTTCAAGGCAAAGCCAGAGCTATAGCTAGTGAAGGTTGGAATCCTTTTAAGGGTCTGGAAATCTTTGGGGATATTTTTCAGCGGATCATGGTTGAATGAAGTAGGGGTATATATACTCATGTTTTAGTTTCTATTCCTTCTATATGCCGTGATGAGGTGCTACTGTTGCCTGATTGGACGAGTAAAGAGAGCCAGAGCAGATGACCACATCTTCCTCACTGAGACGCCCCGAAGCCCAACCCACATACAAGACACAGAGGATCCCTCCTGAAGAACAGAGTCTACAAGTCAAGCCATGTTTTCCTTTTTATGGACTGTAAAGACTGATTCATTTCCAGGTGTAAGAAGAAGATCAAGATTCATTGAGGGACACATGAGAGCATATGACAAAGAGGAGGGCCTGTTGTGGAAATTTTATTATATGGACTTATGTGGACATTTTATTCTAGGATGTGTGTTTTATAGATTGTCATCTGTCTCCCTGTGTCTGATTTAACCAAGGAGCGCTCTAGCAGAGCGCACTAGGGTTGAATTGGGACCAGCAGTAAAACCGTCTGTATGAAAACCTTCTCATGGGCTTGGAGACGTGTTCGCTGTGTGTGTGTGTTTGCCGGTTTGTAAGTATCAAGCGCAATGTGCTGGGCTTCTTGCCTTCAAATGTCTATGCACATTAGAGAAGCGAAGTCCGCATAACAAGAGAAACATAGTATATATCTGTTGTGGCTATGCTATCCTTTTTTGGATCCATATCTGCTTTTATAAGAGGACATTGATATCTGCCTTGTTGGTATACTCGTACCGTATATTGACAACAGCAGTAGCAATGTCCAAGCAGATCTTCTCAAGCCTGTAAGAACAAGTAGAATGATCTTACTAGATACTGGTTACTCTGAGCAGTATTGAGTGGGCTCCATGCTGACCAAGATGGTGGATGTGCATGCAAGTGGCTGGGCGGAGGGCAGTGTACATGCCTCAAGTGGATGAGACATGTGCACTTCTTCCTCCCACTCCTGTGGATGCCCTCCTCTTTAGTGTTGTCATTTCCTGTGTGGTCATTTCCTATGTTGTCATTTCCTGTGTTGTCATTTTGCATGGAGGAAGCGATTGGCTGTTGGGGCCATGACTTCCTGTTCGTCATTTCCTTTTGTTGGCGATAAATAAAAACGAAGTGCCTGGGCTCCTGAGGACAGACAGTCGAGCTGGGGATGTAAGATGGTGGTAGTGTCTGTCTATTTATACAGGTTTAGTAAGATGCATTATACCAAAAGGGCACTTATTAGCGCAGGAGACATGGATTATGCGTAGCATATAGCGGAATCTCCACGTCAACAACCCTATAAGATTTCTCAAAGTTCTAGCTGTGCCTGATGGAAACTCTCACTCTGCTGTTGCTCATAAACACATTGCTTTCAGCTAAAATTACGTGTGCGACATATTGTACGAGGACATTGTATGTTGATGAGTGGATTGGGTGACCCCAAATTGGCGTTAACATCTGCTGAACTTTGGCTTAAATTGGTTTCTTTGTTGTGGGAACTTTTAGACGGTGGCCGAAGGTTGACTGGCTGAGCACTGACATTAAGCTGCTGTTCTTGAGCTTGGCTGATGTCATCATTCTTGTCAGATGCAGAGAAAGCTACATTTACATCAAAGTTGGGCCATGTCCTTCCACTCTTGAATACTCACCCAAGTCCAGGATAAATCCAGCGCTGGTCAAACATACTCCATGGGCACCTGTAGGGCAAGTTTGCCAAAGGAGCATTGTATTCTGAAGAAATACTGTCAGCATACAATAGGGCTGCAAGAGAGAACCCAGCATCAACATTGAACATGCATCTAGAATACTTGTAAACACAATGTACTTACCTCTCTTGTTGTGCAAGGTATCGTAAACCTTTGGCCAGCCCTGTAACGGTCTCTTCATGGATGTAAGGCATCAGCGTTTTCTCATATTCCAACATCTATACAGAAGCTTGTAATCCACCACCAGTTTTTTGCCTAGAAGAAAAGGGATAAGCAATGAAGCAAATAAGTTAGACATCCAAGATATACAGTAGAAAAGATGAAGTGCCATTTACTTGATACAAATTCCAGACATTTGTAGTCATGCTTTCTAATGTCAGTACACAGGATCAGACTAACCTTTGGGGGCGTGGCCTGGACGAGCTAGGAGATGGCTGCCTGAAAGAACAACTCCCGCCGTAGCATTCCTTTTCATCGGTATTACCGGAGGTAATTATCGCTTATTCATACGAGACACAATGGGAACAGCTTCCCGTGATACCTCGGCCTCACGGTCCCGCTCACCATGCGAAAATACAGGGAACCCGAGCCAAAGTATCCCTGAAATGTTCAGGACACAGAGGAGCAATATGGCGTCATCCCGCCACAGCTCCTCACAGGCTTCAGGACCACACATAGAGGGACAGGTGATTGCACCCCAATTATCACAACCTCTGACATCTGGAATGACAGATAACCCTCGTCCTCCCGGCCTCAACATACATGATCTGAGGGCTATTGCTAATGACATTAAAGACACCCTGTCAGCCGCCATTGCTGAGCTCAGAGTAGACATTCATACCTTAAATGACAGGGTTTTGGAAGTTGAAAAAACCACGGCAAAACATGACACTGTCCTTCGTAAAGCCACAAGGAAGATTGATACCCATACCATGCAACTAAGAGAGGCACAACGCCGCATTGAAGACCTCGACAACCGCGGCCATCACAACCTCAGAATTAGAGGCATGCCATAAGAACTGTTTAATGGCCTACTTGACAGACCGCTTCAGACTAAAATTGAGATGGAAAGGATCCATAGAGCATTACGCCCCAAAGGCAGAGAAAATGACCCTCCTAGAGACATTATATGCTGTATAGTAGATTATAAGCTGAAGGAAGATATACTGAGGCAGGCGAGGGGCAAACACCCACTGCAATACAATGGCGCGCATCTTCAGATCTTCCAAGACCTGTCTGGAATCACTTTGCAGCATCGCAGGGATTTGAAACCACTACTTGATGTTCTACGAGCTCACGGGATTCTATACAGATGGAAGTTCCCGTTCTGTCTAGCGGCTACTCATTTAGGCCGCACAGCCTTTCTAAAAGTGCCGGAGGATCTACCCCTCTTTTGTGACAGCCTGGGCATACCCCTAGTGGACGTTCCGACCTGGTATGCGGAATTCCGCCATTACGCTGGTAGGAGAAACTCATCCCAGGAAGAACCGATGGAAGCGCAGAACTCACTTCACCGCAGGAGAAGATCCCCGTCAGGCACCCGACCACATACCATGTCTCAGGATGGCCAGCGCGTTCACGGTCCCGTGATCTCACCGAGCTCGAGGAGAGCCCGAAGAGAGCCCGAAAACAGGTTCAGGAACTCAGGTTGCCGCGTTTGGCCTAGTTGTTAAACCACACCAGCCTCTACAATTCTTCTTGATGCATATATCAGAATCGGCTTGTGTTCTTCTCAGTCAATGACTTATTCCCCAGACAGCGGATGGATCTTACCATAATTACCTACATGCTACGTTTCTCTTATGTCACCGCTGTCTCTTTTCCTGCTGTCAGCGATACATGCTCTCTAGTGTTCAATATATTCTCTCTGGAACTCGGTTGAGACTTTACTCTGAACAAAAGCTATGTTTCCTCCAACGGACCGATCATCTCAGCACCCTGAAAACGGATCCGCACAAACTTTGCCAGCAGGTGACTATCTAAAAGCATAGGATTGTTGTACAGCTGAAAGCTGGAGACTTCAGTACTACACATTCGAGTTCAGGTTTCAGCGTCACTGTTATTTACATCTGTCGGCGTAGGTAATGTTCACTGCTCTCTGTATTAACGACCATACTATGGTTTTACGTTATTGTTCCAATAGGGTTGTGATTCGAATACTTATATATGGGTGCAGGAAATAGCAGACGACAATACTACATACTTAGCGATTCCATGAAATTTCAGTACATCACTTAACACAGGCTCCCCCTTGCTCTCAGCCATAAGAATAGCAATCAATTCTGTGCAGTCTTACATCCACCACCCCCCCTCCCTTCCTTAGACATCACCCACCCCCATCTTGCTGATACTCATATGAATATAATCTCGCCATAGGGCTTTAACCTCCAAAAGGTCCGCACTTTATTTAGTTGTCAAAACAGTGGACCATAGGATTAAAATTATACCAAGCTATGCACACATAGTCTCAATGTGATAAGTTTGAACGGGAAATCTAAGCAACAATGACGACAGATGGATTGCATCAGATAACACTTATACCAAATTGGTCAGATGTAATTTAAATGACATCCACTATAATATGTACATGTCGAGTAACATACATCCCACCAACAAATCTGCATTTATAAAGATTCTAGAGGTTTATACATATGCGATAATCAATGAACATACACCTTAAGAGGTGGGGTGAAGTTGACAGACGAAGAGTTAAGGTGAAATGGGGGGGGGGGGGACAAAAACAACAAAACAAACAAAAACAAAAAAAAAAAAGAAGAACACAACAAAAATATATAAGGGGACACAATTACAATACAGAATATATGATCACCTTTATATACGTATAAACAAGTTTTTTCTTTCTGATTCACTATGTTTTAATGCTCATTATTCGCGATGTGCCCTTAGAGAAGGCGGTTTAACAAAACTGTTTGAAATGCTGTATATATAGAATATGATTCAAACGGCTAATTTTGGCACCAACCACAACTCTGTGTATTGTTATGTCACCCCAGCACTTACATCTCTGCTACTAAGGGTATAGTGACAACACATGACCTTTCGACACATGGTACCTGAAGTTTAACGAATTTCCCTCATCCACTGGGTTTTCTACCTCCTCTCCGCACTCACTTGTTCTGCTTCTATAGTAGGTTACATGTACAATGCAGGCTGACACATATATAACCATATCTGCAACATTTATTAAGACACCCTCCACTCATGCGATTACATGGACTGCAACGGAGGGTCATCCCCTCTACGTTTCTTACAAACTATCTCCCACGTTCGGTACATCCCAACCCCCACACAGTGCAGTGAGGAGATCCAGATTTGGTTCTGGGCTGCTTTTCACGGATAAAGCACTGTAACGGTCTGACCTAGCTAGTAGTAGACTAGGTCAGTTAAGTACTCCCCTTTCCCATTCCTCCACCCATGCCCTCCTTCCCCCTCTTCTTTCTTTTTGAACAATTACATGAACGGTACTCTATTCCTCTCATAGGAATCCTCAGATTTTTTGCTCAGCTCCAAGTCGGACACTCACAACTCCCCCCTAACATGGCAGCTACGAGCCCCTATAAACATGGGCGTATGGCTCTCGCAAGGACAGATCTGCAGATAAAGCTAGGCTCACTAAATATTCGAGGATTGAACACCCCGGAAAAAAGATCCCAATTGCTATACACGTTACAAAAAAACAAAACGCAAATCGCATTCATTCAAGAAACTCATTTTCGCACTGACAGTATACCCAAATTAGGTAACTATCATTTCCCCACAGTGTTCCATGCCACCAATGACACCTCCAAAACATAGGGGGTTGCTATATTGATTTCGAAATCCTGTCCCTTGCAAATCTCGGAAACCAAACAAGACCCTAATGGCAGATACCTATTTCTCAAAGGAACGATACACAACAAACCCATTACCTTGGCAAATATATATGCCCCTAATAAACAACAAGTCACGTTCTTTTGAGAAACATTGCAATTACTCACGGAATTTTATTCTGGTATTCTTATAGTCGGCGGAGATTTCAATATAGCACTAAACCCGCAACAAGACTCTTCTACTGGTTCGACCTCTTTACCTTATAGAGCGCTTAGGACAATCAAAAAACATTTGCAGGAACTAACACTACATGATGCATGGCACACATTACACCCAAACGATAGGGATTTTACGTTTTACCCATCACCCCACAACAAGTATTCCAGAATCAATAATTTTTTTATTTCCCAGAATGATTTATCTCTTCTCAAACAAGCGACCATAGACCCCATGATACTCTCTGATCACAATCCCATTTCAATGACACTGACTTTTTCATCATCTCGACACACAAACTCGATATGGCGATTAGACAACTCCTTGTTGACAGATCTAGACATCACAAAAAAAAATCTCCACCCGACTCGCACACTACTTTCAGGATAATTCTACAGATGGCACCAGACCACCCACCATATGGGCCGCTCATAAATGCGTAGCAAGAGGAGATTTCATTTCTATGGCTGCTTTCCGCAATAAACAAAGACGAGCTCGTATCGCTGCTCTCTCCTCTAAAATACATACATTAGAAAGGGCTCATAAATCGTCCCTAGCCACTAAATCCCTCAAGGAGCTTTTACAGGCAAGGGAAGCTCTCAGAGAGGAAATAAATAAATCACTACGACGCAAATACATTCTGAACCACAAACTATATTACGAATTGGGCAATAAATCTGGCAAGTTATTAGCTAAAGCATTACAACATAAGAAAGCAGCACATACCATACACGAAATTAAGGACTCATCCGGGAAATCTTTTACATCCCCAGATGACATCGCCACCCAATTTGTGAATTATTTCTCTAAACTTTATAACCTACCCCATACAGAAATGACGGATCCCACTCGCAATAGACAGGAAGTGATATCTTCCTTCCTATCACAATATGGTGTACCACCTATTTCTAATGATGATGCCAAGACTCTTGATTCCCCCATTAATATTGAGGAAACCACTGCAGCACTGAAACAACTCAAAACAGGAAAAAGTCCTGGTTCGGACGGACTAACCGTTGGTTACTATAAGACTTTTCAGGATATTCTTGCACCTCAGTTTACCAAAGCATTCAATTCATTATCCTCATCTCCCCAAGACAATAAAGACCTACTAGAGGCACATATCACCCTAATACCGAAACCCGGCAAAGATGAAACACTAGTGACCAACTATAGGCCCATCTCCCTCCTAAATGTTGATTTAAAATTATACGCCAAAATTCTCGCTAACCGATTACTACCTATCCTCCCTAAACTTATCTCCCTTGACCAAGTTGAGAAGCTAGGGATAACACCATAAAAGCCCTCCACATCCATCACCATCTTAGATCATTCTCCACCCCCAAACAACAAGGTTTTCTCCTGTCGCTCGATGCGGAGAAGGCGTTCGACAGGGTGGCATGGGACTATATGTCAGCAACTTTACAGGCAATGGGGTTTCCCACACATTTCCTCCAAATGATATTAGCACTGTATTCCTCACCCACGGCCAGAATAAGAGTCAATGGTCGCCTGTCAGATGCCTTCTCCGTGTCGAATGGCACTCATCAGGAATGCCCACTATCACCCTTATTTTTATACTCACTTTATAACCCTTTCTACGTAAAATTAGGGCAAATCCCGATATAAAAGGCATAGATGTCAGCACCAAACAATACAAGATTGCAGCGTACGCTGACGATATCCTACTATTTCTTTCTGACCCTCTGATCACCATGCCCAATCTGCTAAAAGAGTTTGCCTCCTTCAACTCCCTATCCAACTTTAAAATTAATTTCACAAAATCCAAGGCCCTCAATATCTCCCTCCCGCAGAGGTTGGTGACGCAATGTAAGACGAACTTCCCGCTCAAATGGGAACCCCATGCCCTTACATATTTAGGAATACAACTACGACCCATCTAGATGAACTTTATGATAGAAACTACTTACCAATACGCGCTAATATACAAAAAGACCTCCTTAAATGGACTTCGGGCCAATCCTCCTGGTTTGGAAGAACTGCCATCATAAAGATGAATGTCTTACCCCGAATATTGTATCTCTTACAGACCGTTCCTATCAAATTACCCACATCTTTCTTCACCACATACAAGAAATTATGCCGGAATTTCATATGGGCCGCAAAATCCCCTAGATTGAGCTGGGAGAAAAGGATTACCCCCAAAGTAAAAGGAGGTTTAAGTCTTCCCAACATTCATAAGTATCACTCAGCTTGCCACCTTACAAGGATAATTGACTGGCACATTCATAAATCCACTAAAAATTGGGTAGACCTTGAAGATTCCTTTGCACCAGTTCCCATTGCCCATCTGCCGTGGATTGATACGAAAGCTACACCTAAAGAATACGCCTCGCACCCATTGACGGGACCCACACTCACTGCTTTTAGGACTATATCCCAAACACTTCTATGGTGCCCATCCCCGGGACTGCTGATCCCCTTAGTTGACAATCCTGATTTTGTGCCTGGAGTGCCATTAAACAACCAACCTCATACCCAGATAATACATCCTCTTAGAGCCTCACAATTTTTCCACAATGGGATTCTCCTTCCATTCAATGCGTTACTCTCTCACTTACCAGACTACCACATACCATTCTTTAAATTTCTCCAAATTAGGCATTTTCTGAACAATGCCAGACCCATATCCCAGTGGTTTAGAGATCAGACACCCTTTGAAACACTCTGCACTAGCACTCCTCCACAACGACATCTTATCTCATAAGTATATTGCCTACTATTCAGCGAGTACGACCCCAAAACCAATACAATCAACCAAAAATGGGAAAGGGAACTTGGGTTAGACATCCCTACTGAAGAATGGGAAACCATATATGAACACAACCATAAAGGATCCATAAATGTATCAGCACAGGAAAACTCTTACAAACTATACTCGAGATGGTACAGAACACCGGATATTATCCATCGGTATCACCCATCTATTTCACCTCTACACTATGTTGGAGATGCAATACTGACGTGTGTTCTCTGCTTCATATATGGTGGAATTGCCCACGAATTAAATCATTCTGGGAAAAAGTGCATGAGATGATCACATGCTTGCAAATGGTGTCACTGGAACTTTCATGATATCAGCTGTTTTTAGATCTTGAGAGAGCGGGCTTCGTGCAAGCGTCACTGGTTGTCAGTGGAGGGTTTCCTGAATTCTTTAAGCTATGGTGATTTCTTACCAAATATACAAATATCTTCCAACTAGATTAATAAATAAAGATAATTTATTAATATTCAAGTATATTTACAGTGTATATATATATATATATATATATATATATATATATATACACACACACACATACATATATATATATATATATATATATATATATATATATATATATATATATATATATATATATATATATACACACACACACATACACACACACAAAACCAAATTACTGGTGATTTATGCTTCAAACACTATTAAAGAACAATAATACAATAATGCAATTACTTTTGAATTTCAAAGGCAAACACAAGCAGATATACAGAAAAAATGCGATGAACCGTGATTTCCCAAAGATAGCAAAAATTTAAAATACCCTGAACACACCTAAGCAATTTCCCACTTTCTGCAGCCGAAGGAAAGAAGGAAACCACTGAAAAGAGCAGAAACAATTATAACTAAATGTGTTCTTAAAGTGGAGTTCCACCCAAAAGTGGAACTTCTGCTTATCTGCTTCCTCCCCCTCCTCTTGTGCCACATTTGGCACCTTTCAGGGGCGAGGGGGGAACAGGTACCTGTTTTCGACTTTTCCCTACTTTCAGGAGACTGCGCCGTGGCACCTCGGAAGTGTTGTCCCCCTCCTCCTTCCTCCGCAGGGCTAGTTGTAAAGCACAGCACGCTTTGTGCATGCGCAGTAGGGAATCGACTGTGAAGCCGAAAGGCTTCACTGCTGGTTTACCTTACAATGAATGGCAGCGGCAGCACCCAAAAGCCTAGTTGAAAATCCCCTGAGGGTACCCTCAGACAAAGATGTAATGATGAAACACGTCAGAGAGTGACCTTATGGCAAACAGAAGTGACGTTTGTGTGTCACCACCAGAGAGAGACAACCAGGATTGATCAGTGTTTGCTGCTCCTATAATAGTTGGTTGATCCTCACTTCAACGGACTGGTGTTGACGCTTACCTATTTCATTTGCTTGTTGATGCTTACTGTTTGTAAGTACTGTGTAAAGGAGGTTTGGGACTGCAATAAAAGGTAAACAGGTGTCATGACCTTGCAGTAATACATTCATGACCTGTCTGTCTCTTACCTGGTCTGTGTATCAGCCTTGAGGCTTGTACTCTCACACCTGCATGCTTAAGTAATCTTCCCTCTGTGTGGCTCCACCCTAGCCTCAACAGGAACCACTATTTAACACCGTATTCTCCAAGCCTGCCTTGCCGTGCAATATTGTGTGTTTGGCTTCCTGTTTGCCTTAAGTTTGTCTCTGTCTCTGTTACCGATCTTGGCGTGTTCCCGACTATCCCTGTCTGCTTGTGACCCTGACCTTTGGCGCATTCTCAACTATCCCTGTTTGCCTGTGACCCTGACTTTTGGCGTGTTCTCTGTTATCCTTGTCTGCTAGTCGCCCCGACATTTGGCTACCTCCTTACTATCCCTTGCTGTCCTGGGCTGCTGTTTCCTCTCCATCCTCCTATAGCCTACCATGAGCGTGAGCTGGGAGACCCTGGGGGCTGCGACCTGGAGCCAGTTGAAGCCCAGTCCATCCTCACCACTAGAGGCTCTGGTGAACACCTGCTGGCTCTTAGACTCCGCGCCCTGGGGAATCTATGCTCTAACTCACTGTGGGATCCATGTTGGTGGCTCCAGGGGACCTGCCTTCCTGAACCACCCCGAGTTCCATTCACAGCAGTCAGCCTTAGGGTCCACTATCATAGCGGTGCACTCCTGACCCCAACAGGGTGCATCTGTCACCTGGATACAGGTGACCTGACAACAGGATCATGCTATGTGGAGTTTTTTCTTTTATGTCTGATTACCTGTGGAAGTGTTACGCAGCTCTGATCATACCTGCTATTTGGATGACTGCTATATGAGAATTTCAAGGCTTGAGATATACTGATATCTGGTGAGTTTGAACCCCTAGGGGAGTGTGATGCACAAGTTTTGGATCTTGGTGTATGGTGCACGCTTTTCTATTAATCACTAGGACCACCATCTGCTATCTGGACTTTAATCACCAACTGTCATTCATCTGTTTCTTATATGATCCAACCATATGAATGCCGGTCAGATTATGGACTGACAGGAGAGTTGCTATAGTATTTGATGGTGTATTAACATATGCATCTGGACTGGATACTATTAGTTTATTAATTATTTCACCAAATTTCAGTGGCTGCTTTTTATGTAAATTTTTATGTTAATTCTCATGTTGTTTTATTGGTTTATTCATTGTATTATCTTTTAAGTAACTTAGCGCTCAGGTAGTGTAAGTAGGCCCCTAAATACACTCAGATTATTAAGTAAAATACCATTAATAAGATTTTGGAAGAAAGAAAAGTTAGTAGCGATACTTTGTCTAGCTCTCACCACCACTTCAAAGATAATGTTTGTAGTATGATTGTATAAGAATGGTGGTTTGCAAGAATTCAGCGAGAATAGTCACGTCTTTCAGATGTCATCAGTGGTCAGCCTGGTGCGATCAATAAAGGTTTTTTTTTCCTTCTTCCTGTTCTTATACGGACTGTGTCCATTGTCCATAAGCCCCACCTTAGACCCCTTTCACACTGAGGCATTTTTCAGGCAATTTAGCGCTAGAAATAGCCTCTAAAAAGCACCTGCAAACTGCCTCCTGGTGTGCTTTCACAATCGGGCGGTGCATTTGCGGGACGTTAGAAAAAGTCCTGCAAGCAGCATGTTTGGGGCAGCTTGGCAGTGCTATAAATAGCACTCCCAAAATGCCCCTGCCCATTGAAATGAATGGCCAGCACTTCCAATGCGCCTTAAAAGCGCTTTGAAAGTGCTGCTAAACAGGTCATTTTTAGTTTTTTTAAGGTCCCATTGACCTTAACCAGTTGCCAACCGCCGCACGCCGATGTGCGTCGGCACAATGGCATGGGCAGGCATAAGGGCTTACCTGTACGTCCCTGCCTGCCCGATCGGAACCCCCCCAGTGCTTGCGGCGGTCGGATTATCGGCAGGAGTGATCCGAGGTGAGGGGGAGGCCACTGGTTCATGGCCACCTCCTCACGATTGCTCCTGGCGAATGGAATGCTTCCTCTGCTGCTGTAATGTAAACAGCGGCAGAGGAATTGATGTAATCTCTCCTCGTGAAGCCTTATCGTTTCGGCTTCCAAGGAGAGAAGACATCAAGTAAGTTTGCACTAACACTACACGTACAGTAGAACAAGCAGGCACACTTTTCACCCCCCAATCACCCCCCTGTCACAGTGCCACCAATAGCAGTTTTTTTTTTTTTTTTCTGATTGTTGCATTGGTGTCATTTTGTGACAGTTATAAGTGGTAGGGCAGTTAGTGTTAGGCCCCTTTAGGTCTAGGGTACCCCCTAACCCTCTTTAATAAAGTTGTAACCCCTTGATCACCCCCCGTCGCCAGTGTCACTAAGCAATCGTTTTTCTGATCGTTGTATTAGTGTCACAGGTGACGCTAGTTAGGGAGGTAAGTATTTAGGTTCACCGTCAGCGCTTTATAGCGTCAGGGACCCCAGTATACTACCTAGTAAAGGTTTTAACCCCCTGATTGCCCCCTAGTTAACCCTTTCCCCAGTGATCACCATATAACTGTTACGGGTGACGTTGGTTAGTTCATTTTTTATAGTGCCAGGGCACCCGCCGTTTATTACCTAATAAAGGTTTAACCCCCTAATCGCCCGGCGGGTGATATAAGTTAGGTATTAGGGTCAGATAGGGTCTGCGCCGCCCCAGGCAGCGTCAGGTTAGTGCCAGTACCGCTAACACCCACGCACGCAGCATACACCTCCCTTAGTGGTATAGTATCTGAATGGATAAATATCTGATCCGATCATATCTATACTAGCGTCCCCAGCAGTTTAGGGTTCCCAAAAATGCAGTGTTAGCTGGACCAGCCCAGATACCTGCTAGCACCTGCGGTTTGCCCCTCCGCCCAGCCCACCCAAGTGCAGTATCGATTGATCATTGTCACTTACAAAACACTAAACACACATAACTGCGGCATTCGCAGAGTCAGGCCTGATCCCTGCGATCGCTAACAGTTTTTTGGTAGCGTTTTGATACAGTCGCTAACAGTCAGGAGCTTTTTCGCCTGTGAGTCTCACTAGTGTACCACTAAATTTAGAGCCCAAAATGGCAAATCGAAGGTACACTAGTGAAGAGGCCTACACGTTTCTGAGCATGACAGATAGTGAAGAGGAAGTCACTCATCTGCCAGATTCAGGCTCAGAATACGAACCTGTAGACAGCAGCGGCTCGATGACAGATAGCTCTGACGACGGAGTTGTGGTCCCTGCCAAGGTCAGGCGTACCAGACCCTAATCTTCTTCTTCTGCTGTTGAGGTGCAATAACCGCAGGGCTGTCATATGGAGCAGAGAAGTACTAGCGTCGCTATTCCTTCTGGTGAACTGGCAAGCACCAGCAGCCAAGTACACCCTGGTCGTACATCCAGCACTGCAGTAACACTTGGTGACGTGGCGAGTCCTATAAGTGCAGTTCAAGATGGCGAGGTGGCAAGCACAAGTAGTGTCCCACTGCCACCAAGAAGACGAACACAGGCCCGTCGTGCCCATAGTGCCCTTCCTGCTGCATTCACCAATCCTAATTGGGAACCCACCACTTCTGCAGCACCCGTACTTCCCCCATTCACTGGCCAACCCGGCATTCACGTCGAAACAGTTGATTTTATGTCACATGATTTTTATTCGCTGTTTTTCACTGAAGATCTCTATAGATCTATTGTGGACCAAAGCAATTTGTACGCTGGTCAACACATCGCCACTATTCCCCAGTCCTCCATTGCCAGAGATTGGAAACCAATTACGGTTTCCGAATTTAAGATCTTTCTGGGCATTTCCCTCCTCATGGGCATAACCAAAAAGAGTGAGTTGCGGTCATATTGGTCCACTGACCCAATTCACCATATGCCCGTGTTCTCTGCTTCCATGGCCAGGGCACAATACGAGCAGATTTTGCGGTTCATGCAGTTCAACAACAATGAACTCTGTCCTCCTCGTGGAGACCCTGGATACGATCGGCTCTACAAAATTCGGCCCCTCATAAACCACTTTAACCACTGTTTTGCAGACTTGTTTACTCCCCATCAAGTTGTCTGTGTTGATGAGTCCCTGATTAAGTTTTCTGGCCGCTTGTCATTCAAACAGTACCTTCCCAGCAAGCGTGCCAGATACGGGGTCAAGATGTATAAGCTCTGTGCAGGGCCACAGACTATACATGTAGTTTTATGGTTTACGAGGGAAGAGATAGTCACATAGAGCCGACAAACTGCCCTGACTACATAGGAAGCGCTGGCAAGATTGTGTGGGACTTGGTGTCACCCTTATTTGGAAAGGGGTACCATTTGTATGTGGACAATTATTACACGAGCGTGACACTTCTTAGTCACCTTTTTGATCATCAGATTGGAGCATGTGGCACTGTGCGATCTAATCGCCGGGGCTTTCCCCAGCGGCTTGTAGATTCCCATCTTAGGCTGGGGGAGAGAGCCTGCTTGAAGTGTAATAACTTGCTCGCTATGATGTGGAGGGATAATAAGAATGCTTTCCTTCTTACCTCCCTTCATGTAGACACGACTGTCCAAATTACTACGGCGACTGGTGTTGTGGAGAAACCCCGACCAGTTGTTGGCGCCGTACCTAATTGCCCTTAAGGCCAGATGCTGGTATAAAAAAGTGTCTGTATACTTATTTCAATTGGCTTTGCTGAGCGCTCATGTGCTATACAGAGCTTCAGGATGAACTGGATTCTTCCTTAAATTCCAAGAAGGGATCGTCAGAGCCCTTCTGTTTCCAGACGGTGCTCTACCTTACCTACCCCAACCAAATGCAGTAAGCCGGCTGCATGAGAGGCATTTTCCCTATGTCCTCCAGAGTACCCCTACCCAATGAGCCCCCCAAAGAAAATGTCGTGTCTGTAGAAAGCATGGATATAGGCGTGACACCAGCTATTATTGTCCCTCCTGTCCTGACAATCCTGGTCTTGCATTGGTGAATGTTTTGAGCGCTACCATACAATAGTTGAGTTTTAGCGTAGGATACAGCATTGCACAGACTTGGCACACTTTCACAGAGTCTTCCAAGATGCTATCGCATTTTGAGAGACCCGTACCTGGAACCGGTTACACAGGGCTTTTTTTCTCAAACAATAGGTGCTGGAACTTAACCACGGCCCCACAAACCCCTCCCCCTACACACACCCTCCAAATCACATCAAATAGTGGGTGTGTTCAGTCAAATTTCACGAAAACAGTAGGAGGGTCTTAAAGGAGCATTAAATACCAGGATTGCATTACATACAGAGTGCAGATCTATCACTTGTAAACACAGAAACCAGATTTCTGTGTATACAAGTGATTGTGGTGAGCAGGTACCAAAGGGTCTGAGCCAGAGGTGGTGGAACTGAGTTCCACCAAGTTCCCCCTGAAAAAAAGCCCTGCGGTTACAGTTACAAAAGTTAGTTATAAAAAAAAAAAAATACACAAAAAAATATAAAATAAAAAAACCAAAAATAGTTGTTGTTTTATTGTTCTCTCTCTCTCTACTCTCTCTCTATTGTTCTGCTCTTTTTTACTGTATTCTATTCTACAATGTTTTATTGTTATTATGTTTTATCATGTTTGCTTTTCAGGTATTTAATTTTTTTATACTTTACTGTTTACTGTGTTTTATTGTTAACCATTTTTTTGTTTTCAGGTACGCCATTCAGCTGCAGCGCGGATTTATTTATCTTGACAGCAACAGCATTTGCTCCCACGATACATAAAGCCGTGACTCCAGCGCTGTCAGAGGTGATTTCATCACCACAGTTAAAAAAAAAAGCATATATGCCGAAGCATGGGGGCAGCAGCGGCGGAGGAGCGATTTGCTCCTACCTTTTGCGGGTGGATGCCCCCATGCTTCGGCATATATAAATGGTGCATGTATGCCCATCATTGGAAGTGGGTGGATGAAGGGAGGTATTCTAATGGTGGGCATACCCACCGATCAATCTCTTTTTCGTTCAGCCCACAGGCTGCATGAAAAAAAAGATTACAATATATGCCCAACAATTACCAGCAACGTACTGGTATGTTGCTAGACTTTGAGTGGTTATACCAGAATGATGCCTGCAGGTTTAGGTATCATCTTGGTATCATTCTTTTCAGCCAGCATTTGGCTTTCATGTAAAAGCAATCCCAGCAGCTAATAGCGCTGCGTAAACTGTCGGCGCTATATAAATCCTGTATAATAATAATAATATAATAATTAGCCTCTAGACTGCTTTTACAAGCAGTGGGAGGGAATGTCCCCCCCCCACAGTCTTCCATGGTTTTCTCTGGCTCTCCTGTCCCAACAGGGAACCCGAGAATGGAGCCGGCCATTCGGCCAGCTGACCATAGAGCTGATCAGAGACCAGAATGGCTCCAATCATCTCTATGACCTAAGAAACCGGAAGCTACGAGCATTTCATGACTTAGATTTCGCCGGATGTAAACAGCGCCATTGGGAAATTGGGAAAGCATTTTATCACACCGATATTGGTGTGGTCAGATGCTTTGAGGGCAGAGGAGAGATCTAGGGTCTAATAGACCCCAATTTTTTCAAATAAAGAGTACCTGTCACAACCTATTGCTATAATAGGGGATAACAATAAAAAAAATTAAAAAAAAATGAAAGGAACAGTTTAAAAATAAGATAAAAAAGCAAAAAAAAAATATAGAAAAAAAAGGCGCAAAGGCGAACACAAGCGTCGGTCTGGCGTCAAATGTAAACAGCAATTGCACCATGCATGTGAGGTATCATCGCGAAGGTCAGATCGAGGGAAGTAATTTTAGCAGTAGAACTCCTCTGTAAATTTAAAGTGATAACCTGTAAAGGCTTTTAAAAATGTATGTAGTTTGTCGCCACTGCACGTTTGTGCGCAATTTTAAAGCATGTCGTGTTTGGTATCCATGTACTCGGTCTAAGATCATCTTTTTTATTTCATCAAACATTTGGGCAATATAGTGTGTTTTAGTGAATTAAAATTAAAAAAAAGTGTGTTTTTTCCAAAAAAAAATGCGTTTGAAAAATCGCTGCGCAAATACTGTGTGAAAAAAAAATTAAACACCCACCATTTTAATCTGTAGGGCCTTTGCTTTAAAAAAAATATATAATGTTTGGGGGTTCAAAGTAATTTTCTTGCAAAAAAAAAAAAATTTCTTCATGTATTTTTTCAGTGCCAGAAAGGGCTTTGTCTCCAAGTGGTTAGAAGAGTGGGTGATGTGTGACATAAGCTTCTAAATGTTGTGCATAAAATGCCAGGACAGTTCAAACCCCCCCCCCCAATTGACACCATTTTGGAAAGTAGACACCCCAAGCTATTTGCTGAGAGGCATGTCGAGTCCATGGAATATTTTATATTGTGACACAAGTTGCGGGAAAAAGACAAATTTTTTTTTTTTTTGCACAAAGTTGTCACTAAATTATATATTGCTCAAACATGCCTTGGGCATATGTGAAATTACACCCCAAATTACATTCTTTTGCTTCCCCTGAGTACAGGGATACCACATGTGTGAGACTTTTTGGGAGCCTAGCCGCGTATGGGACCCCGAAAACCAAGCACCATGTTCAGGGTTTCTAAGGGTGTAAATGGCCGACCAAATCTCCCGAGATTTGCTTGTCCTATCAGGACACCAGGCCAAAATGGTGCTGGAGACAATTATAGATGCCAAATAGCTCTGAACATATGTACACATAAACATATTAAATCGGCTGAAGAGTATATACATTTGCTAACCCACTTCCTCTTGCAGCCAGCTAGGCTGCCCTGCACTACAGCTGCCTACATTCCCTCCCACTTTAAGAATTGCAATCCCTTGCATGTACCTAGGGAGAGGTAATTAACACAGTGCAATAATATAGCAAGCACGAAAAACAAGCAATACATAACAGTTCAAGTCATATAGTCAGAATACTTGACAGGTTTCAGTCCCCTGGTAATACGCTTTGGTAAGGGAGGCTCCAGGACTTCCAAATGTCCATCTCCTTCCGAGGTAGCAGGGCACTGTCCCTCCTCAACAACAGGATCGGTAGGCGCTATTTCATCCATAAGAGGCTCATCCTCCTCATGAGTGGGGGCACCGTGCACATCTGGCTCCCTCACAGATAAGTCCCATTCAGTAGCAGCAGCCTGGTTCTCTGTATCTCCCCCAGCTAGGGATAAGGTCTCTACCGTCGGCAGAGGGGGCATGTACCAGGTTGCAAAGTCACTGTTGAGGACATCCTGGCTGTTGTCTCATCTAGCAGATGGGGGAAAGACAGGAATAGGATTATCCATTCGTGAATCAGCACTGAACACACAGGGACGAAGGAGATTGCGATGCAGTCACTTGTGAGGTCCATCCGGCTTCTCTGAAACCAGATCATACACAGGACGCCCAGGGAAAGGTTGTTGCTTGATTTGATATGGACAGGGCTCCCACTTGGGCTCCAGCTTGCTGCCCCTCAGGTGTTTAGGATTCATCACCAAGACTCTGTCTCCTGGTGTAAGTGGCAACAATTGAACAGTACTTTCCTCGGCTAAATCCTGGTGCTTTCCCAGTACTATCTGTTTGGCTTGATCCAGGCGGTGCCAGTGATCTTGGACCCATTCCTCTGGGGTCCTTGACGTAATAGGCTCTGGAGTTTCCAAAAGTAAATTCACCAGTAAACGGCCACAAAGCCCAAACATCAAAAAATGGGGAGTATAACCAGTGGCTTGATGCAAAGTCTGATTGTAAGCCCAAACAACATCTCCTACATACTGTGGCCAACGTTCTCGATGCTCTTGCTCTAATGTGCGAATCAATCCCAACAATGTGCGATTAAAACGTTCACAGGCTCCATTTCCCTGGGGGTGGTAAGGAGTAGTATGAGACTTCCGAATACCACTATGACGGCACAGTTCAGAAAACACCTTGGACTCAAAGTTTGGCCCTTGGTCAGACAGAATCCGTTTGGGGCACCTGTAGGGCTGGACTACATGGGTCCAGAACAGTTTAGCTGTGGTGGCGGCAGTCTGATCTTTAGTTGGCACCACAATGGCGAACTTAGAGAAGTGGTCCACAAACACCAAGGCATAGCGATACAGTGAAGAGGTGTCAGCCACTGTCAGAAAGTCTATGGTCAGTAATTCAAAGGGTTCTCCTGTGCTCACCACCAAAGGGGTAGTTTTCCCTGTTCTCCCTTTGTGGATGGCACAACTCTTACACCCCTGACATGCCTTCTGCACCCACTTGGATAACTCTGGACAAAATATATACTTATGAATAAAGGCCTACGTCCGTTCTGCACAGAAGTGTCCTCCAATATGGTGAAAGACTTGACAAACCTCTAAGGCCTCCGATTGAGGGATAATCAGTTGATGAATAACTCGTGGCTCCCCTGGAACACATGCCTTTCGGTATAAGAGTACATTATATCTTTCCAGCCTATCCCACTGCTTTAGAAGCTGACACAGCGTCGACGAGAGCATCCTTCGCTCTCGAGAATCTGGTTTCCGATTCCTGTCCCAATATCTCATGAGCTGATCAATGTCAGGGTCTTTCCACTGGAGTTGCAGCTACTCTCCAGGAGTATGAATCTCTGGCCCTCTTGGCAGAACTTGGTTGCTTTGCAGAGCCGTGGAAGCCAGTTTCTCTTGCCGGTGGGTCCCGGAGGGAACAACCTCATCCTCTTTGAGTTGTTGATCTAGATCATCCTGAGGCCTGTCGAGGGGAAATCAGGAGAGAGCATCAGCATTACCATTGGAGCATCCTGGCTTGTAGTGAATGGTATAGTTTAACTGGGCCAGTCGTGCCACCCAACGTTGCTCCAAGGCCCCCAGTTTAACAGTCTCTAGATAGGCAAGAGGATTGTTGTCAGTATATATGTCTACGTAACCACTTACTAAGTACTCAGCAAACTTTTCAGTGACGGCCCAGACTACCGCTAACAACTCAAGTTTAAAGGAACTGAAGTTGGCTGGGTTACATTCGGTACGGCGTAAACTCCGACTTGCATAGGTGATCACACTCTCCGTTCCATCTTGTTCCTGAGCCAGCACAGCCCCCAATCCTTGGAGACTGGCATCGGTGTACATCCAAAAGGGTTTACGTTAGTCAGCGTAAGCCAATATGGGAGCGGAAGTCAGCTTTGCCTTGAGGGCCTCCAATGCCTCACTTTGTGCTGCCCCCCAACTGTCAGTAATGCTGGAAAAAGATTTTGCTTTTCGATGGGCTGGGTCAAAGGGGCTGCCATAGTAGCAAAGTTCGGAATGAATCTGCGGTAGTAACCCACAAGCCCCAAGAAAGAGCAAAGCTCTGTTACCGTTTTAGGGATTGTCCATGTCTGTACAGTCTGAATTTTTTGGGGATCTGGGTACACCCCTTTTGCCTCAACCACACGCCCCAAATACTGGATTTTTGTTTTGTTTTCATGAGATGACATTTTTCCGGTTTGAGCCGAAGGCCTTACTGGGCTAGCCGCTAGAGGACTTGATCCAGGTGTAGCAAATAATCCTCGAACGTTCTGGAAAAGATGATGATGTCATCTAAGTGAATCAGAACAGATTCAAATTTCTAGTCTCCCAAGCAATGTTCCATTAGCCTTTGTAATGTACTGGGGCATTAGTCAGGCCAAAGGGTATCCGATTAAACTCGTATAGTCCCATAGGGGTGATAAAGGCCGTTTTTTCACGATCTTCCTCTTTTACCGGGACCTGCCAATATCCGCTGGCCAAATCTAGAGTGTAAGTACTAAGCCTGTCCCAAGGCCATTAGGGATTCTTCAACCCGGGGCAGGGGGTAGGCATACCGATGGGTACAGGCATTCAATATGCAATAGTCCACACAAAAACATACGTTGCCATTCTTTTTCCACACAAGAACTATGGGTGCAGCCCAGGGACTACGACTCTCATGAATCACCCCCCCTTGCAGCATTCCGCGTAATAGGTCTTTGACCTCTTGACAAAGAGCCGGGGGTATATTACGATACCTTTTCCGAATAGGAGCCGTGTCTCCAGTGTGGATGGAATGATCCAAAGCATTAGTACAGCCATAGTCTTCAGGGCCTTGAGAGAATGCCATCAAATGTCTGCAACTAGTTGCTGGAGCTTGTTGCTTTGTTCTGGGGTCATCCCCTGCACCGGAAGTGCCAGTTGTGTTAACAATTTCGGGAGATGGGTCTCAGTTGAATTAGGTAGAGCCATCTGAAAAGCAGCACAGGCGGCCTCCACCTTAGGGCAAGGATCAGTAATGCAGCTTTTGGGTACTGTATACAAATCTGCAATGGCCACATCCATGGGCATTTGAAGAGGTGTGGACCCCAAGTTAACTAGTTGCACCAACACTTGTCCCTGACATACAACAGACAGAGTTCTGGCTACCATCCATTCACCTTTGGTTTCCAGGTTGCGTTGTGGTTCGACCATCACCGTGGCCCCTCTTACGTGTCTTCTAGCTACCACAGGAAGGGGGCACACCATAGTGGTGACTTCTGATCCATTGTCCACCAGACATCTGGCCGGCTGTCCATTGAACATCACTGTCGCCACTGGGCACCCAGAAATCATTGTAGGATCATGATAAGGCAGTGAACGAACATTTGCTGTGGGTTGCCCCTCCGCCACAGGAATCTCTGGTTTAAAGGAAGGTTTTGTATGTTCTGGGCTCCCCGTCTCGCACAATTTCTTGCGACGTGGCTTAACCTTCCACACTGGCAGCATTTTTGGTCAATATCGGGGTCCCTCCGGAGGGGGTTGATCGCCGCCTGGGGTTGTTCGGACCCGCTTCGCAGAGCTGCCACCTCTTGCCTGAGGGAGGCGACCATATCAACTAGGTCTCATACGACCTTTTCCATCGAGGGCATCCCCGCATTTGAGGCGGTGGCAGGGCATGGGGTAGTCGCTTCCTCCCGCACCACTGGCCACCTGGCTCCATGAGTGGTGGTAACCTGGCTTCTGGCACCAACCCGTTCATGGTCCGGCTCTTCCTGTTCCCTCTCAATGGCCTCTTGTAGGATAGCAGCGAATTTCACCGTACCATCAGCCCTCACTCGATCCCTTAAGGATCTCTTTAATGAAGAGGACCATACACCAGCGAGGAACTGGTCCAGATAAGCTGATCAGAGTTAGGGACCCCAGTTCCGGCGGGGGCCATTTTCTCCTCCAACCGGCACCAGATTTCCTGTAGGGCCACTGCAAATTGAGGGATAGTCTCTCAGTCATGCTACTCCCGACAATAGAAACTCTTCCGGAGTTCAGCTATGGAGGTACTCCCGCCATACAGGCTTTCTAGGCTGCCCTCAATAGCTGTTCTGCTATCCCTTTCCTTCTCGGGCAGAACCATCACAGCCTGGCAGGCTTCTCCTTCTAGCGCATTAACCGCCAAATCTGCAAAGTGTGCTGCGGGTATTTCGAACAAGCGGACTGAACTGTCCAATCTCTCCACCCAATCTGTCAGGGGAATATTCATGCCACTAAATTTTGGAATTAGGGCCAAAGCTGCTCCATATGGTGCCATGATTGACCCTCTAGCCACTCCCCGGCTTGAGAACTATGGTTCTGACATCCTGCCGACTACGCCAAAATGTAAGCGGGTGTAGGGTGTAGCGGCTTCACCGAAGGAATCACACGTACTGACTTTATAAACCAGGCAACGTTTATTACCGGAGAGGTAGTAGGAAGAGTATTTACAGCAGTAATGCAAGTAGTTTCACTCCAAGCATGGAGGCACAGATACACAGCAAAGTCACTTCTGATTTAAGCGGTAGTATTCGTCAGCACTATAGGCACTTTCCACTGACTGACACAGTATAAACCCAAGCACACAATGTGTATCGGTAGAGGCTGATATTCGCACACGTTACCCAGTAACAGCGGTATTCCTTCAGCAGATGGATATAGGCATCTGATACACTTGTCCCTCCCTCACAGCGAGGATACTGGATTTATTATCCGCAATGGGGAGTCTTTCATCCAACCAGGATTGCCGATACAGGACTCCGTAGGAACCCTGAGCTATCCCTCACAAGCCGGAACACTCTCCCTACCTTCTCCTAACTCTCCCTCACAGCGAGGTCTCTCTTCCTGTCTATACACACACGTGATCTCCTCTCAATGTGGCTGGGCTTTCCTATATCAGATATCCAACCAAATCTCCAGAAATTTGCTTGTCCTATCAGGACGCCAGGCTTCTCCAAAATGGCGCTGGAGACAATTATAGAGGCCAAACAGCTCTGAACATATGTACACATAAACATATCAAATCGCTGAAGAGTATATACACTTGCTAACTCACTTCCTCTTGCAGCCAGCTAGGCTGCCCTGCACTACAGCTGCCTACACGCTGTTGTGTGAAAGGAGTCTTATGCCGTGTACACACGAGTGGAATTTCCGACAGAAAGAATCCGATGGGAGCTTTTCATCGTATAATCCGACCGTGTG
Source organism: Aquarana catesbeiana (assembly GCF_042186555.1). Lineage (NCBI taxonomy): Eukaryota > Metazoa > Chordata > Amphibia > Anura > Ranidae > Aquarana > Aquarana catesbeiana. The sequence goes on along the minus strand of NC_133329.1, from coordinate 188,893,869 downwards.
TATGCCCCATCGGCTTTTCCCATTGAAAATTCAGACGGACTTAGATAGAGAACATGTTCTATATTTTTCCGATGGAACAAATTACTATCGGAAAAACCGCTCGTCTCTATGCTGTTCCGCCGCACCAAAAACGATGCATGCTCTGAAGCAAGTACGAGACGGAAGCTATTGGCTACTGGCTATTGAACTTCCATTTTCTTATACCGTCATACGTGTTGTATGTCACCGCGTTCTGGACGGTCGGAATTTGGTGTGCCCATGTGTATAAAAGACAGCTTGAGCGGAATTCTGTCTGAACTCCATTGGAAAAACCTTCAGAGTTTATTCCGACGGTAAAACCGGTCGTTTGTACAGGACATTACTCAATATTGACTGTCTTCTTAATGGCCAGTCAAATGTAGGAGGTGACTGGTTGTTTCTTTACCTGTCCACTAGAGGTCATCCCAGTCTCAGAAATGTGATTCGGACTTCCCTGCAGGGGGAAGATTTATTTGGAATTTTTAATCTGTGTCTTGATAAGATTAATAGGTGTCATATTGCAGATGATATCATGGCTGCCTTCCTTTTTAATTTAATTTTGTGTTAATATTGGGCAATATGTTGGTTAAATGAGAATAGGATCTTTGTCTTTATCCATCATGCAAATATCAATTATTCATGAAAAAAAACTCTTTCCTCCATTGTCCCAATAATATTTAGTCAAAAGCTGTATTGCAGTCCATTTATCTGAATGTATCATATCCCTTGCAGTGTAGTATAATATCTCAAAGGTGATTTTGTGATATGATATTTCGTTTTGACAGATGGATTTGAATGACCAGTGACTTAATACTTGGATTCTTTTAAATCTTTTCTTATATCACAATGCTGAGAAATATTTATACTTCCGTTGTGAATCTTTTCCAACATTGTCTTTGGCAATATCAGTGGCGGAATTACCAGGGTCACAACAGTCGCACTTGCAACTGGGCCCTGGCATTCTGCCAGTGTGGGGGACCCCAAGACCCCACACCTCCCCCTGTACCTCCGGCTGGCATCTAACTAAACAGGGGAGGGGGGCGGCAATCGGCAGCTATGTGATGTCCGTGGGATGTCCGTCCAGCCAGCACATTCACTTCCCGAGTCTTAGAGTATACAATGGAGAGGGGAGGAGCCTCTGACCCGAGCAGAAACCAGATTCAGTGCACAAGTTTGTCCCTCTGCTTTTACACTCTGAGTCTTGCTGATACATGCTCGGGTCAGAGGCCCCTCCCCTCTCCACTGTATACACTGACACTTGGGAAGTGAACTGTGCAAGCTGGAGGGACATCCCGCCTGACATCACAAGGAAGCATGCTGCTTCTTGCATTTGGGCTTCTCATGTAAGGTAAGCCTGACACTGGCCCCCCACCTGTGACATTGGTCCCCCACCTGTCACACTGGCCCCCCACCTGTCTCCTGTGACACTGGCCTCCACCTGTCTCCTGTGACACTGGCCCCCACCTGTAACACTGGCCCCTCACCTGTCTCCTGTGACACTGGCCCCCCACTTGTGACACTGGCCCCCCACCTGTCTCCTGTGACACTGGCCCCCCACCTGTGACAGTGGCCCCCTACCTGTCACCTGTGATACTGGCCCCCACCTGTCACCTGTGACACTGGGCCCCCACCTGTGACAATGGCCTCCCACCTGTCTCCTGTGACACTTGCCCCCACCTGTCTCCTGTGACACTGGCCCCCCACCTGTCACACTGGCCCCCCCACCTGTCACCTGTGACACTGGCCCCCATCTATCATCTGTCACACTGCCCCCACCACCTGCCCCATAGGATGTCCCTCCAGCCAGCACATTCACTTCCCGAGTGCCAGTGTATACAATGAAGAGGGGAGGAGCCTCTGACCCAAGCAGGCACCAGATTCAGTGCACAAGTTTGTCCCTCTGCTTGTACACTCTGAGTCTTGCCCATACATGCTCGGGTCAGAGGCCCCTCCCCTCTCCATTGTATACACTGACACTCGGGAAGTGAACTGTGTAGGCTGGAGGGACATCCTGCAGACATCACAAGGAAACATGCTGCTTCTTTCATTTGGGCTTCTCATGTAAGGTAAGCCAAACACTGGCCCCCCACCTGTGACACTGGTCCCCCACCTGTGACACTGGCCCCCTACCTGTCACCTGTGACACTGGCCTCCCACCTGTCACACTGGCCCCCACCTGTCTCCTGTGACACTGGCCCCCCACTTGTGACACTGGCCCCCCACCTGTCACCTGTGATACTAGCCCCCACCTGTCACCTGCGACACTGGCCCCCCACCTGTTACCTGTGATACTGGCCCCCACTTGTCACCTGTGACATTGGCCCCCCACCTGTGACACTGGCCCCCACTTGTCTCCTGTGACACTGGCCTCCCACCTGTCTCCTGTGACACTGGCCTCCTAACCTGTCACCTGTGACACTGGCCCCCCCCACCTGTCACACTGGCCCCCCACCTGTCACACTGCCTCCCCACCTGTGACACGGGCCCCCCACCTGTGACACTGGCCCCCTACCTGTCACCTGTGACACTGGCCCCCCCATCTATCATCTGCCACACTGCCCCCACCACCTGCCCCATAGGATGTCCCTCCAGCCAGCACATTCACTTCCCGAGTGTCAGTGTATACAATGGAGAGGGGAGGAGCCTCTGACCCAAGCAGGCACCAGATTCAGTGCAAAGTTTGTCCTTCTGCTTGTACACTCTGAGTCTTGCCGATACATGCTCGGGTCAGAGGCCCCTCCCCCCTCCATTGTATACACTGATACTTGGGAAGTGAACTGTGCAGGCTGGAGGGACATCCTGCGGACATCACAAGGAAGCATGCTGCTTCTTGCATTTGGGCTTCTCATGTAAGGTAAGCCCGACACTGGCCCCCCACCTGTGACATTGGTCCCCCACCTGTAACACCTTCCTCCCACCTGTCACCTGTGACACTGGCACCCCACCTGTCACACTGGCCCCCACCTGTCTCCAGTGACACTGGCCCCCACCTGTGACACTGGGCCCCCACCTGTCTCCTGTGACACTGGCCCCCCACCTGTGACACTGGCCCCCCACCTGTTTCCTGTGACATTGGCCTCCTAACCTGTCACCTGTGACACTGCCCCCCCACCTGTCACACTGGCCCCCACCTGTCTCCTGTGACACTTAACCCCCCGTGACACTGCCCCCCCACCTGTGACACTGGCCCCCCACCTGTTACCTGTGATACTAACCCCCACCTGTCACCTGTGACACTGGGCCCCCCCACCTGTCTCCTGTGGCACTGGCCCCCCACCTGTGACACTGGCCCCTCACCTGGCTCCTGTGACACTGGCCTCCTAACCTGTCACCTGTGACACTGGCCCCCCCACCTGTCACCTGTGAAACTGGCCCCCCCACCTGTCTCCTGTGACACTGGCCCCCCACCTGTTTCCTGTGACATTGGCCTCCTAACCTGTCACCTGTGACACTGCCCCCCACCTGTCACACTGGCCCCCACCTGTCTCCTGTGACACTTAACCCCCCCCGTGACACTGCCCCCCCACCTGTGACACTGGCCCCCCACCTGTCACCTGTGATACTAACCCCCACCTGTCACCTGTGACACTGGGCCCCCCCACCTGTCTCCTGTGGCATTGGCCCCCCACCTGTGACACTGGCCCCTCACCTGTCTCCTGTGACACTGGCCTCCTAACCTGTCACCTGTGACACTGGCCCCCCCACCTGTCACCTGTGAAACTGGCCCCCCCACCTGTCACACTGGCCCCCCACCTGTCACACTGCCTCCCCACCTGTGACACTGGCCCCCTACCTGTCACCTGTGACACTGGCCGCCATCTATCATCTGTCACACTGCCCCCACCACCTGCCACATAGGATGTCCCTCCAGCCAGCACATTCACTTCCCGAGTGCCAGTATATACAATGGAGAGGGGAGGAGACTCTGACCCGAGCAGGCACCAGATTCAGTGCACAAGTTTGTCCCTCTGCTTGTACACTCTGAGTCTTGCCGATACATGCTCGGGTCAGAGGCCCCTCCCCTCTCCATTGTATACACTGACACTCGGGAAGGGAACTGTGCAAGCTGGAGGGACATCCCGCGGACATCACAAGGAAGCATGTTGCTTCTTGCATTTGGGCTTCTCATGTAAGCTAAGCCCGACACTGGCCCCCCACCTGTGACACTGGGCCCCCCACCTGTCACACTGGCCCCCCACCTGTCTCTTGTGACACTGGCCCCCCACCTGTCACACTGGCCCCCTGTCAGGGCTGGCTCAGCCCTTCCTTATCTGAGCTGGCCGCTCAGCTGTCGGCTAATTGGCCAGCTCTCATCTCTCTCCACAGTTAACCAGCTGTTGTGGATCTGCTTGTCAGTCCCACCTACTTAAAGATCTCCAGCTCACTTCATTCCTGCCTTCGCCTTGGCTCCCTCTGCAGGTCGATGCCACGCCCACATGTCGAACGGGTGACGTCATTCATGACGCCGTGCCACCGACGTGTGCATCCATCTGCGTATCCCACGTGGAAGGCATGGGCGCCAAATGCCGAGCACATATTGTTGCTCAGGCGGTGGCGCCGCCTCCCCCAATGACGCTGCGTGACGTTGATGGTCATTCCTGATACACGGCCGCTACTTATATGACTTACATCCCACGCAGACACACTAGCTGGCTTCACCTGCAAGACACATACTGCTGCATGGTTTTTGGATTAGTTTCCCACACACATTTTTGCAGGTACTTATGCTATATCACACCAGTCTCACATTTAATAGTTCAACTTTATTCCCCCACTTATTCTCATTCCAACACCTCTCTCTTTTCATTCACATGGTTATTTTCTCACCACACCCTAATATTGGGGAGTTTCTCCCCGGTTTCTCAGCTGTGGAATTAGTTCATTTTTATTTTTTACTTATTGATCCCCACAGATACCCCCGGGAATCAACTACAATATATACCACTAATTATACACCACAGCTGCAAATTGGATATCTTATTCCTATATCAACTATTGGCTATTGGTGCCTTGCCGTGCCTCAAGGTCTTCCATCTCAGCTTCCAGGGATAACATTCTCTATAATGTCTTTTACCTGTGATACTATCTACATTCGTACCCATATATTACAGATAGGTGAGAATGACTGGGACCTTCTGTGTTCCCCCTCTCTCCTCTATGTCTATACATTTTTTATTATTATATTAATTTGGTAATTTTATTTCATTATAGATACCCCTAAATCCTGCATCTGCTCCTGATGAGTGATATTTTAACCACAAAACGCGTAGAGCTTTCCTATGATGCGTTGTCACAGTACATAGTTGAATATCTGTACTATATTACATTCTATTTTAATGAACCGATCCGCTATTTTCTTTTTATACCCATATGTCGCTACTACTACAATTGTGGTCTACATACCTAAGGTCTAGTACAGGGATCCTCAAACTACGGCCCTCCAGCTGTTGCGGAACTACACATCCCATGAGACATTAACAGACATGACTAGGCATGATGGGAATTGTAGTTCCTTAACAACTGGAGGGCCGTAGTTTGAAGACCCCTGGTCTAGTACAATGTATATTATATTGAATCAATTATGTATTATGAAATGTTTGCATTCTGCCACTCAATGCCTATCAGCATATTATTACATTATCATTTAGTGTTGATGATTCAATCTATCATGTATTATCATGAAATGTTTAGACCTACTTATTGAGAATTATTAATACATTATTATTTCAATTTATTATTTATTACTTTATATGTGTATGTATGACTTTTTGCAACTAATAAATAATGTATACACTGATTGGCTCATTTAACTTAGTGATATGCTTCATATAAAGTCCCATCATTTATTCTCTTTTTCAATGTATCAGGGATGGAGGCGTATGTATATTTTTTATTGCCTCATATAAAGTCCCAACTTTAGTTTTAGGTATAGTCAATTCGCCTTGGTCACATCACATCACAAACCATCTCCTGCGTTCCTTTTTAAAGACTGGCTTTGCTGACATCCCTTCTGGCTCCTTAGCCTGCTTGCTGTTCCTCTACTTGGATACCTGACTTCTGGCCTGGCTGATTACCTGATCTGGTTACTGAACTCTGGCTTGGCTGATTACCTGATCTGGTTACTGAACTCTGGCTTGGCTGACTACCCGATCCGGTTACTGGACTTTGGCTATGCTTTGACTACGCTTACTCTATTTACCTTTTTTATTTTTATTAATAAACAAGTGTGATTTTACTCTACTTCTGTCTAGGTCTGGTTCATGGTTTCTGACAGTAGGCGAAGGCCCTGAATTCAGAAGATACAGTCAATCTACTTGTTGGTAATATTTTTTCCAGATTGGATGAGCAAGATCACCGCATGAATCAGTTTGCCATGGCGTTACAAACGCTCCTGAGTCACGCGGCTCACCTGGAATCCCCCACCGTGGCTGCTCCGGTACAACCTAGGGGACTGGGATCAAAAGTAACATTTCTGTCTTTGCAGATGACACCAAGCTATGCAGTGGAATAACATCCTTACAGGATGTCTCCAATTTACAAGCCGACCTCAATGCACTGTCTGATTGGGCAACTATGTGGCAGATGAGGTTTAATGTTGATAAATGTAAGGTTATGCACTTGGGGGCTAAGAATATGCATGCATCATACATCCTAGAGGGAGTACAACTGGGGGAATCCGTGGTTGAGAAGGATCTGGGGGTTTTGGTAGATCATAAGCTCAATAATAGCATGCAATGCCAAGCTGCGGTTTCCAAAGCGAGCAAAGTCCTTTCTTGTATTAAGAGAGGTATGGACTCTAGAGAGAGATATAATTTTGCCCCTCTACAAAGCATTAGTAAGACCTCATCTGGAATATGCAGTTCAGTTTTGGGCACCAGTTCTCAAAAAGTTTATCGGGGAACTGGAGAAAGTGCAGAGAAGGGCAACCAAACTGATAAGAGGCATGGAGGAGCTCAGCTATGAGGAAAGATTAGAGGAACTGAATTTATTTACTCTTGAGAAGAGGAGAATAAGGGGGGGGATATGATCAACATTTTCATATATATAAGGGGTCCATATAATGATCTTGGTGTTGGGTTATTCTCTTTACGGTCAACCCAGAGGACACGGGGGCACTCTTTACGTCTAGAGGAAAAGAGATTTCATCTCCAAATACGCAAAGGTTTCTTCACAGTAAGAGCTGTGAAAATGTGGAATAGACTCCCGACAGAGGTGGTTCTGGCCAGCTCAGTAGATTGCTTTAAGAAAGGCCTGGATACTTTCCTATATGTACATAATATAACTGGGTACTAATATTTATAGGTAAAGTTGATCCAGGGAAAATCCGATTGCCTCTTGGGGGATCAGGAAGGAATTTTTTCCCCTGCTGTAGCAAATTGGAGCATGCTCTGCTGGGGTTTTTTGCCTTCCTCTGGATCAACTGAGGGTATACAATTGGGTATATTGGATTGTACGATATTTTTTATTTAATTTATTGTTTTTAAGGTTGAACTGGATGGACTTGTGTCTTTTTTCAACCTAACTATGTAACTATGTAACCTGAGTTGCAGGCCGTCCCTGCTGCTGCGCCAGTCTCTGTGCAGGCACCCGCCTTGAGTATTACCTCTATAAGAGGTATGTCTGGTTCCGCCCTGCTTCCCCAGCGATTTGGGGTTCATCCAGTTCAATGCAGAAGGTTTCTCAACCAAGTTGAGATATACTTTGAGATGCTGCCCCAGGAGTTTCCCCATGGACAGAAGCAAAATAGGGTTGTGATATCTTTGCTTTCTGAGAGAGCCTTGGCCTAGGCTAACCCTCTATGGGAGACACAAAAACCTGTTGTCTTGAGTTACCCTGAGTTTGTGGCCTCCTTTAAAAAGGTATTTGACATTCCCGCACGCTCTGCTTCTGCTGCCAAGTGCCTCATGTCCATCAAACAGAGTACGAGAACTGTTGCCGATTACGCCATTGAGTTCCGTACTCTGGCAGCAGAGGTTGCTTGGAACAATGAGGCCCTCGTGGCTGCTTTTTCTCATGGTCTCTCGGATTCCATCAAGGATGAGATAGCAGCCCGAGATATACCCACTGAGCTGGAGAGCTTGATCTCGTTTGCCATCCTCATTGACTCCAGACTCAGAGAAAGACTTTCTTTTAAGGAGTGCTTGCAGAAGCCTCCTGTACATTTGCCTCCGAGCTTTGCAGTCTCACCTCCCTCACCTCCCATGCCTCCTGGTACCGAGTCGGTCAGTGAAGATGAACCCATGCACTTGGGCTTCACACGTCTTTCTACGGATGAGAGAGCCATTAGGAGGAAGGAGAGATTGTGCCTTTATTGTGGCCAGGCAGGTCACTTTTTGAAGGCTTGCCCTACCCATCCTGGGAACACCCGAACCTTGAGGTCCTGTCATGGACAGACCTTAGGTGATGTTGTGTTGTCCCCAGTTATCCAGAAAGATAAGCCCCTGGTTTCGGTCACCCTTTTTTGGGCTAGGTCGTCTATTGAGATACAGGCTCTAATCGACTCTGGGGCTGCAGGCCTGTTCATTGATGCTGCCCATGTGACTCATGAGACGGTTCCGTTGTCCATGGCCGTAGGGGCCCTTCACCATGAGATAATCCAATTCCAAGTGATTTCCTCTCCTAAGTTTCCGCTGATTATTGGTTATCCTTGGTTACAGAGGCACAACCCCTCTTTTGATTGGCTCCGTGCTGAGGTTCTCTCCTGGTCACCACAATGCAGTGAAACATGCTTCCGGAAGGTAACCAAGGTCCTGTGTACCTCTTCACTCTCCTCCCTGCCAGAGGAGTACCGTGATTTTAGCGATGTCTTTGACAAAGGTCAAGCCGGTAGTTTGCCTCCACACCGTCCGTATGATTGCGCAATTGACCTTCAACCTGGTGCCACTCCCCCTCGTGGCCGGGTTTACCCTTTGTCGGTCTTGGAGGATAAAGCCATGGAGGGTGAACTGAGACCTTGTATTGATTATAGGGGTCTCAATCATTTCATAATTAAGAATGCCTACCCGATCCCATTGATTACAGAGTTATTTGACCGCCTCAAGGGAGCAACGGTTTTCACTAAGCTTGATTTGAGAGGGGCTTACAATCTTGTGAGGATTAAGGAGGGCGACGAGTGGAAAACTGCATTTAATACCAGAACAGGCCATTATGAGTATCTCGTAATGCCTTTTTGCCTTTGTAACTCTCCAACAGTTTTCCAGGAATTATTAATGATGTCCTCCGAGATTTGTTGCAGTTACGTGTGGTGGTTTATCTCGATGACATCCTCATATTTTCCAAGTCCCTGGAGAGCCACCACACAGATGTCTGTCGTGTGCTTCAGAAATTAAGAGAGAACAATCTCTATTTTAAACTGGAGAAGTGTGAGTTCCATCGGGAACAGGTTAAATTGCTGGGCTATGTCATTTCCACTGCTGGTTTTTCGACCCAGAGAAACTTTCAGCAGTCCTACAGTGGCCTCGACCCGTGGGGTTACGTCCTCTGCAGCATTTCCTGGGTTTGCCAACTATTATCGGAAGTTTATTCATAACTTATCATCTCTGGTCAAGCCCCTGACCAATATGACCAGAAAGAACGGTAATCCACAGAGTTGGTCTCCGGAGTCCATTAAGGCCTTTGAAAGTCTCAAGGCTGCCTTTGTTTCTGCTCCTGTGTTGGCACATCCTGATCCTACGTTAACTTTTATCCTTGAGGTTGATGCTTCCGAGACTGGTGTTGGCGCCCTTCTGTCTCAACGTCCTACCTCTGAGAGTGCTATGCATCCTTGTGGCTACTTTTCCAAGAAATTGTCACCTGCCTAGTGCAATTACGAGATTGGTGACAGCTCTGTCACCAATTATTTTAGCCCTGAAAGAATGGAGACATCTCCTCGAAGGTACCACTGTGCCGGTTCTCATTCTTACTGACCATAAGAATCTTACATTCTTGTCTGAGGCTAAATGCCTCTCTCCCAGAAGGGCGCGATGGGCTCTTTTCTTGTCAAGTTTCAATTACATTGTCTCATTCTTACCCGGTACTAAGAATGTAAGGGCTGATGCCTTGTCACAACAATTTTCCTCCACTTACAAGTTGGAGTCGGTTCCGGCCCCTATGATTCCTCCTGATCGTATTCTGGCTACGGTTCGCACCAGTCTTACTTCTCCTTTGGGTGACAATATTCTTGCTGCTTAGGTCGATGCTCCTCCTGAGAAACCTTGTGACCGCTGCTTTGTCTCAGAGTGTCTCCGTACTGCCGAGCTCCAGACTTACCATTCTCCCAAGGCAGCTGGCCACCCTGGTAAGAATCAACTCGTTTGGGCCATTTCCCAACAATTCTGGTTGCCTAGTCTACGTGCTGATGTAATTGCCTTCGTAGCTGCCTGTTCTGTGTGTGCTCAGAGTAAGACTCCACAACACCTGCCAGTGGGCCTCCTACAACCCATACCCAATGAAGAGAGGCCCTGGACCCACCTGTCTATGGATTTCATTGTGGAGCTGTCCAACTCCCAAGGCAACACAGTTATCCTTATGGTGGTTGACCGGTTCTCAAAGATGTGTCATTTTATTCCACTTAAGAAGGCTTCCATTTTTGCTTGGGAGATCTTTCGTTTACATGGGCTACCCAAGGTGATTGTCTCGGATAGGGATAGTCAGTTTGTGTCCCGGTTCTGGCGAGCCTTTTGTGCATAGCTGGAAATTCAGCTTGCTTTCCCCTCTGTGTATCACCCACAGTCTAATGGGGCCGCAGAACGAGCCAAGCAGTCCTTGGAGCAAATCCTTCGTTGCTATATTTCTGACCATCACAGCAACTGGTCAGACCTATTACCATGGGCAGAGTTTGCTCACAACGGTGCCTTGAATTCTGCTTCACGATTGTCTCCGTTTATGGTGAATCATGGTTTCCAACCTTCCATGTTGCCTGACTCGTTTGTTCCACAGAGTATTCCTGCGCTAGAGGAGCATCTTCGTGGTCTTCGTTCCACTTGGGCACAAGTCCAGGAGGCTTTGCATCATGCTAATGATAGGTACAGACTCCATGCTGACCGCAGACACCTGCCGTGTATTTTAAAGCACATTTGAAGAGTGTATTATATATAAACAAATTCCAGTTAAAAGTTGTCAATCATCAAGGGGGGCCCCAGGAACACAGAACATGGGGGGGCGCACCTTCTGCAGAAAGAATACACTAAGGTAAGGGGAGTGGGTTACTGATATAAGGGGGAAACCTATATATCAGTGCCCCCTTACATTATCGTATTCACTTCCTCCTTACATCAGTGACCCTCTCCCCCCTCAGACTGGCCTAGCGGTGCTGTCACTGACCTACTCTCAGGTGCACTGTGCAGAGCTCAGTCAGTCGGCTCCAGCTTGGTGGCTCTGGTTTCATCCTATAGTCTCCTCACCACAGTCCACACACGTCTGACTGCTCCCATGACCCTCATCCCGGTGGTGCTCCCACTCTTGACTCCTCTCCAGACTCCCTCAGAGAATGTAGACATGATACAGGAGATGGTCCTAGACTGCAGACATGATACAAGAGCTCAATGCAGCCTCACCAGTGCCCATCAAATGCATCCTCACTGTGCCCATCAATGCAGCCTCACTGTGCCAATCAAATACAGCCTCACTGTGCCCATCAATTGCAGCCTCACTGCTCACTGTGCCCATCAATTGCAGCCTCACTGTGCCAATCAATTGCAGCCTCACTGTGCCCATCAAATGCATCCTCGCTGTGCCCACCATTGCAGCCTCGCTGTGCCCACCATTGCAGCCTCGCTGTGCCCGCCATTGCAGCCTCACTGTGCTCATCAATGCAGCATCACTGTGCTCATCAATGCAGCATCACTGTGCTCATCAAATGCAGCTTTACTGTGCCCGTGAATGCAGTCTCACTGTGCCCACCATTGCAGCCTCACTGTGCCCATCAACGCAGCATCACTGTGCCCATCAAATGCGGCCTCACTGGGCCCGTGAATGCAGCCTCACTGTGCACATCAAATGCAGCCTCACTGTTCCCAAAAATGCAGCATCACTGTGCCCACCATTGCAGTGGAAATGTGAGGCCTATGATTTTTTACCTTCAATGATAATCAACATTAATAAATGGACATGTAATGTGGCTTAAAAACAGTGTGTCAGGAAATTGCCTGGACATTCTGAGAACAGCTGACATCCTAAAAGAGCTCTGTTTTAAGCTCTGTTTATAGTGTCATTTATACCACCTGGTTTATAGATGTACTATCCCTTGCATGGAGGGAATCACTTGGGGGTTGTAAGGCTGACAGAGTAATGTTACCAAACTTGTTTTACTTAAATGGGTTGGGCAGAGAGGGGTTTATGACATGTAAAGACCTCCAGTTGGCCAAGTGTGGCCACCTGGCTTATGTGCAACCCCCCACCCTTGAAGGAATGTGGCAATGCGCCACCCCTCCTCACCCCCCCACCATATGGAAGGGGTGTGAGGAGGGGTGGGGTTTTACAAGTGTGTATATATTGGAACACAGTTCATTGGCTCAGTCCATTTGGTTCGCAATCTAAGAAGCATAAGGTTTCTCTGTAAATGTACCTCTTTCACTTTTCTTAGTGTGTGACTTCATCTTTTCTGTAACTTTTCCTATCCTACAATTTGTCCTCATATACTGAATGTCCTTTATAACAATATTACAAGTTTCTTTTCTATACAATAGTAAGTTTGAACAATTATTGTTATTATTTTCACACAGTTATTATCCGTTCTTAATTTAATTGGTTATAGTTGCAACCGCAGGGGTCGGTTCTCAAGTAGACAAGGTTGTATTCACTTATTTGATGGATTAATAAGCGTGTAAGTGAGGTAGGTATAAAGATTGCCATATCAGATGGTGCTGCATGTGAGGAAGTTTAACGTTTGGGTGAATTTTATTTTGTGTATGGAAGACAGAGCTGGTCTATACAGTCCTAACTCCAGAAACCCTAAGTATTTTTTATGCCTTTTGTTTTTACCTGTCTCTGAATACCCAGATTAACAAACTTCTCAGAACTTTTATTTTTTCACCTTTTGTCTATGTGAATATTTTGATGAGACTGATTTTGAATATTGTGTATATATAAAATGCAATTGTAAGAGCGAATGATGAGGGCTCCATTTGGAATCTTGGAGGCAGTGGAAAAGGATATGTGCTCACTGCCAAAAAGCAATTTCAGTTGACCCTTTGAATGAGATTAGGCCAATTATTGTGACTGAAACGCACCAGTGGGCATAGAACTACGTTTCCACTGATGCAATGCTAAGGTCACACGATTGAGTGTGACTGAGTTGCGACTTTAATGCGACTGTGGTGTGGCTTTGAATGTGACTTTGATCCAGAGTCGCATCAGAGTGGTGCAGGTACCCTTTCAGAGTCGCTACAGCTTTGAGTCGCATCGATTGGAACGGGTGCTATAGAAATCAATGGGCTGCGACTTGTAATGCGACTTTGTATTCAAAGTCACATGACAAATTGCATCAGTGGAAACGGAGACTAAATCACACTGAATGATCTTGGGTATGAATCTTTCTTCTTTGCAATTACTAACTGGGAATTACTTGATTTGATTGTAGCCGTATTAGTGCAATTATGACAGAGAAAATTGAGTACTGTCCGTGATACAATTTTGAAGGGGAAGAAGGGGAAGGGGAAGGGGAAGAAGGGGAAGGGGAAGGGGAAGAAGGGGAAGAAGGGGAAGGGTTGCGACTGAGTTGCGACTTTAATGCGACTGTGGTGTGGCTTTGAATGTGACTTTGATCCAGAGTCGCATCAGAGTGGTGCAGGTACCCTTTCAGAGTCGCTACAGCTTTGAGTCGCATCGATTGGAACGGGTGCTATAGAAATCAATGGGCTGCGACTTGTAATGCGACTTTGTATTCAAAGTCACATGACAAATTGCATCAGTGGAAACGGAGACTAAATCACACTGAATGATCTTGGGTATGAATCTTTCTTCTTTGCAATTACTAACTGGGAATTACTTGATTTGATTGTAGCCGTATTAGTGCAATTATGACAGAGAAAATTGAGTACTGTCCGTGATACAATTTTGAAGGGGAAGAAGGGGAAGGGGAAGGGGAAGAAGGGGAAGGGGAAGAAGGGGAAGGGAAGAAGGGGAAGGGGAAGGGGAAGGAGGGGAAGAAGGGGAAAGAAGGGGAAGGGGAAGGGAATAAGGGGAAGAAGGAGAAGGGGAAGAAGGGGAAGGGAAGAAGGGGAAGAAGGGGAAGAAGGGGAAGGGGGAAGGGGGAGAAGGGGAAGGGGAAGAAGGGGAAGAAGGGGAAGGGGAAGAAGGGGAAGAAGAAGAAGGGGAAGAAGGGGAAGGGGAAGAAGGGGAAGAAGGGGAAGGGGAAGAAGGGGAAGAAGGGAAGAAGGGAAGGGGAAGAAGGGGAAGAAGGGAAAGAAGGGGAAGGGAAGAAGGGGAAGGGAAAGAAGGGGAAGGGGAAGAAGGGGAAGGGGAAGAAGGGGAAGAAGGGGAAGGGGAAGAAGGGGAAGGGGAAGAAGGGGAAGAAGGGGAAGAAGGGGAAGGGAAGAAGGGGAAGAAGGGGAAGGGGAAGAAGGGAAGAAGGGGAAGAAGGGAAGGGGAAGAAGGGGAAGGGGAAGGGGAAGAAGGGGAAGGGAAGAAGGGGAAGAAGGGAAGAAGGGGAAGGGGAAGAAGGGGAAGAAGGGGAAGGGGAAGAAGGGAAGGGGAAGAAGGGGAAGAAGGGGAAGGGGAAGAAGGGGAAGAAGGGGAAGGGGAAGAAGGGAAGAAGGGGAAGAAGGGAAGAAGGGGAAGAAGGGGAAGGGGAAGAAGGGGAAGAAGGGAAAGAAGGGGAAGGGGAAGAAGGGGAAGAAGGGGAAGAAGGGGAAGGGGAAGAAGGGAAAGAAGGGGAAGAAGGGGAAGGGGAAGAAGGGGAAGAAGGGGAAGGGGAAGAAGGGAAGAAGGAGAAGGGGAAGAAGGGGAAGGGGAAGAAGGGGAAGAAGGGGAAGAAGGGGAAGGGGAAGAAGGGGAAGAAGGGGAAGAAGGGGAAGAAGGGGAAGGGGAAGAAGGGGAAGAAGGGAAAGAAGGGGAAGGAAGAAGGGGAAGGAAAGAAGGGGAAGGGGAAGAAGGGGAAGGGGAAGAAGGGGAAGGGGAAGAAGGGGAAGAAGGGGAAGGGGAAGAAGGGGAAGAAGGGGAAGGGGAAGAAGGGGAAGAAGGGGAAGAAGGGGAAGGGGAAGAAGGGAAGAAGGGGAAGGGGAAGAAGGGAAGAAGGGGAAGAAGGGGAAGGGGAAGAAGGGGAAGAAGGGGAAGAAGGGGAAGGGGAAGAAGGGGAAGGGGAAGAAGGGGAAGAAGGGGAAGGGGAAGAAGGGGAAGAAGGGGAAGGGGAAGAAGGGGAAGAAGGGGAAGGGGAAGAAGGGGAAGGGGAAGAAGGGGAGAAGGGGAAGGGGAAGAAGGGGAAGAAGGGGAAGAAGGGGAAGAAGGGAAGGGGAAGAAGGGGAAGGGGAAGAAGGGGAAGAAGGGAAAGATAGGGGAAGGGGAAGAAGGGGAAGAAGGGGAAGAAGGGGAAGGGGAAGAAGGGAAAGAAGGGAAGAAGGGGAAGGGGAAGAAGGGGAAGAAGGGAAGGGGAAGAAGGGGAAGGAAAGAGGAAGGGGAAGAAGGGGAAGAAGAGGAAGGGGAAGAAGGGGAAGAAGTGGAAGAAGGGGAAGGGGAAGAAGGGGAAGAAGGGGAAGGGGAAGGGGAAGAAGGGGAAGAAGGGGAAGGGGAAGAAGGGGAAGAAGGGGAAGAAGGGGAAGAAGGGGAAGGGGAAGAAGGGGAAGGGGAATAAGGGGAAGGGGAAGAAGGAGAAGGGGAAGAAGGGGAAGGGGAAGAAGGGAAGAAGGGGAAGGGGAAGAAGGGAAGGGAAGAAGGGGAAGGGGAAGAAGGGGAAGAAGAGGAAGAAAGGGAAGGGGAAGGGGGAGAAGGGGAAGAAGGGGAAGGGAAGAAGAGGAAGAAGGGGAAGAAGGGGAAGGGGAAGAAGGGAAGAAGGGAAGGGAAGGGGAAGAAGGGGAAGAAGGGGAAGGGAAGAAGGGAAGAAGGGGAAGAAGGGAAGAAGGGGAAGGGGAAGAAGGGGAAGAAGGGGAAGGGGATAGGGGAAGGGAAGAAGGAGAAGGGAAGTAGGGGAAGGGGAAGAAGGGGAAGAAGGGGAAGGGAAGAAGGGAAGGGAAGTAGGGGAAGGGAAGAAGGGGAAGAAGAGGAAGAAAGGGAAGGGGAAGGGGAAGAAGGGAAGAAGGGGAAGAAGCGGAAGAAGGGGAAGAAGGGGAAGAAGCGGAAGAATGGGAAGAAGGGGAAGAAGGGGAAGAAGGGGAAGGGGAAGAAGGGGAAGAAGGGGAAGGGGAAGAAGGGAAGAAGGGGAAGAAGGGGAAGGGGAAGAAGGGGAAGGGGAAGAAGGGGAAGAAGGGGAAGAAGGGGAAGAAGGGAAGAAGGGAAGAAGGGGAAGAAGGGGAAGGGGAAGAAGGGGAAGGGGAAGAAGGAAGGAAGGGGAAGAAGGGAGGGGAGGGGAAGAAGGG